>NC_135419.1:0-1405164 GCF_051991245.1 Festucalex cinctus | reverse complement strand
TAGCCGCACTGAAAATGAAGCTCATTAGAATATTGTCGGTATTGGCGCGGATCCGAGTTGTATATCTGAATCCAGCATTGATTCTTGAAGTAACTTTATGAGAATGGTGTTATTGATTATTTAATAACCGCGACTATACCTTCGGGAGTGATCTATTGATTGTGCATACATTTTGAAAGAAAGAAAAGCGAAAAAAAAAAAAAAAGCCCAAAGAGCGTCACCAGGAACAGATCTCGATGAGGAACGAAATTTAAATTAATGGATTGCATTTGGATAAATTAAAAAGTCAAACTGATGGCATGGATTAATATTAAAGACAACTTTAATATGAGAAAATCAGCAATTTGATTATCCAATAGAGTAGATGAATATTGCACATCGAGTTCAATGCAAGTTAATGTCACTAATAGACAAGACATTAAAAAAAGAATTAATTTTCCGCAATCTGATTACTGAAGCGCAATAAAACGGAGTAAATAGCTGATCTTTCTCTGGGGAGTGTCCTAACACACCAGAACGTATCTATTTTAATTAGGGATGGCGAGTACCGATACCAGGTATCGGTATCGGGCCGATAGCAGCCTTTTTTTTCAAGTACTCGAGTACTCGTGGACGCAGACGAGTACAAGCGAGCGACGGCAGAGGGTGAAGACGTTAAGTGAGTCCTCCTTGCCTGTAAGTGGCGCTATAGCTTGCAGCAGTTTTTCACCAAAACTTCACCGGTTTGAAAATACTTCAAAATTGTCAATCTTAAACTAAAAGAGCATTTTTGTGTTTATTTTGAGCGTCAAGACTATTGAAGAGTGACTGTTCTGTTTTTTTTTGTTTTTGTTTTTTGTCAAAAAAAAAGGAAATATATTTGCTTAAAAATATCTTTAAGTGATTTTTTTTTATTTGTCAAAATGTACTACTGGTTTCGGCAGTTGGTATCGGTCTGAAAAAAAAGTGGTATCGAACATCCCTAATTTTAATTTTAATCATCTGTTTGGTGGCCAATCTAATTCCACTGTAACTAACATTACACTATTAGATCAGTGATTTATTTGTACTACTTTAAAGATAAATGGGTTAAATTAATTATACTCATAAATGACATTGGCATTGTTGTGCATTTAGGACAGTAAGGCAACAGAAAAAAAACACAAGTCTCAGTGCAATAAACATTTTAAACAGTGCATATGAGCAGTGGTAGTTCATATCGGGAACTGCTAAAAAAAAAAAAAAAAAAAAAAAATGCAGGAGTGCAGTGGCATTTTCCTTCCTGGATGCCATAAACAGTTCTATTGACTCAAACGGCAAAATAAAAGCAGGATCATTATCAAAACATTTTCAGCTCAAGCACCAAACAGCAATTAAGACAAAAACTGGCTTTGATTTTCCTATGTATGCCTTGAAGAACAGGAAAATTGTTTATATTTCAAAAATAAAAAAACATGTTTGATCTTGACCCCCCAGTAAGAAATGAGTCCTCATAGAGCAATCAGTGCATTATTTGGGCCCTATGTTGTTTCTTTTCCGCTTTCAGCTGGCTCAGTTTTCCGAGAGCGGAGAACCAGAAACGACTTTATGAATGCAATTAATGTCAGGCAAGTTAAAAGCAGTTCAACATTTCCTTTTCCCACTGGACACAAAACAAATAGTTGTACTGCCAGAGGAAGAAATCCACACGTGCGCTCACATAATGACACAAAACTGCCACTGGCGTTTGTTTTTTTTTATTTTTTTTTTTATTTATTTATTTTTTTATTACCTTGACACACAGTATTACGGAAGTGTGGAACTGCCAATATAGTTGGAGGGTCAGTACTGACGTCCATAAAACAAAACTGCACCTTACAGAGTAGCCTTTCATTGTGGGCAGTCGAAGGCACACCTGTGCACTAATCACGATGTCTAATCAGCATCTTGATATGGCGCACCTGCGAGGTGGGAAGGATTATCTCGGCCGGGGTCTCCCAAGTTCGGTCCTTAAAACCGCTACTCCTCACAAGGGTCGCTGGGGTGCTGGAGCCTATCCCAGACGGCTTTGGGCAGTAGACGGGGTGCACCCTGAACTGGTTGCCAGCCAATTGCAGATAATAATGATAATAATAATAATCATAAAAATTATTATTATTATTATTATTATTATTATTATTATTATTATTATTATGATTAGGGATGTTCGATATCACTTTTTTTCAGACCGATACCAATATTCAGACCCTCACTACTCACCGATACCAAGTGCTGATACCAGCATTTTGATAATAATAATAATAAAAAATTAAAAAATTAAAAAATCACTAAAAGATCCGTCTTCTGCAGAGTTTGTTGTAAAGTTGACTGTCAATTTTGAAGTATTTCCAAACTGGTGAAGTTTTGGTGAAAAACGCAGGCATGCTCCGATGCTCGTGGGTTCATTGTTGTCAAAACAGGAAGTGATTTGCCATGGTGTTAAACTGCTGCAGGGTAGCGCCAACTACAGGCAAGGAGGACTCACTCAACGTCCCCCCCCCCCCTCCCCCCCCCCCAGCATCGGTTGCTTGTACTCGTCTGGGTCACGAGTACTCGAGTACTTGAAAAAAGGCCGGTATCGGTACTCGCCCATCCCTAATAATAACAATAATAATAACAACAACAATAATAATCTACTCCCAAACATCAAGTTACAACCTTACTACTTTAGGGGTTGTTATTGAACAGAAACTCGCAAATCACAATCCAAATTTTGCCTGAACAAAAATCTCAAAATATATTATGCTTCATATGTCACATTACATCATATGTATGCAATGAAAATGTGAAATGTGGAAACAGTCTTCTTGCAAATGAAAATACTATTTGCTATATTTATTAAAATACAGTAAATCTATAATAGCCTTATGTCCAATTTCCTGTTTTATATTTCCGTAAACGTTTTTGTGTATGGGGTAATACATTGCAATTTTTGAACACTCACACAAAACAATCATATTTGTACTTGATGCCACTTCTCTCCCTGTCATCTCATCCACTCTCCTTCCTTTTTCTTTTGATTCCGAAACAAATCATGTGCCGTTCGTGTCAATACGATCGCTACCCACGCTCGACGCTATATATAGCGCCTTTTTAACGTCTTCCCACGAGCCCCCCTACCACCCAACTCCCCAACTGCTTCTTATCCTCTACCTCCTCCATCCACCTCTACAATTCAGCTTGCCGTCAATAACGAGCCAAACTTAAAGTGCTCGTGACGAGGAGATGAAGGCAGGAAGTTTGGAAGGGTAGACAAATAGCCGCAAGAGAACAGTCGTGGAACAAGAGAAAGGAGAGCGAAAACGTTCCTTTATTCAGACTATAAAAAATGCTTAGATTCTCACACTCAAATTCACTTATTATTTTCACAATCAAATTGGTTGACTGCTTAAATCATCCACTCGCCGCCATTTTCACATTTCGCAATCCCGTTCGCTCCCGCCTGTTTTTCTGGATTTGGACTGATTTTGCAAGGCCCACAGAATATTGTTTTCGATTGCTATAAAAACATGGAACCCATCAAAAGAAAGACTAAAGTCTCTTCTTTCATCAGGAAAGAAAAGTATGTTTTTATCTGTTTCCGTTTTGCATCAATTAGTATTAGAAGAGAGCTAAGTTTCATCAGTTTTCGCAAATCTATTTAAAATTGTAAGTAATTGAGCTTTTTTTTTCTAGATGGCCCTGGTTGATCTCCTTTGCTCTGCTGCCACCTGCTGGCCGTTTGTGTAATAACTACCATTTCTGCTACCGTTCTTTGCAGTTGGGAGGCTACATCAAAGCCTTCTCTAGCATAAAAACAAACAAAAAAAACGTATAAATACGTCTTTGGGACACTTAGAACGTTAAAAAAACGTATTTACACGTTATTGGGAGCAAATGAGTTAATGAGAAAACTGATTTGTTCTCTCCATCACTCCTTTAAATGAATGACGATCTGCTCGGATGGACAGAACTGTTCTAGAAGGGATGAACATATGAAACAAATAAATAAAACAAATTCTAAATCTGGCACACGTGAATGTAGTAATCAGACACCCTGAGATTGTGTGGATTCTAATTTGAATGATAATCAGAAATGACCACGAATGACGTTTGCAACGCGGCCACGAGTCAGCATTGATCGGCAAAAAGGCGCCGCTCGCGATGCAGTGAAAATAACCCGGAGGAGCCATTTCACAGCTGTATTTGCATAAACGATCAGACACAAGATAATGTGCGCACTTGAGCGGAGAAAAATTTGAATTGGTCACGCCGAACTTTTCAAATGGAAAATTCAACATGACAATTACATCAATAAGCCAAATATCGAAGCTGGGCTAAATATCACAACAATAACTGAGCTTTTATCAAATTCTCTACTTTCTCTCTTTTAAAATGACCTAAATCATTCAAATCGAACAACAATATATAGTAAGGATGGGCGAGTACCGGTACCAGGTATCGGTATCGGGCCGATACCAGCCTTTTTTTTCAAGTACTCGAGTACTCGTGACGCAGACGAGTACAAGCGACCGATGGCAGAGGGGGAAGACGTTAAGTGAGTCCTCCTTGCCTGTAAGTGGCGCTATAGCTTGCAGCAGTTTTTCACCAAAACTTCACCGGTTTGGAAATACTTCAAAATTGTCAGTCTTAAACTAAAAGAGCATTTTTGTGTTTTATTTTGAGCGTTAAGACTATTGAAGAGTGACTGTGCTGTTTTTTTTTGTTTTGGTTTTTTTTGTGTCAAAATTAAAGGAAATATATTTGTTCAAAAATATCTTTTACCAATTTTTTTTTTTTTATTTGTCAAAATGTACTACTGGTATCGGCAGTTGGTATCGGTGAGTACTGAGAGTCTGAGTATCGGTATCGGTCTGAAAAATGATGTGTAAATTAAAGCTGTGTTTCTATTTGCTTTGGATTGTACTGAGCATATATTAACGAGTGCTTTTCATCTTTTGCAAGGTCATTGCAACGTTGGCTTAGGAAAGGCAATGAGAGTGTGATGCATAAAGGATTAAATGTTACGTAACACAGTGTTGGCCCTTTAAAAAAAAATGACACTGACTTACTGGAAGTCAATTCACAACACTTAAAAAAAAAAAAAAAAAAAAAAAAAAAAAAAAACAGCACTTGTGAAATCAAGGTTCTCCAGTAGTTCCATCTGTGAGAGGAATCCCAGTTTCAGTGGAGCTCTTTTGTCCAATATCTCTTCAGCTAAATTATATTGTGTTCATCCTAGTAATGGAGGATTAGCTAAAATCCTGCATACTCCATATTGAATAGTTAAAAACAAATGCCTCTAAAAGTGGAATACACAAATAGGAGGTGATGCACGAGTGTTTTCGAAAACACAATCTTAATCTGAAGTGCTGCGATAGTTCCTTTAACGTCTCTTCAAATGTTTTGTGCCCACAACGTATGCGCAATGAGCATATAAATGTGAAACTGATGAATCAAACGTGTCTAACCAGTTCTACATTGCTTGTGTGACATTTTTTTTTTTTTTTTTTTGTCGACATGCCCTGAGATTTTTCTCATGTAAAATATGTGCCTTAGCTCAATAAATGTTGTGAAACAGTGAGCTGTTTTTTTTTTAGCTTGCTGAAGTGATGCTTATTCTTTAAACTTTTGTTATTTTTGACATATTTGGATGGCTTTTAAAAACTATATGTGGCATGTTTATTGTTCTACAATAGCAGATAGGAACGTTTTAAGAAAAAAAACACAGTGAGATTCGAGGTATTTTTTTTGTTATAACATCTCCATGGTGTGTGTGTGTAGCCCCCCCCCCGGGTATGCCTGACATCTAAGTACAGACGAGACTCCTGCGCCAAATAATACAGTCTGTGTTATTTTAGCATTCACAAATGAGATGGTGTTGTTGGTGAGAAAAAAACAAAAAAAACAAAAAAACAATTGCACTTCTGCCCTGAGGTGTGCAGATGACCCAGATAACCTCGTGGCTGCAGGTCGGACGCATGATCGTCTGGGAAGTAGCTTTCTTATTATTAGAGTTCAGAAAGAAAACAACAGTGGGAGGAATGATGAAGATCAGAAATAATTATTAAAAAGTAGAAAATTGAAAATCAAAGACTTTTTGTTAAGAATTTCACATTACTTACTGATCACTCTTTTATTTGGGTCAGGACAGGGCAAGGGAGGAAATTATGAAATTGAAGCAGTGTGGTCAAGATGGACCACATGTAGATGTAAGCAAGAAATCAACAAACCGAAATTGCCTGCGGCTGCGCCGATACATTTGAAGTAAAGTCAATAATACATCCAGCTGATTGAAATGTAATTTCCTTTCACTTGGAGTGAAGTGAATGTTTCACATTGACCAAAACTTTATTTTCTCGCAGTGCAAACATATCCTGCTTAATCAGAACTATAAAATTAAATACATTTTTTTTGTTTTAAGTGTCCCAAAGACGTATTTATACGTGTTTTTTATTTATTTATGTATTTATTTATTTATTTTATGTATACATAAAGCTTTGATGCAGCCTCTCAACTGCAAAGAACAGTTGCAGAAATGGTAGTTATTACACAAACGGCCAGCAGGTGGTAGCAGAGAAAAGGAGATCAACCAGGGCCATGTAGAAAAAAAGCTCAATTACTTACAATTTTAAATAGATTTGTGAAAACTGATGAAACTTAGCTCTCTTCTAATGCTAATTGCTGCAATACGGAAACAGATAGAAACATACTTTTTTTTTTCCTGATTAAAGAAGAGACTTTAATCTTTCTTTTGATAGGTTCCATGCTTTAGAGCAATTGAACACAATATTCTGTGGGCCTTGCAAAATCAGTCAAAATCCAGTAAAACAGCCGGGAGCGAACGGGATTGCGAAATGTGAAAATGGCGGCCAGTGAATGAGTTAATAATGGCGATAATCCTACATTTTGTACCAACAGAATCATTTTTCTGAAGACTGTTTACATCCTCATTGTGACCCGAACGAGTCATTTTGTTCACTAAAGTAACCAAAGTTTGGTTTTAGGATTGGACAGTTGGATTTTGATGATGCAATTCCAAACAAAATATAAGTGCCACATTTTCAAACGACATATATTATCTTGGATATTGTTGTAGTGCAATTTCAGCTGAGCGTGGAGGATATTGACTGCATTTGCCAGGTTGTACAACTGAAAGTCATAACAACCGACTGCCCTTGCTCTTCTTGAGAATGAAACTTCATCGTTGCTCATGCAGTCTTTGTGTTCAAACTGATCATAATAAGAATACACAGAGCCATAGTTGAGTTCATTATAAAGTGCCCTGCAGCTAAAGGACATTTTACAAGTCCCAATGTCGTGTCTCACCGTGCCTCATAGGACAAAAGTAACATAACTGATGCAAGCCAAGGGAGAAGTTACATTCAAACCTTAATTAATGTTGAAACACTCTTAATATTCATAATATTTGTATTAAACATATATTGTGCTAGTGAAAACTACTTTTTATTGTCTTCATCATAAATTTTGATTGGCTATGTCATCACTCATCAATCTTCATCAGGTTTGGATGTGCGAAAGACGGCCAACATGCGTACCGATCGCTAATGCTAAATGCTATCTTGGTTGCCGGTTCAACATTGGTAAACATGTGAACGTACTTTGACGTTCCAGTGCGAAAGAACCACTTTGAAGGAGCTGCTGGAGCTGCATAATGTTAATTTACATTGTTACGTGAGTTTCAATGAGGGGATTATTTGTTTTTGGTGATATCATACACTAGTGGTAAACAGTGGTAAACTTGTGAATGTATTTTGATGTTCCAGTATGAAAGAACCACTTTGAAGGAGCTGCTGACGTATTGTCATGTCAAAGCCAAGCAGTGCGTAAATGTGCGTTGTTAGCTAGCATAATGTAGCTTTAATTTACATTGTTACGTGATTTTCAATGAGGGGATTATTTGTTCTTGGTGATATCATACACTAGTGGTAAACATGTGAATGTATTTTGACCTTCCAGTGCGAAAGAATCACTTTGACGGAGCTGCTGACGTATTGTCATGTCAAAGCCAAGCAAGTACGTCAATGTGCGTTGTTAGCTAGCATAGTGTAGCTTTAACTTACATTGTTACGTGAGTTTCAATGAGGGGATTATTTGTTTTTGGTGATATCATACACTAGTGGTAAACATGTGAATGTATTTTGACCTTCCAGTGCGAAAGAATCACTTTGACGGAGCTGCTGACGTATTGTCATGTCAAAGCCAAGCAAGTACGTAAATGTGCGTTGTTAGCTAGCATAGTGTAGCTTTAACTTACATTGTTACGTGAGTTTCAATGAGGGGATTATTTGTTTTTGGTGATATCATACACTACATGGCTACATGAATTGAAAAGGTTGATTTGGTGGCGAGGTTTGTTGCGGCTACATCGAGTGTTGTTGAATGCACAGACTAAACGGCGTTTGGATGTTTGCGTTTGTTGATTTGTCAGTGCTCTTTAGCAAAATGCTGCCTTACACAATAGACTTTCTTTGTCTTTAAGCTAAGGACAGTTACTTTTTTTTTTCCATACTCTGGTCTTGGCTTCAAGTTCCTCTAGTAGGCTGCAGACAGCCGCCGCTAAAACTCGCCACTGAGCAACGTGGAAGAGGAGACAATAGGTTCTTTTTTCCAGCTCTATCATCGTCATCACAGCTTTCCCTCTTTGGCTTGTTTTCACAAGACTGTGAGAAAAATACCCCCAAAACATGAAACAAAAGCAAAATGAATGTTGAAAGCTTTCCAAGCTCATGTCTTAAGTCTTTGCGCAAGTCTTCCAAGATTTAGCAGATGACAGTTCAAAGTAATTCATTTTCATTCTCGCTATTTGTTCTGATCATTTTTTTGCGTTCCCTTTGTTTAGTTATAATTACATTGATTCCTACGTACATAAATCTTGGTCTGTAGACCACTTTTCAATTCACCTACCCGCTTGCATTCGACAAAAGCAGAATATATTATTGTCAACAAACGTATAAATGTATTTTGTGCAAGACCTGAACTGATGTTGACCCCTTTGTGATTTCCAGTACAGTTGCAATGACGTGTGTAATCGTCCGTTCCTGTTTTGTGCACTCGTCGTTGCCTGGATGTACTGCATGCGCTTCTTAGTGTACGTTTGTGTGCGCGTCTGCTCTAGTTGTCGGGGACAATCACTTTTTTCGGAGTCAGAGACGGTAATCTCGCGTCTCGGTGTGTCACTCGCATATAAACAAAGACGCGCTCGTTTCGGAGCCCATTCTCGGTTACATGAGGACGAAATCAAGAGTCAAGCTGTGAATTTTAGGAAACAAGATGCAGATGAATTTGAGGTCTTGCCAAGACGAGGAAGCGATCAAGCTGTTCCGTTTAATTGCTGGCTAATCCTACTCGCATATACATGGCTGTCTGCTGCATCACGTTGTTTTCATATTCGAAGTTAGCGACGGAGCACCGTTGCAAGAATGAGTCTTAAATAGCTATTGACATAGTTGTGCATCACACCTAAACGAGAGCAGTCTCTCTGTCTGAGCCTGCGCGGCGTGGAGAAAATGTTTCATGGGCCTCTTATTGGATCAATACTGGGAATGGGTGTGTGATCAATAAACAATTTGATTATAATGAATATGGGATACAGCTGGGAGCAAGTGTGATCAACAAATGCGCACACACGACTGAATATGTGGTTATGTCACGGATGATTTTAATAAATGGGTGTGTTTAACTCATTCACTCCCAGCCATTTTCACAGAAGCAATAACTACCATTTCTGCAACCGTTCTTTGCAGTTGAGAGGCTGCATCAAAGCCTTCTGTATGCTCTAGCATAAAAACAAAACAAAAAAACGTATAGATACGTCTTTGGGAGACTTACATAAAAAACGTATTTACACGTTATTGGGAGCAAATGAGTTAAAGGAGGATGGAAACAGATTTTTTTTTTTTTTTTTATGAAAAGGGGCTTATTTTATCTTGTTGCATGGCTACAGTCGACAATAAACCAACATTTGTGCAGTTGATAAAAACATAACATGAGTAAAAAAAAAAAAAAGAAAACGTAAATAAAACTAGAATAATGTACTGTATATTAAACAGAAGGCTAAATATTCCACCTCAAGACAATTTAAAGACTGATCTTGTTTTGGATTTCATGTCATATGTAGCAGATGGGACAGCTATTGAGAGTAAACAATATGTTGCAGTAATAGTCATTCTTGCTTGCATATTTCTCGAAGCCAGATGGCCCTTTTTTTTTTTTTTTTTGTTTCATTTAGTAAATAGACCATTTAGGTTATACTTCGCTTATTCAGTGAATGGTCTTTTTCAAAATAAAGGTAGACAACCTTTTTTAACACCAAACTTTTTTTTAAACTGCTTCTTCAGTATTGATCAATGTGAAGTTTGATACACATTTCTGCAATAATGATTTTGCAATTCTGAAAGCTGGGAGCATATTTGCACCTGGCAATGGATTTCCACCAAGAACACGGTAGCATACAGTTCCAGTTGTGAGAAAGATGACATCATCAGGAAAGCGAGGTTGGGCCGAGGAGGTGCAGAAGCGTTGAGCGCCATTTAAGCTGTCGAGACCAGAGAGCGTCATTCATTCATAATAAAAATTATTGGGGCGATCATTTTTAAAAATATATATTTTCAGAGGTTGCCCTGTGCGTACAGTATCCATCTGTGACGTAAAAATGATCGCAAAATGCCCCAAAATGAGGAGAAATGAAACCTCATCAGTTTTAATTTGGTCAAATTCACATTTTTCCAATAATCTATATTATTGGTCATTTCTCGTTTTATTTTTACAAATTATTTTTTCAAACTAAAATGTTGACAATGGCTCACTTATCCCATTTTTTTTTAGGATCTCTTGAAAAGTGACTATTTTGGAGGCACAAAGTTTCGGCCCAACGTCAGACAATATAAGCTAAATAGAGACATTATCGTCAGAGTGAAATTCAAATCATAACTAAACCGGGTTTTCAACTGGAGGTTGATGACAAGCCTTCAAAAAAGTGATTGCTTCTTTCTACTCTGGATTGTCGTTGGACAACGGACACCTTGAATCAAGAATTGCCTTCATGACATCGACCATTCAGCTTCACGTGCGTCGTTAGAGTTTGACTGCCGTTGTGTAACTGGCACACGTCCATTTCTCGTGTCTTCGAGGACCTCAACTGTGCCTCAACTATACAATGAGGTGTACCTTGCTGAAGCATCTGCCACAGTCGAGGTCTTCTCCAGCAGGTGACAGCACCGCTGCCCCCCCCCCCTTTAGTCCCTATTCTTATCTTGACTGCAATAACGAGCATGAGAACCCTTAGCCCAGGCATGGTGACTCACACTTTGACACTTCCAGTTTTTCTTTTTACTAATAAGGAGTTCTGACATGCAAACTCTGTTTATAGCTGCAGCATCAGTATTTATAGTATAACGAAGCATCCCGGCTTGTTGGAACTGATGACAGTTGGAGGCTTTTTTTTTATTCTTTTTTTTTTACATCTGACACCAACATACAGAATTATCACACAAATAATTGGATGACTTTTTTTTAGATGAAATTGTAGATCGTAATAGCGTCACAGCATGTTTTTCTCATCTTACAGGCTGTGATCATCAGTTTGTTTGTGAAAATAGGAGGAATATCTGATCATGGAACCGATGTGCAAGTTGCATTGGAAGGATGTTTTGTTGTCTTCGGTATTGGCGAAGGCAATTCCAATTTTCCTACTAGTATGGACTTGTTTCTCAACTAATTGACTTGCTAACTACAGGAAAGTTACTTTGCTCCAACCGGTCCTTCGATTGATAAAAGGGGGTGTCTATCTCTTCTATGTTTAACTTTTTTTTTTTTTTTAAACAATAAATACACAAAATATAAATAAATAAATAAAATCTGCTGTCTAACTCTTTTACTGTCAAACATACAAGCCGAATAGGTAATTTGAATGACATCAAGCGAAAATGGAAAAAAATAACGAGAAAACGAGCTTTTTGTGCGGATGCATTTTCTGTACAACGGTGACTTTAACACTAATATTCTTTTAAGTGACGCTTTGCGAATTAGATTTAACCTAACCAACGCTCTGATCATTCACGTCATCCTTGAAAATGTTCCATTTTCCAAGTTCAGCCATGTTTTCATGCTTCATTTGAGACACATGAGCCCATTGAAAAGAGATACAATGCTGCCACCTGCTGGCCGTAGTTAGTGGGTGTTTTGGGATTTCGCAAACACCCATTCACAAACCAGCGCCGCACAAGACGTTGCACTGCCCATTGTGGGGAAAAAAAAAAAAAAAAAAACTTAGTTAACGTCAATTACCGTTTTTGGCGGCATTCATCTGGATTTTAGCATACGTCATTAAACGTTTTTGGCGGTAAACGAGTTAACCACTTTTCATGTATCCTACTTGGGCGTTTTATTTAGTTATGTGCATTTTAGGGTACGGAACTGTTGCCGGGTTTTCAGGCACTGACTGGGGCTCAAGCTCAACAATTTGCATGAAAGGCAGAAGCTTCTTCCACTACACTGCTGGTGCTACAGTGTATGAGTATTTTAATGAAACAAGGCTTTGATTGTATTTACCCATGCTGAGTCATTCTTATTTCTAAGTACCCTCAGGCCTTAGTCTCCTTCTTGTCTCACCAGGAGCAGCAGACCACTCCTGCTTTCCTTCATTCATACAACACGTCTTCTTTTCATGACCGTACCGCTCACAAACAAGGAAAGACCGCAGCAGCTCAAAGAAAGGAAAAAAAAAAAAGCACTTCAAATCACATTTTAGAAAAGAGAATAGTTTGGAATTAAAGTCGATGAACAATTTCTTGCTTTAACTTTTTGACTTCATGTCTTGAAATCCATGAAAAAGCACCCCTCCGAAAAAAGAAAAAAAAAGCAGGTGAAAAGTTGAGTCAAAGGTGGAACTGTGAGACTGTGAAAAAGATGTGGAAGCAGATTGTACAGATGCCAAATATTAGTGAGAGATGATCAAGAATGCGGGTCGTGACTCCAGTAATCTGTGAATCTCTCTTCTTTTTGTTGTTTTTTTGTTGTTACTTATCGTAATTGACCCAACTGCTTGTATTCGGTCGGATTCCGCATTGTCTGACTGGATGAACTGGTGACTAATTGACTGGCTAACTAGTTAGTAGACTGCTGATCTGATGTCTGCTTGTCTTTGTTCTGGCTCAACGGACAATAGATGATGAACGGCGAATACTCATGGAAGCACGTATGAACGGATAATTAGAAATGAAAGGCATTGCAAATCAGCAAATTGAGCAATGTCATGTTTTGGTTCTGTTTGGGGTAGGTTTTGCTTTGTTTTTGTTGGGTTTTGAGTTTGTCATGTTTATGTTCTGCTTTTCTTGTCTTCCCTAGTCTCGTTAAGCCTTGCCATGTCCACCTGTGTTTGCCTGCCCTTCCTCATGTGTCAACCAATCAGCTCCCCCTTCCACTTGTGTCTTGCCCAGCTGTGTCTCGTCGTGTGTAATTAGTGTGTGTACTTAGTCATCGGTTTTCGTTTCAGTTCTTGTCGGTTCATTTTTCCTGTTTCCCTACGTTCTTGCTGGCCATAGTTAAGTCTACTCTTGTATAGTTTTTCCTGTCGGTATTTTGTTATTCTTTGTCACCAAGCCTGTTTGCCACTTTAGTTTTTTGTTTGATTAAATTGACTCCTTTTGAGCACCTCTGCCTCCCTGACTCGTTCCACCTCCTGCACTTGGGTCCACCACCACGCTTCCGAGCCCTGACAGAATGAACCGACCACGAAAGGACCCAGCAGGGAGCCGGTGCCGACCGGCACGACGTCGGCCAGCTCCCAGACGCCATCAGCCTGTTGACCAACCCCGTTCCCTCTATGTGGGTTCAGCTTTCTCTTCTGGTACTTGTGTCTCCGTGTTCCCCTCACCTGTTAAAACCTATTTATCCAGTTCACCACCTTATGATTCCCATTACAGTTATTTAAGTGATTCTGATTTGGAACTCACAGACACAGAGTTAAACATTTCTGATTTTGACACCAGTTTTTGTTCACCTAGTGAGTCTCCCCGGGCACTTCCTTATGACACGATTTTGTCACCCCACGTTTTTGTTGACCACGATCCCGAGTTTGATTTTGATTCAGAGTTAGAGGATGATTGTGAAGTGAGTGAGCACACCAAGTTTGGTTTGAGTGCGAGTGAAAGCTTTTATAGTTTTTTGTTTGCACGTTCCCCGTCACGTCAAGTAGCACCTGTTTCCGCATCACCTGGTTCCCCGTTGTCTCGATTTCCCCGGTCCCTTGGTCAACAGGCTGGTGTGACGACAGCCCCAGCTCCCCGAAAACCTAGGAGGAGGCAGAGGCGATCCAAGCCGCAGCCTGCGCCGCTGCCGCCGCAGCCCCTGGCCGCTACGCCTGCGCCGCTGCCGCCGCAGCCCCTGGCCGCTGCGGCGCTGCCGCCGCAGCCCCTGGCCAATGCGCCTGCGCCGCTGCCGCCGCAGCCCCTGGCCAATGCGCCTGCGCCGCTGCCGCCGCAGCCCCGGGCCGCTTCGCCTGCGCCGCTGCCGCCGCAGCCCCTGGCCGCTTTGCCTGGGCCGCAACCTCCTGCTCCTCGACCGGCGGCGCCCGGCCAGCGGCCGCCTTCGCCAGCATCAGTTCCGGCGGCGCCCGGTCAGCGGCCGACTTCGCCAGCATCAGTTCCGGCGGCGCCCGGCCAGCGGCCGCCTTCGCCAGCAACAGTTCCGGCGGCGCCCGGTCAGCGGCCACCTTCGCATGCACCAGTTCCGGCGGCGCCCGGCCAGCGGCCGCCTTCGCATGCACCAGTTCCGGCGGCGCCCGGCCAGCGGCCGCCTTCGCCTGCACCAGTTCTGGCGGCGCCCGGCCAGCGGCCGCCATCTCCATCTCCTGTTCCTCGTCAGGCGGCGCATGGATTGCGGCCGCCACCTCTTGTTCCTCGTCCGGCGGCGCAGGGAATGCGGCCGCCACCTCCTGTTCCTCGTCAGGCGGCGCAGGGAATGCGGCCGCCACCTCCTGTTCCTCGTCAGGCGGCGCATGGATTGCGGCCGCCACCTCCTGTTCCTCGTCAGGCGGCGCATGGATTGCGGCCGCCACCTCCTGTTCGTCGTCAGGCGGCGCATGGATTGCGGCCGCCACCTCTTGTTCCTCGTCAGGCGGCGCATGGATTGCGGCCGCCACCTCTTGTTCCTCGTCAGGCGGCGCATGGATTGCGGCCGCCACCTCCTGTTCCTCGTCAGGCGGCGCATGGATTGCGGCCGCCACCTCCTGTTCCTCGTCGGGCGGCGCATGGATTGCGGCCGCCACCTCCTGTTCCTCGTCAGGCGGCGCATGGATTGCGGCCGCCACCTCTTGTTCCTCGTCAGGCGGCGCATGGATTGCGGCCGCCACCTCTTGTTCCTCGTCAGGCGGCGCATGGATTGCGGCCGCCACCTCCTGTTCCTCGTCGGGCGGCGCATGGATTTCGGCCGCCGCCTCCTGTTCCTCGTCAGGCGGCGCATGGAATGCGGCCGCCACCTCCTGTTCCTCGTCCGGCGGCGCATGGATTGCGGCCGCCGCCTCCTGTTCCTCGTCCGGCGGCGCATGGATTGCGGCCGCCGCCTCCTGTTCCTCGTCCGGCGGCGCATGGATTGCGGCCGCCGCCTCCTGTTCCTCGTCCGGCGGCGCATGGATTGCGGCCGCCGCCTCCTGTTCCTTGTCCGGCGGCGCATGGATTGCGGCCGCCGCCTCCTGCTCCTCGACCGGCGGCGCCTGGCCAGCGGCCGCCTTCGCTTGCACCAGTTCCGGCGGCGCCCGGCCAGCGGCCGCCTTCGCCTGCACCAGTTCTGGCGGCGCCCGGCCAGCGGCCGCCTTCGCCTGCACCAGTTCCGGCGGCGCCCGGCCAGCGGCCGCCATCGCCTGCACCAGTTCCGGCGGCGCCCGGTCAGCGGCCGCCTTCTCCACCAGTTCCGGCGGCGCCCGGGCAGCGGCCGCCATCGCCTGCACCAGTTCCGGCGGCGCCCGGCCAGCGGCCGCCATCGCCTGCACCAGTTCCGGCGGCGCCCGGCCAGCGGTCGTCATCGCCTGCACCAGTTCCGGCGGCGCCCGGCCAGCGGCCGCCATCGCCTGCACCAGTTCCGGCGGCGTCCGGCCAGCGGCCGCCTCCAGCTCCTCGTCTGGCGGCGACCATCCCGCCGCCCCCTCTGCTACTCGTCGGGCGTCGAGGACGCCCTCCTGACCGGCCCCGCCGGGTCCTCCTCGTCGGGCGTCGAGGACGCCCTCCTGACCGGCCCCGCCGGGCCCTCCTCGTCGGGCGCCGAGGACGCCCTCCTGACCGGCCCCGCCGGGCCCTCCTCGTCGGGCGTCGAGGACGCCCTCCTGACCGGCCCCGCCGGGCCCTCCTCGTCGGGCGTCGAGGACGCCCTCCTGACCGGCCCCGCCGGGCCCTCCTCGTCGGGCGTCAGGGACGCCCTCCTGACCGGCCCCGCCGGGCCCTCCTCGTCGGGCGTCAGGGACGCCCTCCTGACCGGCCCCGCCGGGTCCTTCTCGTCTGGCGTCCGGGACGCCCACCAGACTGGCCCCTCTGGGCACTCTTCGTTTGGCGTCCGGGACGTCCACCAGACTGGCCCCGCTGGGCACTCTTCGTTTGGCGTCCGGGACGTCCACCAGACTGGCCCCGCTGGGCACTCCTCGTTTGGCGTCCGGGACGCCCACCTGACTGGCCCCGCTGGGCACTCCTCGTTTGGCGTCCGGGACGTCCACCAGACTGGCCCCGCTGGGCACTCCTCGTCTGGCGTCCGGGACGCCCACCTGACTGGCCCTCTGGGCACTCCTCGTCTGGCCACCTCTAGGCTTTTGGCATTTTGTTTGTTTTTTTTTGGACTGCCCTCGATAGTGGGCCACGCACCCTCCCGCCTGTTTTTGTTGTTTATGGACCTTATGGGACATCTGGGAGCTGTCCCTTGAAGGGGGGGTACTGTCATGTTTTGGTTCTGTTTGGGGTAGGTTTTGCTTTGTTTTTGTTGGGTTTTGAGTTTGTCATGTTTATGTTCTGCTTTTCTTGTCTTCCCTAGTCTCGTTAAGCCTTGCCATGTCCACCTGTGTTTGCCTGCCCTTCCTCATGTGTCAACCAATCAGCTCCCCCTTCCACTTGTGTCTTGCCCAGCTGTGTCTCGTCGTGTGTAATTAGTGTGTGTACTTAGTCATCGGTTTTCGTTTCAGTTCTTGTCGGTTCATTTTTCCTGTTTCCCTACGTTCTTGCTGGCCATAGTTAAGTCTACTCTTGTATAGTTTTTCCTGTCGGTATTTTGTTATTCTTTGTCACCAAGCCTGTTTGCCACTTTAGTTTTTTGTTTGATTAAATTGACTCCTTTTGAGCACCTCTGCCTCCCTGACTCGTTCCACCTCCTGCACTTGGGTCCACCACCACGCTTCCGAGCCCTGACAAGCAAATGATTGAATATCTCCAGCGTCTTCGGATATCCACTGACGATCCTTTTGTAAACGTGAAATGAAGAAATATTACATGAAAAGAAAAACGAATAAAGCAAATCTTGAGGTGGATGTTTCAAAACATAATTTTAGATGGATTATAAAACGTAATTGAAGGTTGATTGCTGGTCAACTAAAATTTAGATTAAATTCTTGTGAATTTTTAAAAAAGGTCATTGAATTTGAGCTAACTGTATTACATTCCTGAGTGAACCGTTATCATCAATAAACCTGTTTTATTGTATTGTTTTGAGTCTCTTAATTCTGAAATAATGGTTGACATATACGTATATGTTTAGGCAGGGATGTCCAAACTACGGCCCGGGGGCCATTTGCGGCCCGCCGTCCATTTTTCAGTGGCCCGCGACATATGCTAAAAATGGCATTTGACTCGGTTCAAACCGAAATAAAATAAAAGTGAAAATGCTTTAAAAAAAACAACGAAAACTAACAAACTACATTTTATGTTTGCAAAACTAACTAAAACTAACTGTAATTATAGCAAACATCTCCATCGTTTTAGTCTTTAATTAATTTAATGCATGAGCCTTTGGATATGATTTTAAATGTGATTTTTAGTAGATATTTTTTAATATAAACTGGAATAATAACTTTTGAATGTCACACAGAAGTGACGTCATCTAGCAGCAGCCAATAGAAAAGCACCTTCAGATGACGTCGCTCCCATGGGGTTTTGTTAAATACTGCGCATAATTAATACACATTAAAAAAAAAAAAAAAAAAAAAAACTAATACTAATACTGAAACTAACAAACTAAACTAAAACTAATCATTTTTTTAAAGAACTAAACTAACAGAACCACCCTGAAAACTAATAAAAATCTAACTAAAAAGAAAAATTCCAAAACTATAATAACCCTACTTCCATATTACAAATAAATTGGTTTATATACTGTAGCATTTTTCTATTTTTAGGACTAAACACAATTTCTCTTCATAACATTATGTGGCCCTTGCGTCCTTGTGGCCCTCAAATGAAAAAGTTTGGACACCCCTGCGTTAAGGGAAGCGCACTTTCCTTTAACTCGGACGTCTTAACAAGCAATAGTTAGGCAGAGGATGAGACTGAAGGGGGCGGAACTGGAGGATAAAAAGGCAGGAAAAAGTCATGTTAAAAGCAGAGTGGCACATATTTCCCTTGGTGACATTTTCTGAACGAGAATCCCGTCCTCGCTCGTGTCTCTTTTCTTTTTTTTTCTCTCGGCGCAAGTCACCTGTCCGCGCGCACGTCCACGCTTGATTTTTACAGGATTATCAAGCGTCCAGGCTCATCCAGACAGGTAGATAGAAGTGTATCCGCTTATCTGGGGAGTATGACTTCTTGTCCTTACGTGGCCTTAAAGGATTGCGGTTAACTCGTGCAGCTTTACTCCTTCAATCGAATACCACGAAAAAAGTAAACAATGCGCTGCAGTTGTTGGGTTTTGCGGAATGTCAGTCAACTGCGACAGCAAACTACTTTCTATTTGCTGGAAGGTGATTGTGACATTCAAGGGCAAGAACAAAATAGCTTGGAAAATACTTTGACTGAGGCAGAACACATTATCATCTGTGTGTTTATGATCTCCCCTCTGCAGTAAATGGCAGTAGGTTTCTTTCTCTTTTTTTTTTCTTTTTTTTTTTCTTTTGAAAGATTGGCTGTAACTGTCCAAGCAGCAGAAGTGAATTATCATCTTGAGTCTTCCCCTCTTTGACAATATTTTCAATGACACCATATAAATATGGCTGTAGAAAGTCTAATTCTGGTATTTTTTTTTTTTTTTTTTTTTTTTTTTGCACAAAGTAATACAAATTGTGTTTTGACACCATCCATCTTCTTTTGTTTTGATGATACAAGAATGCTATCACAGTGCAGTAATGGTATCGCATACATTAACAAAAGTCTATTTTTGCCCCTAAATGTTCAAAGTGGAGATTAGCATCTGTTTTTGGAGCCACATTTTCAGTTATTATATTCACTTGTGAGTACATTTAAATATGTTGCTAACTTTGTACTGTGACAAGAAACTTGTTGAGAGGGTTATAATTTGCATGTGACTCGTTTTTGTTTGGTCATTTTGATGTCGTACGAACACACTCTGACATAAATTTTCACCCGAATAATGAATTGGACCAGAAATCTGCCTAATGATGCTGGATGATGCTTGAAACATCTACATTATAAATTGTCTCGTCTCACACACTTAGACTAGGCAGAGTCAAATACTGAGGAACTGGTGAGTAACCGGAGTAACTTATTATTTTTTTTATGTCAACTATACTCGAATCTGGTAAAGCTCAAGCAAACAGTTGGATGGATATTAACTCATTCACTCGCCGCCATTGTCACATTTCGCAATCCCGGCTGTTTTACTGGATTTTGACTGATTTTGCAAGACCCACAGAATATTCTGTTCAATTGCTATAAAGTTATAAAGCTAAGTTTCATCAGTTTTCACAAATCAATTTAATATTGTAAGTAATTGAGCTTTTTTTCGACATGGCCCTGGTTGATCTCCTTTGCTCTGCTGCCACCTGCTGGCCGTTTGTGTAATAACTACCATTTCTGCACCCGTTCTTTGCAGTTGAGAGGCTGCATCAAAGCCTTCTGTATGCTCTAGCATAAAAAAAAACAAAAAACAAAAAACAAACGTATAAATACGTCTTTGGGACACGTACAACATTTAAAAAAAACAACATATTTACACATCATTGGGAGCAAATGAGTTAAATATCAGTGCAAATTACAACCACAATACGAAACACAATATTCAGTCAACATGTGGTCATCATTTTCTTTGTAAATGACTGTCATGTGTCATATTCGGACACAATTCCGTGCATTTATAAAATATTGGAGGCTTTGTGTCAGAAAGGAAAAAAAAAAAAGTCACGATAAGGAGGTCAGGTAGGTGAATGAGAGTAAATTGCGTCTGCCTGCTATGTGACACATTTGCAACCCTCGTCTGACTTCGCATCAATCTTAGGATGGCAAAGTTGGCCGACGAGTTTCAGTCTCACTGAAATATTACAACACTCACAAATCTAGCATCTTATGATGTCTGCTTAGAATGCAATCAATCCTTAGCTAGTCAATTGCTACATTTCCATTTCAAATATAAGTATTACACGTTAATAAATAACATCTAGAGTTTTATTTCGTGTGGTTTTGAACTGATGTCAAGCCTAAAGGAAATAAATACGTTGTCCACGATTGTCATTATTTCATTACCTAATTCATTTTCAAAGTAATTGTTATTGTGCTATCGTGCGGGTTTCTTTTTGAGCTCTTCCTTCTATCTGCCGCACGCACCCCCCACACACACTTTCAGACTGTATTGTTAAAATACATCGTGCCGTGTCAGCAATAGTGACATGTTATTAACTGGAAGAAGAGCGCCTGTTGGCATCTAGCCACGACTGCGTGCTTTGCTCGGGTTCGATAGTCGCTTGTAACAAGACTGCTGACGCGAAGTCCACGGCGAGCTGCCTGGCTCGTGTGCGTCCGCGTACGACACCAACGCTTTGTGTAATCGAGGTGCAGGTTAAGGCAGAGCTATGCTGAATCAAATGACATTATTAAAATGGTGAAGCATGTGGACAGACAAAAAAAAAAAAAAAAAAAAATCAGATTAGCTCATTTACTCCCAATAACGTATAAATACGTTTTGTTTTTTTAATGTTCTAAGTGTCCCAAAGACGTATTTAGACGTCTTCCAAATCACTCTTGTTCTTCCTGGAATTGTTGGTTACTGAGGACTAATAGGACTTTGGAGCAGAAGGAAATGAGAAGCATGTGCGTGCTTCATTCTTAACTCATTTGCTCCCAATAACGTGTAAATACGTGTTTTGTTTTTTCTATGTTGTAAGTGTCCTAAAGACATATTAAATACATTTTTGTTTTTTTTTATGCTAGAGCATACAGAAGGCTTTAATGCAGCCTTTCAACTGCAAAGAACGGTTGCAGAAATGGTAGTTATTACACAAACGGCCAGCTGGTGGCAGCAGAGCAAAGGAGATCAACCAGTGCCATCTAGAAAAAAAAGCTCAATTACTTTTTTTAAATAGATTAAATTAGATTAAATAGAATAGAATTTTAAATAATTTGTGCAAACTGATTAAACTTAGCTCTCTTTTAATGCTAATTGCTGCAAAACGGAAACAAGATAGAAACATACTTTTTTTTCCCGATGAAAGAAGAGACTTTAATCTTTCTTTTGATAGGTTCCATGCTTTTATAGCAATAGAAGACAATATTCTGTGGGCCTTGCAAAATCAGTCCAAATCCAGTCAAACAGCCGGGAGCGAACGGGATTGCGAAATGTGAAAATGGCGGCGAGTGAATGAGTTAGACGGAACGGTGGTGGGGAGCATGACGACGGCAGAGGGGAAGTTGCGAGGAGCGCACCTGCGGCTAACGGTGAGCGCGAGTGATAACGGTTACGGGCTGATCATTACCACTCCCATAAATGTCGAGTACTGCAGTTAGCAATCGCCCTTACTGATGTTAATGTTAAGTGCTTCAGTCATGCTAATTCGATTTGCCCTGACAGCTATGACGGAATTCTGGAAGCAGAGAGCGTTTGCCGTACGATAAGTGACTGCGCTGACACCCCTTTGGCTCGTTAAAAGAGCTCTCCATTTTATTTAATTAACAGTGTTGACGCGGAGTATCATGTTGGCACTCCGGCGCGGCTGCCAAACGCTTTCATTAGTGAGAAATCAATGTTATACAGTAAACCTGTTGTTAACGTTCACGGCCGCTGGACAAGCAAAATCTTCACGGTGGGCTTTGTGGTACGATTACGTTCACGTTTTTAGAGGGCAGCAGCAGTTGTCGGGGCAACGACGTAGGGAATAAAATGGCTGCATGGCTCAGTGGTAGAGTAGTCGTCTCCCAACCAAAAAAATGCAATACAAAAAGTTGATTGAATTTTCACAAAAAAATATTTTATTTATTTATTTATTTTTTAAACCAAAAGATTCTTAAAAAAAAAAAAAAAAAATGGTAGAGATTCAATGTCAGTTACCCATGAGAAACAAGGAGAAAAAAATAATAAAAAATCCCAGAAAAAAATAAATATGCACGTTTGTGTGTTCCGGACTGCAATTATGCAGCGATTGTACAGCACCTCCAAAATACAATTTTGAGTGAGATGATTTTTGTAAAATGAGTTCTTGCACTTAATGTTGGATTCTTGTTTACCAGTTTTCTGCCATCCCTGAATGATTTATTTATTTTTTTTTATGCAAGAGAGCCCTTTTGCACTGCAGAACAAAAGAAAACAGTATGTGGTAGTTTGCTTCAAACCTTTTGTTTTGAGTGAAGATATCAGATCTTTTATGCATGAATCGAAAAGTCAATAATGCAGCGTATTCAGAGCATGTATTTTGACAGTATGCATGTATTTTGTCTGTATTTTATTTTTATTTTATTTGGTCAAACAAAATGTTAGGAAGTGCATGATCCTTTGTGGCCCTCCAGTAGCTGAGATATAAAATGGTGCAAGCCCCCCCCAGTATTTGACCGTCAAAAATGTTTCATGACGATGAGTAAAATCACAATGGATGCCGCCATAAATGTTAAATGACGTTAACTAAGTTTTTTTATTTATTTATTTATTTTTTTTATTAATGTTAAGTGCAACGTCTAAGTGCAGCGCTGCCTGGTCAATGGGTTGTGGAATCAAAAGCAACCACAAACGATGGCAGATGGCCTCATTGTATCTCTTTTCAATGGGCTGCTTGGTGGGTGCATACAGTTGTCCTGATCAAAATGGTATTTTTATATTCATATTTGTGTCTTCTGGATAATTTTATCACTATCAAAATCAGAAGGTATCAAATTTGCCACAAATCGTATTTAAAGTTTAGAATCTACTCATTGTGTTGACTCCTAACTCATTCAATGCCTGCCCAGTTCAAATGAATCGTTTGACGTCTATAGCCGTCGATGAGTTAACAAGCCTTCCTTTTTATTTAGCCGCGTCTGTGAATACCTAAACTTGCAATATCGTCAACAGGTGGAGCAGAAACATCCCAGTGGGACTCTCGTGCACGGCTGGGCTGTCAGAGCCTTCAAGTCGCATTGACAGCAACTTACCACAAAAGCACTCAACGCGCTCGCCGAGGTCTTCTGTGGTGCGCCCCGAAAGAGAGAAATTCTCTCAAAGGGCGTCTGGAGTATTTCACATGCGTGACCTCCGTGAGTCTCGTCCATTCAGATTGACAACAGGAGAAAAAAAAAGAAAAGAAAAAAGCATGTTAGTAAGGTGACTGACTGAGCGCCAGTAAAGTGGTGGACGGTGTCCACATTTCATCACTCGGAATAGTAAATCTTACTTGCAAGGGAGTTTAGTTTGGTTCAAATAGTGTGATTCTGTTGAAGAGAATGAATACGGTAGTTTGTATTTGTATGTCTGCACGGTTGCTGCCTGGGGCGAGCCAAAACGTGTCCGACGCGATCGTCGATGGGGTTGTGGGGTGTGCGGACGTTAGAATTGTTTTTGCCATTCGTTGTTGATACACGTCCATGTAATGATTTATGGCCATCTGTCCAAGATGGTAGTTTGATGCCCCATCAGAAACGATCATCCACAGAGGTGGGTTGGATTGAAGTTTGAGGTAACAGATACGATATTATCACCATATGAAGGTCACGATACGATAACTATCACGATATTGTGGGGGTATTGGTGATATTTTTAAAAAAAAAGTCAATATAGTAAAAAAACAAACAAAAACGTGCTCATACTAAAAAAAAAAAAAAAAAAAAGAGCACAATATTGTGTGTTTTTTACATAACAGCAATGCATATAAACCACCTACAATCTCTAATAACAATATTGAGACTCTTACTTGCTTTTTTTTTGCTATTTTGCTTTTTTTTTCGAGGGAAAAAGAAAATAGAGAAAAAAAGACAAAAAGAGGCTCTT
The DNA here is from genome assembly GCF_051991245.1 of Festucalex cinctus. Classification (NCBI taxonomy): domain Eukaryota; kingdom Metazoa; phylum Chordata; class Actinopteri; order Syngnathiformes; family Syngnathidae; genus Festucalex; species Festucalex cinctus. Next base: position 1,380,801 of record NC_135419.1, on the reverse strand, counting down.
ACTTGCTAATGCAAGCACACATTGATCGCTTCACAAGCAAATTCGGTTCCCCTTCATCTGACGATTAGCATCGATTTTAAACATAGAAGGCCAAAACATCCCTCATGAAAATTAAATTGCACTAATAAAATAGCCACTAGAGGGTGCTAGAACTGCACAAATGGAAATCAACGTGACTTTTTTTTTTTTTTAACAGATGTGTTCCTTTTAAATATTGTGAACATGACGACGCCGATATTGTGGCAGTTTTAATATCACAATATCATGACATTGCCCTTATCGTGACATCCCTGGTAACAGAAGCGTTTTCTGCTTGATAGACGTGTTTCGTGTATTGCTTGGCCAAACTGGTTGTGGTGCAGCCCATTGAAAAATGTTCAGTGCTGGATTTCACTATGATTCATCTGTCTTTCCTTTGACCTTTCCTCTGGTCTCCTGACCTTCTGAACTTCACGACTCTGGCGAGACTCTGAAGTATCTGATTAAGGTGATTTTTATTTGGTTTTAGGTGAACGAAAGGGTACAAATTCACACGGATTACCGCTTTAAATTAAAGCATTTAATAAACATCTGCTTATGACATTCAGAATATTTGTTAATGTCAAACTATTGGGGTCATTTTGTTCCCGAATTTTAAATTATGCAAGTAATTGCATGTAAGGAAAAAACAGGAGAATGAGCATGTGGGTAAACATTTTTGAAGACGTCCTCATAACATGAAATGCCGAAAAGATTAACACATAACAGATGCTCTTTAAATTCAGCAAGCAAAAATGTTCAGATTTTTTTTAATTAAGCGATTAATCGTGATTAATCAAAATTCTAAAATGTGATTCATCTCATTAAAAAAAAGTAATCGTTTGACAGCGCTAATAAAAAGTAACGCGCTAAAAAAAATAAATAAAAAATAAAAGAACCCTGACCTTTACTTTTTGTGTTTAAGTACCATTTACATTCTTATTAATGACCATAATCTACGTGCAGACATTATCCAGTCTATTTCTGAGATTAAGAACGGGCTGAACCCAGATGTGCTGTAAATCTGGAAGTTTGTTCATGAGGTTGGTGGGTTGAGGGAAAAAATGAGTACAATATAATAACCGCTGGTGCTCATTTGAGAATTAAAATTGTGTGTATGTATGATGAAAGTTTCGTTAATGAGGATGAACTGGCTCTCTGAGTTCAACAATAACTCTCATGTGCCCCAAAACGAAATTCAATTTGACACCCCCGTGTCTAACTCTCTTTGGCATGTAATGAATCTGAAATAATTTTAGAATACGCATTTTCGGAGCAATTTTTGCAGTATTGTGAATAAACATGCTTTCACAATTAAATGAGTTTTAGTGGCAAGGGATCTTTTCAATGACCACTAATAAGTTCAATAATGTATTTTCTTTGCAAATTGCTCAAGATATTATTATTATTATTATTACTATTATTATTATTTTTATTATTATTATTATCATCATCATTACTCTTGAAATTGGTTTTAGTTAACTGATTCGCTCGCCGCCATTTTCACATTTCGCAATCCCGTTCGCTCTCGACTGTTTTACTGAATTTTGACTGATTTTGCAAGGCCCACAGAATATTGTGTTCAATTGCTATAAAAGCATGGAACCGATCAAAAGAAAGATGAACTCATTAGCTCCCAAAGACGTCTAAATATGTTCTATTTTAAATATTACCAGTGTCCCAAAGACGTATTTATACGTTTTTTAAATGATTTTTTGTTTTTTTATTTTTTTATGCTCGAGCATACAGAAGGCTTTGATGCAGCCTCTGAACTGAAGCTAACGGTTGAAACAATGGTAGTTATTACAAAAACGGCCAGCAGGTGGCAGCAGAGTATAAGAGATCAACCATGGCCATGTTGCAACAAGCCGTTTTCCCCCACAGTTTTAAACAGATTTATGCATAATGATGAAACTGATCTATATTCTAATGCTAATTGCTACAAAACGGAAACAAATAGAAATATATATACCCCCCCACGAATCAAAACAAAATCAGTCAAAATTGAGCTTCAGTAAAAATGGCTGGGAGTGGATGAGTTAATATTTCCTTAATCGTCTCCATACAGTGTTAGCAACCTGAGGCCACGAGGCCATACGCATTAAATTAGTGAACAGGTGTTTAATGGAGTCTGGACAAAGAGATTTTGACCTTTGCACTTAATATCCATTTATTACACGCACACATGCGCACGCACACAAATGATGGATCGATCTCAACACCAGGTCGCCTTTTTCTGTTTTTTTTTTTAGCCAGTTTTGTGTGCACGTGTGTTGTGAATGCGTGTTGGCGTGTGTTGATGTGCAGGACAGCAAGGCCCAGTAATGAGCAACAATATGGTTTAGTTCAGGATTTCCACCTGTCCACTTCATTAAAATGTCGGAGGTCCCGGTGTTATTATCTCCCTGTTGCGGATGAACGCGCTGACATTTCACACCTGTCGCCCAATATTTCATTTTATCATTCATTTCCCTTAAGCGTGCTTTATTTCTGTTTATATGTTGTTGTTCAATTTGCTGTATTTAAGAATATATTTTATTTGACTGTATTTTGCCAAGTAAAATTAGAAAACATAAGTTAGCAATCAGCGGAGGGCTCATAGTTACTGAATTTATATGCAAGCAATCGAGAGGCACAGCATGTTTTTCTCTGCACTCGTAGGCTCGTTGAGACGAGTAGTTTTAAAGGAGTGACATACATATTTATCAATGGGTAAATTGAGTAACTAATTTAGATGCCTCAACAAAGATGTAGCTATAGAACAAGAGGATAAGGTCATCAAAAAGCTAGTGAGAACTACGTGTGGGCTACGGGATCCATCGATACGGGCTGTTCGCTCCATCTATGACCGGCGTCAACTTTACGCATTAAGTTGAATTTGTTTTCCCGTGAGAGCTGGGCTCCTCCTCCATCACCAATTATGTTCATAACTTTTAACTCATTTGCTCCCAATGACGTGTAAATACGTTTAAAAAAAATGTTTTAAGTGTCCCAAAGACGTATTTATACGTTTTTTTTGTTTTGTTTTTTTAATGCGAGAGCATACAGAAGGCTTTTTGATGCAGCCTCTGAACTGCAAAAAACGGTTGCCGAAATGGTAGTTATTACACAAACGGCCAGCAGGTGGCAGCAGAGCAAATGAGATCAACCAGGGCCATCTAGAAAAAAAGCTAAATTACTTACAATTTTAAATAATTTGTAAAAACTGATGAAACTTAGCTCTCTACTAATGCTAATTGCTGCAAAACGGAAACAGATAGAAACATACTTATTTTTTTCCTGATGAAAGAAGAGACTTTCATCTTTCTTTTCTTTTATAGCAACATAACACAATATTCTGTGGGCCTTGCAAAATCAGTCAAAATCCAGTAAAACAGCAAACGGGATTGCGAAAATGTGAACATGGCGGCGAGTGAATGAGTTAAGGACGAAATTTCTCGGTGCAGCAGAAACGTTGAAGCGATTCGGTTTCGGTGGTCTCAGTATTCCGTCTGCTTTTTTGACAATCAGCACATCCAATCTGAGGCCGCATTCCTCGGTTTAAAAACAGTGAAGTTGATCATGAAATCTTGCCCCCAAGTGGAGTTCAAATATCTTGTAAGTCTTGTTCAGCGAATGACGGCCGAATGAATCGAGAGATTTGACGATTGCAGCATTTGCAATGATGTCATCTCCGCATTGGTCTGCTGTGGTGAGGGAGCAAATCAAGTCGACATTTAAAAGCATTTCAAAACAAATACTGACAAACATTTTTTTCAAAACAAGGTACCGAAATAAAATCGTATGGACACCAGAAACAACTCAGCATGTTCACACGTCTAAATTCCAACTACACACTTGAGCTTTTGTTGACCCTAAAGCAAACTCGGTTTGTAACTCTACACTTGCATTTCCCTGGAGATTTGCCCGTAAAAAGGGTTTATTTCTGTACATACCATTTAGTTTGGCCTGGATTGACTCGCTATCCCCTCCGCAGACTTAAAAGGCAGCGAACACGCCAGTGGCTGCGGAAAACCTTTTTTGTTTTCGCTCTTTGATGAAATCTCCAAGCTTTGACTTCAGTTTTCATTTATGATGGTTGAGTTTGTGCAATTGTCCGGCATGTGGGATTTTTGTCGTTGCGTGCCCTGCTTCCTGTTAAAAGGCAGATGGGATAGGTTCCAGCTCACCCACGACCCTAGTGGGGATAAACAGTACACAAAATGTCCGATTCTGTTCTATTCTATTCTGTTCCGATCCATTGTTATGTACATGCATAATTCACCCAAATCAAAGGTGCCAAACTTTTTCATTTGAGGGCCACATACAGAAAATGAGAAGGGCCCAAGGGCCACATCATGTTATGAAGAGAAATTGTTTAGTCCTAAAATTTGTACAAATAATTTATCTGTGCTTTTGAATATTTAGAAAAATGCTACAATATAGAAACCAATTTATTATAGTTTTGAAATTCTCATTTTAGTTAGTTTTTATTTCGTTAGTTCTTTAAAAAAACAAAATGCTTAGTTTTATTTTATTTTTTTATTTTTTATTTTTTTGTATTACTTGTGCACAATATATATAAAAAAAAGAACCATGGGAGCAACGTCATCTTTTGGTGCTTTTCTATTGGCTGCTGCTAGATGGCGTCACTTCTGTGTGACATACTTTCAAACTTGTCATTATTCCGGTTGATATCAAAAATCAATCTATAAAAAAAAATCACATTTAAAATCATCCCCAAAGGCTCGTGCATTAAATTAATTACCAAAGACTAAAACGAAGGACATGTTTGCTATAATTATAGTTAGTAGTTAGTTTTGTAAACATAAAATATAGTTTCAGGTAGTTTTCCTTTTTTAAAAAGCATTTTTGTTTTTGTTTTATGTCAGTAACAATATTGTTTTTTGGAATTTTTGTTTTAGTATTTTCATTAGTTTTAGTGAACTAAAATAACCTTTAATGGCGCCTGTTTTTCGATACCCTCCCTAAGTTCTTACTTTGACCATCTCCAAACATTTTTGTTTTTGTTTATTTTATTTGAACAGAGTCGAATGCCATTTTTAGCGTATGTCGCGGGCCACTGAAAAATGGACGGCGGGCCGCAAATGGCCCCCGGGCCGTAGTTTGGACACCATCGATTTAGATAATTTTTCTGTGCAAGCAAATCATCTGGATCTACTTAATGCATCTCGGCCAAATCTTAAGAAGAAAGGAATGAACCATCTTTATTGGTTATGTACGCACATAAAGGTGAAATTTGGCAGATTTCACCACCAGAATCATCTCAGTCAAAACTTTATGAAGCCGTTTACATTCACTGGTAACGTATTGCACTGCACTGCATTTTGTCACGGTAATAAGATTGTGGCAACATAATTACAATTTAAACAGGTAACTTAATGAAGAGGCAACGCAATATTAAAGGCTCTCGCCTCTCAATCTGTTTTTCTTGATCAATATAATATCCCAATAGATCATCATCATCTACGTCATTTAAAAAAGGAGAGCAAAACTAATTAGAATTGGTCAAGGGTGACTTGAAAAGATAAACATCACCAGCACAGTATCGTGTAATTCTCTGTACTCTTCAAACAATGCCAAAGCTGATTAAAATAAACTCATTTAAAAAAAAAAGAGAGAATTTGCTCCATTTTCTTGGGTCGCTTCTGCCCGTCTTTCCTTTTCTCTCTCTTCGAAACAAATCATGTTTCAAGCCGTGTAATATTTACTATCAGCCAGGTAGGAAATAAAGCTGCGTATGTTTCAACATTCTTGCTATGTAGTATTGAAAATGGTTATTGGATTTATGTAAATGGAGCAGAACGTTAGTCTAGTGGAGTCTGACACACTTTGTGAGGTTCAGGGTTTGTTCACGGTGGTTGTTTGCATGTCCTCCGCGTGCTTTTGTGGGGTGACACAAGGAAGCCCAGAATTCCCGATCCCAATCGACTTCCTCCACCTCTTCTGGAGGGTTTCCAGGTCTTCCTAGGCCAACCAGGTGACATCGTCATAAACCCTGAAATGCGGGAAACTGCCTTTTTCCGTTCGCCTCTTTCATAAAAAAAAAAGAGGTCATTTAAGCTATCGGTCAGTTACCATAGTAACACAGTCCATGAACCTAACCTGGTCGGTAGCAGTTGTATCATACTGAATCTCAATTTTTTTTTCTGTCCCCGCCTTCTTTCAACCACACACAACATTTCATTTCCTCATTCACTCAGTCCGCTGCGGCAAGTCTTTGCGTAAAGTCCACTTTTGTCACCAACATGGCACGTCCTTTTGACAACGACCGTATTGATGAATGACCGCATTGTTGCGCATGGAATTAAATATTCGTTGTGAGATTATCGGAGATATGGCCAAAAAAATAAAATCTCGATATTTGCAGTCATTCAGGACAATTACGATTTTAATCGATTTTAACCGAAATAAATCCAATAAACATTTACTTAAAGGTTTCATTTATTCAAAATGTGCAAAATGTTCAGACACCAGTAGCGTAATCTGATTCTAGATCAGTTTTAACACAAAATTGCATTACATAAAAGCATTTGGATGTAACAGAACATAAGAACAACAGCTTTTAATTATCCAGAAGACAAAATTCGATTTCACGATTTAGCAAATTTTCAATGATTCGATTTTTTTTAAATAACGATGTATCGATTTAATTCGATTTATTGCCCAGCCCTAGCACATAAATATCCTGGCATATCCGGAGAGTGATCTTTTTTTTAGCGGTACCGTTTCACATCACAGTCTATCATCTACATACACAACTTAATCCGTCCTTACATTTATTTTATTTTATTTTACGTCCTTTATTAGAAAGTGCATGTTCAGTTGGGCTCCTGAATGACATTTATCTTCAATCTAAGAGGAAAGCATCAATACGAATATTGATTGTGTTCAGACGTTTTTGTTGTTGTTGTTGTTGTTCTCTGGTTTTCTTGTAAGCTTCACTAGATCTGCTGTACTGATTGATATTGTCTTTGCATTTTGCCAGCCAAGAGAACACCATTTTTGTTTGTTTGTTTGTTTACAAAGTGACACTGTCAGCCAGGAGACACTCACTGGCCTCGTCCTTCCACGACTCTTGACAACGCGTCTCACATGAGAGCAAGCAGACGCAGTTTGAACGGCGACATTTCGCGACGACGTTACCAAGCAATCGCCACTTGTGCGTTTCTCTTTGGCCCACGTCAAACAGATTGTTCAGTCACAGAAAAGCGATTAAGTGAGAGTTGCGCATTACCAGGGCCACGGCCAACGGCTCAAATTCATATCCTCGTGTCTGCTTGGATGCATTCTGGGATGAACAAGTCCTCTGACCTCAATTTAGACTTTGTGTCTTCAGTTCGGTCTGTAAACACCCACACGCGCGCGTACACAAGTCCTTGGGTGGCTGTCGATTGAGTCGGAACTTCAAAGAACCATATCAGCACTTTGCAGTTCTTAACTAGTTCCACTTTTATTTTACACTCTACTTTGTCTTGCCTTGCACACTATTAGCCAGTTTTCAAAAGCAGCATATAATAATTGTGTATCCCTTTATGCTAAAGCTATAACAGAGCATGTAGCAACGCCTTTTCTCATCTTAAATTTTGTTGGCACGCTGGATGAGTGTCAGTGGTTAGCATATCCACCTCACCGTTCAGAAGTTGTGATCTGGACTCCGACCTTCCTGGACACCACTTCACATTCTTGTTGGGTCATGTTTGGGCAGAACCTGACGTTGTGCGTTTGGATCGTTTTCAGTGTAGGATTTATTGATTTTAATTCATTCGGTGCCATTGACGGCTATACACGTCAAAGATGCATTTTTTTACTGGGCTGGCAGTGAGTGAGTTAAATGACATATAAAATATAGTCTCTCTCGCTCGCTCTCTCATAGCTCAGTATTATCTTTGTAGTGGAAGCTTTTTTGGCGCATCTCTGGTTACGATGTGCCGGTTTAACAGATAATTTAGTCAATGAGAGTATTATCATTGCTCAAGCCCTCCCAGTCATCAGCCTAACCTTAACAAGTGTATTACACAGTTAATCTTCGCTTACTTTTTAGTCCCCACAAGCTCCTGAAATGTAACCACAATGAGTAATAATAATTCAAATTGTAATTGTAATCTTTACAGAAAGACTTCTGTCTGTCTGTCTGTCTGTGTGTGTTTTGAGGGTTTAAGCGTCCAGGTTAGCCGATGTCAGTGTCTCTGTAACATTTAATCCATGTGTTGGGTGAAGGGTGACCATGCTTGCGTTGTGTCTCGCACAGCATTGACTCCTGCTGTAAGCCGCTTTTCACCCCAATTTAACACCAATCGTCCTTTTCACAACGCTGTCTCAACATCCCCAAATGCAACCTCTGCAGCGCATTCTTGCGTCAAGCAAACCCGACCGCTCTTCCAAATCACCGTTGTTCTTGCTGGAATTGTTGGTTGCTGAGGACTAATAAGACTTTGGAGCAGAAGGAAATGAGAAGCATGTGCGTGCTTCATTCTTAACTCATTTGCTCCCAATAACGTGTAAATACGTTTTTTTTATGTTTTAAGTGTCACAAAGACGTATTTATACGTTTTTTTTTTTTTAATGTTATGCTAGAGCATACAGAAGGCTTTGATGCAGCCTCTCAACTGCAAAGAACGGTTGCAGAAATGGTAGTTATTACACAAACGGCCAGCAGGTGGCAGCAGAGCAAAGGAGATCAACCAGGGCCATGTTGAAAAAAGCTCAATTACTTACAATTTGAAATAGATTTGTGAAAACTGATGAAACTTAGCTCTATTCTAATGCTAATTGCTGCAAAACGGAAACAGATAGAAACATACTTTTTTTTTTCCTGATGAAAGAAGAGACTTTAATCTTTCTTTTGATAGGTTCCATGTTTTTATAGCAATAGAACACAATATTCTGTGGGCCTTGCAAAATCAGTCCAAATCCAGTCAAACAGCCGGGAGCGAACGGGATTGCGAAATGTGAAAACACCAATGAAGTGAATTAAGAAAACATTTTGTTGTTTTAGATAAAAGTACACGTTAAATATAGCCTTGATTGTCAGTGGCTGAGCTTTCCAGTGTGTCGCGCGTCTTTGTGACTGTGAAGGCTCTCGGAAGTGTGCGGCCTCTAATTGGCCACTGTAAGCGAGTTTCCTGCAGCGACTCGGGCTGACTGCTGGGGAAGGAAGGCACATGCTCTTGCACACCAGCGCACACACACACACACATACACACACATAAACAGAGATGAGGCTCAAATTAATGATGACAATAACGTCAAGCGCAGAAACGATCCAAGTGACAGAAATAGAGAATGAAACAAGAGCAGGTGAGAGCATTTTTATTGATTTGACGCCGTGTCTCACCTTTCATGTGCAAATTTCAACTTGAAGTGGTACACAAGCAAATAATGAAAGGCACACTGAATATTATAGTTCAAAGAAAAAATGTAGTTTTTGTTTGAGATCTTTTCATTATGTTAACCCTGTTACATTGACTTCTCTGTAATTTTTTGGGGAAAAAACATAACATGCTATATACTGAATAGAACAAGCAACAATAAAATAAAAAGAACATTTGACAGAAAAAAAAAAAAATATATATATATATATATATATATACACACACACCGTATTTTCCGCACTATAAGGCGCACTGCATTATAAGGCACACCTTCAATGAATGACATATTTTCAAACTTTTTCCATATATAAGGCGCTACAGTAGAGGCTTGGGTTACGTTATGCATCCATTAGATGGTGCTGCGCTAAAGGGAATGTCAACAAAGCAGTCAGATAGGTCAGTCAAACTTTATTAATAGATTACAAACCATATTTCCGACAACTCCATTCACTCCCAAAATGAATAAACAGCCGTTTTATTATTTTCTCTGAGGTAAAATATTAGTATTAGCTAGCGATCCAAGATGGCGGGATCTTCTGCGCATGCGCATCACCGATCGTGCAGGGTCACCGAGACCTGTTGCGGCTCAATATTGATCCATATATAAGGCCATATATGGTCAGTTTTTCAACAAATTGAAGGTTTTTAGGTGCGCCTTATAGTGCGGAAAATACGGTGTGTGTACATATATATATATATATATATATAAATTTTTTTTTTAGATCAACAAGATCTCTGACTGTGACTGTGTCCGTCCGTCCACACAGATATGAAGTGCTGCTGCTGTATGCAATATGCAGTTATGCAGAAAAAAAAAAAAAAAAGGAAATTTTTCCCAGGTGCTGCAACCCTTCTGCACGAAAACAAAGACAGCACCCACTCATTCATGGGCACATGCTTCCTCGCCTGACCTATTTAAATGATCAAACCCACGCCTGCTGAAGAGCGGGGGGGCTTTACAAAGAACCCGAGGGGGCTATGAGTGTGAATTTGTGACTATGATACCGGAGTGAGTTCCACCTCCAGGAGTAACAACACTCACTTATGACAGACTTCCAAAGGGCAGATTGAGGGGGTAGGAAGGAAGTCGGGCTTATAAGATCATCATACAGGTCCATTAAAATGGATGATGTCACTGAACATTCACTCGGAGTTCAGGTATGTGTCGTGTGCACACTCGCCGCGTTTCTTCTTCATTTAAAAGTCAGACAGCGCTCCCATGCATATTGCATATGCACAGAAAAGCAAGTGCGTGTCATCTGTTATTTGCACACGTGTGCATGTTTGAGTGCACATCTTCTATAGTTGTTCATGTTTATACATCGGCCGACCACGTGCATATTTCAATGAGAGCCCATACAGATTGATTTTATATATAACCGAACACTTTTATATGTACGTATTATTTGACATGGGTGTACAGAAGTGTTCAATAATGTAGAATTCCACTGCATCAGATCTGTTTCTAAACGTTTAACTAGCGTCATGACATTTGGCTACACCGCTTACAAACTGCTCTGGCATTAATAAACACGTCGTTAGATGAATACTGTGTCAATCAGCATTGAGATTTACTACCTTTTGCAAATGCGGAATGGTTGCTCCAGTGCTCGTATTGGAGCTCATTAGATTTTGCAAGCAGTCATAATATTGTCATTTCGGTTTGTGGTAGCACATTAGTCCAACTTGTATCACTACCAAAATGGAGATTGTTTTACAAATACAGCACGTGCTGTACTTAACTCATTCACTCGCCGCCATTTTCACATTTCGCAATCCCGTTCGCTCCCGGCTGTTTTACTGGATTTGGACTGATTTTGCAAGGCCCACAGAATATTGTGTTTATGGCTATAAAAGTATAAGAAAGATTAAATCTCTTCTTTCATCAGAAAAAAAAAGTATATTTCTATCTGTTTCCGTTTTGCAGCAATTAGCATTAGAAGAGAGCTAAGTTTCATCAGTTTTCACAAATCTATTTAAAATTGTAAGTAATTGAGCTTTTTTTTCTACATGGCCCTGGTTGATCTCCTTTGCTCTGCTGCCTCCTGCTGGCCGTTTTTGTAATAACTACCATTTCTGCAACCGTTCTTTGCAGTTGAGAGGCTGCATCAAAGCCTTCTGTATGCTCTAGCATAAAAAACAAAAAAAACGTATAAATACGTCTTTGGGACACTTAAACCATTACAAAAAAACGTATTTACACGTTATTGGGAGCAAATGAGTTAAGGGGTGGCTTTTTGTATGCATTAGAAACTCTTCTTTGTATCTCATCATTCACCATTTTTTCTTCTTTGTTGTCTTTACTTTCTGCCTTTGTTTTTGTCTTCATGTCACCAGTGTTCTCGTATTCCTTCCCGCCGCGCCAATACAACTCAACTATATTTATAGAGCACTTTAAATACAAGTTATCTTCCTCCTTTTATCCGATTGTGTTTTCACTTATGTCTTTACTCGCAAGCGCTGCTTCGACCATCTTGCCTCCCTCCTCATTTCCAACTCTACTTTTCGTTCGGTTACCGTCTGCTCCCTTTTCTATTCTGACCACCGCCATTGCCTCTCCCACCCCTCCGTTCTTTATCGTTTTATCATCTTTGTATACTTTTGCAGCAAATAGGGAGAGAGAGTGTGTAATCGCAAGCTGTCCGATTAAGATCTCGCCGTGCCATCGCTGAACCATGAGATGATTTATTGATATTTTGCAAGCGTTTTCTGGGGATGAGAATGTCTTGATTTTATCCCTGATCTAACTAGGCAACTTGGGGATTAACAGCCCCTTTCATCTAAAACATGCTGTAGGGCTCTTTGTTTAAAAAAAAAAAAATCCTAACACTTCCAAGTGGCAGATCAGTTTGCTAAATATTTGTGGGTCACATACTGAAATGTCTTGGGAAACATTCAGTTTAGAACATTACAAAAAACATTGTTTGCTGTTAAAGACTTTGATAATTGAATGGCAAAATATATCAGCATTGTACAATACAAGACAGCTACAGAAAACACTAGATATCCCTTGGAGGGGGAAAAAAAAAAAAAAAAAAAAAGTACTCCAGATAATTTCTTCACAGAACATTTGTCGACATGATTATTCTATTTACATGATTACTTATGGCTAAAATCCACAAACTGAATGTTAAACATTCATGCGGCTACATTGTACTGCTTTTGCTGTTTGGGGTCAAAGGAGAATTGGAGCCTAACCCAGCTGACTTTAGGTGCGAGGCAAAAATATATGTGGTATTGTTACATTGTGTGTGGTTGGACTCAAATGCAGGAAAGCATGGATGCAGGAGGAACTAAAAAAAAAAAAAAACTACAAAAGAACCAAATCAAGGTACTTGGGTACAAGTTGTAAAATGCCTGAAGTTCTCTTGTATTTAACACATTTGTTCCTGGTGTTTTGTGGTGTGTATAAATTAGATTTTTAGTCTACTTATTTATGTATTTATCTCTTTATTCACTCACCTACTTCTTATTAAAAAAAGAAACAACTTGTATTCGTACTTCAAAATGTTTGTTTTGTTCTTGTTTACTGCAATACTGATATTTATGTTTATGTACATCACTTTGTATATACAGCAATGCCTGTTCTTAAAGTGCTTTATAAATAAAGTTGAGTTGAGTTGAGGTAAAACAAGTACTGTCTCAGATATTCTCCATTTTTGATACTGTAAATGTATGCCGAGAAATTTTTCTATCGGCTATCCAGTAATATATTCAGATCAGTGGTTCGTCTTCTTCGCTGATTCTTCTTCTACACTTTCCTTTAACTCCCTGTGGCTGCGCTACAGCGCCACTCCAGACTTGGCATATATATTACAGCCGTTAAACGTCCTCAGCGTCTTCTTTCGGACACACGCAATGTCTTGAAACGTTTCTGCCTGTGCAAGATTTGTCCATGTGAACAGCGCCTGAAATACAAACAACTGATGAGACAACGAGAGACACCAGAACAAGACACTTGTGGCTCAGGGATCTGATTGGAGGACACAAGGGCTACAACGTATCAAAACCAAAATCCGCAAAAAAACAAAAGGTGACAGATATGCGGTCATTGAGACATCGAAATTGCCTTTAGAATTTGAGAATGATGAAGAGTTGTCTGTTGTTTGGTGATCCGATAGGATAGGATAGGGTGGACTCACAATTTTACAAACATTTCATCAAGCATGTGTTTGGTTAAAGATAAATATTTAAGGAAATACCGCTATTGAGTCTCAAATTGCCCTCTTAATTTATTTAAAAAAAATAAATAAAAAAAATTTCTTCATTGCATGTGCCACCACCTGAAATCATTGTTTGTTCCCAGCTGTCCTGCCATCTGCCTGATAAATGAGCCGATGCTAAAGTAAGAGCCCACAAACTAAACTTCTTGTATTTTGCCCTCAAAACTGCCCAAACGTAAATGTCCAATACGCCATTTGTGTTCATTGCACCATTTCAATCTGTTTCTGACACACGGGATAAGATGTCACTCAAGATAGATGTTGAAGTTGGACCGACGTCCCGTATGGCATTGTGTCATTTTTTTTACGTGCGCGTATCAGAGGAAGCTCATCCCTCGGGCTGTGCCGTTGAATTTTCCATCGTTCACCTCCGCTGCGTTCACTCTTGCTTTTTGAGTCGGATACGTGTACGTGAACATTGTAAAACCAAAAACTGCAGCGACCCAAAACAATCTGCGGAGGATATTTTGAAATATAGCTTGCAGGCTTGCACATCATCAGCTTCTAAGCTGGCAGACGTTTGGACTCTGCTGCTGTAAGTGAGTCTGAACTTCGAAGAAGAGACGAGTCTGAAGGAGTGCTGATCTGTTTACTGAGAGGATTATTATTGGAACTTTCATGTGAAGCACAACATGTTCGGGCTAAATTAACATTTTGTTTTGGAATCCGGACCACACTTCTCTGTTGGTCTCTCAGCCTCCTAATCATCTATACCAAAGAAATTACCTTTCTTCCCATTGTTTATTTCGTTCTGTTTTGTATTATTACTCTGAATGATAATGACGTTCTTAAGTCGTTTTTGCATAACAGAAAATCCACGTTACTGTGGAAACATCTGATTTGCTTTAAGCGACATGGCGTGGGGTTCATGACTGGTGAGGCACTGACTTCTCAACCCAAAATAAATAGAAGATTAGACTACATTTTGACATTTATTGAATCTTATGTTTCGAATAAGGTCAAAATAGTTTTTTGTTTTTTTTTTAATACTGTAAATATTTTCATAGCTTTCTTCAATCAATTCCCACACTGTTCAACACAAGTTGTGTTCTCCCTTTTATTTTATTTTTTTTATTTTTTATTCTTCAGGTGCAGTGGAAGGGACAACAGGGGGAAGCACTGCCTCAATTTCTTACCCTGGCCACACGTCTCTTGTTTCCTGTGAATCGGATTTGAAAGAAACTCGCTTTGGTTATTTCAGATCAAAGGTTGTAATGTCAAATTCATCCAGATCTTATCTCAACAGCACATTCTATTTCATTTAACAAGTGCAATCCTATTAACTGTGTCCAGTTGATCTCCAGCAAATCTCATCATATCCGTTTTTTTAATTAGTTGTGCTTACGTAGAATCTTTGGTCGTATTCACAGATGAAGCTTTCGAGGAGCTTTTTTTTTTTTTTTTTGCTGTGAAGAGTTCAGACAGCTGCCATTAACTTTTTAATTGTTACGTTACATTTTAAAGCATTATTCTCACAGTCAAAACCATAACTATCCAAAATGTTAAGTGTAAGAATCACATCTAACTATCCGCAGTCAATGAATATATAGAATGCAAAAAAAAAAAAAAAAAAAAACTGCAGCAGTTTTCAGTTCTTTACTAATCTTGGCACATACTTTAGTTCACTTTTAGACTCATCATGTGATCCATTTTTAGTATTTGAGAGGTTCTGAAAAGCTCAACATTTCTGACTTACTCAAGGTTTTCTCCCGTAACTTCAGTGCAGAATACATCAACGCTCACATCTGATCTTACATCTTCATAAATTATTCAAAATACGCTTGCTGTGCGTCAGCAGTGATTTAACAGCTTGTGTCTCACACTAACTCATCAGCAAGAGTGACACAAGCCACACGCACATGCAGCCCGCCCACAACGTGTACGGCGCAGCTCTGCTTATAACACTCCGGCGCACTCGGGAGCGTGCACTCGCCGTGCCTGAACGCCCACACACATACGTTGAGCTTAAACCTTGATGACTGGGGCTTTTCCTATCTGATTAGAAGTGCAGTGTCTGCAACTCTTCCGCAGTCCTTCTGAGAATCACTTCTGCTGCTCTTCTCCGCTGTCTCGGTGCATCTGTTCATTTCTTCTATAGAAAGAAAGAAAAAAAAAAGTGAAAAAGTAACATTTTAAGATGCTCTGCCGTCTCTTCAAAACGAGGCTCATAAATTTGAAAAAAGCAGCTGTCAGTTGCAAAAAGTTGTGCCTTGAACAATGTTGAAGTCTACTGGTGGTTTTGCTCTAAGCAGCACATGTTGAGTGGAAATCAGAAAGATGCTTTTCTGGAGGACAATAAATGGAGAATTCCACAGAGAACGGCATTATTCTAAACGAGGACGGAGCATTTAACGAAAAACTACGAATCTCTGCCAACAAACACAAGCCCACTGACTGATCACTTTGTTTGCATCACTTCTTGCCTTGTCAACTGCGAACGTCAACGTCTTTATACTTTTTGACCAGCACTTGGTTTGCTATTGATCATTTGTTTTTTATGCAAGCAAGAGAGAAGAAGAATGAATAATTCTGCGATATCACCATATCAGGTTCATGCTCGATTTCATAGCAGGGCTAATCATGGAGCACATTTTTATCTCTCTGAAAACAAGATAAATAGTTTCATTTGTCACCCCTGGCCAGTGACCCATCAGCGGGTAAAACAAAGCTTGTTATTGCCACCTACAGGTCTGGAGTGGAGTTTGATGTCCTTTCCACAGAAACGTCCCGCTGTTTACAAAACAAACACAAAATGACAAAATACAGGCTGGCTGGGTGGGGGTGTTAGGACAAAATCACCACCACACGTTAAGAGAAGCCCAGATCTGTAAATTGAGAAGTAGTTTGTTTGTTTAAATCCTGTATTTAAAAAGTGCATTTTCCTGAGTGAAACTGGTAGACTGGGCCTTTAACATTAGGACATATTTTCTTGAAACAGAAGATTTGGTTCCAACCTTCAATGCAATGTCAAGCAGGGAGGCAACAGGTCTCATTTTTATAGTCTTTGTTATGACCCAGCCAGGGATTGAACCACAGCCTCCCAGTTTCAAGGTAGACACTCTACCACTAGGCCGCTAAGTTGGTACTATATTTTCGTGATATGAAATTATGAATAGTTTAGTTCAGATTCAGCGGCTGCCAATAATGTGAAATGTGCTTGAAAACAAAAACACATGTGTTCAAACTTTGATTGGCATGTTTTTCCCTAATTTAAAATAAGGGTAGGGGGAGTCTTGCTCTTCTGGTGGTCATTTCGTGCAAACTATTATCGAGCTTGGTATGAGAATTTTTTATTTATTTTATTTTTTTTAGCTGTAATGTCTTATTAAGAAAAAGTTAGCTACGTATTCGTCCTTCATTTGAGTTGAGGTCAAATATATAATGCAAACATTTTTCTTGTTGGGCAGAAAAAAATGAGAAAACATTTCTTTAATTATTAAATTATTTTTCTAAACGTTTTGTTTTGTTTTTTCTTAATTTTTTATTTTTTTTTTTGCAGTTCAGTACAGTACAAGCTTAAACAGATACACTGTTGCATTCGGCCACAGAACACTTTGAAATCTTGCCATGTGATGTGGTGGGATATTCAAACCTGTACTATACAAACCCATAAATGCTGGACAGTGTACATGATCTTGTGCAAATATTGTTACTTCTACCCAAGTAAAAAGTCAATCTAAGGTGGAAATATCTACAGTATCCCAAAAATGAAACTGATGACATTCAATATGTGTATAAAACTGAAATGGGCTGATTGTTAATTGCAAAACACCTAATAAATAAATAAATAAATAAATAAATAACTTGAGAAAACCTGAGACGGTAGTTTGAGGTGTTCCTCCCCGCCAAGCACTTTTAAATTTGATTATTCGTCACATTAATTGCATCAAAGATGTGCATTTGTGGGCAAACAAATTTGGCTTGTAAATGAGAGCATACATTATTAAACATTTGTACTGTCAATTACAGGCACATCATTAAATACCAATGATAATTTGTGCAGCACTTCACAAAACAAAGAGCATGTGACAGTGGGAGTGCTATTAATGGAGCAATGAGAAAGCAATGATTGGATCTGTGCAAACAGATAAATCACCTGTGCGCCTTAGTTAAATTTCCCATCTGGTGACAATGTGCTGCTATCTAGATTGGGGGGGGGGCACGTTAAGCAATATGACAGTTCCGTCCTGTATTTTGCGGTGTGAGGTTGTGAGTAAGCGGACGGTTAAGGTGACCACACAAAAAAGAGGTTTTCAGATCCACGAACTGTAAAGGAAGACTTCAGAGACTCTGGCATAAACAAACAACACCCACACTTGGAGCCGCATCTCAGCTGCCAGGTGCCACTTCAATGTAATTACATTTTATTTATAGAGGAAAAAAAAAATCACAGTTGCAGATTTCACAGTGCTTTTTTCTTTTCCTGTGAAAGAAAAAAACCCAAAACATTTTACCAACAATTATTGTGCCTTCACCTTGCTAATGGATATATTATTTAATAAATGCAACTGAAGTGCTTCAAAGCAAGCTTAAAACAGTCATTTGTCATTGGAATAGTTCAATTAATTTCACCTTGGCTTTGAGTATTTTCTTTGAAATATTTGTTTTTTCTTGTACTGGGCCCTAGTTATGAAAATATGTTTATTCACTCTGACAAATCCACAAACGCACACAGACAATATTATTAAAAAAAAAAAAAAATGTTAAAGAATTACAAATCTGAGAAGGTCACCAGATGAATTGAATGGTCATCGTTGAAACACTTTTCGTGTACATTCGTAAAACCATATACCTCATGTGCTACAATTACCACTATGTATGTTTGATTCCACTTTTTTTTTTCTCTTTTTTTTTTTCAGATTGATACCAGTGATTGCCTACTCGGCTGTTGTGTAATCACTGGTACAGATACGAAGAAACGATCCCACTAGTACTTTTCATACATTTAAATTTCCTCACAAAACCAGTTTTGATTTGATTTTAATTTTAGTGTTCCCTACTTTTAACAGGTGATATGTTCCACGCCCACCAGCGATAGGTGAATTTCAGCCAAGTAGAGGTCATTTTTTAAAAAGTGTTTTTTTTGTTTTGTTTTTGTTTTTTCAATAACCGCTAATAATGTCAGTCACCTTAATGAGCTTTTGCCGTTGTAAACAAACCTCATTGAAGTTAATTGCCTTCAATTAACTTGTTTTTCTACTTCTCCTGCATTTCACGTGCAAGGAGGAGGCGGGGTTTGGGGAGGCGGAGTATCTGGGATTTGTTCTAAAAATAGCTCACCAGTGATGGGACACTGACTCGCTGAGAAGAATTAAAAGAAGAAAAATGTCAACATTTTCTTTAAACTTAAGGTCCACATTTCTTTATAAATATTCTATATTTTGTTAAAAATGTAATGATTGTGTTGGATGAAAGAACGAGCTGGTTTTATTGATTTAAATATTCCCCCCCAAAAAAAGGGCAAAAATAGCAGCATAAATTGACCCAAATTAAAATTTACAATCGAGTGAATCCGCAAAGTAGTGAGGGACTGCTGTATATCACAATATAACATTTGTACTTAAAATTCTATGTAATTAATGACAATGACAATGCTAATTAATGCAGAAAATATAGTATAATATAAATTGAATATGAATGGGACAAACCCTAAACAAAAACAATGCTCAACAAAAATTAAACACTGATGAAACTGGTTTGCTTGGTTACATCTTTGATACACTAATTGTATCACTAATTGTATCACAAATACAGAAAATGTAGCATAAAATCACCAACAAAGCCGGTGTTTACTAAGACGGTTCACTGCCTGTCGTAATGATGAGAGCACACGACACTCATTGTTTTGTTAGTATTATATTTAAGTGCATTATTCTATTAATTTTCCCTTGTAACGTTACCTATACACATGCACGCGTAGCTACACAAAATTGCACTTCCATTTTCTTTCTCTGCTGGGTGCTGTCAGTGAGCAGGTGTGCTGCAATTTCTTTATTAATGACAGGCATGAGGAAGGCCTGTGGGAGCGTGTGTGCGTGTGTTTGTAACTGACAAATGTGGTGAAAATGTGTGGTCGTAAGCCCCAGTGACATTGTGACAAATGGGGCCGAGAAAAGAAGTTTACATACAGTACAACAACACGCACGCGCACAGATTGGGAACGTTTTAAAGCTACGGTTGTGTGGCGAGGAGGGTTATGACTGGTAGATGTCAAATTATTCCAACCGCAAAATATTTGGCGGAGCAGATCCAAATGTATTAATTGAGTTACTGTCATTCTACTTCCAATTCACAATTTCAACTGCTGCCTCTCCAGTGTATTTCTTTCTTTTTATTTTCATTTTGTCTCACTGATGAGAAGCCTGAACATTAGGGCATGATTATTTTTTTAATGTAATTTTTTTTTAGTTATATATCACGCAAAAGTCACCAAAGTAAAATAACAAGACATAGCTCCAACTGTGTGCACATTAATTGGGAGTGAAGCCAAATGTGCTACTTTTAGTGGTTACAAAGGTATCATTAAATAAATAAATAAATAAATAAAAACTGCTCAATCTGTCAAAAGCACTGTTAAACCTTCATTGGGCAGATTTGCCTGTACAAAATTAATATTAAGTTTGATTGATATTGTCAGAAAGATATTTAAACAATATCTTTAGAGGGTTGTAGAGCTGAACCACATAACGCTGATTAAATGTTAACACGTTTTTATAACACATATTTTTGTCATGCAGAATTAATATAATGCTATTATCCAATTTGGAAAAGTGTGTTTCGCGTCCCAGGGCAATGGAGCTCATTTCCATCCATTTATTTATTTATTTATTTTTTCCCTTGGTCACTTCATACACTGTTTCTCTGTTCCTTTATCCTCGTCTGCTTTTTAGGATTTGTCTTTCTGTTAGTAAGCCTACACACTTCTGTGTCAGGACCCAACCTAAAATGAACAACCACCCACATTTCTAGGATAGACATTGTGACTGGAAGTTTGCCCATAAATTGCCTGTGAGCTGTCACCACAGAATGGAAAGAACCATCTTCTGCCGTACCAGTTAGCTAGCTACTGATAGCTAGCGATAAGCTAACATGGGAGAGAGAGTTCATCTCTCCGGTCCAACATCCAAATTTGCTAACTACCTTTCGTGTTGGGACGGCATCAGAGACCAACAGCGAAATAGTGATGTTTATATCCAGCCTAGATGAGCTTTATTGACGGATTGCTTAGCAGTTTAAAAGAATGCTAATTAGCCTGCTAAGCGTTCCCATACAGGCGCAAACGTTACTGGGTGTCTTTTCTTGAAGTGCGCCCTCTACGTTCTACTTGTATACATCACACGCGTTGCTTTTCTCGCATTCTCGTGAGACTGCGACGGTGCGAGTGCAGCAGTTCGAACAGTTTTTTAACTGGGTGAGTTGGTTCCTTCGTGACTAAGTGATCGATATATTAATATAACTTTAAACTTAAAAGTTGACGCTCTTGCGGGCCTTTAGATTTTTGTATCAAAGATTCAGTATGGGATCTGCACTTTTACTTGGTCTTTCAGCATTAATCATGCATGACGTTTCAAGGCAGCGTTTTTGACGGAACTTAGCAAAGCACATGCAGGGTATTTCTGCTTTTATGCTGTCATGTACTGGATATGATTTCAACTTCCTTGTTTGAATGAGGACCTCAAGTGAATAGAAAGTCATCTGATTTGATGTTTTCTGGGGCCTTTGCATGTTTTGGGGAACATGTGGGTGGCTCTGGAATTTATTCCCGGGTTGAAATGGGAGTTCATTGTATCCGGTTACATTGGCACATACTGTACATATTATGCTTTCCTCATTGCCATGTGCTGCATTTTTTATTTTTATTTTTAAGGGTAGAGTAATATTGTATTGTTTTGACAACGATCTTCCAAATTCAATTTTAGTGGGTTTGATTTTGAGGGATTACATTGGAAAAAAAAAGTGTTTATATGAACAAAATATTTCTGAAACTACATTGCTCATCCCTTCCCTATTCGACAGTGACAAGGCGGGGTCAGGTAGGACTCAGACGCAGGCGTAAGGTAGGCCACCAAGGCAGCAGGTTTATTTCCGGCCAACAGTGGTCTCCTCTCAAACTGAGAGGAGAACAGGGAGGGGAAAAAATGGAGAACAAAAGGCGCTCCACTAGGGAGGAAAAAACAGGCAAAGGGTACTGGGGACAACAGAAAGCGCTCCGCTAGGGAGGAAAAAGGGCACAAGGCAAAAGGGGTAACGAAAGGCGCTCCAAAAGGGAGGAAAAGGCACAAAAACAAGGCAACAACGCTAGGCAACAGGAACAAGGACATGAGGACTGTGGACGCTTCCATGCACTGACGGTGACACTTCGGCACAGAGGGGAGAATGCAGCTGGCTTTTATTGTGTGGGTTGATTGGTGGCAGGTGGTGATAATCATGGGCGGGGACCGGTAATGAGTGAGCGGCAGGAAGGGCAAGTGACCTGGGGTGAGAGGAGAGTTAGGGTTTTCACAGTAAGACAGGAAACATGGACAACAAAACAAAAGCATGGGACGTCACGCCGGTGGCGGCGTGACAGTACCCCCCCCTCAACGGCCGGCTCTTGACGGCCCAGGAATGTCAGGGTGTTCAGCGTAAAAATCATCAATCAAGGATGGGTCAACAATGAACCGGGAGGGGACCCATTGTCTCTCCTCCGGGCCGTATCCCTCCCAGTCCACTAGGTACTGTCTTCCGCGGCCCCGATTACGAACATCTAAGAGTTTCCTGACCTTGTAAACGGGGCCGCCTTCAACCATCTCTGGGGGGGGTGGGTCGGGTTCGGAGGGCACAAGTGGGCTTTCGTGGACCGGCTTGACTTGACTGACGTGGAATGTCGGATGAACTCTGAGGGATCTTGGCAGGCGGAGTCGAACGGCGGCGGGACCTATGGACTTGGTTACTGGGAAAGGCCCCACAAATCGCGGGGCCAGTTTCGGACATGGTACCTTGAGTCTGAGGTGTTTTGCTGATAGCCAAACTCGCTGGCCTGGGCGGTATTCAGGTGCCGGTCTCCTTTTCCGGTCGGCGGCCCTCTTCACCCGGTCTCCCTGGCGTTGAAGCGCCGTCCGGGCCGCCGACCAGACCTTGTGGCACCGACGGACCATGGCTTTGACCGAGGGGACCGTTACCTCCTCTTCCAGTTCGGCGAAGAATGGGGGATCGTAGCCATGGACACACTTGAACGGGGTGAGACCTGTGGCAGAAGTGGGTAAAGAGTTATGTGCGAGCTCAACCCAAACCAGGTAAGTGCTCCAGGTAGTCGGGTTCTGGGAGACGAGGCATCGGAGGCCCGTTTCGAGTTGCTGGTTTAATCTTTCCGCCTGTCCATTGGCCTCCGGGTGGTAACCTGACGTCAGGTTGGCCTTGGCTCCTAGGGCTTTGCAGAATTGCGTCCAGAAACGGGAGATGAACTGTGGTCCACGGTCGGAGACGATGTGTAGCGGGAATCCATAAAACCGGAATATGTGGTGGATCATGATGTCTGCGGTAGTTTTGGCGGATGGGAGCTTGGATAGTGGAATGAAGCGAACCATTTTGGAGAATCTGTCAACAACTGTGAGGATTGTGGTTTTACCATGGGATGGGGGCAGTCCAGTCACAAAGTCCAATGATATTTCTGCCCATGGTCTGGATGGGATCGGTAACGGTTGGAGAAGGCCCATCCGAGACTGATTTGAAGTCTTATTGCGGGCACAAGTCGGACAGGCAGTGACGTATTCCTTTATCGTGGTCTCCATTGCCGGCCACCAGAATCTCCGGGCAACAGCATACATGGTCCTGCGGACACCAGGATGACAAAATAGCCGTGATGTGTGAGCCCAGTGTATTACCTGGGACCTTAGCTCTTCCGGCACGAAGAGTCGACGTGGTGGACATGACGTGGGGGGAGTGATGTTACGCAGCGCCTCTTTGACATCGTCCTCAATTTGCCATCTCATGGCCCCGACTATGCAGTCCCGGGGCAGAATGGTCTCAGGCTCGGCTTCCAATGGCTCGGACTCGTGAACTCTTGACAAGGCGTCAGCCTTGACGTTTTTGCTGCCTGGTCTGTACGTAAGAGAGAATACGAAGCGGTTAAAAAACAAAGACCATCTGGCCTGTCGAGGGTTGAGTCTTTTAGCTTGACGTAAGTATTCTAGGTTTCGGTGGTCGGTCCAGATCACGAAAGGAAGTTCGGCGCCCTCCAACCAGTGTCTCCACTCTTCAAGAGCCACTTTTACCGCGAGAAGCTCCCGATCTCCTACCGAGTAATTGCGTTCTGCCTTGGATAGTTTCCGTGAGAGGAATGCGCAGGGATGTGTTTTTCCGTCCTCCTGGCAGCGCTGGGACAATACTGCCCCAATCCCTATGCTCGAGGCGTCCACCTCGACCACGAACTGGCGTTTGGGGTCAGGAACTTTGAGGATTGGGGCGTTGGTGAAGCGAAGTTTCAAGTCTTTGAATGCCTTTTCGGCTTCCGGGGTCCAAAAGAAACGAACTTGTGGGGAGGTCAAGGCGTGTAGGGGAGCGGCAATGGTGCTGAAGTTTCTAATGAATCGACGGTAAAAATTGGCGAATCCGAGGAATTGCTGGACTTTTTTCCGTGAATCCGGCGTGGGCCAATCTCGCACGGCACTGACCTTGTCTGCCTCCATCTCTACTTTTCCCGGTGACACGACGAATCCCAGGAAGGAGATAGTGTTGACGTGAAACAGGCTTTTTTCCGCTTTCACGTACAATTGATGATCCAGGAGGCGCTGCAGAACTCGGCTTACATGGTCTCGATGGCTCGTTAGGTCAGGAGAGTATATTAGTATGTCGTCCAAGTAAACGTATACGAAGTGATCAATAAAGTCCTTTAGTACCTCATTAATCATGGCCTGAAAAACTGCTGGGGCATTGGTGAGTCCGAAAGGCATGACGAGGTACTCGTAATGTCCCCGGGGCGTGTTAAAACCAGTCTTCCACTCATCTCCCTCGCGGATCCGGATGAGGTGATAGGCGTTGCGGAGATCGAGCTTTGTGAAGATTCTAGCTTGTTGCAACTGGTCAAACACAGAGGACATCAATGGCAATGGGTACCGGTTCTTGACCGTGATGTCATTCAAGGGGCTGTAGTCAATGCATGGGCGTAGGGATCCATCCTTCTTGCTCACAAAGAAGAAGCCTGCTCCTGCAGGCGAGGAAGACGGTCGGATGAGGCCGGCTTTCAAGGATTCGTCAATGTAACTGTTCATGGCTTGGCGTTCGGGTCCAGAGACCGAGTACAGTCTCCCCTTGGGAATGGTTGAGCCGGGAATCAGATCGATCGGGCAATCATATGGGCGGTGTGGAGGGAGAGTCATGGCTTTGGTCTTGCTGAAGACCTCCCGCAGAGGGTGGTAGCAGGAGGGAACAGTGTGCAAGTTCGGGTACTCTTCTTGAGCTGGTGGAACGAGAGTCACCTGGTGAACCTGGGCTGTGGAGTTTCGGGGTGCGGGTTGTTCCAACCTGTGGGAGCTGCAGTCTTTTCCCCACTCCAGCACAACTCCAGTGTTCCAGTCGATTCTGGGGCCATGTAGACACAGCCAAGGGTGTCCCAGAACCAAAGTGGGGGAAGCGGCGTGGAAAACATGGAAACGGAGAGTCTCGAAGTGAGGTCCGATTCGGACTTCCAGAGGTTCAGTGATGTGGGTGATTTGGAAGAGCTCCTTGCCATTCAGCGCTCGAGCCTGGATGGTCAAAGAAAGGGGTTCGGTGGCGGCTCGTATATGCTTTACGAGCTCCCAGTCCATGAGACTTTCGTCTGATCCGGAGTCGATGAGGGCTGGCAGATCTAGGGAGACATTGTGGTGGGTTATCTGGATTTGCGTAAGTCTGTGACTCTTGGCGGGTCGGGGTGCCGGAGGCCTCACCGGGGAGTGGCCCTTTGTGGAGCAGGATTCCACCAAGTGTCCAAGACCTCCACAATAGTAGCAGCGGCCCTCTCGGCGTCGGCGCTGCCTCTCCTCCGGCGAAAGCCGAGCCCTTCCCAGTTGCATGGGTTCGTCGCTAGCGAGGTCCACCTCTCCCGGTTCCGGTCGGGAAGGAGCGATGAATCGCGGCCTTCCGGCCTCCGGTGTCCGCGTCCAGGGGGTGGGTTCCTCCCTCCTTCGCGGTCCGCCGGTCTTGGCCAGCTCCTGGCGACGATGATCGGTCCGGATAGCGAGGGAAATCAAGGCGTCCAAGTCCGCGGGGAGATCGACGGGAACCAGAAGCTCTTGAATAGCTGGTGAGAGTCCTTTCAAAAAATGGTCGTGGAGTGCGATGGCATTCCAGCCACTGTCCGTTGCCAACGTTCGAAAACGAATTGCATAGTCGCTGACAGATTCCTTGCCTTGCTGCAGTCGACTCAGTGCTCGTGCCTTCTCTCGGTCATGGTTTTCTGGATCAAAAACTCGGCGCAAAGCGATTTGAAAGTCCTGTACGCTTTGGCAGACCGAGGAACCCCTGGCCCATTCCGCGGTCGCCCAGGTTTTGGCCCGACCCGCCAGGTGAGATACCATGAAGGCCACTCGGGATCGGGCTGTGGGAAATGCCTGTGGTAACTGTTCAAAATGTATGTCGCATTCTGTGAGAAAAGTCTGACAGCGTCCGGGTTCACCGGAGTATCGTTCCGGGGAGGCCAGTCTCAATCCTACCCCGGTGAAAGGCGTGGTCGGTACAGAGAACTCAGGGGGAGGAATTTGTCCGGTGGAAGCTGGCGCTCGACGCCGTGAAAGGCTTACCAGCTCGTGGACCTGGCTGGTCAATTCCTCCATCCGGGACAGCATGGTCTGTTGGATCTGGTCCTGGGTGTTGAGCCGGGCCTCCTGGCTCTGCAGTGCGGCCTCGATCCTGCCTGCTGGGTCCATGCTGGCCGAAGTGTACTGACAAGGCGGGGTCAGGTAGGACTCAGACGCAGGCGTAAGGTAGGCCACCAAGGCAGCAGGTTTATTTCCGGCCAACAGTGGTCTCCTCTCAAACTGAGAGGAGAACAGGGAGGGGAAAAAATGGAGAACAAAAGGCGCTCCACTAGGGAGGAAAAAACAGGCAAAGGGTACTGGGGACAACAGAAAGCGCTCCGCTAGGGAGGAAAAAGGGCACAAGGCAAAAGGGGTAACGAAAGGCGCTCCAAAAGGGAGGAAAAGGCACAAAAACAAGGCAACAACGCTAGGCAACAGGAACAAGGACATGAGGACTGTGGACGCTTCCATGCACTGACGGTGACACTTCGGCACAGAGGGGAGAATGCAGCTGGCTTTTATTGTGTGGGTTGATTGGTGGCAGGTGGTGATAATCATGGGCGGGGACCGGTAATGAGTGAGCGGCAGGAAGGGCAAGTGACCTGGGGTGAGAGGAGAGTTAGGGTTTTCACAGTAAGACAGGAAACATGGACAACAAAACAAAAGCATGGGACGTCACGCCGGTGGCGGCGTGACAGACAGGCTGGTTGAATATCTCAGAAACTTTAATATGATTGAATTTTGGGTTCGCTATCTGAAAAATGGACAGAATGACGGATGAAGGAGTTGTTGGCTACACTTTTTAATTACGAGGCTCCTGTCTGTTATGTCAGCCGCTGAGCGAGGGCAGGGCTCGGCTCCTCACAGTCACTTCAGTTCGAGAGGTGATGAAGTGACAGATTTTGCTCGAGTCAACAATGTGATGCTCTCTGAGTTTTGGTGCTAAAAATAACTCGCGTATTAAGATGTGAAGGAGATATATTTCCAGAAGCTTTTATTTGTAGTGCAGACTTAAACAAATGGTGGGAATATTTCAATTTTGCAAGTTTGAGGGGTGAGCTAAGATTCTGATTCCAATATTGTCTTTTTATGACCCAGCCCGGGATTTGAACCCACAACCTCCAAGTCTGAGGGTAGGCACTCGACCACTAGAATTTGGATATCAGGATATTGGAAAGATGAAAAATGAGCTTTAGTAAATATAACAAAACCAAACTTGCACTTTTGTCTGATTGTTTTCATACTTGTATTTTTTCCATTTATCTTATTTTTAGATGATTCAAAATCTTAAAATAAGAAAATTCATCTTATGAAGCCCCAGTTCAGGGCCTTTAAACTGCTTGATCAAATATGCTAATTAAGTAAAAAGTATCTAAATATAAGCACAATGATCTCATTTGATAATGTCATTTTAAGTAAAAAATAATTGTCAAAGCAAAATGAGAAAATTTAGGTTAAATTTAGGAAATTATATCTTATTTAAGATGTCGGTTTTTGCAGTGCAAACATTTTTACCTGGTTAAATAAAGGTTAAAAAAAAAAAAGATGCAAACCAGCGCATAAATCATTGTCTGTGTAACACAGGAGAAATAAGAGACGGTGGGGAAAACGTTTCCTCTCCTGTATTTATTTTTGAAATTCCCAAAAAATAATAAGAATAATAATTGCATCTGTTATCATTTCAACAATGCAATTTTGGAGTTCCTGAATGTTCTAAGTGCTGAGTTGGAGCCAATCACAAGTAGGAGTCACTCCATGTGGTAACAATCGGTGCTGGCCTCCCAGAGGTGGTTTTGGGCCTGCAGTCCCAAGCTTTCGAGTTGTTGCACAGAATCGGCACATACTGGATATACACAGTCTGGAGGAGTTAAATGCAACAACAACAACAACAACAACAAAGGCTTTTATCCAGTTGCTGGCCAAAATTATTGGAGCGATATATTTGTTTTCAGTAACTCAGTAATTAGTTTTTTTTGTGTGTGTTTAAACTCATGCTTAGTTGCTTGAAGCTGTTATAGATGATTCAGTCTCCTTTCAAGAGTGGATCAGAGACATCATGATCACAGCATGCGTGACGTCACACACGTCTGCTACAAGCTAAGTTTGAACGTTAACAAGCAGCTGTAGTGTCCGTGGACGAGTAACATACATTTAAAAAAAAAAAAAAGAAGAAGAAGAATCGCTCCATTTTGTCCCATTTAGATCCACTTGACTTCCAAGCGCTCTCGTTTCTCTCCACATCTCACATGCACCTTCATCTCCGTAAATCAGGCCCTGAATTTGAACGTTAAGTGCTGGTGTCGCTTCTCGTTTCAGTTTACAGAGTTGTATGCTGATAATCGCAAACGGAATACTTGAAGCCGTTCTATCACATACTAGACAAGTTGTCAGTATTTTGTGGATGAGCTATTATGTATGGATAATTCAAACGTAGCACGTTTTAATATGTGGTTATTTTTAGCGCAGGATTGCTTAGATTGCATCATGTAGGAACATCCATATCCAGATTGAGTTGCAGGGGATTATTTACCAGGTCATGCTAAAAACCCTACCCACACATTCAAACACAGCTGTGGCCGTCCAAGCATTCTTACGCATAGCCATGACTGGAAAAAAATAATAAAAATACACCCACTCATGCATAAGCACACGAAGAAGCACTGGTGAATGAAATACTATTTGATTCTACTTTTGTATAATAGCCTGCAGATACAGACGGTCTACTCACTACTAGCGATGTCAGAAGTGTATTTGTATCTTGCCTGTGTGTATCTGACCCATGTCGAGGGAACAAACAGCATTCGTTCCGTAGATCCAAATGTTCATCCCGGGGTTGTCAACACCTTCAATTCTTGTCAGCTCATTAATTCATAATGGTCAACTCTGGCTGACCTCTATTAATTCTCCTATTTTGAAACACGCACACATCCATAAACCCCCTTGCACGCACAAAATCTCTCTCGCATGGCTTGCAAGCTCACACATACACATCTGACAATGCATAAAGATTTATACATTTGCAAAAGCGCCATTAGAAAACAGTGGCCCGTCCTAAAGAGAACTCCCTCTGGATCCTCAGCGTTATGAAACCTCCAGTCTGACAAACCAACAGTGACAAATGACTTCAGGATATCCAATCATAAATAGAAATAATAATAAATACAATTCTCTGAAGATTTGGTTCAATATAATGGAACAGGACGGGAACCAGCATAATCTTCATTCCTTTCTCCACAAATAACGGGGAAAAAAAGAAAGATGAACATCACATAAACGACACACTGACGTGCGTGAGCGCGCACAGTGCAATCCTTTGACAGAAATGGTGACGGTGACAGAATTAAATGGAGCCGGACTAATCACAAACAAGAGAAATAGCTGGATGTAACACAAAGGACAGGTACCGAGCCGAGGAGATTCCAACGTCGCATGTGACATGAATGAATTGAACATAAAAGCTGGGCAAGAATTGATAATAGTATGACAACAGATACTTCAAAATCGCACATTAGAAACTAATGAAATCAATTAAATGAACATAAAAAAAAACAAATCCCAGGAGCGCAACTAAAAATGAAACTTTGTGTAAATAGAACTTGACGGAGTAACATTTGCGGCAGCGTTCAGTGATTCCAAGATTGAATGACTGCTATTAAAGTGTGCGTGTATGAGTGCGTGCTTGACTATGCTAAATCTCCCCCTGACTTAATGCTTATTGCTAAATCTATAAATGTAGCCAATTAAGTATGGGGCTTTAAATTTCTTCCACGGTCTCAAACAAATGAACTCTTTAAATCACTGGCAGTGACTTAACTGCGCATACATTCAACTGAATGGAGTACTAACAGAATATACATACGGAATTACAATGACATTGAACAGCACTACTACTGCAATGTGAGACATTTTTGGGGTATCGGTAAATCTTAATTTGTTTACAAATGACAGCACTATTGGTAAAACACTAATCACTATTTAACGGTATTAATAATGTGTTTTAATATGGTGAGCAGTTTTCTGAAAGCAGCTCATTCTGCTTTTTCAAATGGAGGCATGCAAATGTCACCCACGATGGCATCAGTCAAATGAATTATTCCGTCTCTCATTGTCAAGATAAAGTCCATAAATTTCATTTGAAAACTTCTCTCGTTCTCCGCGTCAATGTCACCCATTTGATCGGTGCGTTTTCTTTCATTTCAATGATCCGTTTTTACCTAAACTGACTCGCGTAACGAGATCCAATGCGCCGACATTTGGTTACTCATCAATCATCCAACATTTGTAAGGAAATACAGACAGCTGCTTTGCATTGTGCCCCCCCCCCCCCCCTTGTGAAAGCATTTCGGCTGCGGCCGCTAAACAAAGAGGATGGAAACAATAAAGGATATGAAGCTGATGAGGTGTTTTGGGGGCGGATGACTGTTCGGTGGCTTTATCTCTTCCGGACAGGACAGCTTTAATTCAAGGCCTCGCAGCAAGTACCTGCGGCCTGCGCTTTAAACGGAAAACATCCATCTTAGCCTGAGACTAAGAAAAACGTGTACGTCACAGCAGCCTGAGAATGTGAAGGGCGAAAATAAAATACGGAAGAAAATTCCATGCTGACCTCTACATCACACCTGCGACTGGAACTTGTTTTCTGATTCATTGCGGCTGACCAAATCTCACCCTAACGTTGTTGCTATACATTGTGCTTTGCCCACGCTCTGTTGTGAGAACAAAATGAGCTTTTATTTGGAAGTTTCTCACACGTTTGTTACCGGATCATCAATCCGATATTCTCTCTTTCTGACCTTCCGCAGTTGATGGGTGCATGGACTGGTCGGTGGATCTGAAGGAGTACCATGTTCTGGCCGGAGAGCCAGTAAGGGTGAAATGTGCCTTGTTCTACAGCTATATCCGCACCAACTACACCATGGCCACCAACGCCAAACTGCGCCTCATCTGGTACAAGAACAAAGGGGACGCTGAGGTGAGCTTGCTTTTTGACGTTTTTATTTTCTAGACTTAAAAAAACAAACAAACAAACAAACAAACAAAAAACGTTGCAGGCAGTGGTAGTGAATAAACAATATGTAGATACAGTATTGTCTGATGAAACTTATTAAAATTGGTTCTGAATTGCAGGGGAAACTGTGAAAGGCAACTTTTTGATGAGATGATTGGCTCAAAAGTTCATTGGTTTGCACTAGTGTTAACCCCTGTATTTTTTTCATTTCTTTTTTTCTTTTTTTTGTCAGCAGATTGTGTTGAACAATTTGTATCTAAAACTATTTCACAAATTTTTTTTTTATGAAAAGCAACTTCATACAAACACATTTATTTGCAGTATATAACAAGTGGCTACTAGGGTGCCATGCTACAAGCTAGTACGTTAGCCAGTATTAGTTAGCGGTCGGATACACATTGTTGGAACATATACTAGTATAGCGTATACTATAGTTTTGTTGTTGTTGTTGTTTTTTGTTTTGTTTTTGTTTTTTGCACTCGCTAGCTGCAGATTTGAAAGGGGGTGTGTCACTATGTGTCACATGACAGTGTCACAGTGACAGATTAGCAAAGACAAGATTTTACAAAATTATAAAATTTTCATGTCGTTTTTGTTCATGAACTATAATGTCTATAGATCTAGTTTTTATTAAGTGAAGTGCATTTCCGTCTCGTCTTCATAAGTCGACGAAAATGCATGCTGATTTAGTCCCAGTTATTGTTTATTAATGAAGGTTTTAGTCTAGTCTAGTTTAGTTTTAGTCCGATGAAAAACGCGTGTTGACTAAATTATTTTTGTATAGTTTTCGTTGGCGGAATTAACACTAGTTTGCAGTGTGTATTTATGCATGTGTTTTAGGGTCATTTGCATTGTGCATATTTTTTGTTTTAGTCAATTGGGTTGAGAGAGTGCCAGGGCACAACATGCTTCATTTCATTAGAATGCACATTGTACTTTTTAGATGAACATGACAATAGACGGAACTTAACATTCACTCTGCACCTTGCAGGAGCCCATCATATTCTCGGGCCATCGGCTGAGTAAAGAAGATGATTCCATTTGGTTCAGGTCTGCTGAAATGGAAGATAATGGCTTCTACACCTGTGTGCTAAGGTAACGTGTGCACGTTTAGGTTTGTCCTCCATTTTTTTTTATATTTGTCTTCAACTAGAGTTGTCAATTCCTATTTGATAAACATGGCTGAGGTGTATGTCTGCAAGTTTTTGAATAATATAAAGAGATTATTTTTCAACATAATGAAATGTAATTTTAAAAACAAAATACTGTTTCTCATAAGAATAATATTCATGGAGTAATAACGCCCAACGTAGATTTCCTGTTTAAGCAACTGATTTTGTTTTCCTTGAAAAACATTGTTGAAAAACATCCATTTAAAGTATTATCCATCCATCCATTTTCTTGACCGCTTATTACTCACAAGGGTCGCGGGGAGTGCTGGCGCCTATCTCAGTTGGCTCTGGGCAGTAGGCGGGGGACACCCTAGACTGGTTGCCAGCCAATCGCAGGGCTTAAAGTACTAACATCCTGTGATATGTTTTTGAGGAGTGCATCATCTTGCTAAAATTCTGACTCAAAGCTGCAAGTAAACTAAATTATTAAATAGCCGAAGAGTGTAAACAACACTAGTTGACTATGTTTACATTTGAACTTGTCCTAGTATGGACGTTGGGCTGATTGCCTTCCTTTGCTTTGCCACATAAATCAAAATTCACCACCCTCCATTTCTACTTGATCCTTTATGGTTTCCTTCTCTCCCCCATCCCTCCCTCCACGTACTTTTTCTTCCTTCCACACAGAAGCTGCTCTGCTTTATCTCACTAGCTGCCTCCATCTTCCCATCATCTGCAGATCTTCCCTCCCTTTCTTATCCTTTGCATCTTCCTTCCTGGCCCATCTTCCATCTGGCTCTCCCTGTCTGCACTAAATTCCCTTTCACGCCACCATCGTACTCCTCCACACGCTCCGCCCACCTCCCGTTCCTGCCAGTGCCTGACACCTATCCTCCTTAATAAGCCCCCCTCCCCACCTTCTCGTTCCCTGCTGTCTCAGCATGACAACCTAATTAGGGCTTGGTGACTGTCATTGTCTGAGGCTCTGTTATTAACTCTCTCTCTCTCTCTCTCTCTCTCTCTCTCTCTCTCTCTCTCTCTCTCTCTCTCTCTCTCTCTCTCTCGCTCTCGTACACACACATGCCAACACACAGCAACCAGTAATATCAAAAGGTTCATGCATTGATAGACATATGTTGCAGATAATGGCTAATGTGCTATTATACAAAATCCACTGGTTATATGCTCGCAGGGGGAAGGTGAGTGCACATGGCAGCTGTGGGGGAGAAAAATTTACCGGCCGTTAAGGAGACTCGCAAAATTCCCAATGGCCATTCTGCCCTTGGTTTCGATGCAATTGCCAAATACGCAATAATATTATAAATCGTCACCCTCTTAAAATAATTGCTGATCTTTTTTTTTTTTTTTTCACAATTTATTTTTTGCCTAAATCATCTCCTCATGATGCAAAATGGTTCATTTTTCCGTGTTTCTTGAAAATCAGGGGAAAAAATGACTTAGGCGATTATTTTAAGAAGGCTGCGAAATGAGAAACCAGACAGCTACCAAGTGCATTTAAACTGTCACAAATAATATTTATAACCAAAAAATATCATTGGAGAGGATCTTTCGTCTTTGTCATTTACGATGCTCACATAAAAATAAGGCGAGCGACTTCATGTCAGATGTGGACCGGCTTACTTGTTTTAATCCGGAAATTTATTTTGTTTTTTGTTTTTTTGTAAAAGCACTTTCAGAGCAGTATGTACGAGTGCAACAGTTAGCTTAGACATACATCATGCAGGATCAAAGAAAGTTGCCCAGATGCCTTAGCATCACTGGTGGGTATTATGTGTTTCATTTAAGGTTTGTATTTTTGATAAATATTGATTTTGAACTGCTGTGTTTGTAGCGTAGACATTTGAGCTTGATTGTTGGTGATGTATTTGAAGATAAAGGCAGCTGTGTTTATTGCTTTAGTGGTAATTGTATCATCCTCAACTACAAGAAATGCCGCTGCCTGAGTAGTGTTTTTGTACAATATTTTGCAATGTGATGGTGATTTTATTAAGCACTGGATTAGGTCACATTAGGCCACTGAAGGCCCAGGTCTGAACCGAGGCACTTTTTTTTTTTTTTTTTTAGTTATTTATTTTTTTCCCCGCGGTAGAATAAAGTGTAATTGCACATCCACTACAGAAGGTGGCAGTGGTGCTCTCATTGTCAGAGCATGCCGAAGGAGAATTAACTCATCTGCAGGTGTATTTATCTATTTATAGTTGCAGCGGTGAGTTGTGGGGGCATGAAATATTTTCTTCTTCCCTATGGGTAACAAAAACACCCGATCAGAATAGATCATGTCACATGTAAACGGTTGACCGAAGGTCTTCAGTTGGATCTCATTTGCAATGACAAAAAGTATACTTGCTAATGTATCATGCGTCTTTAATGTATCCGTGTTCTTGTGGTGTGTGTCAGATGTCTATATAGGATAGATAACCCACGTAAATGAAAAGTGCCAGAGTCCAGGTGTTTACAAAAGGACCTATATTTTCATGGTTAATTGATTATCTGCTAACAAATCCTGGCTTTTTCAACTTCAAGTCAGTTTCACAGATATCAGACAATCTAATACGTCGTCATTGCACGTGTTACCCTCAGTCACGTCGCAAAAGTGTGCCCCAGTAGGAAGGTAATCCCTCAATTGTAGTGTATGTTGCTCTGTGAGTATGAGGGCGGAATAGATATCCAACAATCCGAAGACACTATTACAAAGCCAAAGGTGCACAGGTGAACAAGCAGTTAGTTGCAGTCCCTCTCGGGGGACTGGAAAATAACATTTTCTTGAGACCTGAGCTGCAGCGAAAAACAACGTTTACAAGACACAAGGTGAAACACGGTGAATTCTTGCAAGTGGAAGACAAGTGAGAAATGTGGACGATAAAGAGGAAATGAAAATGTGAGAGGGTAATTAGAATAAAGAATTCAAGATGCAAGGTTGTATAGAGAAGGTAGGTTTTTGTAGCGAGGCGGTGGGAGAGGAAGGTGGGGTGAGGTGGGATGAAACATTCAGTTCCTTTAAATGTCTGAGCTCCTCAGTCAGGGGACAAACTGTACTTCTTAGATGAGGTAACACAGTGGAAATTGAGCTTCTCTCATTAACATAGCAAAATGATATCAAAGTCAACAGAGCATACAGCGGAGAATAAATACTCTCTCTCTCAAGAGCAGCATAAAGAGAATGGGCCCAAATCTTATTTGTCCCATCACCTCAAAAGGGCTCCAAGGGCTGTTTTTTTTGGGGGGGGGGATAGGATTAGAAACATACTGACTCTTAATATTGATATTGATGATACAGCCCAAAGTAGTAATGGCTGGCATGCCTACTTCTATTATCTGGGTTCAAATATTATCTTTGTATGGAGTTAGAATCATGCCAAAACCCCGTAAACACAAAAAACCTGATCGACGTACACAAAACCTGATCTTCGTACACAAAGAAGCATATCTTTAATTTCAACAACAACAAAATGTTTTGCGTACGTAAAAAGCAATTCTACATTTACGGATACAACTCACGTGACATCATAATTTGTCCTTAAATGCCACAATAAAGTAGTTGGTAGCTATTGTAAACATGTCTTGTAAATCACTCATCCAGCATTCTGCCACTTGTGCAAAATTACAACTCACAAAAACATTTGGCATGCTGCAGAACATAAGAACAACATCTTGTTGTTCCAGAAGACAAAACTGGATTTCACGATTCAGCAAACTTTCAACGAGTCGATTTTTAAAATGACAATGTATTGAATTAATTCAATTTATTGCTCAAACGCAACTTATGTTGGGTCTTTCGGAGTATTCCACAAAAAGTAGTTCAACTATTTAAGGAAAAAATACAACTACTGTAATCTTCATTAGCTTATACGAGTACAGAACATTGAAGGTTCTTCAGAACATGAGCACAATAAGTGCGCCGGTCGTCTCTCTCGTCTCCCTGATACACTGCATTCTCCTCAACATGTCTAGTTGAGGATTGACATTTGATTTCTGGAGCACCTCAACTTTCTCTGTGCAGACCTTCACACCTTTTGGCGTGTTTCTGTGCTAAAAAAAAAAAAAAAAACACTCCTGCTTTTCTTAAAATTGGCTGTTTTTGTTGCCAACCTTTCCCTTCACAGCAGGTTTTGGAAAGGCATGACTGGGACAGGATGACAGGATTGCTGTTCCTTCCACTTGGTGTCACTTCAGAAATATGTTTTGCCAAAAGCTGTCATGACCTCCGAGTATGGTAGGCCATACGTGATTAAAAAAAAATAAATGAAAGATTATTATTTTGTCATATTCTAGAATATCACAAATGAGATGTTAAATGTCAGCATAGAGCTTCTCAGTTTTACCTTTCACGGACATCAATTCAACGCGGCATGGAACTACCTCTGCAACTCATTTAATGGTGGAGTGTCTCTCATCTTCTGCCACTGCGTTTTTATGCATTGCTATACGAGACATGATATGTCTTGAACGGGCTCTGCTCAATTGGTTACATACACACTGGGAGCACCAGAACTGGACCCCTGCTGCTTCAAGTCAATGAAAACAAAAGAAGTGAAACCGAGTGGCAGGCTTTAAAAATACATCTCTATTGTACTGAAATGATCTGGTAGGCACAAGGCAGAAACACTGAAATTCCATCATAAGTCTCAGAAGTATTGTTTAAAGCGTAAACCAAGTTTTACTCCCAACCCCCATTTTCACATTTTGGTTGATTATTATTCATACATTTATGATGTAGGGCCATCTGTCCATCCAGTTACAAAATGCCACCCTGCAGTTTTAGTTGCCAACATTTAACAACTTAACCTAGTTTTTACCTCACGCCATTATAACAAAATATGCCCCTTTTTAATGGCATCCTGGGTTGAAATAAAGGTGGTCTCTCCAACTGATGATTCACATTTTTTTTTATTGACCTTTCCTTATTGTGAGCACACCGTTAAGAGCTACAATACAAAACAAAATAAAAATACCATTAACAACTCAAATGTTCCATGCATACATTTTACCCCATTTAAAGCCTCTACCACAAATTTGCCTTTTACTTATAACAACAAATAAACCATACAGAAATGCAAATCCTCAGTAAACAAACAGAATCTTGAGCCTTAGCGTAGTGCGTTAGCACCATCTAGTGGGTGAAAATGATAGTTTCACCGCGCAGCAAGTCGCATAAACAAACAACGTGAAATGTAGCGATATTAATCAATGAACCATAAACATGACGAACACAAACCTCGTTCCCTTCTCAATCAGGTGCTAATGAATGAATAGGTCGGTGAATCTTTAACCCAAGTTGTTTTCCTTCTCTCTGAACGACTCCACAAATGGCGGTATGTTGGTTCGTTACGTCATTTCCTCGATTTTGGACACCATTTCCTGTTTACTTCAAAATGAAATCGTCACCTACACCACAACAGCACAATGCAACAAAAGAACTCTGCGGCACACAAAAAATGCAACACCAAAAACAATATTAGGTTCATTTATAGGGTATATCGTATGAATTGCTATGACAACTGTGTGATTGATATTTACATGGCAGAAAAAAAAAATGGACAAAACAATTACGTTAGCGCTGTCCCGGTCTGGTCACCAATAGTTTTGTGCACTGGGAAATTCAAATTTTGCCTTATCCGCAAAATATTTCCATAATATTGGAAGAGCATAAAATGATTCAAATGTCGAAAGTTTAATGATGTTTCTCTTCTGAAATGTCAGTGTCTTTCTCCCTTATAATTTCACGAAGCGGTTTCGCCGTTTAGCTTTTGTCAATGAATTGAAAGGAACAGCTGATTTATGTTTGCCATCTGTTTCTTGGGGACGTGCGCTCCTTTTGTAGCCTTCTTCTATCTCAGCCGTTCCCCTGGGGTCTTTCTAGTAAGCAGAACCACCTGTCTTCCGCCACGCGATAATTACACCTCCATGAAAGCGCGCACAAAAGAAAGGCGCACATCGGCACAGGAGTGCTTCGCGGTGCCAGATGAATGTTTAACCTTTTCTCTTCATCAGATTTCGAAACGATGCAGCGAGCGAGCAGGCACAATGGCGGCGGAAGAGGAGAAGGAGGAGAGAAGAGCGGTCATTTGAAGTGTCTTTGGCAGTCCTCTATGACTTGGCAGCCATTGAGTCAGAACCACTCTCATGCCAGTTTGGGCCACGTGCCAGTTCATGCCAGCTTGAGAGCTTGAGCCATGCTTTTGAGAAAAGGGGGATAAAAAAAAAAAAAAGGTTTAATTGCATTGAAGTTCAGTGTTTTTTTGTTTTTTTTTAGGGTGTTCTGAAATACTGTACAATCTGAGAGAGAGTGATATGGAGGAAGGCTTAAAGACCACCTGCAGTGAGGTCTACTGTTACAGAGACTGTGGCATATATAACGAGGCAATTGATGTGGTTTCCACAATATTCAGAGTCGGCCTTCCTGCGTGTGAGAAAAAGGGTCGCAATCGTTAAAACTTAGAGAGTGGAAATGATTTCCTTTTGCAAAAGCATTTAATTATCTTGAAATTGGTCTCCTTAGTCACAGTGATCCGGCACTCGTCAGTCGAGTCCACTTGACATAGCGCTTTTCCTATGGAGGACCAAAACTGCCAAAAATTTCAAATAAATAAATGACTAAATAAATCAATGAATGACTGAAAATTTTAAAAAAAAATGGATATAAAAAATATAATCTGAAACTTATATTAAAAAAAATATATATAAATGGAAATAGAAAGAGCAAAAAAATATAAATAAATACATTTGTATTTAATTTTTGAGTTATTTTTTATATCCGTTTTTTATTTTCACTTTTAGTCATTTATTTATTTATTTATTTAGTCATTTAATTAGTCATTTATTTATTTAGTCATTTATTTATTTATTTAGTCATTTAATTAGTCATTTATTTATTTAGTCATTCATTTAGTCATTTATTTATTTATTTAGTCATTTATTTAGTCATTTATTTATGTTTAATTTTGGGAATTTTGGCAAAGTCGAAATGTTATTCAAATGGGGGGGGGGGGTGGAGCTCTCTAAGCATGTCTTGGGTTGGACTCCACTGTTGCAAACTATAAAAATATAATCTGAAACTTATATCCCCCCAAAAAATACATATAAATGGAAATAAAAGAACAAAAATATATAAATAAATAAATACATATATTTGTATTTAATTTTTGAGTTATTTTTTATATCCGTTTTTATTTTCACTTTTAGTCATTTATTTATTTATTTATTTATTTATTTATTTAGTGATTTCTTTATTTAGTCCTTTATTTAGTAATTTACTTATGTTTAATTTTGACAATTTTGGCAAAGTCGAAATGTTGTTCAAACGAGGGGGCGGTCCTAAGTGTGTCTTGGGTTGGACTCCACCGTTGCAAACGGCCTGCCATTGGTCGAGTGAGCAGCTCGAACAAGGAAGTCTCGCCGGCTTGCAACGGAGAACTCCAGCAATGGACGACTGTCTGCTCTCACTTGTTGTCTAGCAAGTTGAGGTGAAGAAATGTAATTTAAAAATTAAATAAAAATGTATTTATATATATTGCTCTTTTTTTATTTCCATTTATATATATTTTTTTTTTATTTCTATAATTTTTGAATTATATTTTTTTTATATACATTTTTATTTTCATTTTTCGTCATTGAATGATTGATTGATTTAGTCATTGATTTGTTTTGAATTTTGGCTGTTTTGGTCCTCCATACTTTCCATCTTGGGGGAGTGTGAAAATAAGCTGTACATGGTTGCGATTTGAGCATGACGATGCAAACGGAATGACTAAAGCTAGTTGAGGAAAAAAAAAAAAAAAAATCAAGACCTACCCTTTCAACCTTGAGGTGATTTTCCATGACGTTATCTATGGCCAATATTTCCAATGCTGATATTTTTAAACCTCCGCACTTCACTACTTGCGTGAATAATAAAACTCTGGTGGAAACTGGAAAGGAGTCTCTGAGTCGCTGCGAGAAAATTCGATGTGCTACATCACAATTCTCCGGCCCACTTTCAAAGCCTTCCTTTCCTTTCCGCCTCATTACATGAAGGACATGACACTTATTGCACTGCCAGTGATTGTTGGCCTTGGTTGTAAATGATGAGGTGCAGAATCGAATGATATGGGCTTAATCCATAGCAACGGTGCGGCACTACTGCTCGGGGGGAAAAAAAAAAAATATATATATATATATATATATCTCATAGCTCCCTATGTTGTACTATGTCTTTTGCAGTCTGTAAATTTGATGAGCTTGATGAAATGCATTTGACAAATGTGAGGGACAGTTGCATTACGATTTTTAAACATAGCAATTAATTCATATACAGAAGCTATATGGATGGACAGTTATTTAGTTATTTAGTTAGTGTAACAAAAACTGATTTGAAGCAGAAAATCTTTTTTTTTTTTTTATTTAAAAGGTGCGACTGCATTGAATCGAACCAAATCAGTTTATTCCACTTTAAAATTAATGCACATCAAACACGTATCGAATCGTCTTTTACTGGAGAAGAGATAACTTCTCAAATGACCCATTTACAGTGCTGACCAGGTTATTGAAATGGACATATAATGACAACAGAAAAGTAATTGCATCATACTGTCCACAACTGAGCCATATTGTATTGAATCGTACAGAACGTTCAAATGGAACCGTCCTTTCCGTGTCGAAAAAAAAACAATTTTTGAACCAGAAAATCATTTTTGGATTCAAAAGATGCGAGCGCATTGAACCAAATTGATTCATTCTACTTTCAAATATATCGAGACGTGTGTCGAATCATCTTTTATCGGAGAGAAAGATATAAATAACACATTTACACTACTGACAAGTTTATTCAAATGGACATAAAATGACTACAATTTTTTTTTTTTTTAATTCATTCCATCGCATCCTCTACAACTGAGCCATACCGTCTCTAATCAAATCATAATCTCACTGATTAAACCAAATTGAATCTTTCAAATCATCTTTGAATCGTTTCAAAAACCGAATCAAGTCGTCTTTGTGGCACACCCACATAGATCAATTTGAATAACTTGACTGAAAGAAGCTATTGTTTGGTCATCCCTTTGTGGATACCTAATGCTGAGGTATGATCGAGTGGTATAATATTTGTATAATCTAAAACGGGTCAAGGCAAGAGTATTATTTTATGACTGCCATAAACTGCAGATTCATGCAGGCCACTGCAAAGAGGGGGGGGGGCACCACCATTGTATTTATTTTTATTTTTTTTTAAATAACTGACTCCATTGACACCCACATCGAGTGACGCAACGACCATCACTTTCATTGTCACTC
The DNA here is from genome assembly GCF_051991245.1 of Festucalex cinctus. Classification (NCBI taxonomy): domain Eukaryota; kingdom Metazoa; phylum Chordata; class Actinopteri; order Syngnathiformes; family Syngnathidae; genus Festucalex; species Festucalex cinctus. The sequence goes on along the minus strand of NC_135419.1, from coordinate 1,339,020 downwards.
GATAAATTGTACGTTTATTGATTTGCCTTGGTCAAATAAAAACAGCAGAGGACAATCACTGACTCATGTAATGGAAAATGCATTCATAAAATCTTGCACAAGCAACATTTATGGCAACAACTATAATATAGCTTAAGCGCATGTGCTTTTTTTGCCTCGGCGTGCGCAAGGTGTCATCCTCCCCCCTCGCTGCCTGTTAGTTAGATTGATAGTCAAATTAATCTGCAGCTCCATCCAGGTATAAACACGCTGCCTGCTGGCCAGGACGCGTCCCCCTCTATTAGCGCCGTAACTCAATGCGCCCTGCCAGCAGCCCGGCCTGATCAGTGGAAGGTAATTGCGAGGGGGACGCTTGATTTATTGACAAGGTTGTTACAAAATGATTTGGGGATTAATTCCTTTTACATTTTAGGCAATTGGATTTTTTTTCCCAACATGTCTGCCACAACACATTCACAAACATGTATAGCGGTATTTGGAGTGCAGTGATAAACCCTATGTGGACTATACCTGAGCTCAACTTTGTGCTGAGTCACTTTATCGTTCCACCATCCACTCACCTGTTTTAGAATGACAGTGTCAGGCAATTAAAATTTTTAATCGCAATTAATCGCATGACTTCAGTAGTTAACTCACGATTAATCACACTTTTTTTTTTATCTGTTCTAAATGTACAATAACATACTTAGTTTTCATACTCTTGTTAAATATTTATTACATGAGAAGATATTAACTGTTTGACCGCCAAAAACGATTATTGATAGGGGTGTCACGATTCGCCAACTCCACGATTCGATTTAAATTTCGATTTTGGGGTCACGATTCGATTTTTTTTTCGATTTTTTTTTTTTTTTTTTTTTCCGCTCCCCCACTTTATAACACAGAGGCATATGCTTCTGTAGGCTAAGGCTAGTCTATGATCATTGGTTCTATTCATTGTACAGTAAATCTTATTTCAAAAGATCGGCTACATATAGGTGATGCAATTTCCATATTATTTTTGTGTAAATTTATGTAATATATGATAATTGACATTAGGCAGGAATGATCAAATTCAAAGAATGTATTTACAATATAAAGTTAACCGTCTTGTTCTTACTGAAGTGTAAAATAAAAAATAAAAAAACAAAAACAAAAAGTCACAGTGGGTGCCTGCCATCTATTGACTGTTTTTGGTTACAACAGTGTGCTGTGCGTTCCTCTTAAAATAATGTGCAATGTGCAACAACAACAAAAAATATATTGTATCCAAAGTCATGGAACAAATACAGCCTGAACAAACTATATCCCAACATTTACAGTTGCTGGGCATACTGTAGCGTGGTTCAAGTACACTAATTAAATGTTTGAATCCAGCGTTTTCCAAGGCTGCAGGTCTGCTGCTATAAATAGACCTATGGATCTGGCGTTTCGCGCGAGCTGAAGTGTGTGGAAGTTTCACTGTAAATGAGGATGAAATAGTTGGTTGGACCGTTGTTTTCCCACTTCTAGTTGAATTTGATAAATCTAAATCTTTGTGATGCCTGCGTAAATGTCCCGTCATGTTTGTCGTGTTTCCCGTTGTTACGGCTGGCGGCTCGGGCCATTCAGTTTGAATGCGCCAGCGCGACACTCTGATTGGAGGACTGTGCCAGCGCGACACTCCGATTGGACGACTGTGCCAGCGCGACACTCCGATTGGACGACTGTGCCAGCGCGACGCTATTGTGTATCCGTGTATTATACCCCTATTGGTTACTGTTGTTTCTCCTCCGTTCTGTCAGTTCTGTCAAATGCGGTTATTATTTGTTCACCTTCCACTTTCACTCCCTTGTCAAACCCCTGCCTGAAATTTCAATTAAAACTACTCAGATGTTAAAGTCGACCCGTGTTTATCTACTCTATATTTTCTGTTATTGTGTTACTTCCCTTCCCCTTGACGAGCCGGGCGTAACACCGTGGCCGAGTACAGTACGCGCACATAGCATATCTTGCAACTGTGGTCTTTTTATCGACAACGTGAACGTTGTCGACATAACTCACCGGGAACGCAAAATGTTTCCAAACTGGTGACGAGAGAAGCGGGAGCGGCTTGAAGCACCATTGCTGTGTCTGTCCGCGCTTGCCATCATGACTGCAGGAGAAGTCAGCTAACAAGTGCCGTTAGCTAGTAGCTGAATGGCTGCGTCTCATTTGCTTTCCTGGGAGGTGGCGGTGGCGGCGGTGGCGGCGGGCGCGGGGGGGGGGGGGGGGCATCGAATCGTGTGTCCTCTCTTCTATTTCGATGCTCGAAATCGTGACGTAATTTCGATCGATTTCGATAAAAAATCGAAATCGTGACACCCTTAATTATTGACGTCTGCTAAAATTCTAATGAATTCCGCCATAAACGTAAATTGATGTCAACTGTTTTATTTTATTTTATTATTTTTTTTAATCAATGGCCAGTACAATGTCTTGTGGAGCGCTGCCTGGTCAATTGAGTTGTGAAATCAAAAACACCCACTAACTATGGCCAGCAGATGGCAGCATTGTTTGTCTTTTCATTGGACTAAAGGTGTATGAAATTACAACGAAACATGACAAATCTGATTAAATCGAACATTTTCAAGGATGACGTGAATGATTAAAAGCTTTTGCCCCATTCAACCTAATTCACGGAGCGCCACTAAACAAAAAATATTCATGTCAATGTCACTGTTGTGTAGAAAATGTATCTTTTCACAAAAAAACTTGTTTTCTCTATTTTCGCTTATGTCACCCAAATGACCTATTTTCAATTGGTGATTCCTAAAGAACAGAATAAGGTAGAAACACACTTTTTTTTAATTAAAGAATGGAATTCAATTTTTCATATGGTATCCACCATGTTTATGTAGTCATAGTGCACAATATTCTGTTTGCCTGGAAAGATGAGTGAAAATGCTCAAAATCGACTGGCACTGGTTGTTTTGGGGGTTTTTTGGAAAACGTTTGGCAGTCAAAGAGTTAGAGTCGAATGTTGTCGACTACTGATAATGACTGTAAAATCAAGTCTGTTGCATCTTAAGGGCTCAGCCCATCTTTTCAAAATGGAGTACAACCATTAGATAGTTGAAGAGGTGCAGAGAAGCCGAAAGTATCCATCTTGGCTATTCCTTGCCAATTTTATAAAGTGGAGTAAATATGGTTATTAGAAAAGTGTATGCTGGTAAGAGCATGCGTGCGCCTACATGGACATGTGCCCAAGTAGACAATAAAAAATAAATAAAAAAAAAACTGTTTTGGATCTTCAACGTGTCAACATGACATCAAGTGAGAAAAGAACCTCTGCCTGAAATTGTGAAAAGTGAAGTATGTGATACATCATTATGACATACTCAATATAAGTAACTGTGTGGAATTGCTTTGGTTAGTTAGTTAGGGACGTGCTTAGCTGGCGGCCACATTGGTGGGGGCAACGTTCCCATCAAAGCCAATGCATGTAAATTGAAATAAAGTCTTCACAACTTATTTTCAAGAGATTGACTTTTCTTTGTTGATCAACATCAAAGCAGATGCTAATATAACATTTTTGATCAAATAGACCAAAAATATTCTTACCTATGAAAGGTTATTCCAGGTCACTTGCTAATGGCTCAATTTTTAAGTCCACTCAACATTTAACAGCTAAAAATGTTAAAGGCTAGAGAATCACCTTCAGTTTATTTTTACTATATACTGTATGATCCGATTAGTCGGCTCTTCACAAAATTAATCAGTTACTAGTCAATTTGCAAAATAATTGTGTTTCAGCCCTAAATCAAATCAGGAAGTTTCTCACCCATCCATCCGAATCCGAGTTGACAAATGTCGTCATGTTGTGTAGTCGGTGGGCAAGCCCTGTATACAATTGTAGAATGTTCTCTTCACTTTAATATGTGTAGTGTTGACTCATTTTTTAATTATAATATATCAACAAATATTTTTTTGGGGGATATATTTGTCAAAATAATCATCTCAAATCTAGTATTTACTGCATTTTTTTTTTTTCCTGTTGACATGTTTGAAACTGCATATTCCTTGCTGTTAATTGAGTTTCAAGTTGCTGCTTTTGTTTTTTTGTTTTTAACATAAACTTAAATTAAAAAAAAATAAAGACCAAGTATGTAAAATGGAAGCAATTCCATCATATTTTTTATTTTATTTTTTTTAAACTGGGGTTGCTTAAATCCACACAAAGTTTAAATACTGTAACTGCAATTTGCACCACGTTAGAAATACACACCCACATAGAGGCACGATTTCAATTCAGAAAGGATGCACAGCATGCAACAACATGCTTCAAGGTTTAACTACTTTTTACAAAATGCCCATACAAATGTAAATGAACCTTATTATCTAGAGGATGTCGTCACTGTTTGATAACAAAACATTGTTCGGTTTAGATGAGCGGAGAAGGGAAGACCGTGAAACACCATCAGAACGCAATCATTTCAATGAAAGAGATTTTTAGTGCTTCTTTTACTCATCGTGTATCATAAAAATACATATACAAGCAAACACCATCAAAGCTTCAAGATGCGTATATATGTGAAGTGTGAATAATCTTGTTAAATAAATGTCCTTTTTCAGTGCGAGGGAGGATCAGATTATTTTTTTTTTTTTCTTTGAATTTACATTTACACTTACGGTGTGAAATTAAATGATCCATCTGAAGCTATTCACAAGAAGATGTGATTTAAAAAAAAAAACAGTTTGGCAAGTCTGAGGATGGGTCATAGCGTTCAAAGTCAGTTTGTGCGCTATTTTCAAATACTCTATACAGCATGGTACATTAAAAAAAAAAAAAACATTTTGCCATTAAAACCGCACAGAGGTCAACAAATATCGATAGTGTTCTCAAAAACAGACAGGCAAAATCAGAGGAGCATGCTCGAAAAGGTAAGTGAATCACTGGAGGAGAAAACAAGACGCTGCAGGCGAGAGATGGATTGATGAAGAGCAGACAAACGGAGGGATAGACGGATGAAAGGCTTTTCATTCGCCCTTTTTAATGCTCAGTGGTCCTGTTTAGGTCGCTGACTGGAAAAATCCTTGTGTGTGTGTGCGTGAAGTGAGAATAACAGAGATCAATGAGGTCTTTTGTGTCTGGAGGTGAACTTGGCACAACGCGGACACACACACACACACGAAAACAATTACCTTGAGATATTTTGACATCCAACACTGTGTTGCATCATTGCGTCGTACAGAACGTAGTTTGAGTTTGCACTATTTACGTATATTTTATAACCCAAGGACACGAGTTGCTTTCTAATGTCAATTTCAAGCGTCTACCATTCTTGCTTGTATGCGTGATGTTGTTCTTTTGATCGTGGCCCAAAAGTGAGTTTAGGAATGTAGATCGGATCAGCTCCCGCTGCACCAATCTGATCCGACCTCTCCCACCTGACTACGGAATTGCAATTGAAGGAAAACCAGCCCAGGGTTGACCCCACATATTCCACCATAACGGTCTTTTTCCGTGAGTGTGCGCGATTTGTCAGCCATTTTGATTTGCGTTGTGTTTTTTTTTTTAGGAACGCTACATACTGCATGAAGGTGTCTATGTCCATGACCGTGGAGGAGAGTGATGAAGGAAAATGCTTCAGCAGCAACATCCGCTATCTGGAGAAAGCCGAGATCACCCACAGTAAAATGATCACATGTCGTGACATCGATGACTATTTGGCTCCATACAAACAACCTCAAATGGCCTGGTACAAGGTATGTCATACCACCGCACCTGAGATGAGAGCAACTCAACCTTTCCTTTTGCCGTTTGACCAGTTGGATGTGTGCCCCCGTCAGGAGTGCGAGCGGGTTGAATGGAGAAGTTCAATTATCGTCAACAATACGCACATCTGGATCCCCGAGGTGGAGGAGGAGGACGGGGGGAATTACACCTGTGAGTTGCAGTATGGATCCAGACTGGTGCGGAGGACAACACAGCTCAAAGTCACAGGTAGGACACATATCGTTCACGGGTAGGCAAGGTTGGCGCCATTGTTTTTGTTGTGTGCTGAAGATATTCAGGTTTCGCATCAAGATATGACACCAAGTCCAAGGGCATCAAGGTAAATCCGGTATATTTCAAAATAAAACCGTTTGCAAACATTTTTTTGTGGGGAGGGAAGCTAGCTAGCTAGCTAGCTACATAGCATCACATGAGTCGAACATTTAAGACGAAAAATTAACTAAGCGTGACAAAATAACACTATTTAAACACCAAATGTACTTACCCTTGGTAGAAGTCCCAGAAATAATGTCCAAAAAGCATATCGATGTGACAACAGGCAAGCGTGGCTATTGTTTACTAAATAGGATTCTATATACACGGTTGTTATCACGTGAACTCAATTCTCCAGCGTGAACCCCACGTGATTTTGTGGGTGCAGATTTCCGGACACGCAACGCATGCGTTGTGAATCGCAGTCCTTGCGGAAGCGGTACGGAAAACGCACCGCGTCCTTCCCGCAGTCGGTGTGAATCGGGTTTAAAAATAGGGATCATTTTGGAGAAGAGCGACCTTGCATCTGGCAGAGAAAGTCGTCATGGTCTTCATCTCCATTGGAAAGATGCAAACACTCAGTAAATATTATCATTATCTAAAGCCCTCTGAAAATATTCTTTGTAAATGATGAAATACTTTTTGTACATCACGGGCTCAAGTCATGTTCTATTTAGTGCCTTTGTCAAATTCCTGAAGAAAACATACATAGTTTCAAGCTTCATTGGCTGTTGACTTAAGCCTGAAGTTGGCAGTCACATTTGACTTCCATCTGCACTTTAGTGTTTGGTGTAAGTGCGTCTGTGAAGGGATAAGGATTGCAGTTCCTGTGATTGAGTGCATGTCTGCTGGTGTTTTGTTTTGGTGTGTGCAATTTGAATATGGTGCTTTTGAGCAACTAAAGAGCATGTAGCTTAAAACAGAACCTTGCCTTTGTTTTATGGGTAACGTGACATAGTGGAACCTCATCTGTCTGCTATAAACCCACACAGGAAAGATGGTGACTGGACTACGTGACTTTGTGGAAGACTATTACACATGCAGTGGCTTTCATTTTAAAGTGAAGTCTTTAGGGAATTGATTATCTTAATCATGGTTTTGGTATCTTTCAACTCGCACAATCGAACACTTTGATCAGAGCCTGCGGAAAACGAGGAAATGGCAGATGTCAAAGTTTGTCGCTGACAACTAATTAATGGACATGCTCCAACTTGGAGCCATTAATCATCGTAACGGCATCGCTGACACACGAGAGCCAAAGGCTGGAAGATGTTACCGGAGCAACACTGCAATAAAAGAGAGCCGCTTGCTAAATTAAACTATGCAGTTAACGTAATGGTTTTTCTATTGCTTGGTGTTACAATATGTGAAGTCTGTCTGTGACTTTCATTTTGTATTTTGAGAGCGTGTTCACAAAGAACTTTATTCAACATTTGCATGCAGTAGATCTCCATTGACGCTCCTCCGCTCATGATATACAAATACAAAATAACAATTGCACGAATTGGAGTATTTGAAAATGTGCAATACTAAAAAATATTATTGACTCATGATGGTCATGTGATCACTACAGGAGCTATCATAACTTTATACATGTAGCTAGTACGCAGTCTGTGATAGTGGCCTGTGGGAGAACAACAAAACAAAAGTGTGAGAGTGTACATACATTTCTTAGCACATCACAAATCTTCCAAGTTAGCTGCCAAAGACGTGTACCGTGTCTTAGTCATTATAATGGCAACATTTCATCTTGGTACTCTCCGATGATGTTGTACTTGAATGAATCCGCCTCGAAGACATCTGCCAGTGTTGTAGCGCGACTAAACAATCTTTATCCTTGATCCTTTACTTGGTCGTCGGTCTTTTGGCAGCAGCTTTTTAAATCACTGCGCTTTCGATATTAAATAGAAGAAAAGACCCAGTCGCCGCCTTGCCGATCAGCTGGTGGCTATGATGTCGATTCCCTGCTTTAGCTGGAACGCTGCGCTGGAATTAGTTCCAAAGTTGTGCATCCAGACGTAACGCGCCCCTGATTTGCTTCATCCCTGTTCAGCTTTTAATTAGCAGCTGTGCCTCAAGGAAGTGGGCTAATGTGTTTGCAGCAGTGTTTATATGTTGATTTTACGGATTCCAGAAAATACACAACGTGGAACTTCAAAAGCTCTGTAATGTACTAGTGTAGTTATGTACAATTCAAAATAGTATTTTCCAAATGTCTATACTGTAATCATTTGTCACTCGAGTTGTCAACACTGAGTATGTTTGAGTGCACGATTGTACTCGCAGTCCTCAGCATGTGAATTCTGAATCGGGATGGCTTGCGTTGGGAGGTCATTGGTGGTGAGCCCAGTTTGTTGAGACTTGGATGGGAACCCTATCAAGGGAGTTGATACATTTGCTGAAGTGAGGTACTGTTACTAACACTAGTGCAGTGGATGTGCCTTTTGGCACTAACAAGCCTGCCTGTGTTGTGTTGTGTTGTGTTGTGTTGTGGTCACTGTGTACATTTTTCAACTGGAGGGATCCAGTTCAAACCTTGATTGTTTAACAAACAAAAATGACCAGATGCATGCATGACAAAAAAAAAAAAAGGTACAGTAGTTCATGGTAATGAGTTAATGACCAAATATTTCAACCCCATTATCACCTAGCATTTGCCTCAGAATGACTCGCTTTGAGACACATTTCTGAAATATGCAATAATCCATCCATTTTCTTGACTGCTTATTCCTCACAAGGGTTCGCGGCGGGTGCTGGCGCCTATCTCAGCTGGCTTTTGGGCAGTAGGCAGGGGGACACCCTGGACTGGTTGCCAGCCAATCGCAGGGCACACAGAGACGAACAACCATCCACACTCACAAGCACACCTCGGGACTCAACTCAACTCAACTTTATTTATAAAGCGCTTTAAGAACAGGCGTTGCTGTAAGTTTTTTTTTTTTTTTTTTTTTTTTTTTTACAAGTAAATACATTTTACATAAGTAAATAAATAAGAAGTAGTAAATAAAGAGATACATCAATACATATTGGACTCGAACCGGGGTCCTCAGAACTGGGAGGCGGATGTGCTAACCACTCGACCACCCGTATGCAACAATAATAATAATAATAATAATAATAATAATAATAAATTCTATTTGTAATGCACTTTTCGTCAGCATGATCTCAAAGTGCTACAGAATATAAAATAACATAAAAAGAAAAGAGGAAATAGAATAAAATCCGATTCTCAATGAAATATCATAGGCCTTTCTAAATAAAAAGATTTTCAGGCCTGATTTAAAAGAGTCCAGACTCTGGGTGGCCCTCAACTGAGTTGGGAGCCTGTTCCCGGTCTCCCATGGCGGAGATCCTGGTTTTCAACTGGAGGGTTTTCTCTAATAGACAACCAAGGGTTTACCTGTCTTAATTAATCACACGTGTAGTTAGAAACTTCAGAGACTATTTGAATACAAACCTTTAAAAAAAAAATAAAAATCCATTGTCCATAATATGTCCCCATTTAGTCATATTCCATATGCCGTTCTCACACCATTAATAACTTAGGACCTATTTTGCAGTCACTCAAGTGGTCTCAAAGACAATTCTACCTGCGCACGCATCAATCAGCGTTCCCTTCGCTCAGGACTGAAGTATGAGGCCCGATTGAACGTTTGCACTTCAATTCCCTTTGGCAGGGCTTCCATTCACATCTTGACTTTTGTGAACATAATGACTCACATGATGACTGAATGACCAAAGTCACTTTCTGACTTTCACTTCAAATCCTTTTTTTTTTTTTTTTTTGGTAAAGCTTAACACTGATGGATCAAGGTGGGCCGCTGTACCACTTTGTCCAAACGCAATCCTCTAAATCCAATCCTCTAAATATGAGTCACTTTTCACATATGTGGACCATAATTACGAAATCTCATCATCCTTTACATCCCAGACTTACCGCAGGGCATTTTCTCCATGAACTCAAATGTTCTATTCCTCTTTTTTTTCCCTGCACTTGCTCTCAACAACTCATTTAAAATCACACACACAACAAACAAACAAAAAGTCTCATGCATTTTTCAGAACCTGTCTGGAAGTAAAATGCACATTGGGCGAAGTATACAGCAAGTTTAATGCTGCTGGAAGTGCCTTTGTTGAAGCAAGTAAGGGTTTGCATCTATTGATATAGGCCACAGACAGATGGAGGATTACAGCACAGTGCAAAATCTTCTAAAAACCTAATTGAAATATTCTGAGCATATTGCTACATTCCAAACGCATACATGTCGTTCTAATCCAGATTACTCGATCCACAACAGGTTCTCATCTGACAATCCCTTATTTGTCCCTTCATTGTTTACGTTTTTCATCCCTCTTTTTTTGCAACTCTCCCCACTTATTCTTCTTCACTCTGATTTCTATTTCCTGTCTTTCACTTTTGCCAGTCTTGCTGCCGACTTTTCCGCTCTCACTTGACAATTTTTTTGCAATTGGACGCGCTATGCAAACGCGCGCGTACGCGAACGCGCGCGTTTGGTTGGCCCGTGACCCAGTTGGAGACTCACCTCCTTAATTCATTGTGAAATTGTTTCTGTTCTCCAAAGACGGGAGGATCGCAAATGAGATTACGACTCTCGAGGTCCGTCTCGCTCGCTTGCTCGCAAGAACGCGCGCACGCACGCGCGCAGACTAACTCGAAGGCGGGGCAAGAGACAAAACGACACAAAGAAGAGAATATTCCGCCGTTGTTTGGGATGTTATTGAAGCTCATTTAAAATAGAATAGAATAGAATAGAATTCAACTTTATTGTCATTGCACTGTCACAAGTTCAGAACAACGAAATGCCGTTTGCATCCATCCAGAAGTCCTTTAGCAAGAGTAAATTATATATTTTAAAAATAAGATCGATTTAGTATGTACACATTATGGCAGGAAATGAATATGTATATAATATTGATAAACAGCTAAATAATTGTATATGACTGTCTCTACAGTATTTACAGATATTTATTTACAGTAGTGCAATTATGATCAGGAGACAGTGTTCAGGAGTCTAACAACAGTAGGGAAGTAGCTATTCTGATATCTAGTGGTCTTAGTCCGGAGGCTCCTGTAACGCCTTCCAGAGGGCATGAGGGTAAAGTGTCCATGTGCTGGATGACTGGAGTCTTTCGTGATTTTCTTCGCCCTCTTCAGGCACCGCCTCATATAGATGTCCTCAACAGAGGTGAGTGGTGCACCGGCGATGCGCTGGGCGGCTTTCACCACCCTCTGCAAAGCCTTCCGGTCCATAGCTGAGCAGTTTCCATACCAAACTGTGATGCAATTGGTCAAAATACTCTCAATAGTGCAGCGGTAGAAGTTCACCAGAAGATGTGAGGACAGATGGTTCTTTCTCAGAGCCCTGAGGAAGAAGAGCCGTTGGTGAGCCTTTTTAACCAGCTTGGAGCAGCTAGTTGTCCATGTGAGATCCTCAGAGATGTGGATTCCCAGGAACTTGAAGTTGTTCACACGCTCCACCACCATCCCTTTAATGTGGATGGGTGTATGTGGGGCTGCATTCCTCCTGAAGTCCACAATTAGCTCCTTGGTCTTCTCAGTGTTGAGCAGCAAGTCGTTGGAGTCGCACCACTCAGCCAGATGATCCACCTCCTCCCTGTAGGCAGCCTCATCGTTGTCTTTGATGAGGCCAATCACCGTGGTGTCATCTGCAAACTTAATAATGGTATTGGAACCACTGAAAGGTCTGCAGTCGTGGGTGTAAAGAGAATAAAGGAAGGGACTCAACACACAGCCTTGTGGCACGCCGGTATTTATAGTGATGGTAGATGAACAATAATTATCTAGTCGGACATGTTGAGGCCGGCTAGTCAGGAAATCCAGTAACCAGTTGCACATGAGGGGACTGATGCCTAGATCCATAAGTTTTGCAATGAGTTTTGAGGGGCTGACTGTATTGAATGCAGAACTGAAGTCTATGAACAGCATTCTAGCGTAGGTGTTTCTATTATCCAAATGTGAGAGAACAGAGTGCAGCGCTATGGAGACGGCATCCTCTGTGCTCCTGTTCTGCCGATAGGCAAATTGGTGGGGATCCAAGGTGGGGGGAAGACAAGATCTGAGGTGTGCCAAGACCAGCCGCTCAAAGCACTTTGCAATGATCGGGGTGAGGGCTACCGGACGGTAGTCACTGAGGCTTGATGGGATGGAGTTTTTGGGTATTGGTACGATGGAGGTGGATTTAAAGCAGGTTGGTACCACAGCATGAGCCAAGGACAGGTTGAATATGTCTGTAAGTACACCTGCCAGCTCACCAGAACACGCTCTAAGAACTCGTCCAGGAATGCCGTCAGGACCCGCAGCCTTGTATACTGTAATCTTGCTCAACATCTCTCCTACATCGTTGGAGGAGAGAGTCAATGGTTGGTGGTCCGGAGTCACATCTGCCTTGGTTGCAGTTGTTAAGTTCTTCCTCTCAAAACGAGCATAAAAGTTGTTGAGCTCATTGAGAAATGAGATATCAGAGGAAGCGGGGGAAGGTCTGGTGGTCTTGTAATCTGTGATCGTCTGTAATCCTTTCCATATGAGACGTGGATTGGAGTTGGAGAAGTGCTCTTCTACCTTCTCCTTATAGTGGCGTTTGGCCTTCTTGATGCCCCTCTTCAGATCAGCCCTGGCTGTGCTATAGGCCTGTGCATCCCCTGACCTGAAGGCGCTGTTGCGAGCTTTCAGCAGGAGTCGGACATTCCTATTCATCCAAGGCTTCTGATTAGGGTACATAGTAATCTGTTTCTGGGTGGTGACGCTGTCTACAGTGGTGGAGATGTGGTTCAGTACAGACGAGGCGTACTGATTCAAATCTACGTTGGTGAACATATTCCAGTCTGTGTTTTTGAATCGGTCTTGGAGCACAGCATCTGTCCCAACTGGCCATACATTTATTGTCCTTACAATTGGTTTCACACGTTGGATGAGTGGTGAATACCGAGGTGTGAGGAACAGGGAGAGATGATCTGATTGCCCGATGTGGGGGAGGGGTGTTGCTTTATATGCTCCAGCCAAATTGGAGTAAACATGATCCAAGATCTTGTCCCCTCTAGTATGGCAGGAGACATGTTGATGGAATTTGGGGAGGACTGTCTTCAAATTGCAGTGGTTAAAGTCACCAGCAACAATGAAAGCACCCTCGGGATGTTTGGCCTGGTGTTTGCTAATAGCAGCATAAAGTTCTTTCATAGCTACTTTAGCATTAGCATCCGGGGGGCTATATACTACAGTGAGTATAATGGAAGTGAATTCTCTAGGAAGATAAAAAGGTCTACATTTGACCATTAAAAACTCTACACTAGGTGAGCAATATCTTTCGATCGTGGCAGAGTCCATGCACCAAGCTTTGTTAGTGTAAATGCACAAACCTCCACCTCTGGTCTTGCCGGAGTCGTCTATTGTCCTGTCAGCTCGGTGTAAATGACGTCCTGCTAACTCAATAGCATTGTCCGGGTAGCTATTGTTTAGCCACGTTTCAGTAAAAACCATAACATTTGAGTCCATAATCCGTTTATTATTGGCGATGGAGAGTCGTATTTCATCCATTTTATTTGCCAAAGAACGGACATTGGCGAGGAAAATGCTAGGTAGGGGGAGCCGATGTGGTGTTAGCTTTAGCTTAGCTCGTAACCCTCCGCGCCGCCCCCGCCTTTGTTTACGTTCTCGGCGCCGTCTGCGTGCACTTCCGCCTGGGCGGGCAGAGTGAGCAGCCTCCGGTGCTCTGGAGATCTCTGGGATGAGTCGGAGATCGGCAATAAAACTGTCAGGAATTTGAGTCCGAATGTCCAGGAGCTCCTTCCTACTATAGAAGAGCCGCGCGGAACAATTCTGGATGAATAATCCAGTCAGCAGTAAGTAAAAAAACGCTAAAAGTAAAGAGCTTCAGGGGGTTCTTCACACCGACGTTTTAAAGTTGCATGAAGCCCGTTTTAGCATTCGTCGTCAGAACTCGCATCCTAATTCACGATTCTTCAGTTCAGGGCATGGTTGTTTTGTTTTTCCAAATGGATTCCTGACCCGACGGTGATGACAGATTATTTTGAAAAGTGCTCTCTTTTTTTTTTTTGGGCTCATAATGAAAGAGAAATTGCTGTTTTTATTCACAATGTCTTCTTGGGAAACTTGGAGTAAAAGTGCAGTACAGCAAATTTATCATCGCTCATGCATGTGACTCATTCCAGGAAAGGTTAACTTGAGGGGGAAAAAATGGAATTTTGTCACATTTCTGTGATGATAAATTAGATACGTATTTTGGATAGGGACATTCAATATGACTTTTTTTTTTTTTTTTTTTTTTAGACCGATACCAGTAGGAGTACTGAACTCTCTAGTAGTCACCGATACCACGATTACGTTTGATATATAACACCCCCCCCCCCCCCAATAAAAAAAAGACCTACATATCTACAGTGTTCCCTTGTTTTCCGCTTGGGTTAGGTTCCAAAATATACCTGCAATAAGTGAAATAGTTAGCTTTACGTTGTACATTTGTTATAAATGTTTTAAGGCTCTAAAACCTCTCACCACACAAACTTCTCTCATTGAGGCATTTACATTTTCTCACATTTCTCTCATATTTAAATATTCTCAATGTTCAAACCTTCATAAATTTTATAAAATAACTACATTAATGTAAAAAAAAAAAAAAATGCATGCAAAATTGCACTAAACTAAATGTGCAATACAGCGATTATAGCAAGGGAACACTGCATCCCAAAATTTAGTCATGAAAATAATATCATATAAAATATACTTTTAAATTCATGTGAACAATAAATTTCAAGAAAACCGTAAGATACCAAAAACCGTAAGATATGGGGAAAAAAATGCCTTTATATTTTCTTATGAATTTAAGAGGAATTGATATCCGGCTCAAAAAGGAAAATCAATTCAATATCAATTCTTCTTTTTTTTTTTTTTTTTTTTTTTTTAAACCCAGTTCGACAACAACAAAAATACAGATAAAAAAGATTTATATATCCCAAAATATTTATTCTTAGATTGGAAATTGCATGGAATTAATGGCAATTTTCTATTCCTCTAATTTCAACTTTCAAATTCCTGATCATAAAACTACCACAACTACGGATACCTTGAAATAAGGCCTCGTATTGGCTTCTTACCGATACCTGGTATTGATGTTTGCCCATCCCTTATTTTGGAAGTGATCACAAAAATATCCTTCATGATAACCGTCTGAAACTAAATTGGTTAAATACTGTTTTGATGTTGTATTATTTCATGTCTGATAAATTACGGAAAAACCGTCTTCTGCTATTTTTCTTATGTGGACAAGTTTCTTGTGCATACTCAGTGGAGGCGAGTCAAGGCCATTTTTTTTTTTTTTTTTTTTTCAAACTATTTGAAACCTGGTTTAACAAAATTCAGCCACTGGTCTGGAAAACACAATCGTCAAGAGGTTCATTATGTCCACATTCACACATGATTAATTTGTCCACTGATGTTGAATGTGCAAACACATTTATTTTGTTGTTCTTACCTTCTTAGCACACAAACTCAAACAACTGAGAAATCCCAGAGGTCAAGTTAATTGCATTTGGCCCTCTTCTGCCACGGACCCTTCTGCCTCTCACACATCGATACCTCTGCAAAGACGTTAAGCAGGGAACCACAAAAGTGCAGCAAAAACAAGTAACAATCGGGGCAATTATGCAAATGATTGCTTGGTTTGCTACAACGATATTCAAAATAACATGCCGTCGACCTCGTGTGAACTTGAACAAACATTTTTTTTTGTATCTGTCTTTCAGGCAATATTATTTTGCTGTCTGTTCACTTCTTTCGGTAGCAAAACAACACGTATAGAATAATTGATCAAGCAGAAACAACCCTCGCGCTGACTTCTTAATGTAGTCAGGAAAAGTTTTTCAATGCAATACTGGAAAATGGGTTCGACACAAGATGTCAAATAAAAAAATTAACACAAAACAAGCAGGAAATAGAACTTGAGGAATAATTTACATTTTGTAACTGTTATTTTTATTGTGAATGCTACAATATGTATAAAACAATAATCATTAATAATGAAACAAAGTCAATTTGATTATTTGATTGGGTGACGTTTGATTGGACATTTTGATAGTAGATAACTAAAGAGTCTAAATTACCTTCTGGTGTGAATGTCCATCCATCCATTTTCTTGACCCGCTTATTCCTCACGAGGGTTGCGGGGGGTGCTGGAGCCTATCCCAGCTGGCTTCGGCCAGTACACCCTGAACTGGTTGCCAGCCATTCCAGGTGGTGTGAATGTGAGTGTGGAAAAACTACATGGAAAATTGGAGTCGATAAAAACGCCCCGTCGCAAACACGATATTGTGCCACTGCAGTATAAAGACTACCGGGAAAAGAACAGAAGTCAAATCATGTGTGAGTCTGACCTCGGTTTAAGGACATTGTGGGATCTGTACATTCTGCTGGTGACTAAACTCCTTCATTTTATGTTTAAAAAAAATAAATAAATAAAAATACCTGTCCATTTACACAGGTGAATCATGTCTTCCCATGATCAAAACTCTTCCTGTCATTGGCGGCGAGCAGTTTGATACCTTGCTTAGGGTGGTCAGGATACAAACGGGCATCTCTCCAACTTTTTTTTTTTTTTTTTTTTTGTCCACAGCATCTGTGACCATTCAATCCCAAAGCCTAAATCCTTCACAATGAGCTAAATGGCGTTTCTATGGTAACTGACGGTGTAGTGGTGCATTCGCCTGACTTTAGCACAGGCGGTATGAATTCAGTACACACTCAATGAAAGCGTGACTGTGAATTTGAACGTCTGTGCGTCTCTATTGCCGGGATGGCGAGCAGTTACAATGGAACCGCCTTTTAGAACCATCTCGGAGGTGGTTTTGAAGCGCCCGTCATCTTGAGCCAAGAGGGGCCGCGTCGTCACTGTCATCTGATTGGCTGACAGCGATGAGTGAGCATCTAAGTCATCAAAATACAGTATATACAATCAACATGTTTTTCAACAACGCTGAACCATATTTACGAAATATGTACAGTCAAACCTCGGTTTTTGAACATAATCCGTTCCAGAAGGCTGTTCTAAAAGCGATTTGTTCGAAATCTGAAACAATTTTTCCCATTATAATTAATATAAATAATTTTAATCCGTTCCAAGTCTATTTTTTTATTTTTTATTTTTTTTTACTATTTTACACCATAAACTGAAATAGAACACTGTTTTATTTAGATATCCTATCTAAAATGATGGAAAAAAACAAAAACAAAATGCAAACAATTATTTTTTTAAATTCAATAGTTCTGCGCACTACTTTCCTCTTTTCTTCACCAGCTTTACCACTTGCATTTGCTTTCTTTGGACCCATGATTAGGGGCTAATACACGATGCAAAATTTTTAAAAAAGATTTGCGTAAATAACAATGAACAGGTCTGCTCCGAACGTACTTTGAACACGAATGTGCTACGGAGGAAGCATTCGAGTTAGCTCGGCTCCCGAGCGAGTCGCGTTCAGGTACGCTCGGCTTTTTTTCAATTTGGTTGAGAGCCGAATTTTTGGACGACGTAAAATTCTCGAATATTCTGGTTGAAAACCGATTTGGTTGAGAACAGAAGCGTTCGAAAACTGAGGTTTGACTGTAATAGTGGAGTGAATAGTGCATTGTAATGATTGCAAAACTTTTTCTTTTTTTTTTTATCGTGAGCGCGCCCGGGTCGTGTGCTCCCATCCACTTGCTCCCCCGGCCCAAGGTCACGGGTCTCGCCTCGGGGATGGCGGCTTTGCTGGCCGCCGGAGGGTTTCGGACATCGGAGAGTGAGGACGATGAGCCGTTGACTAGGAGAGGCGGACAAAAGAATGTGACTGAGCTCTCCATTAAGAATGAATGAGCGCTCGCGGCGGGCTTCGCGTGCCTCTCATTATATTTCAAATCGGCACGCGAGACGCATACAGTCCTTGGCGTGGTGGAAAGAGAAACTGATGAGACGAGGTGTGTTTCTAAGGAATTGCAAGCAGACCTCCACCGGCGGATAATCTGAAGTTGGCCAGGGAGATTACAGACGTGAAGTGAGCACTTAGAGACCGCATTTGAGTTCGATTGTTGTTGTCCATGTGTGAGACACCAACATGCTCACTGTAAGTGCGTTTACATTACCCTCAGTTTTGCGCAAAAGCAAGCTGGTAATGGAAACAGGATTTTTTTGGGGGAAAAAAAAACACTCAAATATCGCACATTGGGGTATATTCACTAAGAATGCACTGCGTCAACTAATAGCGTGAAATATTACACCACAACTGCACCCGCAGTCTGCGCCCAGTTAGCCACCTATTCACGACGGATATTGCTCGAATCATATACCGGCGCAAACACGCCCAAAAAACTGACAGCTTGGAGCAAATTTGCACCTGATTTACCACACGTGGCAACGGATTTGCGCTAACAACATGGTTGTTATAGTAACAGTTGCGAGAAAGATGACATTATCAGAAAGCCAGGTTGGACCGAGAGGAAGCATTTCGAGCGCCATTAAGCAGAGAGGACGACAACGACGTCATTCATTCAAAAAGTACAAATTATTGGTGCGATCGTATTTTATAAATCAGTATGCATCTGGCATGTAAAAATGATCGTAAAATGCCTCCCGCCATTGCCGATCAACCCGGGTTACGTTATGTGTCCTAAACTAACACGGAAAAATCCCCCCCCCCCACCCCTCCCTCTCTCTTTCTCTCTCCTCTGCGCAAACAGCACCGTGCCATGCACTGCTGTCATGATCCCGCGATCGAGGTTGCGTCAGGTTAATACACGCTTTCCAAAAACGTTATTTGCGTCACGCAAACTCTGTGTGGCTATTTGCGCTGGCGTTAGTGAATTAGAGGCTGCGTATCAATGAGTCTCATTTGCATTGGGGCGGGCATGTTTCGCGTCAAATGTATGCAAATTACCTAACTTACATACGCGCAAATAACACCGGCGCACCGTGGCGCAATCTGGTTGGCCGCGCACTTAGTGACGGATTTCCACATCTGTGCATGTTTTCGTGAATTCGGCACTCCCGGATTGCTCCATTTTTATGGCATTTTTATTTTGCTCCATTTTTTTTGTGTGTGTTTTCCGAAACTGTATTGAATATAATCTAATATGCAAT
The DNA here is from genome assembly GCF_051991245.1 of Festucalex cinctus. Taxonomy (NCBI): domain Eukaryota; kingdom Metazoa; phylum Chordata; class Actinopteri; order Syngnathiformes; family Syngnathidae; genus Festucalex; species Festucalex cinctus. The sequence goes on along the minus strand of NC_135419.1, from coordinate 1,319,871 downwards.
GCTAGTGTAATTACTCTCAAAGCACCAAATAGAGTCAGCGGGGGAAATGTGGGTGGGGGGTGGAAATAAGAGAAAGAGAGGAGATGAAATGTGACATAGGTCATTAAACTGGACTTAATGAAGCCTGTTTGCCTTGATAACCACCCATTTCATTAACTACTCCTTTACAACACTTGCCACTCAAACGCCGCACACACATGCACACGCACACGCACGCACGCACACACGCAATGCCTATTGTCTGGGACCATGCAGTGAGACATTAGGTTAGACAAGAATGTGAATAATGAGCCGACAATTAATTATAGACAATTACAAGTACCCCTCACTGCCTTTGTCCCGTCTTCTTTTTTTGTCTGATTTCGTCAGTCCTTCCCTTTCAGTCATCTTATTGACTTTTTAACGCAGACCACGTGAAGAATGGAAAAACCATTATGTACGTAAATGTTTTATTTCCAGTTAATTGTGCGGTAGCAGCCTGCTAACACATTTTATTTATGGAAAATTCTATATGTGCTTCATGAAACGAAACTTCACCATGATGGAATATACTTGCAAGACGTATTGGTTTCACATTTATGTCAGACGAGCAATTTAATATATGCTTATTTATTGGAGAAACACTAGATAGAATACAGTATACTCAGGTAAGCACCTCTGCCTACACATACATGCATTGAAATTGTAACTACTGTGCATGCATCATTTTCATTGGTCAATGGCTGCACATACTTTTTACTTTACACTGTACAAACAACAAGAGCACAAATTGCCAAAATAATCTTCCTCCATGAGATAATCTATTAATAGAACAAGTGTAACTAAGCACTGGTTGAATATACAAGACATAATTGCTGATGAGCAGCACCTGTGCGGAGACTCATGGGCGTTGCTACCACACTTCAGGCTCAAACTGGAATTACAACAACAAGGCATGGAACGTGACACATGAGGTTTTCGTCCTGGAGACCAGACAAATGGCAGAATTCTGCATTGACTTCCGCACTCGGGCCCGTCCGAGAGGAAGTCTTGGTCCGCTTGCGACGCTTTTCTCCTGCGGATGAACTGACATGTTCTTCACATACGATGGGTTGATTGATCGGCTATCCAAGTAAATCTGCTCACCCAGACTCGGAGACAGGAGAAGAGTTTTGGGGTATGACGGGTTGTCAAGCTCCAACCTCAGCTCAGGGACACGCCTTTGCCCCGGTTCCGCCATCTCTGCGGGCTCGCGCAAGACAGAGGCTCTTTGTCTCAACTTTTTCAATTGAACTGTGTAGCACACTACCTGATGAATTATGTTAACAACAAAATAATCTATTCATGGTATGAATTTATGTATGTATCTCTCTCTTCAGTGGTATAAAAGATGGTGTGGCTGGATTTAGCGCGTTGGATTCTCCTCTCTCCAACTAAAGAATCCTCAATCACTGTTGTTGTTGTAACATAATTTGAGTATGTGCACGATTTAGGTGGTGGGTTGATTCTAGGCCAGGGGTGTCCAAACTTTTTCCTCTGAGGGCCACATACAGAAAAATAGAAAGCTTCAAGGGCCACTTTCATTTTTGATTTTTTTTTTATTAGTTATTTATTAACACAAAACTGCTAACAGTCACAAGGCAAATAGTGACCCCTGTTTGCCACTATAATAGATGAACCACAAGAACAATCGGTCGTCAACTGACCACACTTAACAACCATTAATGTGATGTTTTCACATTTTTTTCATTAATAATTAACCATTAATTAATGTGATGTTTTCACAAATTGGACGTTGACGCTAAGAAACAAGTGGATGAAACTATTTTTATTTCTGGAACGGAATTATTAGCTGCAAATGTGTGTCTTTGCGTAGCTAGAAATGTTTAATGCACCCCCTTTTAAACAGCATTGAAAAATTATTTTTAGTATTTGCCGCGGGCCGCCAAAAAATGTATGGCAGGCTGCAAATGGCCCCCGGGCCGTAGTTTGGACACCCCTGCTCTAGGCTTTCTACTAGATGGCATTTCTTATTTGTCCTTGTCATAAATCAGACTAAAATGGAACGTTTCGACAAATTCTTCCAAGTCCAGCCATCAAAGTAAAAAAAAAAAAATTAAATACATTTAAAAAAAAGAAAAAAAAAAAGAGAAGATTGTGTGTGCATGCGTGCGTGCACAGTTGTTGCTCCAGCTGCTCTCATCCACATGTTGTTTTCCATCAGCCTGTCAGACACTGACGATGAGAAATTCTGACACCTTTTCAATTAACTGCCAGCTTCGACCACATGAATTTGTTCAGACTTTGGCAAGCAGTGCCACAAACACAGCAGAGGAAGAAATGGAAAATATTGAGGAAAGGGTCATTGTATGATGTCTATTGATGGAAAACAAATCTTTACTGTGTTTAGTCATTTGACTACAAAAATGACTAATGTAGCAGGAAATAATCTCATGATGGTTTCCATGATGTAGCTTGGTTGTATACTTATGAGCTTTGCTGTACAATGATAGAAGAGTCACAAATGACTTTGGATAAATCAGACGAATATGAGCCTGAATGATTCATCCCGCAGGGCAAAAAAAAAAAAAAAAAAAAAAAAAAAATGTAGGCTATTTTTTACTGCATTTGTGGAAAATGTTACAGTGAGCAAATTTAGAAATTTGCCATTTCCCGACACCACAGCGGGAGCTTAATTTCATCATTTGAGCAAAGAGCAACTCAATACATCAGTTGAGTTTGAAAGAAGCTTTGACCTTTCAACCCATCGGCGACTGTTAGACTCATTAGTTTTCATCAAGTCAAATATTTATAGCAGTGTTGGGTCACATTTAACTGACGCTTAATAACCTGTTGCCAGTCACAGCTCTTTGGGATGAAATTCTGGATGTGAGTGGGCTAAAAAAAAATTGTAATCGTCTTTTTTTTTTTTTTTTAAATCCTTTGCATCTTGTTGTGCAAGGTTTCACAGCCATGGAAAATACAATGTATTCACACTGACCTTGAAAAAAAAAATGCAACAACAAAATGATGTAATTTGCAGTTCAAATCAGTTGGCAATATGCATTATTTAGCCTCTAAAACGTTACTTTGTTTGGTAAACAACAAAACAGCACTGTTTTAGAGGCATATCTATTATAGTGGCACACAGGGATCACTATTTGCCTTGTGACTGTTAGCAGTTTTCAATAAGTAACTGTACATTATATCAACAATTTATAATTGCTTCATTGATTTTTACCATGTTTAACTCATTCGCTGCCATTGACGGAAAAAGACGTCAAATGATGCATTTGTTTTTGCTGGTCTGGCAATGAATGTGTTAAATAACTTAAAAAAATAAAATAAAAAATAAAGTGGCCCTTGCAGCTTTCTATTTTTCTGTGTGGCCATCAGAGGAAAAAGTTTGGACACCCCTGTGATAGAGCCAAACCTTTGTGTGTGATTCACTACTGTATATTAATGTTTCCATGAATTTGTCTGTTCTTCTTCACATGTGGTTCCCAGATAAGCTCCAGCCATTTTATCCAATAGTTATTTTATATTTTAGTTATTCCGCCGTACAAATCGGAGAGCCTACATTGCAAATTGGAGCTCCCTAAAAAATGGTATAAGGATTTTTAATATAGACCATGAACAAATCATTGAGAAAAAAAAACAAAAACCTCACATCCACAAATGAAAGTTGGAAAGAGTATTATCGAGGTTACAAGTGGTGAGCTCATTATTGGACACAATACAAGCCAAATCTCTGTGGGTAATGAGGATAGAGTGTTCTAATAGAGTGGCGGAAGACAAAGGCCCAGGAGGAGTTCAAACTGAGTCAGTGAAAATCAATGATTCTTTTCATTTTGTTGACTTTTTTTTTTTTTCTTTTTCTCACCTAAACAATTTGAGAACTCCTCACAGTCCCCAACATAGGTCTTTGTTTGCTTTGATTGGAAAAGAGACCGTCTGGATCGCTATTAGGCCCACGACATGGCATCCATGGCGTCATGATGTCATGGCCAATCAAAAGAATGTCGTGTTACGTTGCATCAGTTTTTCACAGCAGAACGCATGTTTACAGAAACAAAGTGAGATCCAGCCGGCCTATGCCTACTCGAGCTCTTCTAATACAGTTAGCAACATATATACAATAATACTGAAGTATATTTATGCCAACCTCAATTCCAGAAAAGTTGTGTCAAACATAAATAAGAACAGAATACAATGATTTGCAAATCCCGTACCACCTATATTAAATTCATGAGTGTTACTTTAACCCTGGCATGACCCCAGTCATGACACCATTTGGCCTTAGATTGCCATGTAAGCCCACGTTTAAATAACAAGTATTTCCATGTATATCCTGAAGTATTAGTAAGTATCGTTGAAAAGGATCCTGCAGAGCTTCTAGATTAGCCGTAATAGAGTGAAAATGAGTCAACAGTCCTGGAAGGTTTTATTCTCAATCAGAGAAGGATATACAGAAAGTATGATCATAATTCTACAATGATGTTAATTTAACTTTCACAGCTGTTCGCCATCATATTCTCAATAACAGTGTCATTGCATAGAGGTTGCCACTGTTTACTCACAAGAAGAAGGTTCTGGTTGCGTTTTTACATTTGAATTTCAACCCAGGCCAAGAATTTTTGTTGGGACAAGAATGGATTAAAGATGGATTTAAACCCAGTATATTTGGACAATCAAGTCTCATATTTATAATGATAAAATACCTCAATTTTTGTCTTATTCGGTTCCTTGTGTGGGAACAAATCAACATCTCCAGAGGTCTTTTTTTATATTTTGTTTGAGCTTTTTTTATTTGTTATGTTCATGAGTTCATGTATAATTTTGGCATAAACTTTCTTTTGGCATAAACTTACTTTCGGCTTTTTTCTGCACTCCTGCTGAAGGAAAGAAAGAAAGACAGAACAGAGCCTGCAACCTGGTTTCCGTCCACATCTGTTGTAGCTTTTTGCCTTGGAGTCCACCACCTGGCAAAATGTCAAATCGCAATTGTAGTGAGTACTGTATAATAATAGCAACAGAATCATCCAATCAGAAAACAAAAACAACAAAAAATAGCATACTTTTTTTATTTTTATTTTTTTAAGAAGTGTTACGGCGTGAGGTTGCCTTGCAGATACCGAATTCCTGCCAAAATGCCTGCCCAAGTTTCCTAAGTTTTTGAAGTTTTTGTTTCTGATGGTATTCCAGGGTAAAGTTCTAGTTAAATCGACTTAATGTAAAACTTAAATGATTAAATTATGTTTTATTTTATTGTGGCAAAAAAAAAACAAATCACATTTTCAGGTCATTTTGTTTTCTGTGGTCTGGGAATTGTGATTATTCAACTGCATAAGTGGTGAAGTAATTAATCATAGGCACCCTCGTCATTGTGCAATTGATTTTTCTGATTCCCTTTAATGCAAAAATACCCACTTCCCCCCCCCCCCCTAACACGTCATTAAACGCTGCTAATTTTCTTTGGTAACACTGTGTTCTAAATATTACTGTAAGAATGAGCTCAGGCAAGAAAAAAAAGGTTCCTAGTTTATGAGTCCATTATAAAAAAAATAAATAAAATACTTTGCATTGTGTTCAAGCAAAATGGTCTTGAGAGTAAAAAGCGTCGTTCAAACACGTTGCACGATTCGTGTAATGTTTCACCAATATATTTGCCTTGTCTTTCTCCATCCCATCTTTGCTCCTATTATTTGTCTCAAGTTAATGTCGTCACATCTCTCTCCACTTGAGGCTCTCTCCTCGCCTCAAGGGCTTCTTGTGCGCAACTGCCTTATTCCCTTGTATTAAGCTGCATCATCGTCTCCATTTCGCATTGCAACGAGGCAGGCTTGATAAATGTTAGACCGTTTTTTTTGGTATTTGTAAAAGTCTTGCTCTGTTGCTGAACTAAATCAGATGTTTGTGTATTTGCCTCTATGTGTGTCGCCCTAGGTGGCTTTCAACTACACGATGCAGGAGGAAAAAAATAAAAATGCCCCGAGTTGTTTCCAATACACGTCTTGCCCAGCTGCAGCCGTATATATGCGATGCTGTTCATGCTCAGAGCAAAATACGAAAAAAAAAAATAAAATACCATCTGTTTCAAGCGTGTACGTACCGAGGGTATTTCATGATGCATTTCTGATCTAAATTACCGCACATCTGTATAACCAAAAGGACGCAGATACACGTGCATCTCGTGCAGTGATGCCTGTAACGAGTTATTATACACATTTTGGAGTCATGACTAACACATGACTTTATTCCACACAAATAATTTGATTACAGTTACTCGTCAAACATCACTAAACTTTACTCTGTAGACTGTGTTTGCTTGTAGAATGGCGCGTTTCACAATGGAAAGGAAGTTGCAGTTCACCTGCTCACCTGCAGGATGGAGTAGTGAGAAAGAATTGACATTTCAACAACCGCTCGGTGCCTACCTCACACACGTATTTTATTAATAGAACATGTAAGAAAGGCAAACTCCGGTATTGAACAAAATGAACTGCATTTTGGGAGCCTTCAAATTCACATTCCTGTCTGAGGGAGTGACACATATATATATATATATATATATATATATATATATATATATATATATTAAAGGGTATATATTAAAGGGGAAGTCAACACCCGACAATTCTCGACAATGTGTTTAATGCCTATTAATATTGTGTTTGTGGAATAAATTAAGCGGCAAAATTCTCCTGTTATCCATCTCAGGGGGGCAGACATTTTACCACTTGCTGTCAAGAAAAAATGACATCTTGTTTGGTTCAGATAGCAGCCAATCCCGACTCCGGTTTTGAGCCCTGAGCAACTGTGATGTCATTTTAAGTCAACAGCAAGAGGTAAAATGGCCGCCCCCTGAGATGGATGAAAACGGGTGAAGTTTGTGCTGCTTAATTTATTTATTAATTGGAATGTCGTGTTTCGACAAGTGAAGGCGCATAGAAGATATTATTAACAATGTTTTTGGTTTGACTTCCACTTTTTAAAATAATCACTAAAATAACTGTGATACTTTTTCAAGGTGACCACACTTGTGCATTTTTTTGTGATACATTTACACTGAAAGTATATCTACTTACAAGTGACTTGTGGACAAATAGCAAAAAATGTGCATACACAAATAAATGCTGATACAGAAACAAACATGACAACAACATAAACATTTTTAACTCATTTGCTCCCAATAACGTGTAAATGTTTTTTTTTAATGTAAGTGTCCCAAAGACGTATTTATACGTTTTGTTGTTGTTGTTTTTTTTATGCTAGAGCATACAGAAAGCTTTGATGCAGCCTCTCAACTGCAAAGAAGGGTTGCAGAAATGGTAGTTATTACACAAACGGCCAGCAGGTGGCAGCAGAGCAAAGGAGATCAACCAGGGCCATCTAGAAAAAAGCTCACTTTGAATTTTAAATAGATTTGTGAAAACTGATGAAACTTAGCTCTCTTCTAATGCTAATTGCTGCAAAACGGAAACAGATGGAAACATACTTTTTTTTCCTGATGAAAGAAGAGACTTTAATCTTTCTTTTGGTAGGTTCCATGTTTTTATAGAACACGATATTCTGTGGGCCTTGCAAAATCAGTCAAAATCCAGCAAAACAGCCGGGAGCGAACGGGATTGCGAAATGTGAAAATGGCGGCGAGTGAATGAGTTAAACAGTACCAAACATGTTATATCAAGGATTTACTGAGTTGTCAAATCTTTGAGTCATTTCTCTTCACTGTTTTTGCTGGAAAATCATCTTTTCATGTTTTTTTTTTTACCTTTCAATTAAACAAATATAAATTTAGTGTTCCTAAATGGAGTCTGTCTTAACAGCCTCTTCACATTTAACAGTATTGAAAGCTTTCTACAAAATTGTCTTACCCACTCTCACATTCACACGCTGATGATTAAGGATATCAGGAGCAATTAACAGTTAAGTAGCTTGCTCAAGGACACTCCAAACCATCTCTTAGAAAATAAGTGTTCACTCCGCAACCTTGTTTTTACAACATTGACCCTCGATTAGCAGTCAGGTTCCGTGAGAGCGTCTGTAATCTCTACTCCAGTCACTCGTTTCTGTCCATCTTCTTTATGGCAATGGGTGTGATGCTTTTAAAGTGGTTTTTTTTGGTGGTGTAACTCACCACTTGTGCAGTTCCTGTGAAAGTATCAGTAACTCAAATTGTATTATCATACGGCCTTCACTCAGCGTTGAGGTCCACTCAGTGATACAAAGTGATGGATGTAGTCAGAGGCCAGTCCGTGTCTCCTTTTCACATCACTGCGGTGCGCAGGAGTAAAAGCTGTTGTGTTTTGTAAACGTGATGGGCAGCGGGCTACGAGACTGCCGCACGCCGGGATTCTGATGCCTTTAAAGTGCAAGTCAACCTTCTTGACAATCATGTTATAAACATGACATTCTGATTAATATTACATTTGCGGAACACGAGTTACAAAGCGAAATCCAGACATTTTTATCCATCTCGGGAGGCGGCCATTTTGCCACTTGCTGTCGACTGAAGATTGCATCAATTTTGCTCAGGGGGCAGGCAACGACCAATCTTAGCTCACCTTTTTTTGTGAAACTGCGTTGTGATTGGTTGTATTGTAATTTTGGGGGGTTGACTTCCACTTTAACTCATTCACTCGCAGCCATTTTCACTGAAGCAACCCTTCGTTCCCGGCTAGATTTTTTTATTTATTTTTTTACTAGATTTTGACTGATTTTGGAAGGCTAACACAATCTTGTGTTCTTTTGCTATCAAAACATGGGACCTACCAAAAGAAAAATTTGAGTATCTTATTTCATCAGGAAAACAAAAAGTATATTTCTATCTGTTTCCATTAGCATTAGCTAATACATTCCATTAGCATTAGCATTAGAATATAGCTGAAATCCATCATTATTCACAAATCTGTTTAGAGTTGTGGAGAAACAGCTTGTTTTCAACATGGCCCTTGTTGATCTCTTATACTCCTTTTTTTTTTTTTTTTTTTTTTTTTTTTTTTTTTTTTTTTTTTTTTTTTTTTTTTTTTTTTTTTTTTTTTTTTTTTTTTTTTGTAATTACTACCATTTTTTTTCACCCGTTCAATGCAGTTGAGAGGCTGCATCAAAGCCTTGTAGGCTCTAGCATAAAAAAAAATAAATAAATAACAAAAACGTATAATTATGTCTTTGGGATACTTAAAACATTTAAAATAAAACATATTTATATGTTATAATTACGCCTTTGGGATACTTAAAACATTTAAAATAAAACATATTTATATGTTTTTGGGTGCAAACGAGTTAATGGATTCTGTTCAACACTATTCCCACATAACCAAACGGCCATTCAACAGCTGATATATGAATACGGACAAAACTATTGGGACAGCTCAACTCAAGCCAAGAAAAAATAAAAATTAAAACAAATTTATGACAGGCCCGACCCTGGGCATAGGCAAACTAGACAGTCGCCTTGGGCGCCATCTAGTGGAGGTGGCACGCCAAATTGCAGGCCAAAAAAAATAATAATAATCTACACTTTGGCCTCGGGCACCAAATCACTATAGGCTGGCCATGCTTCATGATATCAATTAAGATTAAGAGGCATATCACAATCTCAATGTCATACTTTACAGTTGGTGGAGAATCAGGCTGGGCATCCTTTGAGCAATGTTAAGTAATATTGGAAAGGCCCTTTAGGGCCAACACAATTAATTTTGCAACTCTTATTTCCCAATACACCCGAGTGGAGTAAGAAAAATTCTATTAACGCACATCAGTAATGACGCGCACGCTAATGCATACACATGAGGCCATTGTCACCGGGATATAATCATGCAATATTCATGTGTATAAAAACAATGCATTTTATAGAACCATTCATACACGATTAAGTGCGGTTTAAAAAGCACATTAATTAAAAAAAAAAAAAAAAAAAAAACACAAACACGCACACACATTTATTGGCAGTATGGGTTGGGAATGTTGAGTTAATTACTTTCTTTAACCTAATTCAGTCTCCACTCAAGGCAGAATTAACCACAGATTAGCGTGTTTGTGCGAGTGCACGCGTGGGTGCGTGTGCATGTTATTTGATCTCAGAACGATGTTTGCATTTTCCTTCGACACGTAGCAGTGACCCCTATAAAAGTGTATTAATAGGATGAATGTTCGACATGCAAATCTGCTTCCAGACAAACGTAATCATCTTGTTGTTCCCGTGTATGCCGGAAAGAACTCTTTAAATCTCTTCTTCTTCTTCTCGTTCCTTTCCCTTGGTGAGTGCCGCTCCGTATCTCCTCCAGTTAGCGCATTACGTCGGCTGGCTTCATATTTAAAAGGAAAGAAAAAAAAAGTCTGCTATAGCGTTGATAAAATGCTGCAATGGTGCAGCCATTTTATCATGACACAAAAACAATACATTTAGGCTATGTAAGTGGGTACAGATACAGTAGAGGAGAAAGCTAACAGATCATTGCTATAGGTTCAAAGTGATGGATTTTGAAGTGTTACCGGAAGAGAAAAAAAAAACATACTGAGTCATATCAAAGACATCTACCGCTCAATAACGTTGGGGAAGCTCGGAACTGCATTACAGCCATCATTTGTTTGACTGAACTTTTTCTGAGTGTGTGGCAATTAGATGTATGTTAGCAATCCCGTGTAAGATTACATTTCAAACAGCAGGCCCACAGGCATGCGCTAGTCGAGGACAGCGCCAATGGAATGTCTTGTTCTCGTCATCTTACGGTGACATTGAAATACCAGATGCAAATTTCAATGGAAAAAAAATCGGTCTCACGGAATAAAGGTCTAAATCTCTCGCATGTAATTTCGTGGGCCGACATGAGTGCTATTCAGACACACAATGGCAAGCGTACGTCTGCGATACCTCAAAAGGAACCCGCTGTTAAGCTGTTTTATGCCGAGATTTTCAGCTGCCTGCATTCAGACCTATTTTGCTGGTGATTCATGTTATTGCATCAAGCGCATATTTTTTTGCACTCTGAGCTTAGAATAATGACGATTTGCAAAGAGGGAGATTTACATTCAACCCTCTGAGATTGAGGTTTCCCAACATTATCTTTGCAGCGGAAATGGAAAATAATGTATCACTTATGTTACTGATGACCAGTTGGCCTGTTGCAGTCTTAAATGGGTTGTTGGATTTTGGAATATATTTCACCCCTGTTGCATCATAAATCCGTTTTCCTGTTATACAGCATACCCATGTGTCATACGTTCAATTTATATAATCCCTCCAGAACGTCATTATTAACCTAGAATTGGCGGTTTGTGTATTTGTGTGTGTAGTCATATTATGTTGAACTTGTATAGAAAGTAGGGATGTAACCATATCCAAACATCACGATACGATATTATCACGATATGAATGTCACGATACGATAATTATCACGATTTTGGTGGTTGGTGGTTCCCGATATTTAAATAAGATCACAATATTGTAAAAAAAAAAAAAAAAAAAAAAAAGAGCACCTACAATCTCTAATAACAATATTGAGTCACTTACTTGCTAAATCAAGCACACATTGATCGCGTCACAAGCAAGTCAGGTTCCCCTTCATCGCAATTAGCATAGATTTTAAACATAGAAGGCCAAAACATCTCTAATGAAAATTAAATTGCACTAATAAACTAGCCACTAGAGGGTGCTAGAACTGCACAAATGGAAATCAACCAGATTTTTTATTTTTTTTTTAACAGATGTTCTCCTTTTAAATATTGTGAACATGACGACGACGATATTATGGTGGCAGTTTTAATATCACGATATCACGATATTGCCCTTATCGTGATATCCCTAATAGAAAGGGGCATGAATTGACATAAGCTGACTAGCAGATGCAATAACTGTCAAAAAAAAATTTGTTCTTGAGGTTAAGTGTCTCCATAGAAAATCTCGTGATGCAATCAAATAACAAAACGTACATCTAATTGTCTCAATGGTATTTTTCGAAACTAAATAAATGAATAAATAAATAAGTCAACACGTGTGCACAATTTCATTCCGTCCGGATTTTGGTGTGAGCTAAACTTCTTTGTGATCAGATCTACAGGTAGAGGTGCCAAGTGGTCGCTCGGACCCCCTGTAAGCAGCCTAATCTGCAATATGCTCAATTTGGCTTGCCTATTAACATTTCTTATCATGGGTGCGCCTCAAAGATACGCATGCAATATGCTCACTTTGGCCGTTTGCCCGATATGTGCTACTACTTTGCTCATTTGAGTACAAACCGTACACACTACGATATATGCAATATAAAGCTCGACTGGGATATACTTGCGTGTGTTTTTTTCCCTACAGCAACAGCACAAGACAATGTGCCTATTATTAAACACATCCACTGCAAGCACACTCACCGTCATTGACTCAAAAATTATGTTAATGTTAAAACTATGGATTGATTACTATGGAATTTCCGACAAAACAACAGATTATCAATTAGATTGTGTTTCTTTTCTATGTGATGGATGGTCTGTGATTGTACCACTCATACATCAAAATAGAGTGAAAAGTCATTTTAAAGCATCCGTGAGTGATTTATAAGTGGGACAGGAGCATAACTTGATTTAATATGCACATGAGGAACCACCTCAATTAACTAAAATAGTAGTCTGAAGTAGCACATGAGAGAGAGAGAGCAAGAGCGAGAGACATTATCTGGTTGACTTCAGCCAGTTTGTGAATGAGTTTGGCTCCATTACACTCCAACCAGGTTTGGCCTAGCTGTAAAGACAACAGAGAAACTGGTTGGAGGCCAGCAGCTCAAAAGGACCGTGTCCGTGTGCCACCGCTATGGAGCCATGACAAAGTTTTACTTTCTCCTCCGGCCAGCGAAGTTACACGGAACTTTGCGTGACACACATACAAGATAAAAGCGATACCACAAAGTTCAGCTGCATTGTTGGATTTCTGTATAGCGTTATGTGATAAAGCAGTTCATAAAAATATCCTCCTAAAATGACAAATTAAGATAAAAGATAATTGTCTTTTTATTTTTTTTATTTTTTTATTTATTTATTTATTTATTTTTTAATAAAAGTGTTATGTATATCTCTTGCAAGACAGCTTTATTGAAAATGTAGTTATTCGGGGAAATTAGCAACATCCATCCATCCATCCATCTATCTATCTATCTATCTATCTATCTATCTATCTATCTATCTATCTATCTATCTATCTATCTATCTATCTATCTATCTATCTATCTATCTATCTATCTATCTATCTATCTATCTATCTATCTATCTATCTATCTATCTATCTATCTATCTATCTAGGTAGCTAGCTAGCTAGGTAGATAGGTAGCTAGCTAGCTAGGTAGCTATCTATCTATCTAGGTAGCTAGCTAGCTATCTAGCTATCTAGCTAGGTATCTATCTATCTGTCTATCTATCTATCTATCTATCTATCTATCTATCTATCTATCTATCTATCTATCTATCTATCTATCTAGGTAGCTAGCTAGCTAGGTAGATAGCTAGCTAGCTAGGTAGCTAGCTAGCTAGCTAGGTAGCTATCTATCTATCTAGCTCGATATCCATCATCCATCCATCCATCCGCCACATTTAAAGGGAATGAAAGAAGACACTTTGATTGACCATGATAGAAGTCAGCTATGACCACTCCCACAGCAGCACAGCGCCCCCTCTCGCAGGTCCGCCATCCTGCACTTGTCTGCGAAATTAACAACTTGGTCTCACCGTGCGCCATGCAGGATTTACCCCGGCCAATAAAATAGAACACTTAAGTCTCTAGCTCGCTGAAATAATTAAGAGTGGTCATGTAAAGTAAAATAAATAAATAAATAAATAAGTGCAGTTTAATACAAAAGTGCCATCCTTGCTTGCAGACAGTCAATAAAACAGATGATCTCTTTTTATTAAAGCTCTGAACATTCCCCCCCCCCCCCCCCAACATTTTTTTTTTTTTTTTAAAGATATTGAATATTTAATAAGAGTTTTAAGAAGCTCTTTGTGCTCTCCTAATGAACTTGATCACTTGAGTGAAGTCCCAAATCTCATCTTGTGTCATTCTGGAGTTTAGAGCAGCAGTGGGACCGAGCCCTGAAGGTGAGACTAACTTTGGATTTGATCTATTGTGAAAAGATCCCACGGGGAGCCTGTTGGGAATTTGGGAATGCTCATCACGCGGCTGTCACGTCATCCCTCTAATACCATCACTTCCAAAAAATAAATAAAAAATGGAGGAAACTGGCAGCTTGGAAAGAGGACAAGCCTGTTTGATACAAACAGCATTTGCATATCACTCAAGTCATTTAAATGTGAGTGTCTGGAAATCCCCACAACAGAACGTGTTCCTCGGGGTGCTGCTAGATGCGAGATAAAAGCAAAACAAATTGAGTTGTGTAGTTGTTCAACAAGCCCTCCTTGTCTTCCCCCGACTCTGCCCATCAAAAGAATTCCCACTGCAATATAAGAAGCAGCGAAGTGTCTGGAATCTCTAATTGTATGAAAGCGGAAGAGGAAGTCTTCAAATGGAATTTCATGTTCATGTTAAATATGCGCTGACGCTGACGTCGCAGGCATCAAACCCGTCTCATCCAGATACGTTCTGGTTAGTAGGAAACAAAATGTAAAGACATTTGCGACACACCGTGCCATTTTGTGTGGCCCACAAAAACTTGGAAAAAAAACATTCATGGGTTTTCTCTGGGTAATATTTCTTTTCACACGACAAATAAAAACTTGCTTTTTCGATGATGTAAAGACTAAATAAAAAAACATTTTGGCATGGGTTATGAACATGACACAAGGCACTGGCAGAATAACTTGTTGCGATGTTTAAATAATCACGACACAGCAGTTATGTGATGAACAACATTGGTAGAAAAAACATCCACCATTTAGTCGCAATGATGCGCTCAAACAAATACCTTAATTTTGCAATATCGTGAGCATTTTGGGCTATTAAAACAAACAACAACCAGATCATTTCTTGGCTCTGTTGGGTAATACTTTAAAAAAAAAAGTGAATGGAGCTATGAGAAGTTCAACAGATGAAAATTCCGAGTAGAATGGAATATAAGATGTCCCAGTGTAAATCGATCTTTTTGGATTTTACTAGAATGGGTCTGCAAGTGATTTTATGACACATTTACATTTAGCACAAAATAATTATTTTTGATCATTTATGTATTGATATTATGTGCACAGCCACTTTGACATTGTAGCAAGTATAAACTTTTGATTATTGTCTCAAATTAGTCTTCATCTTTTACTCGTTATTTGGTGCAACAAACTTGTAAAGTGACTTATTTTCTTTTTAAACACGATTCATCAGCTGATACATTCAAATAATCAGTCATACGATTGATTTAATATGCTATAAAAGACCTTAGGTACACATCCTTTTATTTATTTATTTTTTTTTATACTGGTCGACTTGAGATTGTTTCAAAATATGAACAAATGTGCTTATTGATAAAATATTGTGGTAATTGAAGACCCTGAATCACCCGCAGACAAGGCAAGGAAAGTTCATTTGTATGACACCTCAGCAAAGTGCTTCAGACAGGAAATTAAAATATAATAATAATAATAATAATAATAATAATAATAATAAATTTCGAATTTTGTATGTGTTAATTTACAATAAAAAAGGACAAGACCACCCAAAGCAGTTGCAGCTTTTATGGTAAAAATAGATTTTTTCTTAATTGTTTACTTTTTACCACATTCTAAATATTCCATTCAAAAATGTTGAAACTTGCGTAATCACTCCAACAAGTGTCACTCATCTGTTGTTTGATAAGAGAGGAACCAGAACACCCCACAACTCAGCTGCGCCATTCAAGATCCCCTTTTTCTCTCTTTGACATTTGGTAAACATTGGCAGCTGGAAGGCCAGATAGTGCAATAGATTGATGGACAGATGGAGAATTTATCCATCACTCAAGTGTGGAAAGGGGAAATCGGAGAAACACACTCGTGATGCCGCACCAAATATGAGAAAGCTCAACATCGACAACACGAAACTTGAAATGATTTGTCCCTGTGTAGGACAAAGAAGGACAGTTGGAGACTCTTAATGAGTTGTTTGAAATGGCCCTCACCTATCCGCTGTCGGCCCCATTGACAGCAAGGATGGGAACGCACTATTTCGAGTACAGAGGCTTTAGGCGCATCCATGGAGATTAAGTTAATTATCTTTCTCATATCTGCGCTTATCTCGGCACGCGCCCCCCCCCCCCCCCCCCCCCCACCCGCTGTCTTTCAAACGATCCCAGTGAGCAGTTGGGAAAAGCGTCAGGATGTTGGAAGTGTCGAGTGACGCGTGAACTTTTCCCACTGCCCTGTCTGACAATCCAAATATTAGGGATGCCCGACACCATTTTTTTTTCTTTCTTTTTTTTTTTTTTCAGAACAATTCTGAGTACTCAATTGTAGGGCTGTAACGATGACGGCAATATCGTGTTATCGCAATATTAACACTGCCAAAAAAATATCGTCGTCGTCATGTCACGATATTAAAAGCAGCACATATTTAAAAAAAAAAAAGTCATGTTGATTTCCGTTTGTGCAGTTTTAGCACCCTCTGCTTTTTTTTTTGTTGCACAGTTTAATTTTCGCAGGGCATATTTTGGCCCTTCTATGTTTAAAATCAACGCTATTGGTCAGCTGAAGGGGCACGTAATATGCTTGTGAAGCGAGTACATTTGTGGAGGAAGGAACTCAATGTGGGGTTGCATTAGCAAGTAAGTGCCCCAAAATTAAGTCTTATTAGTGTAATGTACAAAAGCACGATATTGTGGGGGGTTTTGTTGTTGTTGTTTTTTTTTAGTATGAGCTCATTTTTGTTTTTGTTTTTTTCTTTCCACCAGTGTTTAAAGATCAGTACACTATACACAAATATACTGTATGCTTGACACCTTAACCACCAGGTTGTTTTTTTTTAAATGTGATAGAACGAAGACTTAATAAAAACAATTCACCATCTTTCTTGTCATTGTTGGTTTAGTGTGTTACCTTCCTACCTTACAGCATGTGCAGGATTTTGGGCAATGAGGTGACAACCTATGACCTACAAAGGTCCTTCGGCACCTTTTATTAAAAAAAAGGTGTTACCTCTACAATATAGATTATGATGACAAATGCATATATGACGTTGGGTAGAGTGTGTGACAGTGTGCTGAGAAGTGATAAGACCTTTAATAATGAGCTCGTTCGTTCTGTCATTAGTCATTGCGCTGTCGGCGTCTCCACCGTGTTCCGTTTTCTTTTACACACAAAGACAATAACAGCGAGACTGGGGAGGGGCTATATGAACAACGATAATGGTTGAGCAACGGTGAGGCGGTGATAAAGTCTCTCACATCCGAGTGAGGTCATACTTATTAAGTTTAACGGGAGCACCTACATAACGTTTTGACCCTGCACACACATCATCATCATCATCATCCATCTTCAGGAGATGTGACTTTTTTTTTATTTTAAATTAGATACCTCTTCCTTACTTAAGAGAGGATTTTAAGGCTGAGAATGAACATAAGAATATTTCTCTTATTCGTTTCTCTCACCTGATTGATTGTGGAACGACATTTTTGTCAGGCGTAGCCCCAAGAGGGACCCGGAGCCTTGAGTTGCTTCCGGGGGGGTTGATGATCTTTTTTTTTTTTTTTTAATTCAGGAGATGAACTTTACTACGCGACTTCTGCATTCAAGCGCCGCCGTTCGGTCACATGCGCCAGCCAGCCGATCGTCAGTGTATTTCTTGAGATGTCATCAGATGATGGTCATGGGTTTTGCGACCAGGGAGTGCTAACATACTGTAGCTGACCTAAAACCTAAAAAAAAAAAATATATGTTTTTTGGCAAAATCAATTCTGGCCTTTGTATTTTTGAGGCCGATTAATGGTTTTCTCACAATATACCAAACTGTTGATTTGGCCACTCTTAACATTTCTGCTCTTTTTTTTTTGATGGTTTTGTCCTTTTTTTTGGTCAGCCTCAGGATGGGCTGTTTCACTCCTATTGAGATCTCCTTTGACAGCATGTTGTGTGTTCACAGCAACAGCTTCCAAATGCAAATAGCTCACACCGAGAATCAGTTCCAGACCTTTTAACTGTGTATTTGACGACAGGTTAATGAAGGAATGGCCCATGTTTTTATTTTTTTGTCACCTTTTGAGTCAATTGTCCAATTACTTTTGGTGCCCTGAAAAAGAGACAGCTACATTTTAAAGAGCTGTAATTCCTAAACCCCTGCTCCAATTTGGATGTCAATACTCTTTAATTAAAGCAGAGAATCTGCACTTTCATTGAATTTATGATTGTATCCTGGATATGTTTTTGTCAACAGCTAAAATAACAAAACTTGTGTCACTGTCCAAATACTTTTGTGCCTTCGGTTGTCGGTTCAAATCTCGGCTGTAGCTCTGTATGTAGATGACAGAAACCAAAACAGAAATGTACACATTCATTTCCTGATGGACGGATTCTGTCCCCAGGCCAAGTATCAACCTAGCTGTGATGCATGCTGGGTAATTATTCAAACCGTAGCATTTACATGAAGAAAAAAAAAATGTCTCCGGCATCAATTCCATTAAATCCTCTTCCTGGTCAATGCTCAATTCATTTGTCATCATGAAAAGTGGAGACACATTCACGTACACATGCTGCAACACACTACAGAAGAAATACAACGGCCGTTGTGGTTTAAATAATGTGGCGGTTTCAAACTAGATACATTCATTTTGCCTGACTACATTCATCACATCTCCCTGTCCAAAGTTTCTGGGTATTTTCCTCCGTTTTATTTATTTGCTCTCATCTTCATCTAATCTCCCGCCTATGGAATCTTTCAGCCTGCAGCTCAGACAGAGATCACTGGGGTCATGGCCAAATGGATTCGTCATTGTTAGACTCTCAAGATCAATTTATCCACAGAGAATCATCAGCAGCTGGCTTGAATCGCTTTTATTACATTGAAGCACATTTCAAGACTGGTCAAATTTGATTCTAAACGAGATGATCCGTTTCCAAACGTTTTTTGATCATGTTGCCGTATGGCCGAAAGTCTTCGGGGTCATTAGACAATTTAAACACATTACCTCATTCAACTCGCCGCCATTTTCACATTTCGCAATCCCGTTCGCTCCCGGCTGTTTTACTGAATTTTGACTGGTTTTGCAAGGCCCACAGAATATTGTGTTCAATTGCTATAAAAGCATGTAACCTACCAAAAGAAAGATTAAAATCTCTTTTTTTCATCAGGAAAAAAAAAGTGTTTCAATCTGTTTCCGTTTTGCAGCAATTAGTATTAGAAGAGAGCTAAGTTTAATCAGTTTTCACAAATTATTTAAAATTGTAAGTAATTTAGCTTTTTTTTCCTACATGCCCTGGTTGATCTCCTTTGCTCTGCTGCCACCTGCTGGCCGTTTGTGTAATAACTACCATTTCTACAACCGTTCTTTGCAGTTGAGAGGCTGCATCAAAGCCTTCTGTATGCTCTAGCATAAAAAACAAAAACAAAACAATGTATAAATACGTCTTTGGGACACTTAAAACATAAAAAAAAAAAACGTATTTACACGTTATTGGGAGCAAATGAGTTAACTGGAGGGATTGAAATTGAAATCAAATAAATTTCACTGGGCTGTCGGCTACAGCTACCCGTGTCTCAATTGCTAACAGCTACACAAAGGATGCCAACAATTGTTAAAACATGCTTAGGGATTACATTATTTTAGCATTATGCATGCACACATAACGTTCCTGTTTCATTGTTGTTATTTCAAATCAACTCTATCACCCGTCACAATTTACACATCTTCCACATTGTGCACACTTTTAGCCCTGCAGCAAGTTATCATACAGTTTTCAATCATGTCATGTTCCATTCTTTTCAGCTACTTTATTCCCTCCCGTCTCGACCTTAAATTTGCATTGCATGCCTTTGATCCGCCAAACTGCGTATGTGGAATAAAGGACGAGGAAGGTTTCCTTAATCAGGTTCCCCGGCAGTGCGGGTCCTCGCTTGAAGTTCTTGAGTATGATACATCAGTGTGCTTGTGTTGTATTGCGTATTTGATCATGGAAATTCACGTTTGATAATGAGGTACATTTCAGCTAACTCCAGTTTTTCTCACGTCAGCATTCGCGCCAAGCTCGCATTAAACGCCCAAACACACATTTGCTTTATAAAATTGGATTCAGCCTCACGTCTCTCCGAATATGTCTCCAAAGAGCGTCTGTTGCATCACAACGATGCTAATTTCGAGCTCACAAAACACCAGATCATCATAATAACATTACCTTTTTTTTTTTTTAAAGATGGATTTGCATAATCTCTGGCATGATTCAGCGCTCTGTTTATCAGAGACTTTTTTTTTTTTTTTCTTAGCTGTTTTGAATGACTCATCTATCAGATATTCTTGGCACAGGTTCAGATGACAGCGATTTCTGGTGTCAAGGCAGCTTGGTAATGATTTTTTAAAGAGGTTCATTCAGTGGTGGCACTACATTAGGGGCAGACGGGACAATGCTCCACCAAATAAAGCAGTTGTTTTATCCATCCATCCATTGTCTGAACCGCTTGCTCCTCACAAGGGTCGCGGGGGCTGCTGGAGCCTATCCCAGCGGGCTATGGGCAGTAAGGCGGGGTGGTCCACCCTGAACTGATTGCCAGCCAATCGCAGGCAGTCGTTTTATTATTATTTTCAATTAGAGTATTGATAGAACAAATGATACATTTTAAATCCAAACTACAAAGTTTGTTTTCATAGAAATATCAACCTAATATGGAAACATTATAACATCATAGACAGAAAAACATCTGGAATAATTTTTGTTTGTTAAAACTTAGTAGATCTAGGAAGAATGGCAACTTGAAACAACAAAATGGCGCTTTTGTGTACAACCTCTGTTGATGAATTCTGGCTTCAATTCTGGCTACACACGCAAACGCACGCACACACACAAAAAATACAATTTAAAAAAAAAAAAAAAAAAAAAAAAAAAAAAGAGCAATGATGATAAGACGTTGAATCGGTAAGACTACCGAATGAACAATTCTGAGCTCTACGAGAAAAAAAAAAAGAATTCTGGCTTCAAGCCATACTGGTGGTCATAAGTTTTTGATTTTATTCAGTAGGCCAATATAATTCTCAGTTCCTTAAAAGTACATAAAGTTTTTTTTTTTCTTTTTTTTTTAACTCACTCACACAAACGCGCACACAAACTTACGTGGTCTCCCAGGCGGGGAAGCGGGCCCACACCAACCAGCACCGAAGGCAAGTGACGGTTCCGCTTCTCCACCTGGAGCCCTTAAAAGTACATAAAGTGACCATAGGCTAAATATGTGGCAGCTCTGTAACATTAGAAAGTTATTAGCTAGCATTTACTAGCAGCAAAATTGCCGCGAAACCGTGTCTGTGCTTCCAACATGTTACTAGCATAAAGTTATAACGTTTAAATACAGCATAGAGGCGCTGACCTCAATCCCACCAAAAAAACCTTTTGAGGTGAACCAGAATGTTCTTCCGGATGAATAGATGCACATTCCCACAGATCTCCCACTCCAAGTCCTCGGAGCAGAGTGAAAGCTAACGTGTAGTAGCATTTAAACTCTCTTTAAACTTTTATTTTTCAGCTCCTGTAGGTTTAATGTGTCTGAATGCGTTTGCACATGCATTGCTTAGCATGTGCACAATAATTACGACGTGCATTCAAACACCCATCCGGCATGTGTCTGCGTACGTTCTGCTTACAGGACTAAATAATCAGTTTACATCATCAAATATTGGGTGCAGAATATAGTACATTATTTGGCTATGCTTGCAACAGTTCATAATTAGGGCTGCACAATATGTCTAAAAAAAATATTGATACCGCGATATTGGCCTATGCAATATGCATATCGCAATAAGTTTGATATGGAATTGTATGCTTTTATCTGAATTTGACCTGACACTTATTAAACATGACAAAAAAGGAAAGAAGACAGTTCAAAGTTGATGAGGAGAGGAACTGACTGATACAATTCACTACTGCGCTCTCTGAAAAAAATCTCCTCCTTCACCCTCACTTTTTATTTGGTTTCCACGCCCCTCGTTCCATGGGTGTTCCAACCCTAATAATGCAAATGCAAAACATAGTTGGAACACAAGCGTACTTAACGAAAATGTGCACTGTCATCCAATAGTTGAACATTATCGAGAAGTAATTACAATTAATTAAGAATACATTGAGTTTGATTTTTTTGCCGCGTGAAAAAATGTGATTCTTTCATTATATAATAAATGTCATGTCTTTAGATACATGTTAAATATTGCAATAATATCGATATTGCTATAGTCAGCAACTATATCGCATGTTTTTCCAATATTGTGCAGCCCTATTCAGAATACAATAATGTTTTGTAAGTTTTGATTCATTTAAAGTTTGTATTTGTCTTCGGGGATGTTTACAAATGTCAACAGTCTTACTAGATGAGTTTTGTGCCCTAAAATATCTTGGATTTACGTGAGATGTCATTTCACACTGACTTGAGTACAATGAATGGATTGATTGGATGCAAAGTCCAACAGCTATTTTGAAAACAATCATGAAAGAATAGCTCATGTGAGAGACGACACACATTACATCTTCATCTTGCAGCAAATCTGCACCTCACTTAAAACCATATTTATCAAAGCAGTGTTTTTTTTTTTTTTTGCAAATGTTTCCCGGTGCTGATTTGACGTAAGACGATGACAATGCAAAATCTCCTTGTCAAAGAATTACAAAGTGTAATATGACAAGTGAACAAAAGAGATGGTACGTTCAGTTTGGCTGAATGTCAAGCAGCGGAAGGTCAGAAGGAAAATGTTCATTTCGTTTGCAGTGGAAAACATTATATGCCACAGAGCATGAATAATTAACGTCATGCCGGGAAGCTGGCCTCGGGATTCTGAATATTGTTTCAAATATAATTAATGCCCTTTTTGTACCTGCTCCACCACACTTTCTATTTTAAGGTTTCTGTCCTATAACAACAGTTGAAAATTAAAACATGCAGGGAGGCTTACAATAGAAAAAGTATACATGAAAAGTTAAATGCTGTACAAGAATGTTTTAAGTCGATGTGGAACATCTATTCTGGTGTCATGTAAAAGTAACTTTCTGTGCTCTGAACCTGCCAGCCCGTCACATATATTCATATCTGAGGACAAACACACATTTCACACAACTTGAAGTTCAAGAAAAAAAAAAAAATCACATTTCTATATTGCAATGCTTGAGAAGCTGTGAAAGCAGACTGGTGATTATTGCTCTGTCGGACCTTATGTGCTGGACTGTTCTGCACTGCCTGCATGGAAAAGGTCAAACTTGATTTGACAAGCAAAGTCCATATGAAGTAGAACTCCTCTGAGACATTTCCAAACCTGCTTTTAGTAATTAACTGTGCGAGTCAATAGACATCCGAGAGTAGATTATACGAGTGTCCCCGAGTTGTCAAAGGGCAACAAATACACCAGCTAAGTTAATATTGGCACCAGGTGACGGCAGTGTGATGGTTATTTTGAGCGACAAATTATTGTAAATATTTTATTTTAATGTTAGTTGTATGTTTTAAGATCACCATAATCTTCACATTTAGTCACATTGTGAAAAACAAGCAACGTAAAATTTAAACTGAATATTCAGCATTTGTTTTACAAAGACATTAGGAGACACAGTAGAAGGAAACATGCATGAGCAATCCTTCAGTCCTATATGGGTTGAAATTGCGCTTGAAAGTTTTTTGGGGGTTTTTAACTACCTACTTTCCTTGATTGTAGTCAAAGTTCATGAGTGCTATTTGGACCAGGTGATTCAGCTCTCTATGTTAAATCCAAGAAATAACTTACAATCAGTGGTCCCCAACCTTTTTCCCACCACAAAGCAGTTCATACAAGTCCCTAACTTTGTTACTTACTTACTAACTAACTAACCTGCACTAGCAATGCAAATACCATTAAAAAAAAAAAAAGGTCACTATGGAAAAATGCATTGCATGGCACAGTTAATGACGTTATAAGGATGCTAATCCTTGTCATATCGATTTGTGTTACCAGTAATTTAATTTGTGTCATATTTAACAGGTTTATGTCGGTCTCTGTCTATGATTAAAATAAATAAAAAATAATAATAAAAAAATAAAAATAATAATAATAATAATAATAATAATAATTATAATAATGATAATAATTAAACAAATCATAATTTTAAGTTGTGTGTAAAATAATGACATAAAGAATGATTCCTCCGTACAAGTTGCATTGCTCATCTGAGGACTACTTGTGAAATTACAAATTTTATATATTTTGGTTGTGGCCGGCTGATTAATTTGTCCGGCATTACATTACAATTTATTTATTTTTTTGAACTTTACAAAATCATCTCGCGGGCCTGATCATTTCAACTTATTTACAGATGTTGATACATAGATCCTCCATCAAAGTCCAATATTTTGGCCTCATTGAGAAATGTTTTTATTTCCGATAAAACTTGAAAAAACTCCCCTAATGCTGACGGCGTTTGTCCGCTTCCCTCCAGCTCTTCAGACCACCCAGCCACCTAAAGTCCTCTTCCCCCCAGAGAGACAAGACACGGTGATAGAGATCACACCCGGTAAGTACCGACTCTTATAAACTTTACTATAAAGTTTACGTGGTATCCATTATAAGCAATATTTTTCATCCATGATCTGTTTTTATATTGATTTCTTGATGAGTCATTCTGTCGAATGTTCTGTATGCTACTATTACTCTTTTATCTTTATATCTGTCACATGAACCAGCACTTCTTAAAAGGGGCGATTTGAAGCAATGTTTAGAGTCGAGCGAAGGAATGTTGCAAACGCCAAATTGCTTGCGGCATCAATGTGTAATTTCAGTTAAATAAATATCACCAAAAAAAAGTGCTATTTGATTGGCGCTCCAACCACTATTCAATTTAGATTTCTCTCTTCAGTTGGAGACAGCAAAGGTAACAGACAATTTCCAGAAGAAATTTTTGTTTGGAAATGATAGTGAAAGAAACACATAGGAAAGGGTCTCATTAATTCAGATTGTGTAGTAAATTGTATGCTTGCGTGTTCTGCTCGAGCAGCGGATGACTGTGTGCATGCATCACCTGCTGTGCAGCCGTCTCTCTGACAATCTTATCACTGTAGGCAGAAAGATGTTTGTATGCATGTACTAGTATGGGTGTTTGTGTGTTTTTTTTCATTAATTCCACATTGGTGTAGTGGCAAGCAAATGCTCCCCGAGGCCCCTGTACGCTGATTGCAAGCAGGAATCACAGTTTCACTACCACCACCCCCGACTAACAGCAATAATGTAATAGTCATCTACACTGTGTTCATTCCCATCTCTTATTCAAATTTTCACTTATTTGTTCAACCTTGTTTTTAATTACTCTCCTTTATTCTCCATTCGGGTTATCCCTCTCTTTTTCCTGCTCTTCTCTTTGGCCCATTTTTCATATTGCGACCTTTTCTCTGTTCTCCATCCTTCCGTAATACCATGGGTAATCAACACAATTCCGTTAACTCATTATGATCTCACTGATGTAGGCTAGGGGCCGATGAAAGGCATAATTAAAGATTGATTTGTGATATGAGTACACTGACTTTTCCAAAAAAAAAAAGAGAGCCATGAATAATGAAGGTAGCTTGAGGAGTTGGAGGGACATCCGACATTACAAAAACACTCTGGAGGGCCCAAGCTGCATTTGTATAACAATCTATTAGCAGCATAAAAGAGAGAATGAACATGGTTTCAAATGAATACTTGTCATAAGTAGCTCAGACGACTTGCTAAATTCAACTACAATTATGCTTATGCGCTGTTCTCGTGGGTTAAGGAGATTAGCATACCTGCTAATTGCCATTTTTAAGGCCTAGTTACACCAATCCGACGTCGGACAAATGTGACCGGCGTTGGCCCAGACGTCGGCACGTCGCGTAGAAAAATGACGTAAATATACACACCGCACCGACCCCCGACTATTACGTACCTTCAGCGCATGCGCAAAAAGTAATTCCCCTCCATACCACCAGTGGCAGTAGTCATTATTCCTCTTTACGGGGGCGAGATATAAAAAACAATGCATACCGGTTTCTTTTTATCTCAATATTTCCTCCCACGGGTGCTCAGAGCGGATTTCAAAACACAACCTTGACTATAGCAAATACTAAAGAAATAAAATAATAAATAAAAAAAGTTCACATTTTGCCCGCCGTCCATTTTTCAGTGGACCGCGACATATGCTAAAAATGGCATTTGACTCAGTTCAAATAAAATAAAAACAAAAATGTTTGGAGATGGTCAAAGTAAGAAGGGAGGGTAAAAATTCCAAAACTATAATAATCCTACTGCCATATTATAAATAAATTGGTTTCTATACTGCAGCATTTTTCTAAATATGCAAACGCACAAATAAATTATTTGTACAATTTTTAGGACTAAACACAATTTCTATTCATTAACATTATGTGGCCCTTGCGTCCTTCTGATTTTCTGTATGTGGCCCTCAAATGAAAAAGTTTGGACACCCCTGCTATTTACTATACATCCAATTAATGATTGGCTCAAATAAAGCAAGAGACAAAGCAGACAGTCTTGACTATACTTAAGTGGAATAAGAGAACATCGTATGCCAATACCTACTTGTACTTGATCGATAACAGTGCATCAATATCAATATATGATGCGGGTGGATCAATGTTGGACTGTAAGATGTATGATCATTTTAATATGCATATTTTTGCATCCTCAAATATTCATGAAATAGGCCTTCATAAATTCAAATAGTCGACCAAAAAGTCCATTGGGTAATTTAGTAGGAGAACTTGCAGGATTAGATTATTTTTTTTTTGTGCATGGTAAATATTTTCAATGAATATTAATGCTGTGTAGACCAAATTCAGAAAATTAGTAACAACAGTTTGTCTAATACACGCTACATCTGGCAAGTTGGCAAGTAGCTCGCGGGCAAAGTTCTTATTTATTTTCTTTTTTTTCATGTTTGTGTGGTGTCAGAAAGGTCGAGAACAGATTATTCTCCCGGCTACACAATAAGCACTTTATTTTCTGGGGTCACTTAAGCCTATTTCTCAAGTAATGTCTGTTGCTACCCCCTCAGGACAAATTCTTCTCTATCCTCTACCTCTGTCATCGTTCCATGAAGTATATCGAAGAGGAAAATAACACACGTTCACGCGCACGAGCGTAAAAGGTACCAGTGAGAGTTTGGCTGTGAAAAACGGGTGAAGATAAGGCGGCATACTGTATTTTCTACCCCCCCCCCCGTCTGTCTCGGTTTTACCCCCGTAGCATTTATCTCGGCGTGTCTGTCTCCTTCTGTCCCTGCGAGGTGTCTGCTTCTATCTCACTTTATTTCCATCCGTCTGTCTCCCATCTAACCGCTGCCACTATCTCAAACGCTTCCACTGTCTTCCTTTCAGCTGGTTCTATCTCCTCGTTCGCATCCTTCCAAATGGTTGCGCCCATGTCAGTGTTCCCTTTCACTGTCAGAGAGATAACTTGAAGTGGGGTGCCTCAGACTCTTCCGAGTTGGATTTTTATGGTCCCCATTTAAGCCACGACATTTTGTCGGTTTTGCTTGGAGTTGTTTATCATCTGCGGCCCCTTAATTCATCCTGACACCAAAACCAAGTGGGACCCCCATCATGAAGTCGACCGAAAATGTAAACAATATTTTTAGCTTTTTTTTTTTTTTTTTCCCCCAGATAAAAAAAACCTGAAAAGTAGGATTTGCGGAAATACTCACCCTCTCTTTTTCTGCGTTTATAGCCGCACGTTTTTTGGGGGTATTTCTACTTCAGTTTTGCACATCGAGAGATTGAAATTGTTGCCTGTTGTTCCTTGCAAAACAGTTCCAGCTCAGCTAGATTAAATGGAGAGTGTTTGTGAACAGTAGTTTTCCACGTTTCCACAGTCAGTTGGCTGCACTGAGTGAAAAGGGGGTGGCTATGTTTTCACGCCCTAAATGGTAAATGGGCTCCTTTTTGTATAGCACTTGTATCTAAGTAAAAGTACACTTTGATGTGGTCACAAGGGCGGAGGGTCACGCCCACAAGCTCCCAGTTGGGGATGACCACTCTACCACTGAGCCAGGCCACCCTACTGGTCAGCTATTTATTCGTAAGGGATCTTGTCCAACTTAGTGTTGAAAATGCTACTTTAGATCTGAATCCTGAAATGTGGCAAAAGGTCAGCAAGTTCAAGGGGGGCTAACACTTGCGCAAGGCACTGTACCTTTTATATATAATTAGACTATAAGAGCTGTAATAATATATGTATGTGGTCTGTACCAAATCCAATGGAATTATTTTGGCCAGGTTTTAATGCACTTAGTGTTGCATAAGGGATTCAAAGCTTTTAATTTGAAGAATTGTGTGGGCTGAAACTACAAGGTTAAAAAAAAAAGAGCATATTTAGAGTAGCATTCTAAATGTCAAGTGGAGACTTCCACAGCCTACATCTTCTCCTAACTCAAAACACAAATGGAAGAAAATACGAAAGATAATCCATGACCTGACACAACATTTGTGATAGGAGTTTGACAGACAAAAAAAAAAAAAAAAAAAAAGAGAGAGAAGACTGTGACAAAATGATGTTGCCAAAGAGTGAGTCATGTTTCATGGCTCACTCTTTGGCAACAGCGTTATTAAACTAAACTATAAGATCTGTTCAGAGTTGATGCTTTATTATGCTTTTGGTTTCATTTTATTTCATTTCTCATAATCTGTTTTAGATAGAGTTGGAGCCTGAAATAAAACTGCTAGGAAAAGCATGTATCATTTATGGACATAAATAACAAGCATTAGAATTCTAATGTGGCAGCTTAACACATTCACTGCCAGCCCAGTAAAAATGCATCATTTGACGTCTTCTGCCGTCAATGGCAGCGAATGAGTTAAATACAAAAGTATGACTAATTAATAGATAATATACAAACAAATTATGAAACATTAGGTTGTTTTGTTGTTTTATGTATGTTTTCTCCTGAATACTTTTTCGGAATTTGTCATTCTTGCCCGCATGAGAACCAAAATTACTGCTTTCAAGAGCGTTTGCTGTTTGCCTCTCTGTGATATCGTATCCCCATCGGTGTCCAATCATTTTCATGCCGTCTATCCTCTCATTCACTGCCTTTTTACAAATGGTGACTTTCTATGCAGGATAACAATCCTGTGGAGTCAGAATCAGATTTTTATTAAGCAGTAATCCCCTTTAAAAAAAATCCATCTAACCAGGATGTGCTTGTGTATGTGTATGTGGGGCGTGTTTGTGTGTCTGAAAGGAATAATGAGTTGAGTGTGAGTGAGGATGTGCGAGGTTGGATATCTGCCATACAGCAGCAACAACACCCAGAGCGACTGCACAGGCTTGACATATGTTGCACGGATGCACGTCAGTAGCTATTAGATCAGAAAACTGGTCGCCATTCTTGCTCTCCTCTTTTGTTTTTCTACAAATTTTACAAAACGTCTTTCACATTCCTTATGAGTGGAATAACTTACACCACAGAACATTGATTAGAACATCCATCCATCCATTTTCTTGACCGCTTATTCCTCACAAGGGTTTCGGGGGGTGCTCTGGGCAGTAGGCGGGGTTACAGCCGGGACTGGTCGCCAGCCAATCGCAGGGCACACAGAGACGAACAACCATCCACGCCCACAAGCACACCTTGGAACAATTGGGAGCGCCCAATTAACCTGTCATGCATGTCTTTGGAATGTGGGAGGAGACCGGAGTACCCGGAGAAGACCCACGCGGGCACGGGGAGAACATGCAAACTCCACCCAGGAAGGCCGGAGCCCGGACTCGAACCCGAGTCCTCAGAACTGGGAGGCGGACGTGCTAACCACTCATCCAACGCCCTGGTTAAAAGATTGTATACCATATTGAAACGATACTATAGCAAAAACGTATAAGTAAACACTGTGCAATAAACAGCTGAGAGCTAAACAACTTCAATTTATGTTTTGATTGTATTAGTTTGGCAAATTTAGGATGCTGATTCCCATCACTCAACTCAACTCTCCATTCATAGAGCACTTTAAAACAATCACCGTTGTTTTCTTAAGATTGAATCCAGGAAACAATGAAAACAGCAGAGGCCCCAGAATTGAACCTTGTGGAACACCATATGTTCATTTGAATTCATTTTGCACATATTCTTTTTTCATGTTTTTTTTTTTTGCTCTTCACAGTTAGTATGAAGGGATTGCAATAATAATGGAAGTCAAACGGCGTACCATCGCAACAGCCACCAAATTCCCCGCGTCACAGATGGGCCAAGCAATGTAGCGTGATTACCTGCAGCCAATGTTGGCCAAGCGAGGGTGTATCATCACAAAGCATTTCAGTCGGGTGGGTGTGTTTCTTGACCTCTGCCAAACCGCCCAGACTGACTCACAAAACTTTGGGGTTCGATCTAACCCGGGTTACTATAAGACCGCAGGTAAAAATTGTTCCAATACTGAAGCAAAAGGAGGGCAATTTATTCGGGATGCTTCTTTGCACGAGCATGTTGTGTGGGTTCTCGCTGGTTTTGACTCCTTAACAAACTAAATAAGTCCACTCTAATGAGATTCTTTGAGCAGGACATTCTGGTTTACTCAAGGGCAGCACTCTTTTTATCCATGCTGATGTGCTAATTTTCCACAAAGGATGAAACTTCAGAGCCACAGCGTGCAACGCGAGCGTGAAACAGGAGCAGCATTGTTTGAGGTTTTACTTTTCTAAAGCGCAGTAAGTTTTCAAAATCAATCGTCTCTATTTTCATAGACAGTGAACATGCGCTCAGGCCTAAACATTGATGCATCTTCATTTGCATGCAAATTAGTGTTGTTCCGATACCGATACTGGTATTGGCAGATGTGCCGATACTGCATTAAAAGCGTGGTATCGGTATCGGTGACTACTTACCACCATTATTTGCAACACTAATATAGGATTTTAGATGCAGCATCTCGTGTCTTGCTCGTGCACGATGTTCACTGGTATGTGACATGATCACTGCATGCCGATCTAAGATATAATAGTAGGACAGCTTTTTCATGTTGAGGAAAAAAAACTTTATGTATCGCTATGGTATCGGTATTGGCCGATACTGCAAAGCTGGGTATCGATATCGGTATCGGTTGCCAAAAAACGGTATCGGAACAACACTAATGCAAATACAAAGGCTCTTTCAGCGTGTTTGGGAATTCGGCATGCGACGCCAGGCTGAGTGTTCTGGTAGTGTTCTGGATGCTCACTTTTATACATGCACGGTGCATCTGACAATTCTACATTTTAGATGCTGAAAACAGGTCTAAGTTGTGGTGCAGGTGGCGTAACAATTTTGATCAAGGTGCAGGCAGTGTAGTCATTGTATGTCATTCATAAATGATAATAGCATAGATCAAATCCTCAGAGTCATTGTATCATCATTTTTTAAGTAGTCGAGAAAAATGTCAGGCCAAAAAGTTAGCTAATCGAATCAGCGTAGGCAAGTGGTACCAGCCAATTATAGGCAGAGGAGGGTAGACCATGGCTGAACGGTTTGCATCGGGGGGGATTTAGGTGTGGGCATACTCAATACTGACTGAAAAAGAAGTGGATATGCGCGTATACCCTGGACTACAACACTGCTCTTATCGCTTTGCGCTAGCCTTGTGCTGGACACAAAAATGGATCAAATGAGGAACTGAGAGAAACTGATGCACAAAAGGCCAAAGATCATTTGTTGCTTTCAAAAATAATACATTGGTAAAAGCGCTGTGTGTCGAGAAGAAAAGTAGCAAGATGATGGACCGTTTTTTTTTTTTCTTTTTTCTTTTTTTTTCTTCTGTTTTTGTGCAAAAGTCAACACAATAGTTCATTGCTATAAAAGGATTAAGAGCAAGTTTGGACGTTTTGGCCCATGCGGGACCAAAACTACCATTGAAGCTTGGACAGTTAGATTTGTGGCTTAATAAAAATGCTTTCTACCACTTCCAGCCAACTTTTCAGGGTTGGTCGATGCTTTCTAGAAAATATTCCATTAGGACAAGTCAAGTTTCAAACAAAAAAAAAAAAAAAAAAATGTCATTAAATACATTGGAAGCGATGTTGAGTTAATAATGAGCGTGTTGGGTTTGGCGCTACTTTTGCAAATGATGCGGGGGAAAAAAAGACTTGAAAGTTACAACAGACAAAAAAAAAGAAAAACAGCTCAGTCTGTTCTATCTGCTCTTACACTGTCAGTTTAGATTTTACAAAGCCCTCATGACTGGTCATTTAATTAACCTTGTCACGCATATCGTCACTAATCTCCTTTCTAATTTCATCTGTTAATTTAAAACACGTCTTTAACGAGGCCAGTCCCCGAGCCAATCAAATGTCCAGAATAGGTATGTAAGAGCAAGGAACTTTTTTTTAATTAGATCTGTCAGGAAATTGCCAAATATGGGCATAGAATGAGAATTGATTGTCTTTCCTGGGAGAGCGATTAAGGAATCGCCTCAGGTTTCGAATATTTGTGTTCCAAAGACTTAAAAAGGCTGAATGTGAGGGGGAACTGATCAAAATCAGAACGTTGTGGCAGCTTCATTTCCTGTTAGAAAGAAATTCTTTCATATTTGCACAAATGATTCTCCATCACATATTTATTAAATCATATCACTCACACAATACTATATTGCCAAATAATATTGGATATCTGAAGAGCCTTTTCAGAGCAAGATAACAGCCTGTAAATATGATGAATTATGCATAAAGTATCATTTCTTTATATGTTATAAATGGGTGTAGTTAATTCTCTCTCTAGATAGTCACTAGAGATATTTGCTTACTTTTGATTTTTTTTCTTTTTTTTAGTTTTGATTTTTTTTTTTTTTTAGTTAGTTTTAATTATTTTTCGGGGTGGTTCTGATAGGGTTTTTTTTAATTAGTTTTAGTTCTTTAATAAATGCTTAGTTTTAGGTTAGTTAGTTTCAGTGTTAGTTTTAGTTTTTTTGTTTTGTTTTTTTAATATGTATTACTTGTGCACAATATTTGACGCCGTCATTATTCCAGTTTATATCAAAATAAATCTACTAAAAATCAAATTTCAAATCATCCCCAAAGACTCATGCATTAAATTAATTACCAAAGACTAAAACGAAGGACATTTTTTGCTATAATTAGTTAGTTTTAGTTTAGTTACTTTTGTAAACATAAAATGTAATTTCAGTTAGTTTTCTTTTTTAAAAAGCATCTTCGTTTTTATTTTATTTCGTTAACAAAATTGTTTTTTGAATTTTAATTTCTTCGTTAGTTTTAGTTAACTAAAATAACCTTTAATAGCACCTGTTTTTCGATACCCTCCCTTCTTACTTTGACCATCTCCAAACATTTTTGTTTGTATTTTATTTAAACTGAGTCAAATGCCATTTTTAGCATATGTCGCGGGCCACTAAAAAATGGACGGCGGGCCGCAAATGGCCCACGGGCCGTAGTTTGGACACTTCTGTTTTAGAGGCTACGCTACCTTTTATTATTTTCATTTTTTTTCCCCAAAAATGCAGGTAATATTTATTCATACTGAACATTTCGATGTTCGGAACCACGAGAAAAGCAAAAACACAGCAGTTATGTAATTATAGTGTGATCATTATTTTTTTTTTTTTATTCTATCTTACCCCGAATGAAATTGATTCACGTATTCGGTGCTGTATGCTGGACGGCCACATTTGTCTCCCACCCCTAAACAGTCGACATCGCATCACCACCCAAAATTACAAACTGTAACAAGGCAAAAAGTTCAAGTGACAATCGGAATGTATCGCTAACAGAGTAAATGTGATTTGGAGAGACGTGGTCTGCCCAAACAGCACAGTCACTCCATAACATAAATAGAGCGCCACAAAAAAAAAGAAAATGTTCTAAAAATCAAAAACGGATTACCACTGACAATTCTGGAAGCTGCAGTTGGCCAAAATGATGCGATTTTTGTAAAGGTGTCACTGCCATGTACGCAGAGGATTCAAATGCTGAAGCATTTGAGGATAAGAGAATGAGAAAGGATTTAACATTAAATCATTTGTTTGGCGGCAGGATGTAAATGGATGAAATGAGAATGTGTTGTCTGTCACATATCCCAAGTTATGTCATAAGTTATTGTTGCTTTTGGAAAACACTTTACATAATGCAAGTGTCTGTTTTACTATTACCAGAATGTTTTTGCTTGCTGTGTAGAAGAAGAAAAACAATCTCATGGATCTCATTAGATTGTGTGTTTGTGACTTTGATGTTCTTAGTTATTTTCCTCATAGGATTTATCTTTTAACTCATCCATCAGTCTAGAATCTAGAATCTAGAATCTAGAATCTAGACTCGAGATAGACAAGCCCAAGTTGCTAATTGCTCATTTTTGATGACTGCATTTTCAACCAGGTAAATAGCCTTTAATTTGATCAAATAAATGTGCTGGTGTCTGTGGATCTCACTCTGCCTCATCTATCCTTCCCTCCTTCCTCTCTTTAGTTTTTCCTCTGGTCTCTTGAGACCTCCTTAATTGGTTGGAATTTAGAGGTTTCTGGGGGGTTGGCGTAAGACTCTGATTTTGTAACCATGTGGATGGCAGGAAGTGTTTAGTTGGTGCTGGATTTTACTTTGATTCATCTTTCTTTTCTTTGACCTTTCCTCTGGTCTCCTGACCTTCTGAACTTCACGACTCTGGCGAGACTCTGAAGTATCCGGTTAAGGTGAAGGGTAATTGGATTTTTTATTAGGTTTTAGGTGAATTAATGAGTACAGTGGTACCTCTACATACGAAATTAATTGGTTCTGGAAGAAAGTTCTTAAGTAGAAAATTGTGTAAGTAGAGACGCATTTTCCATGTAAATGCCCTAATCCGTTCCAAGCCTCCCAAAATTCAGACATAAATGTTTTATAAAGCATAAAAATGCATCAAAACATGTAACAAATACATGTTACAATTAGATTATTGCACAATAAATGAGAGTTGTGCGTAATGTAAAAAACAAAGAATAAAAATGATGGTCATTTACCTTTTTAAATGCTGTCCTCATCGTTTTTTGCCCTTTTTGGTTCATGTTCTTCTCTCTCAGAGTGTTTTGTTGGGGTTTTTTTTGCACGCACACACCCCCACACATACACATTAAAAAAAAATAATAATAAAAAAAAAAAGAGAGCAATGATGATAAGATGTTGAATTGGTAAGACTACCGAATGAACAATTCTGAGCTCTTTCTTAAAAAAAAAAAAAAAAAAATAGATCAAATAATTAAGTTTAAAAAAAAATAAAAAATCAAGGCAGAAGTATTTTGTGTGGTTGTCAGTAGCACGTCTGCCTCACAGTTGAGAGGATTCTTTGTTTGAATCTCTGCCAGGATGATCCAACGTGGCGTTAACATGATCCCCACGTGCAAATGCGTGTTTGGTTCATTGAAGACTCTAATTGAACAAAGGTGTAATTGGTGAATGATTGCCCAAAGTCAGCTGTAACAGGAACAGACTCCATTTCACCCACAACCGTAATGAGAGCACAACCAGTATGGAAAACCGAGCTTGCTGAAGCCTGTTATGAATAAGCCAGCCGCCCTCCACATCATTATTCACGACCTTATCTGCTATCCTCGTGCCTTGTCCTTCTGTGAGCCGAAATACAAAATTAATATTTCTTGTAAAACCACATTGAAGAAAAGTATACATTCCACTCGTAATTTTTTTTTTTATTGAGATGGCTAATTAAAACATGCACGTCTCCACACACTTTCTCGAAAGCCCCCTTGATACCTCTGAATTTCTTGGGGGAAAAGGGAAAATTCAATAACCTTTATTTAATGTTCATCTTGCTGATAAAGTAGGTCGTAGTGAAATGGAGGGAGTTGAATGATAAATTACATGAAATGAAAAGAAATTGAATGACAGAGTGGAGCAGTGCCTCACAGCAAGAAAGTCTCAGACACGACTTTCGGTCCAGGATTTCCTGCATGATGTTTGGGATGACTTCCAGGTTAATTTGAGTGTTCTTTCAAGATACAAAAAGATGCATGTTTTTTGGTGATGAATTAATTAGTTAACGCTTTAACTTTGACAGCACTAAAAAATACCCATAAAATAAAAAAGAAAGTTTCTAGGCCTCTTAATGCTTTTTGCACTAGTCTTCTTTCAACCATCACTTTGTGGGACTACACAGTTGTTAAAAATGACGTTGAATTGTCAAAATATTTCAGCCAGTGAAATGAGTGAAAATACAATCAAAATGACTACTGTGGGCAAATCAAACATGCAGTTGGAGAAAAACCTGACAATGAAGCTCAAAGCGCGCAACTTTGCAAGCAGAAGGAAGCAGATGGTAACGTCTGATAACCAGCATGCTTGGATATCACGCACGCACGTCCGAAATGACGCTCACATTCAGGTGCTTCTTGACGTGCATGATTCATAGAGGCTCCATTAAAGAGCACCGACAAGTCAGTCAGGCTTAACTAAAGCTGCAGAGATTAAATTCTTTTTGACTACAGTCATATCATGACTTGCTTTTTTGTTTTTTTTAATGTAACAGTGCCTAAACTTCCTGACAAGAGAGACAAAATGCAGTTTCACTGCACACAAACAAGGTGGACGTGTTATTGCAATAATGCAATCAGCAGCAGTGTGAAATGATGACGCGCCAGCTTGGTTTACAACGCCTCACTAGCGGTCATGACGGCGGCGCAGCAGCACCCTTTCGATCAAACTCTTGTAAACGCCCTTTTGTTTCAGCCACATAAAGAAAACGATGACTCAAATTACTGTAGCACGTTTCTTAGGTTGTATTTTTGATTGGACAAACAAGCTGTGCTCAACCATTTACGCACGCGAGCAAGCCAAAGTGTACGATTTCAATCACCAGAACATGCTGGGAACACAAACACATCCTCAGGGTGCTAATCAATTATGACACTAACGCACGTACACACCGTAATCATGTTCTAACAGAATTGCATAACATTTTAAAAGTATAGAGTAGCAAATTTTACCCACTTCCAGACTGAGTGGCAACAATAATTGTACACTGTTTTATAGATGGCTACCTGTATTTCAGGTGTGACTCCATAGTCCTTTCAATTGAGCAAAATTATTTTTTAAAGTTAGTAAAGTTGTCATGGGGGAAAAAAAAAAGAAAGTCTGTATTCCAATTAAAGTCATATGAAATGTTATTGCGGGCCATATAAGGTAATTGTTATTTTCTGAAATGTGTGAATGCCATTTGAAAGAAAAAAAAAAACTTATCTGACATATCGATGTTATGTGTCAAATGTGCTTCAAACTGCATTTCCATCCCAAATCACTGAAAGCCCCTTGAATATTTTGGGGTGAAATTCATCGTATTCATTTCAACCAATCAGCATTCGTGTAGCATCGTGTTCCCCTTCATCTGACCAATAGCACGGATTTTAAACGTAATAGGGCCAAAACATGCCTTGTGAAAATTAAACTGCACTAAAATACTAGCCACCAGAGGGTGCTAGAACTGCACAAATGGAAATCAACATGACTTTTTTTTTAAACTGATGTGCTGCTTTTAACTCATTTGCTCCCAATAACGTGTAAATGTTTTTTTTTTAAGTTTTAAGTGTCCCAAAGACGTATTTATACATGTTTTGTTTTGTTTTTGTTTTTTTTATACTAGAGCATACAGAAGGCTTTGATGCAGCCTCTCAACTGCAAAGAACGGTTGCAGAAATGGTAGTTATTACACAAACGGCCAGCAGGTGGCAGCAGAGCAAAGGAGATCAACCAGGGACATCTAGAAAAAAAAAATGCTAAATTACTTACAATTTGAAATAGATTTGTGAAAACTGATGAAACTTAGCTCTCTTCTAATGCTAATTGCTGCAAAACTGAGACAGATAGAAACATACTTTTTTTTCCTGATGAAAAAAGAGACTTTCATCTTTCTTTTGATTCCATGCTTTTATAGCAATTGAACACAATATTCTGTGGGCCTTGCAAAATCAGTCAAAATCCAGTAAAACAGCCGGGAGCCAACGGGATTGCGAAATGTGGAAATGGCGGCGAGTCAATGAGGTAATATAGTGACATGATGACGACAATATATAATGGCAGTTTTAATATCGCAATATCACAATATTGCCGTTATCATTACATGCCTATTGTGAACAAGCTAACACAGTGCTATGTCTCATTTATATATTTATTCAGTTGAGATGCTAAATGCATTTGCTTTTCATAACTATCTCAGAACTATGAGGGTGTATTTATCTTATGCACAACTGCAAAGATTCACTCCTGTTTCTGTCCATAGTCGAAACACACCATAAGAGTGGCGTGTTGTGGTTTTCTTTGTTTTTTTTTAACTCACCACGCTTCTGCCTTTGTCCTTTGGCAGCCGATAGAGATGATGGCGAGGTGATAAATAAGAATGCAAACCTAACTTATGTGTGAGAGTTAGTTCAATAATAAAATGATGACAATAAAAATGATGTCGTTAACAATAAGTCAAATCATCTCTGGTTTCAAACTGACACGTTCCTGCAAATCGGTTCGTGTGCAACAGATCGTCCATTTTCCTCCTGAAAGCTTCGCTCGTGTCATCCTTCGCTGTGCAGGTTTGTGCTTCTCGGGGTTTATTTGTGTCGTGATGGCGCCGTGTTGTGTGTTTTGCAGGTTTGCCTCTCAGTCTGGACTGCAAAGCTTTTTTTGGCTACAGTGGAGAAAACAGGAGACCCATCATCTACTGGATGAAAGGAGAAAAGTTTGTTGAAGAACTTGCGGGACACATTAAAGAAAGTGATGTCAGGTAATTGCAGTCATCGGTCGATCGATTTGAGACGTTTTTACTGTGCAGGCATTGTAACGAATAAAGCGGCAAGGTGAGCAATGTAGACAACATGCTGATTGAATGCATGACAAATGGGAGTAAAGTCGACAGTTTCACTCTGCATGTCAGAGACTGTTTGTACAGTCTCACCATAACCAAACAGTGTTGGAGTTCCTCGAAGGCGGAGTCAAAATCCTTTACTGTGTTCGTTATTCGTCAAACAAACCATACCAAAGGGAAAAGATGATTAATGATTGGTGATTAAGACCCATTTTCACATTTCACATTGGAATGCTGACAGAAACATTCCAGCATTTGAAAACATGTGTTGAGCCCTTTTCACACTGCATTTGGCAGAGCAAAGCGCACCGTCATCAAACACGTTCATTGCGTTTGTGGCGAGCGCAAGGGACCACGGAATGGAGCGCTTGCAATGCGGCACGGCAGGAGGCCTTCTGCCATGATGGAAAAAGTTCCACTTGAGAGCGACGGCGACATGACGTCAGACAAGCGCCTCCAATTAGAGCTGGCGGAGTGATTTAGCCTTATTTTGGCGGACTTATTTACCAGTCACTTCATGATTAAACTGTCCAAGTTTCTCTGCTGCTCGTGTCCCCATCCTCCGTTATGAAATTTGCAAAGTCAGGGATTTCTTTGGCAACAATGAAAGATATATCTTGTCGAAGTGTAGTCTTACCATTAGCAAAATGTCCCATTTTTACTTTTTGGCAGGCTGCTACATCAACACTTCCAAAAATGGGCAAACAGGAAATCTAAATTCGCAGCTCTAGTTAGGGCCCGAGCAGCTACCGCTGCCATCTGCTGGCCATAGTTAGTGGGTGTTTTTGATTTCACAACTCATTGACCCGGCTGCACTGCACTTGGATGTTGCACTGACCACTGATATATTCACACACACAAAAAAAAAAGTAGTTGACGTCACTTAACGTTTATGGCGGCATACATCGTGATTACTAAACGTTATTAAACGTTTTTGGCGGTCAAAGAGTTAAAAGAGGATAACGAGGGGGACTGCCTAATATTTAGTGGAAGGTCGTTCCAAAAGGAGGGACCAGCAACAGCAATCGATCTCCTCGAAGCCTCCGCTTAGCCCTCCGTACCTCCAATTGTGTCTGGTCTGCTGACCTGAGGCACCGGGCAGGC
Organism: Festucalex cinctus; assembly: GCF_051991245.1. Classification (NCBI taxonomy): domain Eukaryota; kingdom Metazoa; phylum Chordata; class Actinopteri; order Syngnathiformes; family Syngnathidae; genus Festucalex; species Festucalex cinctus. The sequence goes on along the minus strand of NC_135419.1, from coordinate 1,279,902 downwards.
GTGTAGGGGTGCAAGAGCTCGGCCAGATAAGGTGGGGCAAGAACATTGAGAGATTTGAAAACAAATAGAAGAATCTTTAAAGTGGATTCTAAATTTCACGGGCAGCCAATGAAGAGAGGCCAGAATAGGGGTTATGTGTTCCCTCTTACGGGCACCAGCAAAGAGACGAGCAGCAGCATTTTGGACAAGCTGGAGAGCTCTAGCATAAAAAACAACAACCAAAAAACGTATAAATACGTCTTTGGGAAACTTAGAACATAAAAAAAATGTATTTATACGTTATTGGGAGTAAATGAGTTAAGGATCCCTTTAGGTCGTCAACATCTTCTAATTCTTTTTGACCAAACCCAACTGTCATCAACCCGGTGGTAATTAGTGTATGTATATTAACCCAAGTGCAAATACTTCAAATACTCATTTTCATTTTCTTTGTCAAGGTTAACTCCCGTGTCTTGTTTCATATTTTATTCCCCAGAGCTTAAACCCAGGTCCTCGTATTTGGGGATGGGCTCACAGTCATTGGCCTCCGAAAGTGTTCGGTCCCAGGATAGTAGTTGAAGAAAAGTGCAGACTGAGTATTTAAAATTGAAACTAATCATGCCCTGTGGTATTTAATTAACCTTTGCCTGATGAGTTCTCCATCTCTTGATCTAGTCCTCTGGCTACAAATGATCCAATCATCCACTGCTCCAAATCCGACATATTATAGAGATATTGCTTGCTGTGATGTTTCGATCCGTCCGCCTCGCTGTCGCGCGAGTTTGCCGGTTAACATTTGACTGTTTGTGTATGTTGTCGAGAACCACAACTTGATCACCTTCAGTTTGCATTGCAAGAAAGCTTGACTGGATGGATGGATGGATGGATGGATGGATGGATGGATGGATGGCATTCTCATTGTTCATTCATGTGCATTGATGAATTGCAATATGTACAAATGGACTGTTGCTTCGTTCATCCGTTCATTTGGCCTCATGGCAAGAACAAACGAATTGGCTTCTTTACCTTAGTTAATTAAATCTATAACAGCCGAATGACTCGACTGTTTTCTAAACCTTGTTTTATGAGTTTTATGATTCATGATGATAGTGTTTTTAAACTGCCGTGTATTCCCATTAATAATTCATGCTTGATTAAAAATACAACACACAATGTCTCTCCATATCTCTTCCGCTTACGCACCCACACACTTGCTATACAGCAGTGCTTCTCAAATAGTGGGGCGGACCCCCCCTCCCCCTCCCAAAGGGGGGCGTGAGGCCTCGTTGACCTTGGGGAACATGCTTTTTTATTCTGACTTATTTTTTTATTTTTTTACTGTCTTAGAATAAAGTGCAATTGCACCTCCACTACATTAGGGGGCAGTATCACTCTCATTGGCAGAGTGTGCGCAGGGAGCATTCGCTCGGTGGTGTAGGGGTTTTGTTGAAAATAATTGAGAAGCACTGCTATACAGGAAGAGTAGATGTCGATTGATGGAAGGAGACGTAGATAAAAATGTTTTGTTTTTGTTTGTTTTTTGTAGAATGAGCAGAACTGATGTGCTGAGTTTTTAATAGAGAACCTGCATGAGCCTAACACAGTGACGCGAGAACTAAAAATAATTCATTCACTTTGATTTAAACACTTCAGATGATTTGCACATCTTTAGAATATTAAAACATATTTAAATTGCTCAGATTGTCAGCAAAATTTGCGTTTGTTAGATCCATTTTTTTTTTTCAATTCTTGAAGCCTCATAGAAACTATTAAACACAAGAAGAGTCTCAATCACAATTAGAGGTGAATCTAATCATACATACTAAAAGCGAAGACGAGTTTTGTAAACTGGATCTTCCAAGCTACAAATTTGTAGTCTGATGTGTTTTGGGAAATTTGTTTTTGTCTCCATTATACAGCACAGTTGCTTGGACCCATAATGACTGTTCCACATCTTTTTACATGATTTTTAAACTTGGTCTTCTGTGTGGGTTGTTTACCAGGATACTGGGAAAAAAAATAAAATAAATTAAAGTGTGAGAGAAGCAATTAACACATCGCTGGATTTCTATTCACCTTCAGTTCAATCACTTTATCGTGCAAAATTGGTTAATTTTGTTAGGTTTTATGATCTAAGATTGAATGTTCTGATTGAGTGTGTCAAACGGGATTATTAAGAGCTTATGAGTAATTACCAGTCGCAAAATCCAAAACGTAATTACTTACTGTAAAAAATAAAACGTTTATTTTTAATCAGTCGCATAAATTCAATCAGATTAAATTTAAGGACTCGTGCTTAATTGGAAAATTTGAACGCTTCTTTTAAGTGACAGATATCAAGAAAGATTAAAGTCTCTTCTTTCATCAGGAAAAATCTGTTTCCGTTTTGCAGCAATTAGCATTAGAAGAGAGCTAAGTTTCATCAGTTTTCACAAATCTATTCAAAATTGTAAGTAATTGAGCTGTTTTTTCTACATGGTCCTGGTTGCTCTCCTTTGCTCTGCTGCCACCTGCTGGCCGTTTGTGTAATAACTACCAGATCTGCAACCGGTCTTTGCAGTTGAGAGGCTGCATCAAAGCCTTCTGTATGCTCTAGCTGGCATAAAAAAAAACAAACAAACGTATAAATACGTCTTTTGGACACTTAAAACATAAAAAAAAACATATTTACACGTTATTGGGAGCAAATGAGTTAATCGCACGTTAAAAAAAAACATTAGTGGCATTAAAGGAAGTAAATTAACTCATAATCAATGCACAAATTTTGACAACCCTAATGTTTATATTAACAAAATTATATATATTTTAAGATATTTATATATTTATTTTATTATTGTTTTTTTAAATGAAGATGGTATTAAAAAATGTAGCTTCGGGATTTGTGCATAACAAGTCCCCAAACATAATTCAAATGCAGCATTCTTAGGGGCGAGCAGCTGGCGGCTATCGTACCAACTGGCCTCTGCAAGTTTCTGGTTTCCATAGTTACATTACGGCCATTAAGGAAGTTTTTGCCGTCGGTGGTTGGGGATTTCGGGTCTTCTCCCGGACCGAATGATTTCAGCAGCCTGACCCTGAATCCGATTCCAAAAAGGCGGGTCAACGCCCCGATGCAGCTCAGTCTGCCTCCCGCCATCCTCCTCCTTCGCAGGCGTATGCGGTTATCTGACCTCGCCATAAGGACAGAAGCTTTTTGCACCTGCTGCACTGTTTTCTACACATGCCTCCTTGCTCCATCTGTCCTACTTTTTAATGCACTCGACTCCGCCGCACTCAACTCAACTCCATTTCTCTATGCATCATTTACTCCTTTCTATGTTCTTATAACATTTTTGTTCTTCTTTTGTCCCCACCGTTGCCTATTTGTCTTCTTCCCTTACGCCTGGTCCTTTTCAAAATTTTAGCAGAGCAATTTTTGGAACACGGACCCACCTGTCTCTTAAGTTTTACGCATGGTGATCCCTCGTATTTGTCATCTCATTTACATCCATTAAAAAAAAAAAAATGGACAGCCACTTTTCATATGATTGTGTTCTAATGGAGGTTTCAAACATGTGATTGTGAATTTCTGTGTTTGCTTATCCAGGATTTTAAGGGAGCATTTGGGGGAAAAGGAAGTGCAGCTCTCCTTAACTTTTGACGCAATCGAAGAGGCTGACCTGGCTAATTACACCTGCTACGTGGAGAACCACATAGGGCGGCGCCGTGGAAGTGCCATACTGCAAAAGAAAGGTACAATAATCCTTTCTCCCATAAAAGATTGGAACACTTCTAATTAGAGCTGTCAAACTATTACATTTTTTTTTAAATCAGATTAATCACATCTTGGAATTTTGATTAATCATGATTAATTGCTGAATTTAAAAGCCTTTTCATCAACATTTTTTTGCCTGCCAAGTTAAAAGTGTTATGTGTTTATTGTTTCGACGTTTAATGTTATGATGGCGTCAACGTTTTTTGATCCACTGCACACTCTCATTCACCTCTTTTTCTTTTTCGAATCAGTTAATTACTTGCATTATGTAAAAAAAATGTATTGACATAAACAAATATTCTGAATGTCATACGCAAACATTTATTAAATGTTTTACTTGAATGCATGTTAGTTGTTTATTGCTCAATCACAACCTGTGCTACCTTTAACGTAACCATCCGTTCTAAGCTAAAGGATCATAATAAATAATGTGATTAATCTACATTAATACATGATTAATGTGATATTTTTTTGTGATTAATGAATTACTTAACGCTTTAACTTTGACAGCACTACTTCCAATACACCTATAAATATATGTTCATTACAGATATGTAATGTACGTTATAGGAAAGGATAAATAATAATTAGGGGTGTGCCAAAAAATCAATTCATAAAAGAATTGAGATTCTCATTTATTAATTGAATTGAATTGATATTTAATATCCAAAAATCGATTTTACTTTACTTTTTGCTGTTTTTGTGGAAAAGGGCACTTACAATACAAAATTAATAAATATTTAAACAAAACAAAAAAAGACACTTTTAATGTCTCTATTTGTCATTTTGTTTTGCAAAGCAGACTGGAGAAGATCATGACAATGTTGTGCATATCCGTAAACTGGAGCAGGAACCATTTGTCAATCACATCATTTTGAATCGAAAATCGATTCTGAATCAAATCATAGACCCAAAAATCGTAATCGAATCGAATCGTGAGACAGTCAAAGATTCCCAGCCCTAATAATAATAATACTCACGTTTGCATCAAATTGCACAAGTGTTGATAATTTAGTGTCAACTATTTTGGAATCTAATCAAGAACAATATAAAAAGCAATGACATGTTGTACCACATCTCCACCAAAATCATCACCCCTGCCACCAACTCATTCATTGCCGACCGAAATGAAATAAAAAGATATCAGCACTCATTTTTTCCATTGACAGCTCCACACACTCAACAACTAGTACCAATATTTTCCGCTAAAGAATGTTGTTAGTAGTATATTAGTAGTACAGTAGTATGAAAGAAAATCGTTCTCTCTTGCCACATCGGACTCTCGAAAAACATCTCGTACTTGGCGGATGATACCCAGAAAGTGCACATCCAAGAAAATAGTGCCTGCGATAACCGAGGAATATAAGAAAAGAAAAACATGATCTCATCATTGCCACTTTTGAGATTCAACTGAAAGATGCATGAGAGTTCCCCGTGTAAAACATTTACAACACGCCTCGTGGCGTCTGCGGACACAAAAGCCAGAGACAGAGAGACAAAAAAAAAAAAAAAAGAGAGAGAGATGCCGGATAGTGACACAGAGCAAGGATTTCATTGAATAGCAGCTCTGGGAAAAAAAAAAAAAAAAAAGTGTGCCGTTGGATAGGAATGTGCAGGAAACATGAGAATGATAACAAAAATAAACATAAAAATAGCAAAAGAGGAAACGGAACAAGGAGAACATAGTTGTCCAATACACAAGCTGAGGTTGTGGAAGTGCAGAGGAAACAAAAAGAAGAAAAATGCAACATAAAAATGAAAGCGAGACGGAGAGGGAGGCAGTGAAGTGAAAACAGGTCCTACTGTCTTTTGCCTTGGGTGTCAAATCTATCTTAGTATACTTAACTAGCACCCCAGAGACTCCAGGATGCACGCACACATTCGCGCACACCATCGCACCGCCTCACTCTTCCGCTGGGGGCCATCGGGGGCGGGTCACGATTGCTTAACGCAGTCACAACGAGGAGAAACGCGTGCGCGAGCGCGGCAAGAGAGCGGCCGTGTTCTTGGGCCACAAGCATGATGAAGTGCTTTGAGATGCACGCGGATAAACCAAAAACACGCACGTGCAATACGACAAAACACAAACGGGATCAATGCTTTACGTCAGGGAACTGATCATGAAAGTACGTTTAAAATCCAATCCAAATGGATGACGATTATGTCGAGACATAGATAATAATGCTTAGGTTTGATTGATACTCTATGATTGTAAAATATGTGATTTTTTTTTGTGTTTATTTTGCATTTTGCAACTGCGCTGTGTCATACTGAGATGCTGATCATTTGCTCTACGTGTGAAAAGAAACAAAGAAGACAATAACAAAATAGTAATAATAAAAAAATAATAAAAGAAGAACAGCTTGGATTGAAGCCGCGACAGAATCAACACTATTGCATTATTAGCTTTATAAAGCCATTGTCGTTTGTTTTTGTGCTAAATCTCTCAATCCTCTTGTGCTCTAGTCTATGCAGTACATATTGTCAGTGTCCAATAAAATGGACATTTTTTGTGGAGATTCAGACTTTGTATGAAACAATGCGCAAAATGTTTTCCTCAACGACTACATATCCTCCCTGCGACGTGACTTGCCGACCATCAGTACCTATCAGCAAAGTTAATGGCCTGAGACATCAACGTCAGTCATAATTTGGCACTTCCGCTGTAGCAAAAACAGTGGTAAAAAAAAGATAAAAAACAAAAAACAAAAAAAAATCTCCATCCACACTTTTGTAAGTCAATTATAGTAAAGTAGCAGTAGTTAATAGCAGTAGTGGCACATAATTTGAAGTAATGCATATCATTAAAAGGGAATTGCTAAACTATTGACATCTTGTCTATATTGTCCATAAACGGTTATTGCGAAATACTTTTTATTCCCCTCTGGTTATGTGTGCGATGCATAAGCGGAGTAGCACGTCAGCCATTAAGTACATAATGGCAGAGAATAAATGGAGTCAAGTGTGGGGCTGTTTCAGTGTGATACACAAACAGGATGCGCTTTACTCAGATAAAACATATTAAAATAGGAAGAAAAAAATAGAAAATATTTAATATAATGGTAGAAAAGAGCAATCCTGCCTCCAGGAACTGTTGACCATTAGATACAACAACTTTACACTGTAAAACTGTGTTTTGTTTTGTTTTTTAACTTCCCCTCAGGTGGAAAGAAATATTCTAGTATCACAGGAAAAACAACAGGAAAAAAAAGTTAACATTTTAAAATTATCAGACAAATATATATTTTTTGTAACTTGGAACTAATATGGTCGTTCCGCTCTCTTCCACCAGCACTCCCAATTCCATCCATCCATTTTCTTGACCGCTTATTCCCCGCAAGGAACGCGGGGGTTGCTGGCGCCTATCTCAGCCGGCTCTGGGCAGTAGGCGGGGTTACACCCTGGACTTGTTTCCAGCCAATCGCAGGGCACACAGAGACCAACAACCATCCACACTTTTCACAAGCACACCGACGGGACAATTGGGAGCGGCCAATGAACCTGCCATGCATGTCTTTGGAACGTGGGAGGAGACCGGAGTACCCGGAGAAGACCCACGCGGGCACGGGGACAACATGCAAACTCCACCCAGGAAGGCCGGAGACGGGACTCGAACCGGTGTCTTCAGAAGTGGGAGGCGCACGTGCGAACCACTCGTCCACTCCCAATTCCATCACTTCAAACTTTCATTCTTAACCTTCTTTTTCAAAATACAGCGTGCACAACATGTTCACCAACCGCGTGCACAATCTGTTCGAGTGAACTCATAATTGCAGCTCTTGCTATTTGCGATTTGTCTAAATCCGATTCCAAGTGTCTCTCTGTGAGGCGTTGGTTTGTTCAGCCCACAAAGTTCAACTTCCTGAGGCGGCAGTGGGATGTCTACATTTGGCAGGTACATGTTGACGAGAGCCTGCGCGGTGTTGAAAGCAACAAAATTGAAAAAATTGGGAAATTGAAGGACATGTTCCTCCGAAGTGCAACCGTGCTCCATCCAGGTGGGAAAGAGCTCCGTGCAGGACGACGGCGACGGCGACGGCGTGCTTCTCCTCCAATGCCATACTTGAAGGCGAACTCCGCGGCTCCGTCTGGACCTCCTGCCTTCTTCTCCTTCATCCTTCGTATAAGCTCTTTTTTTTTTCTCACCTGGTTTAGTAGAGAGGAACAGATTGGTGGAGCAAGAGTTTGGGGGGGTCCCGATCATGGTTGCAGGGTTGTCTGGATGGGGGCACGGGTGCTTGTCTGATCAGACCTATCGAAGAAAAGATTCCGATCTTTCACTCGCCACTTCTCAGCCATCGTGTCCGGTCATTTGTGGCTACGGATTGTTTTTGTCCAAACTACGGCCCGGGGGCCGTTTGCGGCCCGCCGTCCAATTTTTCAGTGGCCCGCGGCATATGCTAAAAATGGCATTCGACTGAGTTCAAATAATTATAATCCATTTAATTTTGATACAAGTGCTATTTAAAGGTTATTTTAGTTCACAAAAACTCATGAAATAACTACAACTAAAATTCAAAAAACAATTTCCTTAACAAAATAAAATAAAAATGCTTTTTAAAAAAACGAAAACTAACTGAAATGACATTTTATGTTTACAAAACTAACTAAATCTAACTATAATTACAGCAAAAAATTTCCTTCGTTTTAGTCAAGTTTGCGGATGACTTTAAATGTAATTTTTGGTTGATTTATTTTGATCTAAACCAGAATTATGACATTTGAAAGTATGTCACGTAGAAGTGACATCATCTAGTAGCAACCAATAAATAGAAAAGCACCAAAAGATGACGTTGCTCCCATGGTGTTTTTTTTTTAATATTGAGCACAACTAATACACATTAAAAAAACAAACAAACAAACAAAACTAATACTAAAACTAAACATTTATTAAAGAACTAAAACTAATAAAAACTAACAGAATCACCCTGAAAACGAATTAAAACTAGCTGAATTAAAAAAAAAAAAACCTCAAAACAAAACTAAAACTAAAAAGAAAAATTCCAAAACTATAATAACCCTACTGCCATATTGCAAATAAATTGGTTTATGTACTGTAGCATTTTTCTAAATATGCAAAAGCACAAATAAATTATTTGTACAATTTTTTTTTTTTTTTTTTTAGGACTAAACACAATTTCTGTTCATAACATTATGTGGCCCCTTCTGATTTTCTGTATGTGGCCCTCAAATGAAAAAGTTTGGACACCCCTGTCTTAACCTGTCATGATTTTTTTTTTTTTTTTTTTTTCAAAGTTCAAAAACCATGCCAAAAAGCAAGCTCTCTGCTTCCTTCGCCTTCTGCTTGTGATGCATCGCGGCGAGGTCACGTCCGAGCGCCCGAACGCAACACGACAGCCGAAACAAAGCACATGTTATGCTAAGTTAGCGCGCGTTATTAAAGCTTGATTTCACACACTGTGTGTGATTGAATTATGAGTGCACTCTACCGGTCGCCCGCTTGGTAATTGCCAAATGCATTTATGTTTTATGGGTTTTGCACGCACACACACACACACACACACACATTGCTTTGTAGTTAAGCACAAAGAGCCGCCTTTAGCGAATACCATGAAAGTCTTACTAGAAAGAAAAAAAAAAAAGGAGGACTGGAAAGAGTGAATGGTTGCCCTAAAGTCTGCTAAATATTTTCAGTGCTCTTAGTGTGAGTTTTGCTGTATGTAAGCTACTGTCAATGTGATTCTGAGCGGAAGACGGATGTCACGGCGTTGGAGCGACGTCTACTGGTGGAAGTTGGTAACGCTATGTAATTGAATACATTTTCATGCATAAAATGGATGATAAAAAAAATCCATAAATTATAAAGATTCATCTATGGGTCAAAAGTATTGGGACATTCATAGCAAATGAAAATGCAAGACTTTGAGTTGTTCTTCCTTTTGTAGCTCCGCTCTTTAGGAAATGTCTGCTGCCAAAAAAACAACAAAACAAAAAAAACATTTGATGGGTTTTAAGTCAGGATATTCATGGGCCAGATCACTTTTGCAACAGAAAGCTAATGTAACCACATCCCTCTTAATACTTGGGGAAAAAAACACCAAAAAAAAAAAAACTGTATTCGCACTTCAAAATGTTTGCTTTGTTCTTGTTTACTGTAAAACTGATGTTTATGTACAGCACTTTGTATACAGCAACGCCTGTCCTTAAAGCGCTTTATAAATAAAGTTGAGTTTAGTTAATATAGCTAAACAAAAAGCAAAAAAGAGTAGAAAGCCACAGTCTATGAAACATTTTCTTTATTATTGTTCCTGGAAGAAAAGAAAAGTGACCTTCTTGGATAATCAGCGATGGACTGAATGTTTACTTGTGTGTTTGTAACCACAGTTTGCAGTGTTGTTTTGTGTCTCGCCCCCCCCCCCCCAAAAAAAAAAGATCCTTATTTATTTATCATTAGTCATTCTTGTGCCATTTGAATAATATGTTGCTGTATTTTTGGTACGTCCTGCAGAGAAGTCAATTAATTTAACCAGTAAATCTGTCAGAGTGTCGTTGTCTGTGTGTCGGTACGATGGACATAACCTGATCAAAAGAACCCCCCCTCAGTGCATGCGCTCTTAAAACGTTCCACGTTTGCTCGAGCTCCTCCAGACGCATTTTTTTTTTTTTAAGAAATTGAGATGTCCTTGAAGAAGGCGTGCTGAGATCAATTCCTGGGTCACAGGCGGGAGGTCGGAGCAGGGAGGAGACGAGGAGGAACAAATTAGGCATTTGAAAACGACCCGCTTTGAACTGTTTAACAGCTCCGACTGCTAATGAGAAGCACATTTTGGCATCGGAAAAGGAGGCCGATATCGTATTTCATTTTGAGTTATTAATACACGGATCAAGGCAATGACAGAAAAATTTTACTTAAGACAAATCAATCATCATTCCTGTGGCGTTGTACTACTAAAATGTTTTTTGTTTATGTATTTTTTCGCCTCAATGGGTTGAAGATTATATGAGATATATGTGCGATGGGGGGGGCTGGTCAGAATCCCCAAGTGCTTATCTGGTTTTCAAGTGGTCAGAGCAGTTGTTTGTGTGTGTGCGTGTCTATGTTTTGTGTGTTGAAGAGAACAAGATAGTAATAGATCACATTTACAATGGTGTCATTCAGCAGCCATGTTCCATCAATCTCAACATCCACTCCACTCCACTGCTGCCTATGATAACACCATCATTCAAACTCACACTCGGACAAGTCGAAACTTTTTTTGTATGCGGTGGTGCAATATGCTATTCAATTCAGTTCAATTTGTTTCATTCTTTCAAGTAAAAGAAATAAAAGGGGACAGAAAGAAGTGAAACTTGTTACGTCTGCCCCTAATCAACACACGCACACACACAAAAAAAAAATGCTTTTAGTGTAACAATACTACAAAATAATTCAACTGCATGTCCTTGTGCTATATATATATTTTTGCAGTAAATGTTCTTTTATACATAAAAAAAATAAATAAATACAAATAGACTGAGAATATTTTGTTTCACAATCCAAATCCTTGAGCTGAAATACATCGTTACTTTGTTTTTGTTCCGGATTTAGGCTTGGAAAAAATGGCATGTTCCTTTTGATTTATACTCACTTTCCCTTTTTATAAATCTAGTTTGTATATTAACTGGTAAAATTTCATGATGGGCTTTATACATTATTTTAAGGCGGTTAAACTCTATATACTGTATATATATATTAAAAATACTAATTATTATTATTATTATTATTCTTATTATTATACATGTTTTTTTTCTGTTTCTCCCTCTTTGACTGCAGATATGTATCGTTTGGAGTTGGCTGGCGGTCTGGGTGTCATTTTGCTGCTGCTGGGAGTCCTAACAGCACTTTACAAATGCTACAACCTGGAAATTATGCTATGCTACAGAAGACATTTTGGCAGCGATGAAACCGAAGACGGTAAATTTTCTATTGGCTCTGTTTTCGTTTTTCGTACTGTTACAAATATATTCCAAAGATTCAATCTTGCCTGAATCCGCTTTCAGCCAGCTTGGATTCCGTTCTCGGTTCTCTGGTGGAAACGTGAGCGTGAGGTCTGCCTTTTTGTCCAAAGTCAGCTGGGATAGGCTCCAGCTCCCTGCAACCCTGATCAGGATCAGCTGTGTCGAAAATAACTGTAAAATAACAATAGCTGTATCAACAAGACTGTCTTTACAAATATAAATATCGTATGTTCAGTTTTACCAGGCCGTATGTCAAGGTCGCCGCTTTTGTGGCCATTTTTTTTCAGTCAGGAACTCAAGGCTGAAATGGTTATTTGCATTTATTGACTCCGGTAAGAGAAGCATATGAGTCTTCAGTTGTACTCAACAATTTAATTAGCTCTGTAGTAAAGACATATCTTTGTATATTGTCATTGACTACTGCACTGTTATGAGATGAATGACAAACAAAGAATGTGTAACAGGAAACGGAAATACAGAGCAGCCTTCCAAATTAAAAGCATGGATTTCAAAACAAAACTTTTTATCCGGCCACTGGATTATTTGTTTCATTTTATTTATCTGTTTTTTTAAATTCATTTTATTTTTTATTTTTTTTAATTATCTGTCATTGTGGGGTTTTTTTTTTTTTTTTTTTTTTATTGTATGTATCATAAGTACTAATGGTATCAGCACTTGATATGAGTGAGTACTGAAGATTTAAGTACTCGTATGATCGTATCGGTCTCAAAAAAGGGGCATCGAACATCCCTGCTGCAATGCTTCATATTAAGAGGCGTTTGTTACATTTTGGTTTACTTCCTTGACAACAATTACATTAATGGCCAAATTGTGAAATACTTGAAAATATAAATATAAGCTGGAATTCACAACCTATTATCAAATCAAGTTGTGCTTGCCTTTTGAAAGGTCTATATTTGACCTAAGTTGTATTATGGATACAAATGTCCTGGTATTAACCTTTATTGTTTGTCTTTCTCTTTATGTCTAATCAGATAATAAGGAGTATGATGCCTATCTGTCTTATACCAAAGTGGATTTGGACTCTTTGGGCAGGTAAGTGTTGGTGCATTTACTTCAACTATACAGTTTTGACCACTTTTTTTTTCTGTTTAAGTGGGGCATCGATTAATCAGCCCTACTCAAAATATACCTGCTTTTATGCGCACCCCCTCAAAAGAGCCACATAACAAGTAGTAATGTCGCCATGTTTTGTCAATTCTTGGAATCTCTCTTGCAGTACGTGCATGTTTTATGATTATACAGTACAGTAGTGTCGAGGATTATGAATTTCAAAATTCAAACATTTTGTTGCCTTTTGACTGCAGAACCAGCAGCGACGAGGAAACTTTCGCTTTGGAGATTTTGCCTGACGTCTTGGAGAAACACTACGGATACAAGCTGTTCCTTCCAGACAGAGATCTCATTCCCAGCAGCAGTAAGTAGCCGTCAGTCATCTTGTAAATGAGCCTCAAGCATCCGTAGTACATCACGATGTCTGACTGATTAAGAACTGATGTGAAAATACGTCTATGCATTTATGAATGTGTGTTGTCACAGTTATATGTCATGTAAACCATCGTTCTTCGAACTTCCCCGCCCAACCACCCACAGCCACACACATACTGGCACACGCACACACCATTTGTCATCATTTCTGGGGTTATGTGTCACTCTCGGTCCAACTCAAGGGGGAAATTCAACCGTTATTGCTCGATCTGTCAATGCTCTGACCTCACTCGCACATAAACACGATTACGGATGGGCCGACATGGGATGGGGGGGTTGCCACAGTCTTTTTTTTTTTTTTTTTGGGGGATACTGAAAGCATTTTCACTGAAAATGATTTAATTTCTGCTTATCATTGTTCTTACTCTCACTGCATGATTTTCTGTGTCATCCGACAAATGATCTTTGCCAGTAAAGCTGGGGAAATGTTTCCAAACTGACGTTTTGAGGACAGATCGTAGAAAAAAAAAAGTCAAAACAAGTTGACAGAAATGTTAGAAAAATGTCTGTATTCCCCCCCAAATGAACACTAACTGTTAAATCATACCATTTTTGACCACAGACCACTGCTGTGATTATTTTTTCATTCTGGTTCGTTTCTCGTGGGGGACATTGCTTGCTTGGATGGCAGCATATGTCGCTGCAAAAGCAGTTCTTCAGTTTAAATGGTGCCTTCGCAGATGTACGGATGGTCCTTTTCCTTTTTTGGCCCAAAGGAGTTGACAGCCGTGATTTCCAAACCAATTTGAAATGTGGACTCGTCAGACCACAGCACGTTACCTTGTCTACCTTCCCAGGATTTCAAAAGTATTCTGCGAAGGTTTTTTAGTGGTCTCTCTGTAAGGCCGTACAGTTTGCTTAAAATAATTTAAAAGGATTGAAACAAACATTTTTCCCCAATATTTAACATTCCAAAACTACATGGCGTGTAATTATTTCCCATGCCCGAGATATCCTCCTCTTAGTCGCTTCCCAAGCTTACTTTTATGTGTCCTCAAAACATCCGAAGAATGAACAAACTACATCTGTGCTTAACAACTGGCTAAAGCTGAAGCCTTTATTTTATTTTCTGCTGATGTAGTGACAAAACCGGACATATATGATATAAATGTATTTTTTTTTATTCCTTTAGCACTTGAAAATAAATAGAAATCAATTACATAGCCAATCACAGATTGGGCAGCAGGTCATTGTTTCTATTATTTTCTTGGAATAATTCACATAATAACCCATTACAAAATGAAAATTGTAAAAGGGGAGTTGGGATTAGGGTCAGAGCTGCTCTTCAGCCACCCCCTCACATCTAAGGAATGAAAAGTTTAAAAAAAAAAAAAAAAAAAAAAAGAAGAAGCTGGCTCAATTCATAACATACCAGAAAAAAAATAATGTGCATCTACTGAGTGTTCCCCATCCCACATAATAGCCCTAATTGCACAGGCACACGCGACGTAGCAAAGCAAAGATGTTTTAAATCTTGTTTTTTTTTGTGTGTTTTTTTTTTTTTCCCCCCCCAAAAGCATTCTCTATAACTGCAGCTTCAAGACGTGGACCCATTTTTGATTGAAGCAATCCATCTAAGTGGTTCTTTTTCCTTGCTTTTCCCCATAGTGTCACATGTCCTACTTGGCCCCACCATTTGTTCGTCATTGCGCAATAGTGTGATGGAGCGAAATGCTCGTCATTCCCTGACCGACGCGCGATCGCTCGTTGTTCATACGGAACCGCGTAGAACCGTACTCGTGTCCTTTGAAACAATCTTTTTTGTCTAACATCAAACTTATTTTTATGACATCCTCACTTGTAATTTGACATAGAAATGTGCAAAGCAAAAAATAAAAAATAAAATAAAATAAAAAGTCATCTTGTTTGAGCTCGGCATAAGTGAGTCATATTATGCGTCACCCTGGCACAGCATCCAAAATGTTCTGGCTGCGTTACTGGTTGGGAAAGTTAACAACTTGGAGAAAAAAAAATGTTCAATAATATAAACAGAGAAATGGAGAAGAAAACCGTGAAATAAAAAGCAAGCATACCTAATTTTAGTAATGTTCCATTTTATTTATGCCAATTAATTAATGAGTGTGAAACTGCAGTGGGTTTGCGGGAAATGTTATTATTTTCGCAATTCATGCAAATCGTATTTTAATGAACAGCTTTAGGGTCTGGGTTTATTTATTTATATATATTTTTGGGGAAAATCAACTAGGAATGTCACAAAGATCACCAAAAAAAAAAAAAAAAAAAAAACACTTTTCCGCAGGCACGTGCAATAAATTAGTTAGCTACACAAAGGTAGAATAAAATGTTTAAAATTGAATTATACTTTGCGTTGAAAGGAGACAGGCAATGTTTTTTTGTTTTTTTTGTTTTGGTTTTTTTTTGTCCCTAAGTTGACATGACAAATTATAACTTGCAGTTAGTGTAGTGAATCCATCAAAGTGGCACATGCAGGATACATATTTCCAAACACAAATACCACACCCAGCCCACAACAAAGATTCAACAGATGCTAACACTGTGCTAATGCTAACCTGTGCAAACGGTGCAGCTCATCTCACGTTTTGGATTTGATAGGATAGTGCTTCCAAGAAGAATGGCGTCTCTTCACCCGGCTAAATTGCAAATATGACTTGACTTGACTTGATTTGACTTCACTTGACTTCACTTAAATTTGCTGGTCAAAATTTCAAATGGCTCACTCAGACACATTTGTGGCAACGGGCAGCTAACAAAATATTTATTTGGTTGTTTAAATTCAGAGTTGGTGGCTCATAGGACACTCTTGAGACCCAACTATTTAAAAAAAAAAAAATGTCTTTAGCAATTTCCCATTAGCTTTTTTTCACTCATCATCATCTAAAATGCTCTCCGTCGGTTGTCAAACCAAATGTCCTGCATACGCAGTTAGGAGATGAATCAAGAAACTCAAATTGGACGTCTCCACCTCTCTCTCTCTTTCTCGGTTCCTTTTTTTCAGCATACATTGAGGACCTGGCTCGAAGTGTGCTGCAGAGCCGACGGTTGATCATTGTTTTGACGCCAGAGTTTGTGGCCAAGAGAGGTTGGAGCATCTTCCAGATAGAAACACGACTCCACTCGATGCTGGTAACTGGGGAAATCAAGGTAAACCAACAGCTTGAGAGAAATACCTCAACGCACGACATCAACTTTGGACTTTTAACTCATTTGCTCCCAATAACGTGTAAATACGTTTTTTTTTAATGTTTTAAGTGTCCCAAAGACGTATTTATACGTTTTTTTGTTTTTTGTTTTTTTATGCTAGAGCATACAGAAGGCTTTTGATTCAGCCTCTCAACTGCAAAGAACGGTTGCAGAAATGGTAGTTATTACACAAACGGCCAGCAGGTGGCATCAGAGCTCAATTACTTCCAATTTTAAATAGATTTGTGAAAACTGATGAAACTTAGCTCTCTTCTAATGCTAATTTCTGCAAAACGGAAACAGATAGAAACATACTTTTTTCTCCTGAAGAAAGAAGAGACTTTAATCTTTCTTTTGATAGCCATAAAACACAATATTCTGTGGGCCTTGCAAAATCAGTCAAAATCCAGTAAAACAGCCGGGAGTGAACGGGATTGCAAAATGTGAAAATGGCGGCGAGTGAATGAGTTAAGTATTTCGTCGTACTGTACATCGGACCCACCAAGGTTGAATATAATCCGATCTGGGATAATAATAGGACTCGAAAACTGAGGGTCACTTGAGGGTGCTCTATAATTAATAGATTGAAGAAACGTTTTGAATTCAGTTTTGCACATTTGTGACAATAATTGAAACAATAATGCAGAAAACACCGAGATGTCACAATTCGTGGAAAGACACCAGACAGCCTTGGCCCATGTAAAAGCTAGCGAGTTGGGTTAGAAGGACTCAGAGCCAAATAAATTTTTTTTTTTTTTTTTTTTTTTTTTGTATTTGCCCTATTTAGATATTTTACTAGGATTTCTACTTGTGTCTTCATATGTGCTTAGGTAATCATGATAGAATGTGCAGATCTGAAGAGTGTGATCAACTACCAAGAGGTGGAAGCACTTAAACATACAATCAAGGTACTCATACAACGATGAACAATGATCTGATTTGTCATCAAAAAAACACGAGTCGACTAAAAGATGAAATTAAAATATGTCCCTCACCTCTCCTCAGGTTTTATCCATCATCAAATGGAGGGGCCCAAAAAGTAATGAACTGTCATCCAGATTTTGGAAACAGGTGGTCTATGAGATGCCTGCTAAACGAAGAGAGACTTTGTCCAGACGGCAGGTAAATATTCAGTCAAATGAAAACATTCTCTGCAACAATTGGCAAAGGTATTTTAGCAACATAGTGTATGAAATTCTCTGTGAAATCGGTGCAAGATTCTGCGATAAGGAAAATTTGTTTTCCTGCTGTTTCGTGGAAAGTAAAAAAAAAAAAATTGGAGCAAAACGAAACAAAGTGCAGTATAATGAACGGCGGTGTGTCATAACCCGACAATCACATAACAGAAGCACTCAAGTATGGTGTAATTTTTTTTTTTTTTTTTTCAAAGAATCCACTTTTTAGGAATTGCAATCTGTTGATCTATTAACCATGAACATTGTAGATTTATGCACGTTATCTTTAGCTGAGAAATAAGCTTACAGTGCATGTTCCTCAAAAGGCTCAAAGCAATATAAAATATAGGACATGATGAATTTATGTTTGTTTTTATTTGAACATCAATGTAAAGCATCTTTGTGAATTATGGAAAATACTATTTTAAAATGTGTTTATCTTTATTATTGTTGGCTCCAACAACCCTGGTAGCTTACAAATCACACGCAAGCTTTGGTAGGACCTTGTGAATTTGCAAAAAAAAAAAAAAAAGGCCTTGCTCATCCCACCATGTAAAGTCTACGTTAACGATGTAAGAACAAGAAGAATTTCCCTTCCAATTCACGGGCCGCTGAGCACCCAAATCTGAACCTCCTCATAAGAATAGCGAACATGAACAATTCGTCTTGTTCAGCAACACAATGTAGACTGAATAGCAATAAGATAGATTTGCCTCGTCCTAATATTTTCATATTCAAAGAAGAATCAAAATAAAATAATAATAACGAGGGGGGGCGAGGCAGCGTCGTACCTTTGTGCAAGTTCCGCTGCGAGCAAAAGAAATTACACCCGAATTATTTCACCTCGACTACTGTCGAGGTGCCCTTTAGCAAGGCACTAACTGAACCTCAGCCCCATCATCACTCTATGTGTAAATTGAAATTTCCCTTGAAGGATTATCAAGGGTGGTACAAATTCAAAATAAAAAGACTATTTGGTGCAAGTACAATGCACACTGCAAATCGTCTGCATTACCGAATACAATCGTCAATAAATCATACTCATTTCTTCAGAGTTCAAACTAAAAGATATTGTCGCCTTTTTTTACAGCCATTAAACTGTGTAGTCCATTGAAAAGTAAACGCTCCAATCAATTCTTTGTCTTCTTCTCGATTAAAAATGATCCATGGTAACAGGTGATGGACGCGGGTGAGCAGGGACTCTTTGGAGACCTGCAAACATCCGTCTCCACCATTGCCATGACAACCACCTCAGCATCATTGGTGCCTCCAAGTGAGAATCGGCATGGGCATCATCAGGTCAGCTGTTACAATTCAACGACTTCAAACTGGATAATTTGAACATTTCTTTTTGTTTGTTTTTTGTTTTTTTGTTTAATCTTGAATGCAAGGCCCAGCAAAAACCACCTTGTCACGAGGTCAATTTGATTGCCATTTTGGGCCACGCCGCATGACAAAAGTTCAAAGAACGTTCCGATTTTTTCTTCCGCAGGTTTCCTTGGCAACAGAGATCCCTGACTACAACCAAATGACCTTGCCTCTTGGAGGGGGTCACATGGCTACCGCAGCCCAAATGAGGCATTTTTGCCGTAGCTACGAGTTTCATCTTCCCCCGCAGCCACCTGCCCTGTCGCCTCCCCTCCCGCCTCCATCCACCATGCAGTTCTCCACTCTGGGCCCCGGGGGGCGCCATGTCTACTGCAACATCCCCATGACGCTTCTGAATGGACAGGTGGGGGAACCAAAAAAAAAAAAAAAAAAAAAAAGGCACTTCCACTGATGTGCGTTTGTTTGGTAGTTACGTTCTAGAACTCCTCTCCTGTTTTTTGTTTTTTTTCATCCTTTGTGTGCATGTCCCCAGATTTGAAACCTATTTCAACTAAAACCCCTCTTTTCTCCCTTAGGGGTTCAGGGCAGTTGACTGGGGAAGAAGAGGTCTGTTTGGATAAAAGAAATGTAGAAAGAAAATTTCATTCACCTTTTTTTTTTATTTTCGTGTACTGTATTTCTGATAGACTGGGGTGTAGAATTTTACATTTTATTGGAAAAACGAAAATGACCATTCACGATTTTTTGCCTTAATGCACCACCAAAATGGATTGAAAGACAATCACGGTGTGATTGAAATGTAGACGCCCACGCTTTTCTGTGGTTTCATGTTTCACGACCATATTTTCAGGGGATTTCAAGTAAAGTTTGACGATGTGCCACCTCTTCTTCCCTCTAAATGGAACGTGCGAGAAGCGTTATAGTCTTTGACATGGAAGAAGACACTGATTCGTGTAGTTATTCAGTAAAATCCAGCAGTTTTTAGCAATATCAGAAGGCGGCCATTTTGCCACTTGCTGTCGAGTGAAAAAATGACATCACAGTTGCTCAAGTTGCAACCAATCACAGCTCAGCTTTAGAAAACAGGTGAGATGTGATTGGTTGTTGCCTGAGCCTGTGCGACTGTGATGTCATCTTCAGTCGACAGAAAGTGGCAAAATGGCCGCCCCCTGTGATGGGAAAATAATGGCTAGATTTTACTGTTTAACTCATATTGCGCTAACACGGTATTAACCAAAATACCGTAATTAGACTAGTGGGGCTGCACAGAACATATTAAAAAATAATAATAATAAAAAAATAAAAAGTAGCTGCTAGATTTGTTAAACCCACCAACAAAATAAAGTAATTTTAACCAGCATGTGAATATTAAGTGTGCTGTAATTAACAATAATTTATATTATTCGAAGAATGTTATAGAATGTTTGTTAAAACACTTGGAAACTATTTTTAATTGTTAAAAAAACAAACAAACATATTATTGCTCATTAACTGGCAAATAAATGCCATATACAAAACTTTACAAAAAGTTTGAATTTCAGTATTCCATTGTTTTTGTTTTGTTTTGTTTTGTTTTGTTTTGTTTTGTTTTGTTTTGTTTTGTTTTGTTTTGTTTTGTTTTGTTTTGTTTTGTTTTGTTTTGTTTTGTTTTGTTCTTTGTTTCGTTTTGTTTTGTTTTGTTTTGTTCTTTGTTTCGTTTTGTTTTGTTCTTTGTTTCGTTTTGTTTTGCTTTGTTTCGTTTCATTTCATTTCGTTTCGTTTCGTTTCGTTTCGTTTCGTTTCGTTTCGTTTCGTTTCGTTTCGTTTTTCACATCCATCGTGGTAGTGTTTCAAGGCAAAATCAAAAAGTATATAATCTTTAAAAAATGTTCTGGCTCTAACTGTAGGTGACATGATACACCCTTTGCATTGTATGGCTTCATTGTAAAACACAGCACCAATTTTCTTCTGTAAGGATGCACAATAGATTTACAGCCAAAGTTCCATTTGAAAGACGATCGTTTATTCCCACGTTATGTTGTGTTGTGTCTCGCAGGTTTCGCAGAGCAGCACACTTGGAAAGAAGCCCGACCTTCACCTGAACAGCACCTTTGTTCCTCTCACCAGCAGAGAACTAAGCTCTGATATCTGGTAGAAACTTTGCCCCGCTGACACCGGATTAATTAAAAACTTCTGGTTTACAAAGAAATTCTCAATGACTCGGGACTTGAGTTTTTGGACCTTCTCCAGACATGGGCTGGGGTCTCTTCAGCCCGTTTTGTGAACAAAAACTTCTCAAACATGTGGACCGGACAAGATCCGGACCGCTTACAGACCAACACAGACTGATTGATTAAACTGATTGTATATTTGTACTGACCCTCCCACTGAATTACAGACTGATCAAAACCGGTGAGTAGGATTTCAAATGTGCACATGTGCTTGCAATACAGGTAAGATACGCCACTGAAAATTTGCAGCCTCTTAAGGTGAAGCGTGGACATGTCGGATGTGTTGATGTTTTGAAGGGGAAATGTTCTTGAGGAAGATCCAGGATATTTAAACATGATTTAGTTCTCCACCAGCCATGGGGTAGTATTAGGGCCACACTGAAAAATGACTTTTTTAAATAAAATGACAAGACTGATGACGTAATCAGTAATTATTTTAATGAGTGACTGTTAACCAAGAAAACCCAAACGCCACAATTTGACATTGCCTCACAATAGATCATTAAGTGCAATGTGTAAATACCTTTGACTCCTTTTATAGTGTTGGACCTTAGGGAGAAAAAAAAAAAAAATGTCGGTCTGGAACATCTTAATGTTTTGTTTATTACCTTAACAACTTCTTCATTCTTCTAATCCAGGGGTGTCAAACATACGGCCCGCGGGCCGGATCAGGCCCGCAAAGGGGTTTAATCCGGCCCGCGAGATGATTTTGAAAAGTTAAAAAAAAATTGTAATGTTGGACTAATTAATCAGCCGGCCACAATCAAAACATATAAATTTGTAATTTCACAAGCAGTCCTCAGATAAGCAATGCAACTTGTACGGGCAATCGTCCTGGATGTCATTTTACACACAACTTAAAGTTACGTTTTTTTTTAATGATTATTTATTTTTTATTTTTTTAATCATAGACCGAAAAACGTGTTAAATACGAAAAAAAAAATCAATTACTAGTAAGAATTAGCATCCTTTTCACGTCATTAACTGCGCCACATAATGTATTCTGGGAACAATTTTTGTATATGCAAATCAGGTGGATTTAACACGTCTGGAACGTTTACTGGCAAAGTGTTGCCGCGTTCCATTTGCATTTGTGTTATTTTTCAGGAACAATAATTACAGTTGAGCTCAGTAAATTAGGGCTGGCCCATGAAAATCTGCGTATAAATGACGGCAATCGTTTTTTAAGTTTTATACCGTTGTTTTACCGATACGGCCCACTTGGTAATACATTTTCCTCCATGTGGCCCCTGAGCTAACATGAGTTTGACACCCCTGTTCTAATCAGTGCCCCACATGGTCATGTCATAACACACAAACAAACAACAATCTTGGGATATCGTTCCATTCTTATCAGTAGATCAATATGTAATATTGGATAACAGATCCTAAATATGTACTGTACTTGCACCCCAAGCACACTGTTTTCCTTCCACCTTGTAAAAACACGCACGTTAGGTTAATTGAAGACTCTAAATTGTCTCTTGCCCTGTGATTGGCTGGCATCCAGCCCAGGTTGTACCCCACCGATTGGCCAAAGTCAGCTGGAATCGGCTCGAGCGCACTTCCGCGTCACCCCGATGATGATAAGCGAGATGGATGTACGGATGTGATGGCTGCAACCGTCAAGCCAGTCGGCTGATGCGCAAACTACGTCCAGATGATCGATTTGTTGACGAAAGAGGACAGCAATGGAACAGAGAAGCCACTTCAGTGTTCAGATGATTCAACTGAAAGGATGAACTGGAAAACACTTTCCCTCAATCTGCAGGCATAAAGGACATGGCTTTTTTTTTTTTTTTTTTTTTTCTATTTGCATGATCACCCATTTGGAAAAATATATTTTAAAATATAAAAAAAAAATAGATAGAATAAATGACACTATCATTTGTTGCAGCTTCTTTAAAGATGGGCGGAGGGTTAATTGATTGTGTGACAGGAAAAAAAAAAGGAGTGGTTCTCCTAAATGTTGCAAATTTTCTTATTTGTTACGTTTGGCTTTGTTGACAGTTTGATCCTACTTTAGCCTCGGTGAGCGTTTTTACCTGGCTCCGTTTTAAATGTCGGTTTGTTCCAAATAATCTCTGTACAGCTTCAATAATGTACACATATATCTATACAGGAGTGATTTCTTCCCGACAGTTTTTGTTCCATGTCCTTTTGTTTCTCCTTCCTCAAGACGGACCACAAACAGTCAACAGGGAGCGCCACAGCGTTGTTCCTTGTGAGCTTTAAGAAATACGAAAGATTATTATTCTTACCATAGCAGAGAACCTGTTTTGAATTTATGCAAAAAAATAATAATTCTGTCATTGTCTTTACAGTAATGGAATCAATGAATTCTGGATATTTGAGATTATTTGATACAATAATGATCATTTAGTTGTTATATCCAACTGCAATATAAAGTCTAGTGGTTGTCTTTTGATTTATGGACATTTTGCTGAATATTCTTTGAATATATTGGTTGGAATAATTTAAAGAAAAATAAAAGTCACCAGATTTGTTTGATATATTTTGGAATGACTCCTCCTGCTATTGTAACGCTCGTTCCACCATCACCATCATCTTCTTCAACTGCATATTTCATATTATCTGCTTCCTTCCTTGTCTTCTCCTTCCGCTCTCATTCATCATTTGGAAGAAAAGAGACAACGATAATTCTCCTGGCTGCAGCGGTGCTAAGGTACACGAGCTGGATGATCGCCTTCCTTTTAAGTTCATGCACTGCAACCCCCCACCACTTTTTTTTTTTTTTTTTTTTTATAGCCTGTCAGGAAATATAATTTGTGCCAAGTGGCTTTTCTTCCATGGATGTACGCGCAGGATCATGAATGGACACAGAACATTCAAGCACATCCAACAGACACTGACAACATTTCAAATATTGTTCAGTTATTTGCACAAGAAAAGTTCCATTTGGAGTGAAGGGAAGAAAAAAAAACTATTTCGAGATTTGTACTAGTTTGTGTGCTAAAGTTTGGCCATTTATAACACCTCAGAGTGTGTGTTTCATAATTCTGCTACACGGTCATCAGCGAGTCTGTTTAGGACCTCAGAGGAACTTTAGAAACGATATTGACTCAACAGCGTCCTCTAATGGTGAGTGCAAAATCAATTTAGCGTAATGGAATAAAAAAATAAAATAAAAAAAACTAGACGCACGAGTGTAGAAGTTTGGAATTGTGTGATCCATTTGATCCAGTCAGTCCAGAAAAAGAATGATAAAAAACAAAACTTGGTGTAGCTTGACTTGGAAATAAAACAAAATATGTTCATCTTTTCTTGTACTCCAACTGTCTTGACTTGAGGATTTTAATTGTTGCTCTAAGGTAAACACACTTCAAAACAATAGAACCAAGATGATACAGTGTTCTCTATATTAATAATAAGTGCCAATATGACAGGCTAAATGTTTGCTGTACGTGTCGTGCCATTAGATTGTGCCGGTGTGTCGATATTGAGTGACTTCATAATTTGTGAGTGTTAGAAGACTGACGATTAGCCCTGGAAGGATCGTAGCTCAGCATTAGGCGCAACCTGATACGCTCATTACATGAGGATGACGATTTAGAAATGTACAAATTCATTTCATGGTTCAGCTGCTTGTGAAATTCCACAGTGGATATATGGCCTGCATATTTCCAATTTGACACACGTTTTCGTAGCGTCACCAGCATCCGCAAACTCATCCTGTGTCAAAAATGACCAATTTACACTTTTTTTTTTTTTTTTAAGCAGTGATGAGCTGTGAATTTGGCCTTCAGTGGGGATTTACCCAACGTAATCTAATTCTTAATGCCACCACTATCAAATACTATACAAAAATGAAAAATGGTGCCTCATAATGTACTGTATATCATCTGGAGCAGTTCACAGAATCAATGTTTATCTCATAACCTGACAACAATAGATATCACACTCACCAGAATTGCCGATTATTAAATGTATTACAAACTGTGGGCCTCTGAATCAAGTTTGAAATCTGATTGGTTTAAAAAAAAAAAGAAAGAAAAAAACTCCCAAAATTACATCAGCAAGCAATACTAATTATGCAGGTACTGTGCAAATTAGATAAGCATGGCCGAACAAGAGGCTGTACACAAAAAAAATAATAATCACATCCGCATAGCCTACCTCTACAAATTGTTGGGGGTCAATTAAAACAATTATAAACAAGGGAACAAATACTGATTTGAAGTAACGCCAACTGATATATTAACTTCTTGACAAGAATAATTTGTGGAAACTGGAAAGCAAAAAATTCTCCTTCATGATCAATGAAAACCAATATGGCCTACCAGTCATTGTGAATGGTAAACATAGGGACTTTATTCTAAGTCATTGTTAGGGACGGTCATTTGAATAGATTGCAATGATGAAGTATGGGTAAAGAGAATCATCAATTGTTTTGTTTTGTTTTATTTTGCTTTGTTTGGATGGTGTGCTAGTTGTTCACTTTTAAATTGACTAGGTCAGTGTAACGTCAACGTGGAAATAGCAACAGACAATTACAGTTTGTCACTGGAATGCTTTGTTTTGAAGAAATGTAACGAAGCTGAGATTGATTCGCCGCTCAAGATGCGTGCACGCGCGTGCATGTGCGCGTGTAGGCAGCTGACCCTGATGTGTAGTGAACAGGGCCACTTGTGTGACACCACAGAGAAAGCATTCTTCACTGTGACACACGCACGCGCGCGCGCGCGCGCGCACAAACACACACAGAATTGCCATCTTTTGGCCATGATCATGTATTCTTCCGAACAGACAGACACATACAAACACAGGCACACGCAAACTATGCACCACATAAAGATCTTATTATTTTACCGTGCTGACGATGACTCGACTGAGTCATGAGACTTTTTTTTTTTTTTTTTTTTTACAGCAATCAAATGCCGATATTGTATTGCATCTGTACATTATATATAATCAAATTGTAATTAATCCACTAATTGAAAAGATTATTTTAATCCTGTTAGTCCTTATTGTATTTGCATAATATGCAACATGATAGTGTCAGAGCTTTTATTCTGTTTTTAACATGTTATCTTCTTATGCATAGTAAGGGGAAAAAAACAACAAGGGTATTCCTTTAAGCTGGGATATGTTGACTGTGAGGTTTTTTTTTTCTTCAGTTTTTCTTGGCGCTGTATGACAAGAAGGAAGAAGAAAAACTGTTGCTTTGGTGGTGGAGCAGATCAAGTTAGAAGTAACGTGAGATGAAGCGGGCGGATTTCAATATTATAGACACCTAAGAATGGTCAGTGAAGGACTAAGAAGTGAGACATTTGAAAAAATAAACAAACGGGTGTGTAATGGTGTTAATGGAAAACGGGACACAAGTATTTAAAAATGTGATAATCGCCTTGTGAAATTTACCGCACTTCCTATATATGTATTATTGTGAAAGTTCCATCCGGAAGTGGTGCGATTGAAACGCTAACTTGATGCTGTTAGCACAAGTTGAGAATGGACTCAAGGAGAAGACAAGTCCGTTACTTTGACGAAGAGAGAACGACGCCGTCCATGACTTGGCCACAGAAATCAACGCCTTGACAACATTATTGGCAACAATGTCGAGAGAAAACACCACTCGAAGTTTGGACAGCATAGACCTTGCTGCACTGAGAGTAAGACAAAACGCAACTTCCCCACCTTTTAATGACGCGTTTAGGCAAACAGTTGGTTGCCGCTGATGTTAACCATAAACGTTAATTTGTTATCGCTATATTTTGTCTGTCAACATTGCTATGGTACTACATAATGTATAAAGTCACGTTGTAAGTAATGTTTGAGAAGTCTGTATATTGTTAACTTGACTAAAAACATGTCTTGTATGACTGTCTTTTAGAGGCTGTTGTTGTCAGCAGTGTCATTTTATATTGTCTTGATACGGTTTGTACGCCCAACATTTTTTTCTGGGAAACTTTGCATAGTCGACATGCTTTACATACAATACGCCACAAGGAGAGACTTTTTTTGTGTGTGTGTGTGTGACAGAAACATACAAAATGTCACTATAAACTAAGTTTGTTATAAACTGTTGTTATGGTTGTATTTGTGCGTTGTTAAACTTACTTTAATGTCAGATTGGAAACAACAAACCTTACTTAGGGGCCAGCATGTAAGTGATAATGTCCTCCAGATTTGCAATTCCACTTCCTCAGTCACTCTCGGGAACAACTAAATAGTGCAATGTGAGCCATAACTGGAGTACAGTACACAGTTTGTTTCACCTCCACTTCGTGTTCTTTTTCTTGACCCAATTATTAATTTTTTTTTTGGTAGGATCCTGCTGGTATCTTTGAGCTGGTGGAGGTAGTAGGCAATGGAACATACGGTCAAGTGTACAAGGTGAGTTCCATGCTACTTTGTTTTTGTCAATGCTGAGTGAGTCAAGAAGTCACATTAATTCTATTCTGCAACCAAACAAACAAATGTGCAAATTGTATATTTAAAATATCATTTAAAACGAGTTTCTCAATGTAAGTGATCATAACACGGACTAATTGTCCAGTAGAATTGCACACCCCCCTAAGGAAGAATCTTAGTTGAACATTCTGGAAAACTAATGTTCTCATAGGAAATAATGGAAATCCAATTAATCTGATCCAGGGTCAAACTGGTATCATCATAAAACCTTTCAAAACTGTATGGACCGTGACGACATCAACATTTAATCTAAAAAAAGAAAAAAAAAGAAGAAGAAATAAATTAATGGTAACTTACCGGTAATTCAACGCAAGAATTTGTATACTCTCCCCATGACGAGTTACGATGAAATGTACATTCCATTCTTTTTATTTTTGTTGTTGTGGACGACTATATACAGTATTTTTATTTTGCTAGAGTGCATTGTACTGAGCAGACAGGATACTTTTTGATTTCATTACACAATGTTAATATTTGCTGCAGATCTGATAGAGTGTGAAGTCTTTGCTTTTTGCCACAGTTGGTCTTTCTGACGGATATCTTAGCTCAGACAAATCGGGACTGAACCAGTGAGGGCCGATAGCAATTTTTTTTTGTTCTTACTATCTGAAGGGGAGCATGTGTGGTTGTAAACAGAGTTTGCAAGTAAGAACTGACATCCTCAACCTCAGAGATAATTGTGCTGATGCGAGATCGTAAAAGAAAAGCCTATTTATTAAAGTGTCTCAGGTGACCTTTAGAGATGATCAGAGCCAGTTGTCTGGCGAAGGCATATTTGTGAACACAAGCTATGATACAATGGTCAATAAGGCTTTGGCAAAACGCTCCAGATAAATACCTGTCAGGTCTATTAGTGAGTGTGATGTCAATTACTGTGCTGGGGTCTATTACCTTGGTGTTGTCTGGTAGGAGCCTGCATAATCTGAGACAACATCTAGCTATAGCTGGAAAAAAAACAACCCAAATCAAGTTCCCTAATGGGGTTTACTTGGAAGAGGTGTTGGGGGGGGGGGCAACAGTTCACATAAGTGGGCAGACCACAGTCAACACATCAGCTGTCTCAGCACGGACACACAACGGCTAACACGATATCCATGTCACTTCAAGCAAAACTTATTTTAGCGACTTCCTTTTTGCAGGCTAAGGGACACATTTAAGCTTCTTATAGAAAATACGCAACGGCCTACAGACACTAGCATCATTGGCATGCGCAGCACATTTGGAAAGCCCTGGGTTTGGTTCACTTCCTCTTTTTTTTTTTTTTTTTGCAGTATCTGCGCATGCATGCATGCATGAGTGTCGTGGTTTGTGGTCACAGCCATATTTAGCTCAATGCTGTTGGTTGGGAGTGTAAATCACATCACTTTTTCAATTCCGTAGCCTGCGTGGTTACAATACACTAATTGATTTACGTTTAGAACGTTACAAAATAGAGGCACAAAATGTTCCAGTTTGGATGTATTTTGTTATGGGCAGTTCCCATTTGTTTGCCTGTTACAGAGGTCGAAAATGTTCCGCAGATTATGAGACGACATACAAGGTAGATTAACTTGAAGTTTGCAAGTGAGTCTGCAAGTACCACATCTTATGATTTGGACACTACCAGCTAAGCAATCATGATAACTATTTGTTGATGTCACGTCGTCGCTAACCTCACAAGCCAGATTTGATAATTGCGGTTCATGTTTTAGCTCTTATTACTGAGAACGCACGCACTTTCTTTTGCATCGGTTGCCTTAGAAATCGGCTCATTGGAAACATCGGCTCATTTGACATCACAGTGACAAGCTCGAGACGAGGAGTGACTTGAGAAAATTTGGTGCCGTTGTGTTGCTTTATAGTCGGTACGTGATTTTGACACTGAGAGTTAAAGAACGATTCTGTTCAGAAAGCCTTACATGTGCGCATGTGTTGCGAGTTGGAATGACTTTAAGAGGTTGGATGTGAGTCATGATTGCCTCACAGTTTTTCTCTTACACAAAGGGTCGAAAAGTACATACTTGATCTCATGACACAAATTCATGGATTTCTTAACACAGTAAAAAAAAGGATGTTGAAGCATGGATTTAGTGGCTTGGTCATCAAATAAATACATCTTGATATCCTTGCCCGAAAATATGTGGAATACTTGGTTTCTTCATCCAGACATGTGAATGGAAGTATTTGCTTGTAAATAATGTGAGCACTCATCTCCATTAGTAAGCATTGTTCTATCTTAAGTGGCAAAGTGTTGTGGAATGTCCAATTCGGCAGACAATGCTTATGTTGAAGCCGCAAGTCTTCACTGGAATTTTCTTGAATCCTGAATGTGATGACTTGTTATAATGTGTCGTATTCACGCTTTATTTGTACCAGATGTCACTGGCTCATTGTAGTTGTATTTCAAATCATGTTGTCATCTCAGTTCGATTTAGTGCTAACTCAGTCAACCAATTAATAAAAAAAATGTAAAAAGAAAAACTAAGGTGGCCACCACTATTATACTTCATTTCACTTCTGCTCAAAACAATTAACCCATTAAGGCCTGGGCGCGCTTCTCCCTTAAAAGCCGGGAGAGCAGATCTGTCATTTTGTTTTGTTTTGACCACTTCTTGGTCTCTTAGCCGAATGAAATGCACCAGAATATACACTAGAGGGGGACGTGGGCCTTGTGGCATATCCTGGAATTTTAATATGACGCAAATTCCCGGGAGTTATGAAATAAATGATGCCATTGACAATTTCGAATCAGTGTAACGAGTCGACAGTGACATACTGCGAAGAAATATTTTTGTAGACAATGAGGATGTTGAAAATTTCAACGGCTTTGTAACAGAAATACCACTTGATCCCCCGCGGTTATGACAACTGCGCTCCAGTGTTGAAGGTAAATTTATACGCAAATGCGACACAGTTGTTTGTTGATTTTTTATTTTTTTTCCCAAAAAATATTGAAGGTTTATAATAATAAACGTGGGTTTATGTGAACGCCACAGGTGTAAGCTCCGAAATGTTTTTGGAATTAAGTTTCTATCCGCTTCAGGAGATGAGATATCAATTATTTTGTAGGCATTGACACTATATTGTTGAATATCCAGGAAAACTTCAGGTTTTTGGGGGTGACTCAAAATTCGCCCATAGGTTTTAGAGGCATGTTTTGGCAGGTGCTTTGGGTCGCACCACACAGGTTTTGGTCGCACCTTTTTTGGGGGTAGGTGCACAATGACCATATTTGCTGATCTATAGTTGTCTTAATTTGCATAGCGTAGTTTCAGATGCCATAAAGATTGACAGCGACTCAACATATGCAGTATCCGCTTAATATTTTACTGTAACACGCAACACGTTCCGCAACACGTTCCTTGGACTAATATTTACGGATCACAGCTCAAAAACAAGCCATTGCGCCAATCATGAAAACGTACTCGCGCCATGCGACCAAATTAATTTTTTTACCAGCACACACCGTAAAGTTGGCCGCATTTGCGGGTAAATTGGTCGCGGTGTCGAGCCCTGTATATATTTATTTTAACCACACTGTTGATCCTGGTGTTTTGCATCTGCAAAGTATTACTCTGTCATCAAATATCTACTGTATTTCGTCACCCATATGCCTTACTTGTGGTATTCACCATCATATTGTACAATAACACCGTTAAACCAAGCTACAGTAAATCCAACAAGCGCAACTGCCTTGCCATATTTGCCATAAAAATAAATGACAGCCTAGATAATGCATTACTGCATCACTAATGTGAAACTATTGGGATGATATAATTATGTATTCTGCATCATTTTAGGAAAAAAACAAAACAAAACAGCAGACCTTGCAGACTAAGTGCAACAGGTGGTGTGTAGTTCATCTGAGAACAATTGTTGTGCACAAATAGTTGTGAAGATGGCAATATAACCCGAGTTGAGTTCAACTTGATTAAACAAGGCAGGTTTAGAAACGCTATAAAAATCCACCATGTGACAGAGACATTTGTTTCACATGCAAACAAGAAAAGGCAAAACGCGCTAAATGCGGTTTCACCATTTTTACTTGACCCAAGTCTGCAGATCGATTGCTATGCTATGCTGGCTATGAACATACCAATGTTTTATGAAATCAAGGAAATGCCATTGATGCTGTATCCAGCAAGGTGGTTGTATTGATGCTCCTTGTTTAACAGTAAACTGGATCAGGCAAGTATGAAAACGCCGATCTGCTGGGCCCAGCGGTGAGCCTGAGAATGTTCATGCAAAACAAGTTATGTTCATGCAAATAGCTCATGCATCTGATCTCAGGCAGGTTGTGACAATGAAGATGAACCAGAGGTTGCTCAAGTATGGATGGTCATTTAACTCATTTGCTCCCAATAACGTGTAAATACGTTTTTTTTAACGTTCTAAGAGTCCCAAAGACGTATTTAAACGTTTTTTTGTTTGTTTGTTTGTTTGTTTGTTTTTTTATGCTAGAGCATACAGAAGGCTTTGATGCAGCCTGGTAGTTATTACACAAATGGCCAGCAGGTGCCAGCAGAGCAAAGGAGATCAACCAGGGCCATGTAGAAAAAAAGCTAAATTACTTACAATTTTGCATAGATTTGTGCAAACTGATGAAAATTAGCTCTCTTCTAATGCTAATTGCTGCAAAACGGAAACAGACAGAAACATACTTTTTTTTCTGATGAAAAAAGAGACTTTAATCTTTCTTTTGATACTTTTATAGCCATAAACGCAATATTCTGTGGGCCTTGCAAAATCAGTCAAAATCCAGTAAAACAGCCGGGAGCGAACGGGATTGCGAAATGTGAAAATGGCGGCGAGTGAATGAGTTAATGACTGTAATCTTCTTGCCAAGTTGAGTGGTGGAGATGCCATTGCCCAGGAAATGAAGTTTTCACCCAACCTTTTAACGGGTGTATGAAATTCTGTGACTCAAACAAAGTGCATTTGACATGTCAGTGTCTTCAGAACTGTAACAGATGTAGACCAAAACGTCCCAAGTTTATTTAAAGTTTTAAAATAGTCTATCATTTCAACAATACAGGTAAAGCTTGATGGCCCACTTTCAAGGGAGTCGGGACCCAAGCATGCTAACTGCTTCTTAATTTTACAAATCAGTCGCTGACCTTGTTTCCCTGTGACTTATTTATTCGCCCCACCGCAGTGTGTTCAACTGTAATAATCACATGGTAGAACTATTTGGACAAATAGAATAGAGAACTTTTTATAAACGTCTGATAGTCTTCTTGGAAAAAATGTCACTTCGCAGAAACACTTTAATTGGAGTTTTATTTCAGTCCAGTAAGTGATGAGCTGCCTGTTTTGACTTTAAATAATTGTGTGTATGTAATGAGCATGCTATTTTCAACAAGAGTTAAAAAAAAACAAAAAAAAACATGCAGTCTTAGTACAAGTATCACCTTAAGGTAGATCGTGCCTGTTCTTTTCACTCATGATCTAATCATCATTTTCTTTCAACACATGCTTGCAAACGCACACGCACACACACACGCAGGGCGTTTCCTTGTTTGTAGAAGGAACTTCCCTTCCGTGCAAGTCACTTCTGTGCTGTGAGAGAAAGAGAAAGACGCGTGTGTGCGTATGTCTGTGTGTCTGAGTCTGAATGCGAAACTTTATGACTCCACCAGAGCATTGCAGACACCAACGTTGCACCTCTTTGCTGGTTTGACCTAAAATTGAAATCAATCACTAAGATATGCAAACATAGTTTGACCATCTGACATTCATACTGATCAATAATATTTAACACACAAAATAAATGCATGTGAAATAACGTGTGGTAAGCATTTTTTTTTTCTGTCAAAGGTCACGAGACAGGTCTTCCTCATCATGCTGCTCACACAGCTGCTGCATTTGTTTGTGAAATATCACAGAAGTCAGGCTGTACTATAATGCAATCCCAAAACATGAATCACTTATGCTTCCTTAATTTTTTGTTGTTTTTTTTGGTTTCAAAAGCTCAACTTCCTCTCATTTGTGGCCAAACTGTCAAAGAGGACTTTAGTGAGCATCTCCTCTTTCTGTCTGTAAATGGCACAAAAAGAAAGAAACTCTTAAGTGGAGCCATGGGAGCAAGCAAAGCAGGATAAAGGAAGGAAGATGGAGGTGAGAGGCAAAAAAGTCCGAGCACAGGGGAGGAAGGAAGAGGTAGCGAGAGCGATGAAAACGAGAGAAGAGGAAATCGGCTCATCCCCCGAGTTTGTTGCTGACATGGGTGTCACAATATTCACTTCTTTAACGTGTTTCATACTGACCTCCAACTTTCGTAGGGAATAACCAACTTTCTCAATACCTGTCAATAAGGTGACATTTTATTTAAAACTTCTTCTTTTTTTTTTTTTTTAAACAAAACACTTGACTTTGGTCTGACATTATTCCATTAATGTTGTGCATCCCTGCAGGGAGCAATCACTTTGCATCTTCAATAAACTGTTTGAGAAATGTTAGCTTTAGGGGAGGGGAAAAAAAAAAAAAAAAAAAAAAGTGGATTTGTGGCACAATTGATCCCCAGTGTGTGGTAGGTTGTGCCATTAGTCGGAATTTAGTGCGGTGAATTGTGCCATTGATAACTGAAGTAAAAAAAAAAAGATCATTTAATCTCACAAACGATACTGTTATATAAAAGGACAAATTCAATACAAAAGTACAAAAGGCCTTTTTTTTTCTTTCATTCTTTTGATTTTCCTGTTCAGATTTTTAATTTTTTTTAAATCTTCTCTTTCTTTGTGAGCCTTCTTCAACTCCATCTTCTCAGGTTTATCAGTCACAATTCTTGTTTTCTCTTTCTTTCTTTTTCTTTCTTTTGTGTTTTTTTTGTTTTCTTTTTTTTTTGCAATTCTATTCTTTCTTTCTGTGGATTTCGACAAGGGAAAATTAACTTTTGAAGACGCATAACCCAAGTGAGCAGAACAACCAGATTCGCCCCATTTTGAGTGCTCGGGAGTGTAAGCCTGAGCTTTTTTTTTTTTTTTTTTCTTTTTTTTTTCTTATCCCTATATTTTTTGTATGGCCATCCTGCAGATTATAATCTCCTTTCCAACCTGATGTATGTTCTTCCCCTCTTTCACTGCTCTTTTGAACTCCTTCAAGAGGAGTTGAAACCGTCTGTCGTCCTTTTGTATCTGGTGGCATGCATGATGAATTTTGGTCAAAAATTAAGAATGGCACATACTGTAGTTCTAGTGGTCAAATGTAATAATGCAGTTTACAACAATAAAATACAATAGCGTAATATAGAGTAGAAAATCATAAATTAGGGGAACTTAACCAAGTCCTTTGGCACAAATTACCCCAAGCTCACCATTAGTACAAAAAAAACAAACAAAAAAAAAACTTTTTTTTTTTTTTCCAGTTGTAGGGAGGGTAACGTGACCGTAAGCGGTACTTTTTTTTTTTTTTGTACTGTTTTGTAGTATCGTCGACAGTACCGTCGGCTCCCACAAAAGTACAAGTAGACGTACAGTACGAGAATGGAATTACATGAGAATAGAACAGTATTATATAGTTCCTTCCAAAACTGCATAAGCGACGGATTGTCATTTATGAGACACGAGGACAGATAATGGAAAGATTGAGGTTGATATACAGTTTCACGCAGAGAAACAGAGAACAGCCGTGTTTGTCATTTCGTCCATTTGCTGTCTTGTAAATGTCTTTTCTGTATCTAATTAAAATATGTCTGAATATATTATCGTAACCTTTTCACTGGCACAATATTTATAGAGCTCTCTGACAGTGTGCGTGCGCGTGCGTGCTTGTGTCAAGGACAGCGTTTGTATTTCACCACGTTTGAACGCGTCGATGTGATTCCTTTAACATTTCCCACAAGTGTGGAGCTAAGTCTGCGCGAGATGCATTGGACAGTGTCAGAAAGTGCTCGTGCTCATTAATCCTGGCTCTGCACGTGTGTGCGTGTGTGCGTGCGTGTTTGTGTGTCAGTCATGCACGCGGCTAATAAGTAGAAGATTTCACATTTCTAACTTGTGGTGGCAGCACTGTTAACAGACACTATTGTGACAGGAGAGACAGGAAGGCCATTTCCTTATTTATCACAGTCGTGACTCGTGCTCATATGTCAAAATTCCGTGCAATTATAGAAATGATGTCAAGGATAGAATAATAAGGGTTAGTTGGCCTGACAATACCTCATAGAATTGTATAAATACATGGTGTTCAATGAGCGGAATAACATTTGTCTGTCATAGTGTCTCTTTAATGGCTACTGGCTCAGCACATTGCACATTGTTGAGACTGTGACACTATATTGTACGACTGTGCATACAGTTGTTGTGTATATAATTGTGCAATCCTTCACCGTTACTTCATATGAATTGTTACTGATTAATTTTCAGCTTTGTTTCTAAGATAATTGCCCATTTTTTCACAGTTGCTAAATTGCTTCATATGAATAATTACTATTCATTCTCTCGTTTTTTTTTTGTTTTTGTTTTTTTTTTGGGGGGGGTGGGGGTTGACTTAAAAAAAACTGATTTATACTGTTGATATGGCGGCCATTTTACGATTGTGAACTAAAGGCATACATGTCTGACAGATGCCCATTAGCAACGTAATAAAATTAATTTCCGTAAGTTATGTATGTATGTGCCATTCATTTCATGCAGTTTTAAGGAAAATGCTGTATTGGGATATATATATATATATAGGTCTCCTTTAAAATTATCTATCATTGTTTTTTTCTGGGAAATTTTATGTATTAAATGTACTAGTGGTATTGGTGATTACTCAACAGTTGTGTAGGTACAGGTATCGGTCTGAAAAAAAAAAAAAAGTGATATCGATTCGAACATCACTAAATATATTATAGTGTGTAGTGACCAAAATTGTCAAATTTGCTGGTATTGTTATGTGCTATAAACCACATGCTATGATAAATGTAACCAAAAAATACAGTTACCTGCACCTAAATCATTGCAACAAGTTTTATTTTTATGAATAGTAATTCCCGAAATATAAAATCAGAACTTGTACGTATTTTTAAATCACTGAGAGTTGGGACAAAACATGTCTTAAAGAAAGTCTAATTTAGATTTTTTTATTTTTTTATTTTAAATGAATAGATTAATCAAAATTAACATGCTAAAAAGTTAAAGTTGAAGGAATTGTGTACAGTGTTCCCTCGCTGTAACGCGGTTCACTTTTCGCTGCCTCACTGGATTGCAGATTTTTTTGTGTGTGCAATTTTGCTGAAGCACCCCCAAAAATGGGCTAAATGCACGTCTGCCCATAGTTGATGTTGTCCATAATACATAGTATTACTTCAATATGCTCATGTTCATGTCTTTCTTCATGTTTCCTAACAGGGTCGTCATGTCAAAACAGGTCAAATGGCAGCTATCAAAGTCATGGAAGTCACAGAGGTAAAGTTGCACGTTCTTTAGTCATGGTAATAATTACACAAAAAAAAAAAATATATATATATATATACACACACAACAGAAAGAATATTTCTAGCTCGGCAAATAGATTTTTCCATTTGCAAATATTTAATGGTGGGCAAGTACACATCCGGCTCAAAGTTTTGAAGTTGATGGTTTGAATTTCGCCTCCCGTGTTTTATTCATGTGTTTGTGTGGCTTTTCTGCGGATACTCCAGTTTCCTCCAACAGTCAAAAAAAAAAACATGCATGTTTAGTTTACCGAATATTATTATGCATCAGTGATTCTCAACTGGTGGGATGAAACACAAAAGTGTGGGAGACTTGCAGAGAAGAGGTGACAAATTTCAAGGGGCTTTGGTTTACGACAGTGCCAACGTAATTTATTTCAAGGTAGGGCTGGACAATTCATCAAATTAATTTGATTTAATTAACTTGGACCACCTGCACTGAGAATAGTTTTACATGCATCCCAGCTTGGAAAGAATATTATTTTGACAGACATGCCACCTTAATTCCTCTTCGGAAACATTCGGCAGCCATCAGCGCTTACCTTGGAAGAGCCTGGTCGTCTTTTTGTTTGTGAATTCACATGTGATCACACGAGAGCTCTTCCCTCGGACAACTGGATTCTTGATAGGTGGTGGAAAAAAAAATCTATGTATGTGGGTAGCTGTACTGAGATTAGCACCCCATAAAAAAAATCCTTTAAGATTTGAAAAATCCTTACGTGTGTACCTGGCATAAGTTGCAGTCAAACAATCTCGAGATAACACCATGCTGTCTCTGCTCTGATATTGTGTGCTCTATTTTTTTGGTCGTACAGATACACATTGGGACAATCAGGTGAGGAAAGACTCATTTGAGTGTACAGTAGTTGACAAACTTTTTTTTTTTTTTTTTTTTTCCCCCCCCAAAAAAATCCCATTTAACATTTTATGTACTGGTTGAAATTTTTACATTAATTGAATTAAAAAAATGAAATATATAATAAAAAAAATTCTACCTAGGTCAAAGCAAATTTAAGTGTGGTAATTGTGAGTATGTCTGACTGACAATTTAGCCTAGACAAAGTCGCATACATAAGATACCATTGGTCGGCATGATTAGTAGGGGTGTGCCAAAAAATCAATTCATAAAAGAATCGAGATTCTCATTTATTAATCGAATTGGTAAAATATCCAAAAATCGATTTTATTTAAATTAGAATTGAAGAAGAAGAAGTGGAAAAGGCAGTTGTAGCCCACATGCTGTTTTTGTGGAAAAAAGGCACTTACAATACAAAATTAATGTTTTATGTTTTAATGTCTCTATTTGTCATTTTGTCTTGCAAAGCAGACTGAAGTAGATCATGACAATTTTGTGCATATCTGTAAATTGAAGCAGAAATCATTTGTCAATCATTAATTTTCAATTAAAAATCGATTCTGAATCGAATCGTAGACCCAAAAATCATAATTGAATCGAATCGTGAGACAGTCAAAGATTCCCAGCCCTAATGATTAGGCTACATAAGACATTTGTGATATGTTGTATGTAGTCTAATGTACTTTTCTGACATCAGCGACAATGTGCTCAGTTTAGGAAAGTGATTAAATCCCTGTAACTCTTAATCAGAACATATTCATTATTGTCTAAAGCAAAGTCTACAATAAACCACATTGAACAGCAAGGGCCATCGCTAACATGAGGTCAAACCACAACACTTTTTGCTGATGTTAATGTTTAATGTGACGCTCACCCGCGTGTGGGTCCATAAAAGCACGGCCAGGCTCATTAGCATGCGTTTGTCTCGACACGCACTCTCACATACACGCAGGCTGCAGACACAAGCAGGATGTGCTGTGTTTGAGGTGGGGGGGTGAAAGTTCACTGTGTCATCCTCGCCCCACTGTTCCTGTGGCGACTGAAAGGAGGTCACAACTGATACAAGCGTCCAGTTGTTTCCTGCTTTGTGGTTAGCATCCACATCCAGCTTCTTTACCTCGTCTCTTCTCTAATTTTTCTTCCTCAGTCAAGCTAAGATTTAGGACTTTTTTTTTTTTCTAAGTCATCTTTGGGTTTTAGTGAATAAAATCAAGTACTGCTGTGCAGTGTACCACCCTCCTCAACAATTGACTATCCTTGGCTGTGAGCTGTTGGGTTATTGTCCGACTGGTCATACTGAACTTCAGCGATTTAACTTATTGGCAAGAGCTTGCTGTAGATAACATTTAAAAGCACATTTTAAAGAGCATGGTTTTGATGTATATTGTTTGAATGCTTGTGTTTTCTGAGCCAGTATGTACACTAGGCTTATTACTTACATTGATTTTTATTTTTTATTTATTTATTTTTTATTTTTTGTTATTTGTGCGTCAAACTTTTTTTTTTTTTGGGAAACATTTTTCTGTTCCACCGTGACCCAGTACACAAACCAACGTCTGTAATGGCATGCTTGGATGAGTTTGGCGTGGAAGAGCTCGACTTCCTTGACTAGAAGCATTTTTCAGCTGAACGAGAAGAGAAATTGTAAACC
Source organism: Festucalex cinctus (assembly GCF_051991245.1). NCBI lineage: Eukaryota > Metazoa > Chordata > Actinopteri > Syngnathiformes > Syngnathidae > Festucalex > Festucalex cinctus. The sequence goes on along the minus strand of NC_135419.1, from coordinate 1,240,486 downwards.
AGGCTGAATGGACGCAAATGTCTACAGACGCACTCCAAAACTCTGGAGAAAAAGTCTTCCTACTTTGGTCCATTTAATATGCTTGCGATGTGCTGATAAGTTGGCTTAAATGCAGAAGTATCAACCCCAAAGGGATTTGCTCGTGTTTCCCGCAAATGTTTGTACTTGCTGTGGAACAAAAATAAGCCGTCAACATGTTTTTGTTAAGAAGCAAATTAGCAGTTGATCAAAATGTGTCTTTTTTTTTTTGTCTGCCTTTCCTTAACTCTTTTGACTATAAAGACAAAAGATATAAATCAGAGTGCTAGCATTTAGCATCTTAACATTTGTAAAGCCAATGCAAAGATATTCATTTATCTTTTTTTCTGTAGGAGGAAGAGGAGGAAATAAAGCTGGAGATCAACATGTTGAAGAGTTATTCCCATCATAGAAACATTGCAACTTATTATGGAGCTTTTGTTAAGAAAAGTCCTGCTGGACAGGACCACCAGCTCTGGGTTTGTTCTTTTGACTGTACATTGTTGATATTTCTATGAATATATATGATGGATCCCCCCCTCACCCCCCGCCCGCCCCTCTTCTGATGGCATCGTTCTGTCTATCCAGTTGGTGATGGAGTACTGTGGAGCTGGCTCGGTGACGGACTTGGTCAAGAAAACAAAGGGGAACTGTCTCAAAGAGGACTGGATTGCTTACATCTGCCGAGAAGTTCTCAGGGTAAAATAACACAAACACACACGAGATACAAACATTTGACTTGACATGTTATTGGCATCGAAAACTTTAGAAATGTGTTGTCTATTTTTTAATATGCTGTACTTTATACGGGCTGTTCGTTCCCTGTACGACTGTTTGGTCCGCATTGCCGGCAGTAAGTCGGATCGTTTCCAGTGAGGGTTTGACTCCGCCAAGGTTGCCCTTTGTCACCGATTCTGTTCATAACTTTTATGGACAGAATTTCTAGGCGCAGCCGAGGAGTTGAGGGGGTCCGGTTTGGTGGCCTCAGCGTTGCATCTCTTTTCCAGATGATGTGGTGCTGTTGGCTTCACCCAGCCGTGACCTTCAACTCTCGCTCGAGCGGTTCGCAAACGAGTGTGAAGCGGTCGGGATGAAGATCAGCACCTCCAAATCCGAGACCATGGTCCTCAGTTGGAAAAGGGTGGAGTGTCGTCTTCGGGTCGGGGATGAGATCCTGCCCCAAGTGGAGGAGTTCAAGTATCTTGGGGTCTTGTTCATGAGTGAGGGCAGGATGGAGCGGGAGATCGACAGGCGGATCGGTGCAGCGTCTGCAGTGATGCGGACTCTGTATCGGTCCGTCGTGGTGAAGAAAGAGCTGAGCCGAAAGGCGAAGCTCTCGATTTTACCGGTCGATCTACGTTCCGACCCTCACCTATGGTCACGAGCTGTAGGTCGTGACCGAATGAACGAGATCCCGGATACAAGTGGCCGAAATGAGCTTCCTCCGCAGGGTGTCCGGGCTCTCCCTTAGTGTGAGAAGCTCGCTCATCCAGGAGGGACTCAGAGTCGAGTCGCTGCTCCTCCGCGTCGAGAGGAGCCAACTGAGGTGGCTGGTTCGGATGCCTGCGGGAGGCCCCAGGGGACGACCCAGGACACGCTGGAGAGACGTCTGTCTCTCGGCTGGCCTGGGAACGCCTGGGGATCCCGCCGGAGGAGCTGGTTGAAGTGGCTGGGGAGAGGGAAGTCTGGGTTTCCCTCCTAAAGCTGCTGCCCCCGCGACCCGACCTGGATTTGCGGCAGAAGATGGATGATGGATGGATGGAATGTACATTATGACAGTGCAGTGAGACCAATCTCAAAACCCTGAACATTGATTGATTGATTGATTGGATGAACTACATCAATTTTAGATTGTCATTCTAAACATTTTTACTAGGGATGAACAATTATAGAAAATAACCTAATTGCATTGTTTTTGGTCTTCTTCCCCAAAAATTGTGATTGCGATATCATGCCATCTTTCTGGCAACTGTTGCTATAACAACCATGTCGTTGGCGCAAATCCGTTGCCATGTGTGGCAAATCGGGTGCAAATTTGCTCCAAGCTGTCAGTTTGGTGGGCGTGTTTGCGCCGATATATGATTGGAGCAATATCCTTAGTTACATGCACGATGGACAAAAAGGTCTGGAATGTTGCCGGTGTTTTTTTTTCTTCTTCTGCTGTCGTCAGCCATGCTCTTCTTATTGTTTCAACATCATAACACACACACACACACAAACAGCAGAGACTCGGCATCGCACGGTGAAGTCATTGTCAGAATTCGGGCTTGCTTCCTCTGTTTATTTAACCCCCTTTGAAGAAGTGAGAGTACGCGGTGGTGCCACTCATTAGTATCCTGTTGTACTCGGCTCCACCACTTTAAACTAATCGTCTCTGGTATTTTTTCCTGAAGGGGGAAAAGCATCTCAACAAGCTTGAAATGCTGTTAGCCTATTCAGTGAATGTTTATGACCTCATTTGTCATCTGACTGTGTGCATGTGTGTGTTTTTTTTTGTGTGTGCATGTTTTTTGTCCTCCAGGGTCTTTCCCATCTCCATTCCCATCATGTGATTCACAGGGACATTAAGGGACAGAATGTTTTGCTTACAGAGAATGCCGAAGTAAAACTTGGTATGACCCATGGACACATGCACAGTGGCATCTTCAGCACATGCCGATAGATTGTTGCACGCACAACAATACACTACCTTTCATTTGTGCAAAGATCATAATAGTACTTGAACGGTGTGTTGCTCTGTGTGTGTTTTAGTGGATTTTGGAGTTTCCGCACAGTTGGACAAGACGATTGGTCGAAGAAACACCTTCATCGGTACTCCCTATTGGATGGCGCCGGAGGTCATTGCCTGTGATGAGAATCCAGAAGCCACATATGATTACAGGGTATAAAAAAAAAAAAAAAAAGTTTCTACAAATCTGACACAAAGCAACACATGTATTGCTAAAGAAACAGAATTCAATCAGTTGAGATCATACTGTATGCACAGTATATATTATTGAATAATAATAATAATAATAATTATTATTATTATTATTAACTCAATCTCTGGTGAAATAACCTTATTTATTGATTGATTGAATTATTTTTTATTTTATTATCTGTTCTTATTGCTGCTGGACATGTAAATTTTCCAAAGGGATCAATAAAGTCAAGTCTAAGTCTAAGAATGGTGAAAGTAAAAAGGTTCTTTACTATAATATATTCTGTGTGCCGTTACTTATCAACACAATGTTCTGATTAAAACTGTGCTTGTGGAAAATGAATAAAGCAGCAAAAAAAAAAAATATTTTTTATTTTTTTTTAATTTATTTTTTTTTTTAATTTATTTTTTTTTAATTTATTTTTTTTTTTAACCCATCTCACGGTGACACTTTGCCACTTGCTGTCGACTGGAAACGACGTCAGTGCCTCAGAGCTCAGGTAAGAACCAATCACAGCTCAGCTGTGAACATCACGTGACCACAATCACAAGACAGGTGAGCCGAGCGTGTTCAGCTTTGCAAGCTGAGTTGTGATTGGTTGCTAGCTGTTCCCCTGAGCAACTATGATGTAATTTTGCAAGTGGCAAAATGGCTGCCCCCCTGAGATGATGGTTTTTGCTGCTTTATTCATTTCCACATTCACAATATTAATCAGAACATTGTGTTTAGATTAGTGGAGGAGCACTGACTATATTACTGTCAAGAACATTTTTGACTTCTCCTTTATTTATGGTAACTCAGTCTAAACATTATTGGCTGGGATGGAATTCAACTCCCCAAACCTTTTTCGTGCCACGGATCAGTGCAAACAAGTACATGCTGTTCACAGGCCATAATGTAATGTGGTGCATTCATCTTGAAGTTTGTATTTAGTTTTTTTTTCTTTCTTTCTTGTCAGAGTGACCTTTGGTCTTTAGGCATCACTGCTTTAGAGATGGCGGAAGGAGCCCCTCGTAAGACGTTTACTGCGCTATTACTTTTTATAAACTGTATGTTAACCACTCAGGATTGCTCTTGACTGATTTTTTTTTTTTTCTCTGTGCCTCCCCGGACCTTTGGGTGTGCAGCTCTGTGTGACATGCATCCCATGAGAGCTCTGTTTCTGATTCCACGAAACCCTCCACCCAGACTTAAGTCCAAAAAATGGTGAGCTTGCACATACTGTTTGCATAACTATACACACTTTTCCTTTTTCCAGAGGCGGGCATCTTGCATTTTTTGTCATTCGTCGGGGCCCAGCGCCCCCTTCTGTCATCGTCAGCCCACCATTTTTTTTTCTTCTTCAAGCCAAACCAACCTGTAATGGCTGTTCGCCATTTTATTTTTTTCAATGCTTCCGTTGTCACTTTGTCGCCGCTATTTTTGGACCGACCGACAAAGTTGGGCATTCCGTCAATTAGTGCTGTCACTAGAGTATTTTTTAGAATCGATTAATCTATCAATTATTCAATCGATTAATTGACTAATTGGATTATTTTTATTTTTATTTTTTGTATTTTTTATTATTATTTTTTTTTAGGGGGATTGATATTATACTATGTTACTGGTTCGGTCATTGTTTTCCAAAGTAAAAACAGATGTTTGCAATTGTCTTATTTCGATGATTTTCTTTCATGAAGAAATATAGAAATCAGTAAACAATTACCGGTACTGTTTATAGGCTGAAATCAGAGGATTTGGACAATTAAAAAAAAAAAAAAAAAAATGGCTCCAAATGATTACTCCATTATTAAAATAGTTATTGATTAATGTGATAATCCATTACTTGTCGATTAATCGATTAATTTTGACAGCTCTACCATCAATATTGACCACTGATCTGTATATATTACTGGATAGCCGATAGGCCAAGACTTTTGAAGCCGACAAGGCCCCCAAGAAACGTTTCTCGGCACACGACATTTACAATATCAAAATTGGAGAACATTTGAGACAGTAAGAGTAGAAAATGCGTGATTTCTATTTTTAATTTGTTAAACATAAACAAGAGGCCTTCAGACATTTTACATTTTGCCTTAAAAGGTATAAATTATATGCTTAATGTTTTTTTTTTTAAGAATTAGAACTGTAATTCAACAAAAGAAGGCAAATATAATATTGAACAAACGCCAATTCAATACAAGTTACATCCCCTATACAGTAATCAAAAAGGACTAATTACACTGGCCAGCAAAATTAAATATAATTTTGAGCACCAAAGATATTTGAATGGTTTGTGGGTAATTTGGGGCTGCTGAATCCGAAAATTGCATCTGTTCTTTTGAATTGACTCTAGTTTTTGAGATACTGATATTTTTGTCTATTGATTGATTGTGTTTTTGACAGTTTATAAAATGTACTTTGATCGTTACTAAAAGTAGTATTTGTGATTTGACATGACCTGTTTCATCAAAATAGCATATAAAAACCATTGACACTTTCTTTGCGCCAAAATGTGTGTGGATCATTGTTATCAATGTAAGTTTGCAGTCTGCTTCCTCCCACGCTTACGTCATCTCCTTCAGTGCTTTGCATAATGAATGTAGCCCTCAGATTGAACTGGTGGTTGAACCATGCTGTCTTTCATTCACTATTAATGTCATGAGAAAACTTAAGTTCAGACTGTAGGACAGCCCTCAATAGCTCCAACAGTCGGAAGGATGCAGTTCTCTCCTTGCTCGGCTTCTCTGCAGCTTCAGGCATACAAAATGTGTTTTCTCTGATTTTCCTCGGGAAAAAAATTAGGCAAGGCGTCATTATCATCTAAATGCTGCTTGCTTTAATTCACACATTGGAAACATTGCCTGATCAAAAGACGGAACATCAATTGAACTTTTTTAAAGGAATTTTCTTAGTCGCTGTTCTTACTCATTACAGGTGGGTTTGAATTTTGTTGACAAAATACAGTTCCTGCAATTTAAGCATGAAATGTTGATAGCATTTATTGTTGATTTTTTTTTTTGTATTTCGACTTTTACTTAGTTGTGTATTTTTATTGTCAAGTTATGCTCTTCAGTGTATTTATCACCAATTTATAGCAATATTATATTGGAAATAATTGTTGTACAGTAAATGAATATTAATCAATTGCAACTATTTTTTTTGTTTCATCTCTTGACAGGTCCAAGCGCTTTCTGTCGTTCATCGATAGCTGCCTAGTGAAGAACCATCTGTACCGACCCACAACAGATGTACTGCTGAGGCATTCCTTCATCCGAGATTTGACGAATGAGAGACAAGTTCGCATCATGCTCAAAGATCATCTTGACAGGACCAGAAAGAAAAAGGAGAAAGGTAATTCATTGGGTGTTGTTTATAAGCAAGACTTTGTGGAAGAACAATATTCACAGTTTGTTTGTACTTAACATTACAGTAAAAGGGGACATGCAGTGCATTTACCAAATAGATACATTCATAGTGGAACTGAAATTGAGCAGTTTGTATTCACAAAACTAAATTGGCCATAAACTTGTAAATATAATGTAAAGCCATTGAAATGTGGCAAACACCTTGAAGAGATGATATTCAAGTGGTTTATTAATATTACTCTCCTTGTCATAGCCATCGGATTAATTTTTATCCGGAAACTCTTGATACAGAAGAGAAAGAAAGTGAGAGTATAAACAAAGGAAAGCGAGAGAGTTGCTTTTGGGGGGAAGGAAGTGGCAACAGGAGAATCATGTGGTTCTCATCTTCTGTTAGCTCATAAAAACACACTAATGACGGCTAAAATGTATGTATGCATAAATGAAATACTAGTCATAATAGTGTTTGGGAACAAACACAATTTAGTTGATTAGATTTGAAAACAGATAAATTAATACAAGTATGCAGTACGGGTGTGTGGTTTTATGCAAATAAAGGCTTCCTACTTTTTAGCCCACCATAATTGTCTTTTGTGTACCCACTACTTGGCTTGAAATCACTTAGTATCTCAGCAAAACTGCTTTTTGGATCAGATATCAATGGCGTGAGGCCAAATGACATCACCAGCAGAGAAATTTCTCTGTCCATCCACTCCATTGCGCATGGGAATGGATCTTCTGGCTTGCCTTTAGTTTGCGCAGACAGACACCTGCATCCTGCAACCCTGCTACAAGTCCATGCGAACATGTGGCGTGTCAGTTAAATGTTCACATTTTTGCCAAGATGCTTCCAGACCATATGTGAAGCAAATGTTGTTCCACGCGACCGTGTCTTATTTTCCGGCCTGTTCGACAAGATCACTTCCTGAAGCCGCTGAGGAAGAGTTGCATGAACTTATTCACTGAGACTCAGACTTGAAACCAAAATAGGTTACCTACGTGAAATCGTGCAGAACCAATGAGAGGAAAATTTCCGGGGCTGGGGGAGGAGGGTGTCGTGTCACAATTTTTGATTAGTGAGCATCTGTGAACAAGCTCATTCTTGACCGCAGTTCATTTTTGTTCAAGGATGTCAGGCGAGGAACAAACCTGGGTAAATATACTGTAAACGAGCCTTAAAGTGACAGTGTGTAATCTTTAGTGCCATCTAGTGGTGAACTAATAATTCATTTAATAAAAAAAAAAAAAAAAAAAACACTGTTGATTTAAGAATGTAAAAAAAAATATAGATATAGATATATATATATATATAATTAGGGGTGTTAAAAAATCGATTCGGCAATATATCGCGATACTACATCGCGCAATTCTCGAATCGATTCAATAGGCGGCTGAACCGATTTTTTTTTTTTTTTTTTTTTAAAGAGCTCAGAATTGTTCCTTCGGTAGTCTTACCGATTCAACGTCTTTTTTTTTTTTTTTTTTTTTTTTTTTGGTGTGTGTGTGTGTGTGAATCGATTTTTAAACTTCCATTTTTAATGGAAAAATATTCAACAAAACGTCTGACTTCGGGTTAGGATTCACACCTTGAGCATGGAAGAATGTTATATGAACGGAACATTAAGCCTTAATATTTTATTTTAATGCTGTTCAAACATGAAACAGATTACAACCTCTATAAGACTGAAATTTCAGATAAATAAATCATACATTTTCATATAAATCTTACACTACAAGCTTACTGATTAGTATTTTCTAAATTTGAATGAAAAAAAATCGCAACAATCGACTTATAAATTCGTATCGGGATTAATCGGTATCGAATCGAATCGTGACCTGTGAATCGTGATACGAATCGAATCGTCAGGTACTCGGCAATTCACACCCCTAATATATATATATATATATATATATATATATATATATATATATATATATATATATATATATATATATATATATATATATATATATATATATATAATGGTGTCAGTTAAACGCGTTTTTAACGGCGTTAACGCAACCCCCTTTTAACGGCGTCATTTTTTTTATCGCGCAATTAAAGCTCATTTGGAGCTTTCACCTGGCAACTAGATCATTTGTCTTTCACTTATGGGAGTTCGCCACTGTGTATACAGATCAGCGGTAAATGCAAGGCTTCCATTACAATACTTAAAGCTGATTGGGCAATGACAACCTGTGCGTGGTCTACCAAACTTTTGTTTTGACCAATCACGGTAATGGATGAAAAGTTCGTCTGCGTTGACATTGCTGGTTAGGAAAAAAAAAAAAAAAAAAAAAGCAACAACAACGGGGAAAGAGAAGCATCATGGCGAGCCGTAAAAAGGATATAAATTCAATTTTGAACGGCAAGTTTACTTTTAAAAAATTACCTAATGGTGGCATTGACAAGAGCAAAGTAATTTGTATGTATTGCCATCGCGAACTGAACTACCATCGCAGCACGTCCAGCTTAAAATACCATTTGATAGCCAAGCACACCGTTGATGCCGATTCTCCGACCCCTCGTCAAACCCAGGCATCCGTGGATAATTTCCGACAGAAACCAATGGATGAATCAACTAAGAAGAGACTCACCGAAGCGATTACTGGACGTCTCTCAGTCACCACAACTACCTCGGGGTAACTTCCCATTATTTTGACACTGACTGGGTGCTTCGCTGCCATGCTTTGTTATGAAGACCGAGGACCGGCATTTTGCCAATACTGTCGCAGAGCACTTCAGGCAGGTAGCTAGTATATGGGACATCAAATCCAAAGTCTCACTGACCACATATGGCGTGCGCAATATGATCGCGATATGAAGGCGAGCTTCCCTGTTGTCTGAAAATGTTAACAGGCTTGTCTGTTTGAGCAACTGGCTCAAAGCAAACTAGGATGCTGTTAGCCATTTCAGTTATTTTTCTAATCAGAAAGAAATCAGAAACTGGGTTGAGCTGGTAAATAATGACCAATATATTGCTGCTAAGTTTAAAACAAACTTTAAAAATAGTTTGCTGCACTATAAGCAGAGTCTCTGAGTTTACATTTCATATGCACTTTGTTGGCATTTTACATTGCCCCAATTTTAATCCCTTGGAAAGGGCTGTTGAGGGGCTGTTTGTGTGACTTTGCGTGTGTTGAATTCAATACTTTTTTTCAATAAAAAAAAAGAAAAAGATTTGCATACGAAAATCAATCCTCTTATTCACGTTAACGATGTTACAATTCGATAAAATAATGGGACAGAAAAAAAATCAAGGTTTTTTTTTTTTTTTTTTACAATAAATAAAATGTGCGATTAACTATTAGTTAACTATGAAAAAATGCGATTAATCGCGATTAAATATTTTAATCGCTTGACAGCACTAATATATATATATATATATATATATATATATATATATATATATATATATTTATTTATTTATTTATTGGAGAAAATTCATGGCTCCCTTAAAATTAAACAAATATCCATTATCCAAATATACTAGGAAATGATCACTGAAGGTTGCAAAGATGTTCGCAAACAGTTTACATGTATTTAACGCCATAAAATTTGTACTGTTGCATATTTCATGAGAGAAGTTGTCAGTCTATTTCTTATACAGCATAATGTGGCCAATGTAGTATTTTTTTTAATTAATTATTATTATCCAGTGTTATGGTCTTATTAAATAAACCTTCCTCCCTTCCAATCCACTGTACTGTAAATTACTGTTAACACGTCATTTTGTGTCTCTGCCTGTGGTGCTTGTCAGAGGGCCCCGAATATGAGTACAGTGGAAGTGAAGAGGAAGAAGACGAGGTCACTGAAGAGGAAGGAGAACCCAGGTAAATGCCACGACAAGAAATATCAGATTTTGACACAGAAGGAAACGAGACGTTTTACTATATAATGTTAGAAAACAAGGCAATCAGCCAATAGTATGCCCGATTGTTATTGGGTATCGGGAGTGGGTTGTCCGTTTGGTATCTGGTCCTTTTGAGGTGTGTTGCCATTGTAGAAACAAATCAACACTATGGAAAAATGCAGTATAACGGCAAATAACTGTGCCACAGAATCAGTATTCATCTAATAACATAACAAATACTCAAAATCTTGATGTCAAATTCTCACCATTCTCATCAGAGCTGCTGTTTCTTAAATGTATTAATTGCTACATATGTGTTTTGCAAGTCAACGTTCAAGTGAGCTGACCCTGTGAGGACAAATTTGAAATCATCCGTTCAAGAAGTGGCCCTATTGATAATATTTTTTGTAGTTGCACCCCAGGTAGCATTGCTTATTCTGAAGGCCCTGGGCAGATTAGACACAATTTGGCAAATTTCAATGTTTTCTTTTAACAAGTTTTTACACATTTTTACGGAACTATTGACCATTCTAAAGTGTTGAAAATGGCTTGCTCTCTGTAATGATGCAATGTTAATGACTTCCATTTTTGGGGTCTCCTGAAAAGTGACAATTTTGGAGGTAACAAGGTTTTGGGTCCACTTACACATGCTGGAATCGGTGTAGGCAAGAGAAATGCTAGCGAATGAAGAAGAATGCGTACTTTGTTGAAAATTAATTCAGATTTCATGAAATCAAAATGTTAATTTCGGTTGTACTGTACATGTTAAGAACTGCGGAGAACTTCCTGACATTTTCTTCTTTTTTGAAAGGCTTAAAAATGTGTGTTGATCATTTTGGATGCCGTTCTATCATCATCAACCTAAATATAATATGATTAGAATTATAATTGATGAATTAACAACTGTTTTTATTCATATTGATCTAGTATGATAAATATGTCAAATTTATGTCTCTCACACTCTCTGCATCATTTTTCTAGCTCAATCGTGAATGTTCCCGGTGAATGGACATTAAGGAGGGAGTTTCTGCGTTTACAGACAGAAGATCGAGAAGACAGCCGGCAGCGGAGCCACAGAGTCGGTGGGGATCAGCAGAGACAGCAGGTGAGTTGATTTTATGATGAACCATTATCAGCAAATCTTAAACCAAGTTTTCTTAAATGAACTATTGCATTCTTAAATTCTCTTGTAGCGCAAAAGTGACAAATTTCTGTTGACATGTCATTGGACAAGGGTGACAAAATGAACAACGTTCATCTGATATTCCTCACTGGAAAACACTATTTGTTTTTTTTTGTGTCAGTGGTGTCTTACATCTGACTGAGAGATGCAAAAAGGGATCAATGTTAAAAAACTGTCATTTTAATCCAAATGTGTGCCTTGTTGTTGTAGCAAATGGCAGAGCAGGAACAATACAAGCAGCAGTTGCTGGCTGATCGACAGAGGAGGATCCAACAGCAACATGAGAAGCGACAAATATTAGAAGATGTAAGAGCTGTTTCATTCATTTTGTCACTTCTAACTTTTCGAAACAGAATAGCATAAAGTTGGATGTAATTGGAATCTTGCCAGCAACAGAGACGACAGCTGTCAGAATCTGCCTTCCAGTGGGCAGAACTACAAGAGCTCATGCTTGGGGAAGAATCCGATAACCGTGACAACAGACTCCTAAAGAATGACAGATATCACAGAAATGACAGGAAAAAGGTAAAGAATTACATTTTAATTGTTTTTATTCAAATTGTTTGAGAACATGTCAAACTTTGCAACAAAGTATTGTGCTTATATGTACAAACTGGTTACAAGTGAAAGCACTACCAAGCCATTGTTGACAGTCCAGTTTTGTTTTTTGTTTTTTTTTCTTTCCTGTGTCTTGCTAACAACACTATCAAGTGTTTTGTAGTCCACAGATGCATATCACTAACTTGTTTCATCTTCAAACAAAAACAAACTTCCTGACTTCCTGGGATCTAGTTACATTCACATTTTTGTGTGATTTGAACTGAAATTGTATATGTTGCAAAAGAGGGGTGCTCAACATGTCGATCGCGATTGACCAGTAGCTCGCAAATGTAGTATTGGTAGATGGCATGAGTCATGACTACACTAAAAAAAAAAAAAAAAAAAACTAGTTCCGTGGAGCGCTCCCAATCCGGAGGGTGCGCGGACGAACCCCGACCGGACTGCACTTTTTTTGTGGACAGTTAAAGTTCAACATCGTCTATCAATACAACTCAAAATGGAAGTAACACCAAAAACAGGAAATAGTGTACGTGTCACACTGTTCTGGAGCTTGTTAGTCATTTCAAATGTTTTTGTCAAAATCATTTTAGACAAAACTATTCATCAACCAGGTTGGCAAGCATGTTGAGCAGCCACTTTTTGAGTGACGGTTTGTCATTAACATAATATTTCAAGCAAAAGCGGAGGTGGCAGATACATGTGCAAATTATTTGGCCATTGAAGGAGTTGTCCTCAAAAATTTAAAAAGCAGGTCATTGTAAAATATTTAGTAAAGGGCGTTAGCTAAGAGCTTCCCACCATATTGCAATCTCTGAATATTTTACATCGCACCTCTCAGAAGTCATCTTAAGACCTTAGAGTATCCTAATTATTTGTTTTTTTGTGTGTTGCGTGCATATTAGTGCATGCATGTGTATGTAGATTGATGATGATTTTGATTCTAGATAAATTATGGTGGCACATCACAGTCTACTACTGTCCCTCTATATGTACTTTGTTTACATAAATTGTGTGCGTGTGCATTTTGTGTCTGAAACAGGATAATTTCGCTGACGTGTCTGTAAGGCCTCTGGACTCGGAGCAGGTAAATCATTTTAAGCATTCTGCTTTTTTTTTTTTTCTTCAGAAAGGCAAGTAGAGTTGTTTGTTCTTTGTACTTGTAGTTTTGAGCATACAAAAAAAAAGTGTGGCTCAACTTCCATGTGGATATGAACTCATTCACTCCCAGGACATTTTTGCTGTTTTACTGGATTTTGACTGATTTTGCAAGGCCCATAGCATATTGTGTCCTCCTATTGCTATAAAAACCAAAAGAAAGATTTAAGTCTCTTCTTTCATCAGGAAAAAAAAATAAGTGTATTTCTAGCTGTTTTCATTTTGCATCAATTAGCATGAGAACATGGCTAAGTTTCATCATTATTCACAAATCTGTTTAAAATAGTGGGGAAAAGAGCTTTTTGATCTCTTATACTCTGCTGCCATCTGCTGGCCGTTTTTGTAATAACTTTCCATTGCTTCAAGCATTCTCTTCAGTTCGGAGGTTGCATCAAAGCCAAAACGTATAAATACATCTTTGGGAGCATGGTAATATTTAAAATAGAACGTATTTATACGTTTTTGGGAGTAAATGAGTTAAAAGGCTATCAAGTTTATGCTTTGAAGAAACATGGAGCGGGCATGAGACACAGCTGCTACATGCGTTTGTGTGTCTACCCCCAACGTAATATGACAGGATTCAGAGCAGTGAGATCCAAAGACGAAAAAAGACGTTAATGCAGACAGCCACTGTGTGCAGTTAGTTATAGGAAAAGGTAGAATGTGTTTCATCCATGGAATTGATTTTGTACACCCCTCCTAGTGCAGCCCATGTTTGTCATTTTGAAGTGAAGTGAGGGGAAAATAATTACTTCTAATTCCGTATTTGAGCGAGACCACTGTTACGAGCGAGAGAGAAGGCCATGACATACATACACAGTGCGGTAGCCGGGATGTTGGATTCTGACAAGCTTTTAAGCCAATGTTTATCACAGCAGGGCTTTTCTTTTCGTTTTAAAGCCGTCTCATTTTGTCTCGACTGTTCGCTGCATGTCTCCTCTTCCTGTGCTTGTTTTCTCACCGTTGCCCTCCCTCTGGCATTCGCAGCGTGCATCCATCTTCTTTTCTGCTATTTCTCTTGTTCTGTCGCTCAGTGTTCCTTCTAAAATGTTGCTATTATTTTCAGTGGGTTGTCATTGACGGAAAAAGACGTCAAATGATGCATTTTTTTTTTCTGGCCTGGCAATGAATGTGTTAATAAATAACTTTAAAAAAAAATCAAAGTGGCCCTTGCAGCTTTCTATTTTTCTGTATGTGGCCCTCAGAGGAAAAAGTTTGGACATCCCTGCTGTACATTATATCAACAATTTATAATTGCTTCATTGATTTTTACCATGTTTAAAAAAAAAAAAGAAGACATCACGTTTCTTATCGCTTTTACATTACTAACTGCTACATCAATTAATCCAAAAAGTCTACTTCACAAAAATAACACAATGACTTACATTGTGTTTTATTTGATCACTGCCGTTACCTCGTTTGTGGTTCATCAACAATTCCAGATGCTTTTTACATACTGTATTGTTTTACATGAAAGTTGTACTTTGAGGCGACCGTATGTACCCTCCGTGATCGACGGACGTAAACGTTCTTCAGTCGGTGCTCAGTCCGTGGCTTTTTGTCATTGTGCACTTAGCACAAGATGGGCAAAGATGAGAATTGCCAATTAACAGTGCCCGGCTTTGGTAAATATGTCTAAATAACGGTCATGTGCTGGGTTATGGCTGACTTGATTGTTTGACCTGACTTGTGTTCCCACAACCTAGCCAGTGTAATATCCAGATAAACACTGATGTCATGCATTTGGAGTGCTTTCATAACTTCAAATCCTTTTGCTGGCAGCTTTAAAATGTTTTTCAGTTTACCCCTTTTATAGTGTACATAAATTCTGCGCTTCATTTATTCGCTTTCTGGCACTGTCCGTTTCTATATGTGCTTTCTGTGTTTGCTGCATAGAGTGCTGTGGCTCCAAAGCAGCTGCTTCAGCTTAAGGCCAAGCACTCGCAGCCTCATCTCCAGTCACCGGCCAAGCCGCAGCCTCCGAGCCAGCATCAGCAGCCCTCGTCGGGCAGGAGATCACACCGCACCCTTCCTAAAGACCAAACGCAGCTCCTGTCCCTGCAGCACGACAACAGACACGGGGAGAGAGAGGGCGGCCGGGAGAGGCAAAGAGAAAAGCCAGAGGCATCTGTCCAAAAGCTAATGGCTAACAGCGGGAGCGCCGGCGCTCCCGCCGCTCCCGCCGCTGCTTCCTCGTCCAGCTGCCCCGCAAACTGCCAGCGCTCAGTGGTAAAGCTCTGCCTTCCTTGGCTATCAAACACCCTTTTTATCGCTGCCGGTCCCCACGTTGTGTTACAGGCTGTCTGTCCTTGGTGTGGCCTTGTCTCTTCACAAAATCACTGAATGCTCCCGTTTCCACACCTACTCTCTACCCCGCACCTTTGCGAAGGAAAATAAGTGAATATGGTCCAGTTGACTGCTGGTCATACAACAGAAAGGACACCCAGAGTGAGAGTCTTGGAACTAAAAATCCTTTTCTGTTGCTCAATTAGTAAAGTGGGACTCGTCGTATCGGATTTTGTTATAAAATTGCACATTCACACAAACATGGTGGTTCAATGTTAAGTGTTTAAGGTACAGTATACTTAGGATAAAACCATCAATTGTTTTATGAAACAACACCATTCTACTATGTGTTTGTTATTGTTAACTCCTCTGTTAAGTTTTAGGTCCAGTCTTCCTATTTGGTATTGCCAAACTCTTCTCATGCCGCGGATGTGAACAATACTGAGGCAAGCGCAATCTGCTTCATGTTTTAGATGGATTACCAGGACTCAAATATCGCCAGAATGCTTTTGGCTGCCGGTCTGCCCAACGAGATGCACTCACGGCTGGGCTCTGGTAGCAGTTCAAGTCCTTGTACCCCAGCCATGCAGAGAGCTCACGCTAACCAGGTATTTTCACAGTCCCTTTGATCAAAATTCACTGCAGTGCAGTGGAACCTCTAAGGACAAGAAAATGTGAATGTATTTCTACAATAATTTGCAGTGTTTGATGTCCACTGTTGTCATATTTATGAACGATGACGTCCACCGCATATGCCCATGGAGCTTTCATATCTGTTCGCCTGCACCTCAATTAAATGCACCAAAATCGCGTTAGGCAAACCATAGACGCGGTTTGTCTAAGTTTTGGTCGACCTTCAGCCGCCAAATTGTCAGACGCAACGGGTGCATCACAAAACCCTCTCCCCATAGTTGAGTGGTCAGCCAAATTCCCAAGCAGGCGCAACGTGTCTTGTATTGTATGGAGGGCCGAAACTGTCGACATAAAAAAAAAATAATAATTCAAAAATTAAATACAAAAAAATGATATGAATTGGAAAAAAAAACAATTTATTAATAAATCAATTTTAAAAAATGAATTAAAAACAAAAAACAAAACAAAAAACATTCAAATTTCAAATTGTCCAGTACATGGTGCATTTTACTGAGAGGTTCCACAGTACAGTACTTTTAGATTAACACCATCAACTTTTTTTTTTTTTCTTCCAGAATGCCAATTTGCGCTCTAGTCGAGTCGCCCCTCACAGCAGCTCTATGTCAGATATGGCTATCTCGGCTTTGACCCCTTTCACGCCCATGTCGCCCTCTGATGATGTCTTCTGGGACACTGAGACGCCACCTAAGGTAGTTTTTTTGTTTGTTTGTTTGTTTGTTTGTTTGTTTTTTACTGCCCAGGCAGAAAGCACACCAAACAATTGCTGACCGCAATAAAATCCATACATGGGGCATAGCCTGTTGCGTTTTCGTGTGAACGTGATCTCGTGGCAAGCTGCCAGCAAAAGGAGGATGTAAACCTGCTCACATTGTTTGTGTTCTTTCTAACATCCTGCGTCCACCAACATCAGGTCGGCATGAGTGAGTGTATTTTCAGAAAATATTTTCACTTTGGTCGGAAGGAGACTTTTTATATTTTATCTTTATTGTATTCAATTTAATTTTTAGCTCTTTTTTTAAAAAATTTTTTAAACAAAAACATCGGCAGTATTACATCCACAGAGTGTTACATCAACACCACTTTCTCCACTGTTCTGTGTCTAATGTACCTACTACCTGCTGTCCAGCTCTGTCATAATAAAATATACCATGCGGCGTATTTACTTAACAGAAAAGCATATGGATTTAATTGGACTAATAATTACAACAGTTGACAGTAGACTCAGTAGAGCTGTCTATTTGCTCTGTTATGCTGTTGAACAAACAGGAGAGACCATATGGAGTCAACAGAGCAGTTAATGACTCCATCTCTCCTGTGATTGCAATGTGGCTTTGAAAAGGCACCAACAGTGTCACATAACCTGACAGAACCGGCCCGGAGGAAAAGTGTTTGGGAATTTCTGTATGAATTGGTCATAACGTGTAGTCTGATCTCCATCCAAATTCCAAGAATAAACAGTCTGCTTACAGTAATACCACGCAAGCAATGATTTGTTTTCGTATTTTCATGCAGCATAACATGTAAACATTCACCAGACAGGGAGGGAAAACGTGAGCAAACACTTCATTTTATTCACCTGCTGACACTCTTTAGGCATTCCTCTTTCAGACTTGCACTTTAAAGCAAATGATCAAAACATCTATAGTTTATAACTTTTGATCGGGAAATGGCATGCAATTACAGACAAGATCCTTGCGCTAAAAACAGTACTTATAAAGTACAGTATTGAGGGGAAAAAATATGGTATTCTACATGTGTGCAATATATATTTGCAAATGACTTTTTTTTTTTTTTTTTTTTCACTAGTCATGTTTTCTTTCCCTTTTATTGAAATGTTTGATGGATTGTTTTGGTCCTGTATACAGTGTATACATACTTTTTTGTTTGTTTGTTTGTTTGTTTTTTTCCCCCAGGTCCCAGAACGTACTACCTCTAAGTTTTACTGCAGAGAACTGGTGAAAGGACACAAAAGGGCTGCTTCAAGGTACTTGCAAGATGTTTCTACAGTTCTGGCTCAGATTTGAATGCATTACTTGGAATGAACACTTACACCGTCTAGACATTCATTAAGACATTAATGAATCTAATCTTATGAGAAGGGTTTTTTTTTGTTTTTTTTTGGTTTGTTTTTTTTAACTTGTCATTATGAAGTAAATATACTATAAAATAATTGTATAATTGTAAACGGGTTCCCCACAACAGCAAATATTTTGTATCAGTTTGGGTCAAAGCAAAAGCTAAATAACAATAGAAAGCGTGTGTTGAAATATTGCTGCGAAGATGATGATGATCAGGCATTGCGCTTGCTCATGTCATAAATCTTCTTGTTGTATTTAGAGGGCAATCAGCTTCGGTTGGTTCAGTTCTGGAATGTCGGTTTTGATTAAACCAATATTGTGGAAATCAGCAGAGCAAATGAATACAAGAAGTGTCATGTGTGATTGGAATTCATTTCTATTTTACACTCTGTTTGTCTGTGTGCCTCTCTCACCATCTAGTGGCAGTCCTGTGCTTATGACAGACAAAAGTTCAAGGTCTGTGTCTCACGGGGTATCTATCAGCAATAATCATCCAGGTCAGTTTCTCTCTGAGTTTTCTTTTGAAGTTTAGGAAAATGTAAATAAATAAATACATAAACGTGTGGTTGTTGAAATGAATGATTCTGTCTTGTCTTTTTCTGTTCTTTATGTTCATTACTATGTGTCTCACACCTGAAAGAAGAAGAAAAAAAGTTACAAGTAAAATTGTAGCGCAAACGTATGCAGTACAGTATATTAATTGGGTAATTTGTTTATGTAAAACACGATGATGACAAGCAATTTTTTGTATTTCTTGATACCTGGCTTTGACCAACAGTAATTAGCCTCAGTAAGTGAATTACTATAAGTGTGGTCAAAGATTATTATGTGTGTATAATCCTAATGATATCCAATAAAACAAATTGCCTAGATTCTAGAAAAACTGTGAGTCTTACTTTTGAGGTACTGACTTTTACTGTTTGTACTTTTGTGGTTGCTGTTTGCATAATTGCAAATCTGCATAGTGTTGAACGGAAACCATTTAGGGGGAGTTGCCTTCTGTCTTGTTAAACGGACAGATGGAAATGAAAAAAAAAAAAACTTTGATCATCTCAGTTTAGCTTCCGGCTCCTGTTGGAAGCAGCATGCACTTTTTAAAGATTGACTCAGGGACTTACTGCTTTGTGTATTTGATGTACTGATTATTAAATATAAATGTGTTTTAGAAATATGCTGTTGTTAGACTGTTTGTAGTAGTAGTAATGAATCATGGACAGTTGCTGAGCGAATAATGGATTATAATGGGACACCTTTCATTAACAAAAACAAAAATTTTAGAACCCCATCCAAGACCATATTTGCACTTCTAAGATTGATTTTTGCGTTCGTAAAATGTTATTTGTAGAACTAAAGAGTTGTATTGACTTACCATCAGAACTGTAACTAATTTGAGTTAATGAATTGTAGATCACTTCAAGCTGGAAAGTCCACGCGTGCAGCAGCGTCTTCAGCAGCACAGACGGCAACAGAACGACATCGCGGGCAGACATTTACAAGTAAAACATTATTGAATGTGTAATAAGTAACGTTATAGCTGTAGATTATCACGTTGTCTTGTTTAAACAAGGCATCTCAAAGGTAGAGACAAAATACACTGTAATAAAAGTCCACATGGAACCAGTTAATGTTGGTAAATAAAGCAAAGTAAAACTATAAATAAATAAACATTGTTATTGTCACAAACACATGCACTCACAGGTGCATCCAAAATAGCAATGTCACTCTCTTCTCTGTTTTTGTTTTATTGTGTTTTGTTTCTTTTATCTGCTGACATGCTGCATCTTGTCTCATCTGTTTGCAGGGTGTCAAGACTGCTCTGAGCCCATTCAACAAGGCCGCGGAATATTCCTCCTCCAGTGACGAGTTTGGAAGCAGTGATGAAGAAGAGAAGAACAGGTGAGCTGTTTTACTACAAGGAGATTTATTTTTTATTTTTTTATCCTGTAAAATGAATTGATCAACCAAGATTTATGAAGGGGCAAATTATTGCTGAACTATTATCATAGTTGTAGCACTCCAAAGACATTCAAGACTTTATTCAAGACTTTCAATTGGTTGTAAGTGTGAATGGTTGTTTGCCTATTTGTGCCCTGTGATTGGCTGCCGACCAGTTCAGGTTGTACCCGGCCTCTTGCCCACAGAGAACTGGGATAGGCTCCAGCACACCCACCACCCTAGAATTCAAAGAACAAATTATTATGATGAATCCATATTGGCCCCTCCTTATGGTTATATTTTGTGAATGCCGGGTCACTCTTAAGATTGTACATTGAAAAGTAAAAATATTCAAAACTTGCTCAGACTTTTTTGTTGAAGTTTTGACAGGCCGAGGCTAATATAAACACTCGTGTGACTTTGCTGCCTGATTGTACCAACTCAAGCCATCAACACTTGTTGGTAGTGTTGTCTATTTGTGCAGTATGACCAATGTGATGTCTTTGCATTTGATACACGTTTGCAATATAGTTGTAATAAGTTGGAGGTCCTGTTCTGGATCTGTTGAGGTTTTTTTTCCCAGTGCTTTTCATCTTGAAAACACAATTTGTCACTCATTAATCCTTTTCTTAAACGTGTTCTATTTACTTCACACATCCTCCTGCTTTTCTAGTTGCGGCCTCCCCAATGGAAAAGGAGAGAAATACTTTAAACAAATACCTGATGGTATTGTGCTGCGGCCTCATCGTAATCTTAACCAGGTCTTTACACACACACCTTACGATATTATCGCTAGTTTGCTGTGAAATGTCATATTATTTTGGACTTGAAATAATGTTCATATTTTCTCAGATGACATCAGACGATACCTACATGCTGCCAGACCTACTGCAGAAAATATCGTCAGCAAGTCCTTCTCGCAATGCACTGATGCAGCAGCAGCGAACGCGAGAACAGAATTATACACAATCACCCACGGCACCTCGATCCCCCACACGCCAAGAGCTACATGTGAGGAATGCCTTTTTTTTTTTTTTAAATGACACAACACAGAAACCCATACTCAGAACCCAGGTCCTAGTTTTATGTAAAAATTGTATGTGTACTTGAAACGTCAATAAGGCAAATATTTTTACTGTGGATTATGTTTTGCCATAAAGGCGTTGTACACAATCCATTGTGTTGTTCATTCATCAAAATGAAAGGTGTTTTTTTTTTTTTTTTTACACATATGGGGTCTTTTTTTTATTATTATTATTATTTTTTTGTATTGATGGATGATCAAGAGTGACCTATATTCCCTCAAATCTAGCATCCATCCATTTTCAAATGTGTTTTTTTTAAGGAATTGCATTAGTTACATTTGTCCACTAGAGGAAGGTATTGAGACACTTACCAGTATTGAAGTGGACTGCTACTTATAGTTTTGTATTGTACTCACACTAATCAAGATTATGTTTAATTATTGTGTGTATTACAACCTTATATTTGTGTTTATAAGACCACATGCTAATGCAATATAACACTGAATAACACTTTTCCTCTTTATTTTGTTTTCTTCAGGCTTTCAGCAGTCCATCTTGTAAAAACACCTCATCTTCCTCTTTCTCCTCCTTCATTGATCCGAGATTGATCCCCATATCTTCGCCGCCACAGAGCCCGAGTGAGTGCACACTTCCAAACAAGTGTGCAAACGTTGTATAAACGTGTTTGACGTCGGCAGAAGGCCGAGTGTTATAAGGCAGAATGTTTTCAGTCTGCAGTAAGGGTGAGCCAATCAAGAGGGAGAACCACCGGAAGGGCTCTGTGGTGAACGTGAACCCGACCAACATTCGACCGCAGAGTGACAGTCCCGAGATCCACAAATACAAGAAGAAATTCACCACTGAGGTCCTCTGTGCTGGTCTATGGGGTCGGTAGTTTGCTTTTGCGCCAAATAATCATTTAGACAATGATATGTGTCAATATCACTTAAAGGTCCAGCATGTGCTATGGAAGCCAACATTAGCCAAAAATGTCTTTCCTGTCATTATCCACTACTCTGTCAGCCAATTCACGTACCAAATGCTGTTGTTTGCATGTACATTGTCTGCTTGCAATTAAATTACATTTTTTAAAATGTGGGAATTTGACCAATGTGCATTTATAGAACGCCATCTTAAAACAATGCATATACATTTCAATTTATTTTTTTTTTGGGGGGGGGGTGTGAATTGTGCAAATCTCATATACTGTAAAGTACATGATGGAGATGTTGAGCATTTTCTTGCGAAGAATAATACGAGTCGTGCGTTTTGATGTGTTTGCTCTGCAGGAGTGAATCTGTTGGTGGGGACAGAAAATGGTCTTTGGCTGCTGGACCGAAGCGGTCAGGGGAAGGTTTACTCTCTCATTAGCAGAAGAAGGTTTCAGCAGATGGATGTGCTGGAAGGGCTCAATGTGCTCATTACGATATCAGGTACACACACGCAAGGTTTGTCAGTTGTACATTTAAAATGGTGAGATTTACCGTAACTGCATTAGCAATTCTCAGATTATTCTTAATAGGTTGGGACAGGGTAACTCGTGCTGTAATGTTTGAGGATGTTTTTCTGTAAAGGCAACTGTATGAGTTACTTTGCATAAAAGGAGGATGATTTTGCCTTTTTGTTCCAGGGAAAAAGAACAAGCTCCGCCTTTACTACCTTTCCTGGCTGAGAAATAAAATCCTCCGGAACGACCCGGAAGTGGAGAAGAGGCAGGGTTGGACATCTGTTGGCGATCTGGAAGGTTGTGTCCACTATAAAGTGGGTAAGGAGATTCAACATGGGTGACATTTCTTGACTTGGCAAGCCAAGGTGGAAAGGAAGCTGAGGGTTTATGTTTGTTTGTTTGTTTGTTTGTTTGTTTGTTGATGGGGGCATTTGTGTCTCTTTGCACAGTGCGTTACGAGAAGATCAAGTTCCTTGTGATCGCTTTGAAGAATGCAGTGGAGGTTTATGCCTGGGCGCCCAAACCCTACCATAAGTTCATGGCCTTTAAGGTTGGTCATGTTTTGATATATTTGATATTCATGTCATAGTCCTGCAGGGGGGAAAAGCAAAACCTGAATGTAAGGTGGACTCAACACTGATTGAGGCCGCAACCATACGCTCCCTCACTGAGACATAATCCATTCAGGCAATGAGACCCGCCGACTCTCGGGAGAGCTTTATTAGAGCTGTGGCCCATTTCTTGACATCCACCGTGGCTTGAGCTACTTTTGCTTCCTTACTCGGAAACGGCCAAAAATATACTGCGTTTTGTATGACTTATTGTGCCTATTTGTGTCATGACATGTTCTCGTCTCTTCAGTCTTTCAGGTCGTTACCGCAAAAGCCGCTGTCTGTTGATCTGACAGTGGAGGAAGGCCAAAGGTTAAAGGTTATATACGGTTCCTCGTCGGGCTTCCATGCGATTGATGTGGATTCGGGCACACCCTATGACCTCTACCTGCCCACACATGTGAGTGTCCTTACTGTCTTGTAACTTGTCACATATTAAAATTAGCCCTGGAGTGGGGAAATTCAATTTGTACAACAACAAACAGTTTATTTAAAAAAAAAAAATAAAAAAAAATAATAATAATTAATAAAAAAATGTGAAAAATCTTCTAGTTGATACTTGTTTTCTTTTTCTATGATTTGATTTCTACTTTGTTCAGGGGGTTCAATGTGCACTCTTGTCATATTTATGAATGAAATTTGAAATAGTGTATACTGGTAATATGAAAATTACATCCAGCACACATCTGAGAAGCGCAGAATCTTGCCTACATGTGCCCTGATCAAATTCACCCCCCCAAAAAAATAAATCGTTACACTACCTGCACCATTAGTTAGACGTGGTCCCAGCAGGCATAAAGTCTCCTCGACTTCCAGCCACTTTTGAAACTTTTTTTGTATTATTAAATTATATTTCATACAAAAAATATTGCTCGGCTAAAATTTGCATGCTATGTTTTTTCTTCTTCTTCTTCAGCAATTCTTTGTCATACGAATATGTATATGATAAATATCTCAAGCTTCTATACGTGGCTATGCTGGCATACTTTTTGTGTGTCTCTCTCCCTCCCTCCAAGACACACATGCACAACCCTCAACCATGTGCTACTTTCAGTAATGAAGGGGCTAGCAGGGTGAGAGCGGGACAGTCGGACATTCGCAGGGAAAAATAGGCTCTAAAAATACTCTTCCTGTCCTGCTTTGCTTGCGTGCGTGTGCGTGTGCTCCTCCGGTATATTAAGCCAGTTTTCATCCAGCTGTCTACCACACTTTCAGCTTTCCAAGTTCATTCCCACCTTTCTCCCTGTTAATGTCTCTCGCTCGCTCGCTCTCTCGTTCTCGCCAACGTCTCAACCACGCGTACGCACACTCTCCACTCCGACGTCTTTGGGAACTCTTGAGAACACTTCATGCCCACGCAAGCTCTGAAACACACACACACACAATGCATCAGTCACCCACGCAAATTAGCAGACATTAACACGCACATCTGCGAATCATCTGCGTGAGCGATGTAACAATGCGGGTTCCGAGGCAGAGGATTAAGATTGCGTTGCGTCTGTGGATGCCGCTGCTGATGCTGAGGATTGTGGCGGCTCACACTCTGGTGATGTATAGATTGTCTTCACTTAATTGTGCAGCTGACTGATGTTGTTCTGCTAAATATCATCCATCCATCCATCCATCCATTTTCTTGACCGCTTATTCCTCACAAGGGTCGCGGGGGCTGCTGGCGCCTATCTCAGCTGGCTCTGGGCAGTAGGCGGGGGACACCCTGGACTGGTTGCCAGCCAATCGCAGGGCTGCTAAATATCATTTTGTAAAAAAAAAAAAGCTTTAGCTTTCTTTGTAAAGTATATTCGAGTTACTAATAAGAGTGCGTTTCCCAGATCCAGGGTTCCATCCATCCGCACGCCATCATCATTTTGCCAAACAGTGCCGGAACGGAGGTTCTTGTTTGCTACGAAGACGAAGGTGTCTACATTGACACGTATGGCCGCATCACCAAAGATACGGTGTTGCAATGGGGAGAGATGCCTGCATCTGTCGGTGAGTTTTTTTTTGTTTTTTTTGTTTTTTCTAATCTGCTTACCTAAACGTGATGGGCCTAATTGTGTGCATGGGTGATTTATTTATTTTTCTTCTTATTTTTGGTGTTTTCCGACACTTTGCACAGATAGAATTGGGGGTAATTGTTTGTGCCGGTGTGCCGACTCCCGGCCAACCAAAGCTTAAAATCAGGGCGATCATAGCGCAAACAGTCCTTCAAATTGCGGAAACAGAATTTGATTCGCCGGGTCCGAAAAATGAGAGTGGCACCCGCAAAGTGCCTTTCTACAGGTAATCTGTGGATAATGTAGTTAGTCTGCTGCGTATGTGACGTGGGCAAATGGAGACGGCTTTGCACCCACAATCGTCCATCTGTGTTGTGCCTCTCCAATGGTTCATTTCATTCATATTTCTGAATGAAATGTGATGATTTCCACCACACACACATCTGTTGAGCGACGAATCTGTCTGCCTGCTACTCGATCAAATCCACCAAAATCACGTTACGCCACCTGCGCCACCATTTAGACCTGCATTTTGTCAATCTAAAATTGAGTCTACTGAGCAGATGTGTGAGATGGAACACCCAGCGAGGCGTCGCACGTCTGGGCACCTAACTACAAAAAAATAGCTCTCGCCACCTGGACTTGAGACTGGTTCTCCTTGACGATATGTTGCAGTGCAACAAGCCAAAGAAAGACCAAAGCAGACGTTGAGGATTCATTTTATGATGCTCAATTGATCTGAAATGTGGGTTGATATCACGTTCAAACAGCTTCATGTTAACTTCTTTGTCATACGTATCCTGAAATGTCCAAAATCCAAAAATGAGGAATTCCGAATAGTTTTTCTCAGGGTTATTCAACTTTAAAAGATCCACTCTAAGTGCAATCAACTTGACACATAAAATGTTCACTTTCCTGTAACGTGTTTACTGTATGTTCACGACCTCCTCCATGTTTGTGCAGCTTACCTACAGTCCAATCAGGTGATGGGCTGGGGAGAGAAGGCCATTGAGCTCCGGTCGGCCAACACAGGGAACCTGGAGGGGGTTTTCATGCACAAAAGAGCCCAGAAACTCAAGTTCCTGTGTGAAAGGAATGACAAGGTACGTCTTTACTACGCATTACAACAACCTCCTCCAAGAAATGTTTGAAATTAAGCACTAGGCCAACAGCTTTTATATCAAATATAAATTATAAAAGTTGTCTTACAGCAGTGCTTCTCAATTATTTTCTGTCATGCCCCCCTAGTAAGAAGAAAACATCCCCCCCCCCCACGCGACTGTAAATTTATTTATTATTTGTCCATACAATTGTTATAAGCACACCTCTGCATAACACTGTATCTGTATTAACGTATAAGAGAATTAATAAAGAAAGAAATATTGACCAACTTACAACAAAGAATAAAGTACCTCAGGAGCACAATATTAAAAAAAAAAAAAAAAAAAAAAAAACTTTAACCTGCAAAAAAAAAATATAATATAATTTGTGCTGATTTATTTATTTATTTATTTATTTATTTTGATTTTTTTTTTGCCGTGTGCAAAGCGCGCATGCTCAGTGCAAACAAAACCCCGACACCACCGAGCGAATGCTCCCTGCGCACACTCTGCCAATAATGAGAGCGCCACTGCCCCCTAATGCACTGGAGGTGCAATTACACTTTATTCTAGGACAGTCAAAAAATAAAAAAACATGTTCCCTGAGGTCACGCGTGCCCCTTGATTGAGCCTCGCCAACCATTTGAGAAGCACTGTCTTACAGTATTGCATAAGAAAAGCATACATCTCATATTTCATTCACATTCTTACTTGATTGTTGTACTTAGTTACTTATTGTTGGCACTCTGTTTTGTTTCTAACGAATGCCTTGAATTGTTCTTGTCATGTAATAAATATCTTGTGGTACACATTGATCTGAATGCGCTATAGAACACGCTTGTCTCTTGTTGTAGGTCTTCTTTGCATCGGTGCAGTCAGGAGGCAGCAGTCAAATTTACTTCATGACGTTGGGTCAGAACTCGCTTTTCAACTGGTAAGAAAGTGGACGCGTGATCGGCTTCATCATCTCCGATTCTCACGCTTGTGAAATCGCACCAAGAAGAGCTGTCCAGGAAACGGCGTTACAAGGATCACACTGACATTTTTGTGGAGCTGCTTTTGTCAACATGTGAAGTTTCAGTCCAACAAATTCACTGGATTTTTGTTTTTCCCTCGCGCGTGCGAACTGCAGCTGTTCAGCATTCGGCTCATCTTGTCTGGATCGCTCACATTTCCTTGGTGGATC
This sequence comes from Festucalex cinctus, assembly GCF_051991245.1. NCBI lineage: Eukaryota > Metazoa > Chordata > Actinopteri > Syngnathiformes > Syngnathidae > Festucalex > Festucalex cinctus. The sequence goes on along the minus strand of NC_135419.1, from coordinate 1,213,134 downwards.
GGCGTGCAGACGTTCCCGAGTTCCGTTGCGGAGCTTTTTGCAAACGATATCCATGTAATGGAGGAAGAGGTGGAAAAAATAGGAGCTTTATTATCCCATGTTTACTCTGTGGACATCATCTGAGTGCTTCACAAAAAGTGCGTGCGTGGAAAAAAGGATCCCTTCACAGCCATGAGCAGGTTGCACATTTGATCCCTCCGATGTGCTTTAATTACATTCCAGATTGCTCGTCAGCCGGCAGAATTGCCGGAGCGATTCAAACAGCCACTCGGATGTTGCGGCTGCTGTGAAAAGTGAAATATGAAAGCACCTCAATGAAAAAGAAAGTCAACAGTGTTCAGTGCTGAGCCCACATGCACTTTGGTAGCAAGTTACAGTATGTCAACCTCCCGGTGTAGTTCTTTATTCGTTGTTTATTTTTATCTGATTTGCACCATCAAACATTTTGTAGTCTTAAAAAAATGTGAGCACTGAAGGAAACTGAAGCCCTTTTAATTTCAATATTGTTCATGTAGCAGTTGTCATTAGGTTATTATTGTTTAAAACGTACACAAATTGTTGATTGTGTAAAGCTAAACGAATGCACTCCAACAGTATTTCCTTGTACAGTTCTAAGATATGTCGATGTAAAACAAATTGTATAAAAATGACTGAATGTCATGTTATTTTGTTTGAAAGGTCAATATGACGACTGCTCCGTTTTGTCAAGTGACATTCAAAACCACTCGGGAAAGACGCGCCCGTTTGTGACGTGCTCCAAAATCCGACGTGTCCAAGTCGGATGGTCGGATGAATGGTGAACTTGACCTTGAAAATTGCAGAGGTACAAAGAGACGTGAAACTTGAAATATTGGCACATGTGAGCAATTGTAACATCCTCGCGCCCATGTTAGATTTTCCTTTTCTACCCGTTTCCAAGAGTTGTTTACGACGTATTGTCATTCCATTACATATTCCCATTCCGAATATTGTTTTTGAAGACAAACAGCATTCTAGTCACATTCATTTGAATATCAGTTATGTATGTCCATGATTGTTTGTCATTTCTGGATAACTGATGTGTTTTCATCTCAGTCCATCTGTAGTACAAATTAGAGATCTTGATCTTCCCTTCACTTGCTCCTCACTCCACTTTCATCTTCCTCAAACTCGCATTCATCCAATCGGTGCTCCCAAGTTCCGTCCACCCGCAGTTCTGCCGCAGAACCCTGAATCTGCGTCACTTCGCTTTTGGTAGTGTCGCTGAATTCAATTCAAGTCATGTCAGGCGAAATGCTCTTCAAAATAGATCCGCAACAGTTCATGTTTGTTGTCCAACCTGCCCTTTCCTGCATTGGGAACATTTGCAGGAGGTTTTGAATGTCACGTTTTAATGCATAGCTGCACATTTACAAAATGTCAGTCACAAGGACCAAATGAGCCGATAGTTGTAAAGTGATTCAAGATACTGAAGAATTGCATAAATTCTTGCCAAATTCATGGGGGCGTGTGTAGATTAAGCAGGGCTTTAAAAAAAAAAAAAAAAACGGAACGAGGAAGTGCAGTGGTGGCAGTGGAATAAATGATCTTGAATGTTGTCAATAGAGGGCGCCAAACTGAGGAAAGGTTTGGTATTCAGTTGTTTTAAATGTCACGTTGAGAAGGCGGTCCAAAGCCCGCAGCATGAAGCTGTTCATTCAAATATGGACCTGATGAAGTCTGCAGTATAAACACACATGACAGCTGTGTCCTTGTTATTGTTTCTTCAATGCAAGAAGCATTATTACATTTTGTCGAAATAATACATATGTCAAGAACTTTATGTCTGCTATTTCCAAACCCTGTATCAAAGTTGAAGATTTGTTACTTTGGTTTCTTGTTTTGCACTGGATCTATTTTTTGTTTGCTTGAGTTTTGGCATGCTAACATGTTTGTATGAAAAGTGGCAGAAGACGACAATAAAAGTGTTTTTTTGCAGCTTTCTACATATTGGTCTTGATGATTGTCAAAAGGTTTCTCTATGTTCATATTTGAGGTGAACTCAGGCCTTTCAATATCCATCCATCCATTTTCTTGACCGCTAATTCCTCACAAGGGGTGCTGGCGCCTATCTCAGCTGGCACTGGGCAGTAGGCGGGGACACCCTGGACTGGTTGCCAGCCAATCGCAGGCCTTTCAATATACAATTGTAAAACATTTCAAATGCAAAAAGGTCCCAACTTAGGTTGATGTTTTGATAAATTGTTTCATTTTTGGTGATATTGATGTCTTGATTATCCTTCCAGTTTACCAGTTGTACCGTTTTCTTGATCCAGTTGCATCAACAAAGACAAATGATATGCACATTTCAGCACACTATTTTTAAAGGGATGCTTGACTCATTGAGCTATTTTCATCAATAAGAATAAAAAAAAATTCTATAATTAATGTGATAACTTTGTTATTTTTCACAAACAATACCTGAACAAACTAATTTCGCCACTTGTTGACTGAAGATGGCGCCTGTTTTGTGGAAGTTGGTCACCGACCAATCACGGCAAACCCGGAAAACACGTGCGCCGTGTCTTTAATTAAAGATATTAATTGTACGTGAAAAATAATGAAGTTACGATTTGTATCAGTTTCTTAAAAATAGCGAACGCAATCTTTGCGTTCTCTCGCAAAGATTGCGAGGGAACGTAAAACAAGCAAAGTCATTTTTTCCGCCTACCATGTCACCTTAGTACCTGAAAGTCGTACTGGAACAAATTCTATTCCGATGCGTCTCCTTTGCAATGACTTCATCAAGCATGTGACATTGGCAAACTTTTAAGTTCTTTTGTGATGATTTTCTGACTTCTCTCAAATTGTCTCTTTTGGTCAATCTTTCCTTTCTCTCATCTTGAGAAGGTAAAATGCAAGCTCTGTCGGGTATAAATTGACTTGGTAAATCTAAAATCCCATGATGTCGATATTATTCCGAGCAATAATGTGTTGCTGCCAGGAGAAGTCCAAACCGCTCATGTCTGCTTTGATGCATTGAGCCTATTTTGAAGCGATTTTTTTTGTCCCGCTTTATGATGCCACTCTCTAATTTTGACCTGACAGGAGCCACCGAGCTGCCCCCCCTCCCTCCACGAGCAGCAGTAGCCTCGAGATTCCCCTCAATCTTACAGTATTCCAACCCCGAATACACACGACTGACTGTGTGTTTGTGTGCAAATGTCAGCTGGCTGAAGCTGGCCGAGCGTTTCCCACCACCACGCAGAAGGAATTTACAATCCTGTTTGTTTTTGAAATCATCAGTGACGGTAAGCAGCAGAAGTCGTAGTGGTAGCCAAGTGCTTTGTTGTTGATTGTGCAACTTGCAGAAGAACTTGTATATTCATTCAAAGCAAATTTGGGTGAATCAATTGTTATAACGTAATTCATGTAACCAGGAGGATTCTCTAAGTGTGTCAAAACATCCATTCAGGAAGCGGAAGTGAGAAAACGGCAAGAGCTGGTAAGGCGGCAGAAGGTTGTGGTTGGCACTCGGCCCGTCGCCGCTCCGATGTGATTGGCAGGCCGGAGGGATCAGGTGACTCGGCCCCAGGCTAAATCTGGCCTCCCCCGAATGACACGTTTGAGGAGCTTGGAGAGTTTTGCGGTGATGCAACAAAATGTTTTCCAGTCCACAACATTTTTGCTGAACTTGGCTTGGATTGGAACAGCCTCACAGTTGTCAGGTTTGAATCTCGGTTCTGGCCTTCCTGTTCCACTTTGGATGTTTCTTGTTTTGTTTTGTTTTCTCCGATTACTCTGGCTTCCTCCCCATATGCCCCAAACATGCATGTTGGAAGAATTAAGACTTGAGATTGGCGTGAAAGTGAGTTTGATTGGTCGTTTGTCTTCTGCTACGTGCCCAGCATTTGGATGGCGACCAGTCATGGGTGTACCCTGCAGTCTTGCACCAAATACCTCCAAATGATACAGAAGTAGAAGTAGCTACATCTACATGAAAAGAAAACTTTGTAGAAGCAAAAGTGATCCTGTAAAATATTACTTGTGTAAAAATATCAGACATATTATTAAGTGTCAAAAGTAGCCTCATTTTCTAAATGATTGGAACTTGTAATGCATTTCAAACAAAATAGAGAGAGTGGTTCAACTGGTTCCAATTTTATGATGTTTTCCTTGATCCTTTTTTTTTCATGTGTTTACTTAAGTGGTTAAACTTCAACCTGTAGCTATGTACCCAAATGAATGAATGAAGCAAGCGAGCACGTGACGTGACGCCAGCTGATGTCTTTTCCAGCGACCTTGCAATTGAGAAAGGAGATGCAACTATACTTATTAATAATACTAGTGGGAAATGTTTAGGATTTTTGGAAATACTGGTACTAACATGCTTGATATGTCGATTATGTTTTTTTTTTGACAGTTATAAATGTAAGAATTTAGAGCATTGTGACCAGATGTATCAAATATGACACAAATCAAAAGTTATAAGTGGAAGTTGATTTTCATTCCCCCCAAGAAGGATCCATAAATACTCTAGAATCAGAATTTTCTCATATATTTCATGGTTCAGGCTTTATAGTACAGAGGACCTAAAAGTGCCAAAACTAAATAAATGAATACGTATCATGAATTCATTAAATGTTTCATCTATTAATAAATATGGGTTAAAGACGTTTTTACAAGCTGCCAAGATGCAACCCGGCATGGAAGGGCAATTAGTTCCACGACAGCAATGGCTTTCTCCTCCGTGTTGCAATCGTGATCCGGACCGAACACTTTGTAAAACATTGTGAAGTTTTGGATATAAAATGCAGGCCAAAGTCCAGGGGTGAAGCGGTCTATCCCATCTGCAGCCGTCGTCACACTTACGTAATGACAAGTTGTGGCTTCTAAAATGTGTCTCCCGTCCAGTGGTGGTGTTGCATGGAGGCGGCCGTTACACTTCTTGAAATGAAATTGTACATTTCACAGGCCGTCCTTTATTTATTTCCACCTGATTTCTCACAAAAGTCGAAAAAGCCATCGTGGAAATCTGCGGTGAGGTTTTATTTGGAGAGATTCATCTCGGGTCGCAGAGGCTCAGGAGGTCACAGTTTAATTTAGCTTGGAAACCTGAAACTCAGTGTTGTCTGTCGGGGATTATAGGACAGAAGCACGCGCACTCGTTTTGGTGTGAAAGGCCTCATCGGTTGACACCTCATACACCTTTTTCTTTTTTCCTTTTTCTTTTTTCTTTTTTGTTTTCAGTGTGTACAAACCAAACACTTGTCACTGCCTCCTGGAACGCCTGAAACATGGCCCAGTAAGTTGCGCAACTATTATTAAGATCAATAAAAGTCAGTCAGAATGTACGGAATTGATTCACGTAAGCTTGATGTACCTTTTTGTGCGTGTTCTGACGAAGTGTCCGGGGAGTGCAGAAGAAGAGCAGCTCCTTGTCGCTGACCATCTCGTCCTCGTCCTCGTCCACCAGGGGGCTCTCCTCCAGCTCGTCTTCGTCTTCGTCTTCCACCAGAATCGCTTCCAGACACTCCAGCTTGGCGCAGCAGCAGCAGCAGCAGCCTTGCGTTAGCCCTCCGAGGGTGCTTACAAGCGACGACAACACGTCGAAGATTTACTCCTTTTTTTTCTGCTTAACAAAATATACTGTCTGATGTTTCCAGACGGAGAGTCGCATCTACGATGAACATTCTGGAAGTGGTGTTGCTGCGACATTTGTAAAGGTACTCTATATAATCTTTGTTATTTTTATATGGAAGCCAAAAACGTAAGGAAACACCCAGTATAGGAAATTTACAGGACTCTCACTTACTGAGACGTCTCAATAATTTTTGAAATTGACCAGGAACTCGAGACGTCCAACACAGCACAACCAATCTGGAAGGCTGCTGCAGTACCAGCATTGGCCTGTGAGAGGCAGCATGGTGCCCCTGCGCATGCAAACTGACAAAAACAAAACAAAAAAGAAGACACGGTCACGGTTAACTGTTTGCAGTAGGCGGTCCCAAAAGCAATTATGAGATTTGTGAGTGCGAAAATAAAAAGTAATTCAACTTCAACTTAACTTGTAAAACCTGTTTATTCCTTTAACTAAAAAAAACAAAATCTAGGCAGAAATTGATTAACGGCATTGCTTCTAATAGTGGCACATGTTACAAGCTTGTTCGTAATAGTTGAAATTGGAATAAATCAAAATCAGCTGCTTCAGCCTTTTCCGCTGCCATTTTTCAGTTCATTGATTTGTTTAAAAGGATCTGTGTGTATTATTTTCTGTGTTATGTATGGAGCTCAAATAAAACCATTCATTCAAGCTACCACTGTATTTGAACCCATGTTGTGTATTAAATATTAAATGCATATCACATATGAGACCTCGTTATGAAATCGAAAGTATGCTATGGGATTAATTTATTGATTGTGCTTGCTTCTCTACGGTGGGCGTGGTCACATCCCCCAGTGCCTCCATGACGTGTGCGCACTGAAGGGCCAGTTGGTGGTCCTGGAGTGTCGACTGAGCGGGACTCCGCCCCCGCAGGTCACGTGGTACCGAGAGGCCCAGCAAATTCTGGACTGCGACGACTTCAGGATACTACGCAAAAGTAAGTTGAACATTCGAAGAAAAAACAAAAAACAAAAACATTCGTTCAATGCATTGATTCAGACTGTCAGATGTACATTTTGAATCACTTAATTCACAGCCAGAATGACATAATAAAAGTAAATGTATGATACACAATTGAAAACTTTAGAATAAGTCTTGATACTTCACCAAAAAGAAATAACTTTTCTTCCTATTTATTTTCCCAGAGGCCAGTTCTGCATCAGTGCCAGGTGAGCGTACAGTATGATAATTAATCATAATTATTACCACTACTGGATGACAAATGTTTTCATCCAACAGAGGAACTTTGTACACTGGTGATAACTGAGGCCTTTCCGGAAGATTCTGGCGTGTTTAAGTGCGTCGCCCGTAATTCCTTTGGCACAGTCTCATGCTCGGCCATGTTGGACGTTTACGACGGTTTGTTTATTTCTCTCTCCGCATAATAATAAATTGTAAATGGAACTGAATTGCTGCGTCATAGCAACACGTCTATTGTAAATAAATGTCAAATGAGTGTACTAACTAACAGTAGGCACAACCCATAAAACCCGACCACGTAGACCTCGAGGAGCAGCTGGAGATGGAGGCGATTCGCCAGCAGGGGGCAGAGTGCTTGATGGAGTCAAACGAGGCAGAATTCCAACTTGAGAGCGCCCCGCTTCATAATTGTGGCGATTTCCCCGCTGTGCTGCCCGACACCGTGATTGTTCCGCTACGCGACTGGCCGAGCAGCTCCCTGGAAGACGTCGCAAGTGAAGAAGGGTGAGTGAACGATATCCAAACAAACACGTTATGTTCATGTATCCGTTTAATTCAACCTTCGATTTATATCCGTTTTCAAGGTCATACTTTTGATATGAGCATTGAAACTTCAGGCCCGGAAAGGCCTTTTCTGCTGACCTCAACACGATCCAGATCGTCGAAGCTATACTTACAACTTCAACACTAAAATGTGTTCATTTATTCCTAGGAATGTAGCGATGATGGTAATATTTCAATATTGCGGTCATCAAAATGCCACAAAAATCAGTGTTGTCATTTTAAAAGCCAAAAGTCAAGATTGTATTCCATTTGTGCAGTTTGGCACCCCCTGCTGGTTAGTTTATTAATGCAGTTAAAAAAAAATTATTAGGAATGTTTTGGCTTTTATCCACTGCAGTGGTTATCACTCCCCTAGATAGTCATATTCGGAAATATTTTTCAACATAAAAAAAACATTACTTTTCAACCGCTTCAACCAAACACAGCGTTGTGCCGCATTGTTACGTTGTGCCGCTGAGCCAATAGGAGCACATGACAATGACATGTGACATGACATAACAAGGCCTAATTCTTTAGCACTGCTTGTTTGGTATTATGTGTAAAAAAAAAAAACAAAAAAAAATATATATATATATATATATATATATATATATATATATATATATATATATATATATATTGTGCTTTTTCCCCACAATAATATTGTGATTTTTGTTTTATTCTTGTTTTATTTATTTATTTATTTATTTTATTTTATTTTTGTTTACAGTATCATCAGCTTTTTTTATATTGCCAACCTCCCCACTACATTTGGTAGTTATTATGTAGCATTTGTTTTGGCTGCTGTGTGTGTATGTTTAGTTGTTGTTTATTTATTTCTTTTCATTTGGATAGCAATCAATCATACTTTATTAATGCAGTGCTTTTCACACATAAAAATATGAAAAATGCAGCTGAAAGTGATTCACAATGACGCTTTGAAAAAAAAAGAAGAGAAAAAGTCTTTTCATTGGCTACCGTTTAATTTCAAAGGATTTCACTGTTATTCAAAGATACGTTTCATTTTGTTCATTCACTGTTACTCAATGGGACGAACAGACACGAGGTATACAAAAACGGAGTCAAGAAGGAAGGCTTGAGGTTGAAAACTGAATTTGATTTCAAAGTTTCTAGTTTGAGTCATTCAAGTGCAGCGGGGCGGTTACACCACCCGGGGGCGCTATCGCCCAAACGTTGGTAGGGAAGAAGCAATAATAATCATCAGCATAATAATCAGGTGGAGCTTGTGCTACTTGCAAGTTGCAAATTTCTTCTGGTCTTCAGTCGAGCATGCGAGCTCGGCATCGCTTGTTTGTCTCTTGTTTCTTCTTGGCTGTCGTCGTCGATTCTTGAAACAAAACGGACACTTTTACTGCCTGTCTGCCTCAAATTCAAACACAAAGGTCCAAAGACGTTTTCTAAGGTAAGAATGTATTTAGTTTTTTTTCTTTCCAAGCCCTCGTTTTCATATGAATAATGCATTTTTCAAGTGTGGAGGCTTGCGAAGTTGCGACCCTTGTAAAAATGGATGAATGGCGAATGTGTTAATATTTTTGGAGAATTAGTTGTACAACAGAAATACACTAAATAGTCGATGATATTTTTTATTGGGAGTATTGAAGAAGCTGTAAAATGTATTTAAAAAAAAAAAAAAAAAAAGTTTTGAGGGAATGGATTGTCTGTCTGTGTATTTCTGATGCTACGGTAGAAACACCTGTTGCACAACGCTAATTGACTTAATTCAAATTGATTGCACTTATTCACGTTTCCATTCTCAACTTATTTCATCTTCATTATGTTATGTCATCTTGCATGCCCTTTCCATATTTCACGATCTCTTTTGAATGTCCAGTGTGCAGTGCGCATGCTTACCAGCTCACATTGAAGCCAAGTGGCATCTGAGAATAAATTCTGAGCTCATTTGAGGGCGCTAATATTTCCCTGCCCGCATACTTGGCTCTCTTTGCCAAAGGTTTTACCACCAAAACGAGTTCTTTCTTAACTCAAGTGCTTGTTCTGTTACTTTGTTTGTTTCAAAACAAATGTGAAAATAGAGTCAAATGGTTGTGCTCAATCATTACCAAGTTTCCATTTGAGAATCAGATGCTTTGGCTTTTTTTTTCTTTTTTTTTCCCTCCCCTGAGGGGTGATGTGTCCTGTCTATATTAACGGCTGCTGAGGTTTAATCTCACCTGTAACGTGAAGTGTCGACATGGTGACTTTTGACCTTGGGAGCCCTCCTTCCTCGCTGCAGCTCAATGTTTGTTTACAGTGTAACTTTTGGCAACAGGCAAACTTTTCAGCTCATGTTGAGGTTCAGTGGTCAAGTTTTTAAATGGAGTGAATCCTGAACAGGCTACGTGGTTATCAGAATGTTGATGACTGGATACCTTGATGAGCCGTTAATTTTTCTATACTGCCTCTTCTCTATAGCAGTATTTCTCGATTTCCCCGATCCAGCCCGTTTTCCATTTCTCCTTCAGCCAACACAGCTGAGGATCGTTATCAGGCTTCATGCACAGCTTGTTGATTGTTTGAAACACTGTGTTGGCTGTTGGAGACATGGAAAACAGGCTGGATGGGGGTACAAACCCTCCACCTAACCATGTTGAAATGAAGGCATTACAATGATGTGATTCGATTGTACTGATGAAATCTGTATGTAGCGACATAAAGGCGCAGCACATGAAAGCGAATGCAGCGTTAAAGGTGACACAAACTAGCTGGTTTGCTTCTATTTTTGAGGTCGCGTTGGCTGCAGATGCCAGAGCGCATTGGACAGATTGTATTGTTAACTTTGTTGTTGTCGGTCGCAGAGGACGAAAAGGATAGCGTAGCCGTGCCGTGCCGGGCAAACGTCGTGCGCGTGTGTGAGTCACCAGTTGTGCGCTTGCACCTGCCAGCTGATGTCCAAATTCCTCGACCAATATAGCTTTGCCCACTTAATCTCTTTCTCTCCCTTGCGCACGGTCTGCGAGGCCTCAAATCGGCCCGCATGAAGTCCTGGAAATTCTCGTCCCTGAAGAACTGCCCGTTGATGACGCTGAAATCGATGTTCAAATATATGGTGGCAATCGTCATGTTGACCTTTTGCTTCCTTATTGTGTTCTTGTGTAATCAAAACATTGCGGTCACCTTCAAATATTGTGTGAGTGAGATGCTGAGACGAAGCCAAAATGGCTTCACTTGAATCATGTGTTGCATTGTGGCCGAAAGTAGAATTCTGCTCATTTATTCTGACTTTTGGTGTTGCAAATAGTAAATCCTTGTCGTGGCGGAAGCCGCATGCTAACGACGGAGGGGCTAATGCAACCAAAATCTTTTCCACCAAAGAAAGAAAAAGAAATCGAAGAAGCGTAATTTTGCTGAAAATGTTGAAACTTTCCGAATTCACACATCCGAACGTGTTCTTCGTCTGCTGCCACTCATCACAGAAATATGTTTTATTTTAATGCCACAATTCCTATTACTTTTCCATAGTCACAAACAAGTGACACACAAAAAGAACAAACACACTTTTGTGCTTTTGTAAAATACAGCAATGAAAAATATTAGAAATATTATATATAAAATATATGCCGGTATGAATATAATATATATTAAGGGACTTACTTGCTAATGCAAGCACGCATTGAGTTCCGACATATTGACTCTGTTCACAAGCAAATTATGTTCCCCTTCATCTGACCGTTGGCATGAATTTTAAACATTGAAGGGCCAAAACATGCCTTGTGAAAATTAAACTGCATAAAAAAAACGAGCCACCAGAGGGTGCTAGAACTGCACAAATCAACCCAACTTTTTTTTTTTTTTAATAAACAGATGTACTGTTTTTAATATCGTGACATGACGACAACGATATTTGTGGTAGTTTTAATATGGCAATGTCACGGTATTGACGTCATCGTATCGTGACATCCCTATCATTTATGTTTGAGGTCACAGAATTATTAAAGCTTGTCATCATCATCAGTGGTCAATATTTGCATTGAACAGATGCGCAAAGAAAAAGGAATAGACGCATGGGCTTGTTGCTCAATTTCATGCTGCATCTAGCGATAAACCAAGACGTTTATTGATATTTATGTTGCGGCTTGTTTGACTCAGGTTCCAAGAGCCCCTGCTAGTCAAGCATTCTTCTGAAGATCACTTCAAGCACAGCTCAGAGGTCCATCGGTCACCAGAGGTCCCAGTCTCTTCGCCTGCACCTGCACAAGACAAGCAAAAAGCCCCGACAGCCAAACTCTTCACTCCAATCAAGCTCGCCTTCAATGTAAGAAGTCATTTCAAACTCGATTTGCAGCCTTTGTGCTCCCAGTCTGCAATTTTTATTTTTTGTTTTTGTCCAGCCCTCCCCGTCAGGAGGCAACACTATGAACCTGCCCGACCTGCCAACTTTTAAGCCCGGCGCCTTCCCTCCCAGTGCCTTCAACTATGCGCGGCCGCGACACTTCATTCAGTCGCAGTCGGCCTTCCAGGCACCCAGCTATGAAAGTGTGATGCGGGAGGCTCAGGAGAACCAGGAAAACTCCAAGCAAACGTCAAGCGTGGCCCAAGTTGAGACGAAAATGACGTCGTCGCATCGCCAGCCGCTGGCCAAGTCCTTGTCTCAGACTCGGTCACAGTTGGAGTCGCTGAGCCTCTCTCGGGATCCGACGCAGCCGAACGGGGGGACGGGCAAGTCGTCGTCGTCGTCGCCGTCGTCATCCGGTCTCAGCTCGCCCGTTTCCACGTCCTCCGCCGCCGCTCCTTCCTCTTCTTCTTCCGCGCCGTCGCGCGTGACGATGCGCTCCAGCATAACCGTCACCCCGAGCGCCAGCGGGCTGGGCAGCGCCACTCTGCCGGCCAACCAGGACGCCATGTCGGCTCCCGCCGCCTACCTCTGCTCGGTGCTGCCCTCCCGCTCGTCGAGCTCCGCGTACTCGAAAGTGTCCCCGAGCTCCGCCCCCCGTTCCCCCACCTCCCCGCTAACCCCTCAGCTCCCCGTCAAGGAAGCCGCAACTTCCTCCGCCGCTCAGCAGCCTCCTCCGTCGTCCCCTCCCTTCCCTCGCTCCGACCTCTCTCCCGCCGCCGCCGCCGCCTCCTCGCCGCCTCAGCCCAACGCGCCCGTCGGTCGCGACGGAGGGGAGCCACCTGCTGTGGTGTCCATGCCCGCCAATTACAAGGGGACGCCCAGCACGTGAGTCAACGTTTTGTATTCATGTTCATTACACGCAGCCAATTAGGAAACACGGCTCGATTTTCACATTCGGCACGGGGGATGTCACGATATCCAAACATCACGATACGACATTATCACGATATTGTGGGGGGGTTGCCGATATTTAAAAAGGGTCACAATATTGTAAAAAAAAAACCACACAATATTGTGCTTTTGTACATAACAGCAATGCATATAAAGCACCTACAATCTCTAATAACAATATTGTTGTTATATTGCTAATGCAAGCACACATTGATCACTTCACAAGCAAATTCGGTTCCCCTTCATCTGACAATTAGCATCGATTTTAAACATAGAAGGCCAAAACATCCCTCATGAAAATTAAATTGCACTAATAAAATAGCCACTAGAGGGTGCTCGAACTGCACAAATAGAAATCAACCTGACTTTTCTTTTCTTTTTTTTAACAGATGTGTTCCTTTTAAATATTGTGAACGACGATATTGTGGCAGTTTTAACTCATTCACTGCCTTTGACAAGTATACTTGTCAATTGTATTTTTTAGAGCAGTGCTAAATGGGGGCGAATCTGAGCATGCTCCACTGTAAATATCAAACTTGGAAACAACTTTACTGATGCCCAACCACCGGTAGATGACATCATTGCCCCATTTTATAGGAAATAAACACAGTTTCAGAGTCCATGGGAGAAATGGCTGTATTTTGGCAAACCTACATTTTTCTGCTGTCAATTATAAAAGAACGGGACGGGACAAAAAGTAGGGAGTCTATTCTGTTATTTGGTAGATTCGGTTTATATATAATTATTGAATGTAATATCACGTGAGTATTGGAAATGTAAAAATTTTCTATAATGACTGGCAGTGAATGAGTTTGATATTGCCCTTATTACTATTTGTCACTAGTAAGCCAACTCAGCTAAGGCTGTTTGAAAGCGCTCTATGAATAAAGATGACTTGACTTGACTAACGCCATGCGAGTGTCCAAAAGAAGACGCTGAGGACGTTTAACGGCTGCAATGCGCATGCCAAGTCTGGAGTGGCGCTGTGGTGACAGCAATACAGTTAGACGAGATCAAACCAATTCCACATCGAGCGCAATGTCGTCTTCTTAATTCTTTTGTCTCTGGCAGTCTTCCGAGGCCTGTTGTCAAGAAGGCCGTAACTTCCCGACCGTCGTCGTCTCGCTCCACAGATGAGGAAATTCAGGGCTCCAAAGATGCGCTCATCCAGGACCTGGAAAAGAAGCTACGTTCAAAAGAAGTGCGGAGAAGAAGCAGCCAGGTATGTCTTGTTTTTTGTTTTCTTCATCAAACAAATTGCGGTAGATTTTCGTATCAACATACCGATTATTGTTTTTGGACAGAAACTTTCTTATGAGGAGCGCATGGCTCGAAGGCTGCTGGGTCCCGACAACGCCAGCTACATGTTTGACCAAGACAATCTTTCAGACTCACAACTTGACCAGGTGCTCTTCACTATTCTTGAAAACTTTTGAATAGGAGGATCCTTTGTTGTCATTTTTTAGCACGTGCGCCGTGTGGCAGAAAACATGGCGGACTGTTAGCGGGCGAAATCCGCTATTCTTCTACGAAATTCTTCTTTTCAAATCCAGTCTTAGAGAAACATGCAGTCACGTTATGTAGCATACTAGCATTGTAGCTGGACGACTTTTTCTTTAGCCTTCACGTTTAGCGATCCGGGATCGCCCATTTCATGACTAGGAACAAGTCGATCGTGCTTGGGAACACCTGAAGAAGACCGCAAAACAATATGACTCAGCGGATTTTATAATGCACAAACTTGATTATTATTATTATTATTTCATCCTATCCAAATAACAAATATATAGTCACAATTACTAAAGTGAGTGTTTCGAAACCCGTCAGCATCAGACGGAATCTGGGCTTTGAACGTGACGTTATACCCTCCTTGCTTGCAGCCATTTCTTCTCCTTTTCGCGGCCCCTTTCAGTGGGAATGCGATTATATTTAAAAAAATAAATGCATAAAAATTAAACATTTTTTTTTTTTTATCAGGACCCCAACAATTGATGGCACAAGAATGAACAAACTGCTTCTCTTAATCCTCCTCCAAATGTGCGGAAATCATCCTACTCCATGCAAAACGCGTTTCTTGCCATACATTTTCCCATGATGCAACATGTGAAACATAAACAATACGTCTCACAGGATCCTCCTATTGATTTACATAGAGCACAAGACGAAAGTCGCAATTTGACTGAATATAATTCATGTTTCACAGATTAGGAAGAATATATGCCTGTGACTATTGTTAAATGACCTAATCTGTATGTGTAGGAATATAATAATAATAATAAGTGTAATGTCTTATTGATGAGTCAGTTTTGGTTCCCCTGCAGGCCATTTTGGGCCACTTTCTGAGAATAGAACCTTCTCATTGGTAACAATAGAGAATATTACTGCCTCAACCTTTTTGGTTGACTTTAAATGTGAAAACCTGCAATTAACTTTGGGCTGTTTTGTGCTATTACAGCCCGATTCACCAGAAGGAAGACACACTGGCGGCTTATGGTAAATATGATGTCAATGAAATGACTTGTTGGAGAAGATGCATGGGATGGAATAATGCATTCAAGCGTATGACACAAAATCCAAACAATAACAACAATCCTAAGCATGCAATAGTAATTGTTGCCTCTCACTAATAACGTTTTAGTGTTGAATCTTATCTTGAGTGAATGTGAATTTAATGGTTGCTAAATTAAATGTCAGCCATGTGATCATGAATGAATTTCTTGGATTTGTTTGAAGGTACCAAACACAAAATAAAACCTTGTTGGGTCTGTTAAATTTGCCAAACAGGGTCAGCTGGTTGGATCATCTGATGTGGCGTGAATAACACGAGAACTAACAAATGCAACTCTTATGAATTCAACTTTTTGCCCTCAAACTAAAACTTGTTGTTTTAAATCCTGTAAGTCACAAATGAGGACAAGACCACGAGTGCGTGTTTGTCGTGAGAAAGTCCAATCTACTCGCTGCGTGTTGAATCATAATGACGGACATTGTAAATCAACGTTTTTAGGGGGAAGCGCCACTGCGGGACGGATGAGCGGGAAAACGAGGGGTCCGCTATCCAGGAGAAATGTTACGCCCCCCGCTTCTTGCAGATCCCTCAAGACCTCACTGTGGAGGAGGGTCGCTTCTGTAGAATTGACTTCAAGGTGAAACACGCGAAGTGTCACTTCACAAATGACCGTCAATAAAACCTTTTTTTCTGTTTTTTGTTTTGAAGTACTGCCAATAAAACGCTCTTGGCTGCCCTCCAGGTCGGAGGGCTCCCCACGCCAGACGTCTGCTGGTACCTGGACGGCAAAGCCATCCGTCCAGACGACTACCACAAGATGTTGGTGTGCGAGAAAGGCCTGCACTCGTTCATCATCGAGATCGTCACCGTGCACCACGCCGGCGTGTACGAGTGCGTGGCCAGGAACCGCGCCGGAGAAAGCAGCTTTACCTTGCGGCTCGACGTCATCGGTGAAATGTCTTCACATTCTTTACTGCACATGGGGGGAAAAAAGTCAATATTCATATTGCGGTATTACTGTGTATTCGTTACCTTGGAAATGCACGTTTTCACTGCATAATATCGTCTTAGAGAATTCAGATTGTCTTTTTTTTTTTTCATTTAGAGCAGCTAATGAACGCATTTTGACATTCATGCTGTTTCCTCTTAAAATGTTTCACATGACTTTAAGTTGTTAAGTAATGATAATTAGGGATGTTTGATACCACTTTTTTTTCAGACCAGTACGAGTACTCAACCAAGTACCGAACACTTTTGATGCATAAACACCCCCCCAAAAAACAAAAAAAACAAAAACAAAACTCGTAGGTAACTAATATATAAGCGTATTGCACTTTTTTTGGGGGGGGGTTCTATATATGTATTTTTTAATTGTCTTATTCTGAATATTTTTTTCTGTTTTACTGAATATTTTGTTTGTCATTAAAAAAAAAATTCAGAAAAATGGGGGAAAAAATATTAAGAGAACAGGAGGAAAAATTACTCAGAAAAAAAATATTCAGGAAAAATTGAGGGAAGGTGGAATTTATTTAAAAAAAAAAAAAAAAAAAAAAACAGAAGCTGGTGCTCTGCTTTTATATTATAAAATATTCAGAAAAACTGAAAGAATAATAAAAAAAAAAATAAAAAAAACAAAGCTCCCCCCAAGGGTTCTTTTTTCTTTCCCAAATACATTTAATGCATTTCCGTACTATAAAGACGTATAGATTAAATGACATTAATAGCAATTTACTATTTTCATTATTAATTCATGATTATATACATATATAATATATAATAATGATCAATAGCGATACTTGGTCTTGGTACTCACGCAACCTTTCTGCTTTTGTCTAACCTCTTAACCTTGATTGCTGTGTCGCAATCTCATTTGTGCCGCTTGTTTTCCTTGTGTGCAGCCCAGGAGGCTCTCCGCCCTCCCACCTTTGTTCAGAAGATGTCAAACTTCCGAGCTGTGGAAGGCGACACGGTGCGGTTAGAATGCAAAGTGGATGCGTCGCCTCCTCCTCAACTCTTCTGGAAGAAAGATAAAGAGATGCTGCGCATTGATCCAGCCAGAATGAGGTGAGCTCAGTCGGTTCCTTTTCACTTCAAACCACATACAAACTGTTTGTCAGAATCGCAGTTTGTCTTCAGTCACAACCTGTTTGAGAAACAAAAAAACAAAAAAAGAGCAACAGAGGGAGACAGAAGAAGAAGAAGAAGCCTGGCGATCTATTGAATGTTGACTGGCGCCACTTTCTCTTGTCTGTTTGTTCAGCCTGTACCAGGACGGCTCGGGCAGGCAGTGCTTGTTGCTGGAGAGGGTGAGCAAGTCGGACGCGGGGTGGTACACGCTCTCTGCCATCAATGAAGCCGGCATGTCCACGTGCAACGCCAGACTGGACATAAGCTGTAAGTCTCCCCGCTCGCCACTGTCGTTACCGGAGGAGCCCGAAACGGCAAACTGGACCCAATTGTCAAGCCTGAAACAAATGCGACGTTACGCCATCAAACAGAAACCTGATGAGCACGTGAACTGTTGCTCCCGATCGCAAAAAAAAGAAAAGAAAAAAGTGTAAACGTCGGGTCCATCCGCTGGATAGAGACGACGGCTCACTGGAGCAAAGTCCAAAGGCGCAATTCGGTTTCTGCGGGATCACGTAACGCGACATCTGCTCTGCGAAGTGGTCGATCGCTTACAGAGAAAGTGGACCTGCCTTTTGTTACGCTCGCGTCATTTGATACCAATTGAAAACCTTTTGCATTGATAAACGACAGTTAGACCCATTTTTGAATTCAAATCTGTTTATTTTATAGACCCAATGTTGGAATCAAATAATTTATGTATTTATTTATTTATAGACCCATTTTGGCATTTATTTATTTATTTATAGACCCAATTTGGGACTCAAATGTTTATTTTTAGACCTATTTTGGGATTCATATATTTATAAATCCATGTTGACATTTATTTACCGGTATTCATTTATTTATAGACCCATTTTGGGATTCCAATATTTATTTATTGTATTTTTTCCATTATGTTCATCATACTGGTCTCCCGCAGTTAATGAGTAAGTGAAATACTAAAATGATTCACTTTTTCCATGTGTAGTTAAGTCTCTGACTTTGGTGTGCAACTGAATGTAAATAAGTAAAGATTATGTTGACGGTATATTATTTAATATTTGAATCTGGTATCGCTTACCCTTTTGTATGTCAGGAGCCATATTGTGTGCCTACTGTCCATATAAGTGACAGTTGAGACGCCGAGTCCGTGCTTGTCCATGTTGAGTGGAGAGGAAGTTATTTTCAGGCATCTGGCACGACGGGAATGTTACGTTAACTTTGAGCGACGACCTCCATCTTGATTGCTTGCACTTGAATTCCTTGAATCACATCAAATGAGTGTTCAAAATTCTTCATGACGTAACTTTAATGTGAAGCCATTAATCTTTGGTTTGAATGACTTTGCCAGGCCGAGTAGTGCCACCCATGAAAACGGCGCCCCCTGGCTCCAAGGCGTTGAAACTGCTGTCATCTCTGAGCCACGTGCCCGCCGTGACGTCAGAGCCCCCCTCCAAGCACACGGCCCCCCCCCTGTACGAGAGCGAGGAGCTGTAGAGCCTTTCCAAACACGCGCAGTATACACACACCTCACAACTGTCAACGCGCTGATGATGACGTATTTTAGAAGTTTGTTTAGCAAACGTGCACGTTCGTCTTAAAAAACAAAAAAACAAAAACAAAAAAAGTTCATCTTCTTCAGTCTTTTTGTTGCCCATGACTGCTTTTACCGTTTGAGGCTGCAGAGCTCATTTTGGATTCAAGCTCGTAAGCCTCGCTTAGCCGTCATGGCGTCTCTCGGCCAAAAGGCGCATCGAGGTCACTTTACTGTGCGTGTATTAATAGTTGCGTGGCGACAGTTGGCCCGGGTGCCAAACGCACAGTTTACCCGGAAACATTTCCTCGCAAGTCGGCGTCGCGAAGCACGTATGTTGCGTGGATCGTCTGGATTAAGAAAATTTGACCTCAGCTTGTTGTCAAGCTTTTACACGCATATTGGTTGCATTTTGTCTTGCGACTGACTCAACTTTCTGTCTCACAACCACACCACTATTGGACATACACTTTTGTTTGTTTTTAAAAGTTGATTGCTAATATGGAGTGTACGTGAAGGTTATTTATGTGTTGCCTCTCTTGCCCTGCAGTCCAACAGTGTGATATTCATTCTCAGTGATTACAATGAACAGATTTAGGCCTGCCCTATTTTGAACTCAAAATGTCATAGGCATCTATTAATAAAATGTTTCCAGTTACAAAATGAAATTTCTCAATATATTAACTCCTGGTTTGAATCTGTTTTGTATTTGGACTAGTCAGAACAATCGTTGTTTTTACTCACAAAGCTTGTGGTTTAGTCGAGCACCAAAACGAAATGTTGAGCTGCAGGGAGGAGTTTTTTTTCCTCTTGAAACACTTTGTTGGATGAATGCAGAATAAAGCCAATATCAACTCAACTTTGCCTCTTGAGTTGTCAAATTCATTTGTGGAGGTTTGATCAGTGATCAGGAAGTAATTGATGCAAGGTGACTCTGATGCCACGGCGAGGAGAGGATGTAGAGATTGAATGTTTTATTTTAAAAAAAAAAAATATCAAAAGCACAAGAACCTGACGGAAAAAAAGCTAACTACAAAATGAGATCACTGACTTACTAAACTGCTGCACACCTGCTGTCCTGACATATACAATACTGTATTTGTGTATTATACAGTGACATGCTCACTTGTAGATTCCAGTAACAAATTGAAGAACAAATGTTTCCATTTCCATGATTGTAAATGTGAAGTTTTAGTGAGCCAGGCATCTTACTTCATATTTCATAAGAAATTTAGATCGCCATTGTGCCAAAGGTAATATATAGATAATTAACTGTGGAAAGGTTAAAATAGCAAAATATGAACTAGATCAGCGTTTTCAACAGCAGCTGCTGATTGTAAAAGTTGTGCTACAACTTTCCAAAAAGAAAAGTGAAGCATCGCATGTGACTATCAATAATGAACAAAAACAAGATCACAAAAGAGACATTTAAAAACTATGATGAGCAAATGACAAACGTTCTTGTGAATATACTGTATATGTTGTATAGAAAACATTGCAACTATATTGTTTTTAAATATCCAGATGTTTTGTGTCCATCATAATTGTCAGTGAAGTAAAAAAAAAAAACAAAAAAAGGCAGCAGGCTTCACAGCTAGTTCAAGTCCTGCCGGCAGATCAAATTTCCACATCGCTTTCTTTATCGTTGTCGTGGTCGCCATCGTAGAACTCGTTAGCTGCTTCTGGCCTGTGGAGAAGTCACATCAGGAATTAAGACTTCAAATATGTATTTAATAAACATTCTCCCAAGCGATACTCGTCGATGTCACAGTTGAAGCGCGTTCCCGACCGACCGTGTGTAATTTTCCTCGCCGCCTCTCTCGTCCGGGTCGGCCTCATCGGCGCGTTCGTAGCTCAGCATGTCCGAGGGGACGTCGTGGATCTGGACGCTGGGGGCGTGGTTCAGCATCTTCAAGTTCTCGAACACCGTCTGGCGGATCTGCTCCAAATACTGCAACCGAGAAAAACGTCGTCGCGCGCTTCGGGATGGTCGCTGACGACGAACCGTTTTCGGATCGTCACCTGTCGCGAGTTCTGGTTTTCTATCCTGGTGCTGACGTCAGGATGCAGCGTGAAGTCTGGAGCAAAGTACTCAAAGTACTCTGGGAAGGAAACGTTTGACATGATGTTAAAAGGAGTGGTGACGTGGGTTGTCCACTAGATGGCAGCACTAAAAAAAAAAAAACATCAAAATGTAATTTGGATGCAGTAACTCACCACTGTAAGGCAGCTCGTCGCTGATAGATTCATCCAATAAGAGAGACGTCTCAAATGTCCTATAATGCAGTTGAAGAAAATATAAAATGGATTTAAAAAAAAAAAAAAGATTGTTCACGTGCCACATGGATCAAACTTACCAGCATCGAGCCACGTTCCTAACTGTGTATCCGCCTCCTCCCAGGACCAAAAGGGGAATCTTGAAGCTCTTCACAAACTCGACACACTCGCTGCACGAAAAAAAAAATTAAATAAATCAACTTCAACAAAAACAGAATACAAAGAGCTGCGGCAACTATGGCTGCACAATATTGGAAAAACATGCAATATAGTTGCTGAATATAGCTATACTGATATTATTGCGATATTTAACATGTACCTAAAGAAATGACACTTATGATCTCATGAAAAAATTACATTTTAAATGAAAAAATTGTAAAATAATCAAACTCAATGTATTCTTAATTAATTGTAATTACCTCTCGATAATATTCAACTATTGGATGACAGTGCACGTTTTCGTTAAGTACATTTGTGTTCCAACTATGTTTTGTATTTGCATTATTAGGGATGGAACGAGGGGCGTGGAAACCAAATAAAAAGAGGGGGTGAGGAGGGGATTTGTTTCAGAGAGTGCAGTAGTGAAAATTCCGTATCAAACTTATTGCACGTCTTTGCGATATGCTTTACTGCATAGGCCAATATCGCGATATTAATATTTTTGCGATATATTGTGCAGCCCTAGCGCTAACTAATACAAACCCGTGTCCTCGTATGCTGAGGTTAAAGCAGCCCAGCCTGTCACAGCCCAGAGAGTCTGCGCCACACTGAAACATTTCAAATCAAAAATCATTACATGATAAGTTGAAGGGTTAACGTGTATTTTTTATTTATTTTTTCTGCACAAGTGTTTGTGGTACCTGCAGGACAATGCAAGTGGGCTGATAAAAATCCACCACCTGCTTAATAACTGGCTGGAAAAGCTGCCTGTAGCCTACCAGACATAAAATACACATTCACAGTCTGATTTGTTGACACCAGTGGGCGGGGCTAACTCACTCTGGTCATCAATGCCGTCCCTGAGAGGAACATTGAGGCAGTAGTAGCGTCCGCTCTCAGCTCCGACCTCATACATGTCACCTTGGACAAAACACGGAGAAACGAGCACAAGATTTCAAGTGTAATTTTTTTTTTTTTTTTTTTTTGACTCACAGAAACGTGCTGAAAATCTGGAGCTCACCTGTCCCAGGGAAAAAATAATTCCCATATTTGTGGAAGGACACGGTCATGACGCGGTCCGTAAGGTAGAAGGCTTCTTGCACGCCGTCGCCGTGGTGAATGTCGATGTCGATGTACAGGACCCTCGGGTGGTACCTGAAACGCAAAACAGGAAGCGTACAGTAGAGCGACGTAAATAACATCAGCTTGTGCGTCGGCTCACTTGAGAAGCTCCAGTATACTGATGACGATGTCGTTGACGTAGCAAAATCCCGACGCCTGCAAACACAACACGATACGTAACAAGGAATCTTGTTGTACGAGCACTTACGCTTTGTATTCATTTTTAGATTAATCACATAACATCTTCTGACCTCAAACTTCTTGGCGTGGTGTAATCCTCCGGCCCAGTTGATTGCTATGTCACAAATCTGGGAAACACAAACCACTTTATGAATGATATTTTTTTTTTTTAAATTGTGTGTGTGTTACCTTGTGATTGAGTTGAGTGGCGCCCTGCAACGACGCCCCCGTATATCTGGAGCAGAACTCAAACAGACCTGGAAAGACCGGACTGAGACACACAAACACAACACGACAACCTCGATAATTGAATAACTCCACTGCGATCACCGGCAAACTTCATGAGGAGCGATTATAGAACGCGAATGGCTCGACACGTGAATGTTGAGGTGTGACCACTCACCAGTCATCTCCCACGTTGAACGTGTTGAGGCTCTTGGTGAAGCCCTGCATGTTGTTGGGGCTGACCTTCTGCAGGAAGTCGATGTAGTCTTCGGAATGGAAGCGACACATGTCGTGCTGCGACGCTTTGTACGGCTTAAACACCTGCAAAAATATCAACGTACGATAGCTTCATTGCATGCAGTTTTATAGGTAGCTTTCCTGCGCTAACCACTATCCAGCCTGGCAATGCTGTTTTCGCTCAAATTAACAAAGTTGTCAACTATTCCTTGGCATTATTCTCTGTCAACATTTTGGCACTCATCTGAGCACATACAAGGAGATGGGTATCAAAAATAAATAAAAACTACTTGCACAGCTTATCCTCCCGCAGATAAACACATGTCGCTCGACCACGTGATCAAAAGCAACTGGTGTCATATGTTGTTGATTGTTAGTAGTGTGTTGACCTCACCATCATTTTCTTATAAAGTCCATAGTGCAGCACCAGGCTGTGAGTGAGGGACAATCGGTGAGGCTTCATAGGATGACCAGCACCTTATATCAGAAAAAAAATAGATATATATAAATAACGTTTCAGTCATATCGTGTGTAAAATTTGAAATGGTTAAAGCTTCAAGCTGGAGGCCAACAGGGTTTGGGATGTGATTCTACTTTTGGACCTAGCTCGGTGCTTAGCTTGAAAAATATCGTCAGTTGGATTTCACATATTTAAAAAAAAAAAAAAAAAAAAAAAACATATCGTGATTAAATACTAAAGAGAAACTAAGATATACACAAAACCTAAACATTGACGAAAGTTATGAATGAGCATCCGTAGGCCCGCTCGGCTGCACAACCTTCGTTACTCACCATAATGAAAGTTGCCCACGTCAGGGTCATAAAAATACGACGTCCTGTTTGTCATTCTGAGAGACGCGTTGTTTTTCTAGAATTGTGGTCGCCTTAAGTGTTAGAAAAACGGCATTTTGTCTTCAGTTAGCATAGGTAGCCGCTGCCATGGTACAAAACAGAATGGGTGACGTCATCAGGCAGCGACAACCACGACAGAGAAGGGCGGGGCCGCGGAGACGTTCCAAAGGAATAATAATAATAATAATAATAATAATAATAATAATAATAATAATAATAATAATAATAATAATAATTTTTATTATTATTATTATTATTATTATTATTGTTGTTTACACGAAGCTGGTGAAAGGACCTATTAATGTAGAGACCAGATATTGTTTTTTAAGACTTAAAATTCGAAATACTTATTCAAAGCATGCACTTAAGTAAAAGTACAGCCTCCGAAATTAAATGTACTTGAAGTTTGAAGTTTATTGAACATGTAAACATAACATATAAAGATAAACAAATAGCAGGTAAAAATTGAGAGAAAGAAAAAGAAAAAACTCATAACAATCATTAGAAATGGTTTACATGTCCAAAGGGAGTAGGACGACGTTAACAACTTATCTAATCCTACCCCTTATTCTTTACATCTTATTTCAACAGTAAATTAACACATCACAATAAAAGAAAACGTACAATTAAACTCATGTGGAGAATCCCACTTCAAACACACGTACAATTGCCAATCGCGCATGTGCATGAATTTCCGATACAATACATCAACGAACTCGCACATACAACCCTCACAATGCAATCAAAAGAAGATTTCATTTCATTTCTGCAATTGTACCGGTTCACGTCTGATCCAAATAATACTCTTGAACTTTATTTTTGATTTTTTATTTTTTTTAACTTGCGTACAAGTTGTCCAGGAATGGCGGCGGGCGCTGCAGCTACACCAACGCTAGAGGGTGCTATAGCCCCAACAGAAATATAGCCCCAAAGGGCCCTCCACTGCCTCCAGTATTTACCGGTACAGTATTTGATTTTCTCAAATGTATTTATACATTATTTTGTCAGCCCTCCCTTATGTATCAGTCAATCACCTTCCGACCTGGGAAAGAAAAATTATGTCGCCTGTCCAAGTAAGAATCATGATAATGCCTGAAAAATACACCTCATATATAAACTATATTTGTGGGTTTGCAATTTTAGGTAACTGATCGTACACAACACAACAATTTGGACATGCAGCAGACAGTGAGAGAAAAATGAATCAGTGCTTGAATCTGAACGTAGTCCAAAAACCTTTGATGACACGTTTTTATTGAAGAATTCTAACACAGGCTAGCAAGTAAATCAGAACAGAAAAGGAAAGACTCTCTAAATGTCTGCAAACAACAGCATGCAACTTGATGGCGAGCATCTAGGTGGCACACTTGGACTTGTTGATGGTGTTTTGAGCAGACTTGGAGCCCAAAGACACTTTGCAGGTGTAAGGGACGTCCGCGTTCCAGTCGGACGTCTCCACGGTCAAATAGCTGCTGATTTTGTAAGTGCGGTCCGCTTGTCGCACGGCGGGGCCGGTCGCGACGGCGTCGCTCGTCCGAAGGCCGCGAGCGAGCCACGTGACGTCTGCATATGGGGACGACTGAGTGGCCACGCAGACCAGGGTGGCCTTTGTGGACTGGAGCTCGTCGCTGGCCGGGGGGAAGACTGTCACCACGGGGGCGGGGAGGTCAGCGCCTGGGGGGTGGAGTCAAGCCGTTCAGAAAAGGCGTGCATGGACGGATGCATGGATGGATGGATGCATGGATGGATGGATGGATGGATGGATGGATGGATGCATGGACGGATGCATGGATGGATGCATGGACGGATGCATGGATGGATGCATGGATGGATGGATGGATGCATGGACGGATGCATGGATGGATGCATGGATGGATGGATGGATGGATGGATGGATGGAAGGTTTGCAAGTCAAGGCCGAAAGCTCAAAGGTGCAGGCACTGAATTATACTGAGAGATTTTTGTCGTGTTTTTACTCAGTCAGAAAATGAGAAAGAAAATTCAAATTAAAGACCTAAAAAAAAAATGTGTCACAATAAATATTAAATAAATGAAGAAATGAAACACAGTAACAAAATATATTAAATAAATATTTGTTATTGTAACATAATAGTCTTCATGGTTAAAAAATAAATAAGTAAATGTAGTTATCTCATAAAAATATATTGGAAAATTTGATTATTGTTTTTATCGCAAAGGAAACACACAAAAATGAAAATTGTCGAATTAAAAAAAACAACAAAATTTAGAATAATCCATGCATTATTGTCTACCTCAGAAGTAAACACACTAATAATATAAAAATATATTGATTTTTATATCAGTGTGAGATTAGATAAGATTGATTAAGACAAGGTGACCTTCAACTGTCAAATACAGAAAAAAATAGTGACCGTTCAAATGTAAAATAAAAGATGGAATTAAAGGAATGAACATTATTTGTTCAAATATATTCAAGGGGAAATGAGTAGATTTGGAAATCGTACGAATTGGAAGGACTTACTTGTCACGAGCAGCTTGCTTCCTCCTCCGAATACCACAATGATTCAGTTTGTGTTCACAGCCGTACAAAAACGGATGAGACTCGTGTTGGGCCTCTTTGGACATTTGTTTTTCATCCCAAATACTTTGGGCTGCCAATATTTACTCCTGTTTCTCCATTTGTAAGTTAGTGGAAGTCAACCAATCAGTCGAGTGGTCACCCTGCTGGAAACGGCCTTTTAGATGTGGAAACAATCACTCATTGAGGCTTCTGAAAATGCTCCATGGGATTTCCATGTTCAATGTAGATTCTGCATCTGGATCCGATCTGGACAAGTTCATACAGTTTTTCATTACTGGCACATTCAACAAACGTATTTTCATTTGAATGGAAGCATCAATCCGTCCTGGACCAGAACTCAGCTGACCTTTGCTAATGGAAGCAGAGAACACTCGGGACTGCAGACCTTGACAGGCCCAGAACTGTTGGAAAAGTCCGACATGTGGCTCAGATGCAGAAGTAAGAACGGGCAGTTTGTGTCACGCAATAAATCACTGTGATACGGTTTCGCTAGCAGAGCTGTCCCATGTGCTACAGGAATACTCAGCAGAATCTCCTGCTTCTGCATGTTTTAGGATTAACTGGTAATTTGTACTGGAGGACGTTTTAGCATCAAAACGACTTGAGGAGAATCCTACTCCATAGCTAGGTGAGGAGGACGAATGGTGATGAAACAGAATAAACTGAGGAGCGTCTCCGGGAATTTGTTTATAAAAAGAAACCGCATAGTTATCATCCCTCTGAATGTCGCAGTTGAAAACGACTTGTTGTTGTCCTACAGGAACTGTCATCACCGCCGGCGTTTGGGTCAACACCTTGGCTGCGTCAACATCTGTCAAAAGAAGAAAACAATCAACAACAAGCTGACACACACAAAAAAAAATGTGAACACGGAGGAGAAACGCCCGAGATGGTCTCACAAGTCAGAGCGCCGATGAGAAGGAAAACGGTCCCCAACATGATGACGAAGCGTCAGGATGACAATGCTGGTCTGCTCGAAAGGCTTGCAGCTTTTAAAAGCGCCAAAGAGGAAGTCGTTGAGGCTTTGACACGTCAGTCGTTCATCCAGCTGTGCATTTGGTACGTGTCGATTTGCTTCTTGACCTTAACACCAACATTAGAACATCACAATTATAGAAACCACAAATAAGATACAAAACACAAGATAACAGCATGCAAATGTACAAGCAATATTTATAAGGACAAAAACATTCAAGTCATTCGAGACATTGATTCTGATTTGTTAAAGAAATTCATTTCATTTAAATTTACTGGAAAGTGAAATCATAGAATTGCTTCTCAATACTTTACATATGTTGGACGATCATTAAACGTGCAAAGACTGAGAACGATAGTTCAGGAATGTGGAGGTACAGCGTTTAAACTCGTTTTATAGATTTGGCCATTTGTTTTCATCATTCAAATTTGGCAGGATTTTTAACAATACTCTTCTCTGTGGTGTGTCAAATTTGCAAGACTTTTTTCTCTCTCTCTCTCTAAATGGTCAATCAACACATATATCGACTGAACAGATTATTTGTGCACATACTTGAAAGGCAATAATCTTGATTTTTTTTTTGTGTGTCGTATTGATTCTTTCTTCCTGATTTTTAAGACTATTCATTGTAAATTGTGCAAAAGAAGATCCAGCAAAGGGCAGTTGAGGGAGCTGTTGCTTGTCAACTCAGAATTTTTTTTTTTTTTTTTTTGCCAACGCTATTCAAACCTGCAACAATAACATGAGCATCTGAAAGCAAGCTTCCCTGTCTTTGACTGCTATTACATGTCTAGATATTTGTTCATATACATCATATTCCGTGTCCTTGTCTGCACACCAGAATGTTCTCCTGCGTCTGTGAGTTCCATTTCTACTTGTTGCCGCAACGATGGCGGGCCAGCAGAGGTGCAGTCCGAGTGAGATGGTGATGGCGTGATTTGACAGAAGTGGAACTCCATTTGCATGGAAAAGGGCCTGCAGGTGCATCCTGGGACGGCCGAGAGCGGAGACTCGCTTTCTGGTGCCTCACTCATCTTATCGCAACACTTTTTTTCAAAGACGAAAATCTAATCAAACACCTTCACTTGTTCACATCTCATCATACAGTATTCATAATCATGATCACATAATGTATTCAGTGCAAGGCCACATTTACGCACAGTATACATTCTTAAATCAGAAATGAACCCAATATTACTTTGAATCAACCTAATTTTTTATTTACATGAATACAAAGATGACAGGACAACTGGTTCAGATAAAGCAATGTTCACTTATTAGCATCCATTTTAAGGCACATTGCATACAATATACAATTGCTGGATTTATTTATGCCTGTGCAGTCAAGAATATTTATTCTTGCTGGAGTGATTGAGTCTTATCTTCAAATTTCTCTAATTTAAGAATGTACGATAAATACAGTAAGTAAATGTGGCCTTGCAGTGAATACATTATGTGATCATGATTATGAATACTGTATGATGAGATGTGAACAAGTGAAGGTGTTTGATTTGATTTTCGTCTTTGAAAAAAAGTGTTGCGATAAGATGAGTGAGGCACCAGAAAGCGAGTCTCCGCTCTCGGCCGTCCCAGGATGCACCTGCAGGCCCTTTTCCATGCAAATGGAGTTTCACTTCTGTCAAATCACGCCATCACCATCTCACTCGGACTGCACCTCTGCTGGCCCGCCATCGTTGCGGCAACAAGTAGAAATGGAACTCACAGACGCAGGAGAACATTCTGGTGTGCAGACGAGGACACGGAATAGGATGTATATGAACAAATATCTAGACATGTAATAGCAGTCAAAGACAGGGAAGCTTGCTTTCAGATGCTCATGTTATTGTTGCAGGTTTGAATAGCGTTGGCAAAAAAAAAAAAAAAAAAATTCTGAGTTGACAAGCAACAGCTCCCTCAACTGCCCTTTGCTGGATCTTCTTTTGCACAATTTACAATGAATAGTCTTAAAAATCAGGAAGAAAGAATCAATACGACACACAAAAAAAAAATCAAGATTATTGCCTTTCAAGTATGTGCACAAATAATCTGTTCAGTCGATATATGTGTTGATTGACCATTTAGAGAGAGAGAGAAAAAAAAGTCTTGCAAATTTGACACACCACAGAGAAGAGTATTGCTAAAAATCCTGCCAAATTTGAATGATGAAAACAAATGGCCAAATCTATAAAACGAGTTTAAACGCTGTACCTCCACATTCCTGAACTATCGTTCTCAGTCTTTGCACGTTTAATGATCGTCCAACATATGTAAAGTATTGAGAAGCAATTCTATGATTTCACTTTCCAGTAAATTTAAATGAAATGAATTTCTTTAACAAATCAGAATCAATGTCTCGAATGACTTGAATGTTTTTGTCCTTATAAATATTGCTTGTACATTTGCATGCTGTTATCTTGTGTTTTGTATCTTATTTGTGGTTTCTATAATTGTGATGTTCTAATGTTGGTGTTAAGGTCAAGAAGCAAATCGACACGTACCAAATGCACAGCTGGATGAACGACTGACGTGTCAAAGCCTCAACGACTTCCTCTTTGGCGCTTTTAAAAGCTGCAAGCCTTTCGAGCAGACCAGCATTGTCATCCTGACGCTTCGTCATCATGTTGGGGACCGTTTTCCTTCTCATCGGCGCTCTGACTTGTGAGACCATCTCGGGCGTTTCTCCTCCGTGTTCACATTTTTTTTTGTGTGTGTCAGCTTGTTGTTGATTGTTTTCTTCTTTTGACAGATGTTGACGCAGCCAAGGTGTTGACCCAAACGCCGGCGGTGATGACAGTTCCTGTAGGACAACAACAAGTCGTTTTCAACTGCGACATTCAGAGGGATGATAACTATGCGGTTTCTTTTTATAAACAAATTCCCGGAGACGCTCCTCAGTTTATTCTGTTTCATCACCATTCGTCCTCCTCACCTAGCTATGGAGCAGGATTCTCCTCAAGTCGTTTTGATGCAAAAACGTCATCCAATACAAATTACCAGTTAATCCTAAAACATGCAGAAGCAGGAGATTCTGCTGAGTATTCCTGTAGCACATGGGACAGCTCTGCTAGCGAAACCGTATCACAGTGATTTATTGCGTGACACAAACTGCCCGTTCTTACTTCTGCATCTGAGCCACATGTCGGACTTTTCCAACAGTTCTGGGCCTGTCAAGGTCTGCAGTCCAGAGTGTTCTCTGCTTCCATTAGCAAAGGTCAGCTGAGTTCTGGTCCAGGACGGATTGATGCTTCCATTCAAATGAAAATACGTTTGTTGAATGTGCCAGTAATGAAAAACTGTATGAACTTGTCCGGATCGGATCCAGATGCAGAATCTACATTGAACATGGAAATCCCATGGAGCATTTTCAGAAGCCTCAATGAGTGATTGTTTCCACATCTAAAAGGCCGTTTCCAGCAGGGTGACCACTCGACTGATTGGTTGACTTCCACTAACTTACAAATGGAGAAACAGGAGTAAATATTGGCAGCCCAAAGTATTTGGGATGAAAAACAAATGTCCAAAGAGGCCCAACACGAGTCTCATCCGTTTTTGTACGGCTGTGAACACAAACTGAATCATTGTGGTATTCGGAGGAGGAAGCAAGCTGCTCGTGACAAGTAAGTCCTTCCAATTCGTACGATTTCCAAATCTACTCATTTTCCCTTGAATATATTTGAACAAATAATGTTCATTCCTTTAATTCCATCTTTTATTTTACATTTGAACGGTCACTATTTTTTTCTGTATTTGACAGTTGAAGGTCACCTTGTCTTAATCAATCTTATCTAATCTCACACTGATATAAAAATCGATATATTTTTATATTATTAGTGTGTTTACTTCTGAGGTAGACAATAATGCATGGATTATTCTAAATTTTGTTTTGTTTTTTAATTTGACAATTTTCATTTTAGTATGTTTCCTTTGCGATAAAAACAATAATCAAATTTTCCAATATATTTTTATGAGATAACTACATTTACTTATTTATTTTTTAACCATGAAGACTATTATGTTACAATAACAAATATTTATTTTTTAACCATGAAGACTATTATGTTACAGTAACAAATATTTATTTATGTAATATATTTTGTTACTGTGTTTATTTATATTATATTAATTTTTTTTTATGATGACTATATTATTATTTTCATTTCTTCATTTATTTAATATTTATTGTGACAGATTTTTTTTTTTAGGTCTTTAATTTGAATTTTCTTTCTCATTTTCTGACTGAGTAAAAACACGACAAAAATCTCTCAGTATAATTCAGTGCCTGCACCTTTGAGCTTTCGGCCTTGACTTGCAAACCTTCCATCCATCCGTCCATGCATCCATCCATCCATCCATGCATCCATCCATGCATCCATCCATCCATGCATCCATCCATGCATCCATCCATGCATCCATCCATGCATCCATCCGTCCATGCATCCGTCCATGCATCCGTCCATGCATCCATCCATCCATCCATGCATCCGTCCATGCATCCATCCATGCATCCATCCATCCATGCATCCATCCATGCATCCATCCATGCATCCATCCATCCATGCATCCGTCCATGCATCCATCCATCCATCCATCCATGCATCCATCCATCCATGCATCCATCCATGCATCCATCCATGCATCCATCCATGCATCCATGCATCCATCCATGCATCCATCCGTCCATGCATCCATCCATGCATCCATCCATGCATCCATCCATGCATCCGTCCATGCATCCATCCATCCATCCATCCATGCATCCATCCATGCATCCATGCATGCATCCATCCATGCATCCGTCCATGCATCCATCCATCCATGCATCCGTCCATGCATCCATCCATCCATCCATCCATGCATCCATCCATGCATCCATGCATGCATCCATCCATGCATCCGTCCATGCATCCATCCATGCATCCGTCCATGCATCCGTCCATCCATCCATGCATCCGTCCATCCATCCATCCATGCATCCATCCATCCATCCATGCATCCATCCATCCATGCATCCATCCATGCATCCGTCCATGCATGCATCCATCCATGCATGCATCCATCCATGCATCCATCCATGCATCCATCCATGCATCCATCCATCCATGCATCCGTCCATGCACGCCTTTTCTGAACGGCTTGACTCCACCCCCCAGGCGCTGACCTCCCCGCCCCCGTGGTGACAGTCTTCCCCCCGGCCAGCGACGAGCTCCAGTCCACAAAGGCCACCCTGGTCTGCGTGGCCACTCAGTCGTCCCCATATGCAGACGTCACGTGGCTCGCTCGCGGCCTTCGGACGAGCGACGCCGTCGCGACCGGCCCCGCCGTGCGACAAGCGGACCGCACTTACAAAATCAGCAGCTATTTGACCGTGGAGACGTCCGACTGGAACGCGGACGTCCCTTACACCTGCAAAGTGTCTTTGGGCTCCAAGTCTGCTCAAAACACCATCAACAAGTCCAAGTGTGCCACCTAGATGCTCGCCATCAAGTTGCATGCTGTTGTTTGCAGACATTTAGAGAGTCTTTCCTTTTCTGTTCTGATTTACTTGCTAGCCTGTGTTAGAATTCTTCAATAAAAACATGTCATCAAAGGTTTTTGGACTGTACGTTCAGATTCAAGCACTGATTCATTTTTCTCTCGCTGCTGCATGTCCAAATTGTTGCGTTGTGTACGTTCAGTCCCTAAATGGCGAGCCTTCTGATTGGACATAATAATGCACTAATAATAAAATAATTTCTGTTTTTTGGGTGTCATGCGCTTGTAAAAACAAAAACTTGAGGGCTAAACCTTCAAAATATTTGATTACATACATACATGTCAACAAAAGATGTAATTGTTTAATTAATAACTGATGAAAATGTTGAAAAAATAGGGCAGTATTTCTGAGCACCTTGAGATAAGAGTGACCCAACTTACAAGTGTTATGAGGTATGAGTGTTTGTTTGCATGAGTGCTGTGTGGTGGCAGCGACTCCGTTTGATTCACAACAAGCAGCAGTTTGTCACAATTTGAAATATTCTTCAAACAATTTTGAATTCAACTTCACTTGTTTTTCAAACAGCCACAAAGCTTAGCCCTTATCTTTGATGCTCACCCTCAAATATCAGGGAAATATAAATATTTTAGCATCTGATTTTTTTTTTTTGCACACATACATACAGAGAATATAACAATACTCACAGGTGTATATTTTGTATTTCTCTGCAGAGTGACTAATATTACTGCTGAGAAGTCTCCTCTTTCGATGTCTGTCTGTCTTATACTGCCCCCAGGTGGCCAAGGCGTGCACACCAGAATGATGTGCACAGTGCATTAAATTTAATCATAAAGTGTGGGGGAAAAAAAGGTTTCATTCCATTAATTATGTTATTATTGAATGTTTTTTTTTAAAGTATAATATAGAGTGTAACTTATCATTCATTAATTTAAAAATGCATTTCAGTTTTTGGGGAGCAGGTCTGCAACGGATTTTATTTCAATGATGAACATGATTTGAGATACAAGTGTTTTGAGCAACGAGCGTAGTCAAGGAATGAATCAAACTCTTAACTCAAAGAACCACTCGATGTCCACGGTAATGCATCTCAAATCACACAGTTGTCATATCAATTCATACAATAAAACAATTAAAAATGAAATTTATAATGAATATTATTATTAAATATTACCGTACTGTATATAAATGGAGTCTAAGAATCATAGGCAATGTAGCGTGGCCAGACTGAACGCGAGCTAATCATTTCTTCATTTGTTTTCATTTAATATGGACATGAAGAACACACATTTCACTTTTTTTTCTTTCATTTTTATAAATTTGAGGTGCGTTCAATGTCCACTTCCATAGTAGGGCATCTTAATCGTACATGGAAATACTAATTCAGTGTGCCGGACAGCAATGTATGTGAACACATTGCAGGGAGTATGTGGAAACATTTGAGAATTTATTGATGCACCAAAATAAAACTGAACAGCCGCACGTCAACTCAAGTCGCAGGGGATGGAAAATATTTCCTGCTACTAACTTCCATTGCCACAATACCGGGACCAAAGAAACTTATTTTTGATTGGTCCTTTTTGGCCTGAGTTTGACTTGAAAGTTTGGACGCATCTCATTCAGTAGCATGAACAAATAAACGTTTGAAGTGTTTATGTGAATGGGCTGTCATGATAATAAAGTGAAAGCCACAAAATCTCATAATATCAGAATCAAATAAAAGTGCAATGTGAGATAATAAGATTAATTCATGACTCATATGTTTGCACTTGACAGTTATAAAAAATATTTTTTGCCTGTGACAAAATTAAAGTGCCAGTAATGGATTTCAGTGTGACTCTTTTCTTGTTGGGATTATAAAAGGATTAGTGTATAAATCACTTGCATATGACAGCATGTCTCTGCAGGGTTTTATGATTTTTTTATTTTCTGGTAGTGGGGAACATGCATCTAAAACCTTTTGAGTACAGTAGCAGATCATTAAAATTGTAAAAGGCAGTAAATAAAACGTAAGAAATTAGAAGACGTGTCTTTTTTTTTTTAAAGGACTTAGCACATTTATGTAATAATTATGGATGTCAAGATAAGCCTTTATTTCTGTGTTTTAACGACACTCTTCACGTTCTTTTCACTCGTAAAACTGCGTGACTTGAATGGATGTAAGATGAGAAGAGCAGATGTGCTCATGAGGTCGACAAGCGCAGCTACAAAGCTATAAGATGATTTATTATGTCTGCCAGGTATGACATTGTGACGAGGGAAACATTAAAATCCTTAAATGAACTCTTACGCATACTGTGATTTGATTGATTCTGTATGAAACATTGTTGAACCATCTTGGTCACAAACATGAACTCAAGGCTACGGAAGATGAACGTCGAGAGTTGAAGCTGCAACCTTCCAACACGATGCAAGCGATGTTAGCCCGAATGTGTGTTGACTTGTTCAATTTTCCATGTCGGAATTTTTGCATGCGTGTTTCTCTCACTCCTGTATGAACATTAGCCTGTGGCTAAACAGGAGTGCTACGTTGAATTGGATGCTTTACATATCCAGACGTTACAGAGGAAACAGTCAAAGTTCATCAATTACAAAATGTTGACTTGCTATTCTACGGAAGCCTCTAAGGTGACATGGTAGAAATTTCACGTGCACGAATACACGAAGGCTGCAGTGAAATCTACCGATCCAAATCCAACAAATACCGGGACCACAAAGCCAAAATCCGCAGTGGAGGCGGTTTCACTGGATATAAGCTTTCACATTCATATTTAGGCTAAATTACACATATGATGTTTTTTGTTGTTGTTGTTTTTTCTATGTTCAGGATGTTTCTGACACCAAAAAAATACATGTAAACATTAACAGTGATAAGTTAAAGGCACAAAAATGAATTTGGAGGACAATTTACAACACTTAACATACAATATTTTTCTTATCTCCTGCATATTTTTTGCACCAGTCCATGACATACATGTTGAACAATGATGATGATGTTTATAAGGGACCAAAAATGTTGGGTAGATTCACCGACTTTCAAGTGAACACTCCATAGAAAGAGAGTTTTGACTGGGGCTGGAAGTCCCTATACATAAACTGTTTAAGATGGAAAAACATGACTGTACGCTGAACTTCCAGCGGTCATGATCACAATAAACATATGATATCGCCATACAGTATATTATCAAAACAAAAATATTTGGAGATGGATGACGGGAAAAAATGTTGAGGCACACACTTCTTCAGAATCCACACGTGCTCAAATAACAGCCGCGGAGAACACTTGTCAAAACAGGATGCAGAATCTCATCACCTCAAATGGCTCACCTGTATATTCAGTACACTAGAATACGATTCACGAGTCAATTGCGGTACAGTCGAATTACGTAAAACTACGGAAATCAAGATGCGCTAGTTTTTAACGCTTGAGCTCGTTTATCCACGCAACTGTGACATGTAGTTAGCTAGCTAGCCACATGTGTTTATGCCAATACTCAGAAAATGTGTCACTCCTTCGGCTCAGTCCATTAGTGTGACCGTTTTGAGTGCCTCGTTGTTGGCCATGAGTGTGCATAAATCAGGCAAAGAAAGGTGCAACTTTCCCCTTTCTTTTTTTTGTGTCCAGCACTCGGATATGTTCATTCAGAACCTAAACTGGCAAACTACCAAGCAGGGAATCCGAAAACCGAAACACCTCCTCACTTGACTTCAGGGATTAAGATTCTCACACTGGCTTTGTTATTCACACCTGTGACACCACACCCACTTCTTCTTCTGCACATGCATTTCTAAGTTTGCATTTGTTTGTATTAGGCAAAATGAATTCCAGGTCTTGTAGAAGGCTTGGAAGCGTCCGTGCTCATTATTATGATGAGCTGATGACTGACATACGTGCGCGTGCGTGTACGCAAGACAGGTGCGGACAGATAGCGTCGAGTGATGTACAGTTGTCTTCTGTTTAATAGAGCCGAGGATTACAAGAATTCTAAATGAAATCATGCAGGAAATCTGGCATACGTCTAAGGAAAGCATGTCATTTCTCAAGAATGCGCTTCGTCCAATTAGTTTGTGTCAGTGAGCGAACAAGAGGGCGCGTTACATTAAAGTGCATATTCAAGTTCGTTTTTACCTAAATTTCTCTAAATAAATAAATAAATAAATCTGAAACTTAAAAACAACAGACACTAAGCTAGGATGAAAGCATTGTAATATTTCTAATCAAAATCAATGCAATATAAGAAATCATTCTGGAGCTTTATACAGTATGAAAAAAATAAAAAAATCAAATACTCCAGTTATTGCTCCGCCAAATCATGGAATGTGGTTTAAAACCTTTTAAATAGCATTTCAAAAACACAACTGTATAATTTTTTACTAGGGATGGGCGAGTACCGATACCAGGTATCGGTATCGGTATCGGTATCGGCCTTTTTTTTCCAAGTACTCGAGTACTCGTGACGCAGACGAGCACAAGCGAGCGACGGCAGGGGGGGAAGACGTTAAGTGAGTCCTCCTTGCCTGTAAGTGGCGCTATAGCTTGCAGCAGTTTTTCACCAAAACTTCACCGGTTTGGAAATACTTCAAAATTGTCAATCTTAAACTCAAAGAGCATTTTTGTGTTTTATTTTGAGCTAAGACTATTGAAGAGAAACTGTGCTATTTTTTATTTTTTTTGTCAAAATTAAAGGAAATATATTTGGTTAAAAATATCTTTTAGTGACTTTTTTTTTTTATTATTATTTGTTAAAATGTACTACTGGTATTGGCAGTTGGTATCGGCGAGTACTGAGGGTCTGAGAATCGGTATCGGTCTGAAAAAAAAGTGGTCTCAAAAATCTCTAATTTTTGCTATAGTTAATGATGTTTTGAAAACAAACAAAAACAAAAAAGGCCTATTTAGATACATTTGTTTGGCGCTTGACTCAGGCAACAAAATGAACAAGTCAGCAACATAACCGTTTCCAAATGTTACTCACAAGATCAAACACTATAATTTGGGCCCGTGCTTATTTAATGCCAGCAGCCTTTGCTATGGGGCGGGAGCAAATGCCTCTCACTTTTTATGAGATGCAATCAGCCAAACTCAAGGATTCATTGCTGATTATGCAGTAGCTGAGCAAAGCTTGCACACGACCCGGCGTAATTAAAAACAAGA
The DNA here is from genome assembly GCF_051991245.1 of Festucalex cinctus. Lineage (NCBI taxonomy): Eukaryota > Metazoa > Chordata > Actinopteri > Syngnathiformes > Syngnathidae > Festucalex > Festucalex cinctus. The sequence goes on along the minus strand of NC_135419.1, from coordinate 1,175,134 downwards.
GTTGACAAGAACGTTAGTCACGCCTTTCATTATGATGCAGAATACGTAGTTGTACATCACATAACTATAAACTACTAACCACAGACGGGATCACAGAAAAAGCGTAATCAAGCTGCAAAGGACAACATGGATCACATGATTTGATGCTTTAACAATGTTACCGCCGAAAGAGTCTATTGAATGAAACGAAGCGCCACCCTTCTTTCTCGACTGGATTAAAGCAAACCATCATCATCATCATCATCATCATATATGAATACAAATTATTTCGTTTTGATCAGGGAGCGTAAACAAATATCTCTGCAAACTGGAAGTTAAGCAAGGGAAAAATATTTTTTGTGAGAAACAATCTGTCTGTGATTGTGATAGTTGGCAAAAATATCATCCGGAAGAGTAAGAAAGAGGGAAAAACAAGTGAAAATGATACTCTAATGCTTCCAGCAGGCTGATGTGGAGAGAGGAAGGAGAGTTTTGGGGAGGTGAAGGGAAAGCAGCGTAGGTGTAGGAGGGGATGGAGAAAGTTGCGCAGCATTCCTGTCTCAACACACCAAACGGGACCAGAAAAGAGCAAAGAAGCTAATCTGAAATCCAGATGCCTTCAGGACCAGCAGAGGGTCAAACCAATCCAAACACGCTCACAGAGCTCCATCACTGCTTGTGTTCTGTTGTTTTTCTCAGATTTGTACAAGTCAGCACACACCAACTGGACTAAGACGTCAACTGGATACTTTTTACGCCTGCTTTTTCTTGTTAAACTTTCAAGACAGCAGGACTTTGTTTGAGGGGGGGTGTAAATTTATTTGGAATAATTTGTTTTGTCTGTTGGAGGAATTTACAGGTGAGTGCATGAAAATGTGTTAAACAGAAGCTTTTCATTTAACCTGATCACATAGCTGTAATGTGTCAATCATAAAAGAAGTCAACTTTTTGAATTTTCAATCATGATTTTGTGTGCCCATAACAGTAGTCAACAGAAAATGTGTTGCATTATGCAGACACTTGTTCTTACATCATTTTGGGGTGCTGAAAGTTATTTCTGTAAGCTTTAATGTTGTTTTTGGTTTGGTTTTTTGCATGTCAATTTTATTTATTTTTTTGGTACAATGCAAACTTCTTGCAAAGCGATATTTTTATCAAAGTGGGTTCATATCTGGCACTAACAATAGCGAAAAAGTACAATATGTAGCCAAATAATTGGAATTATTAAAAGTATAAGAACTTTTTGACAACTCTAGACATAGAGGGTCATTGCCAAATTGCTCGATATGTGAAAGTCAATCAACTATCACATGTTAATGTTGACAGTGATTGAAAATGTTAATCTGGTATTGGGTGAAAATGTATTTTTTTAAATTCTGTATAAACAAATATAAGAATATCAAATGTGCCGATTGCATAAAAACTAATGCATACAGAAAAAAATGGATGCCAAATTTGAAATCAGCGACCATAATGGTATAGAATCAGTTCCAAAAAAAATAAAATAATAATAATGCAGGAATGCTGGCCAGTATTGTACTTAAATATGTTTCTTACTAACACAGTTTGAGTACTGATGAGATCATTTCAATATAAGATGCAACGTAAACTGGCATCGTCACGCGTGAAACCGCAGCGTGCAGCCTCACCTTAATTCCTCAGGCAACATCCACTCAGAGTACGCTCAACATTTTTTAATGAGACATATTTGACGAGAAGCCATCCACAAACGCACTCACGACATACAGTATGTGAACTAGGACCGGGATTTCGCAGTGTTGGACTTCAGCTCGCTCTCAAAAAGTCAGCTGCAGCCTGTGTGGCCTTGTTAACAGCTACCAGGAAGTACCAGGCTGGGGTGGGTGCATTGCACAGGAGGAATGTACAGTAAACGTGTCGGTGTCAATTATCATCAACAAGATGAGGGTCATTTAGAAAGCGATTCGATGCACTCTTGTTATCCTAATATTTCAACTTTGTCACATCTATAACATGAGCAAGTACATCGCTTCTTGAGAACGTTAAATTCAAATGAATACATACTAATTTGTAATGCTCTACCTACCAGTCACGTTCAACCAACAGTCGTGTCCAAATGTACTGTTGGTTGATCTTTCTACTTTAAAGGAGTTAAATATGTTTTTCAAATCCTGATCTAAAAAGTGTCTGCGTGGACTGCTTCCGAAATACGAGACTCTTCTCTCACTTCTTGTTTTTGCTTTTCCTTCACTGTTACCCTCTGTTGAAAAAAAAATAAATAAAAGAGTCCTTTCTGATCACATTTTGTCCTCTCCACAATCTGGCAACACGTCTAAGCACTCTGTTTTTTACTGTTACTTCCGTCCTCTTCCACCGTCTCCAGACGAACTGCTAAAGTCATTAGTGAGGAAGACCACGTCGAAATGTAGCTTTGACCCAGGAAGATGACCATTTTATAGCGGAATCCAGTTGGATTTGTATTGCTCTTTAAAGTCATGGCAGTATCAAAAGGGGTTGGTTGCATCCTGGAAATATTCAAATATTCAAACATGTTGCACGTACTTTATTGACCAACTTTAAGGTAGTTTTGGACCTAGGTTGTCTAGACTTCTAGGAAACAGGTTGAAAGAGCATTATAAACCCAACATATGTGCTCTATAGTTGAACTTTGCCCTCTTCTGCCTTGAAACAATGATGATTGATAATCGATAGGATAATCAATTCTAAAAAAGATTCAATAGGGATTAATAAATGACATTCATTTATGTGAACACACTGATCATGTTAATGAGTTCTCATTAAATAGCAATATGCAGCAGCACTTTAGTTCCATAACTCTCTTCTATTGTTTACATTTTCAAATGATCACTTAAACAACATTCCTAGAAAATCACAACACCGCATCACTTGTGAGCTATTTTTGGAACAGGCCAATGCGCTTACTCATTTGGTCCTTGGGAGCTCGTATATGCAATGATGCCAGTTTCAATATAGTTGGTGTGCATTTCAAATGTTGGTTTTCAACCTTGCTGGTGATATCGAAATATTTCTCCAGAATCTTTTGTTGATGATATTATGAACCATAGATGATGAAGTCCCTAAATTTCTTGGAATTGGAATTGAGAAAAACTCTTAAAATGTTGAACTATTTGCTCATGTAGTTGTTCGTGATGAACCTTACTTGTGCTTGCCTTTTGGGAATATTTCATTTTAAACCCAATCATGAAGCTCAACTAAATTCCAAACAGGTTTTTTTTCTTCTTTTTTTTTAAAGCATTCCTCAACTTTCTTAGTCTTTTGTTGCCCCTGTCCCACATTTTTGCTACGTTTCACAGGCATCAAATTCAAAATGAGAGAATGTTTGGAAGAAACCAACAACATTCATCAGATTGAACATTAAATATATTGTCTTTGCATAGTATTGAATAGAATACACAGTAAGTCGAAAAGGATTTGCACATGAATATTTCTCACTTTCTGCAGATGCATTAATGGCGTGAGCATCCTCGGTGAACCAGCCATGACATTGTGGTGGTGCAGGTTGGCTGCAGTGCGCTTTGCCTTTCTCCTCTCACTGCTATGGCTCATGGTAAATATCTTAGTTACATTATCAGCGAGATTCAGCTTGAGCTTTGTGTTTAATTAGGATTAACAGTCAGTCACTGTTTCTGTACATTTATTGTAGGACACATGCAAAAATTGGAGATTGTTGAATTTCACAATTGCAACTGACATTTAAATCTTACATTTGAAGTTGCCAAGCTCAATTCTCTCTTGTTCTATTATTAAACTTTCTCACTGTTTACTATTGGACCATCTGGCCTCTCATATCTCTGCTATTGCAGATCTCCCCGGCACACGCCGAACCCTCCTGCCCGCGGAGTTGTAGCTGTCCAAGTGTTAAAGATGTTCACTGTACCTTCAGACATCTCACAGCTGTACCAAAAACGTTTCCTAAGGACGCAGAGAGACTCAACCTGGGGTAAGATTTGCTCACATTTTAAAATTGCACCTCTGAAAAATGTCAACAGTGCTACTCATGTTGGGGCAAACCTTAACACGCTAAAGGCAATACTTTGGAATCTGTAGTGGGTTATGTCATAGAAATGATCAGTCCTTTAATGACTTCTTTCAAATATTGTATTGTATATTGTTTTAATATGTATGACCATAAAACATCGATATTTGTTTGATAGCCAACCCATAACTCACTGTGCATTTAACGTGACAACTTCTGTTTGAAAGCCAGGAGCTAAAGCACCAGCATGTGCTTCCAAACTGACTCTGAAGTGGGGAAAAGCTCCTAATCACTTCCATGTGGGTCTTTGTATAGTGGATGAAGGTTTCAGCACAGTAGATAAATAACACGGTCACTGTTTCTGGTAGAGTCTCATTATAAGCCATTAACAGTTTGTTTGTTTTCATCAATTTGAAGGGCTGCAGAAAAAAAAAAAGTTGCACAATCATTTGTAGAAGTCATTTGGACAGGAAAATGGAAAGAAAAAAACAAACACATCAAGTGTCATGTTTTTGTTGGTTAGTAGGCTGCTGTGTGGTTTGTGGGGATTTTATGGTCACGAGCTTAAAGAGAAAATCTCCCTCTCGGAGGTGACGATCCAGGAAACCACAGTCATTTGGTGGAAAAAACTTAGGAAAAAACCTCCTTAAAGTCATGATAACATGAGCACTAGTGATAAATTGATGTGCCCGGGTCAAGAATGTGATACCCGAGTTGGAATAGAATTCTTAATTCCACATGGGGCCTTTGAAACAGTTCTACAAATGGACCAATTCAAAGAGCAATGTGCATAATTTCAGCAAAGGGCGCCTTAAAATTAAATAGGTAAGGTCATTAATGCCGTCCAAAAGTGAGTTCAGAAATGCCGAAGATTGACTGTGGTGTATTGCCCAAAAAAACTGCCAACGGCAAATAATTTCTACATTCACTGGAAATGTTCTAAAGCAAAAGTCACCCAATGAGGAGAGACGTTATAAGATTAGAGTCTGAAATAAAATCAGTGACACGTCGATCTGAGTGTCATCTGTATCGTTGTGGTAGGACACGTTACAGCTGCTTATTAACTGGGCCTAATTGAAAATTGTACAATGAACAATAGGAGTCCTAGGATTGACCCCTGGAGAACCCCACAAGTCATGGCCAATTGGCACTCAGGTCCACGAGAAGTGACTTATTAGAAAGGAGAAACTCAGTAGGCTGTTTTGATGTGTCGCTTTTGGGTAGTGTTGCATCGAGACTGCTCTTCTTCACAAGAGGCTACATGAAAGCAGTGTTGAAGGCCTTTGGAAATGTTTCATTCTTAAATGACATATTGACGAGATGAGGAAGTTGTACAAACATACGGCTCAGCACGCCCACTTGAACACGCAGAAATCTGGTGCATAACTCAACAATAATTCAGACGGCAATACACTTGAGCTGTATTTTGAATGTGGGAGTCATAGTGCACAAAGGAAAGTACAAGAAAACCTAAACTGGCCCATGCAATATGGCATGGGTAAGTTTCACATCGAAGCAATGCTGAAGGTGGCCCCAGGTTGAATTTAATCATTTACTGGTGAATGACACTCTATCAGGAAGTGTTTCATGGTAATTGCATGCTTTCCATTTGTGCTGCGCGTGTTTACGTGGTACACAGCACGATCATACAGGAATCAAGAGAGCACATCAGCAGACCAGACATTTGGAGAGGGACCAGACCTTCAGGGAACTGACATAATGGACTTTCAAAACACTAGACCACCCACTTACCCATAGTTCAAACGCACGACTTTGGTATACATTCACACAAGGCATATTCTGTGGGTTTTATTTACATTTCTCGTCCCATTTTGTTTAGTTTTATTATAGTTTGACCTTGTTATGGAAATACACCAATAAATAAATGCAGCTCTCAATATTTATCCTCTCAATGGATAATGCTGAGGATGATTGTATGGAGAGCAACCATAATAATAACAACATATGACCAAAGTAAGTTAATATTCAGTCTGTTGATCAGCACTTATAGAGTCCATTATCGACATGAGTTGGAAGAGTAATCACCCTATACACTCAAGTCTGGGTTCTTTTCCTAAAGGTTATTGATGTTGGTAAAGGTGACAAAACGCTGTCTCTGCAACATATCTCTGTGATGGTTGCTGTTTGTAGAAGAAATTGTAGAAGAAACCCTTTGTGAAAATTGGCTGTCTGACTTCGAGATTTCCGTGTGTACGCTAAGTGAGCTAGGATCAAATACAGTAGATGTACTACAGTATCATACCATAAACCAAACACATCTGCTCTGCGTATGACAAGAGAACCAAATTATTAGTGTGATCATTTTGTCGGCTTCCTTTTGGGATCAATATGTCTTGTGATGCCCTCACGGGTAGTTCTGTGTATAAATGAAGAATGTGAAGTTTAGATATGGTAGGGACAACTTTTTGGCCAGAATTTGCAATCAACACAAGTTAACAATAACAATTAGAGTATGTACTTCTTTGCTATACATATTTGTTTCATGTTAAATATATCAGATAACGTGTATTTGCTTGTAACATACTACAAATACTCTCATGTTTTGATTGGTTCTTCTTTTAATTAAAAATAACAATGTATTTAGTCTTTATAAACAGAAATAATGTGTGTGTTTATATGAAAATGGAACATGGAAGTAGCAGATGGCCAGCAGTCATCACTTAAGATGTGCACTACTCTCCAAAAGTATTTGAGTACATGAATTGTAATGTGCCATCATAATGGTTTGATACTCTTGTTGAGAAATTTGTCGTGAGCCTAAGAAGATGCAGGGCAGGGATATGAGGTTGGGTGTGAATAGGTATGTTTTTCAGTGAATAATTTTTGTTTTCGACAGGAAAAAAAACAGGGTAGCTTACCTATAGTCACTTTGACTGTATATGAATGAAGATTTCAAGAGCCCATTCCCAAAGCCCATTAAATGTTAGTCTTTATCCATGAACTTCACTTGTGTCCTTTGGAGATTGTTGATGTTTATACAGTATACGATTGAGACCAAGAGTGGTTAAAATTAATTTACTAATGAAAAATACTGTTTTGGCCATGCAGGAGACAAGTTTCAATCCCTCCCCCCCCTGTCTCTCTCCAGTCCTGTGCGTGTGAGTGTGATGACATATCCCTGCCCTCTCTGGACCTAAAAAAAAAACCAAATGAAAACCAAAAAATAGAAACCTTTTATTTATTTATTTTTATTTGAAACTCATACTCAAGCTAATCTCATCAAGAAAAGACGTGATTCACCATATGTGAAGCAAGCCAAGCCAAACAAAGAAAGGCGGAAACATAAAGGCAAGAATGTGAGCAGTAGGAGGCTGATGTATGTTGAAGATTGGCTTGGTTGCTATGTATTGGGCTAAGCTAACTACGGTGCAGGCATCAACTGAGGCATCTGCTGATCTGTGCTGTATTTGGCATCTGAATAACCCTTGGAAAGATGTACTTATTGTAATGTGCTGAAAGCTGGAGAATACACGGCAGGTTTTTCAATAGCTCTTTGTATTTTAATCACTGTTATAACTTTGTGCCAAAGCGCGATTCAAAGTGCCCCTGCTGCTTTACAGTATGTTAGTCGTTAACACGTAGCAGAAGCAGCCAAAAATCCCCACAACTTTAGAATTGGCTTTCACTTATTTTATGTTTGTAGTAGCAGTGAACATCTATAGCAGGATGGGGAAATGACAGCTAGTGGCTCCATGGTATCCCTCTATTCATTTTTGAAAGTTTACTGCAGCTGAGCAGTTTTAAGTTCTACTAATAAGTGTTCACCACAAGATGGACGACAACACCAAGACTGTACTTCGGCATCAGAGAAGAAGTGTGAGTGTGTGCTGGCCAGACGCCAGCGCCAAATTAGGTCAAGAAAATTGTTTCATTTGGCTAAAATAGGAAGCAGCTTATATATGCACCAAATTTAAATTTAAATGTATTCAGGTCATCTGATTTGATGTATGGCACGATGAAATAATAATAAACAAAACATCTACAAACATTCCTATCCTGCCATTATGTAAAAAAAAACAAAAAACAAATGTGATTTTGTCTTCGTGCTTCCAGATATAACAGCTTGACTGAGGTGGAGGCTTCAGAATTCAGGTCACTACGGCAACTGGAAATGCTTTTGATGCATGGTAACGACATAAGGACAATCCATCCAGGGGCATTTTACACCTTGCGGTCTCTACAGGTACAGTTGTATGCGATTGTATGACACCATTATGTGTTATTTTGAACTTGAAGCAGAAACTATCCATAACTGATGAGCAACTGTATTTTTATTATTATTTTTTTTTAATCAAATGTTTCAATTAAATGCCTACACAACCTACAGTAATCATAACGCTAAATTACAAATGAGGTCACACTTATGAGGCTCACTGATGAGTTTACTATTCTTATTATCTTTTTATACTGAGTTAAGGTTGGTTTAATATCGAAGCAAAACTGCAATTTTGGTGAACTTTGTTCGATGATGCACTCTATTAAAGTAACATGGTTTCTGTATTTTTTTTTTCCCAGATATTGAAACTGAGTTATAACAAGCTAACAACAGTGAAACATGAAATGTTTGAGGGTCTGGTGGGTCTGGTTCGCCTGCATCTGGATCATAACCTCGTCAGCTTTATCGAGCCATACTCTTTCACCGGTTTGACTTCCCTCAAACTACTACAACTGGAGGGGAATCTTCTCAAAGAGATCCATCCTCATACCTTCATTACAGTGTCATTACTGGGAAACTTTTGGACCTCTGGACTCAAGTGAGTCAACAAAAACATACTTTTTCATCAGTTTTTTTTTTTTTTAAGTTATGATATCAAAATTAAAGAAAATTAAATAAGTAATTGCTCATTAGCAGTATAAACTTTTACCTATAGTTTTGTGTCAGACTACAATTACAGATTTTCCCAGTTTTATATTTTTACACAAAATTTGGCACAAAAAGCAAAACACTTAACCTGGCATGACCTGTTCCAACTGTCAGTCTAGTCGCTTTTAATTGACACGGCCTTTAAAGATCTTGCTTGTTGATTTTTTTATTTTATTTTTTTTTGTCTCAGACACTTACACCTTTCAGATAATTTGTTGGAACAACTCCCGGCGACTGTACTGAACACATCTCCCAGACTGGAAATTCTCTCTCTTCATGGTAACCCCTGGACCTGTGATTGTCAACTTCACTGGCTGGTCCAGTGGAGTGCTACACATGAAGGTATCATATAAAAAAAGATATTCATGACTCTCAATGTGCTGAAATTTCCCAATCTGTAAATTAGTGACACAAACCTGACCGCCCTGTATTTCAACATAAAACATGCATATTATAAGGAGATATCATGTTGTTTTTATGAGCTTCTTTATATTTGAGCTGTCTCTTTAAACACTTGGCATGATTATATTTGTATACATAAAAGGACATTTTCACTGATTAATATTTTAGCTTTGCTTATTTTTTAATTGAACAGGAACACACTACATATATTTGATAAGAGAACAAGTAGAATTTCAAATGATATTTTACGGAAAGTAAATTCATACAACCAAATCTTAATACAGGATACCACAAACAAATGCAGGTTGCAAGAACACAGTCCAAAAATATCCTACTGTTGGAACCCAAGCTGAAAAAGCAGAAAAAGAATTTTTTTTGAAAAAGATTATGGTACAAATTTAGCTCTTTAGTCATAGTCAGATTTTTTTTTTAGTACAGATCGATAAGGATTAAAGATTAAAGGGGGTGTTCAAGGGCCATTCTGCTGGGATAGCGGGGACATATTCTTGGAGAGCTCATCAGGAGGGGCCTTAAAAGGCGCGACGTGGCTGCACTTTTATTTAATTATTTATTTTATTTTATTATCTGTTCTTATTGCTGCTGGACATGTAAATTTCCCAGAAGGAGCCATCCCAAAGGGACCAATAAAGTCAAGTCTAAGTTGAAGTCTACTCATCCATTCTCATATAATGCTATTTGAAAATGTCAATGTCAAGATTTACACGTACAAATCTGACATTTTGTTAATCGCATGTTGGGGCTGATCATTTAAAAGTGTAAAGAGAGTAGATTTTTGGTTTCTCAACATTTGCTAACAGCAACAGATACAATGTACATTACAGTATATTTAACAATACTGTTGGGAGTTTTGTTTGGCTATCACTTGGATGGATGGATGGATGGATGGATGTTTTAGCATGTTAGCTTTTCATAACCAATACTGTATCATTCCTTCCTATCATCCTCCTTTACATAGAACAATAGTAGATACTTTAAAAAGTTGCTGAATCTCTCCTCTTCTTGTTTCCAGGAGTGATAAAGTGCAAAAAGGAACGTGAGACAGGCACAACAGAGGTTTGTCCTCAGTGTTTCTCTCCTCAACACCTAAACGGGACCCTATTGCTTGGATTAAGTGAAGATCAACTTGCCTGTGAAAGACCAACTCTTCGCTCTTCCCTCAAATTGTGGGACAACCCCGTGTGGGCTGAATCTGACACAGAGCCCGACCTCCCCTATACCCGGGATTTTGAAAAGCCCTTAGGCCACCTAAGCTTTGTTCTCTCAGATAGCCATGGAAATAATGCTCATGTGGACTGTGATATGCGGCACCCAGGAGACAGTTCTCATATAAACTGGACAGTGAATCCACGGTCAAGTCAAGGGCTGTCTGTCAATGTATCATTAGCATCCATCCTAGAGTGTGAGATTGATCGGGAAAAATTACAAAATCTTTGGCAACTGGTTGCATATTACTATGAAAGTCCTGCTATCTTGGAAAGAGGTCAAGAAAGAGCTAACACCAGCAGAACTACTTATCAATATGCCCAAGTTGCAAATGAAAATTCCCCTTATTTCACGGACTTAAAAGGTTATTTGGTGGCAGAACCAGCATGGCTGCTCCAACACAGAGTTACTTTAAGGCTAAATAGACAACAAACAACAACCAAGAAACTGGTTATGGATTTTACAACCGTAATCACCAAAATAATGAGTACCCACAGAGGCCAGCAGGATGACAATGACCTTTCTTCCTCTTGGGCAATGATTCACCGTGTGAACACATGGCGGGTCAATACTGCTCTTGAGGGGTCAACGGTTCACTTAAAATGCAGTGTTGTCACTTCACGGCAGGAGTTGAAAGTGGAGTGGATGCTTCCAGATTTGTCCATTGTAGAGGGTTTGACTGAAAAACTCAAAATTGATGATACAGGGGATCTTGTGATTAGGAATGCATCACAATCTGACTCTGGTCTCTATCACTGTATGATCAGAACAAAAGCAGGTGTGGATTTAATGTCTTTGAGGCTTACCGTGAAAGAACGATCGCCAAGCCCCACCGCTTTCAATGGCCAGAAAATTATAGTTGCAAAGGGAGATTCGATCTCTCTCCCATGTGAGGTGACATCAGCACAGCCCAGTCAAACTGTATGGTACATGCCCAAAAACAAAGTACTCCTTCCCACACAAAAGACGAGAAAGGCAGCAGTCATGGAAAATGGTACTTTGATCGTAAGGAAGTTGATGGAAGAAGATTCAGGAGAATACTGTTGTTTGGCCTCAAATCTCTATGGAGTTGACATGCTGTCACACATGGTGGAAGTGACAGGGGAAGATGTATCTTATAACGCTGAAGTACAGACAGAAACAGAGCAGCAAATCTTAAACACTGATATGGAAGAGGGTTCAGCGGGAGATTACCAAGAAACTATTCGCACTTTGGTGACACAGGTTCCGACAGTAGGACACCAGCAAAGGAATACTGGTTTGTTTTCAAACAAAATCCCAAAGAAAGATTTAAAACGAAAACCATCCATTGTTGTGAAGACACTGGATCCAAATTACTGGGCAGAGGTTTTGGCTAAAGCCAATTCTAAATTACCCATTGCACGGCCCTCAGAGTTGGCGTTACCATATTCTACCACTGTGGTGGTCCCAGTCAATTTGTACAACACTGTAACAACAACCTCATACACAACTACCAACAATGTCCCCATTACAAGTATTTCTGATAATAGGATGGAGCCAACAACAAAAGAATCACAACTCAAAACTTCACAGACTCCATTTGGCCGGACTACAGAGACATCCCTTCAACATGTTAGTGCGATTACAGACAAAAACAATAAATTAACTTCAAATGTCAGAACCCAAGTTGAGAAAGCAGAAAACCAGCAAATTGGTTTAGGCAACAGGAAATTTCTTCCTGGTCGTTCAAACCGAAGAAGGCCACCTTTTAGACGGAGAAAACCACCTATGAGAAGAATTCATCCTGACCTCAAATCATTTATTCATCCATCAAACATGCCCAAAACTACTGTTCCACCACCAACATCCGCAATTATTACTACCTCCACCACCTCCATTTGGACAACACCTGAATCAACTATTGTCACTGCTCACTATCAGACAGAGAAAGTTGGGGGTAATGAGCATAGTGAAAGCATGGATGAACAAAAAATATCAAACTCTGAAACTCATCATACAATTAAGGATCTTGAAAGTAGCCGTACAGCTTTTCAATCAATAAAGGACACAAAAACCAAATCAGAGATTTCCTTAGACACACATATTTTACCTATTCCTCCAAAGATAGAAGTTATTTCTCTTTCCACTGAAATGACTCTGGTGGAAACTGAGCAAGTGAGTGCAAACAAAAACATATCAGCAGGGAAGAGGGTGGATATTATGAAAGGAACAATGAACGCAGAACATGAAATAGCAAGAGAATCATTCAAAAATGAGTTGGTCACACAGAGTTACGATATGTGGCATAACGTACTTTCAACATTCCAAACACCAAAACCAACCACTCAATCTTCAATGGAGCAAAATTCCCAAACCCAATCAAAGGACTCTTCTTCCAAAGTGACCTTCACAACTTCTCACTTAAGCAGAGAAAATACAAAAGAGGACAACATTCAAGACAAAAGTAAAGAGGAGGATAAAGCAGCAGCAAAGCCTGAAAAGCCTTATGTTCCCGCCTTTCCCATTCACCCTTGGCTACACAACCGGGGAAGAGTGCAGCCAAACTCTGCTCAGCTGCCACAAATACATCAAGACAGAAATCCAGAGAATCTGAGAGATGTTGATCTCAGTAGGCCATCACTACCACCCCACATTCCCCCAACCTCATACTGGCCTTCAAACCATCATCATTACCCTATCAATCCTACTTGGCAGAGGCAACAGTCATTTCCACCTCCCAAGCAAGGTAAACCAATTCTGTACTGCTTGTTATTGATTATACAGCAAATCGTTTAATGTAAGCCGTAACAATTTACACATCATGTGTTGACCACAGATTTGCTCTCTCTTTCAGGTGCTGTGCCACACATTGTGCCCACACAAGAAACCAGGATTTTCACCTTTGGAAGGGCTCAAAGCCCAGCTGGCACCAACAGACCAAAAATCACAGATAAAACAGTGAAACCCACAACCAACATTATTGAACGAACAACAATTAATTCTTCATATCAAAATAATCCTTTGGATGTCAGGACTCAAATCAGAGATCAACTGATATTATTAAAGCTGAGGAACAGATATAGACAGGTACATATGTGGTGCTTATGAAGGTGTGAAAAATGTTTGCGAAAACGTGTTACTCCCATGCAAACAGTAATTAGCATACATACTTACATCACCTGTGCCATCGTCATCCTCAATGAACTAGAACTAGTAATGAACAGTTAGGCAATGACATGCAAATACTGTACACCATTTCATGAACTTTTTTAACTTCTATGTTAATGGTCAGGCCTTGGCAGAAGTCTTATCTAATAAGTGTCATTGTAGTTGTGGTGAATGTGTTTATCATTGCTGCAACAAAAAATATAATAGTGGACTTTTGCACAATTATTCTATTTTTTTCTGCAATAAAATCGTGATGATCGTGATTAAGCATAAATTCCAGCTAGAAATTAGTTTGTACTAATTGTCTTTATACTTTTTTTTTCAGGCGTATATTGATCGTCTCACTCAGCTAGGAAAGATAGCGACACCCAAACCTCGCATAAACTACAACAATCCTCAAAACCACATTCAACCCAGTCCCATACCGCTTCCCAGAACTTCCCTCAACAGACCACCTGTATCGACACCCCCCTCTGCCCAACAACCTACAAATTTTGCTAAACCGACAACATTCTCTTTATCTGGTTTTAATCTGGCCCCACACTCTTCCCTACCTACCACCTCAGGATTACAGCAAGGGGGTCAGTGGCATGTTCGAGGTAAGCACCTAAAACTTCAAAACATTATATTGCAAATGTATTGCGTATTTTACATTTGAAGTGATGCTTATAGGATCTGGTGTTGGCGGGGCCAAATCTCGTATCACCACAGTGAACAAAGCCAGTGTGTCAGTCCTGGCAGAGGGTGATGTTGTTCTACATTGTGAAGCAACAGGGAATCCCGAACCAAGTATCTCATGGACAAAAGTATCCACAGGTAAAATGTTAAAATGATAAAGGAATGAGTCCGGCAACATAATTTGAGAATTTGAATGAATATGAATATGAACATTGGACGCTTCTAGATGTGGTTGACCCATTCATTTCCTTCCTTTGTTTGTTTTCCCTCCACAGGTGCCACCATTCCAGCCAACACTAAGCACGGTTCCCGGTTTGAAGTCTTAAAAAATGGAACTTTTTTAATTAAAACAGTCCAGCTACAGGACCGAGGCCAGTATCTCTGCACTGCCCAGAATCGGTTTGGATCAGATCGCATGGTTATTACCTTAGCAGTTCAAACTGAGGCCCCCAAGATCCAACCTCCCAGGTCTACAGAGATAGCAAACTATTTAGGGAAAAGTGTGACACTTGACTGTCTTGCTTCTGGGAAACCCCCGGCAAAAATTTCCTGGATTCTACCGGATGGGACATTTGTTCGAGAAATCGGGACCGTTCACACTCCAATCTCTCAAATGTCACTGCTTGAAAATGGGACGCTTCAAATGCACTCAACCAATTTCTCCAGTAAAGGAGACTATAAATGCATTGCAAGTAATGCAGCTGGTGCAGACACAGTCACTTATCATCTTCATGTTGCAGCTTTGCCTCCAAGCATCAATGAAGCTGCAAGTGACACTGTGATCATTCCGACAGGTATTGCAAGGAAAACAAATGTCCATAAAGTCATACCCATTGCAGCTTAATGAGTAAAAAAAAAAAAAACTCTTATAATACAATATATCAACTATTCCATCTACCCAGGGAGGAACGTATATGTCCATTGCTCAATGAAGGGTGAACCTTCGCCCACTTTGAAGTGGACCCTGCCATCAGGGATCCATGTTAAGCCATCACAGTTTCTGGGACATAGGCTCTTTGTCTTTCCCAATGGAACACTGTATTTCAAGAATGTCTCACCAGCTGATGCAGGGAGGTATGAGATTTGTTTCTCTTCGTAAACACATTTGAGAAAGTTATCCATTAAATAAATATAGAGTAAAGTTAAAAGCATATTGTTTAGATTTGGTTTAAAAGAAAAGTTGAAATTCAGGTTTTTATCGTCCTCCACACAGGTATCAGTGTTTAGCCACAAACACTGTGGGCATTGCGAAAAGAATTGTGCGTCTTGAAGTGCGGGCTGATTCCTCCTCACATATCCGTCATCCTCCGCTTCCTTTCCCTCCTACTCATCACCATGCAGTGCCGTCCCGCCAGCACTCAGTTTCAGCAATGTATGGTTCTGCTGTCTACTTACACTGCCCAGAGTCAAGTGGATCCCCAAGGGGGACCATCTGGCAGCTGCCCTCTAAAACCATCATTGAGCATCACAACAGGTTACAGAAATGCTCAGTGGGAAACTTGAAAAAAATCAATACAGAAGTGTTGGAATATTATAATAAACATTCTAATCTTCGGATGTTTCCCTTCCATCTGCCTCCAGTCCAGAGAGACCAATTAAAGTTTTCCAAAATGGGACTCTGAGGATACTTCAGCTAACAGAGCTGGATGGTGGCAATTATCTGTGCTTCTTTCAGAGACCAAACGGAGAGGACATGGAGGTCTTTCGGGTAAGATTAGCACAGCAATTTAAAGATGTGTCTATTGATAATTCTTCCTATATGTTCTCTCAATAATCATCCAGTAGCATGATTCATGCAGTATCACGCAGTAGCAGCAGCAGACAATGTGAAGAAAAATGTAGATCCCCTCACTCTTTCATTCATGACATATTTCTGTATTAGGTGGATGTCGTGATGACCCCGCCTAGAATCGAACATGTGAGAACTACACAACCGAGAGTCAACTTTGGAGAAAAAGTCCAGGTATCTGGACTGAATGACTGAATGACTGAATGACTGAACCAGGCTGAATGACACACAGTATGAGTAGCATGGAGTGAAAATAACAAATACACAACCATAATTACACTATTTTGTGTGTGTGTTTCTTAGGTGGACTGTGTCGCAACAGGCCTCCCAGATCCAGAAGTCTCCTGGAGTCTGCCAGATGGAACTATAATCAACAATGCCCTTCAGTCTGATGACAATGGCTATCGCAACCGCCACTATGTTATTTTTGGCAATGGAACATTACTTCTTCAGCAGATGGACAAAAAAGATGAGGGCGACTACACTTGCTTTGCCAAGAATAAATTGGGTAAAGATGAGAGAAAAGTTAGTGTTAAGGTTGGCCCGAATGCCCCAAGAATTAGTTTGAAAGTTCAATCCTTGGTCACAGTGAAATATGGAGAATTAGCTCAGCTGACCTGTCAAGCTACTGGTGAACCTACACCACAAATCTTTTGGATCTCACCACAAAATGATGTGATTCCAATGTCATCAGACAAATTTGACATCATGGAAAATGGCATGTTAGTGGTCAAAAAGGTAACCCTAGCTGATGAAGGGAAGTATGCCTGCGTAGCACGAAATTCTGCTGGTGATGACATTAAAAACGTGATTCTTGAAGTTGAATCTAGGGAACCCTTTATCAATGGCAACAAAGGGAAAAATGCCAAAAAGGTCGTAGGCATTTCCTATCAAACCGTACTATTAGATTGCAAGGTTGAAGGCAAACCTGAACCAAAAGTTTGGTGGGTTACACCTTACGGCCAATCACTACAACTCTCCTACCTCAGTGGGCGCTTTCAAGTGCATCAAAATGGGAGTTTGGAAGTGAGAGGAGTGAGAAAAACAGATGAAGGGAGATACACATGTCTGGCCAAAAACAATCTAGGTGAAGCATCCCTTTTAGTTGAATTGGATGTGGCACCAGTAGCAGAAAAACCTAGTTTTGCTGTCCCTAATATTGAACTCATATCAATAAAAGAAAATAGTGGTGGACTGCATCTGCACTGCACTGCCCGTGGAAAACCAAACCCAGAGTATGTATGGTTGCTACCTAATGGGACAATGCTGTTGCCTGGTGTGAGACTACAACACTTTACTCACTATCGTAGCAATGGGACTTTGTGGATCTCTCAGCTGGCTGCAAGCGATAAGGGAGTTTACAGGTGTCTAGCAAAGAATGTGGCAGGTCAAGCAGAGAAGCGTTATGCACTGGAAGCAGGAAGGAAGCCGGTGATCAGAGGATCAACAGGTACAGTATAAGTTTTTTACTTTTTATTCATTATCTTTGGGCCAAATCTTCTTACAGTACAGTTGCACTTTTCTTTGTAGGAGGAATAAAGATCACCTATGGCCAAACTCTCAACTTGCATTGCACTGTGGACGGCTGGCCGCAGGCATCGATCACATGGACCTTACCCAATGGCTTCACTTTGGATAAACCTCAATCTATTGGCCGAGTTACATTTCTTGCCAATGGGACCCTCCAGATGAGACAGATGGCTACTTTTGACAAAGGGACATACATCTGCAAAGCCACCAATTCTTTTGGCACCTCGACATTGTCGTACCCTATCACAGTAATGGTTCATCCGCCACGCATCACTAGCATGCTGCCCTCCATCACCAGAGTGAACCGGGGATCACCTGTTAAGTTAAACTGTGTTGCTACAGGTGTACCCAAGCCGGAAATCTCCTGGACTTTACCTGGCCGTACTACACTGGTTCCACATAACCGCTACATAGTACAGGGAGGCATCCACATGACAGAGGAGGGTAGCCTGGTCATACAGAATCCAGTGCTCATGAACTCCGGCATCTACAAATGCAATGCTAAAAATGCTCTTGGAACAGATTTTAAATCGACATACCTACAAGTGGTCTGAGAGACATGTTGACACAATTCCGATTATGGGACCGTGGGGTTAAGAAATGCTCTCAGTAGTCAAAGCTGGATAAGGAATTGTCCATAAGGAAGTAAGTGGTATCTACTATACTACAAATAAGGATGCCCGACAGACCAGCCACTGTAACTGGAGGCGTTCATACTTTTTATATTTTTTTCCCTCAAGTCATTATGTTTTCGTACACTTAAAAAATGCATTTTGACTCACCAGGGCAACTTCTTAGTTCTGAATACAAGACCTAGCTTTGTATCAGTTCTGTAGTTTTAAGTGAGGGCTGTGTTGTAAGAATGGACATGCCTTGTAATCACACTGACCCATTTGATCTCACAATATTTTGGAAAATTCTTAGCTGCTTTGTAAATGACTATCAAAATCATCAACATGAAATCAGCAATAGTTTTCAATGTCTTTTTTTTTTTTTTTTTTTTACTACTCAAAGCTACCTGGCCCTATGTACTGTAAAAAACAAAAAAAGTACTTGTCCCCTAAACCTTTTATTACTGTTTTTGCAAAACACCACTTCATTTAAATTTACAGTTTTACACCTATTTGCTTGTGAATGTTAGATGCATATATCTCGTGGTGTTCCAATCCTAAAGCGCTTTAAAGCAGTTTGTCTTAGCTTCTCCTTTAGCACCACTTAGAGGTTAATGTTTGTGGTTCAACCAAAATATTTTTTTTCTTGATTTCTGAATCAAGTGCACATAATTGATTGTTCAATAATTTGATGAACAATTATTAGTGTTTATTAGTATGCTGTAACATAAAATAAATAAATAAATAACAGTGAGACCGTGTCATTTATAACATGTTAAAATATTCAAATGTTATCGTATGATTTCAGATGGTATTTGGTTGATGGTTGACAGACAAACCCATTTTCAACCTTATAATATTACTTTTTTTTTCTTTTTAACTATTTGAGTTCTGCTGATATCACAGTAAATCAGTAAAAAGATACATTAGGATTATTAGCCATTTACCACTTTTTGTCCAATGAGTGTTTTAAATACAAGAGCTGAATAAATCAAAGTGATTTGTTGTACCCAGATGTGTATTCATTTTCACCAGAATGTGAATGTCTCCCTCTGTTTCACTTCCTGACAAATAAGCCTTTGACCAAGGAAGAAGGGAGCTTTTGTCACACAAAAATGTTAGGACTGTTCTTCACAGCTTGTGTGAGTGTTTGCTGTGCGTGTGTGTTACAGGGAGATTATGTCCGTCGCTTTGAGAAAGAAAGAGTCTGTGCAAAAGAGATTGTGTCTGTCTGAGGGATTGTTCACAAATTGTGTGTGCGTGTGTTTGGGTGTGTATGTATAACAAAGACAGTGCCATCTCAACCAAAAAAAAAAGGACAATTTGGCAGTGTGTGTTTGTTATTAAATCCAACTGTATCAGAATTGAGGCAAAGCGGCTTAAATGTCTGACAGCATTTTTTTTTAAGGTCTACATTTTCTAAATGCTGAGTGACACAGATTTTCTTTCTTATTGATACGGCATTTGCTTTCAAATCTTATTCTACATTCTTACTTTTTTTAGACTATGTAAGGTATGCATAACATGGATGGAGGCCATCATTAAATCAGTACTCAAAACTCAGATATAAACAATATCTTTAAGATTTGATACCTGACTGAAATTTAGAACAAAATTAATGTTGAATGTACTTGCACGTTCTCCGCTTCTTGTTGGCTTTTTGGGGTACAAACTGGTTAATTTTTCTGTCACCATATTCAGCATATCTGAAAGAGAAGCAAATGGTTTGTAATACCACCTTTGACCGTGTACAGTGAAGTTTTAATAAACTGTATTTTCTCATAGGGGAGTGTACTGAATTAGAAACCACTTTGTCTTAATCAGGTCTGGAATCTGACAACACAGCAATCCTGTGCATTAAGGCCATGTTGCTTCATGGAATGTGATGATACGCAGCTAATCAGATCACATGACTCGCGCGAGAACTTTTTTTTTTTTTTTTTTTTCCCCCACATTCACACACTTTTTTTTTTTTTCAATTGGCTTAAAAAAACATCAATAATTAATTTGCATATTACATCACATGTTTATTTTAAATGTGTAAAAGCACAATTCGGTATATGCTGCAGCTCCTAGAACTGAATGATATCGTTTGATATAGTGCAGGTGTTCCTAATGAAGTGACCAATGAACACGAGAGAGTACAATGTAAAATAGGCAATAATGATGACGGTATTATAAAATACTGTATTCCATTGGTTTTATGATCCATAAAGTCCTACGTGCGCTCGTGTTTTGCTGATCGAGAATCTCGCTGGTACGGCACATCAAGTCTCCTCCTTCTTTCCTCCGTTCTCTTCCGTTTGTTTCCCCACCCTTCACTCCATCCATCCATCCGTCCATCCATTCGTCCATTCGTCCATCTCTGCTCACGCATCCCGATTTTCGCATCGCCTCCTCCGGCATAATGACCAACGATTCCCCGGAGGAGGAGAGCCGAGGAAGGAGGGCGACCCGGCCGATGCGAGCGGACGACAATGTCACCATCCTGACATCATCCACGGATGTTTACAGAAGCCGGAGCCGAGCCAGCAGCAGCAACGACGCTGGCGCCAGCTTCACATCCTCCGCGGACATGAGCACCTCCTCCCTGGAGCTGAGCATCCAGACGCGGATCTTTAAGATAATCGTTATCGGGGACTCCAACGTGGGGAAGACGTGTCTCACCTTCCGCTTCACTGGCGGGAGCTTTCCGGACCAGACCGAGGCCACCATCGGCGTGGACTTTAGGGAGAAGGCGGTGGAAATTGAAGGGGAGACGATCAAGGTAACGTTGCAGCTTGTCTTGTTACTTGTCTGGATGCGAATCGGAGGTGTTTCCTTGTTCCCTCCCCCTCATCCTCATCCTCCGCTTCCAAGGGGACCATGCAGGCCTAATTCAACGTAATGCCACAGCTACACAACATATTCACTGATTTCATATTGACGAATTTTACCAGATGTCTTCTATGTTGTGACAATGACAGAGAGGAAACAGTAAATAGTAAATCGACACCAATCAATCATTGTGGCATTGGTGTTATTCTATAGCTGCCTCTGTGGTAAAAATAATAAAGGCAATATCAGTGAGAGACCTTCATAAAGTTACATATATTGCTCATGAAAACATTTTTTTTTTTTGCACAGTGTAATGTTGAGAAACAGCGTATACTCTTTGTTTTACAAATGTATCTGACTCTTGTTCAAGCGAATTGAAGATCAATCATTCATGCATTAGAGGTGTCCGGTTTCTTCTTCTTATTATTATTATTATTATTAATTTATTTTTGAATAGCTGATAGTTAACATTCATTAGTAGAATTTGAAGTCTCAATGTCAATTTATATTGAAGTTATCTAAAAAAAAATAATGACATAAATTGAAAAATGTCAAAAATACTAGTAAATGTTTTTAAGTGTAATGTTTTCTTAATTAATATCATTAAACTTGTCTTTCTTTGAAGAAACTTTTTTTCCCAATTACATCCCAGGAAGCCGGAGTTATCTAAACCACTGGTAGAGATACCTGTTTTTAGAAAAAGTAAAATATTTTAAGCTGTAATTTATTTTTATTTATAATGGTAAGTGGCAGTTTTGTGACTGTTATGAGACTGTTTTTATTATTAAAAAAAAAAGGATACACACCCTCCGGAAAAAAACAAAACAAAACAAAACAAAAACAAAGAGTAAAACATTAAATTGTTCAGAAAGAGAATGACATGTGACTGCTTGTGTAGATGTTGTGGTAAAATTATTGGTTACATATTTAATCTTCTCGATTATTATGTTATAAAGCACAAGGTCTAACATACATCTCCCATATGCAACAGGCCGCTGAATGTGGATTCAAAAAAGCCACACGTGCAGAATGTGCTCCCATCCCCTTATTTGGGTCTCAGATGACCACCTTCTGCTCTCTGTAACCCCTCAAATAGCCTCCAGATGCTGCTGACTCACAAAAACACACTCACTATTCTATTAGGTCATCTTGCCTTAATCACTGAAACTAGAAAAAAAAAAGAGAAAAAGAGAGCATACCAATAGGAATATGGTGTTTTTTCAAGTAGGCTATACCAATGTTGTGTTTAATTAAACAGGCCAAAATTTCACAATGGCTAAGTAAGCACATTGGTGGATACATTTGGACACAGTCATCATTATTTCCGTATTTTTATATTTTTGTGACATTTTTGTGCCATGGGATTTTTCTAATGTAAAAAAAATCTGTGCTTTGCCTCAATTATAGTTACTGATATTTAGCTGTGAATTGTTGCACAACAGATAACAGCACATTTCATCAACTGCAGTGGATATAAAAATATCTCAATTAAAAATAGACGTAACGCTGCACAGAGTGTCAAAAGACTGGTGATGCGAATGTGAATAAGAATATTGTTGGGTACACTCTGCTGGCTGTGAGCCACTTCCAGTAAAAATAGCAGAGACTTTTTAATTAAATTTTCCCCAAAAGGGTTAAAAAGAGTTGAAATTACATTTCAAATTGTAGGTATAATTTCAATGAGGTAACTGACGGAGTTTTGGGTCAATGCACATTTTGCGAGAGAGTTATTGTGGTTGTATATTTGCCCTTTGATTGGCGCCAATTTCCGCTCAGGTCAGTTCAGGTCAGGTCAAGTCAAGTCTGCCTTTTGCCTGAAGTCAGCTGGATAGAATTCAACTCCCCATGATGACCCTGAACAGGCTAAGTGTTACAGTAAATGGAATGGATGGATAAATGAAATGTTAATCTTGGCATTGGCAATACCAGACAAGGGCATCAATTCTTTTTTCTATATATAGAGCACTTGAGCGATTAAACCTAAGATCTGGAATCAATTACACCCTTGCCAATGTAGACACAGTTGGTACCTTCGGTCCTGCTGATGCTTTTGATTTTTGAAGGTTGTGGCATAAATGGAGCACTGCCAAGGTTTGCACTATGTTGAAAGACTTCACAGGATTTGTATTTTAGATCTAGATTACTGTAAGCAAGTGGGTGGATACTCATGATACATGCACCAAGGACGGATGATCAGATATGCACATTGTTTCATGGTAAACAATGCAAGCATGATGTGTAAAATATTTTATTCAAAGTTTAGTGCAGTCAGCTATATGCTGTGTTGTTGTTTATTGAATTACTATCGTGTCCATGTGTTTTTGCTGATCAGAATTGTTTGTCACTATGGCAACCAAAGTTGACATTTCTAATACATGTCAGTTTTGTACAATACATAGTAAGACAGGATATTCTGGGAACCACACTTTTATCATTTCGTATGTTCATCTGAAAAAAGACTTATCTCATGTTCAGGTGCAGGTATGGGACACAGCTGGCCAGGAGCGATTTCGTAAATCCATGGTAGAACACTACTACCGGAATGTCCACGCAGTAGTCTTCGTTTATGATGTCACCAAAATGGCTTCCTTCCGTAATCTGCAAACATGGATCGAGGTACAACTGGTTATTCAAGTTTTCAAGTTTCCTGTGTTATCTCCGGTTGTTTAGATGTTAGCTTGCTGACATGCCAATAATTCAAACGACGAATCTGAGTTTTCCCAACAAAAAAACAACAATCCAAATATGTGTCACGTTTTCATTTACATGTTGTCACAGCAGCTGCACTGATCACATCAATATTGTTGTGTAGAACCATTGATATATTTTAGCCAATGTGCTCAACAACTCATTTACTTGTTGACCTAACTCTGCGGAGCACTGGACATTAGTTAAAAAAAAAAAAAAAAAAAAAAAGAAGTTGAGTAATTGATAAATCCTATAATTTGCTTGGTCATTTCAAAGTCACTGAATCAAGCATTTCCTTTTATTGCAGGAGTGTAACGGTCATCGGGTTTCAGCATCCGTACCTCGAGTCCTAGTGGGGAACAAGTGTGACTTAGTGGACCAAGTACAGGTCAGTAGGACAGAAGATGAAAACGGGCAGATTAACAATTTGAATTGTCAATTCAATGAATGTTGTGAATTCCGACTGACTGTTTATTATGGCAACACTAAGCAGCATCTGTTCAATAAGACGGTTGTCTAAGTTGTGTTGAGTTGCATGTTCTGTACTAGATACTAAATCGTCCATAGGTGTAAATGTGAGTTGTTAATAGTTATATCCATCTGTGCCCAATGATTTCCATGGCGACCAGTTCAGGGTGTCCCCTCTTACCCAACGTTAACAGGGATTGGCTACAGCTCCCCTATTTATCCTAATGAGGCCAAGTAATATGGAAAATGATATCATTTGTCATAATTATCACTTCCCATAGGTGCCTTCCAACATGGCGTTGAAGTTTGCAGACTCCCACAACATGCTGCTGTTCGAGACGTCTGCAAAGGACCCAAAAGAGAGTCAGAATGTGGACTCAATCTTCATGTCACTGGCCTGTCGACTGAAAGCCCAAAAATCTCTCCTCTACAGAGACGTGGAACGGGAGGACGGGCGAGTGCGACTCACGCAGGAGACTGAGACAAAGAGTAATTGTCTTTGTTGAGGAAAAAATGCTAATGGTAGAATTAATGCAAGGGAATATTGTACAACTGAATAACAGTGCATGTCAAGGAAGGAGAGGAGAGTGATGATGGTGTAAAAAAAACAAAACAAAACAAGAGTCTTACTGTATTTGTGCTGGTTCAGGAGCAAGATGATGCTTATGACTGACACTTGAAAGCAACATGTCTTAAAGAAGAGGAGGCGAGGTAAACTTTGCTCTGGACTTTAGCACAAGGACAGATGAAAAATGTGCTCATGATGGATCGAAAGTAAGATCAACATCAAGGTTACATAGTTTTTGAGTTGTGAAATATGAGGTACCGATATTTCCTCTTTATAGTGGCCTCCGCTCAAACTCCTTGACATGAGGTTAACAGTTAAAGAAAAAGTATTTGACGGAGAAAAGAATTAGTGATTGAAAGATACACACTTCAATGGAGAGACTAAACAGTTAAAAAGTTAACGAGGACTTGGACAGAAAAGCAGTTTTATTCCATATAAGGATGTAATATATAGAATAATACAATATAATATAGAATACATTTGTTCAGTATTGTAATGCATATTCCTTTAATCAAGTTCATTATTTGTGAAATCATAAAATTTTAAAATTAAAACCCCTGGCCACTATATAAGTAAAAATAGTACGTATACAAGACTAGTCAAAATGACTTGATGAAAGGCTGTTTACAGAACCAGCACGGGCTTATCCTTGATCACTGTCAGTGTTTTCTATATTACTTTGACTTGAAAAACAGAATTTCCCATGTTCTTCATGCTACCTTTGCCTTAATAACGCATCTATGAGTTTGATGAACAAGTCATCCGACAGTAGTACACAAGCGTCAGATAGCATCAGGGTTTGTCTCATTTTGATCTGTCAAAAATATGACGTGTAAAATCACTGTGAAGTCATTAATACAGGGGAAACACCACACATCTCAGACACAGTAAATGTGAGTAACACACCAGAAGAAGAAGAAATAAAAAAAAATAAAGAATTGTTGCTTCGTAACCACGGGGGAAATGTATTCCCCTGTTTGGCATGGTGTATATATACTGTGTACTGTATATCCTTCTACTTCTTTCCCCCGGTACAGTGGCTTATCCCATTTTTGCCTTCAAATGCAAGAACACCCAAATGCAATGTGACTTTTAGTCAGGCACAACAATTCCTACATTTTCATCCCTTTCTCTCTTACAGTGTCTGTAACTCTACATTTGTATCATTGGTCCCATTTAAGTAGAGGACATTTGAAAAAGTGTACAGGCAAGGTTACAGAAGTGATGATCACTATATTTACAGTCCACAGACATGTAATATGCTTGACATTGAGATAGCTGCCACAGTAAGTTATGGGTGAAGGGACACAGTGCTGTGGGTCATATGGAGGTAATTCAGAAGATGATCGTCTGCAGGATTGATTATAAACTGAGTCAACTAAAGGGGCTTTTGGAGGGCACTGACTTCTGCCAAGGCTGGATCGTCTTCATATGTTTATATTTGTTGTTCTTCAGTTTTAATACGCTCATACATGAATAGTTACACGTTGTAAGATCTGACTTGAGGCGTTAACTCGAATAAATGCAGAGCATAATGAGCTGTATAGAAATTATTCACAAAGGTTACTGAATGACTAGTGCCACGTGGCCTTAATTCACACTGGTTTCCATTACATTAAATTATTCCAAGACGTTAATCTGCTATCCTGCCATTGCAAATGCTTTCTGTTATGGTTGATAGGTCTTCATTTCAACAAAGATCAAATGCACGGTGCACAGCATGAACGAGACATGGTACCATGCTGCACAGGTTGGATTAAATGTTACACCTCGAACAAAAGCCTTAGGTGTTTTGCGTCTGATTTTATTTAAACACATTTTTTTTTTTTTTTTTTTTGCTTTTATTGTTGCTGGGAACATTAGCAGATGGTCATCTTAAATACTGTACATTCTGTAATGTAACATTGTCAGAGCGCAAAGAAAATGATAAAAACTACTAAACATGCGTTAATCCCAGCATGGAGAAAAATCTATCCTATTCTACCAAAAACAAAACATATTTCTTTATGTGCTCAAACATAAGTAATATTTTGTCGTTAAACAGCCTTTCCAAGTATTTCCCATGAATGAGTTTCACTAACATGTCTGTTTTGCCGATTTACAAAATGTGGCCCTCACAATATATTTACTGCACGAACCTCCTTCACACAGGGATTAGATGTCTGTTTTTTCTATTTACTGTTTTCTCCCTGTATATTTCATTTCACCTTTCAAGGATGATATTTATCGTCTAATTTTGTATTGGTTTCCATTACAACAGTTCCTTTCTGTATATTTTTGTTTGTTCTCTTATTCCTTTTTAGATTTCATGCTCAAGTTATCACCGTGTTAATACTTTTTGCCTTACATTTCTCATTCCGCTTTCATTTTCCAAACGTGATTTGTGGCAGCTGGCAGATGTGCCCATTAATGGATTGTGCAGATGCAGGGAGTATGAGAGCATCCAAGATTTGAGGGAAATCATTGTCAGCATTCAACCAAGTGTTTTTTTTAAGGCTCTAATTATGCAACTAAGGAATTTAACCACCATCTATGGAGTTACAGTAAGTATTTAGTCACAATTCATAATCGACATAAACATCACTTGTAGAAAACATGTTAAATAACATGGAAATGGTGTGGAAAGGCTATGGATTATTATTATTATTTATTTATTTATTTTTATAAAAAGACTATGGAAGGCTATGGAATTTTGTCAGGAAAGATTATTGGATTTGCCTGTAAATGGTGTGGTGATTTTTCTGATCAGGGTGTCCAACATTCCAAGAGTGAATCAATGGATCATGAATCAAATAAAATCATGAATCAAATAAAAACATAAAACAATTATTGTATGGTCTGAGTCATTCTCAATGTAGAGTAACATTACTCCAAATTACAAAAATAAGTTAACCAAACAAAAGTTGCCTGCTAGAAATAATAAATACGTTTTGGAGAAAGGGGTCGCTATCCTCGGTACTGGCCCCCAGTTTGGTGTCGTTTCCTATGGTGGGACGTTTCGTTCCACATAAATCTATGCCGTGCATAAGTCACATAAAACAAATGAATGACGCTACAAGTGAAAAATGTAGAAGAGGTAGAACAAATCAAGACGTACTTATTACTCTTTTTTTTATGTTACAATTGTGCAAAATTGATAACGTTAATATTGATTTTTCTTTAAATAAATGTGGGTAGATCGGGCATTCTTATGGGTTACCTAAGGACAGCAGCACCAGCCTTTCCTGAATGCGAACAACGTCGGAGCTCTGTAGAGGAAGAAACGGGAGACGTCAGAGAGATGCAAGCAGCAGTGGCTGCCTGACCACTAATCACACAACATTAACTACCTACTACGTGCTAACCCTGTCGCGGTCTTCATGCTTCGACTTTGACTAATCGTAAATCCAAATTTGTATACTAGTATTCAACCAAATAGACATTTAACGATCTTACAGCGAAAGGGATCGTTTTACGGCTCCAAATATTTTATTTTTTTGTACCCCTCGTCTTGCATCCTTCTGGCAGCTCATTCTAAGCTAGCAAGATCCTGCCTTGGCTAGCGTCAGGCTAGCCAGCTAGCTAGCTACTCGTAACGCTAACGGTGGTTAGCTAGCTAGCGAGCTGTGGTAACTTGCGTCATGGATGAACTACTAGTGGAAGTGAGGGGAACAAGTGGTGCCTTCTATAAGGTAGGTTGTTTATCTCTCTCGCTTTGCAAATCAACACGAGACGCCTACACACCGAGTCTACAAGCCACGTTAGCTAAGGGAGCGAAATTCCCAGTTGGACTAGCATTGATTGAGGTACCTGCTCCGGCCTCCGTGCTCCTCTCCACCCTCCGCCGGCTGGGTCGCAGAAACGGGAAAAAAAAAACTGTAAACAAAGCTAAGATGTTACGGATCTGTGCTGACAGCGAATTTACTCCCATGATGGATCAAACATGGGCAGTACTGAAGCACGACCAGTTGAAATAGTTGCGTTGCCGAACTGAATGGAATCTAACATCAGTCGTCGACCGGCCGTTCATTGCTAACATTCTGATGGGTTTTTCTGCACGCTAAGTTGTTTTGGATTCGACTTTTGATGACATTTATCGGGATTTATAAGACTGTTAGGGTGTTTGGTTCAAAGTGGTACCTGTTAATAAGGTGACAGACAGTAATATGACCAGGATGGTTGCTAATATACTGCGACTGTTTGGAATTCATTGATACCAAAAGCATACCAAGTTGCAATGTGGTCTCTTGAAAGGTGCCGCTTGTCCTTTCAGTGGCCATTTATTAAAAATAATATAAAATGTGAAAATTAATCAATGATAAATCAGACGTTGCATTTGAATAGTGGTACAACAGATTTTTAAACACTTATGAAAGGCCTGGAGAAAAATGATGGTTTTAGACCAGAGCTCAAAGAAGGCCAGTCCAGTGTTTTGCTCTCAGTTACTCTTGTTTTGTTTTGTTTTTTAAGCTACAGTATTTGTTTTATAGGCCTATCGCCCCTGCTCCTTACGCCAGGTAGCACATTTCTCTCTAGATATTCTTGAGATTTAATTGCACCCCTGCACAGATTCAAGTAACCCTGTACTAAATGCAGCAAAGCAGCTGCAGAGCATGAAAAAGCCTCCTTCCTGTTTCACAGTAGGGACAGTCACCTTTTTTGCTTCTTTTTTTGTGTGTGTCTGAACGTAAAGCTGACATGCTTTGCCCAAAAGTTCCAATTGTGTGTTTTCTGTCTGTAAGAATTCTCAAAGAAGCTTTGAGGCTTGTCACCACGCAGTTTGGCAAAATAGTCTCACATATTTCTGATTTATTAATTCTCATTCACTCCCTCTGGTCCATGTTTTATGTGCTCACCAACCTGCACAGTGCCTACTTGTCACCCTTTAAATAGGATGAATGACAGTTTACAAGACACATCACGGTTGAACATTTTCAAGTGGTGAATTTGTTTTCAATCTTTTCTAGGGGTGCATTTTTGTCCAGGCCACTTTAATGCGTTTTTTATTTTAAATAATTCTGTTAAAACACAATGCAAAAAACAGTGTCATTCATTGTGTTTCTATTTATAGTTAAGTAGTATTCAAGTAAATTCTGAGACCACTGTGGGTTCTTCTTTCATTGGGGTACCAACAATTTGAACAAGTGTGCACTTGACATTGGTCAATTTATGGGCTCCGACTAAGTCAAGGACATAATAATTTTGGCCTACCACTCTACTCATTGGGGAATTTGTTTGCGCCCCTTCTCCTTTCTGTTGAGCTTCCTTGCATCATTTACTTCACAGGTTGTTAACCTTGTACAACCCACAGGCCAGCCACTTTGTCTACTGTCCATCAGGACAGGCTCTGTCCTACTTCGAACATTTGATATGTACAAATCCATTGTGTTTACAATTTGCGAGTGAGCCAAACTGCCCCAACAAATTTAGTCAGTTTGGGAGCGCACAAAATATTTAGACTCAATTTTGTCACCAGAATGTTGTCGTTGTGTTTCTGAATGTTTTGCCGTAACATCTTTTAATGTATTTATTTTTTTTAGGCATTTGTGAAGGATGTCCATGATGGCTCAATCACAGTTGCATTTGAAAACAAGTGAGTAATGCGACAGTAAAATCCTAAATACAACAATTTATGGTAGTTTGATCAACTAAATGTCTGCTTCCATCCCAGTTGGCAGCCGGAGCGGCAGATTCCATTCCAGGATGTGCGATTTCCTCCTCCAACGGGGTTCTGTAAAGAGATAAATGAGAGTGATGAGGTTGAGGTGGGCATCTTGGTGATTTCATGTTTGCATCCAAACAGCTTAATGGGGGAAAAAAGAAATAATGATTACATTTTTTTTAATTTTGCCAGTTGCACCTGCTTTATTTATTCATTTTTGTTCCGGTTTTTGATGAGTAATACGTACTGTGTGGTTTTGGGCAGGTGTATTCCAGGGCGAATGACAAGGAGCCATGTGGATGGTGGCTGGCCAAAGTTCGCATGGTCAAAGGCGAGGTAGGACTCAGTCAAATAGTTTCACTTTCATTTCTGTATTTTTGCTTAGCTTTCCATTTACAGTATGCTATTGGAACTGTCTAGTAGTGGGCAAGACTTGCATATGTCTTGTTTCTATTTCTGTTGATTGAGCTGGAGTTGCGGCCAATTTTGGGACTACAAGTAACAGACTTTTGCAGATGCTGTGCAAATAGGTGTTTTGAGTGAACTGGACACTATGTATGTTCTGTTTGTAAAATATGGAGTTGGCTCGTTCCAGTCAGTTAAATCAATGTTCTATTGTACGTTCAAATTCAATACATATTTAATAAATTCCCTGTTAGTCACTGTGCAATAGTGATCAGTCATCATTCACTCACTCTGAGTAGTCTACTGCACTCAGAGATGCAGAAACTGAAGTTTGATTTAAATCAGACCTTTAAAATTACTATTAAAGCACCTAATGTCCTAGGAATTATCAAAATTAGACTAATTAATTCCCATTTGCTGATGAAGGATTTATGAACTGTAAAACCTGGAGCCACCTGGGGCTAAAAAAAAAAAAAAAAAAAAAAAAAGATCTGTTAGCTACTCATTTTAAAACTTCAATAACAGTCTGAAACCATTTTATAATACCACGTCCTTATGATCTGATTATTTACGTTGGTTCATTTTTGTAAGCATTTTGGATCTATAACGTTCATACGTACGTGTCCTTAAATGTCCTTTTTAGGGGTGCTTTTTAATACCTTCTCTTTATGAGTCTGCTGATAAATGTATATATTTTTTGTGTATCCATAGTTTTACGTTATAGAGTATGCTGCATGTGACGCAACATTAAACGAGATTGTGACGCTGGAGCGGTTACGGCCGATCAATCCCAACAAACCAGCCACCAAAACTACCTTCCTCAAGATCAGACTGGACGTCCCTGATGATCTACGGCAAATGTAAGATTGCTGTATACTACATTGCCTTGGAAAAGTATTTGCACCCTTACTGATTACTTTGTTTTTAAAATGAGTTTATATACGGTATTTTGCACATTTTCCACACTTACATTTGGATCATACATCCAATTTTAATCTCGTACAAAAAAACAAAAACAAATACAAAATCTAGTTTGTAAATCTTCTAAATATATTATTGACAAAAATTTTTGGAGGAAGTTTTCAAATCATTGTTCTGTTTTCATTTACGTTTTATATATCCTACCCGCATTGGAATTAGGGATTGTGTATACATTTTATTCTAGTTTTTTTTTTTTTTTTTTCTTTCTGAGAACGAGTGTGTGCTTATATATGTAGGACACTTCCGTCAATCAATACGACGTTTAACCTACAGAAAATAAAATGAATAATAATTTTGTTGATTGTCTTTGATACCTAAATATTTATCATTGTAGAGGCTTGCTCAATGATTGTGCCCAAAACTATTTGTTCAGGATAGATACACATTTTGATACACATTTTCCTTGCATTTTGAAAGAAACAAGAATGACAGTTTAACAATAACGTGAACATTGACTTCTTGGTATCAGGTGCTCGAAGGAATCGGCACACAAAGACTTCAAAAAGGCTGTGGGAGCGTTCAGTGTCACCTACGACTCTGAGAAGAAGCAGCTAATCATCTTGGTTTGTGTAGCTTTTTTTTAATATTGTATGTAAAATATAATTTTTTAATATTTGTGTGGCTACACTGCAACGGTGGAAGCTTTGTACTTGACTTCAGAAAAAAACGTTCAACGTGTTTGCATCCACTGCTATTCAAAGGTAGACCATGATGTGAGATGAGTTTTGATTTGTTCGAACAGTCAGTGAATGAGGTCACAGCGAAGCGGGCCAACATGATGAGCGACATGCACTTCAGGAGCCTCCGCACCAAACTGTCACTCATGCTGAGGAATGAAGAGGCCAGCAGACAACTGGAGGTACACGCACACACATTAAAACAGAGTCCAAATCTTTAAATGTCGAACATGAATTGCATCCGTCCTGTCTATCAAAAGTAGAAGTCCGACCCATTTACTCTGATTGTGTTGCTTGCAGAGTTCCCGACAGCTGGCGTCACGGTTCCATGAACAATTTGCAGTGCGTGATGATTTAATGGGGCTCGCCATCGGGACTCATGGGGCCAATATTCAACAAGCCCGAAAGGTCCCTGGAGTCACTAATATAGACCTGGATGAAGAGACCTGCACCTTCCATATTTATGGAGAGGTATGATAGCCCAACTGTTGTTGATGGGTGCATCTACCCTTCAACGTAACCGAAAAATCACAGATATGCTTTAGAATGGTCTTTCCAGGCTTTCACCCTCACACTTAACTAAAGCTATGCTTTAGCCTGGATCAAGTTGGAATAGTAAACTGTTCTAACTTGAGCCAGGCTAAAGCATATCAAATTACTGTGATATTGTTTTCTACCCATGATATCCCTTGGGGTTTAGCCAGTATATTCTGCATTACAAGTTACCTCATAAAGTCTGCATACATACAAATTGTTACTCTCAATCTGCAGTGAATGAACAGGATAAAATGTTTTTTTGTTTTTACATACCTTAATACTGGTAGTCATACAGAAACTTTTATTTTTTTTTTTTATAGACAATGTTGTAAAAAAAAAAAAAAGAAGATTTTGTTTGTTTTGTTTTTTTCTCTCAGGACCAGGAAGCTGTTCGTATTGCACGAGGTTTCCTGGAATTCTCCGAAGATGTCATCAAAGTTCCCCGCAACTTAGTAGGTGAGAAATTCACTCCACAAATAGGTTGACCTCTGTTGGTGACTGTGGCCGTGGGCGGTGTCTTACTAGATGGCTTTTATTATTATTATTATTATTGTTGTTATTGTTAGTAGTATTATTATTTTTTTATTGTTATTATTTTATTGTTGTTGCTACCTATTTCTTTTTACACGGCAGTGATTGAGCATAAATATGACTCACAATTACCTAAGTGCCAGGACAAACTGCAGAACTCTGAACTATGCTGCCTATCAAATAGTGTGACTTGATCAAGAAGTTTCTTTAGTCTACTTTACATAACTGTAGTAGGTGGCGTACCATTTTTTTTATTTTTTTATTTATTTATTTATTTTATTTTTTTTTCTTATTACGAACCTCCGCTCTTCATGTAAGTTGGGGGCCAAGCCCTGGCACAAATGGTGAAAGTCCACTGAAAATGTTTATAAATGCCTGTAAATGCCACAAGATGGCTGTAAAGCACTGCTGAATGCTATGTTCATTCCCTGAGCTATTGAAATTACGTTTTCAATGATCTTCTAATTCACAGTGAGAGATGCACCTGTATACAGTGTGTCTATTGTGATTATGATTCTATTTATTTATTTTTTTACACTTTAGGCAAAGTGATTGGGAAGAGTGGTAAACTGATCCAAGAAGTGGTTGATAAGTCTGGTGTGGTGCGGGTTCGCATTGAACCAGAAAATGACAAAAAGCCTTCAGCGGCATCGTCATCAACGGCGGCGGCGGCGGCAACAGCATCAGCAATGGACGATGTGAGTCAGAAATAAACTTGATTCTTAGTACAATGTGAAATGTTAATGTTAAAGATTTTCTACATCATGTAATGTCCAGATAAGTATAAAAAGAGCCCTGACTTTTTAACTGTGACTGCGCCTATCAGCTTGTAACATCCCTTCAGCATGGAGTAGCCGGTGAACACTCCAGAGTTTCTTGGTCGGGTAGGGGTAGTGTGATGCAGGGTGACGTCATGCTTGTCCCCGTTGACATGTAGTCTTAGCGTACGACGCAATTGGAATGGAAACTAAAAAAGAAAACTTGACATAGAGGCTGCAGTTATGCCTTAGGCCAGAGATGGCAGTCACGAGCAAAAAAGTGACAAACTCCATAATGTACCTTTCAGACAAGTAATGCAAGTTATAGACGTTTATTTAGAAAAATCCTGGGATACTTGATTTCATTTACCACACTTGTGTTATTAATGTATTATTACTTTTATTTACTTACTTACCTACTTCTGATGTGTATTTTCATGTGCAGCACTTTGAATACAATGATGGCTGTTTTAAAGTGCTTTATAAATAAAGTTGAGTTGAATAATTGGAGCCGATCTGGTAATACGCAGCTAATTGGACAGGAAAAACTAAAAACGAAACAGAAATTTGTATTTTCTTCATTTTAAAATGACTCAGAGCAGCAAAGTAATCCTGGGGTTCAAAGATCTTGCCAAATGGAAGAGCAATTGTCTTGTCAGCTAAATGTGGGTGTTTCAAAATCTGACAGAAACCATCAGAACACATGAACACATGCCTAAAGTTATTACTGAATTCCCTTTGGGGGGGGATTTTTTTTTCTGCATACATAGTTTTTAAGTCCAGAACTAAATAATAAGTAACAATGTTCAGACCATTAGAGAGGACCTTTTAATCAGTGTAGTCTCCATCAATGTTAAGTGAGTCGTAAGGGCGTGACAAATTCAGAAAAAATGCTTTAATATTTCTATTTTGACCATCTTTGCCATAGGGAATGGTGCCCTTTGTATTTGTGGGGACCAAGGAAAGCATCTCAAATGCAACGGTACTGCTGGACTATCACCTCAACTACCTGAAGGTACACGAGAAATGGCATATAAAAACTGTAAAACCGTGCACCAGTCTCACATGAAATGACACCCTGGCAACAATCACGTTTTTCTGGAAATATAGTGGCATGGGTATTCAATGTTGCATCCTAATAACATTCCTCCCAATGATGACAGGAGGTGGACCAACTTCGTCTGGAGCGTCTTCAGATTGACGAGCAGCTGAGACAGATAGGAGGCGGGGGCGGCGTCGGAGGAACGGGCCCACGAAATCTTAAAGACAGAAGCTACGTGTTTGATAATGGCACGGGCCTTGGCAGAGGTGCAGGAGGAGGGAAACCCTACGGAGGAGGAGGACGAGGCGGTCGGGGGCGAAGAGGAGGCGGTGCTGCTTTTGCCTCAGGTGCTGTTCCATTACTACTTCAGTCCTGATGCTTTTTCCTTTAGAAATGTACTAGGTGCGGCTTATAGTCTGGAAATTACGGTATATGGCGCACTGATATTGAGCTTGAGTTGAAACTTTGAACGGTCACAGCAAATGACTAATTTTCAGAGGTTGGCATTCCGTCAGTACTTCTTTAATCAGGAAAAAAGTCTATTTCTATCTGTTTCTGTTTTGCAGCAATTAGCATTAGAATGTCGCTAAGTTTCATCATTATTCACAAATCTGTTTCAAACTGTGGGGAAAATGGCTTGTTGCAACAGGGCCCTGGTTGATATCTTATACTCTGTTGCCACCTGCTGGCCGTTTTTGTAATAACTACCATTGCTTCAACCGTTCTCTTCCATTCAGAGGCTGCATCAAAGCCCTTCCGTATGCACTAGCATTAAAAAAACAAACACAAAAACATAAATACGTCTTTGGGACACTGGTAATATTTAAAATAGAATGCATTTATACATTTTTTGGAGCAAATGAGTTAGTGAGGAAAAGAATAATAACAAACGATGTTAAGTGGAAAATAGTAGTGACGGAAGCGTGGTTAAAATTGATGGACTGACAATTGTTGGACTGCGCCCATGAAAATTCATAAATAAGCTGTGTCACATTAAAGCCGCAAGGTTCAAAGCATGGCAAAAAAAAAAAAAACTCTTACATAATCCGTAAAGTACGGTAATTTCGTGTCAGTTTAAATTGACTTTCGCATTGCCCACTAGGCACCAACTCGGAAGCATCCAACGCTTCAGAGACTGAGTCAGACCACCGAGATGAGCTCAGCGATTGGTCCCTGGCTCCCACAGAGGAGCTCATGACAGGAGGTGGGACATTGCCAAGACGGACAGATGGGAGGAGGAGACCGGGTGGGGCAGGACTTCGAGGACGAGGCGGAAGAGGAAGAGGAGCTTATAAAGGTAAGTTATTATCTTTGAATGTCATTTATACTATTGGCCGACGGCGGCTCATGTAGTTGCCTGGATTACGTTCACATAATTGGAAATCGGAGAAGATCTTTTCATTTGCAACTCATTGGAAAGTTTCTTGGGGTTCAAAGAGCTTGCCAAATGGAAGAGCACATTTGTTCAGTGCCATGATTTTATTATTAAGTTGACACATTGTCTTGGACTGTCCAATTTAGGGGACGATGTGCAGTGGAGCGACCCAAGGCCTCGTCATATTAGAGAGCCCAAGACGAGAGCACAGGAAGACACCTTACAGGTACTGTCCTTTGCACATATAGTGTCTGCTGACTGCACCGTAATTTAATCAGGCAATGCTTTTTTTTTTTTTTTTTGGAGACTTGATGATACATTGGGTAGCAAAGTGGTTGGTGGTTTGCTTGAAGACTCCAAATTGCCCGAAGGTGTGAATGTGAATGGTTAGCTGCCTTTGTGTCAGCCCTGTGATTAACTTAGTTGCTTGAAAATAATGAAATATGCATTAGTTCTGTTAGTATTTAGCAAATATATTAATTGACTTCTTACCATGTATTGGTTATTTGTCAAATACAAGTTTAGTGCTCCCTCTAAATGTGTTGAAATGAATGACCCTTAACTATGGAACTAGACAGCAAATCAGAATAGTTTATGTATGAAAAAAGGTTGTTTTTGTTTCAAATTCAATGTTTGTAACTACGAAAATTACCTTCCAACAAAGGTAAATTGAAGGATGTGATAGAATCTTCCAGGTAATTTATTTTGACAGGATATGGCCTTAACTGGTCACTTGAATTTCTTTGACGTCCCACCACCACATGGTTCAAGTATGCATTTTAGGAGATATGTGATCTTGCCCGTGATGGCAAAAATTGAGGTTGGATGCTCCAGATCAGGTGCCAGATACATTTTTTGCCTCTTGACAAGAAAGTCGGGTACACAGTCAGCATCATTGCACATTTTGTTCAAACCGAACTATCATGAGCTCATGCAACAATAATCCGCCGCTCTGGCCAGTGTGTGAACTGCTTCCTCTTGAAGCGTGCGTGACTCACAGCGGCGCTGAGTGGCACTTGTGCACAATTTCACAAAGTTATTACACATCATTTGGAATTAGTTCACTTTTAGGTACATTGGGCTGGTAAACTGGAGGAGCAGAGTTATTTGTTTTTGTGAGCAACGCTGAATAATTACATTAGTCAGCAAGAAATACCCAAATATGGAGAGAACTGAAACTTGGGCTCTCTTCACATTGGATGAAAAAGCATGTTCTTGTATTTCCCATCTCCATGCAGATAAAGGAATGGCGTTGCAAATCATGCAGTTAGGGCATGACTTCCATCACTCAACTCAACTGTATATTATCTTGAGGAGCAGTTTTTTGTGTGTTTTTTTTTAATTGATTCGCAGGCAGTTTGGTCTTCAAATTGTACGAGTTCCAAAATGTTCGGACTTCGAGGTTCCACTGTAGGTCTACCAAGTTGGAAACTTTTTTTTTTTTTTTTTCCAAACAAATGTGAAGCAAAATGTCTTCTCTTCCACTGTCATTATTTGCTGTCCGACACTCGCTTGCGTCACCCCACAGATTCGCGTGGACGGGAACAACGAACGTAGTGTGCAGCATTCCTCAGGAGGGAGAGGAGGAGGGCCTTCATCGCAGGGCGGGCACAGTGCCGCTGGCGACGGCCCGCTACGCCATCAGCAGCGGCCCGTCAGGGACCGAGGAATGAAGAAGGAGAAGCAGGACGCTCCCCCTCTGGTGAACGGAGTGTCGTAGACGCATCACTGGAGGACTTTCTCGCATTCGGAAATGAACCCGCACTCTTCACACACATACGCAAACAACCGCTCGTTAATTAACCATCCACACTTTCCTTTTCTTTTTTTCCCCTATTTGTCAATTGCAACGTTAGACAGGAGCTTCCGTCAGCATGGAAGGTTGTAGTGAGCAATTTTAGTGAAGACCACTACCTGCGTGCTACGCCGGTCTTGGACCGAATGGATGTATTCCTTCTACAGTGAGAACGCAATGAAGTTTATTGAGGTAAAAGCAGCAAAAGTCATACTTCAATGTCAAAACGCATCTAATGTTCAATTATACGCATCACTTTTCTCCATGAGCTCATTAAGCAACATGGCTGCGGCACATGCGTTCCTTTGAAACTGCTCTTTTGACCAGATTGTTAGGGCACAATGAGGGCGACCCGTGACGGCTGTCGTCAAGTGCTTTGTAGACAAGTTAGTGAGGTGAGTTTAGCAACTGACCTTGGACAGCGAACACGCACGTCCCCAAGCTGCTCGTTGACGACTCGTTTGGGAAAAAATCTCGGTGGATACACGTCAACATCCCATCGAGCTGCTTCTTTAAGCAGGTAAGCGCGAACTCTCACCAGTGGTGTCCACCGCTCACGACGACGAGGCAAATCAGTTTTGACTTTCCTAATATCAGGGTAGATGAAAGCATTGAGTCACACAACAAGTTGTTCTTTACAATTTATTATGTAGGCAATTCAACAAAAACGCTTCGAGCTTTTGAAGCGCCGTGTTCTCTCTCAGCAAGTTCTTACGGGATAATCTGGTTTCTGTCATCTCTGGCTTGCTGACTGTCATTTTTCTATCGCATCCTGTTCTGGCATCATCAGCCGACTTGAGATCCATTTCCTGCATAAATGGAGTTATTTCTTATGTATCCGTCACATAAAAATGAACCTAATTTTATTAAGCCAGAGCGTAAACTCAATTGGATCTCGTCTTTTTTTTTTTAAGGTTGTTTCCTTCTGTCTGCCCTCTTTATAAGCCACTGACTGAGTTGTAATTTTGTTCCAACGTTTTAGGCCCGAACATCACTTTTTTTTGTGCCACACTCTGGATATATACAAGTCTCGTGCTCACAACTTGCTTTCTGAGGCCAGTATTCCTTTTTCCATTGTGCTTGCTTTTACGGAAGTATGAATTTATTGTGATTCTTTTTCACTAATCTTTAGCTTTCACACTGCAGCCAGGCTGTTTTTTTAGTTAGCTTTTTCTGCATTGCATCAAGAAAAAAGGTGGTTTGAGTACAAATAATCTTTTAACTTTCCATAAAGCAAACAGAACGCAGTTGTTTGGTGTTGTTGAAAAGGAGATAGGGTGGCATACTGTATATAATGATGTCATAATTTGTCTGAAAACAATTGTACTATTGTTTCAAATGTGCACTTAACCTTATTTTCTTTCTTTTGTTGCTGTTTGATATCAGTTAAATGCTAGGTCTCTTGATAATAAACTTGTTGTTAAGAAAAAACAAAACAAAAACAAAAAAGAAAGTATGCTCCATAGTCACATGGATAGTGAATGACCATAGCACTGCTGCAGATGTCCAAAACTAGTATTACAACACAGACGAACAATTTCCTCACGCTCTATACTGTAAAGTGTCTCAACTTGCTGCAGGCCATTTTCAATGATACGATGACCTCCAATTAAATGGACTTACAATTGGAACTGTTTTAGTTAGCTTGGGGATTTTCATTGTTACATATACATGTTTGACAAGCTCAATTTTTTTTTTAACCTTCTTCTCCACATAGTGGCAATCTATCCTCAAATCATTTCATTCTATAAATGTCGGACGCACGCAGTTTT
This sequence comes from Festucalex cinctus, assembly GCF_051991245.1. NCBI lineage: Eukaryota > Metazoa > Chordata > Actinopteri > Syngnathiformes > Syngnathidae > Festucalex > Festucalex cinctus. The sequence continues at coordinate 1,134,855 of NC_135419.1, read as the reverse complement.
GACCATTTGAGATGAATAGTGGAGAAATTACTTTGACACTCCATCCAAAAATAAAAATCCCATTTACTAAATCTAACAAACCCAGAAAAAGTAAAAGGATTAGACTGAGATTGTATGCCAGGTTGGTTTCCACTTCTAGTCTATAAAAAGGACACACTTTTTTTTTTTTTTTTTAAGTTGAAATCAACTTTTCGACAGCAAGATATTAACTTGTGTGCATTTTTTTTTTCTAGGGGGTTAATACTAACAGTGTTGCAAAAATCAAAGTCTGTACTATAATAGAAGATGTACATTGAGGAGGGTGGGAAACTTGCATGCTGCCCATGTTTAGTCGGGAAGGAACTGCTGCTGCGATGAAAGCGTCGTCATTCTTCCACTCGTTCTGACAAGATTTGTACTACTGTATCCGTTCAATGCTGGAAAACAAAACAAAATAGAAACAAAACTTGAGACATGTACATGAAGGAACTCGTGTGGGTAATCCTGAAAAGGGATACTAACAATGTCATCAAGATTTGACAAATAATGTTGAATTTTGGGAAGGCACCGCCATTGTCTTTGGGTTTGTGTGTCGTTTTGGTAGACCCTGTGAAATCAGCCTCGCTGTACTAAAACATGTCAGTTCAATGCATCCAAAGCAGCATAACTGTTGAGATTCAACCCTTTGAAGACTTTTTCTATTGATGTATATGTTCTTTGCAGATTGGATGTTGTATGTAAATTCCTCCTTTATGACTGATAGCAACTTTAGTGACAATCTTGGTCACAGGTATTATGGCTGTCCCCTTCTAATAAAATGTCAAACTGAATATTTTAACTGGACTATTGTAAACTTGACGTGACTTATTATATGGGGGATTGTGTTAGTTTGAGTTTGGGCATTTTTGCATAAATATTTCAATGAAGTTGATGGAGTAATTAGGGTTGGATGTTGTTTTTTTTTTTTTTTTTTTTTTTTTAACTTTGAAATTTCATTTGAATGTAGATGGTCAAGTCGCTCCTAATCTGAGGAATGTAATTTTACCCATGCCACGGTTGCAAGACCAACTGGAATTAAAACGTAGTGAGAGACTAAATTTAAAACTCTCTGATTCGTCTTGTGTGACACTTCATTTTTGACCATTTAATTAAGACGACAAAATTTTGGAAGAGATGGCTAATGCTGTATCAAGACACGTTTTCAACTGAAAATGACCAACCTCGACTTTTTCTTGCTTGCTCCTGCAACAAATGTCTTCTCTTACTCCAGAATGTATAATCTAACAAATGCTAAGTTGACACATTGCTGGCTGTTTAACAGAGAAGCAGGAAGTCAAGATGCAACAACAAAAGAATTTGTATATACTAAAACCAGGGTAGTCTAAAAACAAAAAACAAAAAAAATGTAAATCTTGTGAGCACTTTTGGGCATTTTTTTTCCATTCCCCTTTGTAAATAACTACTTACTAGCATTTAAAGTGTCTGGGTTTACATGTCTGGTTATAGTGCAATATATTTTGTATGCAAGCAGTTTCAATAAACACAAATTGATCTTCTCATAACTCTTTTCTAGTCTTTCTATTGGACAACTGGTTCTCTTGAAGTTCTTTTTTTCCTCTTGAAGTTCATATACAATATGTTGTAGGCTATATTTGTATTTTCAATAATCACAGAATATGTCATGTTGTGTGTCATCTCCGGCTGCTGTGATGGCCGAGGAGGTGAATGATGAAGATGATACCGGGGAGGCTTGATATACAGGGTGACCCAAAAAGATGCGTAGCCATATTTTCTTGGATAAAAAATCCATTTTTTAACGAATGTCTTTTCTGTTGCAGGATGTGAAAGGTGAACCTATGGATGATCATTTGCAGCTATAGTTATAGTTATATATATATATATAGTTATATATATATATATATATATATATATAGTTATAGTTATAGTGCCGCCCTGACTTTCTCCAGATAAAAAAAAAAAATATATATTAATAAAAATAATAATAAAAGCACAAGATCCTTAAGACACCAGGACGCTTTGGGGGCAAAGTGTGACTTCCATTCCAAAAAAATCCTCCTCCGTGCTAATATAAAGATGCAAAAGCAATACATAAACTTATCTGGGACTTTGGTAATACTCCAAAAATGGCCAATTCTGCACACAGTGCCAACTTGAGTTTCAACGCTTCTATCAAGTATCTTAAAACACATAATAATAATAATAATAATATAATCGGGTTTTTTTTAAACATAACTATAAAACACGAGACATCAATTGTCCAACGCAAAAGAACAGTAAGTGGAGAAACATGGAAAATCAAATCCCCCTCCCTCAGTCTTCTGTGCACTGCAACACAGGAAAGTTTAATAAAAAAAAAAAAAAAAAAAAAAAACATTTAGTGCACTATGCAATGAATGAACAATAACAGTGCAGTATTCTTTGAAGCCACATGGGGGAGGTGTTGCACTGTATCTTCATGAAGAGAGCCACGACAGTCTCCATTCGAAACTGTTTCACGTCGTAATATTTATTTATTATTGTTGCATTATGAACCTCTTAATTGCTAAAAAATAAAATAAATAACAGTCGGTAAAATTATGAAGAGCAGCAGTGATTGTGTCGGGATTAGTTGAATTGGAATCGAGGGTTTTAATCATATCCTTGTCATAATGGCGTCTTATCACAGCGCGTCTTTCAGGCTCATTTTGTCATTTTATGCACCACTAACTCACCCTGCAATTTCGACATGAAAATCTCATCACTTTGCATTCTCTCTCTCTGTCTCTCTCAAGGTCTGACCTAGTTTTGGACAGCCTCCACGCACGCGCACAGTGTTTGATTTTGATGCTCAGAGTGAAAACACAAAGGAGTGATTTGTATGTGTATTTTATATCAATGAAATGGTTGTATCGTGTGTATCAAGGTTCGTGAACACAATGCTTCTGTCCGTTCCCATATGGCACTCTGAGGTGAAAATGACACACTTGATCTGAGGGGATGAGGAGGACAAAAGCAGCAGAGATCTGAATCGTAAATTCCGCCGCGTTAAATAAGATATTGTTTGTCTCTCCTCATCCTCTCTGTTGGAGCCTTCTCTTTGTACTTGCAGAGTGTGATGCAGAGCAATGCTGGCATGTTGCCTTAGACCACACACACACACAAAAACACACTCTTCTTGTATTGCACACATTGCCCGCAGCACATCCTCAAATGTTATTCTGTGCTCCATTTTGACGTGTACGTGTTGATCTGTCGTCGTCTTAAAAAAAAAAAAAAAAAAACATGCAAGATTTCGCGTGGGAGACGGTGATGATGTACGTCACACAAAGAAGCCACAGTTTCCAGCGCCGCCGCCATCACACATGCTGAGTGAGACGTTCGGACCATCTGGTCAATCATTTCTCAAGGCGAGCAAGGCGTAAACAGCAAAATGTCTGCTGCTGCTGCATGGGCACGTGTCACGGCAAGTGCAGTCAAGATGGTCGCCGCCAACGTTTCATGACACGCTTGTTCCTCGTGGCCTGCTCTCAAGTAATTATGGGACAAACGTCGACACGGAAACGCGAGCAGAGTTGTCGAAGAAAGCGAATGACATTTAGCGTAGGAGGAAATTCGGGGAAAAAAAAAAAAAGTTTAGACGTAAATTCAATAAGCGAAGTGCGCATTAAGTTTGCACTACCCTATCAATTTGAATGGCGGAGATTAGAGTGGTGACAATCTTTGCTTAACTGTACACTTTAAAGCTTGCAAGTCAACTTCCCCGATGTCAGTAAACCACATGCTATGGATGTTAATGTAAGATTCAGACATTTGTTAAAGTTCATTTGTTAAAGCATATATTTACTAATATATTTATGTTTCTAGAACTATTATTTACACATTTATATATTTGGGTATTTTTTAAGTAGTTAAATTGACGAGGTGAATCTGTTATTTTCATTTACTTGCGTTTACTTAAGTTAGCTAGCTCCTGATTGGTTAGAGTTGGTCAGCTGACGAGAGTTCAGGAAGTGAGGTGTCTCGCTAGAAATGTGACGAGTAAACAGCGTTGTTACAGAAGAAATCCGTCTCCTTCCTGCTTTCTCATTTTCTAAAGAGTAGCCCAATTAACCACCAACGAGCCCTCACGTTACATTAATAAAAAAAAACAGCAACTTTCCAGCGGTTGAAACGTTACTATCAGAGGTGATTCCATTGGATCCAATTAATTTTCAATGACCGTTTGGTAGTTTCGCCTCCCCACAATGCACCACGCCGCTACCCATAATGCACCTTGAATTCGAGATGCGCACTTCGCTTATTGCAGCACAGTGGGATGAATGATTAGTTTTAACTTCATATTATCATTACTATATCTTCATTCTATCATATTACAGGCTTCCTGGCTCAGAAAAGTTTTGCGAATTAATTAATGTGAGATAAAAGTTTTAATCATCAGTACGGAATATATTTGTTTTGGTGTACACAATCTTCATTTTCATTTAAATCATATTAGGAATAAATGACGCCAGTTTTCCTGAGGAATTATCTAACAAAGTGTTAAAATGTTGGTGCTAAATGTTTCAGAGTTGATGCCAATGCCCAAAGTGTATTTTTAACTGTCTGATTTTGCTGGAGGTCAGTGTTGGATTTGTTGATTTATTTAGCATTCGACTAACTCTGCAAATTAATGTTAATCAAAGTAAGCTAAGTAAACTCAGTTAAGTAAGTAAAAGGCACAGAGTAAAATGGTTAACTTATTTAGAACGTGTTCATTCAGCTCTGTAGAGTGTGTAGTCATTTTCAACACTCGCCTTTTTGCTGTTAATGTTTGATCAAGTTTCCCTTTTGAGTCAGAGTTGTTTTTTTGTTTTTGTTTTCTTGCAGCACGTTCCAATGGTTGGCCTTTCACTTAGCCCGAGTAACCTGGCCCTCCATGAGCCTGCTTCATTTGGACCTCCAGGGAGCCACCATGAGCTCCACTTGCAGCAGCCACAGAGGGAGCCTGCTGTGCTCGAGCTACTCTTGGGGGCCCCCTGGTGGCCAGAGGTTCGTAAGCTTCCCACTGTAGCTTTCTGCTTTCCTCCCCTCAACTACCATGATGCCCCTTCTGGCCAGAGGTGGCAAAAGTACGGACAGACAGAAGGACAAGGACAACTTGCGTATAAGAGAAGACTCTGGCTCCTTTACTTTTAGTATTATTTTGTTGATAAAGGACATATACTCTGAAATGTCTTAAGTGTAAAACTATAACAGAGGATGCAAAATTAGGTAATGAGAACTGAAAATTACACATACAGAGAATTTGTGAATGAAAGTTAGCTCGCTATTTCATATTTCTCCACGTCACTGCTGTATGTATTTTCCTGTCCTGAAGCCCCCAAGGTCTTAATCACTCGATTAATTAAGATATCAGCACAGTTGACTTTCTAGTTATGGTTTTTTGCTTCTTCTTTTATTTATTTTTTTCCCGTCACCCTGTGACCTCGAATTTTTGTACTGTTTGGAGTCATAGGGATGTTCAATGCCACTTTTTTTTTTTTTTTTTTTAGACTGAGTACTCAACTCTTGAGTAGTCACCGATACCAAGAAGCGATCCCGCTAGTGCTCAGGATACATAAAATTTCCCCTCTGAATAAACAATGACGGATCATTTTTAAGAAAGACGCATAGCACAATATCGCATGTTTCAATTATTTACAAGTTTCTATTCTTCTTATTTCTAATTTCTGGTTCCTGATTGTTAAATGGCCACATGGGGGTGGCCGATACTGATGCTGCTACCTTGAAATAAGTCCGAGTATTGGCCCGATACCGATGATTTAGTACTTGCCCATAATGTACATTTCTGCTGCTTTATAGGAATCGAATGACACTATATGTTCTCTTTCTTTCCCATGAACAATCCTAAACCGACCTAATATAAACAATCGAGCAGTGGATGTCTCCAGATGAAACGTTACCACATACTTAACAGCATGATTCATTATTATGAATCATAATTTCAGCCATGTGAGAACATCTCAACAGGCTGATGACTTAAAAGAATTCGGAATATGATCTGGACTTCGAGCTACACAGATTCAAACAAATTGCAAAGACGTAGAAAAAGAAAATCTCTTGGTGGTTGTATGTTTGGAGTGTGGAGGGTGGGCGTGGTTATCGTGGGGGGGGATTCTGTCAGATATTTAAAATGTTCACTGAGTTGAGTGAGATGAACAACAAAGGATCCTCTCATTTCAGCCTCTGCGATTTTATACTTGGTGTCCAAAATTTGTATCGGAAAGCTTCATTTAGTCTTAAAATCAAAAATAAATAATAATAATAATAATAATAATAATAATCACCTTTATTATGTATGTAAAGTGAGGTGACTCATCAGGCGTAATTTTCACAGAGTTTAGAACAATGTCGCCAGATGAAGGTACAACAATTGAACTGTAATTCATTAAATCTGACACTCACTTTTTGTTCACATAGACGTGAGTCGACTCTTTATAAAGAAAACGTTTTTTTTTTTTTCTTCTTCTTCTTCTTCTCAGTTTGTGCATGTCTTCTTGTGTGCAGCGTGCGCGTGCGCGCGCGTCTTCCTCCTCCTCCTCCTCCTCCTCCTGCCTTGCTGTCAGCTTGCCTCGACCACGTAGCAGATTCCTGGCAGAGGAAGCCGCTTGCTTGTGTCTCCTCTGCTTCTCACTCCCCTCTTCCCCGTCTGTGTCTCAGGCGCACGCGCACGCACGCGCACGCGCACACCGCGTGTGTCACTTGCCCATGTCGAAGCACGTCGCAGCAGCTTTGGATTGTGAACAGCCTCGCGAAGCCTGTCATGGATCTTTTCGAACTGGACTTTTTCCGAGACTGGGAGCTTGAGCAACCATGGTGAGTTATCTTTTTTTTTTTTATTGTGTCTGTGATGTTTTTTGTTTGTTTGTTTTTTTATTCAACGTGGCCACGGAGGCGCCTCCAATGTAAAGAATTGCGATGTGTGTGTGTGTGTGTTTTTTTTTAACGAGTGATGGAGATGAAGCCAAAAGTGGGTCCCGCTTAGCTCCTTCCTTTGTGTCACCGATGTTTGGCAAATGCCTGCGTGCAATAATACCGGCTTTTGGAGTGTCCAATTGCGCAATGATGGAATGTTGGATGTGCTGATCTTGTGGTCGGCGCGATCACGTGCACGGATTGTTAACAGGTAGCAGGAAGTTCCACGATGCGTGTGCTTGTTGTGGCATCAGTTGCAAGTGCGTCTGCGGGTAACAATCAGGCGCGAGGCAAGTTGCAATGGAAGGAAGGATGAATGGGCCGTCATTTGTGTTCCGAGCATGCTTGCAGCCTTGAGCATCCGCCGGCCGAGTTTGTTCATCCCCGCTGGAATGTGTTTTGGTGTGTTTGGTCCTCAATATTGAATTCTACTCAGGACAGGGCCGTATCTATTCCTTTAAGTTGCAAGGGGGCTGCCCCCCCAAAAAAACAAAAACAATCATGAAAAAGCCCAAACTGTTTACCTTAATATAATGCAGCTTCTCACAAATAATTAAAATACATAATTGTTTGATGGACTGGTTTTAGCGTGTTTAACTCATCCACTCGCCGCAATTTTCACATTTCGCAGTCCCGTTCGCTCACGGCTGTTTTACTAGATTTTAACAGATTTTGCAAGGCCCACAGAATATTGTTTTCTCTTGCTATAAAAGCATGGAACCTATCAAAAGAAAGATTAAAGTCTCTTCTTTCATCAGGGAAAAAAAAAAGTATGTTTCTATCTGTTTCCGTTTTGCAGCAATTAGCATTAGAAGAGAGCTTCAGTTTCATCAGTTTTCACAAATCGATTTGAAATTCAAAGTCATTTAGCTTTTTATAACTACCATTTTTGCAACCGTTCTTTGCAGTTGAGAGGCTGCATCAAAGCCTTCTGTATGCTGTAGCATAAAAAAAAACGTGTAAATACATGTTTGGGACACTTAGAACATTAAAAAAAAAAACATATTTACACGTTATTGTGAGCAAATGAGTGAATTAAGTCGAAGAATGGCATAGTGGCATTTGCATCCTTCATTTTTTCTTTATGTGGACCTTGGAGGAAACTGTTTGGACATCCCTGGTTGAAGATGTTTGCAAATAATTGATGAAAGAAAAGAGGAAACAGTTAGCAGTGACATCGAGCTCCATAAATATTGGCTCTACTTTTTGATACCACATTTCATGTTCTTTTTTTTTTTGTCGGTTGCTCAAGAGCTCAGTAGAAGGAGCATCATATTCCGTATCGCCACATCTCCAGGTCAACCACGTGTTACAGCGGGGCCACAATAACTTGGCAACAGTGCTGCTGTTTTGGCGGTGCGTTCTATAGCAGGGAGAGAAAAAAAACAAAAAAAAGATGACACATGCATGCACACACAAGCGCTGTCCCTCAGCAGCCACCACGGAAGGCCCCGGAGCAAGGTACTTAACCCCCCGCTGCTATAGCGGAGCAGCTCAGGGCTGAACAACAAGCTGAGGGTGTCGACAACGTTGCCCTCGCGCCGCCAGCGCTCCATCACGCGGCGGCTGACAGCCGCCCCTGACGGCAAACGGCCCCGGCGCAGGCGACCGCTTTCTTCCTTCCTGGAAAGAGGATATGGAAATGTGCACAAATGAGCGGCGCTCGGAATCTAATCGTGAAGCCCGCTCGGGTGTTCACGCGCGGGTTCGCGTGTGTCAGTCAGTCAGTCAGTCGCGAGTGCACGATTGCTTGCTTGCTTGCGCCGCGTGTGACGTGACAGCGTGGACAGATCTCAAGCATGAGTCGCCGTTTGGACGTGACACTCCAGTTAAATGTCTTTGCTGCATGAGGCCAGATATGAGGGCGCTCAAACTTGATACTGTAAAAAAAATAGGGCAAAAAATACAGCAGTTTACCAGTACCAGTGATCCAGTAAAACTACAGTATGTTAATTAGGGGGTGGGACGATACGAGTAAACCACGATTCTATACTGTGACGACATTTGGCTCACAATATCGATAATATCACGATACACGATATCTACGATTTTTGATACATTGTCAAAAAAATTTTTTCCGCAATATATCACGATATGTGACTGAAAAAGTCAACAAATGCCCATAAAAAGGAAAATGTCTAATTCTGCACTTATTCAATGGCAAACCTTTGCACAATGTGCAAAGTTCTGCATAGTGCCTCACTGGCTCTGAGCATTTTAATTGTAAAGTGAGACAAAATAAAGTGCATAAGCATTTACAACAACTGGACACGATATATCGATATCTACCGTCAGTGTGTCGATAATTTATTGCAACAGAGAGCGCAACAATATATTGCGATGTCGATTTTTTTTTCTCCCACCCCTAATGTTAATACAGCTATTATTTATCGTATAATACTGTAAATTGTAAATCTATATCCTGTTAATTGTGTTACTTTAAATGATTGATGACAGTATTTTACTTGATCACTGTTTCCAATAAAATGCTGTAATTTTTTTAGTCATAAATCTGTATTTTGGCAGCAGTGATCCAGTAAAAGAACATTTTATTGCATCTTATGATTTACAGTTACAATACTGTAAATTTATATCCAGTTAATTATTAATTACTGTATTTTATATTACTGATTACAGTATTTTACTGGATCACTGTTTCCAGTAAAATACTGTTAATTTATGATGACACAATACTGTAATTTGTGTTTTATACTAAATCTGTATTTTAACAGTATGTTGACTATACAGTATTATTAATTTATTTTACATAAAATGTACTGATAATTTGTATTCAAAATAAAAGCCAATAATTACGCTTCCCCCAAATGACATTTTTTGACCGATTCAAACTGTTCCAACTTTAAAATCTTCGAATATAGTAGACATTCCAAAGAATTCATAATGAGAGTATCTTGTAAGATTTCATATTAACATAACTGTATGATCTCAATTTAAAATGAAGTACAGGCGCAGGTGTGCGGATCATCGATGATCTGTCTGTACGGTGTTTTAGCTTGTGTCGTAATTGCTTCCAGTCACCGAAGGCTGCACGGTTGGAATGCGCGGCAGCAAAATGAGGTGCGGCCTTCTAAGCACAGCCATAGATGGAGCAGCGCAATCTAATGGGAGCCTTTTACAAGAAGCTCGATCACAAATTCGTCCTCGAATTGCACTCAGACATCCGCCACAATCCTAAAACATGTCAGCGTGATTTGTTGGCTGTACATCATCATATCGCGCCAGGTTCAACTGGGGTGAGGCTGCAAAAAGAAAACAAAGTTCTTCCAAATCAGGTTTACCGTGTTGGCCCTAATTTTACAACTGCACACAACCACAATATTGAGGTTAAGATCAAATTGACAGTGTCAATCAAAAATGATTTATACTGTAGGCCGAATTTTTGATACAGCTCTTGCATTGATTGAGTGTAACAGACTGGTGGACTTCATTTCTGAGTGTAAACTTGATCTCACTTTTGTATATTCAGAGCAGAGAATTAAATGTACCGTATTTTCCGCATTATAAGGCGCACCTTCAATGAATAACATATTTTGAGACTTTTTCCATATATAAGGCGCTACAGGAAAGTCTGGGGTTACGTTATGCATCCATTAGATGGCGCTGCGCTAAAGGGAATGTCAACAAAACAGTCAGATAGGTCAGTCAAACTTGATTCATAGATTACAAACCAGCTTTCTGACAACTCCAAAATGAATAAACAGCTGTTTTATTATTTTCTCTCAGGTAAAGTATTAGCATTAGCTAGCGATCCAAGATGGCGGCATCTTCCGCGCATGCGCGTCACCGATCGTGCAGGGTCACCGATGACAGCGAGACCTGTTGCGGATCAATATTGGTCCATATATAAGGCGCACCGGATTATAAGGCGCATGGTCGGCTTTTGAGAAAAATTCAAGGCTTTTAGGTGCGCCTTATAGTGCGGAAAATACGGTCATTGTGTTTGACAGCAACAAAACACATACATGAAAATTTCACACCTCATTTTTTTGCATCAAAACGTTCCCTGTATTACGAGCTGCAAATGAGTGAAGAGGCGTCTTTACAACTTGGAGCAGCAGCATGTGCAATCTCTTGACTTGTGAGGTTGACTTCTGAGATGTTAGAAAGCAAGAAATTCTCAGTTTAGGTGTTTGTTTGTTTGTTTATTCATTTTTTCCTTTCGGACACATTACAGTTTACATCATTTGCAACATTGACATCCGAAAGAAGGGCTGACGGGTAGAAGCCGAAGCTTATTCGAGACCCGTCCCCATCGACCCATTACTATAATGCATCAATCATATACATTATTTTGAATAGACATGAATTTTGATCGTTATCCATCCCATACTATCCCAAACACTGCTCGCTCAGTTCATCTTGAATGTCCGTGTGTAGATTGTGGCTAGTCCCAGTCATTTGGAACTGGTGAGTCGGTCCCCAGACGCCACCAGCAAGCCGACCCCGCCAGGCGAGCAGCCAAGGCAAGCGCAATTCTTCTCTTTCACCAGTAGGGTCTTTGCTGACCTCGGATCAGCTTTCACACATGTTGTGCTTTCCAGAAGAGTAGATCGGCTTGCATTCGGCCCATTGCGATTCAAGCAATTTTCCCTCGATTCTGGTCAGGTAGCACCACTGGTTGCTAGCATGTTGTGGATCTGATGACTCCTGTGCGCTGCCCAGCCGAGCGGCCCACGCCAGCCAAATTCCAGGAACCAGACCACCAACCCCCATTTTGCGTATTGACAGCAGATTCATTGGAGCCACAATACAGCCTCATCATGTAGCCTTGACTGTTACAACAAATGTCCAAACGGAATTCGAGCCAGGCAATATTTACATTCAAACGGGAACAGCAATACATGTTATCAATGCAGGTGTATAAACAAGAGTTAGCCTTGGCAAAGTCAGCAAATAATCATATACAACTCCAGCTTTGGGTAATTAGTGATGTTGTTGTTGTTGTTGTGATATTGTGAATTACTGTTGTCTCTCAAGCGCTGCCAATTCCTCAGCTCCTTTCACGATTCGTGTTTTTAGTTGACCAGAGTTATCTTTAGTTTGAATAAAAATTTGGCAGTCTTTTGTCCACGTGCTTTCGATAAGTCCATTCTTTCTCATTTGTCGAGCCTTTTTGGCGATGTCAGCATTTCGTTTGGTGAGGTTTTCGTTGATGCAGACATGTTTCCCACGAAGCTTGTGACGGTCTCTCAGTCGATCAATCTTTTTCTTTCTGTCAACAAACCTGATCAGAACCGCCGGTGGTCGCGTCCCTCCAGTTGGAAGCCAAAAGCACATCTGAATGTGCGCAGGATCAACAGTTAATCCCAAATCTCTGAGTTGAAGTGTCACTTGCTGTTCCACAGTCTCGTTCCCTGAAGATTGGTCAGAATCTTCCGTGCTCGTGCTAGCCGCAGCTCTCAAAGGGCCACGGCGCGGCTTGATCTTGATACCGGTGACTATCACATCGTTGAGACGAAGATTTTGTTCCAAATCATCCACTTTTTGTTCCAAGGCAACAATGCGTCGATCTTTTTCCTGTGTCTCTTTCTTCAATTGCTGTATTTCCTGAAGAAGTGGCTCAATGCTCTTCTTCATTTCAAGTAATTCGGCGACCATTCCACTGAGTTTTTTAAGAGAAGATTTTATCTCCTCAATCTCGTCGGCTCTTTTTCCGCCAGGCATTCTGCAACAATGTAGTTACAAATCCCAATTCAAAAATCAAAAAGCAGTTAGATTCACGAGCGAGTGCAGGAGCAAGTACAGATGCGTCCTTCCTCAACAGATGCGTCCTTCAAAGGTGACAAAGATGTACATGAAAAATCGGAGTCATAGGCAGCATCATCCTTGACAATCGGCGCAAACAAAATGCAGCACAAAGCACCGTTTGTTGTTTTACCTGCGACTGGAAGCGACATGTTTAGCGTTTAGCGTCATTCTGCAGCCAATCAGCTGAATGAAACGCAAATCACATCAGCTCAGTTGAAATGTAAACACGAGCCAGTTTTAAGCGCTTCATTATGAGACGTTTCATGTTTCCGCAGATGCATTAAAGCTTTTTTTTTTTGTCAGCCTGAAGACTAAATGATGGCAACGTGTCAGCGCTATTGAAATGAAAAGCATACATTGCCAAATGATGTGTTAAAAAAACAAAATTGATCCAGTTAACACTGACTTTCGAACGCATGATTGACATTCCCACAATGATTGAATTAGCCGCTAATGAGGTGCGCGCGGAGAAACAATGCATGCAAAATAATCTACTGTAATTTACCTTGAATTGTTTACAGGCTTAACTGTTGACGCTCTCGACGCGTTAGAAGTGTACGAGGTGAAAGAAACATTTCCCAGAGCGAGCGGCATCCTCATTAACGACGCTCAAACGATGGAACGCAGAGAAATGCCAATAATTCCCCGCAGATTGTGACAGCCGGGCCAGAATGGAAGGAGAAGCCAGCACAGTGATTGTTTCAGAAAAAAAATAAAAACAAAACATGTTTGCTGTCTGATCAAATCTAAAATATAGTACGGGAGCCTTCAAAATCAGGATAAAAATGGCACACGTCACAAAGTGGGTGTTACACGTCACAAAGTGGGTGTTACACGTCGCTCTGGCTACTAAGTTAAAACGTTGACACCAATCATAAAAGAAGAAAAAAAAAGTTCATAAATTATTCACTGAAAGCGCAACTCTTGTACAGTTAACTCATTCACTCCCAGCCAAACATGGACCTACCAAAAGAAATATTAGAGTCTTTTCATTCACCAGGAAGGACAATTATATTTGTATCGATTTCAGTTTTGCAGCAATTAGCATTAGAACATAGCTAAACTTCATCAATATTCACATTCCTGGTGAAAACACTGACAACAAGAGCTTGTTGCTACATGGCCCTGGCTGAACTCTTATACTCTGCTGCCACCTGCTGGCCATTTTTTCTTCAAATAACTACCATTGCTTTAAGCCACCTCTTCATGTCAGATGCTGCATCAAAGTCTTCTGTATGCTCTTGTATTAAAAAACAAACAAAGTGTAACATTTTTGGGAGAGAAGGACAAAGTATAAAAAACCTTTTTACACGGTTCTGGGATTGACTGAGTTCAAGCTTTTAGGATGGCAACCATTATTTTTTTTTTTACCATTAAACAGATGGGAGTTCTGCTTACTGACCCAACCCAACCCGGCGATTGGAAATTGAGCCGCTTCTTACTGAGCCTGCGCTTAACGAAGGCCGTTTACCCATATCAGCTCCTCTGAACACTTTTGATGTCGTTTGCTGAGTCAGCGTTGTTCAATATTAAAAGGAGATTAATGCAACCATTCAGAAGTAAAAACCAGACTGAGCTGAGAATCGTTTTGTTTTTTTTGTTTTTTTTTCATTTGTTTTTCCAAATTATTTGTTGTTTTTGGAAATCACTCGCATAGTAAGAACTTGAAGTCAGTCGCTGACATTTGATTTGCACTGCGGCATTTCTTTCCTTCCACGTTTAGTACGTTCGAATGAATCCAACCTTGTTAGGTTTCCTCCTTCTCATCGTTCTTTCTCTCCTCCTCTCATCTCACTTTTTTGTCGCATTTGCTCGCAAAGGAGAACCTGAACGCTTTGTATGATTGTGAGCGGGTTTCCATTCGATGTGACCTGTTCCCGACATCATGTTAGCTAGCTAATTGTAGCGCTGGAATCAGGCGGAGGATGCTAATTGATGCTGATTGTGATAGTCTGCACAAATGAAGTAGGTCATTAGAGAATTGATGTCATATAAACGCGCTGTGACTTCCCAGCTGGGCATTTTGCACTGGAGAAGCAAACATCAGCATGAAAACACCCTGATTACTGTTATTATTATTGCTTGATTTAATTGTTTGCCTTATCATTTGCACATTTATTCGTCGATAGTAAGAAAAAGATATTTTGCTGTCTCGGAAAAAAAGTGAAGGGATCCGACTTCAATACTTGAACATGGAGTCAATTTGGAATGCGTGTGTTCAGCGTTCCCACATTCAAGCTGCCTTTCAACGCTCCCGAGCTCTCAATCGGCGCAGTCACACGTGCGCGAGCTTCAAATCATTCATCACGTCGAAATGTGCAAGCTTCATGATCAGGCCCCGTTTGCCAAAACGGCTCCACTCGATGCTACTTCACGCTAACATCATCGGCGACTGAAAGGAAGCTGTGTCTCATCCCGTAACTGCCAACAAGTCCCAGACGACGCTGAAAGAAGCTTCTTTCTCCAAGGGGGGGGAAAAAAAGGTCACTTTTTGTCTCATGCGTATGGCGAAAGGAGCTCACAAGCCCTCTCGCATCAGCTGGCGTCCATCTGGGACGGAAACATGGCTGGAAAAGTCGCAGTTATGTGGAGATGGACAGAAAGTACGAGGCCACCAACATATGTAGGATCTGTTTTCATGCCCTGTGCAGGTTTAGCACAAAGTGCAGTCTAAATGTGCACTAACTTAGGGGGAAGTTTTCTTTATTTTGGTGTTTTTGTAGAGCAAAGGTCAAAATCTGTATTTGTGCCGTTGTGGGAGTGAACACAGCCGACTTGCAAGCGGCTCGAGTTATTCCCTTGAAATTCAGCATAGGAGGAGGCATGCAGCCTTTGGCTTCGTGGAAGCACAAATAGCCTTGCCGGAGTCCATGCAGAAGTTTTGTGAGCAGGGCCATCACAGATGAGACCGCTAGGTTTTTTTTTCTCTTTTTTTTTCAGAGCCGATATCGAGACCGATTATGATTAGTCAAGGAAGCTGAAACTGATATGTGATGCCAATCTTTATGTTTCCAAACAGAATATATTGATGTAAAAAAAAAAAGAAGATTTTTTTAAAGCATATGTTTGTTTAACACCTTTTAATGTTTGCAAAATATTAGGTTAAAAAAAATCTTAATAGATATTTATTTTCGAAAATTTAATTTAAAAAAAATCCCTAGGATCGTTATCATGTCTTAATTAAATAGTTAAATAAAAGTCTAAAAACATAAACAGCTCTCTTCAGTTACAGTTTTCCAAAATAAAAAAAAAAAAATCAGAAATGTTAAATTTGAAATGCTCCCTGCGCACAGTCTGCCAATAATGAGAGCGCCACTGCCCTCTAATGTAGTGGAGGTGCAATTGAACTTTATTCTTGGACAGTAAAACAAATCAAAATTAAAACAAAATAAAACAGCATGTTCCCCGAGGTCAAACGCGCCCCCCCTTGATGGAGCCTCGCGCCCCCCTGGGGGGGGGGGGGGTCACTATTTGAGAAGCACTGAACTATAGTTAGCAAGCATAATAAAACAACAAATCTAAAACTGGCCTAGTAGCAACTAAATACAAATTATTTTACACGGTTGTGGCCAAAATAGATTTCAATTAGCGGTGTTCTTCATCGGCGTCATTTACACCACAGCAGGAAAGACCATCATGTTAACGTGTTCTGGTGAGCGCAGAGCTCGCATGTCTCCCTGAAAGGAGTTCACACGTGTTGAGTTGCACGATTACGTCTCAGCAGTCGGACTAGACTCGATCAGCTGTAGCTGTTGGGCTGTCACACTTTCATGAAACTGCTTTGTCATCAGCATTAAAGGTTCTGTATGATAATTATCACGATATTGTGGGGGCGTTGGCGATATTTAAAAAAGATCACAATATTGTAAAAAAAGAGAGCTCATACTAAAAAAAAAAAAAAGCACAGTATTGTGCTTTTGTACATAACAGCAATGCATATAAAGCATCTACAATCTCTAATTGTAAGAATTATCGTGATCAACAAGTAACAGTCAAGGAAGGAAAAATGCACGTTATTGACCCAAATCAAAATAAAGGAAGTGGCGCGACAATTGGAAATGTAGCGTTGGACACGTTCCCACCCAGTGACGGTTTTGAATGTGGGTTGTCTGCCTTTTTGCCCAGAGTCAGCTGGGACAAAAATGGATGAATAATTCACCATAACTCACCGTGAGAAGCACCAAGTAGCTTTAGTGAGTTGCCTTTCAAATGATTACAACTAATGATGTGGAACATTTTGATGAACAAAGGCACGGAAATGTGGATAAGGACCTGTTAAAACCATTTGTCCGCACTGACAAATATTTTTTTGTTTCATTTATCATTTGAAAATGACTGGACGCATTGATTTTTTTTTTTTTTTTTTTTTTTTACTGTAAAGCCATTATTGCGATAAAAGTCTTGGCTGGTAGGCATCATAGCGCAGAAGAAACAAAAAACGTCTCATAAGCTTTATTATTATTATTACTTTATTATACCAGATGACTCTCATACAAGGGCACAAGAAAAACAATACACAAAGAAGCACTTAGTGTAGGCACAAAGACCAAACAAGAAACTCTTATGGAAAACGCATATTGAACATAATATTTAAAAAAAAAAAAAATCTCTTAATGGCTTATGTAAAAGATTAAAGCTTGTGCTGCAGTTTTTCCTAGACCATAAACACATTTATTGGCTGATATAAACATCATTAAAACTACATATACAGATTGAATTTTTATTTATTTATTTGCACATCATCTTACAGTTTTCAAGAATAACATGAAGATATTTGAAAAATGAACTAATCAGAAGATTGTCTTACTGTTGTTTGTGCATTTCAAAGCTAACAAAGCGGACACACAGAGTTGCAGTTAATATTCTTCTCTAATTCAATCTCCTCATTATGAGCCTTGATAAGGACTCATTGGATGATGAAATAAAGCATGTCTGCTTCTGTCGGCGGTGCTCCCACTACTTCGGTTGGCCAGCCCTCTCATAATATTTGCCTATGCGTAAAAAAAACGCTCCAAAATTCGCCTATTCATCATCATCATCATCATTTTCATTTATTTCAGGCAATAGTGTACAGTTGAACACAGCAGCAACAAGTCATACTGTCGTTTCATAATATGAACAGAAAATAAATAAATAATAATAAATAAGAGAAAAGAGAGGAAAATTGGATTCTGCCTGAAAGGGAGTAGGAAGAAGAAAAAAAAAAAGAATCCCACCCCGTCTCTAATCTATAAAAATACAAATATAAAGTACTTCCTGCAAGTTACAGAATTTCAATCTTAAAAATATTTTTATCAATATATAGACAATATAATGGCATACTATTAACTGAATTATTAAATGCTAATAATGGTGATGTTCTTATGGTTCATACCAACAATGGTAATACATAATATATTCCAAGAATAAGACATAAACATACATATCAACTTTAGTAATAGACAATAACAGCGTTGAAAGTTATTGCTGAATAATTGTCAGAAGCACTATACGCCGGATATAAAATCAACTCCGAAGAAGAAGAGTCGAGCGCGCGCGCCGTCAAACAAATCCCATCGTGATCCAATCAAAAAGCAGATCACTCACAAGCTGAAGAGTCTCCCGCCGTACTGTTGGACTCCATCCACCACTTTAGAAGAAAGACACAGTGAAGCGACCGCGCAGATTAAACAGCGAGTTTCAAATTCAACCCAAATAATAAACGCCAACGTGAATGCGGCCAGACAGCAAAAAAAAAAGAAAAAAAAAAGAAAGAAAAGCGGCGGTGACACGGAGACGGCGAGGGGCTAATGACGTAGCTTTTTTTCTAGCCGGAGCCAATTTACTGTGAGCTTTCCAAAGGTCATCTCCTACATGGAGGCCCGTCTGTGACAAATTACATTATTTACACCGGCTGGAAGAGTCCCGAGAAAGACGGAGAGTCCAAGACGAGGGTGGGGGGCAGGATAAGGTGATATTTGACACTAATTGTTCCACGCGGTTAACATAAGAACCCCGGAGACATTTGCCGAGATTCTCCTAATGATGCTCCTCTCAAATACAACAGCCACATTTCTGACATTGGACCGCCGCAGCGTCCGACGCACCTCCAAGATGTTTCCATTCAAAACCGGAACATTTTCATTCCCTAAAAAGCCTTTTGTATCGCAAGGGCCTTCTTCAAACGTTGTTATTCACGGCTATATATCTTCTCAGGGGAAAGCACAGAGAAGTGAGAGACTTAATGATTCCCATTAATTCCAACTAAAGACAAGAGGGAGCGTCTAATTAGTATACGTGGAAAACGAAAAGTGCACAAGCCTCCAAAAAGTCCAACTCTAACGGAAGACGGGACTCTCATGAAAATGACAGCCACGTTGCTTGATTGACAGTTGCTGTCTGCAAGAGCAAACGCGCAGATTGTTTGATTGACAGATGATCCCCCTGGAAAGCAGAAAACAAAGATGGAGGAGAAGAAGAAGCAAAACGTCACACACTGTTTGTTTATATGCTTGATGTATTACATAACGTATGACTAGAAAATGAGTCAAATGAAACATTTTTCATTCCCTTGTTTCCTTGAAGGAGTAAACGCGCATCCCCAAAGACCAGCTATGTACGGTCTGCGTGTGCGCGTGCGCGTGCGCGCGCGTGTGTCCTGTGGGCTATGCAGAGAAGGAAGAGCTAAAGAGATTAGTTGCTAAATGGTTTGGGATTTTGGCTTTAACAGAAATATTCATATTTAGAAAAGTCCCAAATGAATAAAGCATATTTTATTAACGTAACACTGCCTTGAACAGAAAAAAAAAAAAAAACAGTTTGTGAACAATTGTGTATAAAACATCATGTGTAGCATTTCTTTTAAAAGATGTTTACATTTTTTTTGTTAGTTTTTTTTGTCACAATTACAGTAAATACAAACACATTTCCAATGTGTTTGTGTCCCACAGACAACTTACAATATTGTGACATTATTATCAGAAGCTAATGTCGCTAGCGCTGTTATCTAATAGGAAATCGGAGCTAACACTTCCTGGTATGCTAACATGTTAGCATGATAATGTTTTGACGGCCCTCTCAAAGTGGTTCTTTCGTTCTAGTAAAGATTTACATGACGTGTGGGCAGTCCGAACATTTTGTATTGTAAAGTCAATTTTCCATGATATGTCCCTTTTAAATATTTACACTCATATATCGCTGGGACCGGAAACATAATTCATGGTCGTGGTAAAAAGTGGATTAGGTTGAAAGACAAAAAGAAATTTTGATATGAAATATATTAGCATTGCCTGTTATTCTATTAGCGTATTTAGGATTGCGGTGCACTATTATTCTCTTTTAAACGCTCATATTTATGCACTCATGAATATTTTCTATCAACAGTGTAAAAAGAGGCAATCGACTGTGAAAGTGAAAGGGAACACTAATGGTTCAACTCGACTGCCTTCACCTTTTTCTTCCTCTCCCACATTTTAGTTGAGCTCAGAGTTTTCCAAACTTTACCTCTCCTGCTCTCCTATCCCAACATGTCCATTTCAATTCGTTTTTTTTCTTTTCTCCATTCTCAGTTTTCTCTGTGCCAGCGCCCACATCGTTCTGTTCAACACCATTTTCAATCATGATGTCGCTCAGTAGAATTAACGACGAGCCGTGCAATCAGCAGGTAGCAGCATTATTAAACTCATTTACTCCCAAAAACGTATAAATACGTTCTATTTTAAATATTACCAATGCTCCTAAAGATGTATTTATACATTTTGGCTTTGATGCAGCCTCTGAACTGAAGCGAATGCTTAAAGCAATGGTAGTTTTTACAACAACAACAAAAAAAAAAATGGCCAGCAGAGTATAAGAGATCAAAAAAGCTCTTTTCCCCACAGTTCTAAACAGATTTGTAAATAATGATGACACTTAGCCATATTCTAATGCTAATTGATGCAAAATGGAAAAGGATAGACAAAAAATTCTGATGAAAGAAGAGGCTGTAATCTTTCTTTTGGTAGAGTCCATGTTTTTATAGCAACAGGACACAATATTCTATGGGCCTTGCAAAATCAGTCCAAATCCAGTAGAATAGCGGAAATGTCCTGGGAGTGAACGAGTTCAACATTAGCTACAAACTTTACTGGCGTATGTCCTCACAAATTCAACAGAAGAGGAACAGTCACATATCTTGAAATAATCCTTCTGCTGATAGGTGTGATAACTCAAGTCCCAAAAGACTCATTAAACGTGGACACGATCGCTAAATATATATGTCGAATTTGCAAGAAAAAGTGACTTTCATGAATATTTTTGTTAACCATTCCCGAGAAAACGATTGAGTTATATTAGGTCAGAGCATTGATGCGCTTTTGAGGAACCGCAGAAGTGATTATTTGAATTTCCTTTTTGTGTATAAAGATCATAAAGTTGACCTTAATAGGTGCTTTTCATTACTTAACATCAGAACTGGAATTACAACAAATGTGGTCCACAAAACACCCCCTGAAGATATACAGCAGTAATATTCTTTCACAATTGGTAGCTCGGTCGTCTCTCAATCAGCAGGCCACTTGTTCGGCGGCACACGTCGATGCGATAGTCGAGCTCAGTCCGGAATCTTCCGGCACTGATGCGCGTTGCTTCACTTCATTTTTCAGCTCATCCAGGAAACGGTACATACTGTACCTCAAAGAAAGAAATGACAAACAGTTCATTCCCATGACCTCGTGGGAGACTTGTCGAACACACGAAAGTTGGACCATCTTGTTATAAAAGTTACTCACCTGCACCCTCAGATTGTCGTTGTGGAAACATCCCCATTGGTTAGAATCTCCAACTTTGACCATTAGGTCGTAAGCCTGAACATAAAAATCAAATATTGTTAGGGAATATATATTGACACCATCTTTATTGAATTTGTTTATCCATCTAATAGAAGTATATCTTGTTACAAATGTGACAAACGTCTTCTGCTTAATTTACAGCGATATCATTTCTTTGGAACACTAACATCACTTTGGTCTTGTAATAATCTGATTCATTTCTTTGATTTACAACTTTATTTCCTGACTGACTTTTACTACTTCTGTGTTACTGAGTCTTAAGTCCTAATACTCATCTGTCGCAATTAGTCGAGATTTGATTTAGAGTTGAAACAACATTTATAGGTGCATGTGTCTCTAGTGTATAGAGGCAAGCCACATTTTTAATAGTTTACTGTACCGGTAAACATTTGTGGCAGTGAATTGAAAATGTCTCTGAACCAAAGCTGACTGATTAGATGCAGCGGCGGTTTATGTTTATCGGATGGGAATACGTGTGCGTGCATGTGCATTTGATGACATCCTTTTCACATTTATGACAAAATGTACACAAGCCTCACTATCCTCATCTATCCCAATAAAGAAACGAATTTGACCTGATGGCGAGTCATGTAACAGTAATTTGAGATTCATTGACTAGTCGCGCTCAATCGAGCTGAAAATTAGCCAATTCATTGTTACATCCTGGACAAGCGTATCATTCTTACATCGTTTCAAATGTCGATTATCACGGACTAAACGTATCATTTGATGTGTTGTTGTTTTTTTGAACATGGAGAATATCTATTTTTCCAAGAATGGGTCTATATAATCAAAATGTTGATTTGCTTTTGCAACGCTTCTGTCTGTCTCTCACTTCCCTCCAGAAGCATATTACATCTTTCTTGGGGTGTTCGTAATAGTTGTGTGTCGCCGTCTGTGCCGCTCATGAACTCATCGTCTTCCATTTTCTATGAAATCGTTCACTCCCTTTATCTTCCCCCGATGTACTCTGTGGCCTTTTTTTTTTTTTTCGGGGGGCCTCGTAAAACATTTGTGATCAACCTCTCCTCTAATTAAAATGCAACTTGCTTCGTGTCCTGACATATTTGCATCTCTAATACACTTTCTGGATGTCTTACTTGCCATCTTTTATTTCATCCAAATGTGTTTTTGTATCTTTATTTTCAGGATTTTCACCTTTGCATGTGACTATTATCTGCAGGGGCATAATCTGAAATCCAGTAGTCTGTTTTCTGCGGAAATTTGTGAAACCGCAGCTCTCTTTCTTTGCCCATTTGATGCGATACGTCAGCGCATCCGCCATATTGGATGTGGCCATTGTATAGATAAAATTCGTTGAGTTGATTGAGTTGAATCCGTTCCGTCTTGTTGATAAATCGCCAAGGATCAAGTCAACAAAGCATATTGGCAAATCGCTTCACGTTGCCACATCAAAAACGGCTACGGGGTCGACATATTTAAGCTGGTGTCTATGTATACAGCATGTAGCGTAAATGATGTATACGGTGAAAGTTGCCAGGGGTTGTCACATTGGGCGCCGTTCAAGACTATTGACTGGTGACTAGAGTAACTCAAATATATGGAGCAAATAAGCTGTCTGTAGGAACCCAGAGTTCGAAGTAAACATGGTGAAGCTGCATTTAGCTGTTATGCTGCACACAACTCGAATAAGCTGCCAACTGAAGTGAAGTCAGCCCCAAGTGTAAATGCTTTTAGGTTGAAAACTTTTTTTTTTTAATTATACCTTTGATTAAGGTCTTTTAATTATTATTATTATTATTATTATTATTATTATTCATTTTATTTAAAGTCCCTTACACTAAATATTTTTAACGTTTGCTGAATAATGTTTTAACATTGTCACTGTATGTTCTTTTAGTAAATTTTGTAACCTACTTCTGTTTTCTCTTCTTTGCTCAGAATGTTGTTAACTACTTTCCTTGTGAAAGCACATTGAGTTTCCTTGTGTATGAAATGTGCTATAGAAAATAAACTTACCTTACCATGCCTTGCCTTGTAGGATATTAATAATAAGTCAATTTGGCTGTGTTCACTCCCACAACGGCAAAAAATACCAAATGAAAGAAAACTCCACCCAATACGCGGAATTAGACTTGGGCTGGGCATGAAAACAGGTCCCCGTATGTCTGTCCACTCACATCTATAAAAATGTAAATAATTCAATCAATTCACATAAACGTCCATTGACAAAATACATTTTTTCCTATCCATTCATACTGCACACATACTCACACACGATGAATCGTAAATTACGCACAATTAAAAAAACAAAAAAAAACAAACAAGTACCAAGGTCGGGTTATTTTTCCAGCATTTTGTTAACCCTGGCTTGAAATTCAAGCTTAAATAATTCAACCGAATATATTTATTCATTTTAGACGGTTATTATTCAGTATATCATCATTGCTTGTAACCTACAATGCACAAATTTTCAGACTAGACCTTGTTGCTGCTACTTTTTTATCAGGTGTGGGTACAGAAAAATACAAAAACAAAGCAAACATATTCTGAAGGACATTAAGCAGTATAGGCTAAATAAAACACCAAAAAAAAAAAATGTTCAATGGCAGTGGAGCCCTCAGCAAACAGAAGCGTGTTTAAGAGCAGGATGCAGGGGTGAGGATGGTGAACACGTCATGCACATGGAAACAGCACAAGGTTTTCTGATCAACTCTTTTCATTCATGGAGCACAGATGGTACATTTACGCTAGTTTTTTTCTTTTTTCGTGTAGGTTTAAGTAAGATACACTGAAAGCGATGCATGTGCTGGATAAATGTTATCCTTGCTGCTTTGCAGTTAAGTAAGTCAAAACATAAAAAAAACAAAAAAACAAATCTTAGTTGGGCCTCATTAAGCAGCAGATGGATGACTGTGGTTTGGGGAGGATTGGCTGTAACCTGTAAGCCTTCACATCAAGCTTGCTCAGAAAATGGCAAACAGAGGGCTCGATCAATATGCTAAGTGTGTGCGTGCGTGCGCGCGCGTGTGTGCGCGTGCATCTTTAACCTCACACGTTGCGTGTACACGGTGTGCATCGATCCTGAGCTGCTGTCTTGTGCATCTGATGGTCTGCTGTGTTTTACTTTCATTAACTTTGGCTCGCACTCTCTAATGATGACAGATGACTGAAGTGTGATTCATCAGCGTATTTATTTATTTATTTTCCGCAAGGACATTTTTCAGCCGTCTTGACTTGATGCATTTTGGGCAGCGTTAGGACATTCTTCTCATTTTCAAATATGTACAATATTTGCACATCCGCAGCACGTCCGGCACATTTCAGGGAAACGATTCAAGCGCTGTGTTCTCCAGTTCACTTTAAACATGCTGATTTTCTCGATGATGTTTCCTGATATTGTTTTTCAATTGATCTCAGCTCTCATCCAAAGAAAGAAAGATTTTGTTTGCCTTCACCTCACGCTTGTCTCGCATCGCCTGCTGAAATAATGAAGCTGCGTGATCGATGGTTTGCCACACTCAGCCTCCCGAAATGACACACTGTTTGCCGCACATCGACTGATTCCCTTAACAAGAAATGGCAATATTGTGCGTTTGTGCCAATCAATGCCAGCAACAACTAAAGTTCGAGAGGACTCTTGTTAGATCTGTAGTCATGCTTAGTTTGAATTAACTGAGGGATGTTTTTACTATTTTCTCTGTTCTGTAGCTAAATACAGTAGGAAGAAAATCAGCAATAACACATTCAAGAATGATATAGATATCGTATGTATGGTAATATACATGACAGCCTATGACAGCTTTGGCCGAGAGGAGTCTGGACTGTTTGAGGCAAACCCACCATTCATCAATTAAATCACAAATAATCAGAACATGAAGTAAATAAAATTTGGCATACCCTGTAATCTGGTCCCAATGAAGCAGATACTTCACACATTTGAATTACAGCTCAAGTACTGTCAATTGCCAATAAACACAACTTGTATAAATAGGAGAAAAATACAGTGGAGGAGCCATTTAGGAAAAAAAAGTATTAGTAGTATCTATCTATCTATCTATCTATCTATCTATCTATCTATCTATCTATCTATCTATCTATCTATCTATCTATCTATCTATCTATCTATCTATCTATCTATCTACCTAGCTAGCTACCTAGCTGACAGGCTAGCTAGCTTTCTTTCTGACAGCTAGCCTGTCAGCTAGCTAGCTAGCTAGCTAGCTGTCAGGCATAAAGCAAACAAACAAAACATATATCGTAAGACTCTTTCCACACACCTGATGACTAATTGGCTATTTTCCCGCCTTATTTAGTCCACACATTTGCCAGCAATAGTACACTTTAAAATTATCTTTTGACATTTCTGGATGCTAATAGCTTTTTCATAACCAAATCAGTGAACACTTTGTCATGGTAATGTATGTATATTGGAGACATTCCAATTGTCTGAGTTTATTTTTTATTTTTTGTAAAGTTGACAAATGTAGGCAGCCTCTGCCTCACTGTCGAGAGGTTCAGGGTTCAAATCTCACCTCTGACCCTTCCTGTGTAGAGTTTGCACGTTCTCCCCATTCACTCCGACTACTCTGGCTTGCTACCACTTTTCCAAAAACATACGTTAGGTTCACTGAATTGTCATCCAGCAGTTTTCTTTATCGTATTACATTTTGCCGCTACTTGAAGCATCTTCTTGTTAATTTCCCAGCCTAAAGATTTAAAAGAGTTGTATTGACTTAACACAATATTTATAGCACCGCCATTAGAATAATCCGAATAAAATTAGCTTTACGCCATTTGCACCTCATTAGACGTGTAACAGGCACTTCCTGGCCCTCAAGGGAAAATTGGCAAACAACAAGAGGTAAATAATAAGGATAATAAATGTGAACACAAACAAGAGTTTCTCGCTCTTCAGGGGCTTGAACCTCAAAAGAAAAGACAGAAAGAAAAGCAGGTCACCTTGTTAATGTTACTGTAAATAGCATTCAAGATAAACACAAAGCCCGACTTACACCTCCCACGTGTTTACTAAGCACACAGTTTCCATTACCTTCCGTTTCATTTTTCATATTCCTTTCTTCTCCTCAAAGTCAGCCTCACATACTGTACTTAGTCTCAGGATCAAAAGGCATGTTCTCGGAGTAAATCATTCAACAGAAGCCTTCTGGCTTCACTGCTAATAATAAAAGCTGTAATTTCCTCACTTATCTTAATGAGCGTTATGGTATGTGTCCTGTCGGGTCTTTATTTGTTCCGTTGATTGCCTTAAATAGCCTTGCTCACCTGTTCACCAGAATGTCTCATTCATCGATGGCTTATTCAGATGATAAAATGCAACGAAAACGCTTGCAATTCGCAGTGTTGTTGGCTCCGAGATGGAGATTCAGTGCCAAAGCAATAAAATATTAATTTCGCTCTTCTCATTCATATTTGCAAGGAATCCAAAAAGTATGATAATCAGAAAGAATTCCAACCTCTGCTGCTAACACGTTATGACCTTGTCTCTTTTGTCCATTCAAAACAAAAAAGTTAAGCCTGAAAAACAAACTATTCCATGGCATATATTTAAAGTGGTGAACAATGAGATTTTTAATCCTTCGAGCAAAGTTGCCTGTTGTTCATCTTTATGCATGGCGAACCTCCTCACAAATGGGAGGCCAATGCGTGCCTGGTGTATTGACCGGCTGCCTCGGTCCCACTAAACACTAGCAAGTGTCATTTCACTGTGGAGGCGAGTGTGTCAGAGTGTAAACGCCACATCACCAGCAGACAGCCTGGCCCGGCGAGGGGACGACAGCTGAAAACCTATTCCCGGTCGCATCTGACGTTTTCACTCTGCCGGAGCAAGACGTGAATCAGCTGAAGAAAAAAACAAACATTCCTTCCCAAGTGTAAGGAACGCGGGTTTGCGCAGGGCCTTGAAGATCTGCCATGTGGGGAAAACTGGCCTAGAAAACATAGGCTGCCCTCTCCTCGGGCCCTAATTCGAAGATGCAGCAAAGACAGAAAAAAGATCAAAGAAGAAGAACATACACTTATGTGTAATCTGCTGGGATCCATCAATTTCATGTTTGGATGACTTAAGCAACATATCAGTGTCTAGCTTTCTTTCAACTCACAAAATTCACTTTATTTTTTACTTCCATTTTTTTTATTTTATAGGTAAGTCAATTTGTACTGAATCAAATAGTAATGTTTGACTTCGAAAAGGGCTCTCAGTATTTAAATTTTGTGGCGAGTTAACATGCAGAAATTAAACATTTTAAAGGTAAATAATTGTGGGAATGCTGAAGCATTGCGACATATGTTATTGTGATTTTTATTCTCCACACTTTTCCCACATTAATTGACACTGTTCAAATTTCAACATGCTTCAAACATTCACGCCTCCCCGGGTATATTATATTGTCTGATTTCACATTACTTACGGTATTCGCACAATTTAACGTTAAATATCAACTTTTCCCCATTCATTTTCAATGGGATAGACATCGAACTATTTCGAAGTGTCACTTTCCACGCTCACTTCCATACATATGACTTTTCATCATTACCAGGAGTTTGATACTGCTCGATACTGCACAGTTGGTAAAGTCCGTTGTCCAGCAACCAGGAGGTCATCATTTCATAATTTATCTCTCAATTGACTTCATAAGCATTCCACATGCATTCAAATCTTAGCATTCCGCTTTCAGCATTCCCACGCAATTTCTCCAGAATTGCACGTAGTCTAGTTGCTATAGCTTTATTGTTTGGCTCATCAGCTTGAGTTCTGTCATGTTTATGCAACTCTTCAAATGACCCCGCTCATAATGCTGATTTTGGCTCGGAACACTACGCAAAAAAACAACAAAATTCCTATGAGGAAATATTGCTGACCTGTGATTGACTGGCAACCAATATTTTTACCCAAAGCCATCTTGGGTTGACGCCAACTCCACATTACTCTGAGCCGGATATCGATTTATAAAACCACAAATTGATTATTTTAATATTGCTTTTTTCCCATAAATTCACAAGAAAATATAATTTTATCGGCCATTTATTGTGTACCATTTCTGTTTTCTTCAAATTTACTGTTCACATGAATTAAAAAGTATTT
Source organism: Festucalex cinctus (assembly GCF_051991245.1). Lineage (NCBI taxonomy): Eukaryota > Metazoa > Chordata > Actinopteri > Syngnathiformes > Syngnathidae > Festucalex > Festucalex cinctus. The sequence goes on along the minus strand of NC_135419.1, from coordinate 1,106,280 downwards.
TCTTACATTTATGAACAACCTTGCTTTCTTTTTATCATGGCCTTGATATTTAAGAATTGATGTTCCGTAATTACGTAATCAATATCTGATTGAATCAAACTGAACTCTTGTGAATTAAAATGGAATCGATAGAGGAAATTAAAATCGATATCCCGCTTTATACAGAATGTTTGGGGAAAATAGTTTGGAAACGTGAGGTTGACTAGCACCGAACTGAGAACAGATTTCGTTCGACTGTCGATGTTCTACTTCATAACGCACCATGACGAAGGGAACGTAATTATTTCCTCCGTGAGTGTAATTCAGTAACAAGACTAACAACACTTGTCCTAATGGACACGCATTCGGCCTTCATAACCACAGATGAACTCCCCCGTCACATTTGCTGCCACTTGCACAAAGTCTTATAAGCACTCGTTTTGTTTTGGATGCTTTTACACGCAGGTGATTGCTTTTCCTCCAGGAGGCGAACCACAGGCAGAGCTCAGGAGCCTCATAATGCGTCCAGGATTACGATGTCATCTGAGTGTTGGGGAGAGAACATATCCGTACTCCTACAGTACGCAGCCCCACCGATATAAGCGAGCCCAGAGGACTTTTGGGGGAGCCGGATCTCATCGTGATCTACCGTTTTGAGTGTTTATTGCGACTGACCTGCTGTTAGGCTCGATGCATTCCCCCGGATGATGCGATGCTTAATATTCATTTGCTGCTGTTTGTACTACATAATCTGGTCCGATTCCACAAATGTGGCTTTTGTTTACGGAAAAAAAGACGCGGTTGGGTTGCCTCAAGCCGCCAGCTTTGTGTCGCAGCCTCTCGAAGAAGGTCATCGGTGCAGATGCGGATGCCACCGGGCCACATTGCTCTTGTCAGGGATCAGATTAATGGCTGGTGATATTCATGCACCTGTAAGTGGTGATGAAAGTGCATACAAAGATCTCGGATGGCTGTTGACAGTTGTGCCACTTTGAAAGCGCCTCGAAGCTTTTGCAGTGCAGTCATGCGTGCTCCTTTACAAAAGGTTAACCACCTGCTAGCAAGCTGCTGTCTCCAGCCAAAAGAACCCTGCTGATTATTGATATGAATGTGGAGTACTTCCCTAAACTACACAAACAAAACATGCAACCAAATCTACCCTACAACTAAAAAGTGTGAGAGCCTTTTTTCAAGACGGTTACTTTGTGCGTATTCTAATGATGACACTCTATTATTGTTCCACTCATTTGTATTTGTTCCAATTGTATTTGTTTTGTTTTTAGCTTTTAGCTATTTTAGCTAGCTTGTTTCAGTCCAGGCAGCTAGCCTAGTAGCTATGCCATCAACCAATGACAGGCAAAGTTTGCAACAAATTTAAAACAGACACTTTGTTGTTTTGTTTTTTGGTTGATTAATTATACAGTATTGATCACAGGGCATTTACTCAAGTCCATTAATAAAATCTAGTAATTTGTGGCACATGCAGAAGCTACTGTATCTCTGGCAATAGTTGGTTCTGATCAATTATCAATTCAATTGAAATTATTTATTGAAATTATTATTATTAATTATTGAAATTATCAATTTCAATTATCAATTTATTATCAATTAAAAAAAATCTTACCTCACCATACTCAATCAAGAGAGAAAAAAAGAAAAAACAGTAAAAAAAAAAAAAAAAAAAAAATATATATATATATATATATATATATATATATATATATATATATAAAATGTATTGGTATATTTTTATTTGTTGATTGAGCTGGGCATTATTTATTTATTTATTTTAAATTTATTTCTTTCTTTTCGTGTACTTGTACCCTAATGATTATTTCGGGTCTGTCTTTGTAAAGAACCCGAATAACTTCTACAAGTATATATCACCAAATTATCTCATTGTGAAGTCATTATGGTTTTACTTGTAAAAAGTAAATTGACATCAACGGCAAAAAAAAATAATAATTGAGCACTCAATGAAACCATCCAGTTCATCCTCCAAGAAATTTTTCACCATCGACGTTAATGAGCGAGCAACTGCAACTTTGGTGCCGCTTTTCACTGCTGCCCCAAACCTGACATTTGTGGGGTGTGCGTTGAAAATCTCGGGGCGCACACTGTTAGTTGATTTGCGAAGTGAATATTCACATTTCCACTCGTTTTTTTTTAGCATATTCCTGTTAAATTGGCTGAAGTGTGGAGCAGAGGTTTGATACTATTTATAGTAGCGGCGAAGGGTTGGGGGTGCAAATTATTTTCTACTTTCTGAAGGTGCGTAACAGAAAATAATCAAGAAACATTACATTACGCTGAACGTATTTGTTGTAATTGACGCGCTTGTTTCTCGTTAATGAGGAAGTCCCATCACAGGAGTAATTTTTTCTTTCAAAAAACTCCAAATGCTCGCGTTTCGTGTTTTGGCTCCGCGTGCCAAATACTGAAGCGGTTTGGATGAGTTTGGTGAGTGTACTCGTAGAAATGCTAATGTTGTCTAATATTACCAGATGATGTCTCATTATTTGGCACGTTGCACTTTTCGAAGAAGGTCAACAAACATTTTTTTTTGTATTTTTTTTTTGGCTAGCTTGTGGGCTTACTTTTGTCCTGTATAGTGTGACTGAGATGAACGTTTTAACAGAAGCACAGGCAGATTTTCAAAACTTTTTTTAAAACTCTGATGATCCAAAAAACAAAACAAAAAAGTGACTCTGTGTGGCTCCATCCCAAATGGCCTGAGGCATCGAAAGTCTAACCGCAACAGGCACCAAATTAGGAGCAGAATTGGAAGACGCTTCCACTGTGTATCGGCTCAACAACGTGATTAGTGCAAATGTTTGCCGGTGGCTCTTTTTCAGATGCATCATGTAGTGACTTGGTACCCACAATTCCCAGTTGGACGACTTTCACATGAGAGTGGAAAAGTGGGCTGCACACGGTCCATGTCTTAATGTTCTCACTTGTTAGATGAATTAAAGCATCGGTGTCCAAACTACGGCCCGGGGGCCATTTGCGGCCCGCCGTCCATTTTTTAGTGGCCCGTGACATATGCTAAAAAATGGCATTTGACTCAGTTCAAATAAAATACAAACAAAAATGTTTGGAGATGGTCAAAGTAAGAAGGGAAGGTGTCAAAAACACAGGTGCTATTAAAGGTTATTTTAGTTAACTCAAACTCACGAAAAAACTAAAATTCAAAAAACAATTTCGTTAACGAAATAAAACAAATAACGAAGATGCTTTTTTTTTTTTTTTTTTTTTTTTTTTTTAAACGAAAACTAACTGAAACTACATTTTATGCTTACAAAACTAACTATAATTATAGCAAAAATGTCCTTCGTTTTAGTCTTTGGTAATTAATTTCATGCATGAGACTTTGGGGATGATTTTAAATGTGATTTTTAGTGGATTTACTTGATATGTGGATATATTTTGATATTGATATAACTGGAATAATGACATCGCGCCCATGGGGTGTTTTTTAAATGTTGCGCACGAGTAATACACACTAAAGAAAAAAGAAAACAAAAAAAACAAAAAAAAAACTAAAACTAATACTGAAACTAACTAAACTAAAACTAAGCATTTATTAAAGGACTAAAACTAATTAAAAAAACAGAACCACCCTGAAAAAGATTTAAAACTAACTCAATTTAAAAAACAAAACTTAAATTAAACTAAATATATGACTAAAATATATGTAACTAAATATGCAAAAGCACAAATCAATTATTTGTATAATGTGGCCCTTGCGTCCTTCTGATGTTCTGTATGTGGCCCTCAAATGAAAAAGTTTGGACACCCCTGACTTAAAGCCTTCAATGTCATTTGTCCGCTAAATAAACAATCCTACTGTAAATATTAGTCATAACCAAAACAATTTTGATTGTCTTAACACGAGCGTCAAGACATTTTGTGCCCATAGAAACGTCGACCAAAAGTCCCATTAACGTCACTTTCTACGTGCTCAGTCACAATATGTCACATTGCCGCCATGTAACGTTTGCGCGCGTGTCATTCGTGTTGTGTGTGCGTGCCGAGACGTCGCTAAAGCAATTTGGCACAATGGCTACAATTGCAGAACGCCATTTTACATAGCGGCGACGTACGTATGGAAGGCGCCAGAATGCTGCGCGGCGATTACAGCCGAGACTCAAATGGCTGGAGGTAAAAATTCTCTTTGCGACAGATAGCACGTTATTAACCCTTCATGTGCCACCAGTGGATAATTGGCTGAAAAAGCTTTTGTGTGAGAGCGAGAGAGGAGAAAAGTGGTGCTGGTGCTGGTGGTATAAGCATGTTTGCGGTGTGTGTGCGCGTGCGTGTGCGCGTGTCCTTAGGGGACTCTCTATCCATCTTTCTTGCTCGCACTCTCTGGTCCGGAGCTTGTTACTATGGCAACATAGAAGAAGAGGTAATGCCGGAGTCCCAAAAAAAAAAAAAAAAAAAAAGGTATTATCTTTTTCAGACATACTACATGCACACAGACACACGCACGCACGCACGCACACACATATCAGCCTGCCAGTTTGTGTAAGCGCGGAGAAGTGTTTTTTTTGTGTGTGTGTGTGTGTGTGTCTGTGTGTGTTTCTGCCCAGCACAGCTTGTTCGTGCTGCCAGGCAGTAACAATCAGAGACAGAAAGACGGGGGGACAGTTTGAAGGAAAAGCAGGACGAGCGGAATTTTGCAGCAGAGGAGACAAGGTCACGATAGAACTGCTGGATTGGTTGTTTATGTTATTTGTGGTTTGTTGTTGAGCGCAACAGGTAATTAAGGAACTGCCAGATGCCAGAAAAGGGCTATTAAAGTATCCTATATGGGTGTTTATCAAGATAATTGATTGGTGCATTTCACTATTTACATGTTCTTATATTGCTGACAACTGCACATTAAATTGAAGTATTTTTCATTATTATTACAATTATTAGTATTATTGTTATTATTATCCATCCATTTTCTTAACCGCATGCTCCTCACAAGGTTGCTGGAGCCTATCCCAGCTGGCTTAGGGTAGTCGGCGGGCTACACATCTCAGGGCATATTATTATTATTATTATTATTATTATTACCGTATTTTCCGCATTATAAGGCGCACCTAAATCCTTCAATTTTTTTCATCACTGTGAATATCAGCGGAAGCAGAAGAATTGCGCGCGTCCGACGGCATCCGACGCCGCCGATGCGACATCAACGCAAATGTCGGAGGACAAAGATCAAAAGCGTTGTCATGGCCACGATTATCTTCGTGCAGCTGCTGCATATGAGATGACGCGTCTGATGAACACGTTGACCGTCTTGGAAAACGTTCGCAATTATTAACTCATCCACTCGCCGCAATTTTCACATTTCGCAATCCCGTTCGCTCCCGTTTGCTGTTTTACTGGATTTTGACTGATTTTGCAAGGCCCACAGAATATTGTGTTCTATTGCTATAAAAACATGGAACCTATCAAAAGAAAGATGAAAGTCTCTTCTTTCATCAGGGAAAAAAAAAAGTATGTTTCTATCTGTTTCCATTTTGCAGCAATTAGCATTAGAAGAGAGCTAAGTTTCATCAGTTTTCACAAATCTATTTAAAATTGTAAGTAATTGAGCATTTTTTCAAGATGGCCCTGGTTGATCTCCTTTGCTCTGCTGCCACCTGCTGGCCGTTTGTGTAATAACTATCATTTCTGCAACCGTTCTTTGCAGTTGAGAGGCTGCATCAAAGCCTTCTGTATGCTCTAGCATAAAAACAAAAAACAAAAACGTATAAATACGTCTTTGGGAAACTTAGAACGTGAAAAAAAAACATATTTACACGTTATTGGGAGCAAATGAGTTATTAAGGAAGGTAGACGGAAGGAATTATAAGGTGCGATACAGATTGATAAAACATAATTTGCTATGGAGAGTGCGAAATGCGGCGCACGTGCTTTTCTTTTTTTGTTTCCACCAAAAATGAGACAAAATTTGTCAACATCAACTGACTTTCTCCTGGGAATAGTGCGCACGCGTGGACGGCGTCTAATCTTTCTCTGTCTCATCCTGCCCTTATGATAAACTGCCTGTCGAACATTGTTTTTCTTATCAACCGCGCGCGCGTGTGCGCATTTGCGTATGTGTATGTGTGTGTGTTTGTGTCAGCCAGACTTGCAAACACGAACATCGCCGCCGCCTTCTTCTTCTTCTTCTTCTTCGTCTGACTCCCCTCCCCTCCTCTTCCTCCTCCTTCACTCTCTCCATCTTTTTTGTCCTTCCCTCTCTAACCTGTTATCGGATCACTTGGCCGCGTCCTCTTCCAGTTTTCATTTCACAGCATACAGGATGTCGTTAAGTGTGTTCATTCGTTAGCTAATGAATCAATTTGCCATGCACTAATTCTTTCTCATCAGCTAATAGTTAGCATATTAAGCGTGGTGGTGGTGGGAGTCTGTCGAGTTTCTTTTTGAGTGTGCGTTAAATTATTAACCCTCATTATTATCATCATGTGAAAGTCAGGAGATAAAAAAAAAAAAAAAAAAAAGAAAGCCTCCGCCACTGATCTGGCAAATCAGAGTATAATTACGATTCTTTTCAGAAGGCAACGGTGAGCAATCAGTATTTTGTGCAGACCATCATTTCTAATTTGCCTTCGTTTATTGTGCCGGCAACAGAAGAAAAGACGTGCAATCTTTCAGGATTAATATAGAATGCACATTCTTTCCCAATCATTCACATGATGATATTTTTGCTGCAATTATATATATATATATATATATATATATATATATATATATATATATATATATATATATATATAATTCATGGGTCACAATTCGATTCGATGCCGCGATACGAATTTACAAGTCGATTGTTGCAATATTTTTACTCAAATTTCTAAAATACCATTCAGTTAACTTATACAGTACATGTACACTGTAAGATTTGTATGAAAATGTATTATTATCTTATAACTTTGAGCCACTGTATGTAACAAACGGGTTTAACAACATTTTTCATGTCTGAACAGCATTGAAATAAAATATTAAGGCTAAATGTTCCATTAATATAATATTCTTCCATGCTTAAGGTGTGAAAGTTAGACGTTTTGTTGAATATTTTTCCATCAAAAATAGATGTTAAAAAAAATCGATTCGGCTGCCTATTGAATCAATTCGAGAATCGCGTGGTGTAGTATCACGATATATTGCCGAATCTTTTTTTTTCACACCCCTAACATATATTTATATATATATTAGCAGAACTAAATCTTTATATGCCATTGTAGTGATTACAACGTGTATTTTCTTACGTGTGGAGCATTTTTTTTTTATCATTTTGGGGCAAGCTGTGAACAAATGCAAGAATGCTGCCTGTGAGCGTCGGGGGTCCCCAAGTTCGATTTCCCAGCGCCGAGAGCTGCCCGTTGCTCCAGCGTGTCACTAATGGGATTTGCTTGCTGTGATGGCTTCAACGCTGAGGCGCAATCTTTTGGCGACGCATGCGAAATGTGTTCGTCGAAGATAAAAGTCTGAAAATTCTGCACAGGCTTTGTGCAGGCATTAAGAAAAATCAACAGTTTAAAAAAAAAAAGATATCAATATGATTTGTTATATTTGCAGAACGCGAGGCACAAATCCTGAATATCATGTCGATGTTCATTCAATTGATTTGATCTTATTTTACAGTTGAAATGCAAAGCCAAGCACAATTCATGGTTGGATGCTGGACAATCGACAGAAGCATGAAATTGCCAATGTCGAGTAAAAATATTTGACTGGCAAATACGTTCAAGCGTTTTGCAACTTTGAACATACTTGAAGGATTACGACGGCGTATTAGTGCCACGTAGAAATATATATATATATATTTTGAGAGTGCGGCGTCAATATGACGAGACAAAAAAGTGGCAAATTTGCCACTTTATAAAGAGGCAAATTTGCCACTTCTTAATATGATGAGAAAAAAAGTGGCAAATTTGCCACTTTTTTTTTCTCGCCGCGCGGCTGTTTGTGTCGGCAGAAAGGAAACGCATATGTCACGCTATACACAAGTCACAGTTTGCAAAATGTCTACGGAGGAAGCACTCATTAAAATGTACTTTTTCGGTCGGGTTTTCAAACAAGGAGATATTAATCGCTTTAGCAGAGATTAGCAATATCATAGTTGCCAGTTTATAAAGTGGCAAATTTGCCACTTTTTCCTCGTCATATTAAAAAGTGGCCAAATTTTTTTCTCATCATATTGCCCCCGCCTCCTAAAAAAATATATATATTTGTACGTGGCCCTAATATGCTGTCGTATAGGATAAATGCTAAAAACTTATCATTTCTTCCCCCATAATGCAATGGGGTATTGACTTGCGCGAAAAGCTAATCTTTTAAAAAAATATATTTTTGTATTTTTTATTTGTTTTAATTCTTTTTAGCATTTGGCATACAATATAACAATATATATTTGAAAATTGTATAAGTCAAATATTTTTATGTTTTACAGTTATGTTTGCAGCGCATGATTTCCGTTCAAGTACGTTTGAACGTATTTGCAAGTACATTCAAATAAAACACTTTCAAAAATATTTGCCAGTCAAAATCAAAGTCTGACTTCGCATTGTCAGTTCCACCCGTCCGTAACAATCTTTCTTTTAATAGTCCTTAATAATAATAATCAAAAATACAAAAAAAAATCTCCAAAAAGAAAGAAATGGAAATACATACATTTGTTCCAGGGTCAAACTATTACAGATAAATCCATATTTGGCAAATTTTTGTTTCCTTAGAAATGTTGAGCCCACTAGGACAAGTAGTGGCACTAAAGTTGATTACAATTTTGTGTTGCAGACTGAACGTCATCGAACATTTACAATTTGTCGCGCCTGTCGCAGTATAAAAAGATGAGGAACGTCTTTGACCCCAGCTGAACCTCTTCGACCGCTTATGTGTTGTTTATCATGTTCACCTCCCCTCAGCATGAACCCATTTCTAGTGCTGGAATCATTTTCAACATAAAGTACGACACACATTTTAAGGGAATGTTGATTTCAAGATAATTGTTACTGTCCAACTCGCCTTGATGACTTTTAACGTGAGACGCAGGATGTTGTTCACGAAATGGAAATTCAACAGATGATTCAAATCATGGAGTTATGTTTGAATGCAATTATTTAATGTATTCATTTTGCATGATTAAATATTGAAATCACACGCTAATAATAATCACACATGCTTACATTAGCAAAGTCAGTCTTGGTGAAGATCTGCAGGCGCTGCTTCGTTGTTACCGGAATTCCACAGTCCACACTTATTGTTTTTCTTTTTTTTTTAACAGAGATTTGTTTGTACTTATTGTGGTCAACAAACTTATACTAAATCTGGCCTTTCGTGTGCTATAAAATCTTTTATTATTATTATTATTATTATTATCAGCATGTGACGCTATCAGATGTGATCACTGCCACTGTTTGAAATGGAAAATGTAGAATACATTTATTAAAGTTGTTATACATCACATACTCTTCATTTGAAAAGCTGCCGTATGTCCACTGACGGGAGTTTGGATGCCATTTTTCCCTCCAGAGCAGTTAAAGTAAGATGAGGCACTGCTGGGCAAGTACTTGTGCAGCCAAGTTGCCTGAGCAAATGTTTACTGGACCGTTTCCACTTGAAACAAAAGAGGAAGAAAATAAATATTTCAATGAAATAATTGAATTAAAAATACCTGCACTGACTGGCAAGCACTTCAGGTTGTACCCCGACTAACTGCCCGAAACCAGCTGGGATAGGCTCCAGCACCCCCCGCGACCCTTGTGAGGAGAAGCGGCCAAGAAAATGTGATGGATGGATGAATTCAAATGCCATCTTCATTAGTTTGACACTTTGTGTAGTTACATTAAATATTAAATATGAATTTGATGAAATTGAATTGCAAGTTGTAACCATTAGCCTTGGACAACTAATGAAGTATTTGAAAGATGTAAAAATGAATTTACTCATTCATTCATTCATTGAGATGCAGAACTGCACCTTACCCAATCAATACATACTAAATTGTTCATAAAATAAAAAATAAAAAACACACCAAGATTTTCACACCTTTGCTGTGAATTTTCACACATCACAATCCACTTTTTATATTTCGGGACAAGAGGAAAGCCATCGTTATTTATTTATTTATTTATTTATTTATTTATTTATTTATTAATAATGCACACATGTCCAAGTGCACTTGTATTCATAACCAGGTTTAGACATTTTTTTTTAAAAAATATTAACCTAGTATTGTATGAATAATGAAATAAGTTTAAATATATAATGTCGGACTAGATACGTTTTTAACTTCTTCCTACTCCCGTTTGAACATGTAAACTGAGTTTTTTTTTCTTTTTTTCCCCCTTTTTTAACTCTTGTTTCGCTGCTGTTTGTTTGTATGTTTATATGTTCAATAAATCAAATTAAATCAAATTTATTTATTTATTTATTACCTTACATATTTATTATCTTACATATTTATTATTTTTAATTTTTTAAAGTTGAAAAATTATAAATATCCTGTGATTGGCTGGCAACCAGTCCAGGGTGTTATAACCCCGCCTACTGCCCAGAGCCAGCTGAGATAGGCTCCAGCACCCCCCGCGAGCCTTGTGAGGAATAAGCGGTCAAGAAAATGGATGGATGGATGGAATTCTAAATATCAATCTTGATTATCCTGATGTAGATCCATTTCAAGATGTCATTTTATTATGATGTTTTGTCTTTGTATAAAATGCAGCGCGAGACCTTGCATGCATTTCCACGGAATCGTGGGACGTGGCGGCGTGACGTCCTTTCGGAGACACGGGAGAGTCGCTGTTTGCTCTGACAATGATTCCGCTCAAAAGTGTTTGCTCTCGGAAATGTGTCTGAGTGGCGCGTTTTCATTGTGTCGCACGCGCTGGACGATGTGGCCCTTGTGATCTCGCCTCCTTATCGCTCTTTCCATTCCTTTTATTCCGGCGGCCTCTAAAAGCCATTACTGGATGTCTGAGTACTGACGATGAAGCAGGCGCGCCATGAAATATGGACGCCGCGCTCATTTAACGCACACGCACACACGCGCTCACACGTATGCACGTTGACACATTTGCAGGGTTTAACGAGTGTTGGTTTGAAAAATATCCTTAAATGTATGAGTAATTTTATAGGTAATTGTGTTGTGTACGCAAAGTATTTAGAGGACGTTTGTTTCCCCTCCCGAAAGTTTCGTATCAAACCGGACAAATTATTGTTGCAAAAGCTTTTTAATATCAATGACACTACATTGAATTATGTCATCTTTTTTTTTTTTTTTTTTTGGAAATTGTTCTCATATCAAAAGAATTGTCTTCATTTTGATGCTGAATATTTTGTCAAATAGAGCAAATGAATTGGAAAAAAACATTTTGAAACTTGCATAATCAGGTTGCACTTTTTTTTCTGTCTTGTGAATAAACGATTCTTTCAAGATCTGAAGGATTTTGGAAATACTGAGATTCTTTTTTCTTCGCGCAGAACAATCGCGAATGAATAAACGCAAGTGAAAAACTGCACGCAGATGAGAGAAGAATACATTCCGAGATGTTTTGAGTCATTGCTTCCTTCTCTAAGATGTGATCTAAGATGTGAAAACCCACCAAAAAGTCGCGTCCCCCGATTCCTGGCCTCGCTCTTGGTCCATTTATCTATTTTTGTGTGATGGGCATGGAAACTAGGGATGCACGATAATATCGGCGGCCGATAATTATCGGTAATTATCAACCAATTTGACATCAAACAGATAAACCAGATAATAGAGACATCCACCAATAATTATCGGCAACTATCAACCAATTTGACGTCATACAGCTAAACCAGATAATAAAGAAATTTGCCAAAAATTATCAGCAATTAATCGACCAATTTTATTTCAGACAGATAAACCAAATAATAAGGAAATTTGCCAAAAATTATCAGCAATTAATTGAGCAATTTTATTTCAGACAGATAAACCAAATAATAAGGAAATTTGCCAAAAATTATCAGCAATTAATTGAGCAATTTTATTTCAGACAGATAAACCAAATAATAAGGAAATTTGCCAAAAATTATCAGCAATTAATTGAGCAATTTTATTTCAGACAGCTAAACCAGATAATAAAGAAATTTGGCAAAAATTATCAGCGATTAATCGACCAATTTTATTTCAGACAGATAAACCAGATAATAAAGAAATTTGCCAAAAATTATCAGCGATTAATCGACCAATTTTATTTCAGACAGATAAACCAAATAATAAGGAAATTTGCCAAAAATTATCAGCAATTAATCGACCAATTTTATTTCAGACAGATAAACCAGATAATAAAGAAATTTGCCAAAAATTATCAGCAATTAATTGAGCAATTTTATTTCAGACAGATAAACCAGATAATAAAGAAATTTGCCAAAAATTATCAGCGATTAATCGACCAATTTTATTTCAGACAGATAAACCAGAAAATAAAGAAATTTGCCAAAAATTATCACCGATTAATCGACCAATTTTATTTCAGACAGATAAACCAGATAATAAAGAAATTTGCCAAAAATTATCAGCGATTAATCGACCAATTTTATTTCAGACAGATAAACCAGATAATAAAGAAATTTGCCAAAAATTATCAGCGATTAATCGACCAATTTTATTTCAGACAGATAAACCAGATAATAAAGAACTCCGCTGAAAATGATCAGCAATTATCAAGCAATTTGAAATAGACATTTTGATTTGAAACATTGCGTAATGTTTACACAATGTTTCAATGTATTTGTACACCTAAGACTTATAGTTGGAATGGAAAATATATTTGTATTCAAGTTCATTTTGCAAACAATTATCGGCTTACGAATCGCTTATCGACATCGGCACGTCTAATTTCTTGGTTTATCGGTATCGGTTGAAAATAGCATTATCGTGCATCCCTCATGGAAACAAAGCCGGATGGTGAAAAACGGTTTGAAGCAGATTATAATTCCTGCTGCGACGTGTAACTCGAGACACGATTGTGAGATTTTTGATATTGTTCATCGTTACAAACAGAGAAAAAAGAACAAGCTGTATATTTGTTTTCATGTTGCCGGCGTTTGCGACGCGTCCTCCTCTTCTCCGTGGGTCCAGGAATGCCCGCTGATTTTTCCTTCTGATGTCGAATGCCTTTCAGAATGAACACACAAACCAGAAAACACGCACGCACACGCGCACGAGCACAAAAATGTGTCGTTGAAGTGACACTTCAAACAAAGCTTTTGTCTGCAGCCTGACAGCTATTCCTCTTTCCTTCCCCCTCTCATTATCCCCCCTCGCACCTCCCTGTCATTCCAAAGCACTCCTACAAGCTGCGCAGACACCCCCTCACCCCTCCGCTACACGAACACGCACACACAGTGAGCACATTCGAGGGTTTATATTTAATTGAGCCGCCCGGCTTAATGCCGGCTAAATAAAATGCGAAGACGGAAAGTGTGAAGGGCTTTTGCATAACACCACTTGAGATAAAAATGTAAATAATCAGGTGCATTTCATCTGTTAAGAAGCGCAGACTGGGTTAATAAAACGATTTATTCCCGAAAGACGTGCAGAATCGCTCGTTAGCACGCACTTTTAAATTAAATAAAAAAAAGGAAATCACAGTTTAATCACTTTTGATGCACGAACAAAAGATTCGTTATGTTGACAGACAAGATTCGGGTTCGAGACCAAGCTTTGGCATTCCTGGGTGGAGTTTGCATGTTCTCCCCGTGCCCGCGTGGGTTTTTTTCGGGTACTCCCGTCTCCTCTCACATTCCAAAGACATGCATGGCAGGTTGATTGGGCGCTCCGAATTGTCCTGAGGTGTGATTGTGAGTGTGGATGGTTGTTTGCCTCTTTGTGCCCTGCGATTGGCTGGCGACCAGTCCAGGGTGTCCCCCGCCTACTGCCCAGAGCCAGATGAGATAGGCTCCAGCAGCCTCCACGACCCTTGTGAGAGATAAGCGGTCGAGAAAATGGATGGATGGATGGATGGATAGATGGATGGATGGATGGGTTGGATGGAAGGGTGGATGGATGGATGGACGGATGGATTGGATGGGTGGATGGATGGCTGGATAGATGGATGGATGGATGGATGGATGGGTGGATGGATGGGTGGATGGATTGATGGATGGATGGGTGGATGGATGGGTGGACGGATAGACGGATGGACGGATGGATGGATGGACGGATGGATGGATGGATGGACGGATGGACGGATGGACGGATGGACGGATGGATGGATGGACGGATGGATGGATGGACGGATGGATGGATGGATGGATGGATGGATGGATGGATGGATGGACGGATGGATGGATGGACGGATGGACGGATGGATGGATGGGTGGATGGATGGATGGATAGATAGATGGATGGGTGGATGGAAGGGTGGACGGATGGATGGACGGATGGATGGATGGATGGATGGATGGATGGATGGATGGACGGATGGATGGATGGGTGGATGGATGGATGGGTGAATGGATGGATGGATAGATAGATGGATGGGTGGATGGAAGGGTGGACGGATGGATGGACGGATGGATGGATGGACGGATGGATGGATGGATGGACGGATGGACGGATGGATGGATGGGTGGATGGATGGATGGGTGGATGGATGGATGGATAGATGGATGGATGGATGGATGGATGGATGGATGGATGGATGGACGGATGGACGGATGTGTCCCCTGCAATGTGCTCGCAGACTGGTTGGTGAACACTGAGCTCGATTTGGCCGTAAAATGAAAGAAAGTCATTCTAAAGGAAATCTCCTGCGCAAGTGTTGAAAATGTTGTTTTGAGTGCTTAAGAAAATGTGAAAAGCGTCGATGAGGTCGCGATGTCACTGCATCGCCTCAAAGCGCTTCCTAATGCGGCATGTCTGACATTTCTGACCGCCAACTTTTGCAAGTTCCACTTCAAGTCAGAGGCAAAGCAAATGTCCTGCAATTTTAACCAAGAACGACAAATCCTAATTATAATAATTCAGCATAATTGACGGTATATTTAGAGCGCAGTCTTCTTGTAAGTTTGATTCTTTGCGCTTTTGTAAAGCGTCAAAAACAAAAGAAAAACAACTGCCATTTGATGATGTAGCAGCGTCCTCCATCTCTTCTCATTATCCTGCGCTTATATTTGGGTCAAGAATTTGAGTTATGATTTTCCGCCGGTTACAGTAAAATGTTTGTCTCTGCAGACACGCTCGCACACAATTCCAGCCTTTTGTTTCACCATTTCTCTTTTCATGGCGACACAAACGCTTTTACAGACTTGAAAAAGACGAGATCGTCTCTCGGAAACGCCCAAAAATTTTGGCCAGGAAATGACAACACGAGCTTCATTTGTAAAATTGAATGGAAAAAAAAAAATGTATTTGCTTTGCCATGTGGTGTTCTCGTCTCGCTGAACTGCAATCTGGACGTACGCGTGATGAGCAATCGCAGCCAATCAGTGGTGGATGATTGCCAGTTACGATGTCAATTTTCAACATTGACAAAAAGCCAACAAGTGACAATAAATGCCAGAAGGTGAGACAGGAACAACAATCGTGGAATACATGCTGTCTAAGGCCCCTTTTAGAAAAAAAAAAAAAAAAGTTACATTAAGAATAAATAAATAAACAAATACATAAAAAAACAAACATCATTGCAATGAAGAGAGTTTCGATTAAATTGAATTAATTGTTTAGTGTTTACAGATAATGTTAGCGTTTCTCTGCTTACTTTAATTAATTGGAGCTACATGCTGTCCTGCTGCTATAATAACGACTGCCAAAGTCGTTATGTACTCGAGCTGAAGCTGCTAACGGCCGCACAAAGGAAAAGCTGTGCTGATTAGGAGGACAGCAATTCCAATTGAATTCTGCTCCACTCGACGGAAACGTGGATTGAAACTAGTCTTGTTCCGATACTGTTTTTGGGCCCCCCGATACAGATACCAATACCCAGCTTTGCAGTATTGGCCGATACCGATACCATACCGATACTTGAGTTTTTTTTAAAGTGTTGTTCCGATACTGTTTTTTGGCCCCCGATACCGATACCAATACCCAGCTTTACAGTATCGGCCGATACCGATACCATACCGATACTTAAGGTTTTTTTTTTAGCGTTGTTCCGATACTGTTTTTTGGCCCCCGAAACGATACCGATACCCAGCTTTGCAGTATCGGCCGATACCATACCGATACTTCCGTTTTTTTTTTAGTGTTGTTCCGATACCGTTTTTTGGCCCCTGATACCAATACCCAGCTTTGCAGTATCGGCCGATACCGATACCATACCGATACTTAAGGTTTTTTTTTTTTTAGCGTTGTTCCGATACTGTTTTTTGGCCCCCGAAACGATACCGATACCCAGCTTTGCAGTATCGGCCGATACCATACCGATACTTACGTTTTTTTTTTTAGCGTTGTTCCGATAGTGTTTTTTGGCCCCCGAAACGATACCGATACCCAGCTTTGCAGTATCGGCCGATACCATACCGATACTTACGTTTTTTTTTTAGTGTTGTTCAGATACCGTTTTTTGGCCCCTGATACCGATACCCAGCTTTTCAGTATCGGCCGATACTGATACCATACCGATGGCAGCAGTGGCTGCTCGGGCCCGAACTAGAGCTGCAAATTACAATGAAACATGACGCATTATGATGAAATGGAACGTTTTCAAGGCTGACATGAATGATCAGAGCCTCTGTAACGTTAAACCTAATTTGAAGGAGCGTCACTAAACAAAAAAAATAGTAGTATCAAAGTCACTGTTGTGGAGAAAATGTATCTTTTCTTTCAATTTTCGCTCAATGTCACTCAAATGACCTATTTTCAAATCGTGATTACTAAAGAACGGAATAAGGTAGAAACATACTTTTTTTTTTCTCATAAAAGCATTGAATGCAATCTTTCATGTGGTATCCATGTTGTTTATGTAGCAAAAGAACACAATATTCTGTTTGCTTCGAAAAATGAGTTAAAATGCTCCAAATCCGCTGGCATTTTTTTTTTTTTTTTTTTTTTTTTTTTTTTTTAATAACGTGTGGCAGTAAAAGAGTTAATGGCTTCAGTAACACCTGTGCCGATCCTACTGTGTCATATCATCCAATCTGCTCTGAAAAGAGCTCATCAGGACTGTGGGAAGCGTTTAAACATAAAAGCCTCCATTTGCATGTTTTCTCATTGAAATGAGCCGAGCTGCTGCGTGCTGTCAGTGTTCACTGTTATGACTCTTTTGCTTCAAAGTGAGCCAATAAATTGGCTCTTTTTTTTTTTTTGTGCTAAATTATAAAGTGTGTATTTACAAAACATAGTTTCAGATGTGAGATAAACGGTGATAGATTCACTTGAGCCGAAACAAATGTCTTTCATCTCCAGAGGAACACTTTAATCCGGTAACTGTGCAAAATGTGTGCACAGGCTCATTCAGCTTAGATGGCAAAGAATTAAAAAAAAAAGAAAGAAAACTTTGCTCCGAATGTCTGGATGGCTTTAAATGAGTTGAAACATATTTCAAGTGGTTGCCTTGAACTGTTCTGACAGTTGTTCCCATAAGACACAAATACTGCATGAGTGCTCAGCGATGTGGAGCCACTCTCGGTGACGCGCGCAGGCCGCAACCTTCTTTCGAAAGAACAACAGAACATACAAGGGAGAACGTTCTGCGCAATCCGTAGAACTGCTGCGTCATCTGTCGCTTGGAAATCAAACGATTCCATCTTTGAACTGAAATTTTTCACAAACATGAGACTTTCACTTTGTGTATAATAGCCAACGGGGTAGCACGAGCAACATGATGGGGCCAAATTCACAACCAAAAAAAAACTTTTCTAAAAACTACGGCTGGGAATTGATTGTAATTTGCTCAATGATTCGGTTCAGTTCGATTTGATGTCGATTCAATTTGATTCACTTCACTTCAATCTGATATTGATTAATTTTGGAACAGCCAGTCTTCTTAACTCATTTGCTCCCCAAAACGTATAAATACGTTCTATTTTGGATGTACTAAGTGTCCCAAAGACGTATTTACACGTTTTTTTAAAGTTTTTTTATTTTTTTATTTTTTTTATGTTAGAGCATGCAGAAGTCTCTGATGCAGCCTCTTAACTGCAGAGAACGGGTAAAGCAATGGTAGTAATTACAAAAAAAAGGCCAGTAGGTGGCATAAGAGTATAAGAGAGCAAGCTGTTTCCCCACTATTCAAAACAGATTTGTGGATAACGATGAAATTTAGCGGTATTCTAAATGCTAATTACTGCAAAACAGAAATAGATAGAAAATATGCTTTGTTTCCTGATTTTGTTGTAAAATTGCCACTGGCCCATCTTTTTTGGAATGTGTTTAAAAAAACAACAAAAAAAACAATTTTAAATCAGTTTAAAGATGAAATATATTGTCTTTGTAGTGTTTTCAATTGAATAGAGGTTGCAAAAGATTTGCAAATGATTGTATTCTGTTAGTATTTATGTTACTCAACATCCTAAATTGGAAATTGGAAATTTCCGATTGTAATCAAACTGGATGGCCGTACCTGATACAAGTTCAATATCGTTGGTTGAAAGGGCTGAAAATGTTGCCGTGAATGTGCAAGAGAAGGCAAAAAGGCTGTGTGGGTGCATTTGCGTGTGCGTGCGAGTGAATGAAAAGCGCGTGTGTGCCAATAGTTATCAGGGGAGACCAGCACAGCTCGGTTGAGATTAAATTCCCACAGCTTATTCGGGCTATCAGCATTACTTCAGGACACGCACACACAAAATAAACTGAAAGCTGCCACCGTTTCATTCATAAAAAATCTGCATAAACAATATGCTGCCTGCTCCTTCATTTGTATATTAAAGAATTTTAGAATACAGATCAATTGAGTTTTTGTTGTTGTTTGTTATTAGAATATCAAGAAGGTCTTTGTTCTATTACTATTACGATTGACATACGCTCTTTTCAAATTTTATGAATGTTGATTATCACAACTTGATGACATGAGAGAAAAACTTATTTTAGTCACTTGCCATTTTATTATATATATATATATATATATATATAGTTGTTAAATTGCAATGTCAGCATGGCTAAATAAAACAAAATAATATAATAAAGAACAAATATAAAAATATATAGTTAGGCTGTAAAGCATACAGTTAATTAAACTTCCGTCTCTGATGATTATCCAATTTAAGAAACTGTAAAGAGGGCAATACAATTGTTTTAATATATTTTGGAAATAACAGTATACCTCTGGGTTAGGTTTTGTGTGGGTGTGTGTCTTTTTTTTATGTTTGCCAATATAATTTAAAAAGCAATTTTCTTGAAACCTTGTCGAGTTTGTTGTAGTTTTCCTTTAATGGCAGACATTACCGCCACCAAAAATAACAACCCAACAAAAATCCACAACACTCCAGATAGCTTCAAACAAAGACAAGGAATTGATTTACTTTGTTTAGTTTTTGGAATGAGAGGTTATTAGTTTCCTGTTTTCTGAGTTTTCCATTCAAGTTGGTATTCTAACTGCAGTAATACCACCAAAAAGCCAAGGATGGAATAAATAACATATGGTCATTAAAGTCATTGTAAAAATTAAATATGATTGTGAGATAACTTGTGATGGAAAGTTATGGGAAATGACCTCATGTGGCCTGAAATTGTGTCAAATGGAGACAGACGGCGATCTGAGACGTGGCCCAGGAAGACGTCGTGCGTGCGTGCGTGTTAGTGATGATGAAAAATTAAACAATAAGCATCATTGCATCGTTACAATTGTCTAAGATGCACAAATCGGACTATTATGTCACAGATATCATTTGAGTATAGCGGCACTCCGAATGACATTACAAAGTGTTGAAATTGATTTTCCTCTCAATTGTAATCGATGTGAAAGACTGGACTGCTTGTCTATGAGTGCTAATAACGAAGATTTTGGATGTTTTGTTGACTGATATCAGTCCGATATCCGATATCAGTACTATATCGATCAAGCAAAAAAAGATGGTATTGAACATCCCTTTGCGAGAGTCAAAACAGCTCACAGTCAAAAATGAATGGCAATTTTTTTTTCTATTTACATTGTTTTTCTTTTTTCCCTGGATATGTGTTGATATTTAATCCTGGCAATCACTTCCAGTATCAGTTCATATCATGCCAAATTATATTGCATCTTAACTCATTTACTCCCAATAACATATAAATACGTTTATTTTTTTAATGTTGTAAGTGTCCCAAAGACGTATTTATACGTTTTTTTTGTTTTGGTTTTTTTAATGCTAGAGCATACAGAAGGCTTTGATGCAGCCTCTCAACTGCAAAGAATGGTGGCAGAAATGGTAGTTATTACACAGACGGCCAGCAGGTGGCAGCAGAGCAAAGGAGATCAACCAGGGCCATGTTGAAAAAAAGCTCAATTACTTTGAATTTTAAATAGATTTGTGAAAACTGATGAAACTTAGCTCTCTTCTAATGCTAATTGCTGCAAAACGGAAACAGATAGAAACATACTTTTTTTTCCTGATGAAAGAAGAGTCTTTAATCTTTCTTTTGATCGGTTCCATGATTTTATAGCAATAGAACACAATATTCTGTGGGCCTGGCAAAATCCGTCCAAATCCAGTAAAACGAGCGAACGGGACTGCTTCTGTGAAAATGGCGGCGAGTGAATATTAACTGAGGTGAATCTTTTCTCACTGGTCGTGTGTCAATATCTCATCTTCTTCATGATGGCAATATGCATATCCCTTGTGTGCGTGGAGCTTGTTCTGTATATTTGCGTCATGTGACTGACTGAGCTGTCACTTATCTCTGTGTACAGACAGATGATGAACCCTCTCTCGCACATCCTCTCTCACATACACACTGACCTGTCAATCATTTTCCTGGAATTCCCATTTTGCTCTCTTACTTTTTTTTTTTCTTTGCCTTCATCTCATCCGACTTTCCCGTCCTCATCTTTCTACTCAGCCTTTCATCATTCTCTTAATTTCTTTCCTTTTTAAGAAGCAGTCGGTTGCCCTGTAAGTGTTTTTGGTTTTTTTTGTTTTTTTCCCCCTCCCATGGGCCTCTATGACCCCCCCTCCTTCCCCTTCTGGTTGCCTCTCTCTATTCTTCCTCCCTCCCACTCATATCGTACCGGGAGATTAAATGTCGAAGGTGCAGGAAAAGAAAAGGTCTCTTTTAATTGCGTTGATGGCTAATTAGGCGCTCTGTCTCCTCTCCGTGCGGCGCGTTGGGTAAAACGGACGCCCTTTCCGGGGTCAAGAGGTCACATGGCGTGCACGTAGCGCAGGGGTGTCCAAACTTTTTCATTTGAGGGCCACATACAGAAAATCAGAAGGACGCAAGGGCCACATCATGTTATGAAGGGAAATTGTGTTTTAGTCCTAAAAATTGTACAAATCATTTATTTGTGCTTTTGCATATTTAGAAAAATGCTACAGTATATAAACCAATTTATTTGTAATATGAAAGTAGGGTTATTATAGTTTTGGAATTTTTCATTTTTGTTAGTTTTTATTAGTTTAGTTCTTTAAAAAATGCTTAGTTTTAGTTTAGTTTGTTAATTTCACTATTAGTATTATTTATTTATTTTATTTTTTTTATTTTTTAAACAAATGTGTATTACTTGTGCACAATATTTTAAAAAAAACGTCATCTGAAGGCTGCTGTTAGATGACATCATTATTCCGGTCTATATCAAAATAAATCTACTAAAAATCACATTTCAAATCATCCCCAAAGGTTCGTGCATTAAATTAATTACCGAAGACGAAAACAAAGGACGTTTGCTATAATTATAGTTATTTTGAGCTAGTTTTGTAAACATAAAATGTAGTTTCAGTTAGTTTTCTTTTTTTAAAAAGCATTTTCGTTTTTATTTTATTTCGGTAACGATATTGTTTTTCGAATTTTAGTTTTAGTGAACTAAAATAACCTTTAATGGCACCTGTTTTTCGACACCTTCCCTTCTTACTTTGACCATCTCCAAGCATTTTTGTTTTGTTTATTTTATTTGAACTGAGTCAAATGCCATTTTGAGCATATGTCGCGGGCCACTGAAAAATTGACGGTGTGCCGCAAATGGCCCCCGGGCCGTAGTTTGGACACCCCTGACGTAGCGCGTGCTTGTTGACGCGCTTTCAAGCTCGGAAGAGCCGCTTGGAGATTTCTCAGCGGACGGCGGCCCATTGAAAAGGTTTCGGTTAGCCGAGTGAAACGTTAAGCTTTGCTTCAAAATAGACGGCAAATCCGCGGGGAAACAATCAACAGCGCGACTGCT
This sequence comes from Festucalex cinctus, assembly GCF_051991245.1. Taxonomy (NCBI): domain Eukaryota; kingdom Metazoa; phylum Chordata; class Actinopteri; order Syngnathiformes; family Syngnathidae; genus Festucalex; species Festucalex cinctus. The sequence goes on along the minus strand of NC_135419.1, from coordinate 1,084,039 downwards.
CTCCGCAGATGGCTTGTTTCAATTAATGCTTCCAGCTGTTTTACACAGGAAATGATGATGATGAATCGTGTACCCAGCAAGCGCTCATGGGTGAGGTATAAAGCCAAGAAATGAGTACTTCTGATTAAAAGCTCACTTTATTCGGATTTGATCAATGACTCCATGACGGGACATGAAGGGAACGTGGCGCGGCTCATTCGGTATTTTTATGATGTCATCCGCAGAATTAGACATCCAACTCCCACACAGCCCACTAAAGTTCAAAACGAATGAATGAAAGTGGCCATCTGAAGAGCTGCTTTGGGATCTGCCATTATTAATATTATTACAGAAAGGCTGATTACACCATTTTGTGTATCTGATCTGTTGCTTATTTTATTTTTATTTTTTTAATGGAATATCTGCTTCTCCAGATCAAAAACGCTACTGATAAATAGTCTCAAATGCACAGTTGTGCATCTTCGTGGTATTTTCTCGACTCGGAACTGCCAGCTGACAAGCACTGACGAGAATTGAAAGAGACACATGCGGTTCTGCTGCAGGAGATGGAGGAGAGCAAGAAAAAAAAAAAAAGAGAAGAGCACGGCTACTCCGAGGAGCAGCGGTTCAGATTATATTTAGCAAACAAAGTTGACGCTTGTGTGAAAATCTTGTTGGAGGCACAAACGTCAGCAGAGACGCCGTGCAAGATTGTAATGAGACTGGCCACTAAAATGGCCAACATGCTGTGACAGAAATATTTGAAGGCTGTTATATGCATTCACAGCAAAAAAATCAGTGTTCAAATTTTCGTTTTAAATATTTCAGAGTTGATTTCAACCCCCAAAAGTATATTTTTAACACTGCCCGATTTAGAGTTATTTGACAGAGAGTGTTAAAACCAACTCTGCAGAGAGTTAATCGAAGTAAGCTCCACCCACTTGATTGATGTTCATGTTTTATTGTTAAACAGTCAAAGACTTGTTAAGTTTACTTTTACATCCGAGTTTTAGTGTTGTTATCGTAACGGGACATAATGTAATTGTCACGATTGAGGTGTGCTGGTGGACCCAAATGCGGGTAAGCAGGCCGAGGAGGCAAAGAATGAGGAAAAAAAATAAAATAAATAGTTTAATAAACAAATACGAGGAGGAAAAAATGAGCTACAAACTAGGAAAAAAAACAAAAAAAAACAAAGGGTAAAACGAGGCAAGCTGTGGAACAAAACCGGCAGCATGACAGGAGGAAAATGACAATGAATCGACACAGACAGAGGGGAGACAAGAGACTAAATACACACACAGACACAGCTGGGCAAGACACAATTGGCAGAGGGTGCTGATTGGTTGATACATTAGGAGGGGTAGGCAAACACAGGTGGCAAAACAGATCACGACAAGGACTCACCAAACATGAGGACAAAATCAAACCATGACAGTAATAAGGTATTATATTACCGGTAAAAATATTATGACAGTAACAGTCAGTATTTTTTTTTTATTTCATTATTGGTGAAATTATTACATGATTGGGTTTTTGTTAGATTTTTTGATTGAGTTTTCAGGTGTTTTAACATTTTCAGGAAATTATGACATTATAGGCTACTACAAGGCTTCTTGTTCATGTAGATTTCATGACAATGTCAAGAATTCATTTTAAAAAAAAAAAAGTTTTCGTCAGTTGTGTATAACTGATGGAACATTTGAAAAATATATTTCATGTTGTGGAAAATAATATCCTACTGCACTGGTACACTTCCCATATAAATATATGGTAATTAAGTAGACTGACATAAATGACATGAGTCAAAACCTAAGTAGGACTGTAACAAAATAATGTATGCAACGGTTCATTATTTGTGCGTGCATCTTGAAATTAACTTCCAACAACGCTATTCAATTTGTGGGAATGAAGTGTATGGAGTTATCTCTATGTGTTGTCTTATCTGTTTTTGGAGGTGGGAAATGGTTGGTTGGAGGATCGTGGATTTGCTGTCATCATTTTATTTTATTTTATTTGCCAATGTTGCTGCTCGATATTGTCCACACGTCAGACGTCAAGTTTTTCTGCTATTGGATTGATCTCAGTGGGCCTCACTAACGACTTTTTCCTCCTGGTTTCCTTTTAGTCATTTGGAGTCCGAGCGCAGCGTCCTGAAGAGGAGAGAATGGGAGAGGAGGACTCAAGAGGTCCAACAGGATGAAGATTTGTTCTCCACTGGATTCAACTTGTTTGGGGAACCTTACAAAGTAAGCAAGAGCAACTCATTGGACTTGTCACATACTTTTCAATTACAGTCACTTACTTCAATTATGTTTGTCGGGAAAAGTGTTTTTTTTTTTTTTTTTAAATCTGAAAAAACGCGTTTTTCAGCCAGTTAGGCGTTTTTGTGTTTCGGCTATCTGAGCTCACTGGATTTACAAATTGATCAAACCATAAACAAGAACCGCAACAACAGAAATTAGATTAGAAATTCTAGATTTTTGGAAGCAAGTCTTCGCTCATTGGCACTTAAGTCGGGTTCGATCAGAGCTCAGGAGTTCGGTGAGTCAGTCTGAAGGGTTCGAAGGAGGTCTCGGCACACGCCCGACTTGCTTTGCCTTACATATGCTGCAGATAATTTCATGTGCTCAGTAATCAACTTGTGATTTATTTCTTATTGTAAACCCTTCACACTAAACTATGTTGAGCAAAAAAAACAAAAAAAGACAAATATGTGCAATAATTCATGTGTGACAAAGCGGATGGTGTTCCACAGGGTTCAATTCTGGGTCCTCTGCCGTTTTCAGTGTAGCTATTCTTCTGAAGCCACATTCTTGCCTTTTTTTTATTATGAGATTATTTAATATTGGAAGTTGCATTTTCCCCAAAGTTCAGATGTAAAAAGTGCTTACTAAAAACAACAAAAATAAAAATGGTAAATTTGAAGTATTAAGTATTTTTTCATGACATGCACTGCTGCATTCTGGACACTATTTGGTCTCTGGCTGCCGCTTCGGGGACAGTTTTATACCAGCTTTTCAAATTTGATTGACTCTTAGACAAGGACAACTGGAAATGCTTGACATCAGCTTTTCATTTAGGTGAATGGGATCATTTTAACTAGTGAGGATGGGCCACTTGCTGCTTTGTGATTCGTTAATTCAAAGCAATCACTAAACCACTGATTAACCTTCATATTCAATAGTACACCAGGCTGAATTAAAAAGATCATTTGAGGTAAGATAAAGGCAGTAATGGCCTTAAAGTAGGCTAATATTTTGATTACGTCTCCCCCCCCCCCCCCACCCCCCCCCCCCCCCCCCCCCGTGGCCAAGCGTTGCACCCTCAAGCGCAAGTTCGTCAGCAAGCGCCTCTGAGACACTCGGAACGTGTCGAGTCACGCGTCCAAGTCCACGGCCACCCACTGCCCCCCCCCCCAACGTGTGTATAAGATGGATTGAAAAGATTTTACTCTCATTCTCTGCAGCTAAGCACTTCGCTTGCGTTTGCCGCCAAGCGTGTCGACCTTGCGACAGGCTGGCGCTGAATCTTGACAAGAGAGCGCGAGTGCCGCTGTCGGAACACATTAAGACACAGAGCGGGTTAGAAATTTGCTCAGGGTTGATTTTTTGAGGCTGCCACCTGAGAGGTTGCACTGATAATGAGAATGCCTTCAGGCTTCGATTAATTGTTTTCAAGAGATTATTAGTGCTAAACTCAGGTCAGGATATTCGCAAATGATAGTGCCACACCATCTTAGCACTACTGATTAAAACGGTTGAGTGATTGAACAATAAAGAAGAAAGCGAGGAAAAAAGATCGCTCCCTCTAACATGTCAAGATTGAATATGTTAATTGATTTAGTCTAGCTGCTAGACTAGATCCATATTCTTGGAGGTCTGGTAATATTGAGGTCGAGAACATCATGTGTCAGACACTATTTAGTCTCAAATACTTTGAGTCAACATTTTTACTACATAAGGTCACAAAATCACAAAAAATCAGATTTGTTGTATTCCAAACACATTTTGTTTTCTTCTGAAAAATAATACAATGTGCTTTCAAAACATCAGTTACCCTGTACTTACGTCTTTAAACTAGAAGTAACATTTAGAATGAGGTCCACTGCGTTGCAGTGTACAATAGTATCACCTGAAATCATATTCGCCCAATTTTAACATGCTAGACTAAACATGCTCACTAAAAGATATTTTTAAACAAATATATTTCCTTTAATTTTGACAAAAACAGCACAGTCACTCTTCAATCGTCTTAACGCTCAAAATAAAACACAAAAATTGCTATTTTAGTTTAAGATTCACAATTTTGAAGTATTTCCAAATCGGTGAAGTTTTGGTGAAAAACTGCTGCAAGCTAGCTAGCGCCACTTACAGGCAAGGAGGACTCACTTCGCGTCTTCCCCCTCTGCCATCGCTCGCTTGTACTCGTCTGCGTCCACGAGTACTCGAGTACTTAAAAAAAGGCTGGTATATATATATATATATATATATATATATATATATATATATATATATATATATATATATAAGGAGTAGAGACATTAGCAGTGTTCTTAAAGACACATTTTAATGTGTGAGAAGGGTTAGGAATCTCCTCTAAACTGAAACAAATGGTTTCTATGATGAGAGTACAAAAAACTTCCTTGGAAGGTTTTCAAGCCTTTACTTTCCAAACATAGTAAACAACATGGCTTACAGTAGGTTTACATTAAAATTGAATCTGATAAAGAATGTATCATTATTATTTTTTGCACTAAAGTATGTTAGATATTATTCCTGTTATTATGTTAAATAATGGCAACAGATTATTTGCATAAAAAAGTCCCAATTAATAAAATGTGAATCTATTTCAGACTGAAAAAATGTCATCATAAAAGCGGAATCGACTGAATCGAGATGTTTTTTTTTCCAAGTATGGGACAGTGAGCTTCCCTTGAGAGAACATAAAACAATTTGTCTTTTAAGTGACACTGTCGTGTTTCTGTTTGACGCACAATTCACAAATTCAATTCACAAATCACCGCAATCAGACATTTGTGAATTCAAAACACTTGTTTTCTCTCATACGCTTTTGATCAAAGGTGAGCTTTTGGTGCAGCTCTCGTAAGCGAACGCTCGTGACCATTCGGGAGAAAATGTGATGGATGAGGCATTTAGTCAGCCTTGAGGCCAAAAAGCTGACTTGACCGTCCGCAGGGGTTTATGTTTATTTGCTTCATATTCCATACCGTCCATGCCCTTGCTATATCGCTCTTACTGCCGTGACTCGTGACAAATGGCTCTGGCATACTTTGCCACTTGGCTCTGCTGATTTATTTGTCCCGCTGAAGATTTCACTTTTTTTTTTTTTTTTTTACTGAAGGTGTTGCTTTACAGATACACACAATCATAGGCCCTCCTCAATCTCACAGCCGCTCTCGCTCGGCGCGCGGGGAACCTTCAAAGATTTATATCTCTTCGTTATCACCAGGGATTTATAGAAAACTTTCTTCTCAATCGTTTTTTCATTTTTTTTCTTCCATCACTCGGGTGTCTGTCACCGTCTGACTTTCTCATTTGACTCTTTCTCTGTCAGCTATTAGCTAATCCCTTTTGCTAATCCTGTTAAAGAGCGATGTGTTGTTAGCGTTTATTTTTGGGCGAGCTCGTCACTCACTCACACGCGCAAATGCAGGTATTCATCCCTGTCTCCGTTTTCCATTTTGCCCCTTTGTGAATGTGTTTTCCCTTCAGCCACCAGATTTTTATTCATGAGCCGGAGATGGAGAAGAAACAAGCGAGAGTAATTTATTCACAGCTAACTTTAGCTTACAATGGTTGAGAAATCGCACTTGTTGTGATTATTTGAATACAAAAGTACGACTTTTGAAATTATAATAAATAATATTATATGTATCTACTGCTTTGTTTCAGTGTCAAATGAAGCACACAAAGTAATACATAAGAAGAAATAGAGAATGCGTCATAGTTTACAATAAAATCGATCCATTTTGGAGGCACGCCCTGCCAACGGAAATGGTATCATTCTTTTGGATGCAAACAGCCATCGTTAAGATGCCTGGCAGGGAGGACTTTGTTGGTCAATAAGTCCTTAACTCATTTGCTACCAATAACGTGTAAATACGTTTTTTTTTTATGTTCTAAGTGTGCCAAAGACGTATTTATACGTTTTTTTTATTTTTGTTTTTTTTAATGCTAGAGCATAGAGAAGGCTTTGATGCAGCCTCTCAACCGCAAAGAACGGTTGCAGAAATGCTAGTTATTACACAAACGGCCAGCAGGTGGCAGCAGAGCAAAGAAGATCAATCAATAGAAATAAAAGCTCAATTACTTACAATTTTAAATAGATTTGTGAAAACTGATGAAACTTAGCTCTCTTCAAATGCTGCAATTGCTGCAAAAGGGAAACAGATAGAAACATACTTTTTTTTTTTCCTGATGAAAGAAGAGACTTTAATCTTTCTTTTGATCGGTTCCATGCTTTTATAGCAATAGAACACAATATTCTGTGGGCCTTGCAAAATCAGTCCAAATCCAGTAAAACAGCCGGGAGCGAACGGGATTGCGAAATGTCAAAATGGCGGCGAGTGAATGAGTTAATCAGAAGACATACATCCTGTACATGGATGTCTTCCTGAACGTGCGATCTTCCATCAGCTTTAAAGTAACTTTGCTGCCAATTTATTAGGCTCATTTGCTTATTGATTTATTTTAAACTCAGCCATTTACTTCTTATTTGCTCCATACATCACTTTAAACTGACACGAGGTGAGCAAGGGAGATTTATAATTTACAGAGACGGAATTGGCAATCTGAACGTCCGACCTATCTGCGTCATTTATTGGACAACGAACTGACGTGAGTCAACTAATCCACAAAATGAATCACAACCTAACTGGCGCGTCGTTAACCGGCGGCTCGGTGAGCCATGACTTTTAGCACAACTAAAACCCTCCATGACAGTGAAAGGCTAACAGTAATAGTTGTAATTATCATGCAATGATTACATTGTATTCAGTTAAAGCAAATCAATGGTGGGGATAATCTTCAAGCCTGCAAGCTTTATAAGAATTCCCCGCTCAGCAATAAGATCTCTCCCTGGATCATTGCCTGTTAATTACTCCATTTGATTGTTGACAAAAAAGAAACCCGACAAATACACACGCACACAAAAGCACAATTTGAGTGAATTATTTAAGAACATGTACATGTATATTGTTCAACTTTAAAACGAGTGACACCAATAAACAGCAGTTTTGTTTTCAACTACTTTCCTATTCTGTTTATGTATTAGTTGTCTCCATTAAACGAATAACAGTCCCACATGATGATGATCCACTTTTTGGCTGATGATTAATATTTGCAACACGTGGTTGAAAAGACACACGAGGGGATTAGGGAACAACGGCCGCTCTTTATGTCTTTGCCTTTCTGAAAGCATCTCGGGCTGAAACGGCGGATGATGAAACGTTGTGGTTTCATCATTAAAGAACCTGTCAAAGACTCTTTAACTATTCCGGAGGACGTCTCAGCACGAGCGCATAACAGCCGAAGGGGCTTTTGGATCATAAATCAGTCGACGGCAGACCGTCGTCCTGGCGATGATTGCTTGAAGAACCTGAGGTCAGGCTAATAATGATTCCTGCTCCATTAGTTTTAGCGCTCCGGCTTGGACCGGACCCTCTTAAGGATGGCATGTGTTTAATTAATCATCGTGTCCGGGTGCCTGGTCAGTGGTCGACCAATTCATCTCTTCCTCTTCCTCTCCGAACGAGTAAAGAGGGCTTTTCATCAAGCGCTTCGAAATCAAAGCGAAAGATGGAAACTTAATGAATACTCCCGTCTGTCACTATTCTTCCTTACCGCCTCTTCTGCTTTTCTTCCAGACCAATAAAGGTGACGCGTTGGCGAATCGGGTCCAGAACACGCTTGGCTCCTATGAAGAAATGAAAGACCTGCTAACCAGCCATTCAAACCAGAGCCACTTGGTGGGAATCCCCAAAGGCAGCAGTGCCAACAACAACAACAACGCCGCCATGCAGACACCAACCACTTCAGCCACGACGGAGGCCCAGCTTTTCAACGAGACCCTGAACGGAGGCACGGGACCCGAGGGGGGAGGAGCGGAGGGGGTCGGGGAGAAAAGGATTGCAAGCGCGTCCTCGACATCCTCAAATTCCATGCAACCCCCCGCGTCAACAACAACAACAACAACCGCGTCATCGAGCGTGCAGTCGTTGCCACATCACAGTTCCAAAAAGTCCAGGAGCGCCCCGGGAACGGGCCTCCATCCGGGGTCGGGGCAAGGCCAAGGTCAGGCTCCAGGAGCTGCAAATGGAAGGGGGAAAGTCTCCATGTTTGAAGAACAGCAACTCCAAAGGCACGAAGAGCTTTTCAGCTCACTGAAAGATGAATTGGGTCTAAAAAGAGATTTGAGCCCGTCTTCGTCGTCTTCATCCTCTTCTTCCACCTCCTCTGGGAGACGACATTCTTCACACCCCAGTAAAACTCTTCCTCTCCCAGGTAAGTCTGACAGTAGCTCAAAAAAAAAAAACGAAGCAGTTTTCTTGCTTACATGTCCAGACCGTGTTTGTTTTGTTAAAGTTGAGTTGATTCGGTCTACTAATAACGTTTGGAATTGTTTGAGACTTTCTGGAAATCTTATTCAATACATTTCTATTCCCTTTTTGAAGTTCAAAAAAGGAGATTGGCACAACCCCGTATTAAGTTTCAACAGCAGTTTGATTGGCACAGCTTAGCCTCAAGACTGAAACATGCGGTAAGCCGCAAGCGCAGCAGTGAAAACTTCCCAAAAAGTTTGTGCCACTGAACATTTGTCTTGAATTTTTCATTTTTTTTTTTATACGCTTGGGAGAGCACTATGTCTCCTTTCTGTGTGCTTGCTAAGCTAGTGAAAGTTGTAGGTAATATAAAAGAACGAAATGTGTTTAAAGGGGAAGTCAACATCCTCCTTCAAAATTCTTGACAATAATATGTTCTATGCAGCTCCAGTAGTCTAAATATTGTATTCTGGTTAATATCACGTTAGTGGAATATGAGTTAAGCAGCAAAATTCAGCAGTTTTTAATCAATGCCAGAAGACGGCCATTTTGCCACTTGCCGAAAATGACATCACAGTTGCTCAGGGCTCAGGTAACAACCAATCACGGCTCAGCTTCAGAAAACAGGTGAGCTGTGATTGGTCATTGGCTGAGCCCTGAGCAACTGTGATGTCATCTTCAGTGGACAAGTGGCAAAATGGCCGCCCCCTGAGATCGGTAAAAACGGCTGCGTTTTGCCTGCATAACTCATCTTCCACAAATCATCACCCTATTAGAATAATGTCTTTTTGTGCAAAATATGTTTTGTTTTGTTTTTTTGTCTAAATCATCTCCTCATGATGCAAATGTTTTTTTTATTAGTTTTTTTCCTGATAAATCTGGAAAAAAATGTAGTATTAATCAGAATGTCATGTTCAGACGAGTGAGGTCATATATAACACATTATTGTCAATAAAATGTACAATGTCGAGTAAATAAAGAAAGTGGTCAGACGACAAATGGAACGTATGGCGTTCCACAGGGTTCAATTCTGGGGCCTCTGCTGTTTTCATTGTGTCTGAGCCCTTGCAGGATTCCATCATAACAGCGGTGGTGGTTTCAAGTGTTATTTAAATAGAGAGTTGAGTTGAGTGATGTGAGTCAGCGTATACAGAAATGCTTGTTTTCAAGGGCTTTATAAATAAAGTTGAGTTGTGTTGAGTTGAGTGTCCCAACTGCAAGATTGTTGTAGTTCTTAACCTACAACAAGGTTAAGAACCCGTGGATTAGATCGAGAGACGACATGAGAACTCAGTGCTAACCGTGGTCACTTTTTTACTCCACACTCACAGATGGTGGAAATTTCCGCTCTTCGACCATGGATGTTGGTCATTGCAAATCGTCCGGCTCCCCATCAGAAACTGAACCGAGCTGTCACCTCTCCACGTCCTCCTCCCCGCTGGCTTCCACGTCACTTTTGTCCGCACCTGTACCTGGCCTAACCACTCCCACGTCGACATTCCCACTCGGCGGCTTATCGGGGAAGCCGATTGCGGTGCAACAGAAGCCGACGGCCTACGTTCGACCAATGGACGGCCAGGACCAGGCACCCGTCGACTCTCCTCAATTAAAACCACTTCTCGCGGCGCCGGAGGGGTTCAACTGCGATCAAACGTACGGCGGAAACTCTGGGAACATGAAGAATAAATTGCCGAAACTGAGTCTGAGCCACACTGCAGAGGTAAGGAAACAACCAACATTCCATTTCATTACTCTGCCTGGAGTGGGCAATGACATTGATAACGTTTCGTCAACAGTTCCGAATTGAACTGTGCGTCAAGAATATGGCGGAATAGCTGAAGGTGTTTAATTTCCCATCCATTTTCTATGCTACAGATGCCGTTCAGAATGTGGTTTAGGGCAGTAAAGGCAGGCCTAATTTTTTTTTTACAAAATGGATGTATTAGAACATATTTTGTGGCATTGTCTGGGAAATGAGCCCATGCATGTAAGTCACCAGTGGCCCCGTTTTATTATCAGATCACTGATAGTTTGGTCGTGGGTACTCATGAATTGTTAAGGTGCATCAATGACCAAATGTCAGTATTGTTGACGTCTAATAAAAGAAGAAAAATGTATGTAAATCTGTACGTACCTACCAATTCTCTCAACAGTGAACATCTTCACAATAATGTGTTTTATTAGCACTTTCTTTAGTAATTGGACATATCCTTGGAAAGTGCTTGAGATGAAACTTCTTCTTCTTCTTCTTGCTTTCCAATATTTGGATTGTTGCTTAGTTATTCATCCCCTTACAATGGGTGTCGGTCTAACAGAAGGTAGGAAACAGTGCAAGTTTTGTACATAAGGTTAGTTAAGGTTATTTCACAACCTTTATTAAGCCAAGTCACCGATTTTACATGAGAAAAATGTTGTGGCGCACCACCAAACAAAAATATTGAACTAATGATGATCTCAATTTAATCACAAACTTTATAAACATGTTTATTGTACCCTTTGGCATATAAAGAAAGTTTTTTTTTTTTGTTAGTCACATCGCTAGCATAGCTGTAAAAACTAAGTGAAATAATAATTAAAAGGTACTAATTAATAGCCCTGATGATCTTCCATAGCACCCAGGTTGGAATGGAATATCTTGATTGTCATTGCAGCAAAATAAGGTATTTGCCATGGAAGAGGCGGGATTTCCGACTTCCTGGTTTTCACACATCAGCTTTGTTTCCGTTTCCTGTTTGTGGCGTGTGGGCCGCGTCCCAGTTCTTGTGCCCCTTGATCACGCGTTCCTGTGGAAGGGTGCGAGTGTGTAGTGTGTCTGTCTCATTTGTCCGAAGCATTAGTGAGACTCTGTGCGCCCTCCCGCCGATCGCGCTTGGGGGGCACAGGGGGGGGGGCCCGAGTGTTGGAACGCAGCCATCAGTGGCCGGAAACGACGCTGAGGTATGAAACCCGGAAGTCGGAAGTCCGTGGCATCTACCCCGTTTCATTGAACTGCCTCATCCCATCCAAGAAACCAGGACGGAAAGGACTTTAGCTACTCGCGGCCCGAGATCTTAGATGAGAAGGGAAGATGCAAAAGACAAGACTCAAGCCATGCTCCCAACGGGAAGTATCGCAAAGCCTGGAAAAAAAAACAAAAAAAAACCTCACACATGCAGCACATACAGACATTCCAACAAAATCAACAAACAAGTGCACGGTATCACTGCAGAACGTCACTGACCAAAGCACTCTTAGCTGAAAGTTATTTCATGCAAGCTAGCCAAGAACTTTCCCTGAGCACAGATAACCATAGTTGTATTATTTGTGACCTGAACTCCACTATAATGTTGAAGAAAAATAAATCCAACTATTTGGAATAGATCTGGGGTGTTAGTCAAGTCCAGGAAAGTCATTTCATGCTCAGCCTGTCCCTTTATTCCGTTAATAATAGTCTTAGCCAAACAGAAAATGGAGACTTAAGATTGGGGAAAAAAAATGAAAAAAAATCATTTATAAAAGAACTAGAGGTGTCAAACGATTACATTTTTTAATCAGATTAATCACATCGTAGAATTTTGATGAATCACGATGAATCACTGTCTTAGGCGTTATTGTGACCCGTTTTGGGCTTTTTAATGGTTCTGACCAAGTCATTTCAAAATAAGATAATGCCTTAGGGGTTTTTAAAAAAGCTTCTTTTTTGCCCGCTGCACATGCTCATCCTACTTTTTCTAATCAATTAATTATTTTCAAAATTAAAAATGGGAAAAAATGATCTATGGCATATGTAAACATTTATGAAATGCTTTACTTTAAAGCACGTAGTTATGTTTATTGCTCAAACTCCAACAGCTACCTTGAATGTCGGCTAAAAAGGATCATCTGCGGTCCAAATTAATAGTGTAATTAATCTGTGGTAATACAATGATTAATGCGATAATTTAATTAGTTAATGCTTTAACTTTGACAGCACTAAAAAGAACATTAACTCCACTCCGATCAGACGACCATTCTTGTGTAGTCTTCTAAACATTTTTGCTTATCAATCATTTCCTTGATTGGATTTGAAAGGCCAAACAATTCAATGCGTATTCTCCATTGTGGAGATCGCCACCTCTCGTAAGTCGTGCAGCTCGTGTTCTCATTCAAATTGACTTGTACTGTTGCTACTTAAACATGACGGCTACAGATTGAATATAATTGGACGCAATTGTATTGTCAAATAAATTGGACCATACCAAACTCCTTCCAGTCTGCTCTTCTCTGACTCTCTCACTTCAGCCTGCCCTCCATCTTTATCTCTCTCACTTGCCTTTTCAAAACAGAGTGAAACATCCAGCTTGGTGCCGTGCGTGCGTGCGTGCGTGCGTACTATGTGACAGGAGAGTAGTCATCCCTATCGAATGTAGCAGCTGTTCCCCTTGCTTTGATGGAACCGGTGTGTGTGTGTGTGTGTGTGTGTGTTGCTTTCTAAATGAGCCCGAGATGGAGCTTGGAGCATATGGCGCCGAGAAGGAGAAAGGCAGTCAGATGTGGGGAGAGACAGAGGAATTCAAATATACTTTCTCCTCCAGATTTGATTGCAAAGGCGCATAACGACAGAAAATGAAACCAATCAAGCACAAGACGCTTCGTTTACACTTTTTTTCACCCACGTGTCAACGCATGCTGTTAATGACCTTTACTTTTCTCGCTACCAAAAGAATAAATGGTTGCAGGAGACAAATTATCGCAATTCAACGACATGCAGCTCAGGATGAGTAGTGCGAAAATTGGAGTGTTAAAATGTTGCACAGTTTATTCCAACCCCAAAAAGTGTTTGTTTTTTTTTTTGTTTTGTTTTTTTTGCCACTGTCTGATTTAAATGGTGGTGTTATTTGACAGAGTTGATTTATTTAGCGTTGAACCAACTCTGCAGATTGTTAATCAAATTAAGCTCAGTAAGTTAAGTAACTCTGGCACAGTGTAAAATAAACTATAAATGAACTATTTTGATAGTGTTAATTCAATTTTTTAGAGAGCTATATAAACCCAGAAAAAATGTTGAAATTCACGGTGTGTGACTTTTTGCTGTTGTTTCCCCCCTGAAGTGTTGACGGTGTTTTTTCAGCTTCCAACTTTCTTTTTATTTACATATTTATACATACCAAATATTATAATTACAATTATACACATCATAATTTAAGGAGCTGTTTGTCTGTTCATGCCTCCACACATTGTAAACATCTGTTACTCTATTTATCTACTGTCTCGGGGGGGGGGGGAACAATTCGGTCCAGACATCGACACCCTCAAAATCGACTTCAAGCATAAACAGCAACAGCAGCTTCACGAGTGCAAAACCAACAAAACAACCCCCGAGGAACACAAGTACAGACCAGTAAATCACCATCATTGATTTTGCATGTCACACTTTCCAAATTAGTTCAGGTGCCATGAAAGAGTTTAAGATCATCAATATCGGTCTTCACGCGTGGTGGCGTGCGTGTGTGCGTGAGCGGTAAGCCTTTAAACTGCTGCGGAAGCTTTCTGTTAGCACTGCAGAATTATCGATTTGTGCCCGTTATTCCCAAGGGTGCGTGCGCGTGCGTATCCGCGTGCGCGCACGTGCATATGTGAGAATAAGCGAGAGAAGAGTGATAACATTATTGATCCTTTCCTCACACGGTTACAGTCGACTTAAAACCTACTCCCAGACACACATAGTATTATGCGCACGCACGCGCATTTGGTCTGCAACATGAAGCGCTGCTGATAGAATTGGAATCTGAATAGGTTTATCATTTTCATAATACAATATAAAAACTAGGGCTGGGTATTGCCGCCAACCTCACGATACGATACGTATCGCGATACAGGGGTCACAATACGATACGTATCGCGATACAGATGTATCCCAATACTTGATCTTCAAGGCGATACGTATCCCGATATATTACATTCATTTACTTGCATAACAGTCATATGTATGCCGAAAGGATACGTTTGTTATGCTGACTGACAAAAATATTTTTGTTAGCAGCTCTTGTGGTTTTCCCAGCAAGCGGCATGTCTGGTTTAAATGTGTGCAAGGAGCATGAGCCGATATGAGCAAAAATATCAAATTACAACTCTAAAATGTGCTTATTTGAAATATTTGGGGAAATAAAAACAGCATTTTCTCCGTGTAACACATTCTATTTTGTTTTTAAACAAAAAATATACGAAAATTGGTACATTAAGACACGTACCATGTTAAGTTTAGAAGCAAATAAATGTTGATATTCTTCCTCTGTTTTCATTTTTCTGAGCAAGACACAGTGTCCAATCACCGGTGAGCTATTTTTGCATTAATTGAAGTCAATTAACTTCAAAGACGCTGCTGGTTTTTATTTTTTCCGTACAATGTAGGCTTGCAAAGGCAAACGTTAACTGCGTATTTAAAGATAACGAGCAATATCGCTTCTAACGCCTGCGTATCGATACGTGAATTGTAATGAGGCCCGCAACGATATATTGCCGTATCGATTTTTTGAGCACACCCCTAATAAAAACACAGTTCAGTATTTAATATGCTGTTAAGCTCAATAGTAGTAATGCACAATAGATACAATGACATCAGTATAACAAATACAACGTCAAACAGTATTATATATAACATTGATATAAAATGATACGCATATAAAGCAATTTACTGTGTGGCAATAGCAGCTTTTCTATTTTCTTTTCTATTTAAGGCAAGAGTGCGAGCACGCAGTCGTTCGTTCCTCCAGAAGGCACAGAGCAACAACATAATGTTCACGTTAGTCAATTCTGCATCCGCCTGGTGAATAGAAGACCTGATTTGGTTTCCACCGTCTCCTCAGGGAAATATCTGGATTTAATTGCTCTCGCTTTCTTCGGCGGCGGGCGAGCTCCTCACACTGTCTTTCCATGTGAGGCTGATGGGAGCGGGGAGCAAACAAAGCATGAAGAAACGGTTGTTCAATTGAATCAATGAGCTTGAAGGACCTAAAAATGCTGCTGAAAGTTGCGAGGAGATAGAAAGTCAATTCCTTGTCCGAAAGACTACTATAAATAAAGGAAATGATCTATTATGGATACCTTATTTGTTGCTTAAAAATTTTCATTTGCAAAGCGTAACCTGGTTGAGGATTGCGCAATCACGTTTGAGCAATGCACTTGAAAGTTAAATTTGGCTTGAAATGACATCTTCTGATCACACATAGCATACCAGGTTGACATTTTGTTTGAATGGTCACATCCTTTCAATAATTGTAAGTCTCTGCAAAGTGAAAATAAAAAAATATCTTATAAATTTGACACGCGTCATGCTTCAAAATGATGAAAAATGGAGTGCTTGTGCTGTATATTTATAGATAGCATAGCTGCTCTTGAACGTGAAATCTGCCTTATCCTCATTTTCACGCTGATGCAAGCCTAGATGAGCTTTTTTGGGGAATTCTGGGCGTTCCGATGTGCCACACGTGTTTCCTTTTGGAAGCACCCGGCGCACCTGACAATTTGGTGGCTGAAAGTAGACTAAACTTGATGTCTGCTGGAAGCATGTCTAAGTATTGGCGCAGGTAGTGTAGCGTAATTTTGAACTGAGCACAAAATAGAGCTCTTTTCTCATCTTAGACGGTGGTGGCATGTAGGTTATTGCTGAATGTGCTAAAAACACGCCCTGTTAAACTTTCAACTGTTAATCAAATATGTTTGGATACCTACATATCTCAATTTATTTGAGTTGTGAAAATATGCCAGCTTAAGCCTGGCTGGAATATATCTGGCCGAGTTTGCAGCTAGCATGCTAGCTTGCAAGCTGACAGGCTTTTAGACTCCAAGTTGTCAGTGATTGTACGTTTTGAGCAATCTTCTTGAAAACTGTATTCACTGTACACGTTCTTTGAATAACTCCAAGCATTACTATTTTTTTTTATTTTTAATCCTGCCTGCTCAATCGGGGGGAAAAAAATATAGCGAGAATTAAACAAATATGCACAGATGAACACATCTTGTTGGCCTCGGCATTGAGAAGCGTGTAAGAAAATAAGACCTTCATATAGCATTGTGTAAAAATACTTTCCCAGTACCGGTAATCACACTCTTCATTAATATCGAATTAACAAAGAAAAGCAATTTCTTTTAAAGCAGGAGAGATGAAAGAGGCCGTCAAAGACACGAATGCTTCACGGAAACACTTAATGTGAGGTCGCTGCTCCGCTACTGACATTTGTCTGAAATACGCGGACGTGTAAACAACGCTCGAGCATATTTAGGCCTGTGAGGGAGGCGGCAAAAGAAGGTAAACTCTGCGAGCTGACAGGTGACATTTCCGACAGTGCCGTGACAGGTTTCATTTCAAAGTAGTTCAAAGAATGAGGCTGATGTCATTTCACACTGATTTGAAGACCCGCTGTGGCATTTCTGCGGGTCGCGTGTAAACGCGCGCGCGCCGCCTCGCCGCTAATGTGGCGGTAAATAAGAAGCAGGATGGACTTCGACCTCCAGTCGGTAATCAGCATAAGGCTACGCCAACAAAATATATTCTGCTCACAGAAGTAGACTTCCATTTATGCCTTTTTTTGCTTGGGAAAAAGTCCCTGACGTGATACTTTAGTGTAGTGCTTCTCAATTATTTTCTGTCATCTCGCACCCCCCAAACACCCCCCCCCCCCCACCCCCACCCCCACCCCCACCCCCACGCGACTATAAACAGTATCATTTGTCTGTAAAATTGTTATAAGCGCACCTCTGCATAACACTGTAGCCGTATTAACGTATAAGAGAATAAAAAAAGGAAGAAATATGGACCAACTTACAACAAAGAAAGAAATGATTTAAAGTGCACCTGAACTTCAAAAATAAAATTAAATCCTTAATTAAACTATAAACATCTTTTGACTGACCATGTCAAACCATATGATACGGAAAAATAAAATGACATAAAATCAATCAATAATAATGCATTCAAACTGATCACCAACATTAACTCAGGGAGCACAATATTAAAAAAAACAAAAAAACTTTAACCTGCAAAACAAAAATATCTAAAATAATTTGTGCTGATTTTATTTTTATTTTTTGCTGTGTGCAAAGCGCGCATGCTCAGTGCAAACAAAACCCCGACACCACCGAGCGAATGCTCCCTGCGCTCACTCTGCCAATAATGAGAGCGCCACTGCCCCCTAATGTAGTGGAGGTGCAATTGCACTTTATTCTAGGACATTAAAAAAATAACTAAATAAAAATCAAAAAGCACGTTTTCCGAGGTCAAACGCGCCCCCCTGGGGGTGGGGGTGGGGTGGGGGGGCGGGGGGTGTTGCCCCCCTGTTTGAGAAGCACTGCTTTGTTGTGATAAAAGAAAGTAGACTCTGATAAAAACCGACACGAGTAATAAAAGCTTGGCTAAATCTCAATCAGGTTAATGGATTTGTTTCTTTACATTTTACTTTCAGTGCGATGCTATTTCCAGAAGACGCCTTTCGATTCAATATTTGGTCCTAAACACAGACTGTACAGACAAACACATGGTTGGTTGTATTTATTGACCAAATTCAATATTTAATGTGCTGCTTTTTTACATAAACTGTTCAAGCAGCTCTTCTACAAGTGACAAAAATTAAGATAGAAAAGACGAATAATTTTACCAAGCATGCTGAGGCAGAAATTTATCTCAGCATGTTCTGATTTACTGACAAATGATTATTTCCCTTTATTAAAAATAACCGTGATGAAATTGCAGATGTTATTTATTTATTTATTTTTTTACTGTCGGTAACAGTCTGCTCGCTGGAGCGATCAATATTTTTATGCTGGCGATGGATCAAATGAGTTTGTGTTATGTGAAAGAGGTCACTTTAAGAGGCCGGCCCACTGAGAGTTATCATCCGCACTCGGCAGCGCCGCCGAATGTTTTATCATCTGCCAGCTGACTGTTCTGTGGGCCACAACTTTACTGTTTTAATTCACTCGGCCGCTCTTATCTTTGAAAAGCTCCGATAAACTCACCGCGCGCTCTTAAAAACCTCAGCGGCGACGCTGCATCTCTTCCTGTCCGCTCGGGTCATAATTCCTTTTAAGTGGCGACGGAAATAAATGTACTCGCTTTCTCTCCCAAAACACCACACAATCAATTATGATGGCATTAATTATCCAATAACGGAAGTGTTTTGATGCAACTTTCTATACACATCAAATTAATGATGATGCAGCGTCTCTTTTGCCCAAATAAAATAAAGCAAGCCCTCCATTTTTACAGCTGGAGAGAATGCAAATGTGTGGCTTTTTGCTTCAATAATTAAGACCACATGAGTATTTGGAAGAATAACTTTGAGGTTTTATGTGCTATAATTCATTTTGTCCAAAAGTCCTTCATGTTCACACAACTGTGTTGGTGTGGCTTACATTTTAGGCATATTTGCGATTGTGTAAGATCGAATGCTTGCTAAGTTCACTGTGATTTATATGTGCCATGTCTCACATTTCTGCTGATATTAATTACTGTCTATCTTTTCAAGGGTCAACATTGAATTAATGGCACGTCGACACAATGAAAAGTACTCAGTGTGGAGCATATTGTGTAAATGTATTGTTTCCTCAAAGTAACGCACGCTACAAAAGTCAGTACTACCCTAAGTGAAAATGCCCAAATTGAGCACAATTAGTCATTTTTTGCGCCACTCGTTAGGTCTCAGGTGTAAATAGGTAGCAGTTTAGGGCTGTGCAATTAATCGAAATTCAATTACAATTTCAATTAGAAGTTTATACTTCTTCCTATTCCTTTTCCAACGTGTGTAAATGTGTCGATGACGACTGCGGGAATCACTGCAAAACTTTATTTTTCTTGTTTTAAAGTTGAGTTTATTTCTTTATATTTTTTGTATATTTTGTCTTGCCATATGTATTTTTATAACCAGTCTGTTTTGTTTTTTTAAATATACATGTTTGAAATAAAATGTTGAAGAAAAAAAAATATTACACTTCGCAATTACAAAATCAGCATAATCATCCAAAAAAAGATTATGAATAAAATTGGAGTTTTTTTTTTAATTAATACATTTTTACCTCTTTTTTTAATTTTAAAATAACTAATTTAATACATTTGTTTAATGCGAAAGAAACTTGCATAATTAAGAATTGCACTTTTTTTTTAAATTTTAAAATAACTAATTTAATAAATGTTGTTTAATCCAAAAGAAAATTGCATAATTATAGTGTTTCATAGAATTGTATTTCTCTTAATCATTTTTACGTTTAAAGTTTTGACGATCATCCTAATCGTGATTTCTATTATTACCAAAATAATCATGATTAATATTTTCTTCATAATCGAGCAGCCCTAGCAGGGGTCTTACATTTTGTTTTACAGCTCTCACACTCTGTCATACTTTACAGATATGTATTTATATAATTGTATCTTGGGGTAAATCTGAGGGTCGTGCTCAATGGAGATATTGGATATTAAAAAAAAGATCTTCACCATGTTTTGGATTAACATACTAACTGCTTCAATGACTGGCAGCAGATTGTCAATGGAAAATTAAGGTTCAACATCCAACTCGCTAAGGAATACGCCTTAAACAGAATCTTTTATTGCTCATTACTGTGACAACACAAATGAAAAAACTCACATAAAAAACATGTACAGAGAATGTTGGGTATGAAATGAAAGTATTTCGAAGCACCTTGAATGAATAGAAAAGGCATCGTGACAGCAGAGCAACACGGGGACGTGATATTCTCTCAAATGCGGCAAACAGCTGGCCTCATTTGCATAATATCGCTCAGGCTGTCAAGTCACGACCAAGACATGCACACAAAAACACGCACACGCCTGAAAATATTCATTATATCGCCACCTGTATCATTTATAAACACCACAGCTGTATGTGGTCTTGATTTTTTATTTTTTTGTTGTAAGGTTGCTTGCAGGCCATTGAAGTCATATATTGAAAATGTAAACAGCTCACGTCATATTCCGGAGCTCTTCCGGATGACAATGCAGTTGCATCGTGTCTTGTATTGTCGGGACGCACAAGCAGCAATGTCGCACTTCATTTCTCTTTACACGGCTGATACGTTGACAGACAAGGTTGGTATACGACAGCAGTTATTTGTACACTGTGACGAACCGTTTACCATTCCAGCAATAGATTAGCTGCAATGATCAGCATTGATTGATTGATTGTTTTGCCATCACTTGAACGTGTCTTGAACGTGTGTCTTATTGCGCCTCGGCGAGCTCTCATCCCAACTAAAAGTCCATTTCACATCGTCTGGTTTGACTCTCTCACGAGGCTGGTCAGATAAAGCGACTGTTATCACACTTCTGAATGAGAGGTCGCTGGTTCAAGATGAGGCAGGGCAAGAGGACTCAACACACCGCAGCTCGCGGGGATGATGGGCTCGGGGTCATAGTAGTCATTCTGCGCACTTTCGCAGCAGGTCTGCTGCTGTTCACTGCACGCTACCTGGTGTCATGCTGGTGCTAGAGCGGAGGTGTCCAAATGTTTTGCGTTTGAGGGCTTGCATGTTTGGCCTTTGTCATTCTTTGACTTTAATTCATTAAATATACTGAGATCAATAAATCAAGCAATGATTTATTGTTTTTTATTTTTATTTATTTTATATTGTTTTTATTGTTTTTTATCTACCTGGTGTCATGCTGGTGCTAGAGCGGAGGTGTCCAAATGTTTTGCGTTTGAGGGCTCGCATGTTTGGCCTTTGTCATTCTTTGACTTTAATTCATTAAATATACTGAGATCAATAAATCAAGCAATGATTTATTGTTTTTTATTTTTATTTATTTTATATTGTTTTTATTGTTTTTTATCTACCTGGTGTCATGCTGGTGCTAGAGCGGAGGTGTCCAAATGTTTTGCGTTTGAGGGCTTGCATGTTTGGGCTTTGTCATTCTTTGACTTTAATTCATTAAATATACTGAGATCAATAAATCAAGCAATGATTTATTGTTTTTTTTTTAAATCAAATTAGTTATGTAACAGTTGAAAAAAAATAAAACAATAAATCATTGCTTGATTTATTGATCTCAGTGTAGTTAATTAATTAGTTACATAACTAATTTAATCCCAAAAACGTATACCGTATTTTCCGCACTATAAGGCGCACCTTTAATGTATGACATATTTTAAAACTTTTTTCATATACAAGGCGCTACAGTAGAGGCTGGCGTTACGTTATGCATCCATTAGATGGTGCTGCGCTAAAGGGAATGTCAACAAGACAGTCAGATAGGTCAGTCAAACTTTATTAATCGATTGCAAACCAGCTTTCTGACAACTCCATTCACTCCCAAAATGAATAAACAGCCGTTTTATTATTTTCTCTGAGCTAAAGTATTAGCATTAGCTAGCGATCCAAGATGGCGGCATCTTCTACCGATCGTGCAGGGTCGCCGATAGCGTCTTGACAGCGAGACCTGTCGCGGCTCAATATTGATCCATATATAAGGCGCACCGGATTATAAGGCGCATGGTCAGCTTTTGAAAAAAAATCAAGGCTTTTAGGTGCGCCTTATGGTCGTGAAAATACGGTAATTAATTAGTTGCGTAACTAATTTGATCCCAAAAACGTATAAATACGTTCTATTTTAAATGTTTTAAGTATCCCAAGGAGGACACGGTGGATGACTGGTTAGCACGTCCGCCTCCCAGTTCTGAGGACTTTACAAGTTGTTGCATCATTTTTCCCCTTACATATCCTTGTTTTTTTCCAATCATATATGGTTGACCCCATTTTTAGTATTCTCTCTTTTTAATCTTTAGATTCTTCATGATTTAAATGTATACTGCTATGCCGCATGAATCAAATGGCTGATAGCTGATTGATATTATAAGAGCTTACACACTTTCCATCTATTAATATTAATATTAATTCCCCAGGATATGCAGGTAGTAAAACATCAACATCGGACAGTCTTGACTGGTCAAATATGATCCATTACAAGGCGACTTCATTTGAGACAATAAAACGTTCGACCAAACGGCTTGTAAAAGATCAGACTATTTCATAACAGCTTATGTCTGCTGCTCGTAAAAACATGGTTATAAAAATCTTTATTGCTCTCGGCATTACAGGACAATTCATGGAGAACCGCTGCTGCTGGCGCGCTCATATTATTCATTAGCTTCTGATACAGACCGTTGGCTTCTCTCCACTTTGGGGATGTGCTAGGGCCTCTTTAAAAAAAAAAAAAAAAAAAAAACGCCCCGCTGGACTCCGGCATTGCCAGTTTGCCAATCAGAGCGTAGCCGCGATATGCAAATCACACGCGTGGATATAAATACACACGACGTGGAGAAAGAGCTTGCACGCACGCGCACGCACACGCAGTGGGAGAAGGAGCGGTTTGATCTAGCGGGGCTATTACAGACATTTTCAAATCCTATGAATATAAAAGAGAGCGTGAGGGGGAAAGGATGGAAGTTAAGAGAAAGGGAGATGAGAACGCATGACAATAAAGACAGCAGTCGATTGCGACGAATAAACTAAATACTCACGTGGATGGATTGTGCGTTGATATTATATGATTACTTCTAATTGGATTTCATATCATAGCGCCATGGAATGAAAACGGTTTGGGTTCCATTCATGGCAAGCGCGCCGGCTAATGGGCGGGCTGCGTCACAAAAAGGCATCTGGCTTCAAACGTGTGCCAGACAAATCAGGCGAGAGGCTGGCTGAGGAATCCCCTAATGAGGAGGTGCCCAAAGTCAACTACTGACACGACATATTGGCACTAGAGATAAATCTAAAAAGTGAGGGAAACATTTAGGGAAAAAAATATCCTGACGCTAACAAAGGTAGCGAATCTTTTAATATAGCTAAGCAGGAGTTTGTGTTTTTGTGTGCATTTGAAAATGTGCTTGACTTTTATGGTCTCCCAAAAAGGTACTCAAAAATGCTTTTGTAGCATATCCCAACTGACGAGTGAGGTTCACACTGGACTCGATGCCAGATGCGCATATCAACAATCATTCGCGCCATCTGGACAGTTTTGAATCTTGAGAAGTTTTTGGATAGGAGGACGCCCGAGTATGTGGAGAGACTTCCCGCAAAGTTAGCATTGTATTCAGTCATCACATTTGATATGTGCTGTAAAAAATGCATTCTGTCTGGACGTGAGGTATTTTGAAAGGCCTTCATTTACAATGATGTTTGAGTCACAGAAATGTCCTCAAATTGAGTTGGAAGTATGCATATCAAGATGATTGATGATGTTTTTGTTTTTGAAGCCAATATCTCTACTGTGTAGAGTGCTTTTTATATCGTGCCTTATCACCACCATATGTTGTCCAAAGTATTGAACCAAGCCTTTTCATTTTTTCCCCAACATATCGGAGTGTACACTGACTCGTTGTCAACCTACGGAAATGTTTTCCTTTTTAGTTGTGATAGACCAATGTTTTTGTTTTTGTTTTTTTTCCAATGCTTGTTGTTGTTGACGTTATTTAACGTTTATGGCAATATACGGCGTGATTTTACTGATCGTTATTAAATGTTTTTGGCTGTTGAAGAGTTAATTGGACCAATTTTAAATCCGTCCACTTCATCGTACCATTTAGTTTATTCATTTTTTCCTTTCGGACACATTACAGTTTACATCAATCACATCACATCATTTGCAACATTGACATCCGAAAGAAGGGCTGACGGGTAGAAGCCGAAGCTTATTCGAGACCCGTCCCCATCGACCCATTACTATAACGCATCAATCATATACATTATTTAGAATAGACATTAATTTTTATCGTTATCCATCCCATACTATCCCAGACACTGCTCGCTCAGTTCATCTTGAATGTCCGTGTGTAGATTGTGGCTAGTTCCAGTCATTTAGAACTGGTGAGTCGGTCCCCGGACGCCACCAGCAGGCCCACCCCGCCAGGCGAGCAGCCAAGGCAAGCGCAATTCTTCTCTTTCACCAGTAGGGTCTTCGCTGACCTCGGATCAACTTTCACACATGTTGTGCTTTCCAGAAGACTGTTACCATCGACTGTTAGCTAGCACCAAGCTAAACTGGGCCATTTCGTTTTTTCGCCTCCATTGCGAGGACGACGTGAGAAGTCAACAGCGAGTAAACAAAAGCATCGATACGCTTCCCAGGTGGTCGTTATTGACCGACTCCTGAATGTAATCCTTATTTGAGTGCAGCACACTTCCACACACATGACGTACGTGTGTGCGCCATCGAGGTAACGAGAAAGAGGATGTTGGATGGCGGGGGGGAGTGAAGCTATGCAGCGGTTAGCATTATTGTTTTGGCGTTCTGATTGGAATCCGGAAATTCTGATTTGGCGTTCATCTGTTTCATCCAAGAGCTCAATTGCAATAGAGAATTCTTAACGGCATTTCTTAATCCTAAAATAAGCACCAAAACCTCAAAAAAATGGAAGTGTACATTGAAGTTTTGGATTGAGGAAGCATGCTGACATCGTAGAGAAAAGCTGAGGCAGCTAAATGGGGAGATTAAGAAGGAGGAGAGTTGCTATTGAGAAAAAAAAAATACTTATGTTGGATTATTTCTCTTTTTAGGAGCTTACTGAGTACCAACTAGTGGTTTACATCTCATCTCTTAACACCCTCAAATCCTCCGATTTAGACTTTAAAATAAGTAGTGGAGAGGAAGTCAGTAAATTAAAGAATGGGGGGGAAAAAAAGAAGACAATACGGTAATTGAACAAATTGCATCACCTGAGCAGAAATGACGATTACAATGATTTTACACAATTCTACTGTTCCTTACCAACACTTTAACAGACAGCATTTACATAAAAAATGCTTCTAACAGTAATGCAAATAACAGTGAGCCCAAGCTCATTCCCATTTGTGGTCCTGTGATGATGTATAAAGTTCAATGTTCGTGCTTTGGGCATCAATTTAAACGCTCCCACGGCGCACACGCGAAGTCACGCTGTCCTCACAGCTCCGACACATGTTCAGTGCTTGCGCGACCCATTTTTATTGTCTTTCTATGACGCAATATCAAGCAGGACTATATCTATTGATTCGCGTTAAAAAAGTTATTGATTTCAATGAATCGTACAAATGATGACATCAATGACAACATTGACGGGTTATGGCCAATATGTCTGTTTATGGTGCACTCACATGGCAGCTATTCAATACGTTTTCACATTTGAGAGGAGACGATATCTTTTTACATTTCTCTTGAACACTTGAGAACATATCTGAAATGTGTCACTTGGGAGCAAAAAACAAAAAACAAAACAGAATTGCGTCACTTGATCCAAACTAGGGCTTGGGTATCGATTCATTTTCCAGAATCGATTCACAACA
This sequence comes from Festucalex cinctus, assembly GCF_051991245.1. NCBI lineage: Eukaryota > Metazoa > Chordata > Actinopteri > Syngnathiformes > Syngnathidae > Festucalex > Festucalex cinctus. The sequence goes on along the minus strand of NC_135419.1, from coordinate 1,058,214 downwards.
ATTTTCAATTCAGTTGAGGAATTCACGCAGTCGCTATTTTAGACAGTCAGAATTACCAATGTTGCAAATAGTAGAAACTTCTTACTCTAATGTAATGCATTAGTAAAAATATGAATATTTACATTAGGAATTGAATCCATTGCAGTTACACTAATAATTGTTTTATTTAACATGGCTTTATAAAAACAAATAATAATCAATTCTGACCACAGTACAGTCTATGTAAATAAAGTGACAAAAAAACTGAAAACTGTTGTGACATCCATCCATCCATCCATTTTCTTAACCGCTTTTCCTCACAAGGGTCGCAGGGGTGCTGGAGCCTATCCCAGCTGGCTTCGGCGGGGGGGTATCGATAGATCAATACATGGATTTATGTATCGATATCGGGATATGAAAAGGCGTATCGATACGATATCGATATATCGATATTTTGAACCCAGCCCTAATGCAAACTGTGACGTCGTCCTTGATTTGAGACTGAGGAGTCCGGTGCCTTGCTTAAGGGCACGTCACAGCTGTAAGGATGCGGACGAGCATGCATTTTGTCCGTAATCTGTTACAGTCTCCATAAATAATAAAGAAATGAATAAATGAAATGAATCATTTTCTAATAATTGATAGCAAATGTGTTCTAGTGAGAACTATTTGAAGTCAGAGTTGATGAATCCGAGGGAATAAGCAAATACAAACGGGCGTCCTATTGTAGTGCTGACGACCCTCCATCAGCCACCCGCTGTCGCCCTTTCAAGAGGCACTTATTTGGTTGGTAAAAAGGCATCATGCCGAGAACCGCACACAGAGAGGGACCACACACGCACACACATTCTGCCAAGAGTACAAATCAAATACGCTGCATTTGCCTGCCAACAGAACAAATCATATATACTCAGCTTGAACGTTGCTGTGCGCACACAAACACAAAAGCCGTCAGTCATTTCCTATTCGCTGCTCTCGACTTGAACGCCATTGGCAGGATTTCTGCATGTTTCCTTTATACGGATTTTCCTTTTTGTTACGCCGACCAAAATAGAGGCAACCTTGATGAACCTGAACAAAGAGTTCACGCTCACGTTAGCGAATGGGAAGGTGTGTTCAAGCTATTGACTAATAATACGGCCCGGGTGAATGGCTAAACCGGCTAATCATTTCCCAGATACAAATGATATCAAATCTTTTAAAACTTTCCCCTGAACCCAACTAAAGTCTATATAGTGAGATTTCCTGCTTTCATTCATATTTTTTTAATTTATTTTTTCATTAATTTATTAATTAATTAATTTATTTATTTATTTATTTTATTATTATTATGTATTTATTTATATTCACATTTTACACTGTGTGGCTAAATTATGTGCTCTGCATTTGTTGACATTCACAGTAATGTTAATTTACAAAAAAAAATATGTACGGCTATTAAATACCGTAACACGAAGTGAGCCTCCAGTTGTGCACACAGCGAGTTGGCACCTTCAAAAAATATCAATGACATTGGTGATTAATCGACAACAACTATCATTAGCTTAGCGCCGACTACAGATAATCTGAAGTCAATTAACTATTTGGAGTTTTCAATTAACCTCAGAAACATCTTTTTTGGAATGAGAGGGACATTTTGCAGTGACTATTTGAACGATAAAGTGGCATGTGATTAAAAACATAAAATAAAAAATAGCTTTAGACAAAAACACAGCAGCAGCAGCAGCAGCAGCATTCGAAAGCAATTCTAATAGGAAGAAGGACAGATGAGTTACATCATGATTCCGATTCTCATTCTGATCCATAATATGCATCGTGCAACGTGTGTAGAATGTGTGTGGTAAGCGAAGCAAAAAAATCAAACAAATAATTTCCACTCCATCTCTCAAGGATGTACATTTGTTGGGGTCACATTTCAACAGACTGAAGTATACGGTGTGGCTAACTTGTTCTGGGCTGTGATTCACCGCAAAACAAGGCTAATTAATGTATTCAACCTCAGTTGAATCTCGGTGCAATGTTATGGTCCAATGGCATCCATCACAGCTTCTCTTCACTCTGCCCTCATCACTTCTTTTGCTCATCATGCCAAATCATGTTGGGGAGCTGATAAAGGAGTGATGAAACCGTTTATGATGGAATTATTAAAATCATACTTTTCAAGGGTGCACTCCTAAACAGTGGAACATTTCCAAGTATCTTGAAAACATGTTTGTGACACGTTTTTGTTCAAATACAGCAAGGATCAAGAACTAAAGGACAATGTTAGCCCTTTTTAGACCCATGGCTCAAATTAGCCCACATTGCAGCTCTGCTTACCTTTTTTGCTCTGACATATTTTTTGGAAGAGGTGATTTTTGAATTAGTTAGTTAACAAAAGATTTACTTGCTTGTGCTATTTAACCCCAAAGAGACGCATAGTTATAAGCAATTAAAAATTAAAATTTTACCTAAATATCCCCTAAAAAAAAAATGTGTTCTATTGCTATAAGAACATGGAACCTCAAATGTAGCAAATAAAGATTAGAGTCTCTTCATCCATCCATTTTCTTGACCGCTTATTCTTTACAAGGGTCGTGGGGAGTGCTGGAGCCTATCCCAGCTGGCTTTGGACAGTAGGCGGGGTACAACAGGAAAAAAAAAGTATATTTCTATCTGTTTCCATTTTGCAGCAATTAGCATTAGAATCTAGCCACGTTTCATCAATATTCACATTCCTGGTGAAAACACTGTCAAAAAGAGCTTGTTGCAACATGGCCCTGGTTGATCTCTTATACTCTGCTGCCACCTGCTGGCCGTTTTTTTAATAACTACCATTGCTTTCAGCGTTTCAGCGTTCTCTTTACTTCTGGCTGCATTGAATCCTTCTGGATGCTCCAGCATTTAAAAAAAACAAAAAAAACAAAAAACGTATAAATACGTCTTTGGGAGCATGGCAATATTTAAAATAGAATGTTTTTATACGTTTTGGGGAGCAAATGAGTTAATGTAATTATTATTCCAAATTTCTCAAATAAAATATGATTTCAGACCCTTGAACATCCAAAGTTGTGAAGAATGAAGAAGTCAAGACTAACTATTGGCAGAGTTTGGATTTATTTATCCAAAGTGTCCTTTTAGGAAAAAGTGTATTTGAAAAATATGATACAGTTGGAGAGTTTTGTGGTATTAAACTCAAGCTGGGACTAAAATACCCCCACATGAAACTGAGTCTGAACTTAAAATGAACCCCCTTTTAAGTGTATACTTACACATAAACTCACAACAACACCTTGCTCGCGCTCTCTCGTGCATGCGTATAGTAAATACATCAAGTCCAATCAGCGCAGGGCTAAAATGACAGACTTATTTGAAGCAATGTTTCAATGTCGACATTTAATTGGATGGTACATCAACCGCTTATCTGCCTCTTTGCAGCTTGGAACGGGAAAAAGCAAGATGAAGGACAAGAGAGAATGGACGGAGAGAGGAAGCTAAATAAATGTGGGCTTATAGGAAGTAAGCAAGAGAGAAACAAATGAAATGAGAAGAGGAAGGAGGAGGGGATACATTTGGTGCACAGTCGTGTGTGAAAGCATAAATGCTTTTAGTGGGGGGTCACTCTCTCGATTTGTGTAAAAGTTACACGGTATGAAAGTTGACTTGAAAAGAAAAATGTTTTATTTGTTTAGCTGATAATAATCCATCAAGAGGAAGTCACACTGATGCATATTTCATGTGCACATCACGCAGATGTCAGAGTGAAGGCAAGCACAAGCAGCGCTGCATCCTTGAGCAAGATGTAGGCCGGTCGCCGCCTTGCTCAAGGGCAGCAACCTTGGGACCCCGATGAGCAAATTTCACTGAATTGGCCCAAAAAATATTTATGAAAGTTGGAGTGGTTTACACTGATCAAGAAATGTGAAATGAAGAGATAAATTATTTCAAACGGCTCTTAATTTGGAATCTACTGGATGCTAGTACGAGTACTCAACTCTTGAGTAGTCACTGACACCAATATCAAATACTTTTGATACAAAATTTCCCTCCTAAAAAACAATGACATAATTAAAAAAAAAGAAAAGAGAGAGACATATATCCCAATATCGCATTGCTTTAAAATTGCATGAAATTAATCTAAATTTTATTTTATTTGAATTCCTACTTCCTGATCGTAAAACAGCCACAAGAGGTCGCGAGTACTGATACCTTGAAATACCGATATCGATACCCCAGTCCTGGAATTACTAGAATGTGGGGAAATGTTCTCCTGCTGATTCTGAATGAGCTAAATTGTTTGAAATTAGAATATTTCGATATAGTCAAGAAATGTGGGAGGAGGAGTTAAAAATGTGTCTTAATGTGGGAATTTGGGTTAAGTGTTAGCTAGTTCCCAAATGAGATGAATATTTACAAGTTGGAATGGTTATTGTTCAAGAAATATGGAATGAGAATGCAAAATCAGTCAAACAATTTGTTTGTGGTAGTTGTGGAACTTTGAGAATGTGGAAATTATTAGAATTTGGAAAATAGTATGAATTTGAAATAGTAAGCTGAACTTTGCTGTTGATTGTCTCCTTCAGTTGAATGAAGATTATAGTGCACAAAATATGGAATTCTGGGGAAAGTAGACATGTTTGGATTGTTGAATGCTACCAAAATTTTGTGAAACTTGAAGTTTTAAAAAAAAGTAGGCATAATAATAATAATAATAATTGTGCAACCAAATACATAAAAATGACAAATGTCGAGAATCTGATGCACACAGATGTGGCAAGAAAGGATTTTTTTTTTTTCCAGGACAATCTTATGAGTCCCACCAGTTCACGCAGACGTCCTCACACAACACAAACATCCTCACTTGCGTGCTCACGCACACTTGTGAAAGCACACGCGCGTGCGCGCGCGCACGCACACACCACGAGTCGAGCTTGTGATCTGTCTCACATGCTGGTAATCCCAGTGACGGCGGTCAGCGCAGCTCTGTAAACATCTGAAATATGGATGATAACAGGAGCACATGAAACTGAATAAACAAATAGTCTGTGAGCAGAAAAAAAAAATCCTTGAAGATTTTCCAAACCCGGCTGGACCTCAATCTTCAAAAACTTCAAGAGCACCAACTGGATGACTGACACTTTCACTTTTTTTTTTTTTTCCCGTGACGGTGCAAGCAACAGTTTTGCCACACTTTGACCTCTCTTAAAGTGATGACAGCGTTGACTTACTTGTTGTAATTTCTGCAACAATATGAGCCTCTTCCTTGTCAGCGCCCGGCAAGAAATCGTGTGAAATGATTTTGAGATGTAACTGGATGTTGGGCGGCTGAGTTAACAGCTCTCCGAGGACACAGAAGGAGAAAAAAAAAAAAAAAAAAAAAGTTTGCATGCATTAGACAGCAGATTTGATTCTTTTTGCCACTCACACTGTCTTTGCCCCCAACGCATCCGTTCACTTTTGTTGTTTCTTCTTTGCTTGCTCTCCTTCAACACGTGCACAAAAGAAAACCTTTTGCTAGTGCGCGCACTATAATTGTCATTTAATTCTTTTAATTGCATAACAATAGAAACGAGACCATGAAATTGTCAGGTTTTTAGGTGTGGTTGTGGACCCAAATGCAGAGAAGCAGGCTGAGGAGGCAGAAGTGAAGTAAAAAAAAAAGGAAAAAAAAAGGGAATTGAATTAAACCAAACAAAAAGCAAACTACAAAAGGTAAGCAAAGCAAGACAGAACAACAAGGCAGAAAACGACAATGAATTGACATGGACATAGGGGAGACAAGAGACTAAATACACACATACACACTAATTGACACAATTTGACACAGCTGTGCAAGACACAAGTGTCAGAGGGTGCTGATTGGTTGACACATGAGGAAAGGCGGGCAAACACAGGTGGAGATGACAATGCTTGACAAGAATAGGACAACAACGCAAAACACAGATCATGACTGAAATCAAACAAAATCAAACAAAATGCTAAACCATGACGCAAGTAAAAATAAAAAAAACAACCAAAACCCAACCCAAACCATGACAGGAATGGGTTTTAGTCACTTGAGTTTGATGTAGTAAATAAATCGATATGAAATCTCCATCGAGACAAATGGCTGATTATATATTCACATCTTAGAATGTTGTAACGTAACGTTTGGGACGTGTCACAGAAAACCTTTATCACACCAGACGATACTGTATTGTCGAGTCAAGTCTGCATACGAATGAACCAGTATACAAACTATTTTTAGTTCATGAACAATCTTGTCATGGCTGCAGAGGTCTCAATTGTTCCTTTTCCATTTCGTTGCACCCTTGCCACAATGACAATAAAGCTCTCATGATTCTGATTCTCCGTGAGTCAAACATATATATTTTTTTTTTGCTCTAAATTAGCTCTCAGTGGAAGTGGAAAAAGTGATTTTTGTGTTTGTGATCTCGCCGTGCAGTTTGTTTTGGGGAAATCTATCTTACATCTGGACTGTTGCCGTTCGTATAATTTTTAATCACACTTGTATGGCACTATATCAATGGTCAAGGAGCCACTGGCTAGCGCTGGCTAGCTCATACGAGTGCTAGCCAGCAAGTTTTGCCTGCACCCTGAGAGATTAAAAAGTATGCCATCTTTGTCCAAGGTACGAAAGGGGCTTTTTGATTTAATGTTCCTTTCTAAATCTCGAGCCTTTTCTTAAATTTAAACATGCTATCTTTCTAAACCATGATTTGCTAGCGAACACACTGTTGTACTTTTTTTTTTTTAACCTTAATTTATCTATGTAAGGCAATTGAGAACCAATTCTCATTTACGATGACAACCATGTAGAAGACAGCAAAGTAAAACAAAACAAAATAAACGCAAATTCACATCCATAGACTAAAAACTGTGCAGTGTCATGCGGTTACATATTTACATAATGAATACAAAGTTTGAAACAAGCTGGAGAAAACCCGGGCAAGCATTTGGAGACCCCACACAGGAAGATCTGAACCAAGATTCAAAGTGCAAAGCTCCGAATAATGAGACAGACTTGCTAACAATAGCTCACCGTGCTGCCCTAATTGGGTGACATCATTAAATATTTGCTCAAAACATTTGTCGTCATGGCAAAGACGTGACTTAAGTCTTTGCAGTTCTTTCTCAGGCGGTAAAAAAAAAAGAAGAGAGAACTCGTCTGTTTCTTAGTTGCCAAGCTCTGCCTACTTTAACGCAGGTGTACATTTATTTATGAGTTCATGTTTGAACACTTGTTTATTTATTGGCAAAATTTTGACTTAATTTCTCCACTATCATTATTTTCTTTTCTTTTTAGTGCAGCTCGGTGTAAGTGTGTGCGTGTGAGGGAGCGAGAGACCCATTGTGGGTGTGTTGATGTGTGTCGACGTCTGTCATCTGAGCAGCTATTTCAGACAGAAAAGGATTTCTGCCTCAGTAATTGCCTTGGTTATATTTTCCACCCAACTCACTTCTTACTCTTTTTTTTTTGGTTCTTGTCATTCTTAGTTTCACTGCTTCTCCCCCATCTGAGACTTCATTTCTGTTGTTTTTTTAAACACTTTTTTTTATTTTTTATTTCTGCATTATACTGTAACCATTTCTCAGTGCTCAACTTTACAAACACACTCAAAACCGCACACACGGCAACACGCACATTCAAATCTATTACAGCTGGTTGCTATTCACAAAGCCTGGAGGCTGTTGTGTCTTTTATTACAATACATTTGTTATGCCATCCTGTCTGAAGGTGCACGTAGCCAAGTGCAAACCAAGACCAAACACTCGTAGCCAAAGTAGCATACGCAGGTGACATGTGTACAGATGGAAAATATATTTTCCTGCCCGGCGCAAATCTAGCTAGCGCAAAGCAATGTCTCACGGTGTGGAAGGGTGGAGTTTAACAATAATGTGTTCAATAACAATAACAATAATGTGTTCAATTAATTGATTTCTGCAATGATTCAAAGTTTGATGCACTGTGTTGTCATATTTCTGAATGGAATACGATGATTTTCATCACACATCAGTGAAGCGCAGAATCTGTCTGCCTAGGCTTATATCAAAATCACTTTACCACCTGCGCCACAACTTAGACCTGATTTTAGTTGGGCCAAGGTCTATTCTACTTCCTGCACTTATCAAATTGTCAGGTAGAACGCTTTTGCAATGCCCAAACATGGTAAACAAGACTTACCCAGAAGAAAAATAAAGTTGCGCCAGAGCATGTTTGAAAATCGAGCCCCGAGTGGCAAATCAAATAAAAGTTTCTTTTTGCATCCACCATAAAAAATGGCAAATGAGTCATTTATATTTAGGAAATGCACCAAGGAGCCAATTGTTTACATTTTTGACTGAAGTGTCTTTAAGTTTGTTATAGGCAGTTTTTTGAATATACTGTAATGAAGAATACGGGTAGCTTGTGATTTTGTTTTACTTTAATATCCAGCTCTTAGGTTTTTCAGTTTTTATCAAAAAGAAATGATAAATTCCAGTCGGATTCATGTTTAAGTGTGACACTTGTAACTGACCACTTTCACATCAGTGCAGCAACAGTTACTGAAGTAATAAGGACGACTCAAAGTCTTTATTTTTCACAGAACCATTTGACTATAACATCAGGTCATCATCAGATTATTTCGATGGAGCGGTCATATCATGCACACCAAAACTTGTTTATGTTTGAAGACATATGGGATGGATGAGCATGTGATAACGAGATTACATATTCCTTATTTTAGTTGCAGTAAAATGTATATGACACTTTAGTGTTTCCTTGAGTCTTGATTTGATTGAACCAATGTTCCATTGACAGCTTCTCGACTCGAGTAATTGTAGTGTTAAGTCCGTATAATGTTGTTGTTATGAATGCTTAAAATGGTTCATTAACCCTCAATGCAAAACTCTTAATTGTCTTCACATCTACAGAGCAGAATGACATACTGCATACTAAAACGCTCAAGTTTCGCCTGCTGATATAAATGGTTGTACCCTATTATTAAAGAAAGATTAGCAATATATGTTTTCACTCGAAATGGTCAAGTCCTTTTTTTTTTTTTTTTTTTTTGTGACACAGCATATGCCAGCATCGCTTGTATTTTTATTCGCTGTAATTCAGGATGAGAATGATGTCATCGTCATTATCGCGGGCACTAAACGTTTCCTGATGCTCGCGTTGGTGCAGTTAGTGATGTTGTGCGACCGAGGTTACGGTTATGGAGGGATTTGCTCTCCTCTCCTCCAGCTGCTCCTTTATCCCTCACTCCTTTTTTTTTTTTTTTTTATTGAGCCTGTCGGGGAGAACCAAGCCAGGAACGAGTCCATCACACTGTTTTATTTTGTTTTCAAATGCTTTTTGGAAACACTCATTTGGCAGTGGCATTTATACTTGTGTGGGGTACATTTAGCTAACAATGCAGTGTGCGTATCCAGCAGAGACAATAATGATTTGTTTCGAATAATGGAAGAAGTGCAACATGCACTTTGGCTGAACTGACACGAGCAAAAGAGCAGAGCTGCTCCAAGAAAGCCATTTGTTTGGCTTATGCTTTCATTTTTATAGGAGACGTTTCATTGTTTACTTGGATTTGATTTTGACCATAACTAAAACTCGAGCATTTGGTTGCTTGTGCCACCTTTCCAAATAGATAAAGTACTGCTAGTCGTGCCTGGCCTCGTTAAATGCAATGTGACAAGAATGCAACAAAAAAAAATTAAATAAACTATTTGGACTTATTTGTCTTTGCTCAAAACAAATGCAAATTGATATCTCATCTAAGATATTGTACAAAACACATGGCACCACTTTTTGGTGATTATGTTCAAAATTTGGCTGTTAATGGCATATAATCATTCATTATGCTTTCATTATTAGTGTCATTTATAGGGATGGTTGAGTACCCACACCGCATGTCGGTATGGAGCCGATACCCGGCCTTATTTTGAGGTCACAGTAACTCGTGATGGTGGCCTATTATTGTCACAAACCAGGTGTGGTGGTGGAACAAATTCAGGGAAGCAGGGCGAGGAGGCAAAGAATAAGGTCAAAAAGAAGTTTAATAAACAAAAACGAGGAGGCAGAAATGAGCTACTAACTAAGAAACAAAAACAACAAAGTCCAAAAGGGTCAAACGAGACAAGACGAGGAACAAAACCGACATGAGGAAAATGACAATGGATCGACGCCGACAGAGGGGAGACAAGAGACTAAATACACACACACACTAATTGACACAATTCACAAATGGCAGAGGGTGCTGATTGGTTGACACATTAGGAAGGGCGGGTCAAAACAAAGGTGGACAAAATGCTTGACAAGGATAAGGAAGCACACAAGGAAAACAAAACAAAACAAAACACAAATCATGGACGCAACTTAGATAAAGACAAAACCCAAACTAAACCTGAACCAGGACAAAAGTAAAACAAAAAAACTAACCAAAACCCAACCCAAACCATAACAATTATGGCCATTTTACAATCAGGTATTATAAATAAGAAAAGTAGAAAATTGCCATTAATTTCATGCAAGTTGAAGGAAAAATGCTATATTGAGATGTATAGGTCTTTCTTTATTCTTTAATTTTTTTGGGGGGTGGAGACTTCATGTATCAAAAGTACTATTGGTATCGGTATCAATGATTACTCAAAAGTAGAGTACATGTAATGGTAAAAAAAAAAAAAATGGTATAGAACATTACTACTCGAGTTTATTTTGAATAGGAACTGAAGCCGCCACTGAACTGCTCCACCGTCAGAATCATCTGTGGAAACGGCAGCACGAAAACAGTGAAGAATTAAGGGAATTGTAATCACCGCATGTGAAGTGATTATGAATGAGTGACTTTTAATCCGAAAGACTGCAAACATCAGAGCCTGTCAAATTGAGCCTTAATTGCGTAGTGGTTCACATAGTTGACCTTTTCAGCTGGGATGGCATCTCAAGGCTGCATTCTGTAATGAGACCTCGTATCAGGTGAAGCAGTATAAAAAAAAGTAAAAATATGGATGGATGATGGAACAACACATTTTCCTTTTGTTGGATGTAAGTCAAGCCGTGTTATGCTTGTCGCCAATGTGTTCTATAACGACACTTTGTTTGTTATGTGCAGGTCAACCTTCCAAATGACTCCAGCTGTGTCGAAGAGATCTTGCGGGTATGTTGCACACACCCACACACAGTAATTACAATGATGATCATCGGCTGTTTTACGTTCCCTTGCAAAGTTTTTCTTTCTGGAGGTCGACCGATTGTAGCCAGGAAGGACTTGATGGAGAAAAATTGTCCAATTACATCAAGCAGAAATATCTCATTTCTTCCAACCTCGCTTGCTGTCTAAAATGGAATAACGTCATTACAAACACTCGACAAGCGTCAACTAGTTGCCTTTCCCCAAAGTGAAGTGAGAGTAGAGTCATCACTTCGCCAAGCCAGACAGTTGCAAGGCAGCATATCGTGTAACGCGATATCAAACTTATCGCTCACTTTCCTGTGTCACCCGTCACCGGGATTGTCTCCATCCTGTCTGTCGTGTCGTGACGTGTCGTGTCGTGACGTGACGTGTCGTGACGTGACGTGTCGCGACGCGACGCGACGCGACGCTTTCTTTGTGTGCCCGCTCGTCGCTCTCCGCCCTCTGTCGTTCGCCTCTCGCGCTCACAAATCAATAAGCCGGTGAACAGCCTGTGTGACAGATCGAGTGCTGTGAGCTGCATGAGAAGCCTTATGTCAATAGAATCGGTGCGCCATTGAATTCAATCTGTAGTTTTAAGCCGTGTCAAGTGGGAAGAGCGGCAAGTTGAGAATGTGAAGTGGGCTGCGTTGGAGCGCATGCCTCAAGCTCTTTTCCATTTTTCTTTCGCAACACAGCAGTAGGGCAGCTGGTGCACAAACATTGCTGAGTTGGGTGTACTTTTAGCGCCTCCATCCATCCATCCATCCATCCAACATCCATCCATCCATCCACTCATCATCCATCCATCTATTAAACATCCATCCACTCATCATCCATCCATCCATCTATTAAACATCCATCCATCAAACGTCCATCCACTCATCATCCATCTATCCATCCATCCATCCATCCATCCAACATCCATCCACATCATTCATCCATCCATCCATCAAACATCCATCCAAATCCATCCATCCATCCATCCATCCATCCAACATCCATCCAACATCCATCCAAATCATCCATCCATCCATCCATTAAATATCCATCCACTCATCATCCATCCATCCATCCATCCATCCAACATCCATCCATCCAACATTCATCCACTCATCATCCATCATCCATCCATCTATTAAACATCCATCCACTCATCATCCATCCATCCATCCAACATCCATCCATCCATCCACTCATCATCCATCATCCATCCATCTATTAAACATCCATCCACTCATCATCCATCCATCCATTTATTAAACATCCATCCATCAAACGTCCATCCACTCATCATCCATCCATCCATCCATCCATCCAACATCCATCCACTCATCATCCATCCATCCATCCATCCATCAAACATCCATCCAAATCCATCCATCCATCCATCCATCCAACATCCATCCACTCATCATCCATCCATCCATCCATCAAACATCCATCCAAATCCATCCATCCATCCAACCATCCATCTATCCATCCATCCAACATCCATCCAACATCCATCCAACATCCATCCAAATCCATCCATCCATCCATCCATTAAATATCCATCCACTCATCATCCATCCATCCATCCATCCATCCAACATCCATCCATCCAACATTCATCCACTCATCATCCATCATCCATCCATCTATTAAACATCCATCCACTCATCATCCATCCATCCATCTATTAAACATCCATCCATCAAACGTCCATCCACTCATCATCCATCCATCGATCCATCCATCCATCCATCCATCCAACATCCATCCACTCATCATCCATCCATCCATCCATTCATCAAACATCCATCCAAATCCATCCATCCATCCATCCATCCATCCATCCATCCATCCATCCATTAAATATCCATCCACTCATCATCCATCCATCATCCATCCATCCATCCATCAAACATCCATCCACTCATCATCCATCCATCCATCCATCCATCCATTTTTTTTATTGTATTTATTTAGTGGTTTTTAAATGATTTTCTTTATTTATTTTACCTGTATTTTAGTATTTTATTGACACTTGTTTTTTTATATAGTTGGTTTTGCTCGACTTTATGTGCATGAGCGTGTGCAGCACTTTGGAAATGCTTGTTTATCAAATGTGGCATAGAAATCAAGTGGATTGGAATGGATGCGAGGTACATCGTTGACTGGTTGCCACTAGTTCACACCTATTGGAAATGTAGTCTTCAATAAACACATTTTGAAATGTCAGGAAGTCAAAGTTCCCAGAGAAACCCCACAAAAGCACAGTGAGATGAGATCATGAGCGCTAACATGCTGCCACGTTCGATTTTTACTTAGGTAACATTAATAAGGAAAGCTGCCCAGGTATATATTGTACTTCCTACTCTTGACTTGAGCATCTAATAATTGGAAAGTACAAAGAGTCCAGAAAGGTTTGTTTTGAATTGAAGTTGTAAAAGTTGTTTCCCTTGCCAAAATTAGAGTCTCATTAAAAACAAGGATGTCTCTGATCAACTTTTTAAAGACCTGTGTGTAAGATGTTTTCATCTTTTGCTTTGACTTGTGAGAAGCAGAAGTTTAGCGTGTAGATTTAGTGACTAATTATTCTTCTTAAACGAAAATAAAGAGATACTTCAGGCTGTTTATTGCCACTCCCTGTTGAAGTTTACCATCAAACTCAACTACAGAGCAAAGCCATTAAGTAGGGCGACCAGATTTTCACAATTATTATAAAAATAATAATAATATAATAAACCGGAACATTACAATTTTGCTGAAAATCAAATATACAATAAATTCTCACCCTAAACTATTTCTAACTAAATGAATCGCTAGTCAATCTGGTGACCAGTAGTTTTGTTAATCGCTAATGCTAAATGCTAACTTCCGCTAAAGATGTCAATGCACTCACCATTATCCAACCTTTTATCCCGTGTCCTTAACCTGACGCCTGTCTCACATTGTAACATTAGAAATATGACACGAGAGAAGCTGAGTTTGCATTTGTGAGACCGCAGCATTAGGCTAGTAGTATTTCCCATCATTTGTTGACAGGAAGTAGTTCTAGTTCCGGTGTGACAAAAACACACTTACTTGCAATTAGATGAGAATGTGAAAGTAAATAGGAAGGAATTTAACAGTGAAATTCCTTTTGAATTGATTTATCGTATGAATCGCGGTGACGAATGTGTGATTGACATACCGGTACACATGGTAGGCCCAAACTATTGGCTTGCTGATTGGCTTAAAAAATAAATAAATAAATAAAATAAATAAATAAATAAAAGAAAAATGGGGATGGAACCTGTATAAAAGTAAGACAAAACGATCTATCTTTAGCCCTATCTTTAAGTCGACTAATCCACTAGCTTAGTGCTAAGCTAGCACATAATGAGAAATGCAGTTGACGGGCTAATAAATAGCATCTATGTGACGCTGTCAAAGCCCTTTAACTATATTACTTCTGTACAGAGAAACTGAGTCTCAGTATAGTATATACATGTGAAACAATTATCTCCAGAAGGAGTTAGCACAATGTCCATTTAAATTTAGCAAAACGTGTGACCAAAAAATGTGTTTGCTTTTTACATTCTATGTAATTATCCTGCATATATTATAGAGCACAGTAATATGTGAATGAGTGTGATTAAAAGGCACATTGCATGCAAAATAGTTGGTTTGTTTTTGTTGAGATGAGGAACAGATGACTCATTACCATTTATGTCAAGTGAATACTGAAGGCTTTTGGTTTGTGGAATAAATACAGCAGAAGTGTGCATGGGACTAGATGACAATAACACAAAATCACTTTGATATACAGCTCTGTGTGTGCATGAGTGGGAGAGAGAAAGAGAGCGAGTGAGAGAGGAAGGCAGGATTTGTGGCTCACTGAGGTAATCACTCACATTAACATTTATAGAAGCAAATACACATATTTAAAATACACCTCCATGCATAATCAGTCTGTCACAACATAGTCATTCTTCGAATATGCACATGTCGCGGAGTTTTACCTGGAAACAACATCTGCATCAGACGAAAGGTATACGAATGGCAGTTATGCAAATGTGCACTGCGCCATCAACACGGTGTGCACCAGGAGTCGCTCGTTCATTCGATGAAACATTACGCAAACGCACACTCTGATATAAACATGACTCATCTGATGATGAGTCATCCAAACCACCGAGGACATGCTTGATGGTGAAGCTGTGACGTAATACAGATCTTTAGTGACCACCTGTGTACATTTGGAAGTACAATAAGATAACTTTTTTTTTTTAAATTGTGATGTTATTCATTTAAAAAGGGGACAGTACGTTGCAATGTACATATGACAGATTAACTAACTTTTTATGTTTAGTCCCTTGGCAGGTTAATGAAACATTTGAAGTATAAATACAGTTCAAATAGGGTAATAAAAGTCAAGACATGAAATACACGGGCAGATCGTTCATCCATTCTGTGGCAGGCGACCGACAGAGCTAGTGTGCAAAAGAAACATTTTTAGACAGTGACTGTTATTATTATTTTTTTAATCACTTTGTCCAAATACTTTTCATCCCCTCTATATACCGTCGTCGTAGTTGTAAAATGATGGATGACATTTTTATGAAGCTGCTTCAATTAACACTGAGCGATCCACATTTGTGCCCAAGCCAGTCGGGCTTGGCATAACTGTGAGCACGGGTGGGCTATACTTTTGATTTGCTATTTTCGCTGACGCGTACAGTTCGAAACGGGCGATTTGCGCCATTACAGGTGTGAAGACAGCCGACTTGCTTCACAGCCAATGGAAGCGGATTGTTCGTGCTGTCTACCAATATCGAACCCCTCGAGTTCTGTTTCTTCTTGAACATGACCTTGGTCTCTTCTGACAATTCTTTTCAGTTTTGATTCATTACTGTTTGACATATATTGAATTAATTTTTTTGATTTTGTTTTACAATTGCAATGCATCGTACGATATGCTTCTATTGTTGGTAACCACATTTAGCGATGGGATAAACACACAATAAATGCAGTAGTATAAAAAAAAGTGCATTTCTACATAATGGCAAACTACAACAACAATAATACACATATTAACTCACATTGATCCCAAAACCGTATAAATACGTTCTATTTTAAATATCACCATGCTCCCAAAGATGTATTTATATGTTCTTTCGTTTTTTATGCTCGAGCATACAGAAGGCTTTGATGCAGCCTCTGAACTGAAGAGAATGCTTGAAGCAATGGTAGTTATTACAAAAACGGCCAGTAGGTGGCAGCAGAGTATAAGAGAGCAACCAGGGCCATGTTTCTCCCCACTGTTTTAAACAGATTTGTGAATAATGATGAAACTTAGCTATATTTTAATGCTAATTGCTGCAAAATGGAAACAGATAGAAACATGCTTTTTTTTTCCTGATAAAAGAAGAGACTCGAATCTTGCTTTTGATAGGTTCAATGTTTTTATAGCAGTAGAACACAATAATCTGTGGGCCATGCAAAATCCAGTAAAACAGCCGGGAGCGAACGGGGTTGCTTCAGTCAAAATTCCTGGGAGTGAATGAGTTATTAATGTAATCCCTCTCTGAGTATTATTGTCATGGATAAAAGATACGTTTTCTTTTTCAGTAGCGCTCAACTTCCTTTAGACTGATGTGCCTCGGAGATTTGCATAGCGCCGCAAAACTACAACGGCAGGCATACTTCAGATGATTATTGTGTTAACTAATTGAAACTCCCACACATTGAGGCTGGAATTGAACTGAGAGCGACTGCGTGATTAGTAATTAAATGGCAACGCTGCGGCAGTGTCGGCGTTTAGCTCTTAATGCAAACCAGCTGGAGTCAGCTTTTATTTTGGACACTGAACACTCTGCACTTAGTTCATGTTCAGATCCCTGAGCAGGCTGCCAACTCCCAATACACTTCGCACTTTATATTGTGAGTTATAATACAGTCCAGTCAGATCTGTGTGAGTCCACCAAAGTCTAAGTGAATGCTAACCTCTGCATCCAAGTGCTTGTACAAATGAATCCCTGTCATGAGAATTGCAAACTGGAGTCAGAAATTGTTTTCACACAATTTATAGCTCTCTTTTGTTTGGACCGCAAGAGCGAATTGGATTATCTGCAATTGTCAAATGCCGTTAATAACGTGTGTTTTGTGTCTTGTCCGCCGTCTCTGTGTTTGTGTATGCGTTCGAATTTAGGAGATGACTCACTCCTGGCCACCCCCACTCACGGCCATTCACACCCCTGGAAAAGCCGATCAAACCAAGTTCCCCATTCCAAGCAAGGTTAGTATGATTTTAAGAGGAGGCTTAAGACTTACTTTTTTAGTTTGGCATTTGATTGATCTTTTTTTTTTTTTTTATTATTATTATTTGTTTTATTT
Organism: Festucalex cinctus; assembly: GCF_051991245.1. Lineage (NCBI taxonomy): Eukaryota > Metazoa > Chordata > Actinopteri > Syngnathiformes > Syngnathidae > Festucalex > Festucalex cinctus. The sequence goes on along the minus strand of NC_135419.1, from coordinate 1,040,734 downwards.
TGTATTTATATTTGTATTTTTTTTATCCCCTTTTATTTATTTAGCTATTTAATCTATATTGTCTTGTAGCTTTGTTTTTATTTATTTCTATTTATTTCTTTATTTATTTAAGAATCCCCAACATCATATTTTTGCCAACTATACCTTTGTGAATTGTCTCTCAAGTTCAAGTATGGTCATGATTTCATAAAGACACATTTTGTCCTCCTTTTTTTTTTGATGGTATGCTGTGAGATTTTGAAATATAAAACGGGTTCCTTGGCTCAGTAAATGTTGGGAAACGCTTCAAAGAGTGAAGTTCGATTAGTGGCTAATGTATGCTCTTGCTAGTGTTTTTAAATCTGATCTAAAGGCTGTGTAAATAACTATATAAGATACTTCATAACATACAAGCAGATGTGAACTACACTGGACCACCTGATCTGAAAAAAATAATGTTGTTTTCTTTTCTTTTGTGGAGAAATTAAGTCGAACCGGTAAGTCCAACTGCATCATAATGTAGCTCGAGCGACATGTAATTGAGTGGACTGAAATCAATCTAATGCTGTGAGATCAATAATGACCTTTGATGGAACACATTTGCTTCTGCTTTCATCCGCTTTCTCTCACCTTAGGAGTCGCAGCATGTGACCTCAAGCTACAGCACCCAGAGTAAGTTTCCCAGCATCAAAGCTAACGTGCTGGCTGCGGAATCGTCAACATTCATCGGTGTTAATCGGGAAAGGCAGTACCACCCACAAGAGGAAAGACAATAATTATTTGAAATGTGCTCTGCTAAATTAGTAAATAAACATGGTTTGATGCATTGATAAGACAGGCAGACAGACAGGACAGACAGACATATGCTAGACTTAGACTTAGACTTTATTGATCCCTTTGGGAAATTTACATGTCCAGCAGCAATAAGAACAGATAATAAAATAAAAAATAATTCAATCAATCAATAAATAAGGTTATTACACCAGAGATTGAATTAATAATAATAATAATAATAATAATAATAATAATAATAATAATAATAATAATAAATAAATAAATAAAAATCAAAATAAACATTCACTCAATCAATAAAAAGGTTATTACACCAGAGATTGAATTAATAATAATAATAATAATAATAATAAATAAAAATCAAAATAAACATTCAATCAATCAATAAAAATGTTATTACACCAGAGATTGAATTAATAATAATAATAATAATAATAATAATAATAATAATAATAATAATAATAATAATAATACTTCTATCAATCAATGGATGGATGGATGGATGGATGGATAGATAGATCAATCATTTCTATTTCACAAATTTATGTTCAGAGCAGCAATAGAACTCAAAATCAGACTCTGTACAAGTGCTCTATCAAAAGCTAATAATTGCTCAGTTTTAATTGACACTGTCAAGGAACTATTATTTTAAAAATGTCTATTGTCGGTAGCAGTTGTGCAAGAGCTGCACTGCATCGCACGAGGGGAAACATCTGTCAGTGCGATGCAGTGCAGCGCCACAATACATTTAAAGCACGACGACACAGCAGCATTGTTAGGGGCAGAAGGAAGAGAGCAGGTTGATAGTTGAGTTACCGGTCACCTTGTCAGGACCCTTCCTTTTCCCAAATCAAGGATTCATTTGGAACAAAGGACTGATACACAAAACAGCAGGTTTTCGGTCTGTGGGTCACACCAAAATATGTCTCCGAGGCACGAAAGAAGGGAATTGACTCATGTGGATGCCGCAGTCAGCAAAGGAAATGTTTTGTTGTAACCTGGGGGAGCAAAAATGCTGGCAAAAGCAATAACCAGGAAGAAGAAGAAGAAATTACACAATAAAGAAAAGAAACACTAGGGAATCAATTCACTAAGGAAATCTAGTGGTTAAAAAAACGTTGACAAATCATTTCAATGAGCGTATTTAAAAAAAAAAAAAAATCAATAGTGCTTTTGAAATACATGAGATAATGTCTGGAACAATTTTTGATTCCACTTGTTTGACTTAACGTGAAACAAACATTACTAGTGGATTGTCACGTTTTGTATTGTGATGTTAGCAAGCATAACAAATAGACATGGAATGATTATAACCACCCTTTTTTTTTTTATTGTTGCAGAGCGATGTACTGTATCAGCGAGCAAGCCAGCTGTGAAACCACCAACGGCGCCGCAAAAATCGTAAGTGTGCCTTCTATCTCTCTAAACACATACACACCATTTCTGACCCAATGTTATGTTTCCCTCAAGGTAAAATTAAGTTTGACTCTTGGATGAAATTCAGTGCTGGTAGGAGAGAGAGAGAGAGAAAAAAAAAAGATGATGTGGATCAGAGCGGGAAAGTGCAGCTACATTAATTTAACGTGAGCCAGGGCCATATTGCAACATCTCGGGCTGCAGCCCACTCCACTTCACTCGCATAGCAACACAGCAGGATTCATGGCTGGCTGGGATTGGAAATGCAGGAATCGCTGCTTGTAAATCTGCCACGCAGGCATAATGATTTTGTTTGACAAAAATTCAACGTTACGCCCAATCCACCAAACAGAACATGTTCAACTCGTGCTTTGGAACAATAACAGAAGTCTGTTGAGATTCAGATTGTTGTGCATGTTCCAAAGTTGTCATCTCAAGATCAAAAAATTAGATGCCAGCAAGCAATCAATAACAAATCTATTTTTGCTTTTTATATGCATCTGCTTGTGAAGAATTACATTGACAATTTTTTTCTAGTTCATTAAATAAAGTACGATAAAACAACATTTTTTGTACACTTAAATTAGCCCAGTGCTTCTCAATTATTTTCTGTCATGCCCCCCCCTAGTAAGAAGAAAACATCTTGTTATCTTCAGTTGAGAGGCTGCATCAAAGCCTTCTGTATGCTCTAGCATATTACAAAAAAACAAAAAACATATACATACGTCTTTGGTACACTGGTAATATTTAAAATAGAACGTATTTATACGTCTTTGGGAGCAAATGAGTTAGTCCTGTTGAGGCAACATTACCCGACTTTGTAAATATGTCCAAACATGCATAATTTAATATTTGTATGAACACTTTCATCACATCAAGATAAAACATCAAATGTAAAGCAATCCTCAAGCTTCTGTCGTTGTTGACATCAGCATCTGCTTGATGACATTGATTTGTTCATGTAATAGATGTTTCATCAATTTCATTGCTCACGTACTGAGCAGCCAGATCCTTTTGTCACAATACGTTTGACAAAAAGCAATATAAAAAAAAAGTAAAAAAAAAAAAAAAAAAAAGTAAAAGACACTTGTGGAGACTCCATTGCACTGAACTCGCGCGGTGATGAAACGCTACTTTGAATTCCAAGATGATTTGACTTTCCTGGCATATTTAACACCCACTTGCCAAACTATGCTGCAAGATTAAATGCTCTTTCTGCATTTGCTCATCCTTGCTTGCATTTGATTTCATTTTCCATCCTTCTGCCACCATTGCGCCTCCTGGGTCCCTGCCCTCCACTCCGTCGCCATTATCACCTCCATCTTACCTCCCTATCTTACGCTCGCCATCTGTGCCTTCTTATGAAATCAAGTACGGCTCCATTTTGCATTCATCCAAATATATCTATCATCATCGCCCATGTGCTGCACTGCCAAGCTTCACTCATTCACGACTCGCACGGTCCCATCTGAAAACACCACAACGCCGGGGCCGGGGAGGTTTTTTTTGTTTTTTTTGTTTTTTTTTTGTTTTTTTTAGTGGTGAAAGCAGTGAAGAGAGCGGTTCGTGAGGCGGTAAAAATCCCTTTAGGGGATTCTCCTGTCATAACAATAGCGGTGCTATCTTAAAATAACAGTAGCATGCGTGGATGGTTTATATAAAGCAATAAAACATGCGGGAACTTGCCAATGCACAGCACATAAATACGGAATCATTTGTTAGCGCGGAGGTCATCCAGCACACGAGTCTTTATTTATTTTCTGCTGCAAATGGAGGGTAAAAGCAACTTCTCCTGATTAGAAGTTGAATTTGGACTCTCTCTCTTGTTACCAAAGAATTCTTGGCAGCAGGTCAGCACTTGTCAACACAGAACGTTTCCAGGTGAAAAAACAATCTGGCTTCCCTCTCCATGCTCAACATCTGGTTGCTTTTCTGCACCGCTACGCGCCTCATCCACCGTCCTCGTCCTCGCTCACGAACATAAACCGGTGCTACTTTGCCGATATTGCAATGAATCCATTTGCCAGGACAGAACTTTAAAGGGAATGTCGGCTAACGGCGGGCCGTGTTTAATGGAATCCGAGCAGATGTTGAGGTCAGGGCTGGAATTAAATATGTTATTTTGTCTTTGTGCAGGATGCTGGAGGATGACCTCAAGATCAGCAGTGATGAGGAAGAGGCCGAGCAACAGGTGAGTTGCCTCGAGACTGCAGTCGATCCATTTATCAGGACGACGCGTCACCATTTGTCTTTCGTTCAATTACAACGCGTTCTCCTTCCGACTGATTTGCTCATCAGTCTCAACATCTGTTCAATTTGTTTCACTGAAAGCGTTCATACACAATTCATTTTCATTTCCTTTCTCCTGTCATCAGTTGAATCATGCATACCTTGGCAATCAACTTTTTTCATTCGCTAACATTTACGAGTATTGGCCGCACCGTGTCAAGTATGCCCGAGGAGTGTTTTTTGTCCTTTAATCCAGGGGTCACTGATGTTGAACGTGATGGCCTGGATCATAATCTGTGTTTCAAATTGTTTTAATGATGTTGAAGATGCCAAATTCTTCCAAACCAAACTCCCCAACCATTAGAGTCGAGCTAAATTGTAACCACAGATGCGTTCATTTAAAAAAAATAATATATATATATATGTACATTCTTGTGACAAAGATTGATTTTAAAACAATAACGTGTCAATTCAAATATGTTTTGTTTTACAAAGTAGCATAGCATGGGTGCCACAATTGCCACAGGCGCACATTTTAAAAGAAAAAAAAAAAGTCGTATTTGTACATGCATGTGTTTAGCCGACAGAAATAAAAATCAAAGCCTCCCTGCGTGGAGTCTGTTTTCTCTGTGCTTGTGTAAGTTTTGACATCTCTGAGCAATCAAATATTGAACAATTCAAATGTACCATTGGATTTTGCACATTCATTCCAAAGCAACACAAAAAGAAAAGAAGTGAATATGTATGCGAAGTGTCATAGTGGCTCACTCGCCACTAATCGCAATCTTTGTGCACTCATGATGCCAGTGGGGCATCGGCGCTTGTCAAAGAGTCCATCAAATGCGCATGAAAATACACCAATTGTTCCTCTCATTCTTTTTTTTTTTTTAACCGTCTCTCCGATTGAATAATTATGCGATGATCGAGGCTATAATTATAAATTCTGTCAGGTTGCGTTTAGTGGTTTTTAAGTTTTTTGTAATCATGTTAAAAGTGGATCTGTTAATTACAGCATTGTGGCAAGTGGCCTCCATAATCACGTCATCTCTATATACTTGATTACGGTGGCGCTCGAGTGCACTTAAGAAGTCTTCCCCCAACTTTTTTTTTTTTTTTTTTTTTAATGTGCATTCTTGCATTTGTTCAAATGCTTTGGATCGATGTGTCACTTGGGAGGTTGCAGGGTGTGAGTCAGACTATATGGCCGGGAAGATTGAACAGTATTATTTTTATTTTCGCAACTTGATCTATATCTCCTCCCACTTTTGCATCTTCACATATAACCCACAGACATTATATGCAGATCATTTCCTGGCTCACCCTGAGAAATAAAAGTGAATCTGTCCAAAGTTGTTGAACTATCGCTTTAAGCCTCCAGCATGACAGTGCAAGATGGATATGGCAAGAATAGAAAGTAAAAAAAGAAAAGAAAAAAGAAGAGGGACTGGGGAGACAAAGACGGAGCAGACAGACTGATAAGAGTGCAGACAGGAGGAGATGAAGAGAGGAGGGAGGGAAGCAAAGACGCGAGCGAGAGGCTGACATGAATCCAATGGCATTTTCCCGTGCATGCAAGTTAATAGGCTTATAGCAAATGAGTGCACGGCGCATTATCAAGCTTTTATAGCCTCAAGGAAAGCGCAACGCGCACATACATTCATAATCAAATACACAAGATGCGCGCGTGTCGCGCAAACGTTGGCAGCCTCTCGCACACGCGCAGACGCGCCGTCATTAGTATTCTGCGGCGCGGCGCTGCGAGGCCAGCAGAGGAGTATGATGAATATGTTTTTGCGCCGAGCAAAGACACGAAAAAGGAGGGCGAGGGAATTGAAAGAAGGAGCGGAGGAAAGAAGGCTTGATAGGAAAAAAAAAGAGAGGAGAGGAAGAAGAGAGATGTTCCTGGTGACTTTAAAAGCTGAAAGAAAAACAGCAAGCCAATTACCGCTGCACGATGTCCTTTTGTCTGCGGCTCCCTTGCACATTTCTCTCCGTGATGACGGATCACCTTGGTCACAAGCAAGGTCACACTAAAAACGTTCCGGCTTTCTATAAAAGTTCAATTGCGGCTGGCCAAATTGTCCACGACTCGGGCGGCCGACGTCTGCTTCAAATCTGCCCCATGCAAAAATAACGACACTTTATGAAAGATCATCGGGTTAACAGAGTCATATTTGTTTTAACGTGATTGTGGGTCACTTGTGTTGAGAAAACCTTTTCAGTTCAATGTTTTGGTTATATGGCTCTCACATTATAACCATTAGTATACTGATTATCACCGTCTCTCTTCATCAAGTTACTATGTTAACTCGTTTGCTCCCATCCATCCATTTTCTTGACCGCTTATTCCTCACAAGGGTCACGGGGGCTGCTGGCGCCTATCTCAGCTGGCTCTGGGCAGTAGGCGGGGGACACCCTGGACTGGTTGCCAACCAATCGCAGGGCAATGCTCCCAATAACGTGTAAATACGTTTTTTTAAAAATGTTTCAAGTGTCCCAAAGTTTTTTTTGTTTTGTTTTTTATGCTAGAGCATACAGAAGGCTTTGATGCAGCCTCTCAACGGCAAAGAACGGTTGCAGAAATGGTAGTTATTACACAAACGGCCAGCAGGTGGCAGCAGAGCAAAGGAGATCAACCAGGGCCATCTAGAAAAAAAGCTCAATTACTTACAATTTTAAAAAGATTTGTGAAAACTGATGAAACTTAGCTCTTTTCTAATGCTAATTGCTGCAAAACAGAAACAGATAGAAACATACTTTTTTTTCCTGATAAAAGAAGAGACTTTCATCTTTCTTTTCTTTTATAGCAATTGAACACAATATTCTGTGGGCCTTGCAAAATCAGTCCAAATTCAGTAAAACAGCCGGGAGTGAACGGGATTGCGAAATGTGAAAATGGCGGCGAGTGAATGACTTAATGACCGGAGCAGCAATTTGAAAATAGCCAGAAATTCGTCTGCTACCAAGCAATGACATTTTCCTTAGTCACATTGTTTATTCACAAGCACTATTTTGCAGATATAACAGAACATAACATATCATCGTGGACTGTCATCAGCCGAGCTCTACACACAGCCAGCTATCAGTATTTTCGAAGCTTCTTGTCAAAAAAAATAAAAAATAAAATGTTATTGACAGATTGACAGACCTTTCATCAATATGGCGGGAACGTCCACCTGTGCGTAATATGCCCTCAACTTCCATCGCTACAAAAATAAACATTTGAACAAAATCATCGGCTACATCGACTTGGACTAACTGGCCAATAGCAGCGTTGCGGTTCACGTCGTTTATTTTCATGCGGCTGCTGTGGGATCGATTGGCGACTCAATGACCCGTTCACAGTCGCCGTCGTGATTGAGTGGCATCCGGTGCAGGATGCGGTCGGTCTGCATTTGGCCCCGAGTCAGCCGCGAGGGGCCCGCAGCTCCTGCCGGAAACCATTTTACAGGATAAGTGCTATAGAAATGGATGGATTGGACAGGAAAGAAAATGGTCCCTCATCACCAATTTTTGTGGTCTTGCAGTTTTGGTGGAGCAGCTTGGAAAATGTTGACATGTTGTGTTAACCTGGCGTCAGCGCTAATGTTACTTTGAAGTGTACTGTTAACTAAAATATCTGACGGTGTTTATTTGAGCGTATGATGTCATTTTCTTGAGAAGAAAAAAAAAAAAAAATCATGTTAAATAAAATGATTCTCTATCATTCATCACCCAAAGTCAATATGAGTTACAACACTTAATGACAGAAGTGCACCTTCAGAAGGATTTTGACTCTTGAATTGACCTTGAAGGAGAAATAACTTGCAACAGATGTTCGAATCGAGCGTGATGGTCAGCTCATGCTACAGCAAACATGAGCGATGTCTCAAGACGTCTCCACCAATCAGTTCTTTGGGTTGAAGTGCAAATTGCCTGTGAAAGGGGCCTCAAAGCAGGTGTGTCAATATATTCATCTCCCATATCTTGGTGAACATGGGAAATAAATATCGTGAAGCTTGCTTGCGGACGACGTACGTGGAACGAAACCGATCATTCAAGAACCTGCTGCTTGCCACAACTGACCCCCTCAGTGAAGAAAGATCCTCGCCATCTCTTCCTTCGTGTCCCTCCTCGGTCCGACTCCTGGTAAAGTGCACACATTGATTCAGCCAAATATTAAGCACTGAAATAAACTTAACTGTAGTGTTCTGGCAGAGGGCAGCCCGTAACGACACGCTAAGCATGTTTAACTCATTCACTGCCTTTGACAAGTATACTTGTCAATTGTATTTTTTAGAGCGGTGCTAAATGGGGGCGAATCTGAGCATGCTCCACTGTAAATATCCAACTTGGAAACAACTTTACTGATGCCCAACCACCGGTAGATGACATCATTGCCCCATTTTATAGGAAATAAACACAGTTTCAGAGTCCATGGGAGAAATGGCTGTATTTTGGCAAACCTACATTTTTCTGCTGTCAATTATAAAAGAACGGGACGGGACAAAAAGTAGGGAGTCTATTCTGTTATTTGGTAGATTCGGTTTATATATAATTATTGAATGTAATATCACGTGAGTATTGGAAATGTAAAAATTTTCTATAATGACTGGCAGTGAATGAGTTTTAAAATAGATTAAATTAAAAAAAAAATAAAGAAAACAAAACAACAACAAAAAAACATCAATTTTCCAACGAATGAAATGGTCCAAATCAAAGCTTCCGCGTTAGAATCAATTAGTTTTCAGTGGAAAGTTAGTAGCAGGCTAATTATTCCACAAATTTATGCTGCAGTTGACTTGGCAGACAGCCAATACATATGATTAAGATTTGGATTTGAATCTGTCATGACGCATATCTGAATTTTGCCACCTGAGAGCAAACATCAGCGGTAGACCGACTTGCCATCCATGCCGCGGCCATGTTTTGCGGATGAAGTGAATCATTTGCAGCCCGTGTTGTTCTTGAAACCCCTGCGGGAATAAATTCCCACACAGATCCTCTTCGTGAACCCTGCAAATCTGCCCGAGTCGCACAGCTGACAAGGTTTATTATTCACGACTGTAGCTCAACTTCAGACTATCGGAAACCACAAAACCGCCGGTGCCGTTAATCACCTCATTCCTTGAGAGACAGAAAAAGAATCCATTTTAATTAGCAGACCAAGATGAATACATTGTCAAACTGAATAAACTCTTTTTGTTTTCTTCTTGTAACTGAAGTAGCCATGTAGAAAATTGACTGACAGAAGATGGCGCGGCATCATGATGGAAAAAACATTTCACTCAAATGATGTTGATTGTATTATTAACTCATTCACTCCCAGCCATTTTCATGTTCTATTGCTATAAAAACATGGAACCCACCAAAAGAAAAATGTGTCTCTTCTTTCATCAGGGAACAAAAAAACTGTACGGTATATTTTTAAGTTTCATCATTATTCACAAACCTGTTGAAAAATACTGGGGGAAAAAGAGCTTGTTGCAACATGGACCTAGTTGATCTCTTATACTTTGCTGCCACCTGCTGGCCGTTTTTTTGTTGTTGTAATAACTACCATCGCTTTAAGCGACCACTTCAGGTCAGAAACTGCATCAAAGCCTTCATACAAAAAGCTCTCGCACACAAAACCTAAAAAACGTATAAATACGTTTTTGGGAGTGAATTGAGTGAATAATATTAATTCACTTGATTGTATACACTTAGTAAAACCGAGTGTGTTCATATTTCAAAAGTATTTGACAGTTAATATGCAAATATTATTTCTTTATTTCTAGTTGATCCTGAACAATTTATTTTACAACACGCATGTTGGGGCATCTCTTGTGTTTCATCATTCAACTTCTAGTTTCTTGTCAGTGGCGCACGCACACACCCAGCGCTCGCATGCTTGCTCACTACAAATATTCATAAACTATCATTCGACATACCGACATCTGCATACATGCTAACATCGACACGGTACTTAACAAGCAGAAGATTTGAACATCCGTGTCTGCGTTTGCCGACAGGTATCCGACAAGCCCAAATCCCGAGCGACGGCCCTGAGGTAAGAAACGCTTTTCCTGTTGTTCAACAATGTTGCACTTTTTTTTCGAGCGTTTCAAGGTTATCGGGAACAAAATCCCCATCAGGCAATCTGGACGCACTGCGGCCGTAATGATCTGAAACGTCTGCAATGCCGCGAACTTCACTCGGCATTTCATTTCGCAGCAACGCAAACTCACAAGGCGGCAGGTGTCACCATTTGTTGCTTCATGCATAAAACACTGCACATCTGTCCGCATGTACTCCCGTTAGTTTCTGTTTGGATGTTTGTCACCTTGATTATTGTCTGAACACCTCTGACAAAAAAATGAACGCTTGGAATAAGCACTCAGTCAGTCCGCTCAAGTTCACTCCCCCGTTACAGTATCTTGGTGATTAAATAGTTAATTTAAGCACGTGTGCAACCGACTGTATTGACAATATCAGGGAAATCATTGGTGTCATTTTTGGATAATATAGCGAAATAAATACTAGGGTTGTTAAAAAAAAAAAAAATCGATTCGGCAATATATACTACAATACGATACTACAGCATCGATTCAATAGGCAGTCGAATCGATTTTTTAACATCCATTTTTGATGGAAAAATATTCAAAAAAAAAACATCGAACTTTCACACTTTAAGCATGGAAGAATGTGATATTAATGGAACATTAAGCCTGAATATTTTATTTCAATTCCTGTTTGTTACATACAGTGGCTCACAGTTAGAAAACGGAAGTTTCAGATCAATAAATAATACAATTTCATACGAATCTTACAGGGTACATGTACAAGTTTACTAAATTGAGTAAAAAAAAAAAAAAATTCAAAAAAAAAAATTCATTTCGAGATTAATCGGTATTGAATTGAATCGTGACCTCTAAATTGTGATACGGATCGAATCGTCAGGTACGAGGCAATTCAATGCAGTGTGATTGAAAGTCCCCAACCAACAAGAAACCATTTGAACCAAAAGCTCTCGAGGCATCTTTATGGGCAAAGTAGCTAAAAAAATAAACAAAAATAAAAAAATATCCTCAAGTGTACTGTTACTTGGGGAAATAAATTCATTCGAACAAATTGATAAAGTTGTTGAAACGTATTGCTAAAATGTAGGCTAAATGCCTACAAACATAAATTTGGTATGTGCAATTGTGGCATTATGGGAAAATACCCCATAACTGCATGACATAACAAAAACAAATTGTTTTTAGCATTTGACCTTCGTTTTACTAGTACACTCGAACAACTTTATTAGCATGTTCAAATGACGTTGTCGTAGATTTGAACGACATAATCCAGACAAAACTGTTTACTTCACATTGACATTGATGAAAGAAAATCATAAATTATGAATTACACAAGATATTAATGTGCTTAGAGAAAAGCTTCCCGCCTGTCGTTAAAAAGTCAACTGGTGCGTAAGAATGTCAAAATATTTCACAAATTAGTCCCGTGTTGTCAGTCTGGGCGTGTGCGGTGGGAAGAGAATGTGCCGTGTTTCCGCGCGCGTGCCCCAGGCCATGTGTTACTTTTTTCTTTTTTTGCTGCTGCTAATGAGCCCGAGCAGAGCGAGCGCACACGCAGACGGGTGTCCACAGGGATGCTGCAACGCGACTTGCTGCAAGCCATCCATGGCCGATATCCAATAGAAACGCTCATACGCGTGCACGCACACGCACACACACAAAATATGTCCAAATATACAGATTGATACTGCATATACAGTTTTATTCTTGCTCTGACAACTCCTAATTGTTTTTGTTTTTTCCTGCCACCATCACATCACCCATCCCAGACGTCGCGTCACAGTGCACATTAAACAGTTTCAACATGTCTTCTTTCAGTCGTTAAAAAAAAAAAAGAAGTTTTCATCATATTTGTTACATGATGTCCCAATTGATTCTCATAATTCGGCTCTTACTTAACGCAAGTAATGAAGCACATTGAGTCAAAGTGTAAATTAGAATGAACAAGTCTAGCAGGAAGTATAATCCCGAGTATCGTGCTGCGCAATGCTTCAATGTGAACATTGTTCAATTTAGAACCAATTATCGTTAAAAATATGTCTAAAGCAGGTGTCCAAACTTTTTCGTTTGAGGGCCACATACAGAAAATCAGAAGGACGCAAGGGCCACATCATGTTATGAAGAGAAATTGTTTAGTCCTAAAAATTGTACAAATAATTGATTTGTGCTTTTGCATATTTAAAGAAAAAATGTTACAGTATATAAACCAATTTATTTGAAATATGGCAGTAGGGTTATTATAGTTCAGGGTGGTAATGTTAGTTTTTATTAGCTTAGTTCCTTAAAAAATGCTTAGTTTTAGTTTAGTTTGTTAGTTTCAGTATTAGTATTATTTTTTTGTGTTTTTTGGGGGGGCTGCTGCTAGATGATGTCACTTCTGTGTGACATACTTTCAAACATCATTATTCCGGTTGATATCAAATTAAATCAACTAAAAATCACATTTCATATCATCCCCAAAGGCTCGTGCATTAAATTAATAGACTAAAACGAAGGACGTTTGCTATAATTACAGTTAGTTTTAGTTAGTTTTGTAAACATAAAATGTAGTTTCAGTGAGTTGTCATTTTTTAAAAAAGCATTTTCATTTTTATTTTATTTCTGTAACAATATTGTTTTTTGAATTTTACTTTTTTCATTAAGTTTAAGTGAACTAAAATAACCTTTCGTGGCACCTGTTTTTCGACACCCTCCCTTCTTACTTTGACCATCTCCAAACATTTTTTGTTTTGTTTCTTTGATTTGAACTTTGTCAAATGCCATTTTTAGCATATGTCGCGGGCCACTGAAAAATGGACGGCGGGCCGCAAATGGCCCCCCGGGCCCTAGTTTGGACACCTCTGCTATAATCTCTATCTAAATTTGGTACTTTCCTCTTTTATATGACCACCCTCATATTTATTGGTAGCATTTTGGCAACTGGTGCTACTCATCATGTCAGTCAAGTGTATCAAGTGTGATTCCAAAAAATATTAACTTGGCCTTTGATGAATGAAAAAAAACAACACTTTAATGTACACTAGTTTATGTATGTTTACAATATTTTAAGTAACTAATTGATATGAAAAATGACCTTCTTTGATGATTGCGCAAATATGCATTGTACTGTCTTGCTGAATCAAATCTCAAATGTCGGCTAAAGCACACATGACATGCACAAGTGTGTGAGGGTGAAATAAAGAGAGACGGAGAGGAAGATTGTCGAGCCAGCTGTGCAGGGCGAAGCTCTGCCAAGTGGAAGATGATTTGATGACAGATGAAGCGAGTCCAGATGGCGTCCACATCTTCAACTCAAACGTCCCGAAATACCACCGTGACGCTTCTACTTTCACGGAAGCTCTTTGGCCAATTTGAGAGACTAAATTTACCTCCGACTGCAACTCTTGTTGTGAACTGCATCCTCCCGTGTCATACATCTTACCGTTTATCGGATCCAAGGTCCGGCTGGGCTCTAAGCGACTCGGTTCATTGATGTCAGAAGCTCATCGATTTCGTGATTGGCGGAAGGAAGAAAACGATTGACTGTTGACGCTCTTTTGTGGCTGGTATTCCCGCTCGTTAATTGACGCGAGGCAAACGCGATCGTGCACGTAGCCTGGAGGCTTGAATCATTTCCTGAAAGAGTAAATACTGGTGGCTATTATTAGGTCTGGAATTCCACCGTTTATGTCGATAATTTTAAAAAAGGAGGAAAACAAACCAACATACTTTCCTTGTTAAGCTCTGTTGAAGTCACTGACAAGAGGTAGAGCAAAAAAATAAATAAATAAATCATTTAAAATGTATAGATTTATTTAAAATGTATATATTTATTATTTATATCATTTATTATTATTATTCAGAATTATTAAGACATTGTAAGTTCCTCAAATTATTCTTCAGTCCATTCTTGTCAACACAATGTAAAATTGTGTCTGTCAGTTCACATACACACATGGAGGAAAATAAATGTTTATATTATTGACATAATGTAAACATCTGTATAACTATAAAATTAAAGACTATTCCCCCGTGGAGAAATGACGAGATTAAAAAATTAAAACGAAAATGCCGGTGTGCTGAAAGGAGGTGGAGAAAAACTAAACTTTCAATACATTATGAAATTTTACGTGAACAACTTAAATCCTACAATAAAACAGTCAAACAGGCAAGAATATCTTATTTCTCAAATTTAATCGCAGTTCATTCAAAAGATCCTAAATTTCTTTTCTCCACTTTCGATCTTTTAACCAATCCTGATTTTAAAAAGCCATCACAGACTCCATCAAACACTCTCTGTGATGGCTTTGCAGACCACTTCAGAAGTAAAATTGATGGCATTAGGTCCAGTCTTTTAGTTGATCAAAATATAATTTTTAATAAATATGGACAGTCACTTTTACCTGAGGAAACACTGGAAAGTTTTACCCTGGTTGATGCAAGGACACTTGGTCGAGTTTTCTCCCAGGTCAACCCAACAACCTGCCTTTTAGATCCGATTCCCACATCACTTTTTAAGACATTTTATGGATTTTTTGAGGAACAGATTTTAACTATAGTCAATTGCTCTCTTCAGACGGGTGTCTTTCCTGCCGCCTTTAAAACGGCGGTGGTGAAGCCCCTTCTGAAGAAAAGCAATTTGGACCCCAGCAGTTTTAATAGTTATCGACCTATATCCAACTTACCCTTTTTAAGTAAGATTTTAGAAAAAATTGTTTTTATTCAATTGAATTCATTTTTAGATACAAATAATATTTTAGAGAAATATCAGTCTGGTTTTAGGATGAACCACAGTACCGAGACTGCCCTTTTAAAGATTTTAAATGATATCAGGTGTAATGAAGATATGAAAAAGCTTACAGTCTTGGTGCTACTGGATTTAAGTGCTGCCTTTGATACAGTAGATCACCACACTTTATTAAACAGACTTAGAAGCCTGGTGGGCATCTCTGGTACAGTTTTTAACTGGTTTTATTCCTATCTCACACACCGATATTTCTTTGTAAGTATGGATACATGTTCCTCTGAAACCCATGAAATTAAATGTGGGGTTCCCCAAGGCTCAATCTTAGGCCCATTACTTTTTAATCTTTATATGCTTCCCCTTGGGGAAGTCATCAGGAGACACGGCGTCAACTTCCACAGTTACGCTGATGATACACAGCTGTATATCGCCGTGTCACCTGATGACATGGGGCCTATTGATACCCTTTTAAATTGTATTTTAGATATTAAGTCATGGATGGCAGAAAATTTCCTGCAGCTCAACCAGGACAAAACAGAGGTTTTAGTCATCGGTCCTGAAGGTCAGAGAGAGAAACTTTTACCTAAACTACAAGATTTTAAACCCACGCAATGTGTAAAGAATTTGGGCGTCCTTTTTGACTCTGAGCTAACTTTTAATCCTCATATTAAAAATGTAGCCAAGATCGGTTTTTACCATCTTAAGAATATTGCCAGAGTCCGCCCGTTTCTCTCACAGGCCAACACGGAGGTGCTGATGCATGCTTTTATTTCTTGTCGTTTAGATTATTGTAATTCCCTGCTCTCTGGTCTTCCCAAAAAGAATATTTCAGTCCTACAGCTCCTTCAGAACTCAGCTGCACGTGTGCTGACGGGGACCGGAGGGCGGGAGCACATTACACCAGTTTTAAAATCGCTGCATTGGCTCCCCGTGCGTTTCAGGATTGATTTTAAGGTGCTTTTATTAGTTTTTAAATGTCTTAACGGTCTTGCCCCATCTTATTTATCTGACTTGCTTTTACCCTATTACCCCTCGCGGCCTCTGAGGTCTTCTGGCAGCGGCCTTTTAACTATTCCAAAGGTGAGGACCAAGACACATGGTGAAGCTGCCTTTAGCCACTATGGTCCTCACCTATGGAATGGCATGCCAGAGAGCATCAGGTCTGCAGAGAATATTTATGTTTTTAAGAGGAGGCTTAAGACTTACTTTTTTAGTTTGGCATTTGATTGACCTTTTTTATTTTTATTTTATTTTATTTTACTTATTATTATTTTTACTTTTTTATCCCCTTTTATTTATTTAACTTTTAATCTATATTGTCTTGTAGCTTTGTTTTTATTTATTTATTTTTTCTATCGTGTTTAACCGTTTTCTTTTAGTGTTTAAATGTTTTTATTTGGTAGTTATAAAATTTTTAGCTCCAGTGTTTTCTCATGGGGGAGCCTCCACAGTGAGAGGGATGCTTGGTCTTCATCCATCTCACTGTGGATGAACTCCTCCTGGGTGCCTTTCCTTACAGGGTACATCTGTGCCCCGCCATGTTGTGGTTTTCATGTGTTTGTTGGGTTTTGGGTGTGTCTGTGGGTACGATCATGGGGATGGGGGGGCTTTTTCTTTCTTTTATTTTATTGCATTATGGATGTCCAGCACTTTGAGTTGCATTTTAAATGTATGAAAGGTGCTATATAAATAAAGTTGATTGATTGATTGATTGATTGATTGATTGATTGATGTCTTGATTTCCTTTTAGCATGTTTAGGAATTTGATAGGCATTCCGGCGGACCAAAGGTGTTTTCTTTTAAACGTCCATGGTGCACCTGATAACTGTCTTTATTTTTTATTTATTATTATTATTATTATTATTATTATTATTATTTTGTTAACAGAAAGTATACTATAATGTAGACCTGGTGAAACCAAGACTAAATTGTGGTGCAACTGGTGTAATGTGGACCAAAGGTGTTTTCTTTTAAACGTCCATGGTGCACCTGATAACTGTTTTTATTATCATTATTATTATGATTGTTATTATTTAACAGAAAGTAGATTATAATGTAGACCTGGTGAAACCTAGACTAAGTTGTGGTGCAGCAGGTGTAATGTGATTTAGGTGGATTGGCTTGAGGTGCAGGCAGACGGCGTCTGCGCTCCGCTGATCTGCGTGGTGGATGTTAGTGTATTTCATTCATGAATATGAAAATAAAATATGTCTAACAAAACATTGTACATGCATGTGTAAATTGGCATAGCACATGGTTGTAAGCTAACATGACTAATATATTGGGGGGGAAATAGCTGACAAAAAAAAGTTTGATTGAAAGCTAAACATCTCGAACACTCGGCCAAAGGCTTGACAGAATCGAGCGTCAAAAGGAAATCCATAATGTTTATGACCATATACTTCAACATATGAGTTATCATATAACAACATTGTTTACATTATCATCTCAAAATTGAGAAGAAAAAAAAAGTCCCTTTTGAAGTCATCAACATTTAATCCCAAAAACTTGATGGTGTGTGAATCCAAAACAAGAGCTGTAAATTCCTGTGAAATTAATTAAGACTACACGAAGGTTATTAAAACGGGGCAGAGCGTAAAGTGTCAAAATTATTTGCAAACACATCAGCAACTGAAATGAGTGGTTGCATTGTAATCACATTTCTGCATTTAATTGCAGACACTTTGCCAAGAGTTAAGTTCTTCTTATTAATGAATGCAAATCAGCAATTTGTTTTTGGTTCATTTTTAATTATTTGTCTTCTTGGAATCTTCAGCTGCTCCCTCAACTTACACGCTGCATTTCAAAACAAAAGCGTCATCCTGCATTTATTTATTCGTAGCTCAGTTTTCTAGTCATTGTCGTGAAAATATTATTAAAGTGGCCGTTTAATCATGTCATACACGCCCAATTAAAATGACCGGTGGTCCATCTTTGCCTCTTATCTGCGGCGCTATCAGTCGTTTAACGGCAGCCTTTGAGGATGACGAGCTTCTTCTGGCCAGGCCCGTTGGGCATATCAAGCCAACGGCTCACTTTGTCAAGGCTGCGAGGCTTTCATTTCCCCTGTTGAGGATGATTTTATCATACGAACCAACAGGCGCATACCAAAGGCTTGGCTGCACTCTGAGAATCTGACAAAGGTTCGATATATTATTTTCTTCTGCAACACAAAGGCGGAGACACAGTTTTGTGTTGTAAATCTTTTTCCTTCTTTTTTTTACTGATAAGGAAAAAAGAATCTTAGTTTGAAACACTGACGAAGAAATGTCGTTATATTTTCTTCTGAGAAATTCTTACACACAGATGATCGTACATTATGCAAATGTGATTGCCTCAAAATTACCCGTGAATGCAGAGAGACGCGAGAAAGACATCAATAGTCATCGTTAATGCATAACGGCACATCATAGCAATCTTCAGTTCCCGTGAATGTAATCTGATTGGCTGTAAATGATCCTCACATTGCTACTATGTGTCATTTCTGTAGTGCTTTACCTGATTGGAGTCACGGCTGAACAGGAGCTTATTTACTTCGGATGACAGGCAGAGAACAACCTGGATTAAAATTAAACAAACAACCATTAACACTTACATTCATACTCACCACATTATCATAACAAAAATGCCAATAAATATGATCCTTTCATTAAGTTCATCATAATCTTTCCATCATTAATATGCATAAAGGCGACGTCGGGAGTCTGACAGCGTTGGGCCGACGGCATGCGCCGGCTCGTCAGTGTATAAATTACTGTCGTAAAACGGAATCGAGTTGGGGATACGTCAGGGGGGCGTTTCCAGCAAATTCGACATGTTGAATCGGCGTCGGAACATTTGATCACTGTGATTGGCTGTTAGCTAGTGACACGGGCGAGATGAGGAAGTGACGACTGCAGATAAACAGTACTGATGGAAAGCCCGGACCATTTATTTATTTTTATTTTTTTTCGCTCATTTTGTGGATTGTCACCCTGATGTATCCTCCGCATTTGAACGTACAATGTCTGTCTGGATGGAAGATCGGGAAGATGACTTTGTCTCTTCGGTTCAAGAGAGACTGGCATTGTATGATATTACCGTTAAAAGGTTTGCCGACAAAGGTATGAAAGGCATAACATGGGGACGCGACTGGTAAGGTAGGAATTATTTTTATAAACGATATGGTGCAAAAAGCCGAAGGGTTTCAATCATTCACGGGGGAGGACATCGTGAGAGAAAAAGTAACCGGTGTGCATTGTTTACGTTTTGTTTTTTTGTGGTTTCCGGTTGCCTTTAGGAATAATGACTACCGCCGCCGATGGTATGGAGGGGAATTACTTCTCTTCTCGCGCATACGCAATAGTCAGGGTCAGTGCGGTGTCTATTTATGCCATTTTTCTACGGGACGTGCCGACGTCTGGGATAGGCCACAAGGGGGCGGCGTCGGTCACACATTTGGCCGACGTCCGCATTGGTGTATCTATCGAGGCCTCTACCGTTATCACCTTTCTTTGCTGATTGCTATCAGTCCCAAGTTCTGCTGTTGTCCATCTTAACTCAAGTTAAAGTCGCCAAGTAAAATACACTTCCTTGCTTCTAAAGCAGCATACTCACATTCCACAAAACCCCAATTGAAAGATTGCCCTGACTGATTATCCTGTTGGGGCTGACAGTTGTAAATATTAAGCTTAAGATTGTAATATTTACATTGAAAATCTGTGGTTGTTGTCTGATAGCCCAGCTTCTTATTCTTCTTGTTTGTATATTTATATTTATTTCTGAATGCCCTGTGGCGCCATGCTGCCTTTCACTGGTCAGTTTTGGTACTACAACAGGCCTTTGGAAAAGGTGATATATTTATGCTATGTCGGCCACCACACGCCATAAAAGTAGCACGCTCACTTTTTTTTTTCCTTTTTAATATGTGAAAAATCAATATGCGTGTGTCAAGGACCACATCAGCGATTCACATATCGAAATGTGATGTTGCCCATCAAATGAGTCCGTCACAAAATAGGACACAATGCTGCAAAAGTGATCCAATTCGATGAACTGAAGAGTATATCTTCATTTAAGAGCCGACATCATGGAGATGTATTTAAGGTGTCCAGTCAAATGCTTGCCTGTCAGATTGCACCAGCTGGTGCCGCATTTCAATTTGGCACAGACAACGGTGCTAAATTATGTTTGACGGCTGATGCCTGCCTGATTCCTGAGGAGAGCAGAGGGAAGCGGGCCAGATGTAATACTTTCACACATGTATTCGGCTCCTTTCATCGTGTTCCCGCAACGCTCTTGTTTATGGCGCCAGAATAAAATAGGCTGCAGAGTGCTCGACTGAATGTCTCATTGAGCAGCAAACACCAGCAAACACCCTTTCACTTCACATGATGCTATTTATACAAAAACAAAATGGATCGGCAATCCAGTACGGTCAAACCTCGGTTTTCGAACGCTTCTCTTCTCAACCAAATCGCTTTTCAACCAGAAAATTCGAGAATTTTATGTCGTCCAAAAATTCGGCTCTCAACCAAACGGAAAAAAAGCCGAGCGTACCTGAACGCGACTCGCTCGGGAGCCGAGCTAACTCGAATGCTTCCTCCGTAGCACATTCGTGTTCAAAGTGCGTTCGGAGCAGACCTGTTCATTGTTATTTACGCAAATCTTTTTTTTTTTTAGTTTTGCATCGTGTATTAGCCCCTCATCATGGGTCCAAAGAAAGCAAGTGCAAATGGTAAAGCTGGTGAAGAAAAGAGGAAAGTATTGAATTTAAAAACGAAATGTTTTCATTTGGTTTTTCATCATTTTAGATAGGATATCTAAATAAAACTGTCTATTTCTACCCTTTTCTATTTATGGTAAACAGTATACAGTGCAGTTTATGGTGTAAAATAGTAAAAAAATAAAATAAAAATTGGAAAAAGATTTTTTTTAGATTTGGAACGGATTAAAATTATTTACATTAATTGTAATGGGAAAAATTGTTTCGGATTTCGAACAAATCGCTTTTAGAACAGCCTTCTGGAACGGATTATGTTCGAAAACCGAGGTTTGACTCTATATAGAATTTACTGCTTGTTGTAACTTACCACAATGAAAACTTAACATTTATGTATCTGAACACATTTATGTATCTGATTGGCTCACATGCAGTAGTGCTTTGACTTTTTAAATAAACATTAAATGAATTATAAAGTGCATGTGTTAATTTATGCCTAAATCAATGCTGGAGCCAAATATAAACTGATGTTAGTAAATAGATGATCTTATTTGCCTATTCAACATTTTTTAAACCTATTTTGTAGAAAATAAATCCCAATTAAGGTCGCTATGCTGAGCTTGGAACAAAACTCAAATAAGAAAATAAGAAAATGTCGTCGAATTCATCAGCTGAGAACAAAACAAAACCGTGCAGCGGGAGTTAAACGCCATGCGACACTAATCGTGAAAACTGAGAGGAAAACGTATTAAAATTGAAAGAGAAAAGCAAAGAGCGAGAGAAGACGAGAAGAGATGAGAAATGATAGAAGAAATCACAATTCCAGTGTGCGTGCATATATGCGTGCGCGCGTGCGTGTTGCCCGAGGAACAGTTGATGGATTTGCTGCTTGACTGCTCACACAGATTGCGGCCTGCTGTGACGGCAGCCTTGGACTGAAATTACACACAGACGCGCCGACGCACGCGCTCGCTACTCACGTTAGCGCGTTCTGCGTGTGCGCGTTTGTGTGTTGTCAAGTTGTGTCGGCGGTCGTGTTGCCTCTCGGAGACCATTTCAAAGGATTGTGGAAGGACGGATGAACCAGCAAAAAGCACTAGAAGGAGATAATTGAACTGGTTCAAAAGACTGCATTTCAGCAAATTATCAGCAGATATGTGATTATATTTTCTATTAATGCTTAATATTGGTTGAGGCAGCTGCTGTAAGAAGTGGATCATGTCTCATCCTGCTTGTTCTTTTCGACTTGATGAGATTAAAAGTGTGAAGAACTCCAAAGTACACTAATGGGAAAACTCCAATTCATGTTACTTGACAGAGGAGGGTTATATTTTCTGCTAATTTGAACAAAGTACATCAATCACCATTCATCACTAGTTGACAGACACTCAGTTGTGCTCATAAGTGGGGATGTAAACCTACAACCTTTTTTTTTTCCAACCTTACCTTGAAAATATGTGTAGCAGTGAGTAAAGTATGTGGTGGATGACGTGATAACACATTTTCTCTGAATGTTATTTTCATCTGAAGGATGGCATGACATTAATTTCATTCGTCATTTTCAGCGTAGAAAGCGTCGAGTGAATGACGTAAACAATCATCGAGACTTACAAGCGCTTTATTGAAAGTCGACACAGGAGAGGACGAGTGAATCTATTTGCGAACGACGACGTCACCCCGTTAGCGACGTGAGACGACATGAATGAGCTTTTTTTTGCTCGCGTCAAGCGAATCAAGGGCCGGTCTTATTGTTTTGCGACTTTGTGACACGTCGATTAAATCTGTCTACTCTGTGATCCTCTAAAGTGGCGCATCGGGGAGCAGCAGCGAATCGGAGAGCAGCTCCGAGTCGGACACGGACGAATCGGAGAGCAGCTCCAGTGACAGCGAGTATAACCAGGCCGCCCGCGCCGCCTCCCCCGAGGTACCACGACAAGCATGCGTGTGTTAACAATGACACGATGCATATTGACAGGCTTTGTTCCACCCACAAATGCGTGACCATGTGTGGGCTTATATCAGCTGTATCCTTTTCTTGTCTTGTCCTATTACCGATTGAATTAATGGAGATGTCAGTCGTATTTTCATCAAACCGAGTTCCGTTTTTCATATTTTCCCCTACCCAAATATCTGACTGAACCGTAACCCAAATACAGTACGATGCAATGTAGAAACAGTATTCAACACTGCAATCTACAATTGCGATAACAGAAATATTTTAAATTAATACATATTTGATGAGCTTTGTAAAGGCATCATTTTATATTTATATTGTAAAACTTGTTGATGTTACACGTTTGGCTCAGTCTAAACAATAACCAACTGTCCATGAATAGACGGCATCCATACAAAAAAATGTTTTCATATCCCTGTGTTTAATTGTGTTATATCACACATCATAGTATCATATACACTATACTTTTTTTTTTTTTTTTTTTTTACAATTTGCACACAATGTACAAATAATTACTACAACATAATCATACTGTTAATTATAACATCCCGACATGTGCTATTTTAGTCTGCTGTTTCTTTTTCTTATCCTGAACAAAAACATAAGCGCACTTTTGTTTTTTCTACAAGCTGAAATCAAACCCTTAATTCAGACTGTTTCAAATGGTGGTCAGATCAGTCACTGACTGATTTTGTAACCGGACACTCTTCAATAAACAAACAAATAAATAAATAAATAGATAAACAAATAAATTTGGTGCCAGTGGGTACTTTTTAGCCCCAAGGATAGCATGAGTAGCCCATGGGTCTGTTCTATCAATTCCAGTGGTGGGACACTGTGACTTACTAAGAAGAATTAAAACAGGAGAAGAATGTTGACGTTTATTTATTTATTTATTTATTTATTTAAACATAACGTGTTACACATTCTGAACCAAGCATTGTATATTTTGTTTGAAAAGAAGTTCGGAAAATGAATGAATGAATGAATGAATGAATGCATGAATGAATGAAATTGCTGTTTTATTTCCCCAAATATTTCAAAATATGTCCTATCCGAGCTGTATTTTTAATACTGTGATATGTTGTTGCTCACGGTTATCATACAGTCAAATTTGAAGATTGGCCGACGCCAGATTGAGCTCTCATCCGTCCATCTCTTCTATTTTTTTATGTGAGAATATAAGGATGCCGGATTCATTATTATTGCAATCAAAATAAAAATGTTCAATTCATTAACATGTTTTATCTAAATATGTATACCTGTTAGGAGTGTCTGGCGATTACAAATTTAAATCGTAATTAATTGCATTACTTCAATAATTAACTCACGATTAATCACAAATTTTTATATCTGCTGTAAATGTCCAACTAAATGTGTTTTTCCTATTTTTTTTCTTACTCTTGTTAACATAAAAGTGGGGGAAATGATAAATAGAAATATAGCTGCATCCTTTAGTCATTGATACAATAATGTCCCAATAATTCATAAAATTTAGTTAAAATGAAAAACATTTACTATAAAAAAAAAAAAAAGTGTGATATATTTGTGCTGAGGTCATCTGTAAGACACTGGTGACATCTCAGTGCATTTCCTTTTCATATTAAGCACATATCTAATCTTTAACATGAAATAATGTGTGAAACTCAACACATTTTTAAAATTGTAAAATCCAACTTGACCCCAGTCTCCACAAATGTATGCATTATTATTACATTTATCTCTGCAAAATTTTGAACAGGCTTTCTAAGTAACGGACGCTCATTAATTGTACTTTTTTTAAAATTGTGGCGTTCAAGGAATTTTAAATGAACTCAAAATTAATATACTAATTTTGACACCACTTATACCTGTATAAAGATGCATATAGTGTGCTGCTATATGTGAAATATTTGTTGCTACCCTGCAGCCTGAGCCGTCCTCAACTAACAAGTGGCAGCTGGACAGCTGGTTGAACAAAGTCCAAGCTCAAACGAAACCTCCGGTAGCCCCACAGCAAGATCATCATGGCACAGGTTGGTAATTGTGTATACAAACGTCCAAAAAAAATAATAAAAAAGACGATTTCTAACTCGGACGTTAGTCACCTTGGTTGAATGAATCTGGAAAGTCTGTGCTTTAACCATCCACTGGCCAGGTTCCGTCACCCAGAGTCAGGAAACCTTCTCACAGCGCAGCGAAGCAGCAGGAGTCGGTGCTGCGGCCAAAAGCAAACCTGGTGGAGCCGGCGGTGCTGCTCTGCCCACAGCGCCAGCGGTGGAGCACAAAGATGCCAGGGGAACGTTCTGGTAACAACTGCATTCATCTGCTTCAACATAGGAAATACATCAAATACAAAATTTGTCAATTTTGTTTTGGGGTTTGTATTGAAGGTTGAGTGACCTTAGTGATGTTCTTCCCATTAAAAAAAAAAAAAAATCAATCATGTTTGTGTTTCGCAGCCCAGGCAGGGAGAAAACGAAGGCCAAACTCAGCCAGAAGACATCGGGTGAGGGTCAGAGGTCAAAGATGAGGCTGTCGCCGGGACTGATGTCCGGACAAGAGGTCGCCACGCCGAGGAGGACCACGACAGGGAAGAAGCAGCCCAGACGGACAGAGAGGTCAAACAGTGTGGAGGATAATCAGAGTCAGACATGGAGCAGATCAAACCAACAAAGGTGAGGGAGGAAGGAACACGCACGAACATTGAGGGAAAACGTCCACCGGTCATCGTTTGGCAAATAAAAACACTTCAAACATTAACTTCAAATCGGAAAAGCAAAGGTAATATAATATGTCAAACATGATGAGCTGCTCTTTGGCAGGAAACGAATTGAATGAATACACGCGTTTACTCATTTGAAAAGGATCAGTTTGCGAACGTCACATGACCAAACTCAGACAAAAAGGTGAGCCATGATTGGTTGTTACATGAGCCCTGGGCGACTACGATATCGTTTTCAATGGACTGCAAGCGGCCAAATGGCCGCCCCGAGGATGGATAATAACAGCTGGATTGTGCTGATTCATTCATATTTCACAAACATAATATTTACGGAAAATTCTGTGTTTCGACTTTTTTTTTCTGTGGGCATCTTTGACTTGACTTCCACTTTAATATTGTGAATACTGACTTTTGTTAATTGTGCAAAAGCTGAATTTCTGATATTGTTAACCGATGTCCATTGAGAGTCAATTTCCATTTTAGGCCATCGGCCCCTTTTTATTTGCCAAACAACATCTTTAGTGTTTAAAAAAAAAAAAAAAATCCCTCTAAAAACACATTATACTTCAGATTAACTTTTAAAAAAAAACTCATTTGTAGCAATAAAAATATTAGTTTTTCTCAAATTATATCGTGAAAGTGCCCATGTGATGTAAAAATCTTTGACTTGCAAATACGCTCGATCGTATTTGAAAATACTTTTAAACGTATTTGCAAGTACAGCCGCTAAATGCTAATAACTTAGCATTGTTTCCCATAATCCCATTGGGTATTGACTTGTGCATGTGCAAGTTAAAAAAAAAAAAAAAAAAAAATGTTTTTGGCTTTCATTATATCATTATGTTCAAAATTAAGTAAACGTATTCAGGATTTTTGTGGATGAAGTTTGCTGTCATTCAAAGTAAAACAGAGCAGCTAGTAACTAGATTTATTTTTTATTTTTTTTATATTAAACATGTTTTTTTTTTTTTTTGTTTATTTAATCACCTCCCGCTTCTCATAATTGCTGTGTGGTCAGTAGCCCTGCAGTGAGGGAAAAGGACCTGCACCCTCCTTCCTCCCTGGAGCATCAGAACCCGCCCAGGCCGAGAACCAAACCACCCAGTGGGAAAACAGCTCCCAGGAAAGAACCTCGAAGTTCCAGCAACTCAAATAACACAGTTGTACAACCACTCGCACTCCAGCAAACAACTGTGCCAATACCGACTGTCAGCATCAACCAGGTTAGTTTTGCATTGTGTTGTGAAACAATGGCGGGAAGAAATGTCGCTTCGCATTATCCAATGAGCGCTTCATCTTCGGGTATTCTGGATCAATATTTGCTGGTTGAAATACAGCGTGAGAATGCAGTAGATGACAAAATAAATCAAATGTGTTATTTAGTAGGCTGAGAAAGCACACACAAATTCATAGTACTTCAAATGAAATTGTTTGTTATCATTACTACTATTGTTGTTTAAAGACTAATCGTAGCAAGCAAAGGGTTTGATATTAAATTTTATATCCTCTGGGCTGAGTTGAGGGTGATTTGGATCCTTAGCAAAAAATCTGGAGCTTTTAAATAATCAAGTCATGAAAACTCACGAATGTTATAAAAAAAAAAAACCCTCAAGTAATCTTGACTCATCCAAAGATCAATACGAGCACCTTTAAAGGAACACAGGAAGTAACGATCGCTTTTACGCACCACTGACGGTGCGTTGTGATCGAGTTCACCTTTCGGGCTTTGTGTTTGTCGCCTTTTGAAAAAGAAACATGAGAACACATGGGAAAGATACGAATAAAAACAGGCAGAATCCAGCAAGTGAAAATATATGACCTCATACACGACCTCGAGAGCAAGTAAACGGCAAACTAATCTGTCATGCAGAAAACAAGACAGGCATGACCTTGACATCTTCCACGGTTTTCTGAAATGTTTATGATTCAGTTAAGCAGTCACAAGTTCAAACCACAAACCTACATTCTTTACACGCCTTTTATGTTTGCCAATAATAGTAGTTCCAAGTTCAACAAATTATGTTTCTTGATTCCACTAAAGGCTTGACCTTAGTTAATGAGCATGGCTTAATTAGTTGCATGTACAATCTCTACTTGGCATTCTAGACTAACAGAATGCAAAATCTTTGAACATTTCTTAACTCATTCACTGCCATGGACGGAAAAAGACGCCAAATGATGCATTTTTGCTGGGCTGGCAGTGAACGTTAAGGAGTTTTGCACTGACAATTTGTAAAGTCTGTCAAGTGTTCATGGCAAAGATGGCCGCTTCATGTGCGTGCGACAGACATCATCTTGCATTTGCGTGACGTGTGAGCCGCGAATGTCGGCCACATTCAAACAATAGCGAGCCAAAACGTGTTTCGTTTCACAGATCAGTAAAACACGTCTGTCTGCTCTGCCTTTGTTTGCATTATGTCATCATTATCGTATGCTGTGAAAATACATATTTGGCTTACTTTGCCAAGTTCTACATCAGTCGATATACTACGCTAAACTGGCAGAGGCACAAGAGCACCTTTATGTATTTTTTTCTGTGCTAGAAAATTAAGTGATTACCAGGGTTATTATAGTTTTGGAATTTTCATTTTTATTTCGTTTTGAGTTTTGTTTTTTAAATTTAGTTAGTTTTCATTAGTTTTCAATATGGTTCTGTTAGTTTTTATTAGTTTTAGTTGTTTAATAAATGCTTATAGTTTTAATTTAGTTTTCGTTAGGTTCATTATTATTATTATTATTATTTTTAAGTGTATTATTTGTGCACAATATTTAAAAAAAAAAAAACACCATGGGAGTGACGTTGAAGTTGCTTTTCTACTGGCTGCTGCTAGATGACGTCACTTCTGTGTGACACACTTTCAAACGTCCTTATTCCGGTTAATATCAACACCACATTTAAAATCAACCCCAAAGGCTCATACATTAAATTAATTACCAAAAGACTAAAACGAAAGACATTTTCACTATAATTATAGTTTGTTTTGTAAACTGTAGTTTCAGTTAGTTTTCGTTTTTTAAAAAGCATTTTTGTTTTTAATTTATTTCGTTAACGTTATTATTATTAGTTTAGTTATTTTGTTAGTTTTAGTGAACTAAAATAACCTTGGTGATTACCAATATGGATGGTATGTTGAGCCAGTGAGCAACATGAGCCAATAAAAGCAAATAAACCCAAATAATTGTGGGCTTATTATCTATACATGATCTTTAATGTCTCATCCTGTCCACAGTTGTGAAGACTGATTTTATTTTTCATGCTTTACTTGTCATCAAACAGGACAAGAGAAAGCACCGAGGCCCGAGTAGCAAAATCACACCCAAGTCCAGAGAGTTTGTCGAAACGGATTCTTCCTCCTCCTCGTCGGAATGCCAGTCGGATTCGGAGGAAGTCGTGAAAATCCCCGCGTTGCCGCTTCAGTCAACACGTGCGGCAATTAACACGCAGCCTCAGTCCAATTCCTACACCCCCCCTCTTCACTGTTTTGGCTCGGCCAGCACTATGGGAAGTTTGGGAGTCTTCGGAGGGAAGGGACTTTGTGTTCAAGATGGTGGCACTAGTGTGACCAGCAGTATTAGTAGTAGCGCTAGTAGCAGCAGCGGCGGCACTGGGAGTAGTAGCACGCTAAGCATTATCAACATAAGTGGGTCATTTGGCATCTCTGTTCCTGACCCGGGAGGGTTCGGTGGACCGTGCAAGAACCCGGAGTCCTTGTCACCACACTTCAACATGGGACAAGATTTGCCTCTCTCCCCACTTATGGAATACCACGAGACTCAGAGTCTATGGGTGAAAATCGACCTGAGCTTGCTTAACAGGGTGCCGGGCCAGAGTTTTGGTCAAACATCTCGGCTGGGGATGATCGAAAAAGACGGAAATGAAGGAAGAGGATGCGAGAGGTCAGGGGAAAGGGTCATGGCGTCGGACAGAGAGAGACAAAAACAAGGTGATAGAGAGTGGCAAGGCCTCAGGGAAAGAGCCAAGTTACCGAAAGGGGAGCAGCAGAATGAAGAAAATGAGCCATTAGCGCACGACGCAGAGAGGCAGTGTGACAGCAGCAGATTAACGGAGAGGGACAGGCAGGCGGACAGAGAGGAGAGAGAAAGGTTCAACCTAGGAGAGCGAGACAAGGTGACGGAAAGAAGAGAAAAGGGATGCCAGGGGCCGAGGGGGCTGGACAACACCCCCGTGCAGGAGAAGAGTCTTCCGAGGCTGCCTGGCAGGACGGAAAGAGGAGAGAGCGGAGGAAAACACAGGAGGCAAGCTACTGGCAGCTCGCTGGTCCCCACAGAGAAGCACACCAGCAAGAGCAAGCGAAAACACAAGGTTGAAACGGTTTGACTTGCAAAGTACTTCAAAAACATCATGACGACGTTTCTATACAGACATTAAATTAGTCTGTATTACAATACAAAATACGGAATAAAACAAATTCAGGCTACCTGGTTGGTTACTGACCCTAAAGCTAGCTAGCTACTAGCTAGCTCTCGCGCTCTCTCTCACCTGATTCCGAGCTAGCTACCAATGCGAGCTAGCGTACCTTCAAAGTTACAGAGTTACAATTAGATGTAAAATTTGAAATAAATCCACAGCAAGTGAAGGCTGTAGTACTGTGTGACTTACAATATGTAGACATCCATAGAAATAATGTCTATGCAGACATTTATGGAGGGTTAACTCATTCACTCGCCGCCATTTTCACATTTTGCAATCCAGTTCGCTCCCGACTGTTTTACTGTATTTTGACTGATTTTGCAAGGCCCACAGAATATTGGGTTCAATTGCTATAAAAACATGGAACCCATCAAAAGAAAGATTAAAGTCTCTTCTTTCATCAGGAAAGAAAAGTATGTTTCTATCTGTTTCCGTATTGCAGCAATTAGCATTAGAAGAGAGCTAAGTTTCATCAGTTTTCACAAATCTATTTAAAATTGTAAGTAATTTAGCTTTTTTTCTACATGACCCTGGATGGTCTCCTTTTCTCTGCTGCCACCTGCTGGCCATTTGTGTAATAACTACCATTTCTGCAACCGTTCTTTGCAGTTGAGAGGCTGCATCAAAGCCTTTTGTATGCTCTAGCATAAAAACAAAACAAAAAACGTATAAATACGTCTTTGGGACACTTAAAACATTTAAAAAAAACGTATTTACACGTTATTGGGAGCAAATGAGTTAATCACTGAGCTACGATAGTCGGAAGGGAAATCCATGAGTTACTTTACTCTTGTTAACTCATTACCTATATACTATTTATTTTGCTCATCTAAAATTAAATACAAATATTTCAAATTATTTGCATTTTACATGATTACTTCTTATCGTCAAGGACAGTAATATTGCGTCATGCGTCTAGCACCCTCTACTGACAAGCCTCCACTGCCCCGTGGCTATAAATTGACTTTGTCTTGCTTGTTGTGCACAATCCCCGCCGCCTTTTCCAACTCGTTGTTTGTCTTCTTTCTATTCCCAGTTGGACCACATGGAGCCATCCGGCAACAGCAATAAAAAGCTACAATTGGACAAAGACTGTCAGCTCCTTCCACCTTGTATCTCCCCAATACACAACCACAAAAACAACTCCATGGAGTAAGTACTGACACTCAGCACACACGCTGTTATGTTCAATGATACGCGGCGTGTGTCAGTATACACAAATATATATATATATATATATATATATATAGTATGTGCGGAGAAAGAGGGCAAGCTTGCAAAAGTGTCCAAATCTTCCTTGGTCATTTTTGATCCATAACAAGTGCCAAATGCTTCCGCCTAACTCACTGCTAGAGATGACGAAGGATCCATATTTAAAACCTCCTAAACCACAAAGTGGTTTCAATTAAAATGGAATGTTAATGAAAGTAGTGGGGGGGGCACAAATTTCATGATGACACTAATGACATTCGATGTCCTCTTTGTGAATTTCTAAAAACAGATGAAGCCGACTTTCTCGTTGCATAAAAATCAACGTGGCGTCGACTGAGATTTACTAAGCATCTCATCACAATGGCGGTTATATAGCAAGGAAAGAAGGGAGGGAAAGTCGGGGGTGACCTGGAGTTGAACCCTCGACATTGTGCGGCAGACGCCTCAGTGTGCTCAGTGTGTCTGTATTTCACCCAAGAGGCTTTTTATAGTAGCTGTAAACTGGCTGATGTGATTACCCGACTCGGAGCCTTTCACCATTTTCTAATCTGTGACTTTTGACAGATTATCGCCGCTCAGTCGGTGAAATCGTGACAATAATAAATTAATGGCGGAAAATGAGAGTTTGGGAAAAGCGGCTTTGCAAATTTGAAAGCTGGAAAATATCCAACATTTCATAAAATGCATAAATAATATTTGGCAGATATCATGTGGTCATTTTGTGCTTCAACATTGGTTGGTAGTTGTCATCCTCAAATATTCATAACTGCCCTGGAAAACACACACCTACCAGCATTTCATTTAGAAGCGTGTGCATATTAGCATAGTCATGCACGTTGCTCACATCCATTATTGTGTACAGCGCACAGACAAACACACGCACACTCGCACGCTCAGCCACTAATTAGTTTTGTCTCCCAGGTTTTGTATATTATCACTAATGTGGAGGCCTGCGGTGCTGTTCTGCAAGCTCAGCAACTTTTGCATTGCATCAACCCCCCAGAGCTTCTCGGGAGAGGAAAAACAAAAAAATATTATCTCTGGTGTTGCAAACAATATGAGTCACAGGAGCTACAATGAGGCAACTGAGGGATTCATCATCAGGAAAGGGAAAGAAAAGAGCACTTTAACTTTCTAAACTATCATTCCACTACAAGTGAAGTCTCTCAACATCATATGGTGGATAGCACAGCACGGAAAGTATTCAGAATTTTGTTTTTTTTGCTCTCCATGTTTTGAAGAGATTTAGAGGACAAAATGAATTGACAAGTACATTTATTCAAAGAACATGTTTGTTCACATTCACATTATTTTATTGATACCTGATAGGGCAATTTTCCCAGTCACAACATGAAAACAATCATGACAAACAGGGCTTTCACCACTCCGAGTTTCTTATTTTAGTTATTAAAAAATAAAAATAAACAATAGGAAGTGGGAGGGAAAAACCAAGTACCAAGCTTGGTTCTTGTAAGGGGGGCACAGTGTGTACCTGGAAAAAAAAAAAAAACCTGAGATAGATAACCATCATAGAAGACGTTGTGGTTACATTGGATATAGATTATTTTCCCCACAAGTGATAGACTATGCATATGCTAATGTTATTCTGAACATTTCCAGATATTTAGGTAGAACATATCCAACATTGTGGTCTATGTCTACTATAAAATGCTGACTAAGACTTTTTTTTTTTTTTTTTTAAGAAAAAAAAAAAGAGATCCCAAATCGAGGGGGTTGTTACAACAAACAAATCATTTTCACATGGTTTAGACATATACCAGTATCTTGGCAGTACCTAGGGGTTTAAAAAAAAATTAAAAAAAAAATGAACCACTGATTTATATTGCATTTCAGACACAATGGAACTCAGTATGTTTTAAAAAGTTTAATTAAAAGTACAATATTAAAAATCATTTATAGAGTCAAAAATATTTCAAAGTAAAGCGATAAGAGAAAATAGCTTACTAGCAGAGTGTACAGTACAAAAAAACAAATTTTGTCCATTTTGGGGCATTTAAACTTTATTGGTATGTTTGTGAATTTCTATTTATTCATATTATTTACTTATAATAGAAGATAGCAGCAAACTGAGGGACCGTATAATACACAAGTAGAGGGAACAAATTGCTTTTTAAGGCTGATTTGACAAGGGTTTGTGGGGGAGGTATTATACATGGAATTTTATTTTTTTTTTTTTTTTTTTCACTTAGTCACTTAGACAGACGGACAGAAAGATTCTGGGTTTTTCTGTTTCAGCTCCAGAAGCACGAAAAACCACACATGTAAATGCTGCTTGACATTTTGGGTAGCTTTACCCCATTTTACTTTGTATAATACAAACGAAGAGGTTAATGTTTTTTTTTTAAGTTCCTTTTACAGTTCTTTCTTAAATGAATTTCTCCTTTTAATTGAATGTTTCCATGCACTACAAGACCCGACAATCAGGTTCTAGGACTGGGAAATACAAAACTGAATGAGGTCAACATCAACTGGCAATCTGTGGTATGTTTATTTCAGGATTAGGATGATGGAGTGCACATTGGAACACAACGATGTTCATGGCTTTATTTTTTTTAGAGGGGGGGAAAAAAAAAAACATTTTTATGACTCATCCTCCTCATATTTAGCTGTTTACTTGAAAGTATGAAGACAAAGCTGCCATATTGCTCCAAACCGCCAAAATGTATTTCCTCAACAAATATGACGTCACGCCATTTCGATGCAATAAGCTCAAACGTTAAAGCGAGCGTCTCGTCAGATCCGCCGGCACATTTATTGCGTCTTTAAAAGTGCCCGTGTGCGTGTTCCTCAGATCTCTAAACCGGAAACAGTCCCGACGGCAAGATGAGAAGCTCCTTCCTCCACTACTGTCCCCGCTTTCTGAAGAGCCCCCTCACAAACGTACCTGTGAGAGCAGTTCATCTCTCGGCCAGGATGGCGGCGGCGGCGCCACCTCGGCGGCGGCTTCCTCCACACACAGACACAGGAGAGGAGAGAGCAGAGGATTATCACATGCCAGGAATGTTGCCACAAGTGTAAGTCTGAAGATGTGCACGGTTGTTAACTGGAGCTGCTAAATTGCTTATTTATGACGGTATATTGTTATATCATCAAAAAGCTTGCCGGTCCCTCCCTTCTAACAGCAAACAGATCATCATAGCAAGAAGCCCTGCGGAGACAGTTTCCATGCCAACGGACAGTCCAACTCAGATGCGTGGTCAGAACCTCTGACAGAACCTGCAGAACCTCCCAGACCAAGACTGTCCTTTAGTGACACGTACGTGCAAACACAGAGACAGTTACACGAAAAATACAACCCGAACCCAATAATTATGGCTTACATTTAACTTGTTTTTTTTTCTTTCCATTTTTATCTTGGACTCTTAATGTTCCCCTTTGTTAGCAGAGACATACTTCATGTTTATTTTGCTGAATAAGATGACTCATATGATTTAATTGCACAGTCGAGCCTGTTTAAGCTAAAATAAATAAATCAAGTCGTGTAGGAAAGCGCAGATCCTCATCCGAAAAAAAAAAAAAAAAACACATTTTCCCTGAGTCTACTCTAACTGTCTAAGACATTTATCTTCCTGCGTTCAATTATAAAGCACCACGTGACCCCGCCTGAGTTATATTTGGACCCACCATGTAGACATTTATTTTGTTTTCACTTGAACATGAAGAAGAGTTTTTGGTTGTTTTTGGCTGAATGACTTGTATTATTTATGCCTATTTATATGAGGGAGTGGGAATCTTTGACTGTCTCACGAGATTCGATTCCGAATTTTGGGTGGCAATTTGATTCAGAGTCGATTTTCATTTCAAAAAGTATTTGATTGACTGCTTCATTTTATAGATGAGCAAATAAATGGTCATGATTGTACTCGCTCATGCTAAGTAGCGCGCGACTCGCGGCACTTTTATCCCTCAAAAGAACGGCCATTCATACAAAACGCTTCAGGAATGTATACAGAGAAGAATCTTAACATTACTCGCCGGCATATGCTGCAAAATAACAACTTTTATTGGCATAACCTGATCTAATCGTGACTTTTTCCTTCTACTCTCTAACGTGGCTACAACTTAACTGTGTATCAGAATGCACGGAACCACACTGCCCCTAATTGGCCAAATCGGGTACAACATGAACTGCCTTCCCAGTACACAAACAATGGCAAGACAGTATCAAATAAAATCCATTTTAGGACATTTAAAATCGATTCGGAATTGTACTAAACGAGAATCCATTTATATGTCCTCATTTTTATGTCCTCCGTGCTGTGTGCAGTGTCCACAGTGCAGACTACTATATGCAGGAGGCCAAAAGGCTAAAGCACAAGGCTGATGCTTTGGTAAGTTTATCCGCAAGCACGACTAGATCAAGATCTTACACACACAATGACACTTACACAAACTGGTGCATGCTGGGAGTTAGCTACACAAAGATGAAAAAAAAATAAAAACACAGAAATAATAAAGCATTGAGCTTGGTTGTGTGCATTATTGTTTCAAGGACTACATTGTACAATTGTGTTGCACCATTTTGTCCAAGCGAACATTGCATTCAAGGACAAATGATGCCTCCAACATTATACATGATCAAAATAATTATCTGATTAAAATGTAGTCAACTGTTATTTAGCTTATATTTACATATTGTTTCCTCCGATTTATCTGCGGATTTTGCGACAAGACAAGACAATCTAATACAAAGTGCAGGTGTCTAATTGTTTCATTTTTCTCCGTCTCTGTTTGCAGATGGACAAATTTGGTAAAGCGGTGAACTACGCGGACGGCGCGCTCTCGTTCATTGAGTGTGGAAACGCGATGGAGCGGGATCCTCTGGAGGCCAAATCTCCGTACACAATGTACTCGGAAACCGTCGAGCTCATCAGGTATGCGTTACGAGTCGCGTCGGTCAGTGAAATGGATGAAAACTATTCATAAAGACCAAACAGGAAAAAAAAAAGAATCAAGTTGTAAACACAAAACGGACTTTTACAGCTAAGTTAGCAAGTAGCTCAGTAGCTTTTTGAGACACCGATCATAAACTTGAGTGAGATTTTAATTCCAAATGTGCGTCTCCATCCGAGAGTTCAACCCAAGATAAGTCGGAAATTCTCACAAATAAATACTGGTTGGCAATATTTGACCTGCTCTGCTCTCCCCTCTGGAATGGTGTAAAAGTTTGTGGTTCCTCATAGTTTTTAGGGATGTTAATCCTTTTAAAAAAAAAAAAACAACACTGACAGTGGGAAATAATTTTCATTAATATTGCACAACTTCTTTTATCCATCCGTCCATCCATTTTTTCTTGACCGCTTATTCCTCACAAGGGCTGCGGGGGGTGCTGGAGCCTATCTCAGCTGGCTCTGGGCATTAGGCGGGGTTATTACACCCTGGACTGGTCGCCAGCCAATCGCAGCAACTTCTTTTGCCATTTTCTTTCAGTTTTACTAGAATGTCACTTGGTGGCCCCTTCTCAAGGTTTTATTTTTTTTTCCCTGATGTTTTTTTTTTTTGTTTTTTTTCCTTGCCCTTTTTTGGTTTGATCAGGGGATGTCGTTGCTATTTGTCAACTGTGGGCATGTGAATAAACTTGACTTGACTTGACTTGACTTGGAATGATTACTAGAAAGAACACTGCAAATTTTTATCAAATGTATAAGTAGATGTGCACAAAAATCCATATGTTAATAGATATCCACACACTATATAAATTACTTCAATTACTGTGAAATTCAGTTTTATGTTTAAAAATGAAGAAAAAAGGTTAACAAAAGAAAGGAAAAAACAAATCCTGGGTCCACAAAATTATCCATCTGCATGCATTTTATGTCACTTCTTGATCATTGCAATTCATGATCATCTTTAAAAAAAAAAAAAAAAAAATGTGGCTAAAATACACAAAAACAGAAACATTCAATTGGAATCATATTGCATTATTCGGGTACATAACTCAGTTACAATGAAATAGCGGAAGTCATAGACGACATCTTGTATAACAGGAGACAAGTTGAAGGCAGCCGTTCTTAACTGAAGGACTCGAGTTTTTGCTCATCCATCCTACACGAGTGTCCTTGAGCAAGACACTCTTGACTTTTGCTTCAGGGCTGTCAATGTGCATCTTT
Organism: Festucalex cinctus; assembly: GCF_051991245.1. Lineage (NCBI taxonomy): Eukaryota > Metazoa > Chordata > Actinopteri > Syngnathiformes > Syngnathidae > Festucalex > Festucalex cinctus. Next base: position 1,003,420 of record NC_135419.1, on the reverse strand, counting down.
GGTCTCCCGAGTGGAGGGAATAGGAGGAAGGACGCACGTTTTGCTAAAGATCAACAAAGCGTATGTAACGATTATCGGCCGGTTGTAACTTTTTGCAACCTCAGTTCCAAAGGAATTGAGCTCCTGTGGCCTGAACATGCCACTGTGGGGGGTGGGGAGCACAAGAACATCCCCCACAAACAGCCACAAATGCTCTGATTGACACGCGCACGCGCACACACACACAAATCAGAACAGTAAAAGCCTTCTTAGAAACTTGACTTTCTTATTTTGCAACAGAACAATGAATTATGAAATGTTATGTTTGCCATTTGTGAAATGTTGACTCCATGAAATGTCATGAAAATGTTCCATTGCAGTGGCAGATTCTCCACTAAACTTTCATGTGTATGCACGTTTTAACAGTGTAAGCTAGGTAACATTTCATTTGAGGTAGTCAATTGTACGTGTTGCATTGGTTGAATTCTGACCTTAGAATCTTAACACACATGGGATCCAGATTCAATCTGATTAGTCTACCAAAAATCTCCCCCAGCTGGTAACTTTCCACTGTGGTCTCAACCGGCCCCCCTGGTGTGGAGGCCGCCGCCTTCCCAATTTAAAAGCACGCTCCCTGCGTGCTGCTCTCTCTCTTCTCCGCTGCTCTTTGGCTCCCGCTTCTTCGCTGCTCCTTGGCTCCTTCCTGGTCTCCATTGGCGCGGCTGCCAGACAAAGGGCTAGCCCAGCTAGCTTAACCTCCAGCACACGGCAACGCACAGAAGCCATCGCGTGTAGCGACAGGCGCAGCGAAACACGCTGCTTTTGGTCCCTGCACAAGGCTCAAACGGATGGTGCCTTTCCAGGCACACTAGGCCTCAAACCAAAAAGGGCCCGTCCCAGCCAGCAGGTTGACCCCGTGACGCTCAGTTGGCCAGCCGGACGACCTGTCTCTCCCTCTCCTGAACTGAACCTTCTTCATCCCTTCTTCAAACGAGCTTGGCGAGTCTCCATCCAGGGTCCTGCTTCTCAGACCAACCCCATCTGTAAGTGCAACTTTGCAGGCCTTTGCCCTAGTACAAATTGGTGCAAACTAGGTTGATTGTGGGTCCCATGTTGGTTTGATTTAAGAAGTCTATCACCTTGGTTAAGACCGTTTCTCTTTTCTTCTTTTCTCCTTTGATTATTTTTTTTATTTTTTTAGTTCTCGTTTCATTTCCTATCATAGTAGTTAGTTTTGCTTCTTGAAATTCTAAGTAGATTATCCCACCTAGGTTAGAGAATAAACGTGCACAAAACTCAACCCCTGGTTTACTGTGTGTGTGTTTCATCAATTTATAGTGACCTCTAAGCTGAACAAAGAACTCACAAAATTGTAGTAAGGGCACAACCTTCATTTTAATGACTGATTCAACGAGGTTCTCATCTGTTATCCTGATAAAATTATCAAAAAGAGATGTGGTGCTCCGCAGGCAAGCTCAACTTAATTTAAATATTAAGTTTGAGTCTCCTTCAATTAATGAGCCAATTGATTATTAATTTAATAATTAACAATTATTGATTTAATAATTAATTGGACCGATTTCCCTTACATAATGGTGCCCCTTTGGTGAGGCCAATTTATGTTACATATTTTGTGAAACACACACATGTAACAATCCAAAAACAGCTTAGTGCAGCGTGTTCTTCTGGGAAAATTTCAGCTCGTTTCCATAGCAACCTAACTAAAACTTTATGCCAGAGCCAATCCGCTGTATAAAAGCAGTGTATTTGAAGCACTAAATAACAGTCTAACGACTAGTTATTGAGAAGAGAATGAATTTGTCGACTATGTGAATGTGACACACACAAAAGTGGAAGAGTAACGATCACATTTTTTTTATTGCATGCAAAACTTTTAGGCCTGGGAATGTTTTTTCTAACTTGTCACGAATTCTGATTGGGTTAAAAATATATTCCAAACCTCACGTGGCGCAATCAGCTTAGCTACCTGATTACGTTACAAGCCTTTAGGCTGAGGAAATAGTCTAGTGCACGAAATTCTGCATTCAGACCACCATTTGAGTCACAGCACACTTCTCAAGGTGTTAAGTTGACTCCCTTTTGTCGGGTTTAGCGTAAGGCACATGGTGCTAAAACTGCTAGCCTTTTGTGTAAAACACACGTGTTAAGATCCGCCATCTTTGGAGGCGTATCCTTAACTCAACTGGGATTCAGGTAACCACCCCTTGAAACCAGTCGACCAATAAACTAATTTGAGGGGCGGGCCCAACGGCCAGACTTCCAAGTCGCTCCTCATTTGGCTGTGGCCCCCAAGAGGATCACATCTCACCACGTGACCCCCCACTGAGAGCCCAGTCTCTGCCAAATTGTAGCACTGAACAACTAGTTATACAGTTCGCTTAAATTGTTGGAATTAGATGTCCATCTGATTAACACTTATAGTCTACTGTTTGCTTAATATTCATATTGCTACACGGCCAGCTGCCAAACTACAGCTAGTATAGTTGATTCCTGCTTTCTAGCAACTCACGTGTGAAGAGGGACACACCGCAGCCCCCTCCCCCCGTGAGCCCACTGTCTGCCTTCTTCAACATCGCATTCAAAGCACTTTATAATTTAAATAATCAAGTTACCGTGATTTGAAACTAATCGAGGGATTTAAATTACTACTGTACCGTCCTAATCTATGATTCTTACTGGATTTAAGACAATTTAACATCACGTGTCTTCGCCACTCTTAAACGTTACATTATAATATTTTTCCTACTCCTGTTTCACCAAGTGTTTACACTGAGTTTAGGGTTAATATTTTTGTACGTTTTGCACTTTTTAATCTTCATTAATTCCGTCGTGTTTAATGAATTAACACCGTTTTACAGTAAGTAGTAGTCGCGATATAAACCTATGGGAATTAAAACGTTTCCGTGGTTTCCGCTCCTTGATTTATTTAAATTATAATTATTAGTGTCTTCTTGATAATTCGGCGTCAGTGCCGCGCATAACAACACGCGCGATTATCCGTAAGGAGTGAATTTAACGTGTTTGACAGATTGACAGCTGGTGACATACGCACGCGCAACTTCCGGTGACGTGCCACTCATTGACAAAGTTTACGTTAGCGGCGTCTTGCTAACAACTTTGCTTGCCAAGTGCTACGATTTTAAAACTTGTGCAAGGTATTTAAACACTCGTTTTAAGACACATTCTGTGTCACTTACGAGCGACGGAGTTGTTTTGTCTATGCGGTAAAGTCATAAAACTTTATTGATCGAACAAAAGTACGACTCTATACTACACACAGGAGCCTCGTTGCGTTTTAAACGCCGACGGCGTCCTCCTGTGGCTATTCACGGTACCGCAGCCGAGGAACTTTTGCCAACAAAATTAAAACGCTTGATAACTTTAATTATTGACTAACCAAAGAGTTTGTTTAAATAATTAACCACCGTTTTCAAGTACTTAATTTTGTTTTAATTAAAAGCAACACTCAACTAGTAGTGTATAGCTTTTCTCGTTGTAGTAAAAGTGTTTACCCAATTTTTAGGCACTTTTGGAAACCTCTATTGAATTAAATGTAATTTTAATTTAATGTGACTGTCCTTAGTAGACTTTTGTTTCCTAAAACCTGTAACCTCAAACGTATGCTGTGGTTAATAGTAATTTAACAGACTAAATTGCTTAACACAATACTTTGTTGAGGGTCCTCAATTATTTAATGCATTGCCATTTAAAATAATTGGTAACATATTTGGATACCATCCTTTAATCTGTGCCTTAAGAATTTTGGTAAAACATTTTGAATCAACTAATTGGGCCCAAAAAGCCAATCTTTAAGCATTAAGCATTTCCAGCATTGTCTAATTGGCTAACAATTAGTCCTTCCAAATTGAGTAAAGTGAGCTTACGCATATCTTTGATATCATAACGCTACTTTTAACAATGGATGCTTTGGAAAATGCCCTTGCGACCGTGACTAACAATCTCATTCCAGGCTATGCCGACGCGACAGCCAGCGCTAGCGCAGAGATTCTTGACACCAACATTGCGCAACTCGTTTGCGACACTCAACAAGGGTCGTTAACCCACGAAGATATGGCACAAATCCTCAGCCGACTAATGGTGAATTTAGTGGCTAGGTGGAAATTGAGTGACCATGAACTCGAACAAGTGAAAAGCGTTCTGACAGCAGAACAGCAAATTCACGCCCAAGTTAGCAGCAAGCTAACAGAGTTGGAAGCATGGTTGCATGAATCTGACCGCGTGGACTTGGGAAACCAAGTTACAAAATTGACACAGGAACTCAAAGTGAGTACACAAACTGCCCGCACGCATGAACAAAATTGGCATAATGCCACATCTGAAATTCGTGAGCTAAAAGAATGCATTGTAGAACTATCAAATCAGCCCACTGAAGCCCATTGGATTGATCTCCAAACTGAGCATGAATTTGACAAGTACTTGCTAGCTCTCGCGAATGATGAAATTGCGGAATTAACTCAAAAGATTAGACTTTTGAAAAATGAACGCACTGAAGGAAAAAGGCAGACGTTTCGCTTGAAATCTCAGTTGATGGCAATGGAAGAAAAACTCCGGCGATTGCAGCATCCATCCTTCAACACTGGCCGGGATGACGAGTCATCCCAGGCTGAATCGAAATTGCAACAAGTCCCACACGGTAACACCAGGTGTCCATTGACACCGTCCCAAACCACTGCTTTGGAGGTCCCCGTTCAGGACCTGTCTCAGGTGAATTCTCCTTTGCATTTTGATCCACTTGTGGTGCACGCACCTGTTCCTTTTTCAGACGCTGCCACGTTGTCTGATGTGCAGCAGACTTCCTCTGCAAATCTTGGACCTGCTTCTCAGCCACCTGTGCCACTTCCGGTTCCCACTCGCTCCATGGCAAGCACTTCTCCAATTGCCGCTCAACACACACGGGGGCCCCCTCCCTCTGCAGTGTCACTGAGAGGAGCAAGCCCACCTGTCTCTGTGCTTCTACCGAGAAGCACACTTCTTGTTTCGGCACCCCCGCTAGGCGCCACGCCTTCTTGTGCGTCTCCAGTTGCTGCCAACCTTCCTTCTCCTGCTCAACAAGCAGATGCTTCTTCACCTCATCATGTGGCGCAACCAGGCATGTCTACAAAAGAGTTAGACACGATTGCCAAGCACATTCAGAAATTTCAGCCAAAACAAGATTGCTCTGATAACACTTCTGTGTACCTCAAAGACCTTGATTTTCATTTGAGGAGATTCCCACAGGCAACAACGGAAGACAAGATTTACCTCATGAAATTGACGTCAACTCGAGAAGTAAGTGATTGGATCGACCGCCAGCCGATCCACATCTTGAATGATTATCGAGCACTGTGTCACGCATTGTCTCGTGAATTTGATGGCCCAGTATCAGCAATGAGCTTTCTTGCTGCCTGGTCAGTAAAACAAGGCCGAAAGGAATCACCCAGCCTGTATTATAGTCGCCTGCGCAAGGCATACTTTGGGCATCGTAACGAACCCAACATGGAAGAACAGGTAGAATTCAAAACACTATTTTTGAACAACCTCCACCCAAACACAAGCCGCCTCTTGGGCGTGACAACTTGTCCTCGCACGCTAAGTAGCCTAGAGCTACGTGAACTTGCATCCAAGGCCTTTGTGTTTTTACGCGAAAACGCTGCTAAATCAGTGGAATCCTCTGTTTACCATGTTGCAGGTGGTTCAGACGAGGTCGAACGACAGTCCGAATCACAGCAAAGCGACGATGACATCGCCGCTTCCCCATCAAATCCTGCACAACGGCCTCAAAATGGTTCTCATCAGAAGCACCAGTACGGCCGCAGTGCACCTGCGCGGTTGAGTCATAGCTCCAGCCGTGGTTGTGAACGGGAGAAACCCTTTGCGAAAACAAAACCTCGCAAAAAGAAACCTCCCCGCACAAATAGTCCTCAGGAGCCCCCATCCACGTCAGGTGACTCCTCAATTGACAGCAACATCTGGACAAAAGTTCTTGATGGGCTGCGCAAATTGTCCAACGACAGTCAGCCGACAGCCATCAATGAGCCAGAGGTGTCGGACAACACCGTTCTTTCAGTCCAACTGGATCCAGCACCTTCTTTGCCTTCTGCCAGTGCACCTGTTACCGAGTCGAATCAACCATTCAAACAGCTCTTAGGTAACCTCAAGATTAAAGGTGCATCGCGTAAGTTCTATTTGAGGACGACACTTGAACAAACATTAGACTATGACGCTTTGGTTGATCCTGGCGCTGACATTACAGTAATGTCCAACACGCTCTTCAACCAACTTCAAGCCATGCTGAAGAACAGTGGCCGGACGCTCCGCGTCAACCACTGCTCATTGGAGATCGGTGCATTTGCACTGACTAACACCCATCTGGACTCCATGGCAACGTTACACTGGACGATTGGACCACACAAATTGGTCCACCCTGTGTACGTGTCTGCTGTGGAATCAGTCCCGCTCCTCATTGGTCAAGATCTGCTGGGCCGCTTCAAGCCCCTGATAGATTACGACCGACACAAAATCTGGTCACAGGTGCGGCAGCCTCTGCCAGCAGCACCGCTGACCAAAACTGCCAATTGTTATGCGGTAAGCCTAACAGAGACTTCTTGTGAACCTGTTCGGAGTGTACAAAACTCACACCAGGACTCTCACCCAGCTCAAGGGGGGACCATGCCTCTTGTCCCCGAGATGCCCTCAAGAGGTCACCTTCGCAACACTAGCTCTCCCCTCGGCCAAGTTGAACGTCCCACTCAGGGTGTGCAACTCTGCCACCTTACGGAACGCGACTTGGATTGCACCTCTGAGCTACGTATGACACAAATTGAGGCCGTTGTCCTCACTTTTGAAGCAAACCATTCAGCTTCACCGCGGACTTTGAACTTGAAATCGCACTTGAAATTGTCATCGAACAACCCAAACAACACAGTGGTTGTTCTTTGCAATCTGCTTGGCGCATTGTGCCTATTTCTGAGCAATTTGTTACCCACCCTGCCCACCCTTGCAATGCAGATGGTGCGCACCACTGCCCTGCCATTCACTGCCCCCGCTTTCGCGCCTGCTTCTTTTGGGCCACACGTTGTCAGCCTTTGTGCTCAACAACACTTATCTGATTTCAATGAACTTGCAGTCCATTGTTCTTCTCTTGCATTTGCTCATTGTGTGGCTCACCGCCGCCGCGTGCCTTCCTCGTTCGCCTGTCGACGGCTCACCTGTTCATGCCAAGACATTCGCTTTTGGGGGTCACCTTTTGCTTCCTGTCATGGGCTTTCTTCTTGCTCCTCCGCGGACCGCACATCTCTGCCGTTCGTGGCTCCACGTAGCCGAAGGGGGGGTCATGACATCATACGCCCATGACATGACACATAGCTGTCAAAGGGAGGTCATCACAACAGGACTGGACCAGCCAATCAGGTCCAACCTCCATGACCTCACTTCCTTGGTTACAATTGAGGGACGAACCTCGCCCACCTTTGTTGACCACCATCAGCAGGTACAAGATACACCTGTGATTCTTCCTGTGGTTCATCCAAGATGACTTGGAGCTTTTAGCTCCCACCCATCAGGCACCTATGGGTGCATTTGCCTTTCCAACTGATGCAGGACCCAAACGGTCCCTTCCCAAACAGTGGTTTCAGACACCCTGGCGCCTAATGGCTAACACATTTTTGCTGCTGTTGTGTATGAATGCGCTAACGACATATTTAAAGTGGCTAGGGCCAAACCTAACCGCCATATCGCCATTGAATAGCCAATTAAATTTGTGCTTCACCCATTCGCACACCTGCACTCATACTTATGACACCATGTGCATAAACAAACACCCTAGAAAGTGTACAGTGACTCAAATGAACTTCAGCAGACTCCCCAAACAACTAAAGTGATTGGTAAGAAATGTGCCTTTAGCTACTGCTTTTATTAGCTTCTTATTTAAAATAAGAACCTTAACTGTTAACGCTGTTAGTCCAAACACCGTTAACTTGAAAATGGCGAAACACGCGAGTCACGACCGAGATTCCTTTTGCCTAACAACGCGTAGCAAACAAATTACCAATCTACCGTCTCCCGACAAAATAACCAAAAGGACTACGCTAGTCCTCAATCTGCCTAGCATCACGCTAAGCTGAACCAAACTAACCACGAGACAGTTTGTTTCTTCTCGGTGTCCCAACCAGAGCACGCTCACACGCAAGGTGTGACCGCGCTGAGACTTGACATGCTGCACTAATCTGTTTGATACATCAACAGCTCAGTTGTAAGAATGCCATCTCGGCCTGCATGCTCCCTGAATACAGCTTTCTTTTGCCCTAGAAAGACCCAAAGTCATAGTAAGAACCCAAAGTGCCCCCTTTCAGTCACATTGACATTCCTACACAGGCCTCTAGACAACTATTGGACTTCTATTTTCCACTCTCGTGTTCTTCTCCTGTTGCGTCTGTCACTTTCCCCTTCCACTCTATACACGACACGTAGTGTAGACCTAGAGGGAAAGATAACATCATAGCCAACTGCCGAGTCGAGCTTTAGCAAAGGGAGGGGAGGGGTGGGTTTGCACCAACTTTGTACTCTGGTAACTGCATTGTTGTGCTTCACCTGTCCACCTGCCGATGCCACGTCTAGAAGTGTCGACAGAAACGTTCTGTCGAAGAACGTTTCCATCGCCAAAGGGAGGATCTGTAACGATTATCGGCCGGTTGTAACTTTTTGCAACCTCAGTTCCAAAGGAATTGAGCTCCTGTGGCCTGAACATGCCACTGTGGGGGGTGGGGAGCACAAGAACATCCCCCACAAACAGCCACAAATGCTCTGATTGACACGCGCACGCGCACACACACACAAATCAGAACAGTAAAAGCCTTCTTAGAAACTTGACTTTCTTATTTTGCAACAGAACAATGAATTATGAAATGTTATGTTTGCCATTTGTGAAATGTTGACTCCATGAAATGTCATGAAAATGTTCCATTGCAGTGGCAGATTCTCCACTAAACTTTCATGTGTATGCACGTTTTAACAGTGTAAGCTAGGTAACATTTCATTTGAGGTAGTCAATTGTACGTGTTGCATTGGTTGAATTCTGACCTTAGAATCTTAACACACATGGGATCCAGATTCAATCTGATTAGTCTACCAAAAATCTCCCCCAGCTGGTAACTTTCCACTGTGGTCTCAACCGGCCCCCCTGGTGTGGAGGCCGCCGCCTTCCCAATTTAAAAGCACGCTCCCTGCGTGCTGCTCTCTCTCTTCTCCGCTGCTCTTTGGCTCCCGCTTCTTCGCTGCTCCTTGGCTCCTTCCTGGTCTCCATCGGCGCGGCTGCCAGACAAAGGGCTAGCCCAGCTAGCTTAACCTCCAGCACACGGCAACGCACAGAAGCCATCGCGTGTAGCGACAGGCGCAGCGAAACACGCTGCTTTTGGTCCCTGCACAAGGCTCAAACGGATGGTGCCTTTCCAGGCACACTAGGCCTCAAACCAAAAAGGGCCCGTCCCAGCCAGCAGGTTGACCCCGTGACGCTCAGTTGGCCAGCCGGACGACCTGTCTCTCCCTCTCCTGAACTGAACCTTCTTCATCCCTTCTTCAAACGAGCTTGGCGAGTCTCCATCCAGGGTCCTGCTTCTCAGACCAACCCCATCTGTAAGTGCAACTTTGCAGGCCTTTGCCCTAGTACAAATTGGTGCAAACTAGGTTGATTGTGGGTCCCATGTTGGTTTGATTTAAGAAGTCTATCACCTTGGTTAAGACCGTTTCTCTTTTCTTCTTTTCTCCTTTGATTATTTTTTTTATTTTTTTAGTTCTCGTTTCATTTCCTATCATAGTAGTTAGTTTTGCTTCTTGAAATTCTAAGTAGATTATCCCACCTAGGTTAGAGAATAAACGTGCACAAAACTCAACCCCTGGTTTACTGTGTGTGTGTTTCATCAATTTATAGTGACCTCTAAGCTGAACAAAGAACTCACAAAATTGTAGTAAGGGCACAACCTTCATTTTAATGACTGATTCAACGAGGTTCTCATCTGTTATCCTGATAAAATTATCAAAAAGAGATGTGGTGCTCCGCAGGCAAGCTCAACTTAATTTAAATATTAAGTTTGAGTCTCCTTCAATTAATGAGCCAATTGATTATTAATTTAATAATTAACAATTATTGATTTAATAATTAATTGGACCGATTTCCCTTACACGTAAATGGCCAAGTCGCCTTCTCTGATTCACGTCTCACTGCTGAATTTCATAAGACTGATTAATAACCACTTCAGGAAGTGATCGCGCGGAGCTGATTGGGTCAGCAGGCAACATCGGACCCCTGAAGCTCCTTTTTGAAAAGGAAAAAAAAAGAAAAAATCAATAACCAAAGGTCAAATGATCAGCACGATATGTTGCTGTTTATTATGTCTTCTGCCTCGCAAGCCACGAAAGAAAACTGATGAATAGATTTTTACTTCTTTTTTTTCTCTCTCTCTCTTTCTAGGTATGCCATGAGATTGAAGAACTTCACCAGCCACTCAGCCACCATAGCTGAGAAGAAACTTGCTGTATTGTGGTATGATTGCTATTTTTCTTTATATCGGAACACTCCATTAAACCTTGAAGTTAATTCATAGTTAATTGTCATTTTGTCGCCCATAATTGGACTCTATTCGTTCAACAAAACACATTTCAGAGACGATGTAGTGGTTCACTCACTTGTCAGGCCGTGTGGGTTTCGTTATTACGAAGTGATGTTATGAATGTTAGTGTTAATAGCTGTCTATGTCCATATAATAATCCGTGTTTGGACGCTACATTTTTATCCAAGTCATCCAAGTCCAGGTCCATGCAACCATGAACAGGATAAACAGTATGGAACATACATGGCTATTGTTATTCATTTATTAATGCATTTATTTATTCATTCTAAACTGGAGGATAAGCCTTTCGGAGAATGGATGGATGGATGGATGGATGACCAAGAAAATATTAATTAACTGTTTTTTTTGGCATTTAAAAAAATATGTTGGACAGGAGCGTAACTGTTTAAAATATATTATTTAAATATTTACAAAAAAAAAATTAGATTTTGGGGGAACAAAAGATATTTGTGGAACTGCTTGACAAAAAATAACTAAATTTCTCAATTTTGACAATTTATTTCTTTATTTAATTGTTAATATTTTAAATCTATCCATCCATCATATATTATTTGAATATTCCTGAGAAGAACAACATTTTCCATCAGGAGAAGTCCTCGTTATACTTTTCTGTAAATGATAAAATGATGCCCAGTTCTGATAAAAAATAAATTAATAAAAAAAACTGCTATGGCAACATTCCTGCTAATGTTTTTATTAGCCTTAAAAGCTTCTCTATGTCCTCACTGGATTCTCGGTTTTCGAAGAGGTCTCAATGGAAGCATGCCAGATGGATATGTAAGATTACAAATGTGCAGTTTGTAAGTTTATCAGCCTTACAACGTTATGCCCTTGTATGTTTTGACTTTTCAGTTTTTCATCCCTGTTGTTTCTGTTAAGGAAAACCAAAACAAGTACGGGATGATTCGATCAACACATTTGGTGTTTGTTTTTTTGCCTTTCATGTGCCTTATAGGTGTTCATCTGACTCTGTGAGGACATGAAGTCTGACTTCTTCTTTTTTTTGCATGACATGAAGATAATAGAGTATTGAGGATGAGGCTTTTACGGTGAATTTGTACAGAGGATTCATCTGCCTTCTAAATGGTTTTGTTTCCATAGTAACCGCTGTCTGTCTCTGCTGTATCTGCGGATGTTCCATTTGAAGAAAGACCATGCCGTCAAGTACTCGCGTTCGCTGATGGAGTATTTCAAGGTGACGCACACGCACACGCGCAAAGATGGTGACTTTACTTCCTCGCTAATTTTCCACTCTATGGGTGGGAAAAAAACATTCAAAGCCAATTACAACACATTTCATATTCGTTTTCATGGTGCTGTGCATTAATTTTGCATGGCATTATTAAAATCCATGCTTTCGCTTTGATATTAACGCATTAATTAGCTCCATCAATCATCAGAGAGAATTGTTGGGTTTAATGTACTTGTTTTGATTAATTATGTGTCGTTTAATTAATTACGGAGGATGTCATTATCACAGTGGCGCACTTGCGGTGATGGGATTGGATTTCTGGGAAGCAACCGAATGGGAATTTGTGGGAGCTGTGCGTGTGCGTGCGTGCAGCACGCAGGCTGTTACCGCAGCGTCTGATGAGGAGACAAAAAAAAAATTAAAAATAAAAACACATTCTAACGAATGAAAACAGTCTTACCACTAATGCATTATATACTGTACAGATTTTAAATAGTGTGTCAAAAGGTAATAAGTATGAGATCATAAATATTCAGCTAATTTGATGTTTTCATATGAAATAAAAATGGTGGTTCGGTAAAACGACCACCATTTTTTTATACAAAAAATACAAATAGAAAAAGCAAACTCCAAAAGGTAAGACGGAGGAACAACGAGGCAGAAAACCGGCAACATGACAGTGGGGAAAACAACAATGAATCGACGCGGACAGAGGGGAGACAAGAGACTAAATACACACACACTAATTGACACAATTAGACACAGCTGGGCAAGACACAATTGGCAGAGGGTGCTGATTGGTGGACACATGAGGAAGGGCGGGCAAACACAGGTGGACATGACGATGCTTACAAGGACAACAACACAAAACACAGATCATGACTGAAACTAAGAAAAACAAGGATAAAATCAAACAAAACACAAAATAGCCCTAAACCATAACCTAAGTAAAAATTAAATTAAAAAAAATAAATAAAAACCCAACCCAAACCATGACACTTTCTGACTATCTGATGTGTTTTTTTTTTATTCTTTACCACTCTTTCAACTGCAATGTTCTATTAGATAATAAAAATCAGGAGTTCTTTTATTCTTAATCTGTTGCTATGAAGAGTTCATTGGACTCAAACATAACTTCCCCACACATATTTATTTCGCAATTGAATCACTGGTCTGTATCAAATATAAAGAAATTATAGCTCTGGTGCGCCACTTGTGGTCAAAAATGTGTGTGAATGTGACTCTTTAGTGTTCCAAGCTATCAAGTGTGAATGGGGAGTACCAGTAGGTGTGTCAAATATGGAATTATCACTCTCGCACCCTCTCATCAGGTCACTGGAGTTTCAATACGGCACCTCATGGCAAAAATCTCTCTGAGGATCTGGAAAAAAATGAACTGAAATGATTACGTGACTGTGATGCTCTCGAGCACCTTGTAACGTAGATTTCTGTATATTAAGACAGCTTTTCTTGTTGCGTCTCTTTGTATAACCAGAACTCCGCCAAGAGCTCCCATCAAGCGCCCTCACCCTGGAGGACAAATGGAAAGTGAGTACACGAATACGCGTGCTCTTGAGATCATTTGGAATTTAGAATTCACTGGAGCAAAATACCGCGGCGTCCTTAACTCTTTTACTGCCACACGTTATCAAAAAAACAACCCAATGCCAGCTGATTTCGAGCATTTTAACTCATTTTTCGAAACAAACAGAATATTGTGTTCTTTTGCTACATAAACAACATGGCTAACACATGAAAGATCGCATTCCATTCTTTTATTAGAAAAAAAAATATGTTTCTACCTTATTCAGTTCTTTAGTAATCACCTTTTCAAAATAGGTCATTTGAGCGAAAATTGAAAAGATACATTTTTTTTTTCCACAACAGTGACTTTGATACTAATATTTTTTGCTTAGTGACGCTCTGTCAAAATAGGTTTAATTTTACAAAGGCTTTGATCATTCACGTCAGCCTTGAAAACGTTCTATTTCATCAGATTGTGTCATGTTTCATTGTAATTTGCAGCTCTAGTTAGGGCCCGAGCATCTTCCGCTGCGAGGTTCAATAAACTTGAGTTGAGTTGAGTAATTCCATACACCGACAGACCATTGAAAAGTGATACAATGCTGCCATCTGCTGGCCATAGGTAGTCTGTGTTTTTGATTTCACAACTCATTGACCCCGGCTGCGCTGCACTTGGACATTGCACTGACCACTGATATATCAAAAAAATAAATAAATACATCGTGATTTTACTAAACGCTATTAAACGTTTTTGGCGGTCAAAGAGTTAACAATCTTGTAGACAAACAAACCCCTCAGGAAGTTTAAAAAAAACAAAAAAACAATCGCAGACATGACGTCGGTTGTCACAACCACACATACACCCAATACTTGATTTTACTCTCTTCCAAGTGTGAATATTACTCTAAACCGGAGTCTATTTGGTCCCACTCGAAATAGTCAAATGAACTCTCCAGAATTGACTGTGTAACCGCCACTCGGTGTGTTGCAGGATCAACGGGACCCCGTCTCCACTCTCTCTCAGCCTCTCCCCGGCCAGCGGCGGCGTTGGAGGAGGCGTATCAGGAGGGGCCACAAATTCAACGGGCAGCGTAGCTATCCCGCAACGCATCCACCACATGGCGGCCAGTCATGTCAACATCACCAACAACATCCTGCGCAGCTACGAGCACTGGGAGACGGCTGAAAGGTTGGCCAATGGTAGTCAAGGTAGGAAAATTAAATTATTATATTACTCGCACGTTCCTGAGTTGTTTTTTTTCTCGCAAATCTGCAAGTTTATTTTTTCTCGTAAATTTGATCGTTGTTTTTTTTTCTTGCAATTTTGCCACTTTATAATGTCGCAAATTTGCGAGTTTATTTCCCGTAAATGTGTGAGTTTCTTCCCGGAATATTATATACTTTTGTGTATTGATGTGTGGCCAAATATAACCACGGCGGCAACGGGGGCACGTTGGTCATTCCATGCTGCCGCTTGACCCTTCCACACTGGGCAAGTGCAGTGCGAAAAAGGGCTTGAGAAATGGTTTGTAAATGCTTGGACACAAAAAGCACTAAAAAAAAAAAGCGAGATAGGTTGCAAAAAATAAAGGCAAATTGTGAATGCCAAACCATGAATAAGCAGTGGTTCACTGTATTGTCAATATTTTCAGATACATTTTCATTACAATTACTGTTTATTTTTTATTTTTTTTATTTTTTTTATACACATCTTGTATTGCAAGTGCAGTCTGCCGGTTTCACTCGGGAAAATGCACTTTTTAAATACAGGGTTTAAACAAACAAACTAGTTCTCAATTTACAGATCTGGGCTTCTCTTAATGTCTGGTGGTGATTTTTTCCTAACACCCCCACCCCCCAGCCTGTATTTTGCCATTTTGTGTTTGTTTTGTAAACAGCGGGACGTTTCTGTGGAAAGACAGTGTTTACAACCCATGTAAAGGTGTCGACTGTGTGACGTTTAGGAGGTTTAGGACAAAATCACCACCAAAGATTAACATAAACCCAGATCTGTAGACTGAGAGAAAGTTAAAAGTGTGTACATTCTGTATTTCAAAAGTGCATTTTCCTGAGTGAAACCGGCATACCGGGCCTTTAAATTGTGCAGGTGCATCATGAGTGAACTCCGTTCGCTGTTGGATTCCCAAACATCAACCCCATTATTGGAAACAGTCTGAGTGCCGTTATGTCGTTTGCTAAAAACCTTCTCAGCCGTACCAGTGAAAGAATCTGAAGTGGAGTTAAATGTTTGAGTCGGAGTGTCTCCTTGTCTCCCCGCAGAGTTCTTCCAGGAGCTCGACTCGGTGATGGAGCCTTTGAGTCAGCAGAGCGCCATGACCGAGCTGGTCCGTTACATCAGACAGGGGCTGCACTGGCTCCGCATTGAGGCTCACCTGCTGTAGGCGCTGCTGGACCACAGCCAGCTATAAAAAAAAAAAATCCTAAAATGGGCCTGGGAGCTAGAACTGGCATCCGAGAGATGACACACACAAATGACGCTTTCGTCCCCGCTGGGGTCCTTCAAATGACTCAACATGCAGTCATAAAGTAACGGCATCGACTAGCTGGATTAATTGGGCAAAAATCAATCCACACTTAGGAATTAACAGTAACTACATCATTTGAATGGGACTCGCTGAGTGCAAATTAGCATAATTAAATTGATGTGCCTCTTTGGAGAGACAACAATTATACTCCGTTTAAATTCCTCCCTGAATAGGAATATAAGTTGGATGTATTTTTAACAAGATGGGCTCATTTTCAGAAGGAAATGTTCAAAGCTGATTGCGATGAAAGATGATGACTCTTGGAAAGAAGCTCTATGGAGGCTCCGTCCAAGAAAAATACTGATATTGATCCAGCTGCTGAAGTACTTGCCCAATACAATTACAGTAGATAAGGGCCATACAGGTAAAGGCCGGCTCGCTTAGAAACACTATAAATAAGTTGTTAACAGAAGAGTCACATCTGCCACTATAACGTGCTCTAAATTCTCCTGTGGCAATTTATCGCAAAATGATTTGATCTTTGTGATTGTGTCCTTTACTTTTTTTTTGTGTTTTCAAAATTCAACAAATATGGTTGCATTTTCAGCAACTGAATTGACCATGTTGACCTGCATGTGGATCATAATACAGCATTTGACAGTTTTTTTTTGCTGCGGTCTGACGAGTCCTAGATTGCATATTTATGTGAAAATTCATCTTCAAATGAGTTATTTTCATGTGTTACTGCCTTTGCACTAAATCCTGACTCTAATCATTTGCTCTCAATGTCTGAGTTAACCTCATTATTGTTCCTAATTTTTTTTTTTTTTTGCTGTACTGATGGAAATCTCAAGACATAGAACCAAATATACAATCTAAGCAGTGGAGATAATCAAGATTTGCTTGGGACCTTTCTGTCATTGTTCTAAGTGGAAAATTTTCACCAAAGAATAATCAGTCTACCAATCAGCGCACAAATAATAACACGTTTTGATATTGCTTGAGTTATTTCTACCGGTTCTGGCTCCCACGGTAACCCACCAAACCCATCTAAACCGTCCAAAGTTGGGCTCCAGAAGACTGTGCAACAATGGCAACTTTGCACAAAATTGAATCTGATGAAATCTCCACTGGACTTTTTTTGGTCGTTTGTTGTGTTGTTGTGTGTGTTCGTGTACAGCGGAGTGCGTCGAGTCTTCGAACAATGACGGGACAACGATGATGTTTGTGTTCCACAATATACGGACTGTGACTCCTGCAAACGGTAATGTTGTTGTGTTATTGTTGTTGTGGTTGTTTGTGTCAGTTCAAAGTGACCGGACGATTGAATGACGTGAAACGAGATATCGAACATCTGTATTCTGCCATGCGTGTCTGCGTGAGAGGTTTTTTTTGTGCGCGCGCGAGTGCGAGAAAGGAATGCGTGTTTGTTCATTGTCGCATCTGCACGGTAACGAATCGGCCACATGAAAACTCCAAGCTTCCTCCTGTGCAGTTTGATTTTGATTGTATTTATTTTGTTGTTGTTGTTCATGGTCTCCGTAAATCTAAGAGTGAGTGTTTTGGTTCGCAATCACGTAACCACTGCTGAATGTGTATGGAAGACAATGCGGATGTGAAGAACATTTGACAAAATAGGGAAAAAAAGAAAAAAAAAACTTAAGTGCCTCTATTCATGTCCAGTGGGAATTGCTCTATTTATTTAAGAACAAATACTGAATCTAAGTGATTTTCCATACCATATTGGTACAAATATGAGATTGTTTTTTGTAAAATCAAATGTTTCCATGAGCTTTTTACTAGCATTTTCTGTATGATGACATTGGGGTTTGGCTTTAAGGAAAAAAAATACGTGATTCAAAGTGTCAAGTTTCCATTGTTCTTTTTCTTGATGTTTTGAGGGTTCGTCTGAAATGCCTGATATGGAAAAACGTTGCATGCAATAAATGGTAGCGTCCAACAACTGCTTGTGTCCAGTGTCACCAGTTCTTGAAATATTTATAATACAGTAGAATACGGTGACCAGATTTTCAAAATTTAAAACCGGGACACTACAATCAATCCATCCATCTTCTTAACCGCTTACTCCTCTCACAAGGGTCGCTGGAGCCTATCCCAGCCAGCTTCGGGCAGTAGTCGTGGTACACCCTGAACTGGTTGCCAGCCAATCGCAGGGGAAACTACAATTTCGCTGAAAATCAAACACACAATAAGTTTGAACTAAGAACTGCTTGCAACAAATTTGATGTGAATGAGAACAGAAACGTGAATATGTGAGTAAATAGGAAGGAAATCAACAGTTACATTTCTTTTTAACTCATTTGCTCCCAATAACGTGTAAATATGTTTTGTTTTTTTTATGTTTAAGTGTCAATATCAACACTAATAATACAGTCATAATAACAATAATAATAATAATGATAATAACAACAATAACCAATATTACTTTTCATTGACAAGCACTTCCTCTTGCCTATACTTTTCAAAAATGTTGATTTTATATTTCTTTTTGAACTGGTCTATGTTTGGACATTGTTGTTAAGTCTTGAAACTGGAAGGCAGCAAGGCCTTGCGAACAAGCAGCAACCACCAAAATGGCTGCTGGTTTAACACCATTAAAGAGACACGCGTCGCTTTAAAATGAGAAATTAACTGCAGTGGGGAAGGAAAGTAATGTAAAGAAGAAAAGTAAAACCTTGAATTTTCACAAAGCAGTAGCACATCTGAAATCTACAGCTACCAGTGTATTCATGGGCATAACAAAAAAAAAAAAAAAAAACACCATTAATGGATACTCATAATTGGAGCATGATTTTTAATGAACAAAACCTCACAGGTGCACTCAGCAAGGTCTGTTTGCTATAAAGAGGCCTTCCATTAACACAGGCATGTTTATCCTCTTCAAGCTAATGGATGCTTATTTCGACATTCATTCAACTATTCGCCTCCTTTGCAGTGGATCTTTAATTCATTGGCTTTCGTGCGTATATATTAGAATACATTTCAGAATGAAAGAAAGAAGCCTAAGTTTGGAGGTGGCTAAGAATGAAAATTAGAAGACTCAATATAAGAGGGACTCAATATTCAAAGACATGAACTTGAAATTGTAAAGCGTATGCCTTTCACACGTTTCCTGTGAGCAAATGTGATATTTATCATTGTGATCTACTACTCAGCCCAATGATTTGCATCTTCATTTCCAATCAGCAGATCAAACATGTATCTTGACGACGTATTAACCTGCGTGCGTTGTTGAGTTTTAGATGCGAACGGATCCATTCTGTCCCTCAGTGATCATTAAACTTCATGATTTATGTATCAATGCAAATTTAAAGGTTTATGCAGACCGCTTTAACGACTTTTGTGTGTCGTCTGCGCCATTAAACTGTGCAAATGTAATTTTGAATTATGTTACACTGCTGTACAATTTCAGACCACCATGATTGCTACATTTAATCTATTCAGTGGTATGTTCCAATTATTTACATAAAATGGCTCTTTGAATGGCTGGCCAGAAAAAAAAAAAAAAAAAAAAGTCCTGGTGGTGGTGTCATTTAATTAATTTATTTATTCATTTTTTGAATGTATGAAAACCAATTAAAACTAACTAATTTTCAAAAGCAAAACTTTGTCTGATCTTGGTCCGACGGATTTCCATTGCGATTTGTAAACACAAAATTCAAAACTGGCGCTTGAGGAAGCCAATGACAGCCGGCAGCCAACCAGGAACGAGCGCAACACCAGTCCACCAATCAGGAGCGGGGGTTCGCACAGCCAAATTTGCATATGCGGACAAGACAGGAGACAGACTCCGAACGTAGGCCAAGGAAATCGTTTGAAGCATATATGCTTGAGGGGTATACCTTAAAAAGAATTTTAGAAGCGGGAAATATTTTTTTCATGGTACTGTACAGCATCCATCCATCCATTCTCGAAATGGACAACCATTTACTGTTTGTTTGAGGTACACCCTGGACTGGTTGCACTCATAAGGACAATTTGGAGTCCTCAAATAACCTAACATGCATATTTTTAAAAGGTCGGTGTAAATGAACCTGCTATTATTTTTGGTATTGCATTTTTGTACATTAGAATTGTATAGTTGCATTGTGCTCTTGTAATATAGGTGACGATTTTATTTTGAAGTGAACAGGCAGTGGTGTCAAAAATCGAGAGGAAATTACATAACGAACCGACATACCGCCATTTTGTAACGTCTTTCCAAAGTCGAGGAAGACGTGTGTGCGCCAGCATGATAGAGAGAAGGAAAACAACTAAGATTAAGGATTCACCGACCTATTCATTAGCACCTGGTTGAGAAGGGAACGAGGTTTGTGTTCGTCATGTTTATGGTTAATTGATTAATATCTCTATATTTCACGTTGTTTGATTTGCTGCGTGGTGAAACACATTTTACCCACTAGAGTGTGCTAACGCACAACGCTAAGGCTCAAGATTTTGTTTACTGAGGATTTGTATGGTTTATTTTTTGTTATAAGGAAATGACAAAGGGAAAGGTTAACATTTGTGTATACACTAGTTTAATTGTAGTAAAAAAGGATATTGTAAAGGCTATAGAACAATAAAGTAATTCGTTTATAGTACAGGGTTTAAATATGGTCAAATGTAGGCACAGAACATGCCGTTTGAGTTGTTAATAGTATTTCATTTTGTTTTGTATTGTAGCTCTTACGGTGTGTTCACAATAAGGAAAGGTCAATAAAAAAATTGTGAGCCATCAGTTGGAGAAACCACCTTTATTTCAACCCACGATGCTACAGTCGGAGAAAGCCAGGATACCAGGAGAAATCCAGTAGATAGAGTAAAAGTACGCATACGTGTAAGCCAACAGGTTTTCATGTGTATCATCTTACAAGAGGCTTCCTTCAGGGACTATATAAAATAAATCCAGCATGTGCAATGTTTTCAGTTCATTTATTTGTTTATACAGCAACTCTCTACTGTTTGAGGTGAATAGTTCATGAAATATTGCACAATAAAAATCTATGAATCATTTCCCACTAAGGTGAAGTTAATAGCCGACAGAGAGAAGCAATTAGCCCCAAAAGTAGCACATTTAATGTCTATTGGATACATTCCATGAGGAAAACTGTGAAGTTTTCTGGGACTTAAGTGGAAAGTGAGCTTGTTTTTCTTCATTCTCACACGCAAACGCACGTACACACAGTTGAGACCAACCCTGGCGCAAGGCAGCTGAGCTAAGCTTTTTCACCCGCACGCACGCACTCCATCTCTCTAATGTAATTGTGTATGTCATCAATGTTAACAGAAAGGCACGGCGACCTGTCAGGCTATGATCCCATAGTGGTAATGTGATTAGCAGTGTATGAATCATAATGAGAGTGTGACAAAGACAGAGTGGCTGGAGGAGAAGGGACAGCTACATATGTCACACTGAGAACAAAAAAAAAAAGGAGGCAGCAGGTAAACAATAACGTAATTGTCATTAGATCAATGTGATCGTGGTAAGAGATCACTGCTCGGGATGATAAATATTGATCGGATGAAACCACTGAGGCGCATTTACGGGCTGACACAAGACGGGCACGGCCACAGTGACCCACGTACAGTCCTGCTTTATATTCATGTAAACAACATGAAACTGAAGCTGAACCGCTGAGCGCCAAACTCACTGGACGAAATGCTCCTAAAATTTGATGACAAATCTGGCTCTGACTTGCAAACTGCAAAGTCCATGTCTTTGGAATGTGGGAGGAGACCGGAGTACCCGGAGAAGACCCACGCGGGAACGGGGAGAACATGCAAACTCCACCCAGGAAGGCCGGAGCCTGGACTCGAACCCGAGTCCTCATATTCCTAGCACGTTAATGATAAAATCAAATTATTATATCTATGCACAATGATAAAACATAAGAGGTGCCGCTAAGCATGCTGGGACTCCCAACATCATCTTCCCCAGGCTGCACTTTACAGCATCCCTAGTGGCATTTTGTAAAGTAGTGTTAGGAATTGCATGTTTATTGATAACAGCTGTTGTTATTCCCCGTTGCATCATGTGTGTTTTACCAACCTGTTAAGTGACCACCTTGTTCATTTTTTAAAGAGTGGTGGGGGGGGGAAAGAAATAATGCAATATGGATGAAATGTGCACATGCGGAAAAGATACAGAAGAAGAAAGAAAGAGAGGGAGAAAAAAACACAATAGAAATGAATGGATCGTCAGATCTATAACAACAACAAAATGTTTTCATCCGGGTTGTGGAATCCAGGTCCAGAAAGTAAAAACCCTGCCACAGATTGACTTTAGCCACAGGTGCTTCTACTCAAGTGGCAGTGAAAACAAGATCGTCTCCACCTGTTGATTAGACGCACCTGCGGCTACACGGTCAAACCAAACAGTTTCAGGGTTTTTACTTTTAAGACTTGGATTTCCCCAACCATACTCGATACTGCCTTTGACACTTCTACACAACTTGCTGATGAGCTGATCATTTGAATCAGGTGCGTTGGAGGAGGGAGACTTGGGAGACAACAAGACAGCAGTTCTTGAGGACCATCTGGAGGAGTAAAGAAAAACTATTGCAAGGGGTTCATGAAGCTTCATTTTCCCCATCGTTAAGGTAAAGCATCCATCACAGTAATTGTGTGATATCTCCAAGTTGAACAATGAGGTGTCAAAATTGAGATTTATTTTATTTATACAAATCACAGAAGCAGAGAAATGCAAAACGTTCAAAAGCTATTAGTGCAACACTGTACAAATCGTCATATTCTATGATAATGATTCATAACTGCTGGGTCGGGACCTAAAAGTGGGTCACGAACAGGTAGAAAGTTGTTTTATATTCATGTTTTGTTTTTTAATCCAAATACTGTATTTACTGAATATAATTATGATTTACCAGTGTTACCATGTGTATGTTAAATATGAATAATTTGCATATTTTCAAACCATACATTTTCACAAACACATTCTGTGGAACATCAGGTAGAGTGGAAACGCTTGTTGTCATTTGCACTGAATTATAACAGATGGCACAAATTGAGTTCACGTGTTTACAAGGTGACGCAGCGCTTCGGAAATGTCACTTTTAACGCAACACCTGTGGAGAAAACTTCGAGAAAAACAAGTTCAACGCTCTCATTACCAAAATTCCTGGAGGAAGCAGCGTGTAAAATTCAGTGAATAATTTTCAACTAATTAAAGCGGTTTATCAAGAGTGCATGCTGTTGAAATTTGACCTTGTGTGCTGCCGTGTTTGCCTCGCAAAAAAAAAAAAAAAAAAAAAAGTGAATTAAAAGACACGGTTTGATCTTTGAAGCTCAAATATTAATAAAGATAGCACATGTTAAAAGTTTAACCACTGATTACATCTATTTTGTAAAAAAAATAGTCAATATTTTTCCCTTTTCTGGGTTTTATTGCCCGTGTGCCGTCTGTCATCGTGCTTTACGTCCACTCATCTTCATTCCCGCTGTGAGGTAAAGGAGCTGAAGCTTCATCCTCATCTGTACACTCGCAGTCTGGACAGGAAAGAAAGCGATGAATCACATCGATGAACAATCTAAAATAATGGACATAACTTAGCAAACGTACAGGAGGCATGTTCTTCATCTTCCTCATCGTCATGCTGTGCTGCTCATAGTCACGATAGACGTTCTCGTCCTCACCGGGGTCGTCTGCGAGCATGTACAGCTCCCCAGCATGGACATCAGACACGTTGACCTTTCCAAATTGACGATAGTGGCAAATGTCAACCGCATAAGACAGAGGATCAGTCATCCTGCAGACAAGCTGCAAGAAAGATGGCGTCAATGCTGTGTGGTTATATTCCAAGGGTGAATTCTTACTTGATATGATTTGGGGTCGAAGCCCAGCCACAGAGAGAATCGGTAGTCGCAGGTGCGCAGAGAGTAGCCCATCACCTTTATGTCTTTGAGGTCAGGGAGGTCCGAGTCCTCCTAACAGACGATGACAATCATGACACCGGAGACTTGAAGCGACATGGGTCCAGCCAACATTTTAGGACATCATCAGTTGTCAGAGTCGGGCGTCAGATGTGAGAGGAAAAAGCAAAAGGTCTCAGAATCACATCTGTCCCGTTTATGGTGTTGCAGTTGGAGGTAATCACACACAGCTTGGGAGTCACGACAACCGTCAGACTGCTGTCGGCAAAACATATGTCAAGCCGATTTGAATTTCAGCATCGATCAGGATGATGGATCATGGATGGAGCATAACGCAACTAGAGCAGTCAAAATTAATCGATTAATCAACTAGTAATTGATTATCAAATTAATTGACAACTATTTTAATTAGCACGTAATCGTTTGAATAATCAAAAAGTGCATATATGTACAAACATAGTAAGTACTAATAAACAAATTATTAAACAAAAAGCACCGTTTGCCTCTTCGGAGGTGCTACCAATCCAAGAGGTCATTCTTTGACACTGTGCAACAAACTTGTCCAACTATTAAGCTACCTTAGTACAAAAAAAATGACCTAAACCGGAAATGAGTCTTCAAAATAAAAGTTTTAGCCCAAAACTGGAAGTGACTATTTACAATGCAAAATTCCAAAATAAAATAAAAATACAATACAAGAAAATATAACTGGTTATTTACAACATTTGCAACATATGTTTTTAATTTGGATTTTTTTTTTTTTTTTAATCACTATATGAATACGAAGTACAAAATAAACACCCATCACTGGTTAATAGACAGTAACCAGGGGAGAAAATACTTTTGTAATACACTTTAATGCAAAATGAAAATGAATCAGATCAATCGATTTCAAAAAAATATTCAATAGTGACAACACTAAACTCAAATACTATATGGCTTGATTTACATGATGATACATGATGGGTTTGTTTTTGGACCGAATTTACATATGCGATATGGTTGTGTTTACATACAGAACACATGAAAGTGCACGTAAATAACTCAAGCAGCGATGATGGTACCTGTGGTGTATCAGCAGGTCGTGGATACTGGCTGAAAGACACGGCCTCATTATTTTTTTGCTTTTTAGGTTTGAACTCATGTGCCAAGTTCTTTCCCTCTGTACACAGCTGCTCCTGAAACAAAAAAAGAAGAAGAAGAAATGTCAACGCTAACTACAGGTATGCCCACATCTTGTTACATCATTCTTTTAAACAACTCATTATGAATAGACTATGTTTAAAGACCCCTGCAGTTAGATGAATGTCGTGATGGGAAACCTTTCATGCCCCGAATATTTGTTGGTCTACCAGAGTTCTAATGTGAAGCCAAACAGCATGCAAAGTCTTCTTAGGACTACATGGAAGAGAATTGAAAATTCAAATATACCTAGCAACGAAGTGGTGGGAGGAAGTTGGCTTAATGTTTTACATGGCATGCCAGAAATGTCGCGTGAGCAGCTTTGTGTGGCGATTTGGCTCAGGGTGCACGAGACATCCAGCTGTTTACACCAGAATTATTTTTCAGACAATCAACATCTCTGTGTGCGCATTGATAATTTTCACTGCATGACCAAGAATTCAAACTGGTTTGGTTGATTTTTCTTTTTCTTTTTAATGCCTTCAACGCTTGGCTGCTGCCTTTAGCACATTTCCTGGTACAATGTGAATTGTATTGCTGCAATTACAGTTGTTAGGATTATACTCTTATTTTAAGAATTGTCAGTGTAGCTAATTATTCTCACGGGCAGCACTGTTATGCTGTACAACACTTATGTATTTAACAACATTAATTTCGCTCCCAGCCATTTTCAAAGTCGCAATCCCCTTCACTCCCGGCTGTTTTACGGGATTTCGACTGATTTTGCAAGGCCCACAGAATATTGTGTCCTCTTGCTATTAAAACACACACACAAAAAAAACACAACATACCAAAATGAATATTAAAGCGGTAGATGATGGATGGATGGATATTTAGAATTGTGAGTAATTTAGCTTTTTTCAACACAGCCCTGGTTGATCTCTTATACTCTGCTGCCACCTGCTGGCCGTTTTTGTAATAAATACCATTTATTCAACCGTTCTTTGCAGTTGAGAGGCTGCATCAAAGCCTACTGTATGCTCTAGCATAAAAAAAAAAAACATAAAAAAAAAATGCATAAATACGTCTTTGGGACACTTACAACATTTAATATTGAACGTATTTATATGTTATAGAAGAGAATTGAATCTCCCCTTTGTGACTTAGCCAGCTTACACTTTTGTGTCAAGATTTTCTACAAATTTTTAAGTGTTTTGTCCATTAACTGACACACTAGCAATTTACCAGCAGTTCATCCCAAAGTTATTTGCTGGTCTTAAGGTCAGGACTCGCAAGTTCTTCTGTGCAAAACTCATCTAGACTGTGTTTATTGTGCACTGAGACACATTCATGAAGGAACGGATAAGATCCTACCACATAATACTGGCAAATTATTACATTTTAGGGTATGTAATAGTCTTAAAGACTTAAATCTATAAATTTTGGAGGAGTTGGAATGTGCATGATCAGACAAAGTATCTGACTTTTTCTGTAATGTGATCATTGAAAGCTAATCCATTTAGTTTGCTGCTTCAATTCAGTCAAAAGTAGTTCTGCAACATTTTAGTCAGACTGGAAGATTTACTAACATGGCAAGTGTGTTTGAAATGATTTTTTAAAATGTTTATTTTTTAGGGGAAAAAAATGTAAAAGGAGTTATTTAAAGCATCATAAGTACCTGGAAAGAAACTTCAGGACAGGGAGCAGGTGCTTTCAGACCAGCCAAGTGACAGACAGTTGGAAAAACAGCCACAAGCTCCACCACATTTTCCACAACTTTAGCAGCTGGAAATGACATGACTAAATCACTTTCAAGAAGCCTCAAATTGAGGAAATTATTTATGACAAGGAAAAAAAAACATTATTTTGAGAAGAGTGTGTTCTTACTTTTGAAGATGAACTCTGATTGACTAAAGACGTCCAAAAAGGGAAAGGTAGATTCTGTCAGCCCACTGTAAGATGCGGGAGGTTCAGGGACATAAAATATAAGCGGGACACGTGTTGCCACATCAAAGTTGGAGTATTTTGCCCATTCACCATGCTCACCTAGTGACCAACCTGAAACAAAATGAGAATGAGAACACGAAAGTGTCCAAGAAATAAGTAAAGATGTTCCTTTGACCATTTTCTTCGTGGGCAGTACTTAATGCAACAAATTAGGTTGAGAATATTACACCTAAACCAAAATAGCATCATTACTGTTACAACACTGCCCTCTGGTGGCTGCCATTCAATAGCAGCACCTAAACGCATTTACGCCCAGCATACAAAAACATTGCTGAATTGCTCACTAAAAAAAACAATTCTCCTGCGAAAGCAATGACCTGGCATGTTTTAACTACAACATCGCACACAAACCATTTTCCAAAGCACTAGTCGTGACTAACCATGATCGGAGGTGAAAACCACGATTGTGCTCTGAGCCAGGGCATCGAGGGCACTGAGCAGCCGTCCGACCTGCGCATCCATGTAGGACACAGCGGCATAGTAGTGCTGGCGGACACGTAGCTAGAAGACAATGACGTAGCGTTTAGAAGGACGGTCACAAGGTCATCGTTTCTTTTTTTTTTTTTTTTTATTTATGTTCAATGAGTAAAATTCATACTTGAAAGTCTTTAGGAATCGGTCCATAAGGGAAGCTAATATTGAGCTTGTGGACGTCATCTCGCTTCCTAATGTCAGTCCAAGGATTGTAGGCCACAGGGGGAAGGCCTTTCGGAACATCCGGGTCAGGGGCCAGATTCATTTGTTCTATGGGATAGAGGTGCAGATACTCCTGGAATACAAAATTCAAAACATACTCTATCAAGTGTGACTCAAATTCTAAATGTTGACATACTTTGTATTTTTTATTTTATTTTATTTTTGCGACCATTGCGTGTACGGTCACACCCAACTACATTTTTTTAGTCTACTAACGGTTGCAATACTTTTGGAGGTGAGTGTCTGTTAATTTGTCGTATTAAAAACATGATGCAGTCAAGATCCCAAGAAGTATATCAACTTCATAGCATACCTGTGGTATACGGAAGGGAATGTGGGGTTTGTGAAAGCCCACAGCCAGGAAGAAAGGATTGTCATCAGTGGTCCGAGTCTTCAGAAGTCTCACCGCCTCGTCTACGCTCTCCATGTCTGGCAACGTTCCTCCAGGCTGCTCGGTGACATTCACTGCACACAACAGGTTGGCGTGGAGGTGACCATCCTCTCCTTTACACACCTGAAAACAAAGTAACAGATTTATTTCAGGAAGTACCCAAAACGCACTTTCACCTTTTGAAGGTGAACTTAATTTGACCTCTGAACTTTTAAGTGCAAGGACAACCACTTATTTTTTATGCCTTTCAGTGACTCTTCCTGTCTCTATGCATCTCTATTACTATCCTATTACTATCAGAGGTTTAGAGAAGGTCAATTCAGTTCATCTGTAAAGGTTATTGTGTCTTTGGTGCATCCTGTATATTTTTATAGTCTCAGTTTATGAAAATACGGTCAGTGTATTTAGTCTAAACAAGGATAGTGTGGCTGCACAGGTTTAGTACTGTCCGATAAATTTTTGTTCTTGCCTGTACTGTACCTTTTCTTTCTCAAATCTGAATGAAGCAGGATGGTACGCAGGGATGGACCAGCTGTAAGGATAGTCGTCAGTGTGGTTGGAAGCAATGCCTGGCAGACAAATACAGCACAGCCATTGTTGAAAATGCAGCAAATGAGAAGAAAATTAGCAAATGTATGCTGTTTGTCATTAATTCAATTTACCTGGGTGAAAAACTTTGCCCACAGACATGGTAGCATAACCTTGGGATTTAAAATACTGTGGAAGAGTGGTGTAGTTTCCAGAATGCACTCGCCAGTAGGATTTAAAATCATACAATCTGGTTGTATCCGGTCTGCGACTTGTTAACATGGATGTTCGACTAGGTGCACACACAGCTTGCTGCAAACAACAACAACCAGAAACACATTCAAATGTGCAAGCAAAGACCACAGTATGTGCTTGCATCATAGTCTAAAATGTAGTAATATACCAAAGATGGCTACCTGTGCAAATGCATTGAGAAAAACATGACTTTTGGATGCCAGTTGGTCAATGTTTGGTGACTTTACTGTCACGTCTCCATAACAGCCCAATGATGTCCTCAGGTCGTCAGCAATAATAAAAAGAACATTTCGTCTGTCTATGCAAAGAAAAAAAAAGTTACACCAACATCAACTGAAACTATGAAAATGTTGATCTTTAAAATGTAAAGAGGAAGTAATAAATCTGTGGTAGCAAACTGGAATCGGCACAAACGATCATTTATTTTACAGTTTAGTCCAGCAACAAAGTGGATAACAAGCATGTAATTATCATGAATCACTGCTAAATTAGATCAAACACTCGACTGAAAGTAATAAAAATGACAATTGGGTTCTTGTTCTTGTGTAACACTTGTTCTTTAGTATTACAATGTATAACTTTAAAAACTTGGAAGGTTTACCTTGTCTCGCAATCACTACAAGCGCATGAAGGACGACGATGAGACATTTATGGGCAGTAATGTACATGTTGCTTTTACGCCCAGCTGGCACCCTTAGTCATTTACATAAGTTAACGTCAAATGGATTTTGCATCCCTGCTCCACAGCTTCAGTCGCCCCCCAAACATCAACACATAAATAACATATAAGTGCGCTTCCTATATAATAGCTTCCTATTAAAGTCTGACTGTATCCTCATTGGTCTACAATGAAGTAACCCCGCCCCTAAGCAGAGACTATCGAATATTCTGTTGGCTAAATAATATGTCAATCAGGGTTATCACGCCTCGCTGCCAAGAGTTGATTTGGCGCTTCGCTAAATTCTTAATTTATGACGGAAATATGGAACGATGAGGTGATTATGTACTTCGTTGTGTATAAAAAGGGTCGCGTTAATCCAAATGAATGAACAAATAAGATAGAATGAGTAAAAAGACACTCTCGCGTCAAAATGTCTTTCTAAATATGTGTGTCATTTAAATTAATATCGGAGGGTTTAGCTTTACTCTTGTCAACTTGTCAAGGTTTTCAAATTGTAAAACAAAAAAATAATTGTGTATGACCCATATTCATAATAGTCATAGACACCAACCACACATGCGCGGTACTTCCGGTCTTCCGCTCTTGCGCACGATTTTGCCGGTTTTGTTGTGAGTCAGAGGGAGTTTTCTCTCTGCCATAAACACTCTTTGGGAAGTGAGGCAGTGGCGTCAAACATGGCGGACATTTCAACTAAACGTGAAAATAATCCTGAAGCATCCGATGATTTTTCTCAAAGAACCAAGAAGACAAAAACAGACCATGAAGATGGTCAAGGAGAGAATGGAGAGGAATCTGGAAAAAATGTCCTGTCTGGCTTTCAAACGACGACCGTGCTGAGTGACTCTGCCAGGGAGAAAACCATCTTCGTCCACGGAAAAGTAAGTAATATGAATATTTAGCTTCTAGCTTGCAATATGTATCGCCAATTGCTAACGTGATCGCTGTTTTTTAACGATAGAATTGATACGAGAGTGATCAATTTAAACTTTAATATCGACCTCCGATTTGGTAATTCAAACTTTAACTGGTCAATCGGTTATTTTGGCGGGAGTAGACAATTCTCTTTTACATTAGTGAGTTTTTAATTATTTGACTCACAGCGTAAGAAGAAAGTTAATATGAGGGGGAGTCCACCTGAGTGTGGGTATTATTATTATTTTTTAGAATGTAATATTATTATTATTATTTCCCTACATTTATGTTTTGGTTGTCCACGTGATCATCAGCTTGCTGAGCAGAATGCTGTCGTCATCCTGGAGAAGACTCCCATCAGCGAAGACACACTGTCTGAAATATTCACTGCTTCGACCCTGACGCTTGATATAAGGAATGACATCTACAGCACCTACCGTCTCCAGGCTCCACCTCATCTTAACGGTACCGATACTAATCCATCAAATGTCTGAAGCAGGAAAGCTGGATGACTTATATATATGATTTTCAGAAATGAAGGTGACCGTGGTGTGTCCAGCCACTGAGAAGCATGTGAAGAAATACCAGCGTCAGGAGAGCTTCCTGGTGGAGGAGACAGCAGATGACTACCAGTCCATCACACTTCCCTTCATCCAAAAGCAGAGTTTTAGTGTACAGGTTAGTCAGCCTGAAACAAGGTCAGCACTTATCTTGTGGGGTTACTGTTCTTGACATCACATTCACTCCCTTAGTGGGTATATAACATCCTGGAGAAGAAGGCTGAGTCTGAGCGGATAGTGTTTGAAGATCCAGACCCAAAGCTTGGATTTGTCCTCCTCCCAGATTTCAAATGGGACCAGAAACAGGTGAACGATTCATGATCCACACTGGTACTTCATTTAAAAAGACATATTGTGCACTTTTTCTTTGGTTGGTTTTAAAAATCATTCCCAGATGTCGTAATAAAAGATCCTCTCACATTATTTGCTCGATATATATTCAATATATTGTGTCCCGTTCCAGCTGGATAATTTGTACCTGATTGCCATCACACATCGGAGAAACATCAAAAGTCTGAGAGATCTGACATCGGAGCACTTGCCACTCCTTCAAAACATTTTGCAGAAAGGAAAGGTGACTTCACACTAACTTTATTGAACAACTTTAGACTTAAATATTTGTATAGTGTGCTGATGTAATCGTGTGCCATTAGGAGGCCATCCTGCAGCGCTACGGCCTACCAGCCAGCAAGCTAAGAGTCTACTTGCACTACCAGCCATCTTACTACCACCTTCACGTCCACTTCACCAAGCTTGGCTACGAGGCGCCGGGTTGTGGCGTGGAGCGCGCCCACCTCCTCACAGACGTCATCCAGAACCTTCACTCAGACCCAGATTACTATAAAACCAGAACTATGTCCTTTTCCTTGCGGGCAGATGACGGATTGCTCAGTCAATTTAAGGAAGCTGGGAAATTATAATGCTCCACCTGCCAGTGTCAAGCTGCTTCTCAATCCTTTTTATACATTGATCATTTGTTTTTGGTGAACGTGTACTTTTAGCTGCAAACTTTTTTTATGTCGTTTTTTTTTTTTTTTTTTTTTAATCATGTCTTACAACCTAAATCACTGAATAAATGGCATCTGTGCCTGATTTCTACATGTGCTTTTTAAATATTCAGATCCTATGAAATTATAATGATGCTAATAGTTTATGGAAAATTGGCATAAAAATTCAAACCTGACTAATGATGTATCATAGTGTTTTTGCTTATATACTGTATGCGCTGAAGATTATAAATATTAAATATATATTGAAAGTTAAGTTAAAAATATCTGAAAGTTTAATCTTTAAGTCAATATTTTTCATATACAAAGTGTCAAAGTGAATTCAATGAAATATTATTTTCTTTAAGTCACTGACACACCCTGAACTACATAATGGCATTCTCTTGTAGAGTTTGTACTGTACATGCAGTACAGTGCATTGGAGAGAAAACAAAAAAAAAAAAAAAAAAAAATGAATATTCCAGTTATTGTTGCATGTCATACATTTGTTTGTTGCATAAGTCAGTTATAAATTATTTTCAAGTTTTACTCTGACTGGGATCTTACTCTCATCATGCGGAAATGTATATTGGTGGTACAATAAAATGCCTTGAATATTTGAAGGCTTCAGTGAAGTAAATATTTTGTGTTCCCCAAAAACAACACTAGATGGCAGTGTTTAATCCAAAATAATTTAACGTAATTCGTAACGAAAACTCATTCAGTGCCATAATGAATTACCTAGTCTGCAGATCAAATTCAATTAAATAAAATCCAATTTTAATTTAGTAATCAATTGCTGTATAAATATATATTTTCTCTCGAAAAAATTGTATGTTTTGTACAGCTTCCATGAGGTCAAGCTATTATTGTAAAACAATAAGAGCAAATATAGTGAATCTAACATCCTTTTCGCTTTTAAAGTGATTTGGGTCTTTGTCGTTTTCATTTCGATACCTTCATGTAATACTGTGTGACAAGACATATACGGCCCACCCGCATTTTATAAAGAAACGCCATGTACTTTTTGTTAACAGGAAATTTCCGAGGCGTCCATGAATGCATCGTGGGAGAGCCGAGGAAGCTGGGCAGGACTGGGACAAATAATCCAATCATTAGTCCACCAACAGCGCTGATGTCTTGGTTTCACTCACTGAGAGATGACTTCACTCTGAGGCCGTTTGAGATCCAGGAAACACCGTAAGTGGATTTTCTTCTCATAATCATTTAACTCGCCAATTTTGGTCGTGTGCGCGAGAGTGACTTTGACGAGTTTGTGGGTTGCGTGGAGTAGTGATTGGTGATCGATACATGCGGTCCATTAAGTGCTTGTATTTAGTATTTCAGTTAGGAACGTTGTCATTTCATCCAACGCCATTTACGTTAGTAAGGCACCTCTGCAGATTATCCCATTCCTTTTGTGAGTGTTTGCTTCCCCCTTTAGAACATTCCAATTTAGTGTGCATAATAGTTTTGTATTTATTTATTGATTGAAATAGGAAGTTTTGTAACTATTACTGTGCCCGTGCCAGCTCATTGTCGATCTGTTTGCAGGATTTCCTCTGACATTTTTGTGATGCCATCATGCCATATATTTGATTTCGTCCCGTTCCTCCATGCTACTACTGAATACAGAGTACAAAGTGACAGTACTGAGAAAAGTCAAGGACGCCCCAGATTAAACGGTTATCTTTAACTGTGATAGAACCACTGTAATCCTAAACACAGACGGAGGGATTCGGATGCACGCCTGTTGCTTTGCTGCGCGTGCGCGTGTGCGGGCGCGTGCCCGAGAGAGGGCGTGACATGGAGATCTGGCCTCTTCGAAAGAAATAAAGAATTTGAGCATTCATTTGATATCCTACTCCTAGTAGTGTGCTGAATTGTCCAAATACTAGTACGCCTTTTTCCTCACTAGTAAAACAATTTGCCGCACTATAGAATGACTGGGGTGCACTAGTAAAACAACTTGGGCGCCGCTCACATTTGATAGTCTGCTTTCCACTACTAAGAAATTTCTGTACACAAATAGAAATGTGCACTAATTGACTAAACACTACTAAATGTTACTAGTGTGACAAAAAATAGTTAACATCATGTGAACCACTAGATCCATGCACTAGTAGGATTTTAAGTAACTAATGGTACTAGTAGCACTCTGTTTTCAACTAGTTTTTCTCCACTTGTAAATGTAGTCATTCTACTAGTCAGTGCACCCTGGTCATTGTACTAGTGTACAAAAATGTCACTTGTGGAAAAAAATGTCACAGATCAAAGACATAGTTGTTTTGCCAGCATGCTAAACTGTCACTGGTCACAACAAAAGGCATGTCTGCTTCGTCATGGTCAATTCAGCACATGAGTAGGCTTCCTGTAGGCCTTTAAATTGATTGCGATGTGATCAAGAGATATGACAAACTATTTTGAATGGGGATACATACATTTAAAAGCTTTGGCGCTGCTAATCTGACTGATAAGCTCGATGTGCATTTGTGCGCGTGCGTCTCCCGGGCATCCTGATTAGAGAGGCCTGATCAGGTCATCTCTCACTAGGTCATTGGACAAGCCATGTGAGAGCGTGTACAGAGATGTCACGTTCGGTCCTCTATCGCGATCGCTCACGGAACATCAGTAGACAATTTGATGCTTGTTTTTAACTCGCCGTGTCACGTACCATCCCGTGTCGCCATGGAAAAGCTCGCTTTCACCATTGATTGTTCCTTGATGAGCACACTCTTAGAGCTGCTTGCACATTCAGTAATTGTTCTCTGAAACAAACAAAACATCTGCCGTTTATACAAATCCATTTGTTCGAAAGATGACACTTTAGCAAAGCTACCAACATGGGACCAGATAGCCCCCAAGGACCACCTGAATAGCCTGCTGGCCTGTTTTAAAACATCACGAGTGATGGGACATTGTAATTTTCTAGGAATGCTCTAGAAGTTATCATTCGTATATTTATTTATAGATATATAATTTGTAATTGTATTTTCATGCTTTTAGGCACTTTTAGGCAGCTAAACTAATGAATTACTACCAATCAAGCCATACATTTAAGTTGACCAGCATCTCTTTAATATAGAGCTCGAGTTTAGAGCAGAGATTTCAGTCTCACTGCAGTTAAGGGGTCACATACGGCCAATTTGATGTCAAATCAGCCAAACCAGTAAAAACCAAAGCATAATAATGATACTGTAAATAACAAGTTTGTGCCCCCCTAATATTTATTTTAAGTTTATATTAATGTGCCCAGCCCACATACTCAGCACTGCTGCTCATCCCACAAATGCATTTTTGCAAATGTGGCACCATTTAAAAGGGAAATAATCAGGCTTTCCGACTGTACAAGATTAATTCTCAAGAAGCGTACAACAGCCAACTTAGCTGTCTTCTCTGCCCTCCGCACACATGCTCCCACTTCATTATCTCATGCTCGCCATTTTGGATTTCTCATCGAAATCGTACAGTTATTAGCTGTAATCCTAAATGGTAAATTGCATACTTTTTTTTTTTTTTTGTAAAACATCCTCAGTTATACCTTAATTTTTAAGTCTCGTATTCTTTTAATTCAAATGGTGCAAATACATAAAAACTGTCATTGTCTGACTTCTTCCGCCAACAAACCCTCTTAGAGATCCTCCATATCCTAAACTTTCATACACAAAATCAAACAACTGCTTACAACTCAAAATACATTCTCCGAGGTTGGCTTGAATGGTCGCTCATCTATGAATAGCATCATTTTGGCCACATTTCTGCCTTGATGTTGCCGCAGTAGAGATATTTTAAACTGGCAGAGTATCAAAAATCATTTTGACGTTATTATAATACAGACTCTCAATATGAGTTTAGTTTACATCATGACAGAAAAAAACATCTAATTTGCACATAGAAAAGACAAACTAAATGTATATTTGTTTTCAAACAATCGAAAAACAACGCAATGATTATGATTAAGAAAAAAAAAAATGTACGTGAAGAAGAAACTTGACTGAAGTTCAAATCAAACCGCGCAACCCACTGGAACTCAAACCCAAGAATTTAAAGTTGTGCCAAGTCAGTTTTATTTATATGCGAGCATCATACAAACCCTTTTAAGGGGAAAGTATGTATGTTGGCAACCTTTGGGAAATAGCAGAGTACACAGATATGCTTCAAATGTTAGAGAAAAAAAAAAGATTGTAACTACAAGCATAATGAAGACACATAAACACACACTCGATTGTAAAACAATATATAGACACAAAATTGATGATTGTTTTGTTTTCAACACGCCGAAAGTCTCAGCTTGTAAAGGTGAGGAAGAAAAAGATGTGTGCATGAGTGTTTTGGATGTGAAAACAAAACACACGCACAGCGTGGAGGGTGGCAAACTGAGGGCAGGAGTACGATTACAGGGTTATTTACATTACAGCACAGAGTTTCACCAAAAACTAGCGAGTGTTTGATAAAGCAAGAGAGAAAGAGAGAGAAGATGGCTTCCAGATGGAGGGTGGAATTCTCAGGGCGCCCGAGAGCAGCCACGGCAACTCCTCCTCCTCCTCCTCCTCCTCCTCCTCCTCTTCATATAAAAATACAGAATGAGATCTGGAGAAAAACCACATAATAAAAAAAGAAGGAAGATATGATAAAAGAGGAGCATGGAAATTCGCCATGGTAGCTTTCCAACACGGTTGTTGTTTAAAAATTACTCAAAAATGTATTTAGTTGTTAGGCCAGTACATTTGCATACAACATTAATTTTAGGGATGCTTTGCAGTTGAGAGGCTGAATCAAAGCCGTCTGTATGCTCTAGCATAAAAATAACAAAAAAAACGTATAAATACATCTTTGGAACACTTAGAAAATTAAAAAAACGTATTTACACGCTATTGGGAGCAAATGAGTTAATATGTCAAGAATGACGTCGAGTTGGAAATGTTACTTATCACATCTCGGAAATCCATCCATCCACCCATCTGTTTATTATCTGAACCGCTTATCCTCACGAGGGTCGCGGAGGTTCTGGAGCCTATCATGGAGGCAAATATGGATGGCACTGCTTGATTGCAACCAGCAGGGGTGCTGTTTGTTGAGTCTTCACTGCTCAACGTCGCTTTTAACATACGTGTGACGTCATGCATGATGTGATCATGACGTCTTTCATCAAATGTTGAAAGGAGGCTGAATCTCTCCTCTTGAATCCAAAACCACGTCAAACATCAAAGAGTAGGCAGGAATGGGAAAAAAAAAAAAAGTTGATGATTTGTTAGGATTGCTAATTGATGTTATGTGTACTGTAAGCGCGTTGTTGAAAGTGCTATAAAGATGACTTGACAATGTGACACTGGCAAATGTACAATCAGAAATTAAGAGCATTCAGAGAGAGATTATGATCATGATGATGATAATAATAAACATCTGCCTCACGGTTCTCGGTTGCTTTAAATGTTAGTGTGGGTTTTCTCTGAGTAACCCCGGCTTTCGTCCAAAAAACTGCGACCCTTCTTATAAGGACAAGCAGTAAAGTTAATGAATGGATAGAAAATGTAAATTAAAAGATTTACTGATTATTAACTTCCAACATAATTGATGAATGAATGAATTTTTATGGATACATGAGGGTTGAGGGTTGTAACTGTAACTGTGCTATTCAATAATGCCCCCATAATCTTGTCTACAATATAAAGCAGTTCAAATTTCCTACACAAATAAAAGCACAATGATAAACATAAAGCTTCACCGAAATTCATTTTAATTAAAGGGTCTATCAGCCTTATGACAACACTCCATTAAAGCTTTCATAAATCATGATAAGAAATCCAAAGTGGGGAATTCCAATACTCTAAGTCTAACTAGTGGCGTGTGCAAAAGAGAGTTTTGACCTCAGCAAGCACCTGCAGAAGATGAGATGAAGGCCTAATGGTTTGACCTGTTGCAAAAGTGCAAGGACACAAAGTGGGTGTTCTCCGGACTCGTTCAGGAAATACCAATATCCACATTTTTCTTCCGTTGGAAACTCACTTGACCGACATTCCTTCTTGGCTGTGTAAACAGAAAGTCACATAATTGATAAATATGTCTTGAATTTCTCACACATATTTTGTAATAGGAACACGTTTAATGTTGATAAAGTGGACACTTGCTCATTGGGGACATTAAATAAGAGTTTTTTGGTTGTTGTTTTTTTTGAAAGCCTCTGAGAGGATCTTCATGGTGATGATCCCACATATTATTTTATATGGCACTGGAGAGTTGCTTTTAGATCTGCTCATTGACAAAAGGGCATCGCATTTCCCTCGCACGCCAGCTTGGGATTCGTGAGCCTTAATGGCATGGGCAGTGGGCATAGTGGTGCCGAAAATATCGCATCCATTATCCTAATGGAAACACCGTCAATATCTCCCACTTAACTGGCTTTGCGGTTTCAGCGACATATCTCAAATCAAATGTGCGCGCAATCATGCAAAGAGAGAAATCCAAAATATGATCACAGGTATTTACAAGTAGCAACAGCGGACACAATCACTGTTTGTTCGATGACTTTGGTAAACCTCAGATTTGTTTCGGATTTCGCTTTTCCCTCTGTTGTGTGACTTGAGACGTGGATTTGACCCAAATTCCTATCAGTAGGAAAGTCCAATGTACTTGACGTGCTATTGTGGCATTCCATGCTAAAGTGACTTCTGGTTTTATTCAGGTAATATGATTTGAGTGGATGTCACTGCAAGTTTGCAACAAACTACAAAGTTAAAACTGCTGAGGGCACCAAATGACTTCTAATGACCGTCTGCCTTTGGTTTGTTTGAACCTGTCTATTATTGCGCACTCAATTGTTTGGCAGCCAAGCGCCAACTTGCTGTGACCTACTTTCCTACTTTTAAGGAACTGAAGCAGAGCTTGAATGTGGTTTGCATCTCATTACATTTTGATTTGAAACATTTTATGGGAAAAAAAAGGCATGTGTTGTTTTTTGTTACAGATTCACATGTATGTAACAGTTGGTTATTAGTCTTGGCAAAGCTCTTTTATTGACTTGGTGCCCTTCTGGTATGGAATGACGTCCCATCTGGAGTCAATCAAGGCAGGGAAAGGCAGCATCCAAGGCACAGACAAATTTGTTTAAAATGCGTGAAACGTTTTTTAAATATTATGTGACTATGAAAGCAAGCGCATTAATGTGGTAGTTCATCTTCTAAACTTTAAACTTTGAGGTGTTTTTTTTTTTTTTCCTAAAAGGGCCCTATTTTCATGCCTAGTGCAAGACAGTCTATAACTGTGCACATGGGTGGAGTTTTCTTTCTTTTGGTGTTTTCCGAGACTCTGCATAGGTAGAATTGGTGTCATTCTGGGATGGAACACAGCCAACTCCTGAAGCAGCTCCCCTCATTGGCATTAAAATCAGGGTGGTGGAAGTGCACCTTGCGGAAGTAGAAATGGACTTGATGGCTTCTACGGGCAACGTTGGTTTATAACTGGCAAAATGCAAGATTTCCCCTTGCGGATGATGTAGCTGCCCATGTGACGTGGGCAATCGGAGATCGGCTTGCGTCCCTTATCGTGCATATTATGCCAGGTACAGTTTTGCTAATTTTCTGGTGCGTTTTTCATTATTTCTTCAGAGATTTGTCTCGTCAACATAATGCTTCCTCAGTATGCGCATGCCGTTTAATGGACATTTGAAACATTACTTGTTAGGGCTGGGAATCTTTGACTGTCTCACGATTCGATTCGATTGTGATTTTTGGGTCTACGATTCGATTGAAAATTATTTGATTGACAAATGATTTCCACTTCAATTTACAGATATGCACAACATTGTCATGATCTACTCCAGTCTGCTTTGCGAGACAAAATGACAAATAGAGACATTAAAAGTGTTTTTTATTTTTATTTTTATTTTTTATTTTTTTAAACATTTATTCATTTTGTATTGTAAGTGCCTTTATCCATAAAAACAGCATGTGGGCTACAACTGCCTTTTCCCCTTCTTTTTCATTTCTAATTTAAATAAAATAGATTTTTGGATATTAATATCGATTCGATTAATAAATGAGAATCTCGATTCTTTTATGAATCGATTTTTTTGGCACACCCCTATTTCTTGTTGGTTGTGTTATGCTGCACACACCTTGGAGATTCCGCGATTGAAACACATACACCTTTTTTTTTATCATCAAGGAATGACACAAGACAAGACTAAGTCCAAGCATGTTAGGATTGAGAAATGTGCCGCAACTGAACTCTTTCTCTTTCACATCCAGTTGAAATGTGCCTCTTCTGAGCCATAGCCACCTTTATAATAATTTCAAGTTAGTTAAAATTGAGCCAGTCTTTTGAGAAGGATGCTGTTGCATCTGAGATGGGAGGATCTAGCAAGGATCGCGCCTCATGTCACCTCTCAGCCACACCACGATAAGCCCGTGGAGCTGCGCTTGCTGTCGGTATTTACTGTAAGCTCCCTACTTAGCCGTGATCAGCCGCAACGGGCCATTTGCAGTCTCTTGGCCCCCTGCTGTGACACATCAAATGAGTAACACGAGGCCCACCGAGCGCCGCTTGTCTGTGTTAAATCCAACAAGGGTGACCACAATACACCCTCAACTCATTCCACTTTTTCTCCCTTTCTGGTAGTGGTGATGCATGCAGTGGCTGCAAAATGAATGGAAGACCCATCACAGACATTTAGTCATCAATACAAGCTGCAATATTGATTTTTGTGCACAATGGAAACTTTTCTTTTTTTTTTTTTTTTCAAGTGGAGCATGACAATGTAGCAGGGAACTGTTAAATCCCGTTCGATATGCACCAGCTGGCAACAACGTTATGACCACTTGCACATTCTAATGATACTCGGCGTCATATGAATTGTTTTTTTGGTTTTTTTTTTTCAAATCCATCCATCCATTTTCTTCACCGGGGGTGCTGGAGCCTATCCCAGCTGCCTTCGGGCAGTAGGCGGGATACACCCTGAGCTGCTTGCCAGCCAATCACAAGTTGTTTTTCAGATATTAGAGAAAATGATATTTTTAAAGGCATGTTTATAAACTGTTAAGCATATCTATATTTTATGAACGTACACACGGTGGGAAAAATATGGCATTAAAATGATGGAAAATCTCAAAGCAGTGACATGACGGGCATTAACTGCTGCATTATTTTGAAAATTCTGTAGAATTCTGTTTTCCTTAATTGTTGTGCTTTGATGTCCTTTGATGTCATTTTTTTTTTTTAAATAGTGCTCTTGGATCAGATGATATTTTCCAGGTACAACTAATGTTGTAAACGATAAGTATGTGTGCGCCATAGACCACGGCCGAAATGCTATTTAAAAAAAAATAAAAAAATGGGTGGAAACCAACCGGCATCATATGATAGCAACTGCAACCGAGCTACGGCATTTAATCAACATTTCTTTATTGAGGGGATTGCAAAACAGACAAAATCCCACAACACAATTATGATTGGCTACTTGCAGAGATCAGTAATTTAAACAAACCGTTTCTTTGTGGAGCTACGCTGAGCAGGGAGGGGAGGGTTGTGCAGTAGCACACAGGTGCAGACGACCCACCGGTGGCAAAAAATCAAAAAATAAATAAATAAAAATACTATCACAAACCTCCGAATGGTTCAGGAACAGCTTTCAACTTAATTCGGCGGCACCTTTTTTTTTTTTTAGCCGTTTTCGGCAAAATTACCCTAATGATAAAGCGGTTTTAAAATGAAGAATAATGTCTTTAGTTTCTTTCTTTCTTTCTTTTTTCCTTCATTTTTTCCTTCCTTTTTCCTTTCCTTGCATGGTGCATGCATTTTAGTGTCCCCCCCCAAAAAAAAAAAAAAAAAATAAAAAATAATCTACCAGTATATTTTGTTTAAAAACAAAAAAAGTGCATTGTGTTCAATGGGAAAGAATGTTTATATTTACCCAATTTATTTATTTATTAATTATTATTATTATTATTATTTTCTTTTTTTAGTTAAAGCTATACTTTTAATACTGTGATACCGCAATATTTTTGCTCAGAATTATGATATTGTCATCCATGTCTTGGCGATGTATAATCTGGTAGTACGCCAGTGCAGATATTGTAATAGAATCTTCATCAGGAGGCTGGTCCCAGTTCTCCTCATTCAACTCTGTCTTCCTTTCTTTCAAAAGCCATAATAAAACATATTGACCGGCCAGTCCCAGTGCAATTCATACTTCAACATTTGTTTACAGTATAATCGAGAAATGATCCAACATTTGGCTTAGAACTTTTAAAGTTGTCTGTCTGTGTTCCTTCTTTCTGATTTAAAAAAAAAAAAAAAAAAAATGTTCTATCAGATTCTGTGGATGGGTGAATCCAGCAAAGTTCAACTTGTATCAAAATAATGAAAAGTGGAAACGATGTAGAAGGAAAGCGTTCATTTAATGGAGTAAGACCCACAGACGAGCAGCACGTGAACCTG
This sequence comes from Festucalex cinctus, assembly GCF_051991245.1. Classification (NCBI taxonomy): domain Eukaryota; kingdom Metazoa; phylum Chordata; class Actinopteri; order Syngnathiformes; family Syngnathidae; genus Festucalex; species Festucalex cinctus. The sequence continues at coordinate 961,130 of NC_135419.1, read as the reverse complement.
CAGTTCTTTAATCAAGAACCAAGCCGTAAGAATTTGCAATCTACACAATTTAAGAAGAATTTAAGAAGAGAAAAGAGAGCCGCGTCGAGGACGTTTAGTGAGCAGTCTCTCGCCCTCCTCCCTCCTGCGGCCCTCCCGCCGCCCTCCTCCCGCCGCAGCATTACCATCCATGGTGACCGGGACCGGAGGAACGAGGCATGCACTTACTCATGTAGTCCATTGTTTCCCCTTTAGTTCAACACCGCATCGTCGCCTCAGTGGATCGCTTGCAAACTACTGAAGAAAAAAAAAAAAAGAAACTGATTTTGAAGGCTCACAAAATCCTGACTCACTTGAAAAGAATGACTGCTTTTTTTGTGGTATTGTGCATGCAAATACTAGAGCGGGAAAGTTTGGCTTGCTTTCCTGCCCACTTTTTTTTTTTTTTTTCCCCTGCCCAACATTATTTGGTGAAAGGAAATTCTGTATGTAATTTGACAACAGTGAAGTTTCATAAGTGGGAGGAACCTCAGAGGATGGTCGGACTGCGACGAGAATGATCATCTCACACAGAGAGACAACTTTACTTTAAGATAGAGCGAGGTCATCACGTCTCTGACATTTAAACAGAAATTATCTGTTTCTGCTGTTGGACAAACCAAGAGGAAGACAGATTGTATTATTACTACTAAGATTTGAGTCGTTCTACATCACGGCCGGAATGTATGGATGCTTCAAGAGCAAAAAGTAAGTTTCAAGTTTTCTCCGTCGGTCCATATTTGCTTAGTAACCAGAACAAGATGTCTTGTCTCGTAACATTACATGTTAAGGAGCCAGAGATGAGATGGAGTGCTCTGGAAACTAATTATAGGTTTGCACTCTGCTAGTAAAAATCCACTTTATGTATCAAAGCGTGCTGGTTTTAACTTGTATGGCACGTTGTCACCCAACAGAGTTGAATCTGTCTTTTTGTCCCAGAATGCTGGCTAATGAAGCTTTTGTTTGTCTTTGTTTATTGAGACTTCTGATGACTTGTAGTTGGCACTGACAGTCAGCTGGATGACTCAGAGCTGATGGCCTGATTTGTTGTTGTTTTTTTGTGAGTACTGTGAGTAAATGATTGGTCACACAATTTCAGAAAGGAGTGTGCATTTTGTTGGGGGTTGTTATGCAGGAAAATTAGAATCATGAACATGACTCGGCATCAGTCATATTCTTGTTCACTTGATGTTTTGCTTTGGATATTGTCCCTCACTGATGTACTGTTTGTGCTTTGAATCGGTTCTGCAGCGTATATATAACTTTTTTTTTTTTTTTTTTTTACTGGGCTTGGCAGCGTGATTGAAGCACAGAGGTTAGCATAATAAGCGCTTTGAGCTATTTAAGCTACAGTCAAGCATCAGTTTTATTACTAGATGTGATGTGCGCTGCTGACCATTTTACTTTCTTTTTTTTTGCCCACAGTTTCATGACGCGGCAACAATGTAAGCTTTTACGGTTCACTTGGCAGATATGACACAGAAATGGTTTTGTCTATGTAGCACAGTGAGAGTGAACCCTCACAGTTAGTGTGACAAAGTTGCTTGAAAGAATCATTTTAGGTGTCAGAAAACACAATTTTACTGATTAGTCGATCTTGCTTAATGTTTCGAATTAGATCTGTTTAGATACTGTTCAACTTGATAGCATAATTTATGCAGTTCAGGGATTGTCATTTGAGTATGTTTCTTTGACAACCAAGTGGGGAAAAAAAAACTCAGACAATGCAACATTGTTGTGTGAAGCGACATAATGCTATTGTCCATTGGAGCTGTAAAACTGCTTCAGCCAGCAAACTAAAATTGTGTGATTCTGATTGTGTTTGACTGAGCTGCAATAGTGACGGATCAATTTGTTCCTAAAATAGACCACAAAAATCATCTTAAAGTAGATGGAATTCTGCAAAGAATGGGGCTGCTCATGCCAACGTTATTACTTTCTGCAAAAACAAACAAAGCTGCTTAACTCATTCACTGCCGGTGACAAGTATACTCGTCAATTCAAATTTTTTCAGAGTGGGGATAGATGGGAAGAATCTGATTATGCTCCACTGTAAATGTCAAACTTGGAAACAACTTTACTGATGCCTAACCACCGGTAGATGACATCATTGCCCCATTTTATACGAAATCAACAGTTTCAGAGTTCATGGGAGAAATGGCTGTATTTGGGCAAACCTACATTTTTCAATTAGAAAAGAACAGAATGGGGCAAAAAGTATTCATTTGGTAGATTCGGCTTATGTATAATTATTGAACGCAATATCGCGTGGGTATTGAAAATTTTGAAATTTCCTAAAATGGCTGGTAGTGAAATAGTTCAATTGATATTAATTTTAATTGCGATATGGCATAATTAATGTATTGTAGCGTCGAGCGGCGACCTAGCAGCGACTCTTTAATGCCAATATGGAACCGTTACTGTCGGCCATAACCACACCAATACCACAACATGTTAACGATGCATCGTTTATGAAAACAGTTTCATGTTGCCTTCACGGCAGCCCCAGACTATTGGAAACTATAGAACTCGCGGACCAAATGCAAGGGTTGCTGCAACATCTGTAACATCTGTAAAGAAGAAGAATCTCGTTTGATTTCACAATATAGATGGAAAGTTTGTACAAGCAGAAGCCAACTGGTGCGTCAGTCGTTTGTTTAGCAGGAATGGCGATGCAGATGAAAATGAATGTAAGCGTAGACAGGGCGGAGTGACTGATGACAACGTTTTGGTCAGGTTCCGTCTGGAGTCCTTGTACGGTCCGTTGCTAAGAACACGTTCGCATTTCAAGCAGCGGCGTGTGTGCGATGGCTGGCGGGGGAAGAAGAGAATGTGGTGATGAGAAAACCCCCGAACGAGAACGCTTTGGAAATGTGCGTCTTCTATGAACATGCAAAGTCATAAGTGAACATGTTTACAGGTGGTCTATATCTTTCAGATAAGAGAGAGGTTCTGTCCAAACCAATAAAACAGCAAATGTCCAAGTTTACTTTATACCATTTGTATATTTTAATTTTACAAAGTACTGTTTAAAAGACGTTGTCAAATGTCATGTTATTGTTTCCAGTGAGAAGCAGAAGATGGTTAAAGGAAATCCTCTCTGACAAATTCCTCAAATTTCCAATGGAGTGATTTCCCCGCAGCTATTCAGGCCTTGACTAGTTCACTTTGTTACAGGCTTTTTTATTTCAAAGACTCGACTCGTGGCCAGGCTGCCTTGTGACTGTTCGATGACGCGTGTGCAAAACAGTACTAAAATCCAAAAAAGAGCACGCTGAGCTTTCAGATCACATTCAACTCATTACTTTTGATGATGTCTGTAACAAAACTAGAGTTTAAAGAGTAAAATACGATTGTTTGTCCTTTAGTCATATGATTGATTGATTGATTGATTGATTGATCAAGTGAGACTGGAAAGACAGATGAAGAGAGACAACATGGTAGCATACTGTAATATTATTTGGACACGTTCACGTTAGGTTTCTGTCACTGCTTTATATGCCTCAGCATCAGCTAACGTCACTTATCATTAGTGTAGTTCCGATATCGCGTTTGGCCCCCGATACCGATTCCGATACCCAGCTTTGCCGTATCGGCCGATACCATACCGATGCCTAAGGTTTTTTTTTTGTTTTTTTCTTGACATGAATAAAACTGTCCTGCTATTGGTTCAGAGCATTCAAGGGCCAATAGGATGTCTTAGATCGGCATGTAGTGAACATGTTGCGTATCGGTGAATGTCGTGCACGAGCAAGATGCAAGATTCTGCATCCAAAATCCTATATTAGAGTTGGAATTAATAGTATTGGCATGTTACTGTTTTAATGCAGTATCGGGGCCTCTGCCGATACCAGTATTGGTATCGGAACAACACGACTTATCATGATACCCACCAGGTCAATGAATCGAATTCGGGGCATGTTCGTTGTACCCGCCCGGTTGGCGAATATTTTCCTGGAGTTTGGGATCATTTCACACGTAATAAAAGAGAAAAGTGCAATGTGCCGATAACAAACTATAATTGTCTTACACGTAAAATTATTCAACCATAGTAACATAACCATCGTTGGCTAATTTAATGTCACCAACCACCAGTCTGGAATTGTCATTGTAAAAACAGGTGGTTTGGATGGAGAGACTTTATTGAAGTAACAAGAAGATACGGCAAACGCATATTCCGCCGATTACCTCATCTGACGTCACTCGACGAGCCGAGTGGCTCACGGTTTATTTAGCCCGTTGACTGCCAATCGACAGGCCAGGCCCGCCTTATAAAGACACACACGTTTAACAGCATAGATACTGTGAACGTGAGGATGGCAACTCCGAGTGGACAAAACTAATACCTGCACCTCACATGCATATATGTTCTGTTATCATAGCATAGCATGTCGGTTTTAAAAAGTAGATAAATATAAATGAATATTTGGTTGCTACTTTGAAGTTTTTGCCTGTTGTTGACAATGAGGAATTACTGTATAGCGAAATAATTATGATCTCATTATACGTGACTCACAAATTGACTTATTGTGAAATATGGTTCTGTTTAGTTGAGCGCAAAGCCGACGCACTTGCAGGAAGTCGTGATTTAGTCTGCCGGTAATTTTCTCTGACACATCTGATGAATTCTCACGTCGCACTAATGTTCAGTGGTTGGGAGGCGCTGGATTTAGTGTACAAGTTTGTGTTGTATCCCCAAAGCAGGATTTGCATTTGAATTGAACTGATAATGGATTAAATTTGTGTTGTTTTGATCCTTTTTGTTCACAACAGTGTTTTTGGAGGATTTTTGTTGGAATCTGGCAACAGGATGCATGCAACTGGACCTACTTTTTTTTTTCATGGGTTTTCTAGTAATGAATGCCAATTATGGAAGACCCAAGTGACAGTATTTGAGTGGAACTAGTGTCAATGTGGCATTTATCTGCTCAGTTATTCTCATAGTCTCGATTCCCTTCTGCTTCTCCGCCTCTCTCCGTAAATTGAAGACCTGTGGTTCATCATCGACTCACCAACGTCACATTACTAAACTCAATCCATCTGCACTTCCTCTGGTTTGCTTCATCTGGCCTCGCTAGGCAGAGCTCCAGTTTGGTTTGCGTCTCAAATGCAGCGTGAGGAAAAATGTGAAGCAGATCTTCGACAGTGGCAGGCAATTATTAATTTGTAAGGTCAGGCTGTTGACGCTAAGTGATCTCGTGCGCAACAATACAGTACTGTATATGTGTGAATGTGCGACAAGAAATTTCCAATATTAGGTTTAATGCGTGCTGCAATCGTGGGTTTCCCCTGAATGAGCTCGTTGGGAAATTCCAATTCAGTTATTAAATTAACGTTAAAAATCTTCTTTTTTTTTCTTCTTGCGTTAGACCTTCACTATGCTGTGCATAGGGATACAAAGTTAGTTTAACTTATTCATTTACATTTCATCTAGGGCCCGACCGATTAATCGGCCGCCGATTCTTGGCCTTCAAACATCGGGCCGATTATTTCCCCCTTAAAATGTTATTGAAGAAAACTGAAGTTTCCGACCTTGTTGAAAGTGCCCATTTTGCTTTTGTAGCATTAGCAACTAGCAAGTGTATAGCGTATGTTATTCTGGTTATTGTGTTGTCCCTTTAAGCGGTTAATGACACCGCAGTTGGAGTTAACTGTAAAACTAACCACACAACGAAAAGAATTACATCCACTCTACATTATATTTAAATACAAAACACGCAAAGGCACAAATTATTCCCAATGTGTGAAAAACGAGTTATTTTAATAAATTCAATTGCAACCTGTACTCACTTTAAGTGTGTACGCCATGGAAGCATGGCACCACACTGCCCCCAAGAGGCCAAATCGCACAAGAACAGTCAAGTTATCTTGCTTTATATGGCACTTTCAAACAGCCTTAGCTGTCAGTATTTGTATTATATATATTTTAAATAAATAATTGGCAGATTAACCGGTAATCAGTGTTTTTTTTTTCTTTTTCTTTTTTTTAAGGAAAAATAAATAAATAAATAAATAAAGTGTTATTTTTTTTCTGCCAAAAATTGGTATCGGCATCGGCCTCAAAAAGTGCATATCGGTCGGGCCCTGATTTCATTATTCTGAGCTATCAGAGAAATATTTTCCACGTAATTATTCTGTTTGTTAATCATATCTACATAACACAAACATGGGCGGCTGTAATTCCATCCATCAGTACTGCTTATCCTCACTTTGGTCGCTTGTGTGCTGGAGCCTATCCCAGCTCACTTTGGGCGAGAGGCGGGGTAAACCCCGAACTGGTCGCCAGCCAGTCACAGGGCATGGATGTAATGCCAATAATTATTAAATGGTCAGCGACAATTCGTCCTTCCCTAGACTTTAGTTATAAAACACTGTCCTGTATATACTGTATATATAGTTGAGTGAAGTTTAGTCATGATGGAGTCCCAGTCATCTTATTGAGCCTGGAAGTTGTTCCTGATTAAGTGGCGTGTGTCTGCGGCGCAGCGAGTCTGGTGACACTCGTTTCATTGAGGAATTAAGACGAATTAGGCTGGATTTGTGTTACGTCATTCGTGCAGGGGCCGTAAGAACGAGCTTTTCCCATTTGGCCGTTTGTTTGCACATCGTTGTGTTCTGCAGCAATCTGAACATGCGCAACCGCAGCGCACGTTTTGATGGTCTCGCTTGGCCCTCCGCTTCCAGGGAAAACCTTTTATAGTGACTGCATGTTTATATGTGAAACTGATGTTATTCTATCTGCCTAATAAATATTAGGCAGCCATTTATGTGCTAATCCATTGTTATGTAAGGTTTCTGGCACAAACACACATTTCCACTTGATAGACGAGGGCTGTTGTGTTTCAGCTCAGTAATACCATGTTGACACTTTAGTGGTTTTAAGAGAATATTGAATTTTTTTTTTTTTTTTAATTAACTCCAAGTTATTAGACAGGGGGTGGTTGGAGAACAGTCAGATTTGCCTGGCAAAATGAATCAGTGAGACCTGAATGTGGCATTTGAGGTTTGCATTTTATAGCGTTGAACATGTTCAGACCTCCACAATGATGAAACTGAACGTGGTACTGCAGCTTGTGAAATGTTTCAACAACATAATAAAGGAGTCAAACTACGTTTTGCCACCATTTCATATGTGTTAAACTATATTTTCGGTTCACTATTTATTGCCACCATATTATACAATTGGACTTTTGTGTTCATAACCTTGCAGCTTAATTTAGAGGGAAACATCTTCGCTGGCTTTTGCACAGTAATTTCTGTTTTTGTAGCTTAGCAGCTTCCACTCTTTCGAAAGATTTTCTACACGTTGTTGCGTCTGTGGAAATGTTTGTCCATTCATTCACAAACACATTTGTGATAGGTCTCTGATATTGGGCCAGCAAGGTCGGTTCTTCCACACCAAACCCATGAACTATGTTAGCCTAAAATTAATTGCTAGGTCATGAGCTCATTATTAGCATAGACAAAGAATTTCAATAACTGTCGTCGTGTGTAGTTAAGTCAACACGTGTTTTGCTTTGTATATAAATTTTATTTAACAATGTGCCCAACCGACCCACCGTGACCCCAGTGATGCAACAATGGCTCCCGAGTGTTCTGTTGCCTGAGTGGAGCCCTTTCCTGCATCTATCTCAGCAACACATCCTGTACGCTTGACCCCGCGCACCCTCGACTTGACGCCCCCTTTATCCTCCTTTCCACACTGACAGCAGCTTCTTGCTCAAGCCTTTGACTTGCCGTCTGCTCTTATTTACGTGTTCTCTCCCATTCACGCTCTTTTAGTTCCTAGTGTCTCGTTCATTAAAAATGAGGAGTGTGTGGTTTGAAATATTTCATTGGGCTGATTTGGTTTTTAGATATCGTACTTCTCCAACCCTGGTAAAGTGCCAGGGAAATTGCAAATAATATAAATAAATAAATGAATAAATAAATAGGTTCAGGGGTCACCAACTTTTTTGAAAATGAGAACTATTTCTTGGGTACTGCTTTCATGTGAACCCCGCCAGTGTTCACAATTTCAACCGAATCCTTCTAGAATATTCAAAGAAAATCACAACGTCCCAACACTAGTTAACGTACTTTTACAACACATCGATGGGCTACTCATGGCGCTTGGTTACCTGGTGCTCGTGGTCCTCACATTGGTGACTCCTGTTCTCGATGAGCCATCCATCCATTTTCTATATGCTTTGTCCTGCGCATTGTGCTTGGTATGCTTCAGAAGCCGATTCCTCTTTTGACTTAACGGCCCGTAGCTCATAAGTAGCTTACATGCAGAACACCAGCAGTAAAAAAAAAAAAGCCTGTCAGTGTGTAAGAGGCCGCAGTGGGCTTTTTGCCATGTTTGGTTAAAAAAACACACACTGGTGCTTTATGCTGGAAGGGCTCTTGTGTTTACTGTAAGTCTGCTTTCCTCCTCTTCCTGATCATCAGTTTATCTAACTGCCTTTTCTTTCTCTTCATGTTGCTCTTTCCCACAACCCCATCTGTGACCCCCCCCCCCCTCTTGCGCTCTTTCTCCCTTATTTGTCCCCACTCTTTTCTCATAAGCTCACTTTTCTGTCCTTTGCTCTTCATGCATGACCTCATCGCGACTGCTCATCTTTTTCTCCTCCATCGTTCTTCGTCGTCGTCGTTCTCATAGATGAAGCGGAGGATGTCGCCATGGGGAGCCAGCTTCGGAAGTGGGCGAAGGTCAGTCGAATAGACCCCAGCCTCCCGACGTTTCCACACAAATATTAAGGCTATGTCACAATTTCTAGGATTGGACAGTGCCAAGGACTTCTGGAGTGCAAAATCGTAATTGTGCACACACAAAAACTGCTATTGCAGAATGTTGACTGATACAAGGGGCCCAAGCTAAACACAGTTAGCCTAACACGTGGGGGGGAGAAAAAAAAAGAAGTCATTTTTCAACTCAAAAGCAGTCAATAGTGTGCAGTTTTAGCCATTCCTTCACATGAAAATGGTGCTTTAGAGCCTGAAAACCTAAATGCTGAAAATGGTGTCATCTTGGCAGATGTAAACGACACTGAAAAGCTGAAACGTTTCAAAGATCAGTTGTTGTTATCTGCGTGTGCAACTTTTCCAGAACAGACCGGGTCAGTCTTGTCCACCAATTGCTGGTTTCTCCCTCGTTGACGTTATAGAATTTAAATATGTCAAGAAGGTCTTGCAACAACCTCAATGATCTGGGCAGCATATAAAATTTGATGTGCAAAAGATGTATTTGTTGACGGCCCTCGAGTGGCAGAGATTTTGGATCCGGCCGCAATGACTCAACGGAACCGAGACGATTGCGGGTCTTGCCGGCTTCACCAGACGATCTTTTCAATGAATGACACAAGTCCTTAAAAGATTAGCAGCTGCTACTTTATCTGACGTTCCAGCAATCTTTTTGTTTTTCTTTTTAAAACCAGTTGTGAAGCTCTTGGAAGTCCTCTCGCTTCCTCTCCAAATTTACAAAAAATGTGAATGGGGCCCATTACACGTGAATGAAAAAACGAGACATTTGCTGATTAGTTTAGAAATTGGACAACAGTTTCAAAATGTGGATTGGCGCCACCGTCAAAACTGAAGTGGAACAACATTGATGGTCAAGTCATGTCACACTATTACAATTATTAGCTTTGACTTTCACAGGCAAGTATTTTAAAAACAGTACAGTGAATAACCACCTTTTAGTTAAAAGGAATAGGAAGATCTCACCATTAGAACAGAGGCGGACAGCTTTTGCCAGATGGAGACTGAAAGACGGAATCTTGTGATGTGGTCAGGTCGATCAAAACATTCAACTGAGAGCTACGAGTACCCATTCAATCTTTTCTAAAAAAAAATCAATCTTGTCATGTTGATCCAGCCGTTCGTCTGGTTGGTGAATTTTCTGACTCTGCCTGCGGTTTCAAGTATAAAATCACTTTTAGGCTTAAGATCAACATTCGTTTATCACCCACAAGATCAGATGTACAAAAAAAAAAAAGTGGCAAAAAGCTAAGCACACACATCAGAAATGAGGGTCCATCATTATTTTGTCTGTGTGACGTGAGAAAAGAATTTAATTTTTGTGCAGAATGGTGAAGAAGGCTTTTTTTTTTTTTTTTTTTTTTTTTGCGCAGCGCTCGGTGACATTTGTTGTTGAGAGGCTGTCAGTATGTTGATAAACTCCAGAATGTTCCATTTGCCGCAATTATGTAATCTAAACACAGATGACAAGAAGCTCGTCGGCCGTTTCCTTCATGGAAAAAAGAGAGAACACTCGTGAAAACACAAACAAACAGAATGGCGAGCATGGTTGACTTGTAGACTGCCTTAAAAACATTTATTTAGTTCTTATTTATTTCAAATAGGCATAATATCCTTATGAAAAATGTGTTTTACATTCAGAAGTGATTTGAAAGTTCCCAAAATGTATGAATAATTGAAGCGTCACACTTTTTTTTTTTTTTTTTTTTTTTTTTTTCCTGATTGAACTACGTGGGCATCATCAGCAGCAGGACGATGCTAAATATAGCTCAAATGCCTTTTGTGGGATTATTTTAACTTGACGGTGCAGTTTTGTTTGAGGTTCTCGGATTGTAGTATAAAAATCGAAGTTCCTTGTTGTAACTGAAAATAGTTTTTGTCTCCGTCCAGCCACAAGAAGACACTTTCACTTGAATTCAATTTGAATCACATTCTCGTCATGCGAGTCGGATCCCCTCGCAAGTTAAGCTCGAGCACACGAGGGATAAATGAGCATCCAATAAAACTCATTAGGACACAGTATGTTTATCAAATGTTGCCCCCACAGCATGAAACAAATGATTCAACAACGAGAGGCTCACCACGCTCGTCTGTTTTTGCAGCGGTGACCCCGCCGCCATGGCATCAGGACCCCCAGATGTGATGGTCAACCAGGAGCCTGCTGAGGTTGCGGAAGACTGCTCAGGTATATTCAATCTCGCAACACAACGCACGCTAAATTATAATGATCCACAATTCTGGCTTTACTTTTACCCTGAAAAAAAAAATGTAATTGAAAAATATACTTGTCAAAGGCAGTGAATTAAATCGAAAGTGGATTTGATTTAGTTATGGAATTCTAATCAAAGCAGAGTTGCATCATTGAAACCATTATAAAAATGTAAATCTTTTAATGAGCCCTCTTCGAGGAAGTCAGATACGACCTTGATAATATTTTCACAACTTTAGTATTGCAAGGTTGCACTTCTGATGGACAGAAAAGATAGCAAATATTTGCCTTTGGATGCTATATCAAAAGAAAATGACATTTTGTCAGCGACTCGCACGGCGGGCAAGGCAGGCCGCTGCGGATATTTTGATGGTCTTCGTGCTGCTGCCAGCAGGAAATGAAGAAGCGGAGAAAAGCGAAGATTATCTCACATGCCCGAGCACGTCACATTGTCACATAGATTAATAACACACGCTGATGATGATGATGATGATGATGACGATGATGATGATGATATGATTGTAACGAGGAAGTCGTGTTGTTCACCTTGGTTCCAATGATAGCCCCAAACAGATGACTTATCTCCTCTTGGTGTGTTATAAAACAACATTCTGTGTTTTGATCAGATGTTTTTTTTTTTTTTTTTTTTTTTTTTTTTTTTTTTTTTTTTTTTTTTTATAAGCAAAGCTTAACATACGATTGGGGTCCACCTGTATAGAATTCTATATATAGCGCTGGGTACATGACATTGCTGTTTATTTATTTATTTATTTTTTATTTTTTTCAGGAATGATTCTTAATTCAGAACTCCAAAATCCCTCGTTGGCTTTTCACCTGCTGCTTGTTTCTTGCATTTTGTCCTTCCAGTTGCTTGAAAGTCATGAGGCCAACTGCTCTCAGAAACGTGACCTCATCGTTTCACTCCTATAACACATGCTGATGCAATGTCAGCGTTGATGCGCTTTACCTCCCTTTCGATTTCCTCCACTGTCAAAGGTCACCGTTTTCCCACCGCGTGGTCAATTCCCATCACGCTAAATGATAACATGTATGTGGAAAGACTGTCATTGGGTAAAGGATCACTTTTTTTTTTTTTTTTTTTTCCTGAGCGGACCCAGTGTGCAGACCTGCGCCTTTGTGGTACCTTGTACCTGAAACAGCACAATGAGAGTACCTGACTTTCACGTTTGCATTGCCAAAAGGCCTCTGAAGCCTCATCAAGAGCATGTTGGAAGGTCTTCAAGTAGAACTGTTGTCAGACAACATTCCAGCACACACACAAAAAAAAAAAAAAAGTGAAGAAAAATCCATTCCTTCATAAATGTAGCTAATATGGATATAAAACGTGTCAAATACTGATTGAAGCATTTTGGGGCAAAATGTGCACATTCCAAACATATTTTCAACTGTAATTTAGTTCAATGGAGACTTGAAGGAATGCACAAGGATTCTCTCATATGTGACTCAGACAAGTCAAATGGGATTCATGTAATGTATTTTATAAACCCAATATACTGTAATACCTTAAATGGTCTAAAAATGTTTGGAATTCACCCAAAGACCAAAGAGTCCTTTCGGTTCAAATTAGATCACAACCATGAATCGTGTTTAAATATCCTCATGACTTCCAGTTTTCCAGAAGAACGGCCGTCTTCTGTAGAATTACTCGCTATTTTGAAAATTGTATTGATGTAATTCAAAAAAAAGATTGTCAGTCTCAGCCCACCACAATCAGCACCCGACTGCATTTGTGCTCTTCTCACTAAAAGCACTTTGTAGCTGTTTAAAAGGTTATAAAAGAGTTGTTGAGTTTCCCACTGCAGCGCTAATGGAGCCGCAGTCACTTGAGGGGAAGGAAACCTTTCACCAGCATGTGTGTTGCGTTTATGTGCTTATCTGCGTGAACACGCACGCACATGTGGTTTTCCTTCACGTGCCGACCTGGGCTATTAAAGCCAACAGGCGATTTGCTGGAACTGCACTTCACATTTCGGCAGCGTATAAAGACGCTGCGTGCGTAATTTCCTCATTAGCGTACCACTGCGGAGTTCGTTTGGATGAGTTCGGAGACGAGCAACATGAGAGCCAAAAATCTGCAAGCACGTTTCAAACATGCTCCGCTCGTGTGTCCCTGCAGGAAAGAAGAAGTCCAAGTTCCAGACTTTTAAAAACTTCTTTGTCAGGAAGAAGAAAAAGGAGCCGTCGGGAGATCATGCAGAGCTTAAAGGCAGCCAGTCGAGCGACAACGTCAGTAAAACGTCCGAAAACAATACGCTCAGTCGCTCGGAGAAGGAGAAAGGGTGAGATCATATCATATTCAGACATATTTACAGTTACACATGCTCGTATGGTTTTGCTGAAAGTGAAATATGTCAGTCAATAGGAGTAACGTTTTGATTTCTGTTCAGATGATAATTATAGTCCTTCATCTTTTGGGTTTGTGCGATAGAAGATACAAAATTAGTCCACATGGTGTTGATCATCTACGTGTTATTTTCCGCAATATTGTTTGCAAATGTGATATTAAGTGCCCGTCTCCTGATCTTCCAGTTGCAATGAAGGACTGCCTTTTTCCTGTTTGTTTTAAGTAGCCTATTGGAACATCTCTTCCTTGGAACAGTCAGAATTTCCTTTCTTTAAAAAAAAAAAAAAATGTTGCCGTATCCTGTTGTGGCATTTTCACTGAATATATATTTACCCCAGTTTTAAAATGGAATTAGGAGGAAATGTTACTTTAAGACATATGGAAGTAGAGGAGGAAAAAAAAAAGGTCTGTTTTGGTGAGATGTTTCCTGTTTTCCAAAGGTCAAAGGTCAGCCTGGGCAGCAAGGCCTTGTCACACGACTCTGTCTTTGTCTCGGACTCGTCGGAGGCCAACGAAGCCTTGGGGGCTTCTCAGGACAGCATTCACGGGAAAGTGAAATCTCTTCAGGTACACTTCGTTGAATCGATACCTTCAACACATTGATTGAACACAAATGGAGCAATCGTGTGCTCTGCAGCCATAATCGATGTTAAGCTAAAAATTAATCATAGGCACAAGTTAAAAAAAAAAACAAGCTCGGAATGTAAGAAAATAACAAGTGTAGCAGTAAATGGCTTATGTAAGAGTGTTTGTATAGTGATAGCATCTTGATTGCCAATTGTAAATTCCAGACAGAGCTAACACTAAAGAAAGCAGATTTCATTTTAATGATGGTAAAAAGCACAGATGAAAGAACATTGTGTGTCACAACAAGTGGCTACAGAAGGGAAAAGTCCGACTTGGAACGACCCCCAAGTTAAACTGCTCCTTTAAGATGTCGACACAATGAAAGTACAGTAAGGAGATTTGACACTGAAGAAACTTTCACTTTTTCAGCATTGCCGTCACAAAATCTTTTGCAGGAAAGAGAATATGTAAAGAATGTTTATACATTCCAAAAAACTCCACTTTTGAAGGATTTGGTCAAGAAATCTTGACCTTAAGCTCGAGTCTGAACTGGCCTGTCATTTTCATACAAATTCGGTGTAAACATATTTCGTAACAAGCAAGCTGCACGTTGGCTACAGATTGCACGTTTTGCCACCCACATAAGTGGCCTTGTTTTGAATGTTTGCCCTCCATCCCACCACACGATCCCTGTCAAAGTATTTTCACGTGTGCGTTACTAAAAGTTTCATGACACGTCCCAAAACGTGCTTAAGATTTGATGACGTTGATTATTTCAGATGAATGGCGGAGCTGCTGATGACAGAAATACAACTTCATATGTTTTTATGTGCCTACATCTAAATACTGTATGATGAAGAAATGGAAAATAGATGGCTTTGTTCGAGTGAAGTATTTTTTTTTAAGGGTTTTTGCACTTTGCTAAATGAGTCACTGACTGGCAATATCAGAGTAACATGAAGCAGTCGGTAAAGTATGCTCCTTTGAGTTTCTGTGATACCGGCAAACAGACACGCACACACATTGCCAAAATGAAACACTTGCCCGTCTGTAGTGACTGCAAGTCATTGTCTGTTAATCATCCTCCACACCAGTCAGACTGTCCTATGTAAACATGGCAAGACGCTCTCAAACAGTCGTTTGTTGCCTCGAACAATGCAATGCTTACATTTTTAGGGCTCTATGATTTCATTCCACCACATATACGAAAAAACATCTGGGGGGAAAAAAAGCATAATGTAAAGGGATCCACTACAAAAATTGTGTGTGTATAATATGGTACTCAAAACAACAATTTACACAAAAACGCGTATAGATTGTTGAGGAATTTAGTTTCAGTTTTACCATTAAAGACCTCCTCAGTTTGACAGTTTCATTCCCATTTAGGCAAAAAAAAAAAAACACAAATTTTTCTCAAGTCAGAATCCATTCTAGTTTACAATTGACCTACTGGATGTGAATGCAAAAGTAAAGTTATAATTATAGTAAATAACAGCGATAATTAGTTGCATGACCAAGCTAAAATTAACTCATTTACTCCAAAAAACGTATAAGTATGTTCTAGTTTAAATATTACCATACTCCCAAAGACGTATTTATACGTTTTTCGCTTTGATGCAGCCTCTGAACTGAAGAGAATGCTTCAAGTAATGGTAGTTATTACAAAAACGGCCAGCAGATGGCAGCAGAGTATACAAGATTAAAAAGCTCCTTTTTTTCCCCACTATTTTACACATATTTGTGAATAATGATGAAATTTAGCCATATTCGAATGCTAATTGATGCAAAATGGAAACAGAAATAGGCTTTTTTTTTTTTTTTTTTTCCTGGTAAAAGAAGAGGCTCAAATCTTTCTTTTGGTAGATTTCATGTTTTTTATAGCAACAGGACACAATATTCTATGGGCCTTGCAAAATCAGTCAAAATCCAGTAAAACGGTGAAAATGTCCTGTCAGTGAATATGAGTTAACTGCCACTGTTTACAGATAATCTGGTTTCATGTTTTAAAAATTACTAACCAAATGTTGACTTTGTTAATTTTCACTGTTGGCAAGCGTCGTCCTGTCAACCTGTGAAGTCGATGTAATTCACAATAACACATGCACAAGTGCCTCATGGCATTATGGGAAAACAATGCAATATTTTTATATGTAGTTAGAAACTTGACCAATACGTTTGAAAGATTTTGCAGTCGCCTACATTTGAATAACACAGCCCAGTCAAAACTTTAATTAAATTTTCCACAATAAAATGATTGAAACGCCACTAAAAATATTATTTTCTTAAGTGTTCTTATAAAGAAAATAGCAATATATTATATAACTCGACCAAGCGACTTCTGTAATTTGAATAGAAAAACCACGTGTAGGCCATGTACAGTAAACGATGACCACTTGGCAAACTAATTCCAGTTCATTGAAATGCGGAATCGAACCCAAGTAAACACTGGATGTGATTCAAAATAAAATCATATATGTCGTATTTGAATATGGCAGCTCCAGCTGAAGCAGGCCATCCGACTGGGCTCTCCGCCATCGCTGATGTGCGTCAAGCGAACCGAAGACGCCGGAACCATGTCTGAGGATGACGGTCTGCCCTGCAGTCCCCCTGAGTACACTTCGTCTCAAGCAGCCACGGTAACATCAACGTGGTCCGCCGAGTTGCCACCACTTCTCACACGTGTCAAAATGTGTTTGTGTGTCTTTCAGAATCCGGTTCAGAGGAACAGTTCCGTCAGCCTGGAGGGAGGAGACAGTGACGAGGACCAGGTAACCATAGCGACAGTACCAGACACTCAGCCTTGGTTTTTATTATTAAACTGGAGAGTCGGTTTCAAAAGTTATTAGCGCTGGTTAACTCTTGACTGAGCCATTGCAACATGAATGTCTTTTTGTTTTTCACTGGTCAGTTGTAGATCTGCTGCTGTTCTTTTTGTATGTGCCATTCGGGGCCACGTTTTATCTATTGAACACGCGGCCTCACATTTAATTCTTTTGTATTCGGTTGACTCAAAAGCTGGGCTGTTCAACAAGGCCTGCCCTCGTCATCACCCTTCTGCCAGCGGATGCAAGGCACCGTTTTGATCCAGTTAAAATGGGAAGTTTTCTCGAAAGGAAAGTTCATGCTTTGCAGAAAAGAAGTCAGATATTTAAATGTAGGCCAAGAAAATCCATCCAAGCCCCGCCGAGTTCAGATACTTGATGTGATTTATGAACGCCAGGAGGACAATTTAGGCTGAGCAGCAGAGCTTTGTATTATCGAGATATTTCCCATGTGACGACGACGGAAAAAAACATCTCATGATTCAGTTGAATCACTTGTGGTTACTCTAAAAGCCCCCTTCGTGCGTTTTGACCTCCTTCTCTCTTCAGCTCCATCTCGCCACCTTGTTCAAACCCTTAAAAATATCTTTTGTCAGGGACCACACTTTCTACCTCAGTTGTGAATCTCTTGACCTGCTGTAGTGATCATTTTTTAGCACTTAAATAAGCCTAATGGGATAAAATGGAAAAAACAACTTATTTTTAGATCTATAACGAAGATCCCAATTCAAGTTTACTGGCTTTAATGTGCACAGAAAGTGCAGTCAACAAAAGTATAACTATTAAAATGATGTACTTGAAGCTATTCTAGCAAGTGTGAACTTTTCCTTTGGAAACCACCCCAAATGTTGATCAACAAACATGTACAGAAAAGTATGGAGGGGGAAAAAAAACAAAAAAAACTGAACCGCTACTTTTACATACATACATGAATATGGTGAAAAGCCCACAGTAACTTAATGCAGCTGTTAAGGTCAGGATGACTTCCAGAGCATTTTAGGGCGTACTCACACTTGGCAATTTGAAGCATGTCAGACTTGTGCCGGGTTTCCACTCCCTCTTCTGCCCCCTGCTGTACCTAATCATGCAAAATCATTCCACGCCCCGAGTATGCATCACAGCAATCGCACTGAGCCAAACTAGACTTTTTTTTTTTTTTTCTTTTTTTTTTAAATCTTGCACTCGGCAAATACTTCATATTAAAAATAAATAAATAATAAATGAATAAGCTGAAATGAAGCATTTTTGAACAAGTCAAAACTAATAAAGCTAAAATGAAACATTTTTGAAAAAGTCAAAACAAAAATGAAAAGGGAAAATCCCAAACTATTGTAACCTTGCTAAAGACCGAGCATCATGCTCAAGGAGACATGTTGCAATTGCATCAGCATGAACATGAATGCACATGGGACGGATGTATAGATGTATAGATAGATTGAGGAGGGATTCAAATTAATTTGAAAGAAATCTTAAAAACTGGAGTGTAAGACATTCCATGTTGGTAAATTTGTAATGAGGCAACAACATGACAAAATGGGAGGAAAATTTACAAGGTTAAATACAACACACTGTTAACAACATACATTTCACGCCAACTTGGAAAGTGAGTTCCTGTTTGTCATACTTGAGTTTTTCTTGAAAGTTTTCCACGTCTGAAATCTTCTGATGTAGAAGAGCCTACAACGGTATAATCAACAGCACAAGTGTTAGCGCCGTGTTTAAAGCACAGCTAATATTTATACAGCTGGACACACTCACACACGGTGGTGCTCTTATTTCCTTTTTGCTTTCCTATCTGCAGACTTCATCATTCAAGTAAGAATCTTAACTTTTCAACACCAACCCGACCGTCATTTCATGGTTTGACGTTTCCTTCTCAAAGCCACAACAAGTCAGTGACTCACGTGTGATGTGAGCTGCACCGTCTGGAACTAATCTCCTCAAACAAAGGCAGACAAGGCTGCGGTTACTGTCGGTATTCGACATTCATTTGGCCAAGATATTGGTTAAGATTGGTTTGAACGGAACATCTTCCGTAGCTTTCTGGAAATAGTATCTCACTTGAAGGCAACATAGCGTAGTAGCAGTTAGCATGTGAAAATCACGCGAATCTAAACTTGGACATTTCTGTGTGAATTTTAAGATGGGTTTCTCTCTGTTTGTTTTTTTTGTCCACATTCCAAAAAAATATCCATGTTAGGTTTATTGACGACTCGAAATGATCCAAAGGCGTAAACGTGAGTGTGAAAAGTTGTTTACGTGATTGGCCGGCAACCAGTCCAAGGAGTAGCCCGCTTCCTGTCAGCTGGGCAAGTCTCCTGCTCACTCGTGACCCTCACGAGGACGAGCAGTAAAGAAGATGGATGGCCAAATACGCCGAAGTGACGGATTTAATTGAAACCTCCTTTTCCTGTTCTCTTCCCAAGCTGTCTTGTGCGGCCTCCAGCAGAGCAGTGAGCCCCCTGGTGACCGTTCCGGGAGATTTCAGTCAGCCCGCGAGCCCGTTTGGCTGTCTGGATAACTCTGCCGCCAAGCACAAGTTGGGCCTGAGACACAAGGCCTGCAACAGAAGGAAACCCGCCAATGTAAGAACACGAATAAGGATTGTACTGTGTATTTCCCATGCTGTTGAATTGCGCTCCCTAACTGGGAGCCAAACTGCTCTAACATCGACATGCTGAAAATGATGCGTGCCTGGCCTGCTTGATGATCAATAAAATAGCTTTCAGCATTTTCACTGTGGCAATCAGCTCTCAGATAGAAAAAAAAAAAAAACTTGCTGTGACACACTTTAGTTCTGAAGTCCAAGTTTGAAAAACCCTACCCTTCACAATAGTATTTTTTTTAGGGGTAGAAAATTAATCAAGGTTTGTTCCAGGTTGTATTGGAACAATTTAGACTTGTGTGATCATTATGTTCACTGGCACAAAACTGTGCACACTTACCAGACTGATGAATTACTGTTCTTTATTTATTTATTTAAACAAACCAGCCATAATCTGTACTTAACAAAGAAAAACAATAATTAAACAAAAATAAGTATCATACATCACAGCTTTTTGGAAAGTTGGTCACCACATAGCAGAACCATCCAATACAGTACAAAAGTACTTTTTTCTACTTTTTTTGTGACCTAAAAAATGGCAGCAGTACAAAATTCTAATTAAAAGTAGAAAATATTGAAGCTTAAAGTTTATCCACACTAAACTGACTGGTGCTTGGGGGGGTGACAGCATGCAGCTTGTCCCTCGAGCCTTATAGTTTTGCCACATTCAAGGAAGGCGAGATGTTTGATTTATTCCGCTCGGATTATCCCAGTTCCGACCTCAAAGCGTTTTGAGTTAAATGTGAACAGTAAAGATGGCTGAATACGAAAAATTGTTTGTTTCTGGTGAATGCAGTCATTCCAAATCAAATTTTGTTGCACAAAGTCATGTCAAATAAGAAAATTAAAGTAAGAATAAATGACATTTTGTCTCTCGCCATGGGTTTCGCTATTGTCGACTGGTGTTTTTCCTAACTTCCTGCCTGGACCAAGTGTTGTCCTGCTGATCGTTTTGTGTCTGTTGCATGCAGAGGCTTGAGATTAAACCAGAGGAGCACAATGGGATGGATGGATCGTTAAGCATCCCCTCCCCGGACAGTTTAGAGGCACAAGAGGAAGAGAAGAGAAGAGGTTAGCCCCGCCCCCCAACTCTTCCTGCTGGCTATTATCTACCTCCGTTGCCACTTTGATCTGTTTGTGTCTGTTGATTCAGATGCAGGTGAAGACGTCCTTAAACCAAAGCTGAAAGAAGAAGAGGAAGAAGTTCAGGAGAAAGAGAAGGGAGCAGAGGGAGCGGATGAGTCTGAAGCAGAGCAGGAAGTTTCACTCGCTCAGGATGCTTCCTGTCCATCAGAGGTGGTAGCAGCTGACACTGAGGCTCCGCCCTCCCCCCAACTCAGCACCAGAAGCTCCTCCCTGGACAGTCTCAGGTGATTCCAACATCATTTCCTCATTTTATTTTGCTTTATTGTTTTGGTTTCTCCTACTAATAAAACGCCATCCTTGCTGCTTCCAGAGCCACACCAGCGCCCCCTGCTGGCCACGCAGACTTCCCAGAACATTCCCACGTGAATGGAAAAGAGGAGAACATGGACGGACCGGACGTTGGAGAGGAAGATGGACTCGGGGAAGCTGTGGAGGGCGACGGCTCCTTCTTACAAGAAGTGCTGAACTCCCTGAAGACGCCGTTGCCTTCTCAAGCTTCATGTGTGGACTCTGACGAGGTTGTCCTGGAGATGAAGGAAGACGACGAGCAGGCAGAAGATGAAGAGGAGGTGAAGGATGAGACTGCATTTCAGCAACTTGCTCCTTGTCAGACCCTCCTGTTGGATCAGTCCAGTGAGGAAGAGGAGGAGGAGGAGGAGGAGGAGGTAGCCACTTTGACCAGTCCATCTTTACATGTCGATGAAGAGCAGGGAAGTGAAGATGATGAAAAAGAAGAAGAAGAAGAAGAAGAAGAGGAGGAGGAGGAGGAAGAACTTGTCATGGAAAGATTCAGTCAGTCTTGTGTATGTTATTTTTTTTATTATTAAAACTCAACTCAAGTTTATTTATATAGCGCTTTCAAACAGCCTGAACTGTCACAAGGCGCTTTACAGAAAGACAAAAAAAACAAACAGAAATTTGGGAATTTTTTTTTTTTTAGTCCTCGTGCCACTAAATAAAAATAAATAATCTAAATATAATTAACTCTTTCAACTAAATTTGCTGTTATCGTTTTCATGTTTAGGCTTCTTCCGTGTTGTATTTATTTGTCTAAATTTAAATAGTCTGTGCAAATTGCAGTTTTAAACTCTTTGCAACTTTGAGAATACGTATTAATTATTTTTACAGAAAGCAATACATATATATATATATATATATATATATATATATAGCATATTCTATAAAAATACTGAAGCAGCTAATGTAAGTTGGTGAAATACAAATTTGACTTGCTGTCAAATATTTTCGAATGACTACATCATAACAAACACCATTATATTAATATCAATATTTGATAATAAACTACCAAATGACCTTTTTTTTTTCTTTTTTTGTATAGGCCGGACTTACTGTATGTTGTTGATGAGTACAAATATCCCACCCCTAGAAAATAAAGGTACTCTGTGTTTAATTTGTGAAGATGTGCGTAAAAATGGTTTAATTTGTTTCTCCTTTCAGGTCCAGTTAGAGGAAACGCCACAAGATTCACCACAGGAAGTCAAACCTGAGGACGAGCACGACTTGCACCAAACAGAATCAAGCCGCTGGGAAGAACAAGAAACTGAAGCAACCGAGGAAGAGCAGAAGTTAACAGATCAGGAAGAGGACGACGAGAGTCATGAGGTGAGGATGAATGAGGACGGAGAGGAAAAACAACAGTGGACTGAAGAGGAAGAAGAAGAAGAAGAAGGGTGGGAAATTATTCCTGATGAAGCATGCCAAGAAGTTTGCAATGCGTCCACGTTGCAGGAGCAAAGAGAAGCTGCCGAAGTTGATGCCGCGAGCACCGCGCAATGCACGCGTGATGTGGAAACGCCTCAAGAGTCATGTGACCTGCTCGCCGACCCCGTACGCGAGAGCCAAATGTCTCCCGATGAAAAGGAAAGGCAAGCAAGTGAGGATGACGATGACTTCAAGCACACAGAACTGCAATCACAAGCACAGGAAGAAACCGACCAGGAGAAGGACGGGAATGCGGAGCAGGAGGAATTACTGGAGCTGAAAGAAGAAATGGAAGCAAACCAAACGATATCACTGACACTGTCTTCCTCTTCTTCACACTTTGAATGTCCTTCACAAGACAGTGAGACCCTCGCTGTCAGCACAGGTAATCCCATCGAGACCGTCACTCCTCAAGAGACCACCCTTCCCTGTGAGACTGTCACTCTTGGAGAGACCACCATTCCCAACGAGACCACCAAGACCTTCTCTAAGACGATGACTACGACTGTCCACATGAATCTTGCCTCTCCAAACTCCGAATCGAGCACATTTGCCTTTCAGTCATCCCCAACTGGTGAAGATTCCAAAATGGCTTCTATTTATCCAGCAACGGAGCAACATGCTGACGAAGACGCCACTGACCCGGTGACACGAGTAAAAGAAGCGCCGGCGACGCCGATCCGTGCTGCGGCTGCAGTCGTGGAAGAAGCCACGCCTCCTTCGCCCGAGGAGGAAGCGGTCAATCGGACGCTTGAACGTGAGAGCAAAGTTCGCTTTACCATCGCCCCCGCCTGGCAGAGGTCGCTCTCTGCTGGGGAGGCCAAAGAGATCCCGCCCTCTTCGGCGGCCCCCGGCGCAGGGCCTGGGGATGAGGATGAGGATGAGGATGAGAATGAGGATGTGGAGGAGACCACCAAGGAGGAGCCACGGGTGGAGAAAGTTGTGGAAACAGTCGTGGCTTGTGGGACTGCCGTCAAATCTCCAAATGTTGCAATCCAGGAGCCAGTCAAAGCACAAAACTTGCCTGCTGCAGCCAAAGAAGGTGAGCCAACATAACGGGTGAGCAGAATGGGGATGCAAGTTTACTGGATGTGCTTAAAAAATGCTACCACATTTAATATCGACTGTTTGAAACCAAGAGAGCTTCTTTACAATGCAAATGCCAAGTAGGGTATTTGTTACCATGACAACCAAGGGCAGTGCTAATACAAAGCAGGCAGCTACTCAGTGTAACCAACTTAGCAACTGCTTCATTAAGCCACTTTCGCAACCTTTTTAAGCAGTGAGCAGCAAATGAGGTGACTTTTGGTGGCATGCTACTTACTTTTCGATTCCCTCCAGAGCAGCAGATGTTCACCTCTACCGATCCAGAATGCAAATTCGATGGCAATTGGACAAAGCCAACCCCAGCTAATGAACCAAATATTTACTATGATGTTCAGAGATGAGCCGATTTACGAAAGTTATTCAATTGCACAACTCATGTCTGGGCTATTCATAGTATTGTGTTTAAAAAAAAAAAAAAAACATGAAAAGTAAATGTTCCATAACATTGAAAACAGTTTGATCTTATCCCAAAATGTGTTAAAGTACAGTCTATCCTGCTCTTCTTTCTGCAGATAGCGCTGTGGTGGCAGAGGGTAACTACAACACTCCCTTTGGAGTTCGTCTGAGGAAGACGACAAATGTGCACCGATTCAGCTCGGAAGAGGAAAACACAGCAGAGGTGAAAAACAATGTTTCATTCATGATATCTTTTTTTTTATTTTTTTTTTATATTTATTCTTTGGTCTTTCAGTTTAGATTAAATGTTCTGGGAAATCAGATACTGTTGTATATTGCAACAGGATTATATGCAGGTTGATTGTACTACTGCCATCTAGTGGAATATCATTTCATTTTTCTGCCTGTCTCCATTACTGACATGGATTAACACTAAAACATGAATTATTTGTAGTAAATACATATTTTTGTGTCAAAATGTTTAGAAATGTATTTTTTTTTTTTAAATGTTATTATTCTAAGTGAAATTGATCAATTTCCTGTGGTAATTTGTCGCTGCACAGCTGTTGGGAATCGCTGTCTTAAGCCATGCACAACTTTAGTTTAATTATTTGTTGTTGATGATTGTCTAATGTGTACAGATATTGCAATTTCATAAATGTCTTTACAATTTACAAAGTTAATGCCACAATGCTAAATTTTTTTTATTGTATATCTGTTACAAAGAAAATAAGGAACTATTTTGTCACCACTTTTAGGTATGTATGCTTAGAAGTTTTATAAATGATTCTGGACTGTTATCAAAAAGCATTCTTAGAAAAGTGTGCATGTTGTTAGAATTATAAGGCCTACTGACACGTTTCCAAGGTTTATCTGGTGACTCCTAGTGGCTCAAATAGGAACTGCAGCTGTGAACTTGTACCGATTTACTGCATTTGGTTTTTAGGCACCCGTTGAGCCTCCAGCGCAGCCCGTTACGGGTATTTGTAAAGTCGAAGTGACCGCTTTCAAACCTGCCATAAGCCAACCGCTCGCCACCAAACCGGCCCTTCCCAAGAAACCGGATGTCCACGGGGAGACCGGGCTGAAAACCAAGCGCGTCTCAGGTGCATGCAAACATTTGGGAACATGGACTCAAACGAACATTGACACACAAATTCCAACGTGACGAACCGTGCGTCTCGTTTAGAGCCGGTTGCAGCTCGCGGTGATTCTGCTGAATCGGACGGTCCCAGCTGGATCTCTGTGGCCAGGCAGAAACAGAAGATCTACAAAGAAAATTCACTGGAGGAGATGAGCGGCAAGAAGGTCAGTCACCAATTTGATTCTCAATCTGACAACACTGTTCAGATTTGGAATGGAGTTTGACGATTGGCAATCGTGTTTTTTTGTCCCCCCCCCTCGCGCTGCCTGAGCGTCCTTGAATGACAAACGAATGTGCTTCCTTTCATTTGTCATCAGGAAGAAGAGGACCGGAAGCCTTCACCACCTGCGTGCGTCAGCTCGCCGCCCAAAAAGGAACTCTGCACCAAAACACCTGAATTCACTGGAAAAGGTGTGAACACAAGCACGCATCAAAAAGGAGTTCACGGAGAAACTCGCGCACGCTTACACGCACATTCTGAGGTCAATGCTGTACACTTGAGTTAAGTCTTAGCACACGTGTCAAAATCATTCTGATTGCGGGCATTGTTGTAAATTATTCTTACCCTCAGAGGACTGACTAGAAACATATTATATAAACATGTAGTGCTCACCATAAATAAGTGTACTCCTTTTGAGAATTCTGGTGTTTGTTTTTTTTTGTTTTTTTATTACTTAATGGGCACATGAAGATTTCTGAATTACAAAATAAAAATGGCTTTGTTATAGACTTCAATTGTTGTGCATGGATATTTCAACATTATATGAAATTGTAAGAATCTGTATTTTGTACTTAAGTCAAGGTAACTATTGGATTTTCAAG
The DNA here is from genome assembly GCF_051991245.1 of Festucalex cinctus. NCBI lineage: Eukaryota > Metazoa > Chordata > Actinopteri > Syngnathiformes > Syngnathidae > Festucalex > Festucalex cinctus. Next base: position 935,465 of record NC_135419.1, on the reverse strand, counting down.
TATTTACAAGTAATTATAGTGTACATTTTGTGATTAAAACCATTTTTTTAACCGATATGCATTTTTTGAGTCCAATGCCGATACCAAGTTTTGGCAGAAAAAAAAAAATACAGATTGCCGATTTAATCTGCTGACTATTTAAAAATATATATATATACCATATAAAATTATCCCCCTCCCCAAATTATTTTTCAGTGGGTGTCACTTATGCACAAACTTTCGCTAATAAGATTCTCAGCTTTGAATGACAAGTCCATAGTATGACCTTATCAACTAATTTCATGAAGTATACAAGGTTAAAACAATAAGAAAGGGAAATAAGAATAGAATAAACCAAAATAATAGCAACTGAAAAAAACAGAACAAATACTGTACTGACTGTTCGTGTGCGTTTTGGCTTCTTGGGGGCAGTGTGGTGTCACGCCCGCGCATCCATGGTGTGTCCACGCTTAAAAGTGAGTACAGAAGAAAGTTGTGATTGAATTCTGTTAAAATAACTCCTTTTTCACAAATTGGGAAGAATTTGTGCCTTTGCCTTTGTTATCCCACCTGTGGATATGTGTTCCCGCAGCATTTGTGTGTGGATATTCATTATTTGAAGGAAAAACGCTCCCAAAGTCGATGCTAACTTCCTGTTAGCATTTGAATGGGATCCTCCTTTCACTTTTAGCATTAGCGCAAGGCTAGCAATGTATTTAAATATACAGAGGATGTAATTCTTATCGTTGTGTGTTTAGTTTTACAGTCAACTCCAACTGGGGTGTCATTGAAAAGCTTAGAGGGAAAAAAAAAAAAACGAAAAAAAAATTAGTGGACACCAGAATAACACATGCTACACACGTGCTACTTGCTAATGCTACGCAAGCAAAATGGTGCATTCAGGGTACCTTCACAGCGTCGGAAACTGTGGTTTTCTTTGATGATAACGTGTTAAGGGGAAAATAATCGGCCATTTGGCCCAATTGGCCGATGTTTGAAGGCCAATAATCATTTATTTTTTATTTATTTTCTGTATTTTAATGTTAACCCTGGTAGTGTTTGTTGATATGTTTGTTAATACGGTAAGCTGCAATTTCTTCAGACTTGATCACAATGATTTGTTTTCTTTTCCCAGTGAGTTCATCAGAGATGCGCAAGCCTTCATCATGTACAGAAACCGAGACCAGGAAGTCTCTGTCCCCTGTGACGCCAGTGCCACCGCAACCTGCAAAATCTCAGCCACTTCCCTGCCCTGTAGCCCCCAAACCGGCGCTTCCGTCTGCCTCCTCCAAACCGACACCGCAGGCAGGCCCCTCCCATCCATCCCTTTCCCCTCCTACTCCTGTTCCGGTTGCCATCAAAGTTCCTTCCACCTCCAAACCGCCCGCCCTGTCCAAACCCGCCCCAGAAGCCAAGCCAGCGCAGACCCCCAACACGACACTCACCTCGCCCCCTTTTTCATCAAGAACCAACCCTCCGCTGCCGGCCTCACGAGTTCCCGCGCTTTCCGGCCCGTCTGCAGCATCTCAACGCGCTCTCCCGCCTCCATCTTTGCCCCAGGACGAGCCACCGTGGATGGCCCTGGCCAAGAAGAAGGCCAAAGCCTGGAGTGAGATGCCCCAGATAGTTCAGTGACAGTAGGGGGCGGGGCTTATACAAGGTTGGGTACTCGTGGAAGGCTCACATTTGATGTCTTGACTCTACGAAGGGTCTTGAATGGACCGTATTGCATTTGCACATGATTGAAATGTTAATTGTTCTCTCTTGCTTTCTTGCTTCTTCTTTCTCAGCACGACTCACACAAAATTCTTAATATGTTGTACAGCAATGTTGCATTCATGACAGGGTAAGTACCTCCAAAATATATACTGTATGTAGCGCTAACTTGGGTTATCCACACGTGTGCACATTTAGTTCATAATAAAGTGCCTGTTTGATAGGAAAATGACTGGCCAAGGTAAAAAAAAAATAATAATTGAAGTCAAAATCCCAATGGAAAAGTCATGAATAATCTCAGTTTTGTTTTGTTCAAAGCACAATTTACAAGTGAATGTCAAAACTGCCACATAAACCCGACCTGATAAAATTGATCTAAATCGGGTAATAAGCAACACGTCTAATTCCTTAAGATCCTCAAACGTCTCATCGTAAAGCAGTTTGTACCTTTAATGCTCTAACACAATCGTGTGGAGGGAAAAAATTCTGACTTTAGTCAATTACAAATTTTTGTCCTCATTTTACAATTTTTTTTTTACCCCCTTGTAACTATTTTTTTCTCTCGTAATTTTCACATTTTATAACTTTCCTTTGCAAAGCGTTTACTGCTCAAGATGGTTAACAGAGGCCAAGTAAGACAAAGGTCGAGCCAAGAGTGTGCTTAGTTTAGGATTTAATACAATTTTGAGGAATTTGACCAGAAGTTCATGGACCAAAGTTGTGTTTAAACCAAAAACATTCAAATCTGCTTTTCCTTCAGGGGCCACTATTACTTTTCAGGTGGTCAACGTATTTTAAAGTCTTTGTCATCCGACAGGAACGTGATCTTAAAATGTTTTTTTTTGTTTTTTTGTTTTTTTTGCATCATGTTGGCAGCCATATGCGGGCTGTTTAATCAAACATTCAGTAGCCATTTGGAGATTGATGTTCTGCTAATGCAGAGAAAAGCATCAAGAAAGGCAAGAGAGATTGCATTGCTATCAGATTAATGTATCTCACTATGTTTTATTTTGTATTGCCTTTTGAGTATTTTTCATGTACATACAGTATATGGTGCAGTAAATAACAAATGAGATCATTTTTTCACGTGTTTTTTTTTGTATGCAAATTCACATCTCTCTGGGGTGGACTTGGAGTTGACGCCTTTGGTTATCATGTGACTAGAATTACGGGAATCTATTGGCTACGTAAGTAGTTGCTTACGGAAGTGGAGAGTCAATTTATTCGCTTGGAAGAGATGGACGGGGGAAGGCAGAAATTTAAATTAGATTTTTATATGAACTCTCCTAAAATTGTTAATTTGTGGAAAAGAATAGGAGAGACATACTTGTGAGAAAATAACGAAAGCGGCGTCAAACTGCAGCTCACTGAATATCACGCTGGACGTAGTAATTCAAATCAGCCAGCAGAGGGAGGCATTGCACAACATACAACAGCTTCACCGTCCAAAACTCCAGTCAAAGAAAAACACAACATACCCACTCAGGCCTGGTTTCGATGGGCAAATGATAAATCAACGATTGGGGGAATTAGGAAGATAAAGTGAAATAATTGGTCATGGGGCAGAAAAGTGTGGCAAATGTGGCAAGCCACAACATAGATGCAATACATCTTGTTCTACAATTTGCCCAGCATGTAAAAACTGCAACCAAAACCGACACTCATTGGGAGAGTTGAACAGAAGTTAAGTAGAAGACGTGACATTTTATTGAGGTGCAGATGAAACTAACTTGGTGCTAACAGAAGCTCATGGGCGGTGCTAACGCCGATGGCAGAAGCTAACTTGGAGCTAATTGTTGTGTTTGGACTATACAGTGTCCCAAAATAACCGTAAATCTCACCACTGGCTTTGCTTTAGCCACTGGCCCTTAAACCAGATTAAATCATGAAAATGAAGATTCTCTGTGTGTGGCTGTGAGGGAGTAAACGACAAGTTGAGTGGCAGCGGAATAAAAACAGTGTGCGACTTCCCGCTGACTGCAATGTTGACTTTAAACTCGCTTTCAGCAGGAGATGTTAAGGACTTTGGGATTTATCACCCTTGATGTCCTCTATTATTAAGTACAGTTTTGTTTTTTTTCACTTCACGTCCACTCACTGAAGACTTCCTCTTCAATAGAAGAAGGGAAATAAGCTCTTACGTGGATGAAAAGGCAAAGATATCAAGCCGACTTTGATTGAAATAGACGACGTCTTAAGTAACGGACCTTCAGTGGATTGGTTCTCATTAGTGTGGTGTGCATCTCAAAGAGCACCTCTCAGCTCTGGAAGCTCTCTCGTGTGATGGATGCCTCAAGTCGGAATCCTCCTGCATGGCCAAACAAACACCGTGCTGGAATCAGTGCACAACTATAGATAATAAAGAAGGCCCTAATGGCTTGCACACGTGTGTACATACACACCAGCACCATCCAGTCGCCAAAGGGATCGGAGGAGTTTGTGAGAAAATGAGGTTGCCATGTTGGTCGGCTGTCATCAGGCAGCGATACGTGGAGGAACCGAGAGTCTTCCTCGCCTCACGTGATCTGACTGAAAGACGACCTGCGCAGCTGCATCGTCCCCATCTGGCCGCCACAGCTAATTGCTCAACTTGTGAGATTGCTCTAATTACTCACTTTCACACGCACACACATGGAGTCAGGGGCGGAACATGACGCTGCGTTTGTTTAGGAAGTTGGATCATTAAAATGGAATTTTACACACAAAAAACTCACATTTTATCTCAAAGTTAATTTTAACACTGAGTGAAACAGTACAATTTTAGTAATTAATTAAGTAAAAATTTTCAGGTATTTTTGTTGTTCATTTACGGTCACATCCAGACAGAGCCAGACTGGGACTCATTTTCAGCCCTGGAGTTCACATTTTAATGAACATACACATTTTTTTTATTTTATTTTTTACGTATCAATGTCAAATAGATGAGCATTCCCTCCGATTTTCATATTGCATTTGATCAGAAATGTAATTTACAATTGAATGCTCTTTCAAGAGCACAGCCATTGTTTATTTGGGGGGAAAAAATATGTGAACATAAAATGGGCAAGAAAAAGACAAAAAGAAACCCATAAGCAAATGTACATTAAATTGGATAAGACATTTTACACTTCATAAGAGACTTAATGACACCAAATGAAGTTAAACCAGAAAGATTAAAGCAGCTAACACTCTACTTCCTGTTCGTACTCTTATTTTGAAAGGAGTTCTCACCACTTCTGGTGCACGTTACTTAGCTGACTGGCGGCAACTTGTATAACAGCTTCCGCTGTACGCGGCTGGTCACAGGTGAGTGTTTTCCAGAAAATTCACGTAACCTGAGCACGCAGTCAAGATGGAGCCGGAGACGCAACGCACACGCATGCGCATGCGGTGTAAGTGTAGGAAGCTTTCCCATCATGCTTTGTCGCTATTGCTAGTAACACTTGTGACTGCGTTTTGCCGCTTTTATGTGTTATTTTTGTACAGGCGAGGTTTAATATAGTTGTGTTGTTTATTGTTTCTATTCGTGGATTCAAGTTTTGCTACTTTAGATTACACACACCAACTCATTTCTACTCTGAGTGGAGCATAAGGCCTAGTGTGAGCAACGCCTCCAGGAATGTGATTTGAATGTACTTTATGGGGGCGCACCAAAAAAAGGACAAAAAAACAAAATCCACAGATGGAGTTCTGGATGAGGCAGCATGACGGGTTTGGGTTAAAGGTAAGGTTAAAGCTTATTAATTTGCTCATATTACCCCACATTATACAGTGTTTATACAAAATGTCTCCAAACGCAATGACCTTCATTACCATCTTCCCCTTGAGAGGTTCAGGTGTTAAAAAAAAAAAAGGCTTGTCTAGTTGGAGCCCATGCTTGATTGATACTGTCACATACATCTTGGTACAATTAGATGAGAATACATTAGGACACTGCGGTGCAACTGTTAGGGATGAACTGGAGCTGGATGCTCATCATGATGTCTGGAGGTTTTCCATTTCAACGTAAACATCGCGCCAGGTCACTTCACTGATGCGTTGGTCCTCTGTGATTAATGGTGCTCACTTCATGACCTCACCTACTGTTAGAATTAAAAATCAGTCAGACACCATGACATTAAAATGAGAAAAAAAAAAGTGTAGCCCCATCTCGACTGAAATGAGAACAGACCATCCCTTATGGTGGGTGCGCCATGGAGGGCTTTGCTTTGTTTAAAAGTGTCCACAGGAATTATGAGTGATGCGAAGATCCACGTGTGATTTCATTTCAATTGAAAGTCGTTTCAACTTTGTGTTTATTTTGCACATTCTTTCCGCGTGACCAACTTCCACTGCACATGATCTGGAATTGCATTGGATCGGATAGGTGCCATTTATGGTCCTCGTGATGTTTTATGACGGTTTGGTATAGCTTTTCTAATGTAGAAGACAGAAAAGTGCTACCATAGAAAAAGAATAAACTATAGGAAATAATGGCAAAACAAGTAATATTTTACACAGTCAAAAAAAAAAAAGTCAATCGATCTCAATCTCTGTTTAAAAATTGTAAGTTAAATGAAATCTGCTATTTTATTATTGCATTAATCAAAATACACGGAGGATTTGTGTCTTGGTGAAATGACCCATTTTGAAGGGTCTCATACATAAAGGGCCCGACTTTGGAATTTTCGAGACACAAACCATTTTTCAGCTTATTTATTTGCGTTGACTTGCTTGCAATATTGTGTGGGTTTTTTTTTAGTATGAGCTCTTTTTTTACAATATTGTGATCTATTTTTTTAAATATCACCAACAACCCCCACAATATCGTGACAATTATTGTATCGTGACCTTCATATCGTGATAATATCGTATCGTGATGTTTGGATATCGTTACATCCCTAGAGGGAACCCGGCGGCCCACTCCAGGCCCGAGACCCCTCCAAGCCCCTCATTAGAATGGGTGCTGGGCCTCCTGCCAGTAGTTTTCCAAGCTTGCCTGTTAAAGTCGCCCACCCCCCCCACTCATCTTTTAGCCACGTTTGTAGCTTCACCACACTTCATCACCCAACAAAGTGTCTGAAAGTAAGTGACAAAAAGACGTTCAGACGGCGCCAACTCCCTTTTTTTTTATTTCCACAAGTCCTTTTCTTTATTTACTGGATGTTTTGTCATCCGTGATTAAACTGGTGAATGCCAAGTGGAAGCCTGCCACAAGCGCTGCTTGTTTATTCTCCTCGCGTCTGCACAGCAGACCTTAATGACCCCCGAGGTGCCATTACTGGACGCCTTATCGCCCGTGAAAGCATCTCAGATGCTGCCGGCTTCTTCTTCTCACCGTTAACGTGAGCCACATTACACTGATATGCAGCAGTATCATCACCGGGCTGTTCGGGATATGAGCAACAAGTAGCTCGTATCCGAAGACGTTTATGTTGCGCTCATCACGCAATTTAACAGCCGCGGCAATAAATCGACACGATTTCAAATAGCGGGATGAGATGACTACATGCAATGTTGAAAGGTCACATTCTTTCACTTTACGAGGTTTTTTTTGTTGCTAGAGTGGATATTAAAAGTCTACACACCCTTGTTCATATTCCAGATTTTGTGATATGAAAAAAAAATGAGACCGAGACAAATCAATTTGCATTTGCAGTGGTGCCGCACCAAAATTGTCATACTTGTTTTTCTTATCTTTGAGTTGCCAACTCTGCATGTCGCTGTTGTCTTTTTCCCCGATTTTATTGAAGAAAAAAAAAAGTCATCTTTGAAAACAATGTAATAATACAAAGTTTAATTACGTAACCACTAGGGCCGGGCATTGCCAACAATCTAATATGATACGTATCACGATACATATGTATCCTAATACATGGTCTTCAAGGCGATCATACATATCGCGATATTTTACATGAATTTACTTGGATTTTTATTATAACAGACATATGAGTACCTAAATGATTTGCTTATTATGCTGGATGGTAAAAATGTTTTTGTTAGCAGCTCTTCCGGTTTACCTACCAAGCGGCATGCCTGATATCTGAATTTGCAATTTGAAATATTTGGGGAAATAAAAGCAGCATTTTTTTTCATGTAACACATTCTATTTCATTTTTAAAAAAATATAGGAAAATTGGTACGTTAAGAAATATGTGCCATGTTAAGTTTATAAGTAAATAAATAATTTTTCTTAGCAAGACACTGAGTCCAATCACTGGTGAGTTATTTTTAAAACAGACTTCAAACGTACACTTTTTTTTTTTTTTTTTTACTATGTACAATGCAAATTAAGGCACTCAAGTCTTTTTCCTCGCTCAACGACTTCCGCACGTGCACTAATTGAAGGCAATTAACTTCAAAGACAGCTGCTAGTTTTTTTTTGTTTTTTTTTGTTTTTTAAGTACAATGCAAGCTGCAAACTTGCACCTCAAGAATGCCGCTATTCTTGCTCAAGCAACACATTAACTGCCTATTTAAAATGAATGAGCAATATCGATTCTGACGCCTGCGTATCGGTGTATTGTAATGAGGCCCGCAACGATATATTGCCGTATCGATTTTTTTTTTTTTAGCACACCCGAAGTAACCACGCTCATAAATCATTTGTGTCTCAAATCATCTTACCCCATTGAAACAAAGAGAAATGAATCCTTTCCAGCACCCAACAAAAAAATGTAATGCAAAATGAAACTCATATCTCAGGTTTACAATGTTCACCTGGAAGTAATCGGGGCTCGTTGTCTTTTTGATTGGAGGCCACCAAGTATGTCCGTTTCAGGAGTCGATATATAAATAATGTGTACATGCAAACTCCTCTTTCATCTTTTTTTGGCGCTACTCTTAAGTTCTTTTTGGCTCGACTTCAGACTTCAAGCATCTGAATGTATTTTGGAATTAACCTGAATAAATCAAATGCTCCTACGGATCCGCTGCATGATTTCTTTTGTGGATTTGAGACTTACTTGCGAGCCACTGGGCTTAAGGCTTGAACCCTTGCTATAAAACCATGCGAGGAGTTCGGTGATTAATGTCGAGTGATCCCTCTTGCATTTATCTTCGTGAGATTTGAACTTTCCTCGGCCATTAATGATCTCCGAGGCTTGTTAGCACTGCCGTAAAGAGGTTGCTAATGTATCAAACGAGATTAGCACACAGTCAGTGAACTTGTGGTTATGTGTGGAATAGCTTGAATGTCTGCTACTGTACTTGTTTAATTTGTCTTGACGTGAAACATGGATGACTTGAGAAAGAAGCTTTGAGCCTGTTCTTTTCCATGCCAAAATGCTAAATCATGCACGCTGAAAAGAAGATCTACAAGATCTTATTACTTCATTCTCGACACTGTAAATCTGTCTAATGAGATTCAGTACAAGAACTGTGCCAGAAATCTTTACAAAGATGCAAAATGCTCAGTTTTGATTCATTTAGCAGTATGTTTATTAGTGTGCTTTTAGTTTGCAGTTTTATAGAAATAATCACAAAGCTGCAGTATATGAAAAAGGGATACTTTACTTGTTTAGCCATTTTTGGTAGTCAAACGTTAATAATTTGCCTATAAAAAATTAAATATTTTCATTATTTTTCATGTACAATTAGTGACTTTAGAAACACATTTTGCAACTTGCTGTTGACTGAAAATGACATCACAAGGGCTCAGGCAACCAATCACAGCTCAGCTAGTGAATGTCACATGACCAAACCTCGAACACAGGCGAGCTGCGATTGGTTGCCTGAGCCCTTGTGATGTCATTTTCAGTCGACAGCATAATGAATGAATAAATTCATACAAAATAGGTAAAAGAATAAGTAACACTTTAACTTCTTTTTTAACACGATGGACTATTTGAAAGCCTTCTGTGTGCAAGTGTGGTGACCTCGGCACAATGTTATTCTGTGCCCCCCATCACGAGTGACTTGACAAGTGAGAAAAATGCGCATTAACCCCTCAAATGCGCTCGGTGACACCGAGCGGCCCGAGGCAGCAGCGTGGCACCTCCTGCTCCTTGAAGCCGGACAACTTGATTTCAATGCGCACGCTTTCAAAGGCCGCTCATGGATCGGCGTGGCCTTTTCATGCCTTTTAGTTAGCCTTGACGGTTCCCGCGGACGAGCGCGAGCGGGGGAGGGAAAGAAATTGACAAACAGCAACAAACCAAGGAAACGGTGTGGGTCCCTTTAGAAAACATTTCGTGTCGGACTGAACGTTTTCAGCATGACTTTGCTTGACGCTTTGCTTGCGCAGAAGGAAAAGCATTTCAAACAAACGCGCGTAGAGGACATAACATGCCATTAATATCACACGGCGCAGGAATGCAAGAATGGCAGCTCAGGCCTAACAATTATGACACCCAAGCCGCTTGTATCAGTCCAAACATCTTCGGCGAGCGGCAGGGGAACGCCATCGAAGGCCGGAGGTAACGCGAGCCAAGGTCAGCCTGTCGCCTCAACGTAGGTATCGACAAAATAATCGCGCGCTTTCGGGTTCACCTACGCAAATAAACACACGTCCTCGCCGAGGCCCGAGGTCATTTTTTTTTTTTTGTAAAAAACGTCGGCCTGCGACGAGCGAGCCGCTGTTAAGAAAGCAAATAAATACGAGAGGACAGGAGGTGGAATCGAGGAAGAAAATAAAAAGAGCAAAAATATACAAAGGCGAGGATCTCTTAACAAATGATACGTTGTGGGGGGGCCTCCCTTGAGGCAGTGGAAGGAAGTGGGCATCCATCTCGCAATACAATCTGGCAGCATCATTTTGTGTTGAAATTGTTGAAAACTTGTGTAAATATAATGACATAAACTGAAAGATGAGGAACTTCACTCACTCAAATGTTGTTTTTTTCCCTGTGAAAAATGTGGAATTTACTTTGCAAGGCGTAATTGCAGATGTGGAACCTTCAAAGTGCCTCGGTCACATCATCACCGAAGCCGTTTCTCGCCCTTCCGCGCCCACCCAGCCCCTCATATCTTCAGTCCCACTTGGTCTCTATAATCGAGAGGCTGCTGACAGCCATGACCTCACGTTCACCCCGTCATTCCCCCTCGCGTCCAGTCCCAAAGCAGGTGCCGGGACCCGCCGACGTCAGCCGGCCCATTTGCCGTCCCCGGGCTGCCGTCTTCGCAACTTGATTTCTTGGATCCCGTTGACTTTAGGTACAAATCATAAAACTTGCAAAATGCACGCACAGAATTTTGCTGAGTTGTGTTATCAGAGGACAAAAGACGACCTTGTAACTGGGGCGGTCCACTGGTAAGGTTGGGAGAAACTGAAAGCTTTCAAAGCTCCTGACTCATGTAATACTGGTTCTACCCCCAAACAGCCTGGCTCTGCTGTGTGGTCGCTTTTCCATTGCACTTTTTTAGGGTTGTTTGGTGTACTTAGTCTATTTTTCTGTCTTTGCAGCGGCTGGATGGCGCCGATCTCTTGCTGGCTTGAACTCAGAAATTACATTTTCACGCGTGGGAAAGCTTCTATGAATTTGATGGGCACCGTCACGTCATCTGACGGCGTTTCATGTTTTGACTCACCACTCGTGAAATCTTATGGTAGGACCCCACATTGGTGAGTGTGCACATTTCAGTTGATCCCGCCCAATTTGATTGGTGCCTGTTTGTAATGGAGAAGATTGGAAACCTGTTTGGACTGAGAGAGTGATTGGAAGCCTCTAGAAGGGACTTAAGGCATTTTTAGAGAGTCATCCCCTGGAAATTACTCCAGGAACCAGGAACGGTTTGAAGATCACACAAACTACTACCCCATGAGGTGAAATTATTTGAGTAAGAACATCTCAGAGTTGGTAGTTCTCTCAAAAAGGTCCAGGAAAATTAGAGCCTTTAAGTTGTAGACTTACATCTACCAGAAACGTTTCTGAACAAGTACAAGAAAGAAAGATAAATGAAGTTTTCTCTCCAGCTCCTGAACATTCTCAGGGATGGAAGCGGTTATAATTCAATCGCAAACCGATGTAAGATCTGTGCAGGCCATTCCGTATTTTTGAAGCGTAGATAATTGAGTATCAGCTTGGGGTTTACATACGTGACGTCCAACTATTTGCTGTAGTGGATTCTTGGCAGAAGACTCGCATGGGTCTTGGTCGCCAGAGAATTTCAATCATTTGTTGACGACTGTCTTGTCAGTAAATAAACCAACTGTTCACTACATTTACCCGTGTTAGACTCGGTTCTGTTGGATTTGAATATATTTTTTGGTCTACACATTCCAATTTAGGATTTTACACAGAATTATTTTAGTATTGTAGACCTATATACAGCAAACAGTTGTATTCCATTTGTCTAGTTCTAGCACCCTTTAGTTTATTAGTACAGTTTAATTTGAATTAGAAATGTTTTGGCCACTGTGGACAACCAGATATTTGTCAAATGGGGCCTTAAACAAGGTGGAGGGCATTATGCACAATTCCAAATGCTGACTACTTAAATCATTAAGAAGGTCATGCACTGGAATCAGTCATGCTTCCTTTCTCATATAAAACCGAGCTACTTGAAAGCCCCTCTTAGCATCTTTTGACTTATTTGAGCTTGTGTCCCACTTGCTTGGAGCCAAACGTTCTGCAGGAGTTCCGAGCACTCATAACTTCATCCGGGAGTAAAACAAAAAAAAAACCAAAAAAAATCACATATGTCACAGTTTATGTCGGCAGTAGTAGCCTGGAGGAATTGCTGCTTTAGAATTCGCTGAAAACAACCTAATCATTTTCTCCTCCATAGTCAGTCATTCATCTTTTTTTTTTCTTTCTTTCTTTTTCCCAGACGCCCCGAAAACTCGCGCCTGCTTCCTGTCAAAGTGACGGGACCGGCAGGTAAAAACATTTAGTCCATGTTTTTTAAATTATACCATGTAACATGTTTTTTAATGTCATCTCTGGATGAATTGGCATACGCGTTTTTAACTGGATTCTAGATTGTATTATTTGTGTGCTAACTCTTTATAATGCTAGCAACCGTGCTAGGTATGTTAATGTGTAATTAAAGTGCCATCTATCTATCTATCTATAATATATACATTTATCTATTTTTACGCTAAGCTAACTACTTAGCATTGATCTGTTTTTCAAGCTAAGCTAACCCACATCTATCTATCTATCTATCTATCTATCTATTAATTAGCCACTTTCGTTTGTCATTTCCAGCTAATTCATACGACAACATAAAGATTGACTTTAACTCCAAAGAATCCGCTATAGCAGCACGTCCCCTGAAACCTTCCCTAAGTGAGCATTCAACGGAAGGTGAAGCGTTCCGCCATGTTTGCGTCCAAGTAGAACTACACACACACGCACACGCACACGCACGGCTACCTTGTGCCGCTTCGCCGGAGGAGCTGTCAGCCCGGCCGATGTTTTACAGCTTACGTTGCAGACAAAACACCTCAGCGGTAAATCCCCTCAACGACATCTGCTGCCAATTAAGTTGAAGCGTTCCTGCAGCCTGCTTAATATTCACAGGGGTTAAGATCTGGCTAGATGGTAGTGGTGGTGGTCGGTGGGGTGGGTTAGGGGGGGGTTTTCCTGGGGTCCGAGCGTCCAGACAGGGTGAGAAATGAGGGGTTAGCAAGGCGTGATCTGGTGTAGGGGGCTGCTAATTTGCTGGGATAATAATAGTGTTTGTGTCAGGCCAGACTGCGTAACCACACAGGAAGTTTACAACATGGCTCCCACCAAATCAAAACGCATTTAATCATCATGCAAGCAGCCATTCCGCTTTCATTTTTGGAGAATGGCGCCCGACAGAATGGCCGATCTGAACCTCGTAATAGTTGAGAGTGTTTAAATGGGATTTTATGAAAATGTCAAAGGTGCAACTCCTTCTACATTTACCCATAGCCTGCAGCATAAGTCTAATTATTTTCATATGAAGCATTAAAGTGCCTGTAAACCTGGATGCATTTTGACATCAATCGGGGAAAACACGATTTTTAAGGAGCACATGTGCGCATTTAAGAGGGAATAACAAGCTAATTAATTGACTGTTAAACCAGAGGCTCTTTTTAATAGGCCCACACAATGCCCTCGTGGATTGTTGTGGAACATCGTATCCCACGTCAGTCGCAAAGGAAGCAGATTTGTTTGCGGGCACATTTATGAGAAATGGATTTCATAGCACATGGCGTGTTTGTTTAACCCAGAAGGAAAGAAAATACCTAAAGTCACCAAACCTCTAAAGACGGATATGGTTATATTTATTTTCTCAATCATGGGAAGATTTATCTTCCATCTTCAATAACTAGCAATCCATGTAAAAACAAATCTATCTTTTTACATTATACATAAACAAACCCCGCCTATATGTCACATGACGTGTCCTTATTCCCACACATGACAGTTGACACAGTGGCAAATTTGCTGCGAGAGAAATGCCTCTGCCGCTGCACCTTGTTGCCATGGCGACTGCATAAACATGTCTCCAATCAAACGTGGCTGCCATTTGTCATGTAGAACACGTGTGTGCATTGTTTGCCAGGTGACAAGTGGCATCATAGTTGATATTCATACCAAGTCCAATCCTTTGCGGAGTTGCAGCGCATGCATGATGAACGCGTGCGTAATGACAGGCACAAAAGGAGACATGCTTTTTTTTACCACAACTTCCACAAGGATGACAAATGACAAATTACAGTCCAGTGTTACATTTTACGCACAGTGTTTTAGTCTGTTTTGATTGGGTGGTCAGTCAGGTCTCATGCAAATGAGCCCATTCTGCCAACCTTACTGTTGGGCCAACATTTTCTTTCCCCACGCTGATTTGAGTTCATCGTCAATGTGTTGAATTATAGTTGTCTTTTAGTTTGACTCCAATAAGAGCAAAAAGTAGTTCTCCTAATAATTACTTGAGCTCTATTTTTGTGCTTAGTAGCGCAAGTCTAGCATGGTGGTCATAAATCTGTGTGGAGGCAGGTTAGACCTTGTCATCTTTCTGGCAACGGTTACTATAACAACCATGTTGGTGGCGCAAATCCATTGCCATGTGTGGTAAAACAGGTGCAAATTTGCCCCAAGCTGTCAGTTTTGTGGGCGTGTTTGCCTCCGGTATATGATTGGAGCAATATCCTTAGTGAATAGGTGGCTAACTGGGCGCAGACTGCGGGTGCAGTTGTGGTGCAATATTTCGCGCTATTAGCGGACGCAGTGCATTCTTAGTGAATATACCCCTGTTTGTTTTTCTTTCATGTCTGCGTATAAAATACTAAAAAGGATTAAGGCAATTACACAAGATGCAAGTGTCTATTTAGGGACACGTTATAGATGCCGTACATGAGCGTGTGCGTATTAAGGAAGCCTCTGGCTCGCTCGATAGTGCACGTTTGGAACAGACAAGGAAGTATGGGAAGGAAACAATCTATCTAGCAAAGGTCACGTGCTGCTTTTGCATCCATGATGACAGGAACACATGGAGTTGGCCTCCAGCCACTCACACACACAAACAGGCACTCACGATTTATATCTCAACTTAAGAATGTGACACTGAATTTCTCTGTATATCTCTGTTAAGCCCCACGTGTGAGGCTTGCACATATTTGGGGATTTAACAAGTCGTCTGCTTTTACAAAGTGGAACCCATGCAGCAGTTTTATGACTTTTGTTGATCTAACACGAGTCCGCTTGCGCCTCTGCACGGACGGTCACCGCTGATCCTATTTAATGTCATGCCATCGTGGCGTCAATATTTGGGTGTTTGCAGACGCCCACGCGGTTGACCAGTTAAGTCTTATCAGTCGGCGTGACTGCACGTTAGCCTTTAGCCTCATTTTTTTTTCAGCCTCCTGATTGGCTGGCTAGCAGAGCCGCGACGTTTGCCTCCACTAGCTTACTTGTTGACAAGTATGAACAACATCCCCTGATCTAAACCTCTCAAAAGGGAAAGGAAAAACTGGAGAATCGCATATGGTGAAGAAAGACATCCCCTGATCTAAATCAGAAATATGATTTATGTTGCAGAAATTCTTTGCACTGCTCCTTTTGGTGTGCCCGCCTTGGCCTCTGGGAGCCAGGATATGCACACATAAACTAGAATACAAAACATAAACAAGAATATTACTTCTACTACAATGTACCGTAAGTGACACAGAAACATGTAATGTTTTTTGTTTTTTTTCATACAGGATAAATATGTGCCTGTGAGTATTACTATACTTTTATCTACATGTTGCTCAACCATTTGTGTTCAAACATTCATCTGTTTTTAAATCTTGTTAAAAAGGTAAATAAAAACCCCACACAGGGGGCATCAGGAGAACTAAAACGTGCTAGCAACCAGTGGCGCTAACTGACCAGAATCGAGGCAAAAATTGCTTGAATCGCAATGGGCAGAATGCAAGCCCATCTACTCTTCTGGAAAGCACAACATGTGTGAAAGCTGATCCGAGGTCAGTGAAGACGCTACTGGTGAAAGAGAAGAATTGCGTTTGCCTTGACTGCTCGCCTGCATCTTCTCTGCGGCCCCCCCGGGGGTCAAGTGGCCCCGCGCATCTGCTGCATACTGCCGATGTGTGCGCACGCACCGTTTAGCCAGGGATGTCACCTACTGCGTGGCTTGCGCACCCACGCGCGCAAAAACACGCACAAACTGTTGCCGAGGAGGAAACCAGTCGTCGTCGTTTGAAAAACAAGTCGCTGCAGTTAATTAGCTGATAAGACGCCACTTTGATTTACTGCGGGGACGATCGCCTGCGAGCACACGCTCCCTCCCATGAGCATAATGTTGAATTTTTCATCAATTAGCATCCTGAAGGAGAAATGGGAAGGTGTTGCGGGGCTCCGGCGGGAATGTGCAGCCAAGGACAATTCTCGGATATTTGCATATGGCTCTTGTTTGCACTCTTGTGTACATTTCCAACATGAACGCCGGCAAAACTTCAACGAATTCTGGTGTAATTCCGTTTATGGACTGAATTGCTTCTGAAAACCTACAATGCTCACTGACTGAATGTTTCAGCTCCTTCCATAGATGTTCACTAGGGTTTAAATCAAACATCTGAAGAACATAACTGCGCCTCCTCCATGGCGGCATTTGTCCATAATCGTCTCGTGCATTCAACCTCTGATTTCATTTGACATCAACATTTTAAAGCTAAAATAAAATCTGATAGATTTTACGCCACTCATTGTATACAACAGACTTATTAACGGTTGTTGAAAAGCAAAACACAGACAGAGCCATTGAATTGCGAAATAATGTTTGTAAAATTTGCTGATTTGAGTAAATAAGTCGAGATTGATTCATCGTGTTAATGGTGCGTTGAGGTTAATTCATCCCAAACACTCCTATCTCAAATCATCTTGCACAATTGAAATGAATTGAAATGCATGCAAGCCAAAGCAAAAAAAAAAGAAAAAAAAAGTTTTTTTTAGTAGTAAGGGAAATGCTATTCTATAACATTGTTCTGTGTTGTACCCCTGAAAAATATTGTATGCGGTAATAATAACATAATTGAACAAAAAGAATATACATCATTAAATCACTTTTGTACATTACAGTAAGCCACAGTGATATTTTTCTTTTTTTGCATCGGATAAAGAATATATGCCTGTGAATATTGTTATATAATCTGTCTAGATGTGTTGTTTTACCAGATTTTCAAAATTAAGAACAGGGATGCTACAATTTTGCTGAAAATGAAATTTACAATACATTCTCAACAAGATTGAATCACGAGTCGATCTGGTGACCGAATTAAACAACTTGATGCCTCTTTTTTTTTTTTAAGTTAATTTTTACTATTTTCCAAGCTGGTTATTGTGAAGTAAATTGGACAGAGTTCTCTAAACAGCTCATATCGTGAAAAGTGAAAAACGAAGTCAGCTCGCTCGTATCTCAAGGCACCACTGTAATTCTTTATTCTATGCTTACGCTGTAGCATCGTTAAAGTGACAAATCTAATGATGGCTTTTATACTGCTCTGGATATCGATTGTATTTCCAATCACTTTTCCAACAGGCTCAAATGCACGTAGCCACTCGTGACCACTCGGATGCTCGGCTGAGTGATTGCGCCGTTGCGAGCTTGGCGGTGGGCGCACGCGGGCTTCTCAGCTGTGCGACCAGATAAGGAAAAAGAAGGCAGCACCGGCAGAGCTGCTGCTGATTCGGGCTTTTTATTGCGAGCAGCTGCAGGTCTGCAGGCTTGACCCGCATTAAAGACTTCCCAAAGTGCCTGGTGGCTAATGGCAACACGTTTGCAGAGCGTCCTCAGATGCTTATTAAACGCTGGAGTTTGGCCAGCGATTTCAAGGAAATTATGTTTAAATGGAGTCGGCCTAATCTGGGCTGGCACGTTATTCGTTCGCGGCCCAAATGCTTTCCAGTTAACTTTCTCCGCATGAATGTTTGATTTAGACACGGCAAAATGTTTTTTGGCAGTGGTTAAATATTCAAGCATGTTTGATTCCCTCAGTCGTCATTGACATTTAAGGCTGACGTGCCCTTGAGCAAGGTACCAAATTCTGCCGATTGGAAAGATGCCAACCGATTCAATGCTGCACTAATGATGCTGCTTTCGTTAAAATGTGTTAGTACATGTTCAAATTGAGTAAATCCATTTTTTTTTTTTGTAAACATTTTTTATTATATAGTAAATAAGCGGTTTGGAAAATGGATGGATGGCTTTTTTTTTCCCCTCCTGTTTTCGTAACATTTACTGTTAAAGGATTAACATTTTTAAAAATAGCATTTTAAAATATAAATCATATTTACTGCCTACTTCACAATAATACAAAAGTCCTCAATCTATTCCAGGACTGCTTCACCAACTTGAAGCCCCTCTTGTATGTTTTTTTTTTTTCTTTTTTTTCCAAGTCATCCTTCACTTGCTTTTCTTTTTTTTTTCTTCCAAGCTTGTGCCGCTGATTGGAGAACCACTTTGATTTGGAGCGGGCTGCCAGTGGGCATCTGACAGCCATTTGGTGATCCCGTGCAATTCGGTCTCCGAGAGGCAGCCAATCACCGGCCCGGTGCGTAATTAAAGGTCAGCCACGGTCATCCGTTGTCGTCCATTTCCATGTTTGTCTTTTGGCTCCGCGAGCAATCAGTCTGCTGCTTCGCTTTCTTACTTCCAAGTGCGACTTCCATGCGCACACGTGGGCTGAATACTTCAGTGAGGAAGAAAAAAAATGAGATTTATTCTTCCGATGTTAAGCTTTGAGCACCGTGTTATGTTCGAGTATGTCGACAACAGTGTGAAAAACTTTGTCTATTTTCCGTAGAAATTAGGAGTTGTATGTCCGTTATTTGGTTGAGAAGTAAATTCTTCATACCTGCTCTTATCCATGCAGAAGAATTTTGAAACCGGAAGAGTGTCCGCGTTTGAGGTGCGAGAGATAAATGAACCAATTTTACCTGGCAATAAATGGTCGACTAAAAACGCATATACTGCAGTTAGAGGCATTTTTATTCAAAATTTCCATTTTCATTATTTAATTTGAGTTCTTTTCAATGTGACTCATATGGAGCTGCGCCCTCTGTTGACGAGCCAGCACTGAATGTAACGTCGTGTTTTTGCAATCTGGAAGTAAGCTGGACTAAGCTGAGAAAATGCAACTGCTACAAAATGCAAACGCACGGATTTGAACCAACAACCCCGGAATGGTGAAGCTGATGTGCTCACCGCTAACAACTACGCTCAAGTAAAAATTGCAATAATAACCACTTTTTTTGTTGAATCCATTCAATCCATGCACTTCATGAAATTGCCGTTAATGTCCGTCTGTCTGTGGCTGTGAAAAAAGGCATTAAAATCAATTTCATCTTTTAAGTTCACATAATTTACTGACACTGTGAGAACTGCTTTTACCAAAGTTTTATTTTATGTGACGGATCACATTTGCTTGTGCAATATTTATTTAACAGATCTCTATTTTGAAAGTCATCTTTTTTTTCTGTATTTATTTTTGTATTTTTTCTGAAACAAACCGCATAATTGAGGACCATTTGGTCGCTTGTTGGAGACCCGTGTGGTTTACGATTTGAGTCACAGGCTCTGACAAAAACACCAACATGTCCTCTCAGAGATTTGAGGGAAAAACCTTCAAGTCCTTGTCTGTCTGTCTGTCTGAGACTGTTAATGCCTTCGTGGTTCAACGGCAAAGTGACGCCTTCCTGACAGGCTGTGCCCAGCCCTTCGAGACGCGGACTCTTAACTGGTCTTAACAAGATAATAACACTGCAAATACGCAGCCCCCCCCCCCAATCGACCCTTTCCATCACAGGCAAACTGTTTCTTTGGGGTTTGCGAACGCTAAGGCAAAGCTATGCGCATCATGAGGAAAAACGATGCCAAGCCCGCCTTGGATAAACATGTGGTTTGGGTTGGAGATGGGCCGCAAAAGCCTCGTTTCCACCAAGTTCAGTTTGATTAGGATACATTTCACTTTTATTTACAACAATTGAAAACAGATTGTCGTTTGCAACGCAGACCTGGCTTCAGATAGCAGAGTTAAAACAAAGCTAAATAAAAAAACAAATAATACAAATATGTATTGTCACTGTCAAACAGAAACCCCTTCAGTCCAAATATGGCTAATATCATATTTTTTCCACAAACTGATATTGTTGAGTTTGAATCCAGGCTCTGGACTTCCTGGGTGGACTTTGCATGTTCTTCCAGTGCCTGCGTCGGTTTTTTCTGAGTACTCTGGTTTCCTCCCACACTGTGAGGAAACAGTGTGTAACCCGCCTAACTACACAAAGGCCAGCAACCCCTCGTGAAGCGAAATCTTTCGGGTAATGGATGTATGGATAAACCAACAGAAGAGTTACAAACATTTTGAGTACAAATCAGTCTTGAGTGCTGAAAATATCTAGGAAGTGCTGTAAAATTCTTCCATCACATCATAGACGTAAAACCAAAAGTGTGGTTACAAACTTTTCAAACTTCACCTCAAACTTTACCACAAACTTCACTACTTTTGTTTTGTTAAAAAATAAAATCCATCGCTGGAATGCTTCGTTGCAGAAGGAACCATTTCCGTACAGAATAATATCCACCTAATACATGTTTTTCTTTATTGCATCACTCATGACTCCAAGACCTGTTTGTGAAATGTGCTTTTGTGAAGTAATAAAGGCGTTTTTGTACGGGCGGGGGCTTGACATGAGCGCTGACTGAATGTTTGTGGGCATCAGTTGCTGGCAACATGTTCATACTGTTAGAATAAATGACAGTTAGGTCTCAGATATGCATTTTTCACAGTTTCCAAGCAGTTTGGTTTTGGTAAGGTATGTATTTTGCATGGTTCCATTGAGTTATGGTACACATTTTTTTTTTGTGTTGAGATCAGTTTGCTCAAGTAGTCTTTTTACACCGGTTTCTAGCAGGTACATTTTTCAGCTTTTTGAGATCAGGTACAAATTTTTCAGTGTTGCTAAGCAGTGTGTGTGTGGTTCAGTTCAAATTTGTAAGGTGGTTTCATTTCATTTCCAGGAAGTACTCCTGAATTCAGTGTGTTATGGTACACATATGTTGGTGTTACTATCGTTCAGGCTTGTGGTGAGATATAAACAAACGGAAGTGAACTTTATCACTCGGAGCTGGACGGAGGGCTCAAAAGTTCTTGCGTCTCTCAATTGAAATCCACGGGGGCTTTGCTTGTTTCCTTCAAATTTGGAAGCGAAGCGTCTCGCGTTTCCTCATCCATACTTCTCCTCGGAGACTCGTGTAACCGTAGTCGGTCGCGAATGTTTCTGCCTTGAAGCGCAAAGGAAGTTCCCAATAAGAGGACACTTGACTTGGGGCTCCAAGGACGTTTACAGCTTTATCTGTCAACAGGGTGTAACGTCGTCATGAGGGCAAAGTTATGAGGCTGATTGAGTTAGCTTTAAGTTAAGTCCTTCCGAAAGTAAGTTGATTTGAAATACAAGTGCATGGAACCAATTTCATTTGTATTGTCAAGCCCCACTGCATGCTAACAGCACAATTTAAGAAGTGTTATTTACTCAAAGTGACCTCCCAAGTTGTTCATACTGCAGTAAACACAAATAGTTTCCACCCTTAAACACATTCTGCTACCTTTTTAATAGTTTTGTGCAACCCTGTGTTATTTAAAAGCATTTTGACGATTACTCGTAATCATCCGATGCCAATGCTTTTCTATTCACAAGGAGCGGAACGCCTGTGCGGTGGCTAAATTTAGATGTCACCTGATATCTTGTGACAATTTGTTTTCTTCCACTAAAGCGTCAAAATGACATGAATAGAAACAACAAGAAAAGTGCGCAGAACACCTGCCGGTCATTATGTTGCACGTGGGTTTGATCTTCACTGGCCTTGTGAACTTTCACCGTGCAGGTGCGTAATGTCCGTCGTTGAGGGCTTTTTTGGGGGTTCTTTGGTGGTACCGCGGGTGAGCCAACAACACTAAAAGTTTTTATGATGTGGCAGGAGTCGATTCCGGGAGTCACTGCCAAGAGTCATCCAGATGTTTCTTCTTGCATCTGTTTCAGTACTACACACGTAGATTGTATAGAAGCAGTTTTTATATTGAAAATAGCGAACCACTGATTGCTTAAGTGGGCAACATAGAAAAATTGACGATCAGAATTACCCAAATCATTTTTTCCCAAGTGGCCACTTATTGCTAGAAATCAGGCTCAATTGTTGTTGCCCCACCAGTCAACAAATCAGCCAGCCCAGAAATGTTAATAAGACCAAGATATGTTTACATTTATTTTTTCATTGTAGGAAACACATAGTAATAGTTATAGAAATATCATTACTAAATACATCCATCCATCTATCCATTTTATGAACCGCTTGCTCCTCACAAGGGTCCCGTGGGGGGTGCTGGAGCCTATCCCAGCTGGCTATGGGCAGTAGGGCGGGGTACACCCTGAACTGATCGCCAGCCAATCGCAGTACGAAATACATAATTCAGCAAATAAGTGTACTGACTGAGGGTCGTCACTCGGTTTTATGGAGAAGTGGACAGCATGAACAAGATATTAGAAAACTTAACACACAAGCAGAAATATCGCAAATAAGACTGGAAAATGCCTATTGAACAACATGTCAATCATTACAACACAACCGTGTCTCATCGTTGTCTTATTATCTACAGTGTAGAGGATTCGGTGTTTTATTTTTGTCTTGCAGCCAACCAAACATGGACCGGCCAAGCCTTCCCTCCTCTCAGCAGAAATCTCGTGGCTGACAAGCAGCAACACACATTCCAGCAGTGACAGTGAACAGGACCCAAGTCACAATGCCAGATGGACCTTGAACTCTTTCAAGGTAGGTCTGGCCTCGCAGCAATGCCCCCCCAACCCGTCCCCTGACCACAAACTGTAACCCAATAGCTTCATTGTCACGCTCCATATCCTCCCGCTGACCCTGGCCACAATTATACAGCTGACCCAGGCTGGATGATCTAACCTTGGGCGTCTTCTGGGGGCTGCCGGGGACCAAGGGGGTCCGACCACCTCTTGTCTGTCATGACATGTCAGCTCTGCGTGTGTGTGTGTTAACCAGACACTTCCCCGAGTGGTCCCTGTGGGCGTTATGGAGAGGAATTGTGGCTCCAATGCAAAGCCTGCATAGTTACAACATATTCCCATCAGGACTCTTTTAGATCAACAACATGATGGTTCAAGAGGGCCAGTAGGAACTCTCAGATTCAGATTTTTATTTACAGTATGTATGTATGTTATGGGCAGCACAGTGGTTGACTGGTTAGCACGTCCGCCTCCCAGTACTGAGGACTCGGGTTCGAGACCAGGCTCCACCCTTCCTGGGTGGAGTTTGCATGTTCTTCCCGTGCCCGCGTGGGTCTTCTCCGGGTACTCCGGCGTCCTCCCACATTCCAAAGACATGCATGGCAGGTTGATTGGGAGCTCCAAATTGTCCTTAGATGTGCTTGTGAGTGCGAGTGGTTGTTCGTCTCTGTGCGTCCTGCGATTGGCTCGCGACCAGTTCAGGGTGTACCCCGCCTACTGCCCATAGCCAGCTGAGATAGGCTCCAGCACCCCCGACCCCGTGACCCTTGTGAGGAGCAAGCGGTTCAGAAAATGGATGGATGGAAGTATTTTATATCCCGAGATTACTATTCACCGAAGGGAAAGGAGTGCGAACACCATTTAATATTTCTCAACGCTGATTGGGGGAACAACCGGACGGAAAATGGACCGGCTGTTCGGGAAATTACTCACAAATTTCCTGATGGCCGTTCTGCCCGCCCCTGGTGTCAGGTGTCTGAGTTGGATATTAAAAGAGATGTGCAATGTATGAACCGGTATTACCACTTGCGTGCTGCAGTCACATGCCCTCCAGCCCTCCAGGAACAGATCAATGGAATTTGTTTCCGTGCAGAAAGATGATTTGAGATACGAGTGTTTTGTTTATGCGCGAGGTCAAGGATCAAATTTGTATCTCAAGGCACTACCGTCCTACACAATTGCCCAATGTACAAGTAATTACTTCCTCTGCATTCTTTTGCAGTAACCAATGTCTGTACATGAGCTACTGCATGTCATGTTGTGGACGTCTCAGTGGCCTGAGTGCACCCTCAGCAGCTGTCATTCAATGGAAAGCACGGCGTAACATGCTTAGTATGCACTATAGGTGCCGTTCCAGCTCCCTGTCTTCACGGGATGCGCTTCCGAGCAGACTGGCACTTGATTTCCATTTGCAAAAGGGAGGGAGTGAATTTTAATGCGCAGGCTCTTAGCTGGCGATGCCGGGCCACGTTTTGAACTTTTCACGTAAACCTCTGCCAAGTGCAATTTGACTCAATTTAAATGTTATAGTGCTTACTTAAGTTTTATCTATCGTTTAACAACATGAGGACACTCAACTCCTTCGTCAATTATTCTTGTAATAAACTTTTGTAAAGGAGTGTGAGAAAGAAGAAAACGAAATATGATGTATTCCTATTTGCAATTCACAAATCTTCTTAGTTATTGGTGTCAAAGATGTTGAAGTGGCACATTTGGACTGAGTGCATGTCAGGGAGCAGCTAAGTTTAGCTTGCGTTGTTAGCTAAACTTATACGCACCTTCACCGCATATGCATGCACACGGTTCTTTTTTTTTTTTTTTATTTATTTATTTTAATCAAATCAACTGTAAAACATGTTTATTTAAGGGTATAAGATGAGTTTGAAATTTTATTAGCCTAAACATTGTGCAATTGGTGACTATAAAAAAAAAAAAAAAAAAAAAAAAATGTATTAGCATTATTGAAATGTTTTGGGATAATAGTTTGTGGTATTTTATTTACAGTTCGAAATTTTGATCAATGCAACTGTTAATATTTTAAATGTTTATATTTGCAGTCTGTATTTTACCGCATGTATAAAGTTTGCAGACGAGCTTTCCACTGCTTCAGTTCAATGGCATTTGCCCTGATCTGAATATATGACTGGATAGCAGATAGCCCATACATGCCCGTGCAAGCCGTCTTGTTGAATTACAGTTAGAATTCTTTAATTAAAAAATATACAAGTTTCATCCTGTAAACATTATTAAATATATAATTTGTTAAGCATGTATTTAAGGCAAGTTGTAAAATGTCTGCAGCCCTGTTGTTTATGTTTAACAAATTTAAAACACCATAAATCATGTTGTTTCTACTAACTACTGTCTCAAATATTCACCAATTTTGATTCTATAAATGTATAGGATCATATGCCGAGAAACTTTTTTTTTGGGGGGAGGAGCAATATGGCGGGGTTGCGACTTCCTGTTGGCTATCCAGTAATCTATTCAGATCAGTGGGCATTTGTCAGTCACTTTTGCAATGCATATTACCGCCACCTACAGGAGTGGAGTGGAACTTTGCAACCAAGTAGCTCAGACATCTTCCTGCTCTGTTTGCCTCTTAGGCTAATTATCAGAGAAAGGACAAGCTATGCTAAACAAAGCTAAGCTCAAGGGGGGAGTCTGTTGCTATTTTGACCATAATATCTGACCTTACAACTTTTCTGTTTGCCTTTTTAGATTGGCATCAGCACTCATCATCATCATCATCATCATCATCATCATCATCAGGTAACTATAATTCTTTTTTCTGTTTTCTATCTTATTAGTATGCTAGCAATCTACCGACAGATTGTGATTTTGGTGTATTTAGTAAATACTCAGCACCTGTATGTAAGGTACCATGTCATTTTGTTGGCATGTTTTCCCAGACCAAAAACGACTCAACACTGTTTTTTCTTAAAATAAGGTTTTTAATATTACTTATTATCATAAAGATATATTTACACACTTTACAGAAATAGAAAATAAAAACACAAAGCTACGCATGAAAGGAAAAAAAAAAGTACTCCAAGAGCTAAAGCTTATCTTTTATAAATTAGAAACCAAAAGTTCAAATATGTACACAGTATTTCAACCATTTCTGATACACTTGTTTTATTTTATGTCATTTATTTTTGCCCAGTTCAACATCAAAACAGAGACAGGGGACTGTACATTTGGCCTGGTGAGTAATATTGAGCACACACCTTAAAACAGAATACAGGAGTAATACATTGTCTTTCTGCTCGAGAACTAGTAACACTGTTATGCCAGCCCGCAAGTCTCTCCACGTGGTGGGCATGACGCTTTTCACATGGATGGAGAATGTGTCACAATCAGGGCAGGAGGGGGGCCTGTGTGCTATTCTAGGTGTAGGCAGTCTCGTTTGCCAAGCTCCGAGATAATGTCAGATGATAGTCGTTTCCCACGGGAGAAAAGACAAAAAAAACAACCTAGTTATCCTTTGGGTGGCCCAGACGATGGGAATGCACATGAATGAATGGTGCCCCCCCTTGAAGGTTGACATGATGCATTTGGGGAAAAATGATGGAATGTCTCATTTAGCGACCTTCTGTGTTTAATTTCGCATCGTCTTGTAAATCAAAGTACAAAAACGATAGTGAGATTAAAGCAAATCTTGTCTTGTGAAAGGTGTGCGTGTAACACACGCCTACTGTGAATTATCACTCCCGGTCAAATGCATATGGGAAAAAAACAAAACAAAAACATGGGGCCAAGGTGTCAGAACAAACGTTTTCTAGAAGAAAAACATGCTAACAAGTGCATAGGAACATTACTCAGGCCTTGTGATGGTCACAGAGAAGAAGAACTGGAGGAAACATTGAGAGGCGAATGGTTTCTCTTGAGTAAGTCTTGCTGGAAAAGACCATTAGGGCAAATGCTTTAGCTCCTCGAGCATAATGTATTGGTTTACCGTTTCAGGCGGAGCCTGAACATACTTGTCCTTCCACACCACAAGGCCCATTAACCTGATGTGCTCTGGGCGACGATCTACAAATAAAAAAAAAAAAAAAAAAAAAATTAAAAAAAAAAAAGAGGATGTCTGAAAGCTTTCACATGTCCACGACATTTTGTGCTGCAGACTACTTTTCTATTTTGTTACATCCACAAAAGATACAACGTTTCAGACTGTAGTCAAAAAGGAAAGCTTTGGACAACCAGCTAGACAAAAAAAAAGAAAGATAAAATTGTCACAACACAATGGAAAACCATTTCAAACCAAGAGACTTGTTTTCAGGGTGTATTTTTTCCAGCAGCATAATGTAATTGCAAAAGTGCAGCCTGGCGAACCCATGCAGAGAGGCCTTGGAGCAAAGCCACGCTTATTTGTTGAGATGACTTCAAAGCGGACACTTTGGATCTGCGGGATGTTTGTCTTTTGAATCTTGCATTAAATGGGGCCGACGTTGCTTTGCTCAGGCCTCTTGAAGGGCGGCGCGGCTGGTGCAGATGGTGAGGATACATTCATGAAGAGCAGTGCGGATACAGACGTTCGGCTCCGTTTACAATAACGTCCCAGATGGGGCGCGGGGCGGTGGATAGCAATATGGACCCCTCCTCGTGACCCAGTCCACTTCCAACATCACAACTTCTCTCCCCCCCAGCTATCTTCCCTCATCATAGACAATCTCACACCCGAGGAGCGCTAATGAAATCTACATCTCTGTCTGAGAGGATATGAACAAAATAATAATGGTGGAACTCGAATTATTACGCTTCACAGTGCTCGAGAATTTAATACATTTTTAATCAAGGTATAATCTTGGCAGCGTTGACTACCACTGCGATATTTGATGCTCTCTTAATAAAGGCTCGCAAGCCTCTTCATTTGATGAAAATATTTGCATGAGAAGTAGCGTCAACGAACGAGACATGGGGGAGGACTTGGGTTTAGGTTCAAATGCATCCTAATCCGGTATCACAGTTTGCGCTTTGGTCCTCAAGCCCAACAAATGGCGGTAAAAGGTCTCAGTGTTTGACATGGTTACACACTAAACCAGCCTGGCTATGGAGTGACGTTGAGGTGACTTAGTGGGAAGCTGGGGTTCCAGTCTAAGCCAATTTAACCAACGAGCTCAGTCTCTGTGGCCCCGGTCAGCCTCCGGGAGATCCATCTGAGAAAGATTAAGTCAGAGTTTTAATGAGGCTAAGGATCAAAGCCTCGACCACCTGTGCTGTGGAAGAGCTGGCGGACTGGCAAGGCAACTGTACCCGCCATAATGTAGGTAAAAGATCACCAGTGGAAAGAGCCTCGACGTGGATACATGCTTATATTGTACTACGCGCAATTAAAGTAATGCTGTTTACGAAAATATGTTGATATAAGCTTTAAATGTTGCAAACTCTTATGATTGTTTTATATGATAGACTGCTCTAGTACAAGCCTCTATGCTAGCACCCTGAGGAAAAAAAATAAAGACTTAAACACAGAGATAATAGATAAATAGTGATGTATTCCAGTATGATGGAAAGGCATATCGTTTGGTCAAAGGTTTAAAGTCACTATAGGGTGAGACAGCAGGACCGTTACTGATGGACTAATCTTGATTTGGGCCATGAGCCAAGGAATAAAAAACAAGGTAAAAGTGGATGTGGATCCTGCGAGATATCACTTCTTTTTTTTTTTCTTTTTTTTTTTTTTACTTAATGCACGAGAATACACCAAGGCATCGATGAGATGACTGTTTTGTTTTTTTTAAGATCTACAACTCAGCTGATCCAGACGGAGTATTCGGCCATGGGTGTAGTGCCATTCTAGTTATTTTAGTGTAATTGGAAGTAATGGGCCACTGTTGATTCACTCCTTACTTCAAATGCGTGTCAGCGCTTACAAGACTTGAAAACAGAGGTAACGTCTTCACATTCTGGCAGCATTTGTGGAGAGGGTTCATTATTTGGCACTTCATTAAAAGGCAAGGCGCAGACCGCCGCCGCCAGTTAACAGTCGTGTGGCAGGAAGGTGGTATGGTTTTGGAGTAAGGACTGGAAATGAAATTTGGGGTTTAAGAGTCCTTCGAGTTGACATGTGCTGCTACAGAGACCTTGAGTGCAATTCTGAACACCAACTAGCTTCAGATGACAGAATCTCCTAATTATAGAAGTTCTGTCACTTCAATCGATTATTTGAACATTTTATGTGCAATTGGTTTCAGTCGAAAATGAAGCTGGATGTGGATGGAATTCGACGATACAAAGCAGTCAGATGTGACACTCCTTTTCTCATCAAACATGAAACTATCGACTCCTCTAAGCAGTCGAAATCCAGACTAGTACATGATAATAAAGATAATCCTTTCCAAAATAACCATTGTGTGATTTGCTCCTTCTTGCTTTACCAAAGCCATTAAGATGCTACACAGTGACAAAACCGGGGGCCACTGTAACCTTAAGGTCAGGACAGGAAAACGACACCATGGAGAAGTGACAGATGCTGTTAAGACTTGAGAGTCTGAACCATGTCATGCTAAGTGTGTAAGACACTCAAGGAGACGGCTATCATTGGTGTCTAAAAGCAAATGATAGGAAAAGAAAAACAATTGGGAGAAGACAGAGATAGATCAAGTCATTTCGGGTGACTGAGGAATAGAATCAGATAGCTCGGGGCTCAATAACTCCCCACCCCCCATCACTGCCCTCCCTCATTCCTCCTTCGAGCTAAGGGTTGAGCGGCTTGTCCTGATTTGTTGTTGTTGTTGTTGTTGTTGTTGTTGTTGTTGTGGACAGAGTTGCTTGAAGAACCCGCAGGTGCTATGGACATCACTCTTCAGGCCGGGCAAGCATAGGCCCTTAGCAGCAAGGCCCCCCATGGCAAAGGAAGAGCATAGAAATCAGAACCTGGGGGAGGGCGCTTAAAGCAGTGCCTACAAAACAGAAACAGAAGTATCATCAGCTTTTTTTTTTTTTTTTTGTTCATGAGTCTTGCAGACATTTCAATTTCCTGTTGGGTATGGGTGCCCCCTTGGGCCACATGAAACAGAACTTTCTGTGTGGCACCACATTATCTTGCATTTGAAGAAAGGGTGAAGTAAAGCTTTATCCAGACTTGTCTCAACCAGATTTCACGGGCCTTTGGAGAGAGAGAAGAAAAAAAAAGAAAAAGAAAAAAAAAAAAAAGAGTTCTATAGTACGTCTCATGTAGAACACAAACCCAACGTTATTATTCTACGCCTGGGGCTCAGAATCATCACTTGTCCAAAAGGATATCTTTCATCTTCCTTTAGCGTTTTATCTTCTCCCAGCCTGTGATCATTTCCCAAGATTCCCTCTAAAGTTTGAGCTCTGTTGCATGAAAACAACAGATAAGGGCCCATTCTTGTTTCAGGTTGGCATAGTTCTCATGTCATGTAATGCCCAGTGAATTGATGTGCATGTATCTGATCTGCATTGAGTTGTATATCTATTTTGTTTGCTGGCTCCTCGGAATGATCTCACTTACAGCTGCTTGAGGTCATACTCCTTATCCTAAACGAGGAGTTGCAGAACTACTCTTCATTTTTTTTTTATGGAAAAATATTTGGAGGACTTCAGCGCTTAAGCTTCGTCACGTAGGCTCTCGAGAGGCTTTGAGAAGTCGCCCGTGGCTTCAAAATGTGTAATATCCTGTCGTCTTTCTGTCTTTTAGCGGCTTGGCTTTTATCAAATTGGCCTAACGGAATGTTTGAATGTGAGGACTTGTGATCGAGTGGATGTCTTTCATCTCACATCTGGAATATGTCAAGATGAGACGTCCACGTTGCCCGTGGCGTCTTGAAGAATAACAGATGATCTGTCCTATGATCCTTGGACATTAGGATGGCGAGATGTTTCTAAATGACATCAGCTGGTGGATGGGTACCGCCATCTACCATCGGCAACTCAAGCTACAGGCACAATTTTTGATTAGGCTGTAGTTGTGGATGTGGTTGGATTGTGTGGTTATACCAAATATGGAGCTTTGTGTCTGTGAATGACACACATGTCATTGGCAGGTTGTATCATTCCCTGGTGTAAATCAGAAACTCTAATTAACGGTAGGTATAATTTCTATAAGGCCTTGTGGTAGTTTATCACCAGGACAATTTATTGGTGGAATTGGACCACCATTCCAGTGAGTCCCAGTTCTTGGCGTTGAAGTCGTTTCAAACTAACAGACTCTGTGTTAACTCTGTTGGGATGCTGCTACTGCTAATATACTACCCAGTTGTCCCAAAATTGAGGAATATTCATTGATGACTTCACATCCAGAGAAAATGAGATTTTGTCTATTTTGTACTACTTACTGCAATTAATTTACTGATACTACCAGCCAGTTTTCCCCTACGTCTTTCTTTAACTTAGCAGGCTGTGAACCAGAGAGGTTTTTTAAATGATGTTTGCACAGACAGAGTTGTGATCTACGGAGCCATTCACTTTTTAGAGCCACTTCCTTATTGTGTTGCAAACACTGAGCACTCACACGTTGTTCAGAGAGTTCTCTCTCTTTTTTGTTATTGTTTGACTAAGAACACTGGGTGACCAATGTTATGTCAAATGCGTGTTACTTCTGAATGACATTCATTGTTTGCTATTGTTCTGTGCCCTTGTGAGTCCTGAATGGAAGGCATGATAATAAACTTAAAAGGAAGTAGAACTAAAAAATAGAAAAACACAATGACGATCATAATTCTCCGTGGATTGTAAAACTCTCCACATTGAGGGGCTTTTTCAACTAAACTGATTAACTATGCCTCGACATCCACGGGCTGCAGCCTCGTCTCACTTGGGCTTGAATTTATGGAAGCCCCTTTGCAGGTCAGTTTTGTCCGCATGACACCATTTGTGGGGGATATGATGTCTGAGAGAGTTCCCCTGTCTCGTTGCACATTTGGGAAAGATTCCCTAATAGAACTTGTGTTTCTGACTGCATACATTTGAACATGTTGCTGTTGCTTTACATTCAGACATTGCGCAATGTGCAAACATTGGAGAGTGCGTAGGCCAACCGCGTGTGTGTACACTGTACATTTGATCATGTTGCCCGAGTATGTTTTCGTTTCTCTGGGACACCTCATCTGTTGTCTTTTGAAATGAAGCGAGTTTGCTTTGGTTCAGCCCAGAAAGTCAAACTGTGAATAGGTGAGAAGTAAAATATTGTCTCAGATTTTTTGATAAAAGATTTTTCACTCAATGGGTTATTTGACTTGACAGTAAGTTAAACATTCTTTTTAGCGCTGGAGGTTAAGATGAGAAATCCAACTCTGGAAAGTGTTGTCTTTGTTAAAGGCTTTTAATTGACTTAATCAGATGGACAGAACCTATTTATTCCCAATGGAGTTAACACAGTTTCAGTTTTCAGTTTCGAACAAAATCAATCTCTCACATGGTTAAATTTAGACCACCACCTCTTTGATACAATAAAAGCATGCAAGGTCATTAATCTGTTGAGACGTGCCCTTTCTTTTAAAGTCAACAATAGCATTCTTTTGTTGAATACAGACTTTCCGGTCCTATTGTAAGAGTTTCGACATTTTGACTCTTTCATCAGCAGAAGCATTCAAAATGGCACGTTGCAAGCCTTGGAGCTCACCTTGCTCTAGAACGGCATTGGCCCCTTGTGGGAAAGGCGGGGCCGTGGGCGTCTCCTCTTCCAGCCGGCAGGTCTGTGGCTCTGACCGCCCCTCGAGGGGCTTTGCTGCACCAGCTTTCTGACTGGAGCTGCTTCCTCCAGTTCTCTGCCATGTTCCGTGGAGGCCATTGGACCTGTAAGATCCAAACGCAAGATAGACCATTAATTTCCAATCGACTGATGTGAATATCACAAATTGATGATGGTAGATTAGCAGAATGTGGAATAAGACAAGGAGATAATGGATGAGGCGCCACAAGACATGAATGTGTGTATTAGGAACCCACCCAGCATCAGGGTCCATCAAGTGTGTGGTGGTAGCTAATACAGAGCAGATACGCAGAGCCGAAGCAAAGAAAAACCCACATCTCGTGTTTCATGTCTCGGTCACTCTGCCTGTAGTCTCATAAACAGCTCACAGTGACAGAACCTTGCCAGAGTGCATCCTATCACTTTGTTTGGTCTGAAGATTAGAGATGAGCCTGTGTGTGTATGTGGACACGGGCGTGCTTGAGAGTAATCCCAGATGTTCTCAGTTAGCCATTGGTGAAGTCTGGCCTGGTTCGTTTAAGTCGCCCATGTCCACCTCTGGTGTGTCTCAGAGTACTCAAACTATCACAAGCTGAATGATCCAAAGCAGCCTGATTTTGTCATGTAATATTAATGCTAATCATTGACTCCGTATTAATTTTTTATGAGCCCATAGAACACACAGTACTACATGAAAGCCTGACGCATGGAGCTGAGGATGAATTGTTGTAATGATTGATGCTATTCTATTCTGATCTCTAATTCCTTATTAGAAACAAATGCAGTCCTCTGTTTCCTCATTTTATTTCGAGTCCACGGATCTCTTCCGCATCCCTAAGACTTCTTTACAACAAAAAGAGAGGCAACAGCACTTCCCACTGAGCACGGTCAAAAGCTGATTGAAACTACTGACACAGGGGTTATGACATTCCAGTTTGCTTACAGACACTGGCACCATTTTTAGAGTTCCCCAAAGAGTGACCTTTGGAAGCTTTACAAGGGCTTGCTTGAGGACACAGCTTGAGATAAGTCACAGAGGTGAGGCCCGAAGGGAAGCAGCAGCAGCTCAAGTCACTTAAAAAAAAAAAAACAAAAAAAAAAAAAGGTCGGCAGGAAGTTACAAAACCACAGCTCATTTTTGGCCGAATTGACTTATGTTGAAGGTTGGGTAGCTGGGACCCAATTTTTGTTGTCAACCTTTCATTAATGGCTAACACATTCTGCAGTGGGAACAAGACAAACGTGGATTACAATATCAGCATTTGGAAATGTCACCAACGCCGACCTTCTATAACACACGCAGCTGTTCTGAGCAAATGTGTTTTGCGGAATGCCAAGTTCCATTCAACAACTCATATACATGGAAAATCACATGTTCAGACATTAGAAGACATTTTGAATAGTCATATTTCTCCTGGGGCTGGGATAGAGATTGATTTTGAAGGTGCAAAACAAAAAAAACAAAAAAAAATACACTTAACGTTCTTACAATAATGTGAGTAAAACCTCAATCCAACCCTCTAAACACTCTTCTCTAAGTTCCCCAAGGTTGATTTTATGAGTGGTTAGAGGGCTTTAGAATCTTTTGCTATGATTACCAACCTTCAGCTGCAGCATACTGAAAGAAATGTCAAAAGAACAACTGAGAGAGTTTGAATGGCATGTGTGAACTGTATCACTGAGCTAGTTCATTGAGTGTTTTCTCCGTATTATCCCTGAAATGCCAGACATCTCGAGTTCCATTTCCACACTAATCCCCTTTAGCAAGCACATTACACGCTATATTTGTGGCAGAACACTAGGCTAATTCATGGACCGGGGGGGGGGAGAAATCTCTGTTGCATATTTCCGCATCTAAAGCCCATCTTTGCCGCAAGGCGCTTTAATCTGCACGTTATCCTTTTGTTATTGTTCCTTCAATTCAGAGCGAAATAGGGACGTACACACATTCTTAAAATATTCTGCTCGTTTCTTTGCAATCCGAGAGGATGAACGTTAATACATGCGTTGTTTAGGTCGGTTTTAGGGCAAACTTGAAGCATCCTGGAAGGATCGAGCCGTTCTTCTGGCACAGGACAACTGAAATATTTCAAGCCTCACCTTTCAATCACGTGGACAGCATGCTTTGAAGTTTTGAAGGTTTTGAAGGTTCCTGGGCCTAGACATGAGTAAATAATATTGAATGAATGCTCTATTGCACACTTAAATCAACTGCTTTGATTGGTGTTAAGGATTTGGCAAAGCTAGCCGATTAGCATAGGGTGACCAGACGTTCTGGTTTAACTGTGATAGTGCCAGTTTGAGACTTTTGTCCGGAGTCCCGGCAGACTTCGCCGGCCATTGTTTGTCCTTCTTTTACCGTTTTTTTTTGTTTTTGTTTTTTGTTTTTTTTTAAATTTAGTTCAGTCAGCAAGCCAATTGTTTGGGCCATGTGTATGTCAGCCATGTCAAGTTGTCAATGCTTCATACGACTAATCTAACAATTTAATCACTAACATAAAAGGAACTAGAACTACTTCCCGCTTCCATGTCTAAGAATCATGGGAAATGTAGTCCTACTAGCCTAATGCTGCGGATGCCGGTTTGCGCACAAGTTTTTTTCTGGTGGCATATTTTGAATGTTACAATGCAGAACCAGCAGGAGGTAAACGGCACAGCTTCCAGCTTCCAATAGCTGCCGGACCAAGCCAAAAAGGTTGGATAATGGTGAGTGCAATTGGCTTCTTCAGTGCTGTTGAACTATTTCACAAGTTAGCATTTACCATCAGCTAAAGCAATAACACAACCACCAGTCACATGACCAGATTGACAAGCGATTAAATTGGTTATACATACTTCCTGGTGATCATTTTTTTTTACGTTTGAAATTCTGGTCACCGTTTTAGGTTTAAATAAAAATAAAAGTCATTACAACTATAGCTAATGTTGGCATTGGAAAGGTTCTCAGGGAAAAACACATTATGGACTAGTTTACATTTCCTGACAGTTGACCCATATTCCATCATTTAAATATTTGGTATTGCACATTTAACTGCAATTGCGCCTTCATATCCAGGGGATTTGTGAAATGATTCTATATGACCAACACAAAAAGACCACCAAAACTCATCTGCTGTCCCATTTCTGATACCAGCACATACATCCCAGGGCCGCATTGAAACAATTTAGGTGTCCATCGCCACAGCAGCCTGTCAGCATCCGCTGCGCATTGGGAGGAACATATTGGCCAATCTCAATCAATCCATTCTGTCAAAACGGTGGAATGAAAACTGCTCAAATGTCCTGTGGCCCTGTGATAAGGCTGGCAGTTTAGATTAACTTTTGCAGCCAGCAGGAAAAGTGTTTCAGTGTGACATATATATGGCAAACAGCAACATGTCAGATGTAGAAAACAGATCAGCAAATAATGAATAATGCATATTTTATCTCTATAAACAAGGATATATCAGCCATTTTATTGCGCTGAAATTGGAAGCAGTCCCTGTAGTATCTTCTTTCATCTTTTCCCAGGAGCGATACCCGTGTTTTTCCTAAGCTGCTAAGGCACAAAACTCGCAGGATAACATATGTCTGACAACAATAAACCTCTTAGCTCTTCTCTCTGATGACCTTAGACCTCCTGTTCTCTCTTTGCACCAAATCTGAACTCTTATCTTGCCATTGCTAATTCTCAAATTAAAGTTTAATATATGAGGAATTTGAAGAATGTCTTCTGCAGAGATGGATCGAGCATGTCGTGGTAGGATGCAAATGAAATTCGGGAATAGATAAGTTGCCTTTCTATTTTATCACGGCCCGGTGCAAAAAAAATGAATATTGATAGCTCATCCGTGTTGTGACTGCAACAGCCCAACAGCAGCGCCGCAGCTTTTAGAGATATAATCTATAACTTCCAAGGGAGAAAAATGGCCCTTCTCTGGTTTAAAGCCAAGTTCATCAGCTGCCCTCATGACAGGCGAGAACAAACTGCGCATCAGAGTGCTGCCAATGGGCTGGAGCTGCTTATGAATTGTCGTAAAGCTGATTTGTGTGCACCGTCTGCCAAAACAACCACATAACAAATGTCTGCACTTGTAAATGGAGCGACAACACACATTTTTCTGTCATTAGAGCAGCAAAGATTAACTTACACAAGAATGCTCAAGAAACAAAAGCGGCGAGCACACAAGAGGAGCTGTGTTCAGAGCTTACGTCGCGGCAAATGTAAACAAGCACCGTCAGCCGTCGCCACCGACATTTAATCCACGTTCGATATTCTCCGATTGATTGACTCTCGGATCTTAATGGCCGTTTGTTTTTCCGCTTTGCTCGTCGCTCAGCTGCGTCGCGCCAACCGTGAATCCGCCGTGTCACAATCGCATTGATCAAATCTCACGGCCGGATGAGATCCTCACGGGCGTTTAATCTCTCCGCCGTGTTCACTTTACTCTGCTCACGTTGCTTATCTGACACCCCTGCGACGCACGCTGCAGATTGCACAGATGTGTGCAGAAACAAACAGCTAGCAGAAGAAGGAAGGTTGCCATCAGAGTGCATTTTATCTTAAATGATTGTTTTAGGCCCTACCAGAAGTATAACAAACTTTCCAAACAGCTTTTTGACAAATTGGTGTAGCTATAATGCTAAGTCAAGCTATGATTTGGCACTTATTTGACATAGTAATCAAGAAACAAACAAAATGTCCTTGTTTTCTGTATGCCCGAGACTGATCACGAGTCAGTTGCATCAGAGTATTCAGTAGGGACAAAAGTCAACTACCCTATAATCATGTTCAATCCTAACATGTATTAGTATTCACGCCCCTGCTATATCGCAGATTATTTTAAACATCATTTGTATGGGTTATTAGTACCATATATACTGTATACTGATGAATTTTGAGACCAGAGTTGTATGGCGGAAGAGAACTTAACCCAACTCAATAATAATGATAATAATACATTTTATTTGTAATGCATTTTGCATTTCAAATAAATCTCAAAGTTCTTCAGAGAGCTTAAAAACATTTGCAACATTAACAAACTAAAAGATTGCAGCAGACAACGGGTTAAAAATAGGAACACACTTAAAAGCTAAAACGAAAAAGGCTTAAAAGAAAAGCGGCATGTTGGCCAACCATGAGGCTTCAAGCTGTTTAATTCCACTACCAGGTGAAGTTTACTGTCAAACTCAACATAAAACTAGTTGAGTCACATGTTGCAAAACACGAGTCAAATATCTCGTTTTTTATTTTTTTTTAATTTTATTATTGCTCTACATGTTCATGTTCAGTCAGGAATAAAGCCCATGTAAAAAATATCTATATTTTGTCCTTGTTCCAGTCCTTACATGAACCGGGCCACATATATGGTCTCTCTATATTGCAGATTTTCACCTATTGCAGGCAGGTCGAGAACGTATCTCCTACCATAAAATGGTGGTTCACTATACAGTTAGGCCTACTGTACGTTAGACATACTAGTAGTACATTAATGATGAAGCCGATTCCACAATTCCCTCCAATTTTTTGATTTGCAATGCTGCTGACGAATAATATTGAAAGACAGGAATAACTTGGTGACTACACTGGGTAATAAATATGAAAATATGATAGTGATCTCCACATCTAGCTTTTGAGCAACACACGACTGATATTGCTTTGGTGTCACTGAGTTCCTTTAAAGCTTTTGCAGAAATGACACCAATTCGGAAACTGCTAAGTGTTTAGGCTGGAAAAATTCATAGCTCCCGCCTCCCAAATGGGACACACATTTTGTTATTTGATTGAATGTGAAATCCCTTTGAGCGAAGGATAACAACGGGCAGTAAAAAGAGTCTATTTTGGTCACACAATAGATTTAAGTGTCAATGATTGTCTCTCTGAAACCGCACAATTACAGTATGTTCCCAACAATTATAGTCCATCATAAAATTGATCATAAAAAAAGAGAATAACATGCTCCGTGGCTGCAGCGGATTATACTGACAACGTGCAAACCTTCTGGGTAAGCAAACATCATTTGCTTTCGCTGTGGAAAGGAAGAATGAGTTCCCTGGAGGGGGTAGCCATGGTTATGGCGTGACGTCGGAGGAGCAGGCCCGCTGTCTCTACCGTGCGTCTCCCCTTCTTCATTAACTAAAAAGAGACGAGTGGCATTAGCCGGCGCAGCCACGCCGTTACCAGAGACACGCTAACGCGCACGGCCAGACGGAGGCGATGCTTGCCACCGCGTAAGCACATTAGCGGATCAGGATTATTTATCCGGGATGAAGTGTTAATTGTGCTCGAACAATCCAAACATTCTCTCAGCCTTTAATAAAACGCTCGCGCTGTCGCAGCATCGCATTGAGGGATTTGTCAGCTCTCGCCGCACACGCTCATCCTGACATATGGGAAGGTGACAAAACAAGTAGGCCACTCTTCACAATCCAACATTTTAGTGTCAGAAATGATGCTCATCGCAGACCCACCGACCCCACCTCGGTAATTCTGGGCCTTGGCAGAAAGTGGTACCAATTGCTGACTTTCAAGACCACGTTACCATGGCAGCCGCCGTGAAGGCGCAAAATCAGTTCGGAGCAAAATCAATGACATTGTCGGTTGAAATCATCCAAGTTATCATCCAGGGGTGATCCGCATGCTCAAATTGATCATTGAAACGGCCTGTGTGGTTTGGTTGCATTGTATTAATTACTTTCTACACTTTTCTTTCTTTCGAAATTTCTTATTTTCCACATCATCGATCACACATAGTTGACGACTGATGTGACTGTCAAGGTCAGATTAGTACAGAACGCCCTTGTTTTGGTTCTGAATGTAAAAATAATAGTGATAAAACCGTTTACCTACACTGGTCGATTGGTTTTAGCATGTTAAATGTGAAGAATGTTTAAGTAGCACTTTCATCTTTCATTTTTTTGTGTATGTGGCGCTGTGAAAAAAACATTTGGACACCCCTGTTCTATCCACACTCGTAGATTTTATCAACGTGCCGGCATACCGTACAGTAGCATCAATGATAACCTTATCTGTGACGTTAAGTCGCCTCTGCGGCCTCAGGGGGGTTTGTTTGGTGCCGTCTTTGATTTCGGCTGGGGGCTGTTTGATATGCAGCATTGTTGCGCCGCGATAATGCTGCGCTTGTGGCCGAGCTGAAGGCCGCCTTTGTCCATTAGGAAACCAAAGTGCATGAAAAGTTTCTCCCCCGTTTAATGCAGCTTTTCTAACGCAAGCCTTCGAGCGAAGGTTCAGAGGAAATTAAGATGAAAAACAAGCAGCCCGCTACTTTCTGCAGATGTCCTTTTGAGTCAGCCTGACTTGCCTGGCGCCCGAATTAGAGAGCGTATGAAATGATGAGGTGCGAGACGCCGCGCTCGCCGATGATCAGAGCGCTGCCAGTTCAAAGGGCCGCCGGCAGCGGCACTGAGCCGGCTAATGAAGCTCTCGACTCCCCTCGCTACTTGACTGCCTGTCGCTTTATTCGCAGTCACACTTCTAGTTGGAGGGGTGAATTTGTGGCTACAAGGTTACTGCGGGTTGGGGGTTTCTGTACGCCACCAGCCGGACAAAGTAACTTCCTCAAAACTTTTCTCTGGTAAAGAATAGCGACAGTCTTAAGTTGCGCAGCCCAAACACGGTAAACAGTTAAGGAAGATGGATCCAGTTGAAGCCTACATACAGTCTGTAAAACTTTATCCTTGAGCAAGATACTGAATCCTCAGTCGCTCCTGATGCTGCATCATCAGTAGGTGAATGATTAGTCGAAATGTAAAACACTTTGAGGGCCTTGAAAGGGAGACAATTGCTTTATAAATGAAGTAGCATTTACCACTAACCACTCAGGCTAAAGTTAGCTCCTTCCCAACATGTAAATATCTTTGCCTCTCAGTCCAGATGTATCACCTCAACACCAATTACAGTACACAAAAAAAATAATTTATCTATATACACTTGCGATTTAGAAAAGGTACATTATTACATTTTGGCCTGAGAAAAAGGAGAAACCGTTACCGTGGTGATACAAGTTTAACTGTTTGCGCATCAAGATTTAATGCTGCAATCCAAATTACAAATAAACATAAACAGTTCTTCTACAGCTGTAAATACAAATTACAACTGCCTCAGGAAAATGCCGTAATATTAGTAATTTTCTGTATTATTATCTGTGTACAAGTGTCTCCATTTTTCATGTGACAATCAACTGTTAGCATGTCAATGGCGTTTTGCACTCTTTGTTAGCATTAAGCTAGGTGGAATTTCCCAAGGCAAAGTGGCAATGAGTATGTAGTTGTTTTGTATATCCAACATGTAGTTCTCTTGGTTTTGTGTTTGTGGAGTGGCAGTGAAAGACTGAAGCCTTTTTCTCATGCTGAATTGTTCACTATTTGCCAAACTGCTGCTTATTGTGAAGTAGGTTTAAATTGAATTCACGCCCACCATACAGCC
Organism: Festucalex cinctus; assembly: GCF_051991245.1. Lineage (NCBI taxonomy): Eukaryota > Metazoa > Chordata > Actinopteri > Syngnathiformes > Syngnathidae > Festucalex > Festucalex cinctus. The sequence goes on along the minus strand of NC_135419.1, from coordinate 894,508 downwards.
CTCATATCTCAAATTCTTGACTAACTCGCAAGTTGGGTCACTCATATTTCAAGGCACCACTGTAAACATTAGTGCAAGATCCACATCCACTTTTCTGACAGTGTCTTAAGAAGCCAGTATCCTTAAAGACGACACGTGAAGGGCAAAGGAAAACGCAACCCCGCCCTCTCCCTTCTCTCCTGTGTCATCATCATTTCACCTCCCTCTGGGCTGTGAACCTGCTTTCTTCCATTTGACAGGCTGGAGGAAGAGAAACAGGAGGGAAATGTCACTATGCAGGGGCCTTGGCTCTCCCTACAGCAGGCTGTATATACACTCGTGATGACAGGAAATAGCAGCTACGTTGCATCAGACCGTGTTAGCAGAGGAATATCGTTGGCTCAGATGCTTAACCTGGACACAATGGCTGGAGAATGGTGGTTGCTTTGAACCGTATCCACGGATGGAGTTGTACTTATTCTCAACCTGAACCCAATTCCCTTTGGAAGTCATGGTTATCAACAACTAATACGGATGGATGGATGGATGGATAAATGGTATGAATAAGGACTGATGGATAGAAATGGATGATAACCTCCGTGACAGCCACCAGTGTTGCAGATGAACCACGAGGTCTCCCTCGGAATAAACTGTTTCCATTATATGGATAAATGTTTATAAATGGTCTTGCTAATTTTATAAACATCTGTTTCCATTCTCCCTAACACTGGCGAGGGGCCCGGTTCTGATCCAGGGGAACCACCTGCGTGTCGGTTAAACCTGCGCTATTATTCAGTGGCGAGTCGTTTGAGTGACAAGATTTTAAGGTGCGAAATAGTCACCCGACGAACAACACGTGCATTCCAACGTGATAACGAGCAGGATGAATAATACATTATTTCAATCTCCGGTGATTGATCTCCAGTTGTGTAGGGAAGGGAATGGGAGGGATGTTTTGATTTTCAAACATTTCTTTCAAAGCGAGAACACTGTGAACATGACAGTCGGAAACCACTTGAGAGGAGCTTAGTGATGGAAACATGTTGCCCAAAGCTTCCTGTCACACCACATCCCCCACAGGGGAAACTTTAAAAATGGAGACAACAGTCGGATCTCCTTTCGTTGTAGTCCCGAGTTTGGACTAAGAACAACCAGCTGTGTGTTACTTTTAGCAACATCAGAAATTGTGAACCTCGACATAAAACGGCCTTCCAACAAAAAAAAACGACACGTCCAAAGCAATATTTTGTGCTCTTTGAAAAGTGAGCATGAAGGCCATTAAAGCACCTGCATTCCTAAAGAGCACAATATTTATTCTGTGGTCTGGCAGCTTGTTAATAAAAGTGTCTACTTAGATCTTGATCAGGAATTAGATCTGCCAGGACTACTGCTATAAATGTATAAACACTTAATTTTCAAACAGAGGGTCGTAAATAATATTTTCATTGGGCACTGGTGGAAAGCTGTTCGTAGGGGGACGATCTGGCTCTAATTAAGAGGGAATGGCGAAAACTTGAAAGAAAACTTGTGATGATCACATGAGGTCTGGTTAGGCAGAACTTGACCCTCTCCACTCCATATGGCCTCTTGCCGAGCTCAGGTTAGGCCCTCTCAGTTTTAAAGGCGGCACTTTGACTCACAAGTTTTATCTGTTCCGTAGCCGGAGGTGGGTAATCCAGGTCCAGAAAGTCAAAAACCCTGCCACGGTTTGGCTTTAGCCACAGGTGCATCTAATCAACCAGCAGGTAAACAAGTTACTTACCAATCGGTCAAAGTAGAACCTCCTGTGACTAAAGCCAAACTGTGGCAGGGTTCTGGATTACCCACCTCTGTCCGTAACCAATCCAATCTTGTAGCTTTCCTTGTTTACTCAATTGTGTTTTCAGAAGAACCAAACAAGCTTAATGCTAACATACAATGGAAAGTGCCATTGAAATGCTAACATTTAGCAACCATATGGAAGATTTTGAACGTTAAAAGTCCTTTCAAAGGTCTGTAGTGCACCGCATATTATCCACACAGTGAGTGTCAGCTTTCAGCTCGTTAGACCCACGTTTGAGATTTTCAATGAGAGAACCCTCCAAGCTCCCATATCGCCTTGTTCCCAGTCACTCCACCCTTTTATTTAAAAGTCCCTTGGCTTTTCTTCTTTTACTTGTCTTTGCTCTTTTCCTCCCCTCCCTCCGCTGCATCTGCTCTCCAGGGAAGATCTAAGTGAGTCGATTTATTCATTCAAAGGCTTCTGAATTGCATTATGGCAGCCCAATGCTCACATATGCCAAAGTCGTCAAGAATCTCCAGGGTGCGTCGGCCCAAAGGTTAGCCTTATATCCCTACTTAATGACTTGTGATTTTTTTTTTTCTAAATCACTTGCTTAACTCCCACTTATACCGGAGCAGTGGTGGGCGCCATTCATGAAGCTCATGTCAGCCAATATTATACAGACGCATGCATGTCTTTAAAAAAAAAAAAAAAAAAAAAAAATGCACATTTGAGCCCAGAAAGTCTCCACTGGGACACCAACACTGAGCCACAATATTAGGTACACCTGGTCTTAAACCTGTGAGATCTAATGCAAGAAGAGTTGATGATCAAAACTGATATGAAATGTTCCCACAAGAGGAACTTGGAGAAAATTGAAAAATTCTCACGTTTTATGATTTTTTTTAAACAGTTTGTGTATCATGATTTAATGCTGAAATAGAAATCATTGTGCTGACCCTTCTGATGTGCCCACCTTGGCCACCGATTAGCAGAATAATACAGTACAGTCATGCAGGCACAAACAACGGTAATGGTACTACTACTATTACTACTACTAATGTAAGTGGCTCGGTAAGATGCTACATAATTCAGTAAGATGCTATATAATTTTCCGTAGTGCATAAACTAGCATATATTTATTTATCTATTGTTCCACCGTTTGTGTTCAAATTACTTGCTCCTTTTTTTTTTCTTTTTTTTTTTAAATTACTTGCTCCTAAAACCCCAACTAGAAATGCTAACTGTTAGCATGTCATTGGCATTATTAGCATTATTAGCATTATTTGTTAGCATCAAGCTAGGAGGATTTTCCTAAGGTAAAGATATTATAAAATATAAAATACTATGAATGTATTTTCACGACAACAGTGATAAACATTGTAGTTAGAACATAATTTTTATTCTTTTCCATCTCATTAGATTTGTTCGCGGGGTACCTAATAAATTGTTGCATATCTAGCCAGATCAATTATTGCCCGCCTTGCAAAGCAGCTTGTTAAAGTCCATATTGCTGGCTCTAGTTTAGGAAAATCTGATTTTTTTTTTTTTTTTTTGCATTGAACTGAATCTGACCTGCTGAGTTTATTAGTGACATAATAACTAGTGCATGTGTTTCTCCAATAATCCCATGCTAACATTCCTCCAGATTGCTCCCTCCCTTTCATACAGCACTTATTAACATATTCCTGGCCACCTGGAAATGTTTATCTGCGTTTGTTCTCTCCGAAATCACATCCAAAGTCACAAACGCCTTCTTTGCATTAGCACGCCCCACATAATGATTTACACTTGCCAAACAGACCCGACCAGGTGCTGTTCTCTGGCCTCCTCTGAGATGCCTTGCTGACTGTTTTTGGCTGTAGTTTGACCCTCAACACTAGCTTGAGCATATGAGCGCGCTGCAGTGCGGCGTCTTCTGCGTGCAATGTGCATCCAGCCCCAACAATACATCAAAGTTTCATACGGCATAATAGCAGCGCTGACAGGCTCACATGATATCGCCCGCTTGGCAGGCAGTCGATTTCTCGCTCAGATAAAAAGCAGCAGCCCATCAGGGCCGCATGACTACCTCACCTGTTTAACCCAGCTAGAACAATTACATCAACTGTACGTGTGGGTTGGAGGTGCGTGCGTGCGTGCGTGCGCGCCAGCTGCCATTATGTGTTGCTACGGGGTGCCGAGAACTAGATGGATGCTCCTGCGACAGACACAAGGAAGGGACTGTTTACGTCTTGAGAGTCAGAGCGAGAAAGAGCGATCGGCCTCGGGGATGAATTATGGATACCACATGTCTAAAGCTGGAGCCCACTCTTCAGCCAGAGTGCTTTTCAAGGATGGGGAATTGAAGTGCACAGATAGAGGATGGCAGGATTACACCAAGAAGGCCACTGCTCCTTTTTTTTGTTAAGATGATTTTAAATTTTACAAGGTGCTCGCAGGTACCATTTCTACACCGCCATTTCTCAGTTGAAAATTGAATTTTTTTTTTCAGAAGTGTCTTTTTGACTATTAGTTTACATGGCAACAGTGAAGCGTGAAACACTTGAAAAGTGGCTGTTTTTGAAAAGGAGTTATAAAAACGTTAGGCGTATATGGTCACTTGACAACACAAAAAAAACACACAAGAAAACATGCTTTTGTAGCATTTATACTATGGACCACTTCTCAAGTGATTTATTATTATTATTATTATTATTATTATTATTACTGGTGCTTGATATCGCCGTGTTCCATATGAGTATCAAACATATGAAGTGTATATAAAAAGTCTACACACCCCTATTCACATATATTGACAAATGAGACCAAGATAAATCATTTAAAAAACTTTTCACACCATTAACAAGACCTCTAATCTGTGCAACTCACTTGAATGTGTTATTAATCTTTTTGAGAAGTGAAGTAAAAATGAACAACTGAACTGGACAAGCTTGCATCTACTCTTATAAGTGGGAGGCTGATGTTTAGAATGAACCACTCGCATTCAAACTCATGTTAAGTGTCACCATTTAAAGATTAAGATTTATTTAAGCATCCTCAAATTTGCCCCCAATAAATTTCAGATGTTTTAATAAGCCTTTCCTGATTCTTTTTTTCTTTTATTTTTGTCTTTCAAACAGAAGCCCAAAGGTTTTGTGCAAACACTGACTGATACTCGGATCTCTTCCTAATTCCTTCCTTCAAGACTTAAGACCCCAGAAAAAACAGCCCCGAATCAAGATGGTGGACTGTAAGTATAATGTGGTGGTGGTTTGCGTTAAACATACCTTTGGGAATTGTGGCCAAAAGGTTCAACCTTGGTTTCATTATGCCATGACGCATTTCCTCACATATGTTAAGATGGATTTTGAGCAGAGCTATTTAATGAGTTAAAACAAACAAAACAAAAAAAATAAATTTGGGGGCCCCCTAGTGGCCCCAAGCAGCCACTTAGTTCTAAGTCTAAACTTTTTCATTTGATGGCGACATACAGAAATATAGACGGATACAAGGGCCACTTTGAAATCGTTTGACTTGAACATGTTCACCACACTGAAATCACTCTAGCAAGTAATGATATATTGTTATAGTTTCTTGTTGTTTTGGGATAACTGCTACAATACCATCTTAGAAAGGTGGTAAAGCAAATCCATCCATCCATTTTCTTGACCGCTTATTCCTCACAAGGGTCGCGGGCAAATCATTTATGATATTCAAAATCCCACTAGATTTAGATCCACACCGGCGCTAAACAGCAACCAAATCCAATCAACATATTCAGAATCAAAACGAAATCAAACGCTATTAAAATAACCGTGAAAAAAAAGTTACTTGAGGATAAACAGAACAAGTGGAATAAACATTTTTTTCTTCTAAATATTATTTTTATTATTTAGAAAAGCTCTACAGTATATAAGCCAATAGCTATAGTCATAGTAGTGGTAACAAATTTTTCGACACCCTCCCTTCTCACGTTGCACACTTACATCTATTTTTTTTTTTTTTTTTTTTTTAACTAGCCTTGCAGTCCATATCAAATGTTTTTTGTATCCATATTTTGTATATGCCGTGGGCCGTTGCTAAATGGATGGCGGGCCGCAAATGTCCCCCAGGCCATACTTTGGACACCTTTTTCTTAAGCCTTTAGCTAGCACCTGTTTTTATATGACTATTCTATTTAGAAAAAGACCGTTTTTATAAATGAAACTTTTTGGTTGTTATCCAAATGGATTCCTTCCAAAAGAATCAATCATTGACCAATAAATATTCAAAACATTACAGTGTTCCTCCACATCGCCGACTATTAGCCTAGCGAACGCTTTGTCAACAATGTAACCATGAATGAAACTTGTCAGTGACGAAATTGTGAAAAGTTTCCAATAAAGTACCCTCTATGAACTCTATTCATATCGGTATTATCCAAACGATCTCGTCTTACTTTATGATTCAACACTAGCATACAGTCTGTCTTCGCTGTGCATTTCCGCCTCGTATCCCAGACGCACACGCGGCTTAGACAGATGCCCAACGAATCGGAAGCGCATTTGTCTCAAGATAAAAAGACTTCACACCCGCTGCCTACACGCGAGGAGCTTCTTCTGACACCTTTCCGCGACGGCGCATGCTGCCTGTTCCTAGCAGACGCGCTCCAGCTAGCATCCCTCCCCACACCCATCACCGCCGCAACACACTTGCCTCCCTTCATCTCTCCCAGCTCCCTTTTTCCTCCCTTCCTCCCCATCAATGGAGCTCTGGTACTATACGGTAGCAGCCCGGGGTTAGGAGGGGGACGAATGGGCATGACTGGAACAAACACGAAGAGGGGGGTACGAACATGCTCTGCCGCACGCAGGGGTGCGAAAAACGACACCGGCCGCGACGCTAGATAATTGCTTCCCATTTAGTCGTGCGCTCAGCAGCGTCGGACAAAAAATAGCGTGTGTCGCTGTACGGCAAATGTGCAGGCAAGCATGGGAAGCGGATGTGTTGGATCGATACGCAGGATGGACACAGCCTCGCTCTTTTTTTTTCTACCCAAGTCTTTAAATCGTGTCGCCGTATCACTGCAATCGATACGGACTCGATCGCACCTCTCAGCCTATAGAATCCGCAAGCCTGTGTCAGTCTTCCCAGCAACCGTAGTCGGGAGGTTGGTGATAATTCCAAGAATGGCTCGGACGTTTACACAAGGCCTAACTGTTGTTTTTTCACGCCACCGTGTTACCTGTATCACAACCGCAAGCTAGAACCGAGGCAATAACGTGCAATATTAGACTTCACAGGCATCCATATATAGTCCAACAATGGCTCCAGTGGCACTTTACTACTGTTACCCGCGAGAGAGGATCCACTATGTACAACAATTACAGTTCTCGTTATCATCACCACAGGATGCTTTTCTATACTTTGGATGCTTCTTGGTCAGATTGAAACGCAAGCCGTCAATTTGTCAAATGCTCTGCCGGGCTTATGGAAACATGTGCCATGCATAAGCATACATTTCATAACAACGGTCTGCCATGCATCCGTCAGCCCCCCTGCACACGCTCAGTATTCCCATTTGCGAGCTCGGCTTCACATCAAGGTGAGGGCGCGATAACGATGATGCACCTAAAACCAGGAGAACAACATTCAACTTGAAGCCTTTTGAACCACTGCAGTGCAGTACTGTAGCACCGGCCAGGTTGCTCCTAATCTTCCTGCTGAGAGCCCACACATGCTGGGTAACTGATCAACCACACGTACAAAAAAAACACAGATCAGCCTGCCGGAGCGCAGACAGGACAGAAATAGAAATAGAAATAGAGAAAAAGAAAAAGGGAAAAAAAGGAGAGAAGGTGCACGCACGAGCGCTGCCTCGCTTCTACTCACCAGCACTGGCAGAACACAGCAGAGACACCAGGAGCACAATCACCAGCGTCAGAATCTTCACATTCATTTCTGCACTCCCCTCTGGCTCGCCGCTAGTCGCTCGCTGATATACTGGAGTGCTGTTTGTGTGTATGTGCGTGTGTGTGCGTGGATGGGAGGGAGGAGAGAGAGCAAGTGAGGGAGAACCAAAGAGACTGTTTGCTCTGCTCTGCTCTGCTCTGCTCTGTGTGTGTGTAAGAAATGAGTGTTGTCCAAATGTGTATTTGTGTGTATATGTGACAGCAGCGCCCCAATGAGCGGAGGCGCGTCTCTATTCGAGCTCCCCCACGGCGTGCGCGTGAAAATGAGCAGCCAAGTTCAGTGGAGTGCCTCGAAAAGTCCTGCTCGCCTCGGATAAGGAGGCTGTCTGCTCATGTGGCTTATGTATCTCCGAGCCACTCGGTCACAGAAAAGCCACCCCCCAAGTCAGTTCAAGTGTGCATGGCTGGGAGTTGGCAAAAAAAGGGAGGGAGGGGCGCGAAGAAGAGGGAGGATGGGTGCATGTGCAGGTTTATGATAATAGCCCAACAGATGCTCTTGTTGAAAACTGTTTTGAAATCGCAAAGCGGGGAAGACATGTCAGGAATTCGGGGGGGGGGCATCGGAATAAGCGGATGAAAGAAGGTGCGAGATGAGCTTCCTGCTTTTGTATCTAAATAGGTACGGATGGCTTAAATCATCACCGAGCGCTCGTTTCAAGTCGGCCTCCGTGACACTTGGGGAGTCGCTGCAGGAAAAAACGGATCAATTATTGCCCCCGCATTCATTTTTTGGACATTTCTTATATTCTTCTCGCAAACAAAGGCCGATAAGAGAGCAACTTATCTCGTTCTCATTTGTGTACCACACAATAAACAGGAAAGGTTGATTTTTATTGCAATGAATTGTGAGAATCGGGAGTTTCCTTATCGCGGCAAGCCATGTAGCGACTTGCTTTTTTGTGTCCACTATTGGGAAGTTTTCAAAACATGAAGAATATGTCAAACATTTGCAGTCTTTGATTACATCACAGGGTCGGTCGTCCGATTGCTGCTGCATTCTTGAAACGTGAAAAATGGCACAAACTTCCAGATGAATTCAATCTCATGTTATTGCAAGGTTGGGCTTTCCGAAGCAGGTTTAGTTTTGTAGAATTTGGTCGACGCTTCTGTGGGTGTTTCGCTGCACCGAGCTGTCAAGCCCCCCCGGTGACAAAATGTACACTATACCTGTATATTTGACTCAGTAAAAGCACGTCTGAATGATAGCGGTGGTGTTATTGGTGCATTTGATTGAGGTAGATTCAGACGGGCCATTTAGCTTAAAGCTAAAAACAAAGCAAAATGGCAGAGATGAGCTAATGAATAACGTTGGTGTTATAGCCCTACCCAAATGGCAGCTCATATCCGAATAACGGCTCATATCTTTAAAAAAAAAAAAAAAAAAAAGTCAGTACCTGGTTTCCGTTGACCTTGAACGTTTTGATTTAATCTTGCAATGTCAGATTGTGAAGCTGTGCCTAATTTTTTGGCTCAAATGTCATTCTGTTCACATTTGGGCTTGTAGATCCCCAAAGGCATGCAGTGACACTTGATGGATGGGCCGCGTTTGGGTCCCACCCTCCGGACCCTTACCCCCTCTCAGCAACTCTTCTTCTCTGTGTTGTCACTAAACAGTCGCACTTTAGTGGCGTGGACCTAAGAAGCCCTTATGACCCTCAACTCTCCAGCTCCTGTCTCACATTCAGCCCAACAATGAATTGTCTCCCCAAAGGCGCCTGTTCCCACACGGACAACCGTGTGTGTGTGTGTGCCACCCACTTCAGATCCAACAAGAGGAGCACCTTCCATTTTTACACGCGGCACTTGAAGGCCTCTCCTGTTCACGTGGATCGCTCCCCCTTCGCTAAAGATGCTTATCCAAGCCCCTTTTTCTTAGCCAGGAGATAATTAGCTCGGTTGCTTTTAGAATAATTTGTTCACGACATCTTCTCAAATGTGCTCACTGATCACTGACAGAAATCTTTCCCAATCGTCGCTAATGGCAGATAGATGGGGATTATGGTGCTATTACCAGCCCATTTAGTAGTTGGGAGTAATTCCAAATTCAATTTAATCCAACATTCGGGAAGGATTGCAAAGCGAGCCCGCGGAGATATTTCAAATGAACAGTAACGTGCTCGAGTGAGCGATTAAACAGTTGCGCCCAATCCAGGTGCTTGAAGCAAACCCGCCTGACGTCTTGATAATTCACAACTCTGGCTTTAGCAGTCATTAAAAAGTCATATGGATATCGATGGGAATATGGGCGACGTTGTAAAGTTGGCAGTACCAGCTCAGACATTTGCACTCTATTAGGTTTAATTGTCTTAGCTCGGAGCAAAGCTGTGTAATGAAACCGCAGCAGATGGCGTTTCCTCGGCCGCGTGTCGGTGGACGTTTGCCATGAAGCCGGCGGATGACTGCACGTTTGCATGCGGGGGAGCCGGCCGGGTGTTTGGGGTCAACAGGACACGGGCCGAGGTCGGAAGGCAGCGATAGGGCCAAACATCTGCCGCAACGCAGGAAACACTTGGCTGTTTACAGGAAGCGCGCATGAAGGAATGTCGTGCGTGTCTGCATTTGATGACCTTTCCTGATTCTTGACTTCTTAATAACAGGCAGAGACATTCCTCAGGTAACACGTACTGTATGATGCAAATGGCATCGTTTTCCTCTTTCCCGATGTCAACGTCCGTAGCGGGAATCATCAACAGGTGGCCTCTCGATTCAAGAATTGGCTAAACTAAGCCGATGATGAGCTCATGATTGTTGTACACAAACAATTGAGTTTTCCTGTTTATTTTCCGCTTCCATATTTAGCTGCTGATTCCGGAAATGCTAATGAAGTTTTCGGATGTTTGTTTGTGTTGTTGCTGTTTTGCTGGCTGAAGACAGACGACCTCCACCTTCATTCTAGGCCACCCATTGGATATCAGAACAGTGCCAATCTGGTCTTCAATTGCTCCGTTTGCAAAATTATGATCAGAGAGAAAAGATAACTTCTTCTTTCGGTTGAATGGAAAACTGCTTTTTTCCTTATGAGAAGGGAGAATCATTTGTGGTGTTTTGCACTTCTGACGACATAAATGTGGTCCTTCCCTTTCATCAAGGCATGAAAAGTCTTGGAGGGCAGTGAAGCCTCTTAAGGGCATACAAGTCGTTATTTTAAGCATTTCGTGTTAAAAAAAACAAAACAATAACCTGAAGCATATCTTGTAAGACGAAATGCAGTGAGCATCTGTTGATGACTAAACAATCAGACAAGTATGATGGTTCACCTCCAGAATCTGAACACCAGAAAGAGGAAGAAAAAGCAGGTGAGCAACATACAGTTGGATGGTGAAGACAAAAGATAGAGAAAGTACATCAAGGGAGATCCCCCAACAGTCTAAGTAGACAGGACAAGCCTGAGTCATCCTATCATAACCTCAAACTTTCAGGTGTACTCCTGAATAGCTTTGTTGAAGATAAACAATTATGCCTATGAGTATTGTCAACAGCACATATATATATTCATATATTGCGTTCAAATAGCCATTGCTTCTAAAAGCAAAAACCGTTTGATGCTAGCTATTAGCATGTCAATGGCGTTCAGCATTGCTTGCTAGCTTTAAGCTAAGCGGACTTTTGTTTGGCAAAGCTATGACATTGTTTTGAATACACAAGATACATTTTCTTTGGTTTTATGATTAGAAAACTTACCCACGAGTGGCATTAAACAGCTTAAAGCGTCTTTTTTGAGTAAATATTCATTTACTGCTATTGCTAAAGAGCTGCTTATTGTGAAGTGAGTAAAATTGAGTTCTCTGCTCTCATACATCGTTTGTATCCGAAGTTTGTGCTCACAAGTCAAAGCAAAAAAAATAAAAAATAATACAAATTGGCTGAATCACAACTCGTAAGTCGTGTCTTTCCTACGTCAAGGCACCGCTGTATTTTAAAATCCCTCCTCGCCCCTGCAGATGAGTAAATGCCGCTATAAAAGGATGGGCACTAAATAACGAAACATTGTAAACATATTTCACGACTTCCCCAGCGAGCATGTGCAGAACCTGTTGCAGACCCTCATGAGCGTGTCAAAGGCAGATATTACAGAACAAACAAATAGCCACTGAATCAGTCTAATCACAACACGGGATCTCGCGAGGGCGTGTGTTCAGGTGCCAGGTGATAGCGGCACCCTCCTTTCGCTCCGCTATCGTTGATTGCCTCTTCACTTGTCAGCAACCATCTTAAACGCGGCCTTTGACCTCGCCCGTGTGCGCCGGTGTGTGCGCTACAGTGGGGGCAGCCGGCGGCAACGTCGCAGCTTCAGGCAACGTCTTAAACGGGCTTTAAGAAAAACACACCAACCTCGTCATTGTTTCCCAGAAAATCCAGCCTTGTTTTTCATTGTAAAACGGCTTCAAACGCAGTCAAAACAAGCTAAAAGCGAGGAGGCGTCGTCTCCAAAGTGGCGCTCTCTCTCGCTCTCCAATATTGTTGCTCTTATCAGACGCGCGATCCGTTTAGAAACGGCTGATTTGTTTTTTGTGGACGCAGTCTGGAAGACTGAGCGTGCCGGGGCCTGGACTCGCCGGCTCAGGCCGGGACGGAGAGATGTGACGTGACAGACGAGAGATAAGCAAAAGTTTTGTAGGGAGGGGGGGGACGAGGGCCCCCGAAAAGAGACATGATGTGTCTTTGAAAGAGATTTTGCACCGCTCAAGTGAAGGCGCTGAAGAAAATAGAGCTCATTGAACCTTTCACGACATCCTTCAGGTCTTCCGCCTTTCAGCAGTGGGACAAAAGCTCTTTTTGTGTTTCACACGAGAACCTGAACTCTGAAACCCTTTTAATGTCAAAAATGTTTTTTCCTTTGCAGGTTTTATTTTATTATTCTTCGTGATTACTTATTATTACAAGCACATAGGCTACAGGCATATTCCTTCCACTTGGATGTACGAAAACTGGTGAGGGAGGCTGCCAAGATTCATACTGTATTTAATTGTTAAAGAACAACCTTTTATTATAAGTAAAATCTAATGCTAACCACGTACCACTTCTGCACACATCTGATTTATTTGTGCATTACCATGTTGAATATGGTCACATACCGTATGAACCGGATTCGTTTTCTCGTGTAAAGACTGAATGGAAAAGAACTTGCAGTCGTGATCAACAATAAGAACAAAGTGGTTTCTTTTGTTCTTTTGTCTGCTATCTCACTGTAAAACTTACTCTTTTGTTTTCTTTCCTATTATGAAATCTCGTCGCTCCCTCGCAATCCCACATTTCAACATCTCTCTTCTTTCCCCTCCGCCTCTTATTACGATACGGTCAATCAAACACACTTATTCAAGCATTCTCGGCCTATAAAGTCGAAGTAGCATCTCGTGGCCGCTTCATCTTGAGCTGCCTTATGGACGTGGGTACTGGGGCCACTTCATTTATGACACATTAGCTTTTATGTGGACTCGGCTCAGTTCATTGCCCTTTTAGGAGAGACAGCCCAGCTCACCTGCCTCTATTAGCTGAGATGAGAGCCATGAAAGTGACTTTTAAACGCACCTGAATGAGGAACACACGGCAAGCAGCTGACTGCTGCTGGAATTTTCCTCCACTTTGTCTCTTTAATCTCATTTTATTTGACAAACAGACTATTGATGGATTGGCCTCTCAAAATAAGGAAATCTGGTTATCTCTTTATTCTGTTGGCATTAAAAGAAATTCATATCCGACTGTGAAAAGAGTTTAGGGGGTGGGGCGGAAGAGGAGAAAGACAAACAAAAGGCCGCGAGGGATATGGTGTTCTTTGTACTTGACATGCTGCTTGATGAATGGATGAGTGAAGCAGTCGCGTCTCCACAGAGGACATTTGACCTCTTCGCTAACATAGCAACCGGCATTTCCTCTTTGGAATTTTATTTCAATACTATCTGGGAATGCACAAAAAAAACAACATCGCAGGCAAGCGTCACAGTCCACTGAATAAACTCTTTATATTTCATATCATATTAAGTATATGAATTGCACAGTCCAACCAATCCTTTGCTTTGACTTGCATGTGTAGACATGAGAAATATAAATGATGAATAAAAAATAAAAATGTGACGCTACATAATTTGAGATAAATTTCCCCAAATGTCATCGCTAGTCAATATTCGTCAACAGGGGGGTGCGGAAGCGGAGTGGTGGTACTCAGAAGATGGCCGACATGCGTATCAATCGCTAATGCTAAATGCTATCTTGTGAACAGTGACCTTAACCCATGTTACAATTAAAAATAATAATAATAATAATAATAATAATAATAATAGACCTTTGGTCAAATAGTGAGCAATTATTCAAAAAAGTGGAGTAATATACTAACTTAACATGGAACAACAAGAATGACACCCTTACTTTTTAAGACAACCACATCGTTTAGCCTTTCAGTCCTCTAGCTTAATGCTAATGCTAACTAGCATTTACGTTGTGGCCCTGTAATTCAACATGCCACAATCGGACATTGTCCTCAATTGTTCGTGCTTCTGATCTGATCGTGTTTGGGTCAGAAAAGAACTCACTGAATATTACGTTGTGCTATTTTTCCCTATTACGTTGTGTTGTTTGGCTTGAACAATGGACCGGATTGATGGCATTTCTAATCACTTGAATGGGAAAAGATCAGATCTCAAGGCACCACTGGACGGTAAACCCTACAGTGAGAGCGCAACGTGGTAAACTTGTCAAGATGATGCAGAGAAAGGCCTGCATTGCTAATGGCAGTAGTGGAAGTTAACAGCTGATCAGATAAGTTGCGAGGTACCGTTCGTGCCAATGAAGGAGAAATGCCAGCAATATTATTTGTGATATAGTTCATTTTGTTCTATGACCACACTCATATCTCAAATTAACTTTCCACATTGAAATGAACAGAACAATGGAAATGTGTTTAATCTGTTCCAGCCAGTAATAATTTACGGTAATTTACGGACTAATTTGTTTTCCCCATTTCACTTTTTCCGATTTATTTGGCCGTTGTTATAACACGCATAAACACATACAAACATCAACACAAGGAGACAGAAGTGTTTCGGTTTGTAACACATTTCCCCCTGTTGAAATCTTGAAAACGTTGGCTGGTGCTTCATGGCAGAAGAAAGATACACATGCTGAGGCATCTGTTCAAGCAAACTTCCAGATATGTTTCATGTCATTCCAATTCCTTGACTTTGATGCAAATGCTTCAATGTACCAGCCAATGTGATTATGTGAACATGTTTGCAGTTGTTTTGCAGTGCAGATTAAAAGGGAGTCTTTATTTCCTTTTCCATCAATACAGTTTTGAATATATAATGCAAAAATAGTAAACTGGCACCAAATCCGAGCTCTAACACCGATTTCTTTTTATAAAGAGTAAATTCAGATATGTGTTGAGAAATGAGCTTTTATTCAAGCACATTCGTTTGCTCATATTTTGAATTCTGTGAAGCCATTTTTTTTTAAGTCCCAAATATCTATATGTCTGCACCTCGAGAGTTACGAGTGTGACTCTGCAGACCCGAGGGCCGTTTATAGCTGTCTGCAGTGCGTTATGGATCCGTGTTGTGTCGACTGTTTCACATTTTGTCTTCTCATGGAACCGTTGCAAAATCCCGCGAAGCTCCCCGTCAACATCGTCCACAGCCCAGTGCACTTCAATCACGATCAAGTTTGAAGTTCAACAGGAACAAGTCAGAGGCTAAAACCGATATCAAAGTGTGACATTTTGACATATAAAACTACCACAAAAAATGCCATTTAGTCAAATACAAATGCAGCTGAACTCTGTAACTAAAATAATGCGTACCAAGTCTGTCTTCCTGTTTACAAACAAAAGACCAAGTCTGTCTTTGAGCCTGTTTACAAAAAAAACCCAAACAAATTAGCGGTCTAGATAATGCCACGGGTCAACACACACAACACCAAGTTTCTCCATCCATGATTAGGATCGAGGCTGAGCAAAGATCCAGAGCCGCTTTCAAGCGACTGCTGGAGCCCACCTGAAGCAGAGTGCGACAATAGGGTGGACGCTTGTCAATGAGTGGTTGACAAACATACTGGACGGTAAACACTTGCTGGTGAGATGACGAGTCGGTCTCCAAATCTCTCTGGTTGAAAGCTCAGCTGACGCTCCTGGTCATCACGGTAAACAAAGCCAGACTCACCTTTGGCCCAGCCATTATGACATCTGGGAATTAACATTTTTTTTAACATTTTTTTTCAGTTTTAAATTGCGGGGAAAAAAGCATGATCTGGCTCCTTCAATTTTTTTTTTTTTTTTTTTTTTGTAAAGAATGCACAAATCGGAACCGTGAGGTTGCACTTTGTTGTTGATCCTCATTTGGATTGTTTGACATTTTTCTCTAAAATAGTTACACCCGGGAGTCCTGATTGGGTGATCACGAAGCATGATCATTTCAGCACAATATGTTTTTATAGGCTGTGAGAAGACAGTAATAATCTGGTGATGTAATTGTATTTATGGTATGAGGCTGTGTATTGATCACGTTAGTTAGCGATAGTATCCTTTCAAACTGTCAATAAGTTCATATTGTGAGTGAAATACAGTAGACGATCCGCATTGTGGTTGGTTAGTTCCACTCTGCTACATCGAATCCCTGCCATTCAAATATGGGAATTGTAATTTGAAATAATTGAGCATTTTCTTGATTCCATCCATTTTCCTCTTCATGTCCAGATTGGGCGGTCATGTTTCACTATGGTACATGGCAGTGAAAATATGGAGGAAAGCTTATTTTCACAATAACTAGTATACATTTGGACACATTCAAGCGTGATCTTCGGTGTTTGGTGCCAGGCAGTCCCTTTACATTTTCCTTTTCCAGGAAATCCAGTCAGACTTGAGTGAGCTTTTCACAGCTGGATGCAAAATTGAAATGTGAGACTGCATAATTGCAGATTTGATTGCCTCAAATGTGCGCTGGGTGCAATTTTCCCCAAAGCAAATCTTTTAATTTACGAACTGCCAACCGCTGGTGCTAAGAGAGCGAGAGAGAGAGAGCGAGAGAGGCCACCCTTGGCTTTGACTGAAGATGTGCCACTGTGAATGAATATCCTATTTTATGTGAGAGCATCACTTTTTATAGAAGGATGTAAGCTTACGTTACTGCCAGACAGCCGAGTGAAGATAACACAGGATGAATGGAAAGTGCAACACACATTTTAACAAGGACAATTTTTAAAAGAATGCATCCCTTTGCTACAGTATAATATTTAAATCATTCCTGAAGTTACAACACACATGAAAAACTGAAGCGCGAGTGCAAGTGCAGACCTCCCGCAAGGCCAAATTGTTCACAAAACAACTGAACTGAACAAACACGCAGTGCAGTTTTTCTGTTTGTTTGCCTGTAAGATTGCGTTTCAAGAAACTTACAAAGCATAGTATATAAACTGTGCGAGGTGTTGGAAAGTGCGATAGCTATAAAACTTCAACTACAGCTGGTGAAAGAAATATTTCAATGTCAATCAGCAAGCCATGGGCAGGGGAATGAAATGCTGACAAAAACTGCCAATCCTAAATTGTCAAATGCTGATGGCTCCCTGAGAGATAGTTCAGACGAAATTGAAAAAAAATGAAGTGTAATGTATAGTGAATTTTGGGTCACTCATATTGCACCAGATGCTTTTAAACTTCATACGAAACTGACGTCATGAAAACAGAATGAAACAAAACATTCCTGCCTGCTACAATTTAAACATCCAGTATTTCATTTGGCATTTCCGTTCAAACGTTCTTTGTCGTGCCACTGTAAATGTTTGAAATCAGCCGGCGCAACCAACACCCGCAGGCCAAACAAGCTCGGGGGTGAACACCAGGTTGGGCTGGGCCATCTGTGTGCTATTTAGTCCGGTCCCAGCAGTCCTGGCTGCTTAATTCCAAAAGTGCCATTATGTGCCGGCCATTGAAAAGCTTCAGATTTCATTAGGGCACAGGAAGGGCCACATTAGCCTTTGGATTAATGTCAAGTTTGGCGCTTCAGAGTTGCAGGATTGGATGGCATTTATTTGACTGCTTTGACCTGCCTGTTGAAATGGACCCTAAGTCACTGAGCTCAAAGCAAAGCTGCTTCAGCACGTAAAGAGCTCATGAATTATAGACGGTTTTCTTACACCAAGGAGGTCTTTAATTTAAAAAAAAAAAAAAAAAAGAAACTCTCCTAAGGCCTATGAATGATCATTTGGGATTGTGGACCTCCACGCGAGGGGCGTTATCTTCGCCCTTGAAAGGCAACATTGTGTCATCGCCGTCTGTTTCATAGCAACGTGTGTTCACTGCGGTGACGGGATGTGGGCTGGTTGTGTTTTATCATGCCGGGAATTGTTTCTGTCAAGAAAGTTGACACGCGAGCGCAGTTATGTCATTGGGAGTCTTTGAAAAACAAAACAAGAAAACAAAAACGAGTGGAGTACAGATCTCCACCAAGGGCAAAAAAAAAAAATCCTTATTTGGCTCAGAATTATATTGTACAACATACGGTATATGAACGCCTTCTGCGTTAGTCTTAATTTGAAATCCACATGAGTCCAGAATATTCTGAGGAAAATATTGGAAAAACACCGTGTGAATGTTTTTTGTTTTTTGGGGGGGGTTTTTTAAACAAAAATCTCTACCAAGTAATGTTAATTTCGTTAAAAACTAAACAGAAATATTTTCAACACACATTTTTCACGGGACGAAAACTAGACTAACGTCCTCAGTAATAAACAATAACGTGACTAAATCAGATTCGGTATGCATTTTTATCGACGAATGAAGACGAGACAAAAATATGCTCCACTTAATAAAAACTGGACTAAAATCGATAGACGTTTGAGTTCATGAACAAAGATGAGACGATAATGACATGATTTTGTAAAATCCTGTCTCGGCTAATCTGTCACTTTGACACTGTCATGTGACACATAGTGACACGCCCCCTTTCAAATCTGCAGCTAGCGAGTGCAACATGCACAAACGCATGGGACAGACATAAATCCGATGGCGATGAGGTTCCAATAATAACGTTTATCCAACCACTAACTAATGCTGGCTAACTTACTAGCTTGTAGCATGGCGCCATAGCCACTTGTTGAATTGTGTGTGAAGTTGTTTTTCATCAAAAAAGATGAGAGAAAATTTTATGTGAAACAGTTTTAGATCAGAAATGTTCAACATTATCTTTTGACAACAAAATATGCAGGGCTGTTGTCCTGAACTAAAACTAGACTGTAACCATGACAGTTTTTGTTGACTAAAACAAGTCGAATACAATTATGTTTTCTTGGACTAAAAGTAAGACTTAAATGCTAGATTTATAGTTGACGAAAGAAAAATGGGATGAGGTTGACTAACTATGATAAAAACTTGACAAGCGTGATTGAAATTATAGTAAAACTGAGCCTAATTTAACAATGTCTGATCAAATTAATATGACGATTAATAGAGTCTGAGGGCCCAATTTTCATGGCAAGCGCATGTCTAGCACAAAGCACACAGTCTAATTGTGTACATGGGTGAAGTTACATTCTTTTGGTACTGTATTTAGCGCAGATATAATACGGCATTTTGTGCTGTTGTGGATGGAATTCAGCCGGCACTCAGCCAAATGAAGCGGCTCCCCTCATTCTCATCAAAATCAGGGTGGTGGAAGTACACATTGTGGAAGCAAAAATGGACTTGCTGTGGTCCCATGTGATGTGGGCAATTGGACATTGCCTTACACCCCCGATCATGCATGCGTTTGAGTACAATCCAACTCACAAAACACATCCAAGCTGAGTCCTCTTAAAGCTGATGATCTGCTCTCAGGTCATGTTTTTTTCATCTCATATGACAGCATGTATCGCTGTATAACAACACTGTTATGCATGAAACGTCTGGTGTCCTTCCAAGGCCTCCGTGTTTCCTCAGCATTCTCCTGCTACCAACTGTGAGAACTTTTGAGGGTCTTTATCACAAAATGATGTCGAGCAGCGGTGATTCACGGACCACACGGCTTTCCGCACCCTCACATGCTGCACTCGACCTCAACAGAGCTCG
The DNA here is from genome assembly GCF_051991245.1 of Festucalex cinctus. Lineage (NCBI taxonomy): Eukaryota > Metazoa > Chordata > Actinopteri > Syngnathiformes > Syngnathidae > Festucalex > Festucalex cinctus. The sequence continues at coordinate 874,806 of NC_135419.1, read as the reverse complement.
ACATACGCTGGTGGGATCTGATTTCAGAGTTAATTTTCTACAAGTTGGACTCCAAACATCTCAAGAGGCGGCACAATATAAATGTTTGACAGGCTGTTTGGACTCCTTTCGTCTGTTTTCGTTTGCACGCTCAACCTGTGGAGTGTTGCACATGTGGTTGAATCTGATTATTTTTTTTTGCGATCAACACTGTTTGTGCTCACACAAGTGGGATGGCAACTTCTGCCAAAACCAGCTGTCAGACCAATATTTGTCATATGTGCAGAACTTGGGCCTTGACGCTGTCAAGATCTCAAGATTATTTATTGTGGTACATTTGGTGCGCATAACTGTGTTGTTTTTGTTTTTCAGCAAATGCTATCATTGAGGCAACGTGGCAGGTAGTGGTTAGCGTATCAACCTATAAACTGTTCCTAAGTAGGCCCGCAATTGACATACAACATAATGTTGTGGCCAGTGCCACAACATTATGTACATTTGCATGACCTAATGGTTTAGATTGAGGTATGGATTTAAAGTGCGGTTGTAGTTTTCTGCACTTCACTGTTAATATTTACTGAAACTCAAGGATACGTTTCAAATGAAACATTTTGAACAGGACAAGTTAAAGGATACAGCAGGAATAATGTCCTCCATTCTATAATTTACGTGTCGTCTACTGATAGACTGGGAAAAAAAGACATCGTGTGGACTAAAACACAACCTTGACCCACTTTGAACAACAACGCTGCTCTGTGGGAAAGGAAAGGAACAACGCAGGCAATCACAATGAAATCCACCTGAGAACTGAGAGAAAAAGAGAGAGAGAGAGTCTCTTGCTATTGAAATGGATGCCATGACGGCATCAACAAGTACTGTTTACGGCAGTGGAAAGATCCTAATGACGACTACGCACCGACGACATTTCGATAGCAAGCCTTCCCCGGAGCATCGTTTGGAGCTGTCGTTGCTCAGGCGCCAATTAGTGAGCCGGTCCCAGTCGGCTGGCGTCAAACTGCAAATAGAAAATTTGATGGAGAAAAAAAAAAAAAAAAAGGGCAATGATGATAAGACGTTGAATCGGTAAGACTACCGAATGAACAATTCTGAGCTCTTAAAAAAAAAAAAAAAAAAAAAAACAAAGAAAGAAAATTCGATGGAGAAATTCAAGGAAAAATCTATGATGTTGCTACTTGCCAAGGTCTCAGCATCTGTCCAATTCTTTCTTCTTCATGTTTGTTGCTAACTGATCGTTTGAGCAAAGCTCCTCAAGCACAACGGAACTCGGAACCGCCGCATAATGGTGCGAGGCCGCGGGGGTGTGCCTGCAAGTGTGCGAGGATGATTGACACCTCATCAGTCACACATTTGTGTCCCTGATTGGTTGCTTTTCCTCGCATGTGATGGTTTCTTAAAAATCCAATTAGAAGTACAAAATAGGACAAGAAAATGTGGTGAAGCTGCGATTTTCATTGCGCTGTTGAGCTAATGAATAAACCGCTCTTAAAAACATTTATCTTTCGGCTTGGAGTGCAGCTGCTTGATGTAAAACAACAAGCAGCCATCATGTTTTCTCCAGTCGCTGGGCGCTTGCAGTCCATAACTTATGCCCTGTCCTCCACTGTTTTGACGGCATATCGAGCTTGCGAGCTCTCAGGAGAGCGGAGACGGATAAGACGGCAAAGTGCCGCCATGTGACATCGGAACGAAATGACCGTGTTCCTTACGAGCACACACATGAACCAAGCGGGAGATTGGGGAGGGAGGCCAGGCAGAGGCACGTCCACTTCCGCGCATGGCGCACGGGACAGCTGCTTTGTTCATCACCGTCAGTCTCTGAAAGCCAGTGGGAAGGATTGCAACCTTCTGGAGAATTCACGTTTACTGGACGCAACCTGGTTATGAAGGAGATTGAATGCCGTTGTCGTGAATATATCTTCAAAATATCTGATTTTGCTTCTTATCTTGCATCAAAACGATCACTGGACATTTCATTATGCTAGTATGGCATTCAGTGGAATATGGAAGGCAATATTTCACACCAATAGACATTTATTCTTTCTGAGTTGAAGGGAATCGTGGCAAAAAGACAAAAAAACAAATGGTGCAAACAAATGTTGAAAAATTGTGTCCATTCTTGTACGTCAACTCATTATTTATTTATTTATTATGACAATAATATGTTCTATTGGTGGAATATGAGTTAAGCAGCAAAATCCAGCTGTTTTTATCCATCTCGGCGGCGGCCATTTTTTCCCCCCCGACTAAAAACACAGTTGCTCAGGTGTCAACGAATGACCAATAACGACTCAGCACACAAACGTCACATGACCAGGGGGCGGCCATGTTACCACTTGCCGTCGACTGAAGATGACATCAACGTTGCTCAGGTAACAACCAATCACAGCACAGCTTCAGAAAACAAGTCAGCTCTGATTGGTCGTTGCCTGAGCCCTGTGATGTCATCTTCAGTCGGCAGCAAGTGGCAAAATGGCCGCCCCCTGAGATGGATAAAAATGGCTGGATTTTGCTGCTTAACTCATATTCCACAAATGTAATATGAATCAGAATGTCATGTATGGACGAATGAGGTCACATATATTATTGTCAAGAAATGTTTAAGGTTCTGCGGTTCTGCAGGGCAAGCAGTTCAGGGTGTACCCCGCCTACTGCCCATAGCCAGCTGGGATAGGCTCCAGCACTCCCCGCGACCCTTGTGAGGAGTAAGCGTTTCAGAAAATGGATGGATGGATGTTTAAGGTTGACTTCCACTTTAAGGGACTCATCTGCTTCAAAAAGAGTCAAAAATAATGATTTTCTTACCACCTACACCCGATTTTAGTTTTCTGGTCTGATTGTGGGATGAGATTAGCTATTCCCTCATGATTCAAGTGGGGATTCGCTTCCTTACTGGATATGTTTGTTGCGAGTCCTTGTAGTAGTCAGCCAGGAAGCTATGAGGAGAGGAGAGATTCCATTCTAACTTAAACAGCAGAAGTAGAAAATAAACGTCATTTTTATGCCAACATCAAATAATCACGTTCTTTCTTATTCACTAAATGTTGATTACGATGCACTTTACAGTGTAACTAAACTGTAACATACTGAAATCAGTTCCTTTAGTGTTCAAATTAAAGGAAGTGGGAAAGATTCACGTATATTTCTCATAAAGTAAAACAAAAATAAAAGCATTTTATGGGGCAGCGTTTCGCTGTTCAATCCATTAGCAGGCAACATATTTCACCGCGCGTTTGAGTTGTTGACTCTCAGCAGATGTGCTGACACTTTGATGAACCATTTATCATCTTGCAGCGCATGTGTCTTCCTGACACCTTTTGGTTTTTGCTACAGCGGAGTGCTTTACGGTGGACGCCATTCTTTGCATCGTGACAACTCCTCTATTTATCTTTTTGTCTTGGCCGCGTAAGGTTTGTCCCTTGTGGGCTGCGTGTGTTGTAAAATGGAACGCGCATTGCAACATTTCGGATCTTGCGTTCGCATATAGACGATGACAGGCGGGGATCATCACCGCCTCTCAACGCTGACTTTTCTCTTTTAGAATGGCGCATTTTCTCATTGAAGGGCTGCGTAATTCGTACGTGGGCCTTTAGGAGGAACTTAATATCACCCTCAGTGCTAAATTATGGAGCAGTTTGCTAAATCTGATTACAAAAATAGAAAACACAACGATATGCTGATTATTAAACGCAGATGAGCACTTCTGATCGTGTGGAAGGCCTTGACATCTCTGACCACCTCTCAACTGCATTTTCTCAATTTGCTCTTTGTGATCCAGGAGTGAGATTTTAGTTGACAAGGTCACCTTTGGTGGTCTGCTGATGGTTTTGAGGAGGGATGGCGCTCGCGGGTGGCATGACAGTCAACACGCGGAGACATTAGACACTGCAGGGACTCCAGTCAAGGTCCAGAGGAAAGTAAAATGGCACTCGCGGGGCTTTTGCGATATTTGCACCGCAGCGAGCCAGTCTGAGAAGGTTCAAGCGTCAAGTGAGAAGTGAAAGTGGCAGCCATGAATATGAATTACTCATGTTAACGTATACATGCAAGATTTATGCAGACTGCTGATGAGCGTGTTGGGCTCCTGTTTACCTCGGCCAACGCTGGAGGTCACGTTTTTACCTGTGTTTTTGTTAGGTTCATGTCCAGCGCAACCACCAAATGGTGCCAATCGTTTAGAATGTGTAGCATTGGAATGATCCGAGTGTTTTTTATTTATTTATTTATTTATTTTTAAATAATCAAGATCACGACACAGATCTGGAGTCTGACTTTGCTCCACTTTTGTAATATGTAATATGTAACATAACAATATGGACAAAAGAATTCCACGTGTATCAGATCCAGTTCTAACCTTGTTCTGCAAGCGGAATTCTCACGCTATTTGTGATTTCACAAACTCCCGAGAATATATCTTGTGCCGACCCCGTTGATTTTCACCATTGGTGGTTCGGACCAATCGCAGAGCAACATTGTGTTTGGGGGCGGGAGATGCAGCTGTGACGAAACCAGGAAGTGCTGACACCATGGGAAACAAACAAACCAAAGATGGACGAATGGACGCTGCAATTAATTCTGTTCTCGCAGAGTTACTCAGCGTTTCCTTTTTGAATGTTGAACAGCAAGAGGCGCTTCATGCATTTTTTGCCGGTAAACGTTGATCGTTGTTGTTCGTTGGATAAGGATAAATTATGCACCACGGACACACAGTAATTAAAAAAGTTGAGAACAGATCGCTGTGCATTTGTTGTGTAGCTTCGATATGACCCAAGAACCAGCGTTTACTTTTAGGCCTGCAAAACGCTTACACATCTTGAGCCTTTGAGGTTTGATGTCTGTTTTTTTTTTTTTTTAGGTTTGTGAATGCAATTCATTCTGCATGTCATGCCGATCAAAGAGCAGTCAAATGTCTGTGGTAGCATAATTAATTTGAAGCACCGTCTGACATCCGCATGGTTGACATGCAAGCTTATGAAAGGAGTTGATAGATTTTCATGCTTCTTTTGCCCACTTGGCTGTCCCGCCGAAGGGGGAAAAAAAAAAAAAATGCTTATCTTGGCAGCGTCAGATGGAAGTGCAGCCAGGGAAGGTTACATTTTGAGGTAGTTTTCTTTCACTCCATTTTTTAAAATTTTTATTTTACTGGCCTCAATTGAGCAATGTGCTCGCCGAATGCCCTTCTAGTAGAAGCATTCTTCTTCTTACTACTACCTGCTTATTTTTAGGATAAGAGGATAAATGTTGAATTCAGACAAACAGGATTAACTGACCCACAAAAGTACTAGTCGTATTAGCCGTTCGTAAAATGAACTGTAAAGCGGTCGTCAATCAAACTTGCAGTTAACATAATTGGCCATTTTCACTAAACAGGATTTCCGGCAGAACAGAGGATTAACCCCGCGTCCAATTCAAGCCATTTTCATAATCTGCCTTAACTGAGGCTTTTCTGTATGACCAGTTTGATTGTCTAAGTGATTGTTTCCCCCACAATTGCAGTCAAATTTGAAAGAGGAAGACTCACGAAATCCAAGCTGGAATAATATTCCTCGCGGAGTTTTTGTGGGAGGCTCGTTGGTGTTGAGGGCGTCTCCTCAGGTACAAAAATCTATTAGCTTTTAGGTGGCCTGAAGTTGTGTCATGTGACTTCCTGCCCCTCAGACGAAAAGTGCTGATGATGAGAAAGATGGGAAATATTAAAGTCCTTGCACGGGAAGTAGCAGAGACCGTCTGTCTGGTGCTGTCGCACAAGTGTGATGACATGCCTCATTTACGTCCTTGTTGAACTGGAAGAGGCCTCGCAGAGCACAAAAGCACACTAACATAACCTGCCGCAATTGCTCTCTCTATAGAACCGCTACATACGACACCCATAAAATTGTATGATACAGAACATGAATACAATTTTTGGGAAAAATACTCTTCAAAAACAGAAATCCTTATAATGTCTCCCTCATTAGCATTGCTTAGATGAGCGATCACAGATTTTGTGAGCAAGTATTTTAGCGAGAGTTTACCTGATTACAAACTGCCCCAATGCTAATTTTGTTTTCATCATACTCTTTTTACACAATTACATCTTGTTTATTTAAAACATTCTGCTAATTCAATTGAACCGAGAAAAATAAAAGTATCTGAATAAATGATCTTCGAGAGAGCCTAATAAGAGACACATTACAAGGGACTATGCTAATAAATGTTGCATGAGGTTATTGCCGATTTTAATTAAGCGACTATGCCACTACGATGGCCTATTTTTCTCTCAAATGCTCTCTATGTATTTTTTTTTATTTGGATAATGAAACCAGCTTATGATGTTCAAGAGCTGCACTCAAAATTTATGTAGACATCTTTAATCATGCATACTTCTCTGAAAATATTACGATAATTCTCTCCATAAGCGCTCGCTGTAAGGGAATTTGGTGCCTACAGTTTGTTTTTTGTTTGTTTTTTTTATCTCATGTACGTATGTTTTCTTTGATAATTAAAAAAAAAGAGAGAGAGAGATTTATATAACTCCATTCAAGGCACGCAGGGACGCTTTTGCATCAAAAGAATGGAACGAAAAAACAACCGGGATCAAAAGAATCAGCGTTTCTGGGGGTGTTCCGACTGAGAGGGAGACACACAGCGATGCTCGCTATGGCGGCGAAATGTTTGTCCCACTAGGACTGTTTACTTCACGACACCTCAGTCCAGCATGTGTGTTTTGCTTTTCCTTTGGCTTTTTGTTGCAGTACTTATTCTAAAAGAAAAAGCCGCTAGTGCCTTTTTTGAAGTTTATCTTATGTTAATATTTTGAGAAACATTTGAACTTGTATTCATTTTGTAACTGTTCAACCATCTATAACTGCCCTTGGTCGAGAAGTTGAGATTCGACCTCAAAGTCAACATTATCACAATAACCGGTTTCTTTGCCTTATCAGAGGGTTTTTAATCACAAATATATATAATGGTATGAGATGTTTTTTAACAGGAAAAAGTACCTGGTCTTGTCCACACAAAATTGTCTCCAGTCTCGTGAAGAAGTCCAGATCCCAGCGACTTTTATCTGGGGATGGGAAAAGGTGAATGACTCCGCCCGTTGTTCCACCGTATGAATTTCTCCAATTGAGCTTAACATTTGACAGGCCATCATTAATTGTTACGTGTCTATGGGAAAAAAAAAATTGGCTGTCGCTTCTGGTTCCCGTGAGAGCCCGGGCCAGTTGAATTGTTTATCTCCGTTTTATCGTTTGTCCCTTATTTGACCTTTTTCCTTATAATTAGTTCTTTTTCGAGAATGCCTCCTGGGCATGTTTTTTTCATCAGAAATCATAGAAGAGTGAGACACAGCGAACCATAACAGGCCCACTTCATGGACCTCAGCAAAGTGTGTTGAAAAACGTTATGTGGATTGTGACGACATCAAATTAGGACAGTCTTTTCAAGTCAAGTTTATTTGTATAGCCCTTAATCACAAAAGAGTCTCAAAAGTCTTCACACACCCACAGTTGACAAATATTAACGACAACCCCTGATCTTGGAGGCCAAGAAAAACTGATTTTGTTTCACGTTCTACTGTATTGGGCAGTTGCAAAACATTCTTAAAATCTTTTGAAAACATACAAACACAGATGAAAACAAAACTTTATACCACGAGCCAATTCCTAGCAATTATTAGGTAACAGTACGTAACACTTTGTAATAAAACCAAACAGGTATGTTAGAAAAAAAAAAACAATCCAATCGTGTTATTTTTGCACATTTTTAATTCTCATCCAAATGTAAGGATGCAACAAGTTTGAGAACATAATGTTCACTTTGTAATCTTGATCTAATCTAAAGTAAATCAGCATTTCCAATTGGCTTTTAATCCACCAGCCAATTGATCCCTCTTAGCCAGTTAATTGTCTAATGGTTTGAATCCAAAGAGTGAGCAAGTGGGCCTCCCTTAGTTTCAGCTCCTTAAGGGCTCTCATGGGGGTCGTCTCCCCTGTCATCTGTACCATTGTCCCAGACCCAAAACTTCCACTGAGCACAAACGGACTGGTAGTCGAAGAGGACGCGTAATGAGGCTCAGCTGTCCAGTCGGTTTCACTCATGTGTGTCCCCTAATCTGCTGATGGCTCCGGAGAAGATCGCTTGTTGGGGATTGAGAGGTGCTGCGAGCTCGCAGAGTGCTCGGCGGAGGCCTGGTCCAGGATCTGGCCGTTCGGAGTGGGTGTCGGACTGTCGGTGTCAGAGGCCGCCATCTGTTTGCCAGGCGGCAAACGCTTGAATGTGAAGTCATGTTGCAATTGCAGCGTTTTTTATTGCAGCTCTGATTTTTTTGACGGGTTTGATTTCAGTTGCCTGTTGTCACGGATTAGATTTGACATCAATTGATCTTACTGTGGGGTGAAGGGCAGATGCTTTCCACAGCTTGATGGTCGAAGCTATTTTGAAGCCTCATGATTTTAGACATTTTCTAGAAGGAAGAAGGAGAAAAGTGAGTGTCCGCCAGTCTGCCAGTGTAGGTGTCTCTGAGGATTGTGTAGTCGCCCACTCTGAGGTTTTCCATGGATTTTCTTTGACATGATATCCCCAAGGCGGCACGGTGGACGAGTTGTTAGCACGTCCGTCTCCCAGTTCTGGGGACTCAGGTTTGAGTCCAGGCTCCGGCCTTCCTGGGTGGATTTGCATGTTCTCCCCGTGCCTGCGTGGGTCTTCTTCGGGTGCTCCGGTCTCCTCCCACATTCCAAAGACATGCATTGTTCTTCTCTGTGTGTCCTGCGATTGGCTGGCGACCAGTCCAGCGTGTACCCTGCCGACTGCCCAAAGCCAGCTGAGATAGGCTCCAGCAACCCCCAAGACCCTTGCGAGCAATAAGCGGTCAAGAAAATGGATGGATGGATTGATTGATTGATTGATTGATTGATTGATTGATTATATCCCCACCTGTGGACTAGGTAAAGTCTGCCGAGATATGAACTCAGAGGAACTTGAAGATTTCCACCCTCTCCATCAATATAGAGGCTGCTGATGTTCTCTTGGATTTCGTGAAATCCATGATCTGATTCTCAAAAGACACTCTTCTTCTACTGTGAAATGTTCTTCTTCTACTACGCTAAAGCAGCAGAGTGTCGATATGAAATCCACAGAAAGCATCAATAGCAGTGCCAGTCTTTCAAGCAGCTCACTATGTTCCTCTGTAGGTACTGGGGCAATAGCGGTTGATTTAAAGCAGGAGCGGGCGAAAGACTGCAGTAGTGAGAGGTCAAAGATGGTGGCGAAAACCTCTGCGAGCTGGTCTGCACATGCCTTAAGAATTGAAGTAATACGTCTGGTCAGAATGTGTAAGAGGAAGGCACCTCGTCTGTGAATAGCGTATGTCACGTTTTGGGGCAGCACAGTAAGCTAATGGTTAGCATGTCTGCCTCAGTTGTGAGGTTTTGAATTTGCCTCTCAAGTTCGGGTCTGTGTGTGTGTGTGTGTGTGTGTGTGTGTTGGGGGTGTCACCATGGCAACAACCTAGATGCTAATCTCTTTATTCCATGCTGAAGCTGTTGTTTTAAGATCAAATGAATGAATATTGTTGCTTTCAATTACAAGCATTGTAACTTACGGTCTTCTCCCACGAAAATGTCGCGAAAGACGGACAGGACAGCGAGCGGTTGTGAGTTTTTTGGTGACGCTAGCGAGTTAGCACAAGCGGCGTATCGTTTTCTATTTGTCTTTGTTAGCCAAACAACAAAGGAATGTTATAAGATCAGTCGGGTCTCATCACTCAACCTTTTTTATGAGAGGACCCTAAAAAAGGGGGCGAATCACTCTTCCTCGCTGTCTCCCTTGTCACCCTCAGGAAAAGCCGGCACGCCGTAAATCACGTTGGCAGCTGTGTGCTTCCAAGCGGCCAGTGTCATTTTATAGGCTTTTTTTTTTTTTTTTTTTTTAACCAGTCAGCTCTTAAAACCAAAACAGTCACTCTGCAATAGAGATTCAAATACAAACAACAGACCAAATTTAGGATTCATTTATAATTACCTAATTATAATTAGCTTGGAGCAAATTTGCACCTGATTTACCACACATGGGAACGGATTTGCACCAACAACATGGTTGTTATAGTAACAGTTGCGAGAAAGTTGACATTATCAGAAAGCCAGGTTGGACCTGGTTAATATAATAGTATACTTGCAGTCACATATTCTTTATCCTCTGCAAAGAATGTCTATTTTTAGTGCGGGCTGAGAGCAGTTGAGACATCTCAATGAAGTGTTTTATTCTTTTTAGGTCTATTTAATTATGTTATGACTGTGTATACTTTTGTAAAGTATAATTTACTATAATTCATTTATTTTATTTTCTAAGATACGCATTAAAACCATTTTGTTGTTTTTAGGTGGAGGCTGGAAAAGGTGATTTGAAATAAGAGTGTTTCGAGTTAAGAATGTCATAATAAATATTCATTAAAATGATGTATTTCCTCTTTTCACAGATGCTTTGTTGTATTTAGGCAACATTTTGACACATTGTGCAAATGTTTGCATGCAAATGTCTGCCCAAAAACTAAAAGCGGGCAGCTTGTAAACTCTAGAAGAAAAAAAAAAAAAAAAAAAAAAAAAAAAAAAAAAAAAAGAGCGAGAGCAGGATTATTTCTCCCTGATGCCCTTTTTTGTTTGAAGAAAAAAGCGTGTTGAGTGGCAGCTGAGGTCCCAGCCAGGGTTCAACCGGGATGCCTGGCTAATGAGCGCCACCGCAGGGATTAGAATCAGACGGGGAATATTAGCGCTCTCGCGTGTCACTCAAGACGAGGGCAAACTTGTCGTTTCCAAGTGAGCTTTCCCAGCTTCCGACTGGTTGGTCCTTACCATGCGAAGTCGTGTCATTGGGTCCCACACTTTCTGTTTGCTGATTGACTGCATTTTTGCAAACAATGTTTGTGTAAATGAGAATATTATAAATAATATTGTATTTATTTGTAGTCTGGACACACGGAGTGGTGAACATCTCTGGAAAGAGTCTCAAAGTCTCCAATAAAGACACTACTGGATTTGTTGCTGGTCACTCTGCTTACTGCTCCAAGTGGCCTGGCAAAGATATTACATTGATAGTAGTCATTTTTTTGTTGTTGTTGTTGTTGTTGCTTTTTTGCCAGTTTAATTGGGAGACCTTTTAGAATAATGTCTGTTGTCGCATAAATGTACCCTCAAGATCACAATGGTCAATTTAGGAAGGAGTTATGGTGAGAAATGTCAGCATGGCTCCAATTTGGAGACCCCAGTAAACACGCAGGGTGCTACAAAACATACAAATTGTCTCCTGTCAGCTTTTTGCCCGTAAAACGGGGCCCGTCTTTAACCTCTGAATGATCATTCAGAGTAAAAGGTGTCGGCACCGGGTCGAGTCCAATTTTTTTTTTTTTGCTAAAATTAATCGCCATCACGTTTGACCCACGCCAACCTCGCCCCCTCCGGCCCCCTCCCCATCCAGCTCGGAGCTGTTTAAAGAGCTAAACAGAGCGAGAGATGAGAGATTGAAAGAAAAACATTTGAAAAAGTGCACACGTTCTCAAGGGCCGGGTGACATATGGAAGCCATCACAGGTCTGCTGGACTCCCATCTGTGTCGCCAGTCCCCAAGCAGGATGAGAATAATCCAGGATTTTCCCCTTTTTTTTGTCTCAATCTTGTGAGATTTCTTGCATGAATTTGTGGGAAGATACTGTCTGTGCAGAGCAGAAAACAGGTGCCCGGCAATTAAGCGGGCTTCAGCGAGGCCGACTTTCTCATGTATTTTCGTCTGCGGCTGAATCATCCGCACGGCAGCGTGTAACTGAGCGTAAACGTGACACATTCCACGGCGGGGAAACTTAAGAGGATTGTCACAAATGTGCATTTCCTTTCCTGCACCCCCACAAATCCATTTTTGTGTGTGAATGAGGTTTAGTGACTTCCCCCTTAAAATGACAGCTTAAAAATCAATGTAAGTGTACGTTGGCTTGTAAAAAAAAAAAAAAGGAAAATAGCAACACTGTTCCAGACATGTTGTCTTAGTGTCTGTGCTAAACTTGTTAAGCCCCCTGTTTAGATGTATAATTATGTGACTGCTGCTAATGCTAATGCTGGCTTAGCAAGCCAATGCTAAATTAGCATGCTAACACTTTAGCATTTAGCAGGTTAGCATATTAATGCTAATGCTAACTTGGCATGTTAATGCTAATGCTAAGTTAGAATTCTAATGTTAAGTTAGCATGCTAATGCTAATGTTATGTTAGCTTAGCATGCCAATGCTAGCTTGCTTTATTAAACATTTTAAATAATTTTGCGGCCCATTAGCTGGCGCTTGCTGCCCGACTGCTTTTGAATCATGTTTTACATGATTTTTGCTTAACAGTCAACCCAAAAATGACCTCTGAGCTCTGTAACGTTACTTGTGGAGTCCCACAGGGGTCGGTGCTTGGCCCTCTTGTTTAACATTTTTATGTTTCCGCTTGGCGATATCATACGTAAATATAACAAACTTTCACTGGTATGCTGACGATACTCAATTATATTTGCCCAAAGAAATAACAAATCCGCAAAACTGCAGTAATCTGGAGGCGTGCCTCGTCGACATTAAACAATGGATATTGTTTCTTTTTTTTTTTTGCTTATTAACCCAGATAAAACCAAGATGTTGATTGTCGGTCCCGCTCGTCATCGGCATCTGTTTACGAGCATCTCTCTAAAACTTGATAAATGTACTATTAACCAAAGTGACTAATGTTTAGTATCATAAACTATGTCAATTGTTGCCCATTCGGCATCCATTGCAGCCTGGTCATCCTGGAAGGGGATTACCACATCTGTGGCCCCTTCTCAAGGTTTTTTTTTTTTTTTTTTTTTTTTTTTTTTTTTTTTTTTTGCCAGGGGATGTCGTCGCTATTTGTCAACTGTGGACATGTGAAATAAACTTGACCCGAGACAGATAAAAACAGGTGCATTTTACTCCTTTATTCATGTTACACAAATGCAATATTAATCGGAAAACCGTGCTTAGACGAGTGCGGCAGCATAGAACATATTGTCAAGAAAATTTAACACAAAAGCCGTTAGCCTACCAGCAAAAGCGACGTGCGTATCTTCCCGGGTGACCTCATCTTAATTTACATGTTTCCGTTGTTAAATTAGCGTAAAGGAATGGATTAAAAGTGTTGTTTTAGGCGTGCGAGCGGTGCAGCGAGGTGTGATGCATGAGTCTCCTGACCCACATTCGTTGGTTCACGCTTCATTTTTCACTTCACTGCCGAACTGTTCAGGAAGTTCAGCTAATGTTCTGTTTTCTTTGTCCAAAAAAGTCAAACGATGAAATTGCCCGCCTTTAATCGGACATAAAAAAAAAAAAATTAAAAAAAAGTCTATACAAGGTTTAACATGAGTGTGTTCTTTGCCGACTGGCTGTGATAGATTTAATGACGAGCGATCCATTTTTCATCACCTAATTTCAATGATTGTGGCGATGCATCGGCTTATGTGTATTATTTTGTATACACAAGCACAAGAGAAACGCGCGCACACATTGACGTTATGGTTGGAGGAACCTAATTTTAGCTTGGATAAACAAATGGTCTGGAGTGGCAGTGTGGTCTTCTATAACCCTGTAAAAACACAAAATAAATTATATCTATTTTTAAGTTAACAAAATTGGTTTCAATTACAATATGTTAGTACTTAATCCTAGATATTTCTTTAAAAAAAAAATGAAGTCTAAAAATTGGGGGGGGGGGGGGGTGTTTAAATGCTCATTAATCATCAGAACGTTAACTACAAATTCATATTAAAAGAGAGAATGCATGTTTTTATTGAAATGATGTCAACTTCCCAAAATAATGGCCTATAGTCACCTTTATTATTATTATTTTTATTTTTATTTTCCAGAAAACCTGAAAAAAAAATAATTATAGTTATTAATAATTTCATTTAAGGAGCTTGAATTGAATGATCCGTTTTTAGCACTGTTTTTGTCCAGCATCATCAGTAGATTTTTAAGGGAAAAAAATTATTAGTTATTTTCCGCCACATTTATGAATGACCTGCTCATAGATCCGTAAAATCCAAAAGTGTCGCATGTTCACAAAGTTGCGATGAAGCGTGACAACAGGAAGCGTGTTTGTCACATTCGCCGTCAACTTGCTGCAATCAAGCGCTTCTCATCATCAGGAAGTCCTTCTGCGTTTGTTCGTTGGTTTGTGTTGAATCGTTTTCATTTCCTCACAGCAACGCCGCTTCCTGGCGTGAGCTGGCGAAGCAAGCGCGGCAGCGTCGCGTGCAGCTGGAGGGTGACGCAGCATGCGGCGCAATACGCTAATGGAGTCATCCATCAACAGGCCCCGTTAAGACACTTTGACAAGCCAGCTGAGGCCGCTGCAGTGGCAAAATGGCAACCAGTCTCCAGGTTGGTGTTCGCTCTCAAGTCCCCAGGTAAGACAATGTTCTCGTCTCATACGCATTCCATATAAAAAGTCTACACACCCCTGTCCAAATGCCATTTTTGTTTTGCAGTTTACCAAGATAAATCATTTCTAAATGTTCGGATATTTTCAAGGGGGAGGTAAAGATAAATAGTGGAGATCATGTAGTTGCATAAGTGTGCACACCCTCTTCTAATAGGGGATGTGGCTGTGTTCAGAATTAACCACATTCAAGTTCATGATGAATAGGAGTTAGCGCACCTGCCACCAAATTAAGTAACTCTGATCAACCACGATTCAAGTTCAGATGTTCTAGTAGCTTCTGTGAAAATGGTGGCGATTGAATGAGTTAAACATAAAATTTCCCCCGAAAAACAATGACAGATAATGTTAAAGAAAAGTCCATAAATGCCAGTATAGCATAGCATATGTCCTTAAAATTGCATCAAATTAATGGCAAAGGTCTGTTCTCCTCATTTCTAGTTCTTGATGGTAAAAGTGTGTCTTATTGGCTGCTGTCACGAGTACTGATACCTTAAAATAAGGCCTGGTATTGGCCGATACTGACACCTGGTATCGACCATCCCTTTTCGCTACCACTTCTAATCATGGATGAGTTGGAGCCAATCCCAGTTGACTCGATCCTGGATTAGTCACTAGCCAATCACAGGCCATTTACTGTACAGAACCAGACAACTAATTCATTGATCACTCATTAATCTCACATTGGTAAGACAGCATTTTTTTCTATATAGGTTGTGAAACACTGATAATGAGAACATTACTTTTATGCATGCAGTTTTGATGGTTCTTTTTTTTTTTTTAATGAGCCTGGTTGCTCGCCGAGAAGTCGCTGAGGCGACAGACAAGACGATTATGTGTAATTTCAGCTTCTCCGGCCCATCTTCCCTCAATTACTATGGCGATATTTAAAACGCGCTT
The DNA here is from genome assembly GCF_051991245.1 of Festucalex cinctus. Classification (NCBI taxonomy): domain Eukaryota; kingdom Metazoa; phylum Chordata; class Actinopteri; order Syngnathiformes; family Syngnathidae; genus Festucalex; species Festucalex cinctus. Next base: position 859,458 of record NC_135419.1, on the reverse strand, counting down.
CGCACTTCCTGTCTGTCGGCCGCGTGACTCTCATAATGTTCCCTTTCGTGATAACAGCCCCGTGTTCTCCGGAGCATCAACCGATTTCTGCACAAACGCGTCCTTCCCAGACTGCCTTTTCACCGACTTAATTGAGGTTTTGCTCGACTTCATTGTCCAATTGGAAAACTGTTACGAGCAGATGATTTTGATCTCTTCCGCTTGAATCCCTCAAATCCTTTCCAGGGTTTTCTCGTCCTGTGGCTTGCGATTGTGTTGATTTATCATGCCGGTAAAAAAAAAAAAAGCTTCGTGTAGCCCTCCGGCGTGCTGCTCAGGATCCTATTCAGGCGAGCGTATCTGCTCCATCTGCGTCGTCTTCCTGCATTCCACTTGCTTTTGTTTGCAGCTGTTCGGGGGAAGGACATTCGCGTGTCTTCCATTGACTCGACATCCTTGGAAAGTCCGTCGCCGCACACACCTCACACCTGCTGCCGAAAAAAAAACATACGTCGGATTCTCTGTGGGTGAGGCGTCGATGTCGGATGTGCCGCCTGGAAACTATGCGGGCGGGCTCGAGGCCTTGGGAGGCTGCGCCGACAACCTGAGCGCCGCATGCACATCCATCGGGGCAGCCAAGAATGCCGCCATTGTTTTGCTCATGTGCAGCACCTGCAGAATTCATATATTGGAAGATTCTTTGTGTTGATGAGTGTTGGGGCAAAGGTCATTGGGTTGTTATTTATTCACATATTTGAGGAGTCACAGATTTCATGTTTGCTGTCAAATATTTGGGATATGAACACTAGATGGGGACAATGAGCTCCATTCAACGCCACAACAAGCAACAGTTTGAAATATTCTTCACCTCAATTGAAGTGTACACCCAAACTAAACATAAAATAAGGATCATTACAAAATGTGTGTTTAAATCAGTGCTTCTCGATTATTTTCTGTCAGCCCCCCCCCAGTAAGAAGAAGTCCATAAAATCAATAAATAATAATGCATTCAAACTGATCACCAACATTAACTCAGGAGCACAATATTGAAAAAAATAAAAACTTTAACTTGCAAAACAAAAATATATAAAATGATTTGTGCTGAATTATTATTTTTTCTTTGCTGTGTGCAAAGCGCGCATGCTCAGTGCAAACAAAACCCCGACACCACCGAGCGAATGTTCCCTGCACACACTCTGCCAATAATGAGAGCGCCACTGCCCCCTAATGTAGTGGAGGTGCAATTGCACTTTATTCTAGGACAGTAAAAAAAATAAAATAAAATAAATAAAATAAAAAGCATGTTCCCCGAGGTCAAACATGCCCCCTTGATGGTGGTGGTGGTGGTGGTGGGCGGGGGGGGGGGGGGGCACTATTTGAGAAGCGCTGATTTAAATCAACCACAAAACGTTATATTAAAATCCAAGATTCCGGCTTCTAATGTAGTTTCAGCATCAATTTGTTATAAAAGCAGTGTGAAAGTGGAATATTTATCTTCCAACTTTTCCATAACAATCAGGTCGTAGTCTGATCATTTAGCTTGAAAATCAAGTCAAATCTTAAACCCCGCTGTTGCGTCGTAGATATATGATGGAGGCCATCAGCACGTGTGACTCAACACCTCTTTAAAAAGCAATGCATTCACATCACCCGGCTCCACAGACACCTGATACAATTTATCTGGAAGCACTTCCATGACCACAAGGCCCATCTGTGAGATCTTTTTATGGCCGCGCAGCCATCGCAATAAAGCAATCTGTCCGCTTCCGTGAAAGATGAATCTATGGTTTTAAGTGTAAGTCCAGAGGTGCTTTGCTTGAACACGTCTTTCCAACACATTCAAGCCCATGTTGTCATAACATCAGCAGGTTTCCCAAAGGTTACGAATACAAGCCAGAAATTCCCCGTGATGGTGTGCAGCAGCTCAGCGTGTCGTCACGTTCCCGCGCCGTTTCACCGCTTTGTCCTGACTTTTCCCGGTATTTATGTATATTATGTATATATATATTCATTTCAATGGGTGATGTGCAATAATACATTGTGCATGTTCATATAATAAATCAAACTTGTATCTCAAGGCACCACTGTACAGTGATATACAAATGATATCGTATAATACTGAAATATTTCCTTTTTTTTTATGTATAGGGAAGTTGAGGTGGTTAAAATCCTGGACCGTGTTTTGCATCCATGAAATTGGACTTGGAATTTAGGAGAAGCTGCAGAATTAAAGTCAAATGCAGAATTGCAGGTAAGTCTATAACAGAGATATCGCAATGAATGAAACATTTCGTAGGACAATTTCAATTATAACAATCTGATTTTCTACCTCAAATTGCCCCCAAAGGTCTGGTAATTTTCTCAAAATTCTTGTTACAAACTAAATTTCCTATAGAAAGTCCCCACATTAATCTAGATGAGTAAGTCTGCACAATGTTACAAAAAAAAAAAAAGATTGCTTGCAGCTTTTTGAACGCATATATGAATTGTTTGACCATGACTTAAATTGAGAAATACATATGAAATACCTCTGCAACTTTTTCGAATGCAGCCAACAAATCAGTCATTTTTAATGTTAAACACATTTGCATGCTGGTCCAGCACCATTTCAACAAATCATGAAACAAGCCATTCCTTTCTTTTTCTTTCTTTTTCTTTCTTTTCAACATTACACGCAATCTTTCGGCTTGACCTGTCAGCGCTTTTGGGCCGCTTAAATCATTTGAAAGAATAGATGGAAGGGTGCACTGAAAGCTATTCCGTACCGAAAGCATAACACGGCCTTCATGTCCATCGATCAACAAAGATGTATTTGTAGTAAATAAAATGTAATGGGGTACTTGATGTAAAAAAAAAAAAAAAAATTGATGTAACACTGTTTTAAAGTCATTGACACTCGGTACATTGATTGAAAGGTCATTGAGGTCAGATGTTGAAATTGCAGCCAAACAATTTGAATGTACCGAAGCTTTTCACTTCCCTGATAACAGTTGCAATGACGTCATCAACAAAGACAAATCAGAAGTGGCAGCACTTTGCTTCCTCAAGTTCCTCCATCTTTTTAAAGCAGGAGCCACATCCGAGTCGTCGGATTTAACGTCGTGTCCGTTTTCACTCGTTTTCCGGCTTTTGCCTTCACCTCCGTCTGACCGGCGTGTTCTAGCGGCCCAACTTGACTGGTCGCCTTTGACATGCGCCGCTCCCTTTTGTCATGAGGTGAACGGACGGTTTACAAGTGTCAAAGGGAAAAAGGAATTTGCTTCAGCAAGTCGGAGGTGACTACTTTTGACTCCCCCCCCCCTCAACCCTGTTAGCTATAGTACTGGCTTGTTTTGAAAGGTCAATAGGTCAAGTTAGGCACTAATCTCCCTCTCGAGCTTCTTATGAACTCCTGAATGTTCTTGCAGTCCGAAATTGAACGAAGGCTTCTCTGCTACACCCCCACCAAATGTGGCGTCCTTGTTATCGTTGTACTTGTTGACTGTGTCTATTCAAGCAAACACTCACAAGTCGTCACTTTTTGTCTGAGCGCCGAGTAGTTCAAGGAGGACTTGAACTTTGGCTTAAGAGGCCTTCGTTCACTTGTCTTGGAGGAACGGAAGTTCCGCTAGGAGAAAGTTGAACGGATGGCTTTAAAATCTGGCTGTGAAAATCTTTTGTGTAAATTAAGCCATGCAAAAATGTTGCTCCAACATTTACTAATAGGGAAGAAGATACATATTTATTTGCCCGGATCCCACTGAGGGAGCGAATGTTGATTATTTATTTATTTTTTTGTCAGGGTTTATTCAAGGTCACAGCAAGATGTTCACCTATTGTTTTAATGATTTTCATTTTACAGTTTTGAACATGTTCAAAAGTTCCTTGCGACAAAAAAAACAAAAAAAAAACGACATATGTTTAGAGAACATTTAGTGAATGTTGTGACCTTGAAGGAAACTGGCAAGAAATCAACTAGATTTGCAAATGTTCGACATATATGGGCTTCATTGACCACTTCATTAGGTACAACTGTGTGGGGTTTTTTTTTTTCGTTTTTTTTTTCTTTTTTCTTTTTTTTTTTTTTGGTTTCGTTTTTTTGTTTGTTTGTTTTTTTGTTGTTGTTTTTTTAGTTTTTGTTTTTTGTTTTGGGTTTTCTTTTTTTTTGTTCTAGTTAGCTTTGGTGTTAAACTGCACCATGTGCCACCTACACCAATTAGAATCAGATTTATTGGCAAAGTATGTGAAAACACGCAAGGAATTTGTCTTCACTGTCACAACATGAAAAGCAACAATTGACCAACAGAGGGAGACAGAACTGCAAGCCTGACGGTCCACCAATTAACTTTCTTAGATAGAAAAAAAAAAAAATACAACATGACATGACGCTATATATAAAGTATTCTAATGATTCTTTAGGCAAACTAGCTAATGATTGATCTGGTAGACATGTGGGGATTTTTGCACGAATCTTTTCCTCACGTCATCAAAAAATGATTTATTCTTCACAAGTTGAGAAATGGTCAAATTTCTTGGACTAATCAAGTTGTGGGATTGGAGCCATGTCGTATCTTTGTGTGTGTGTTTCAAGTGCAATAAATGTTTGCTTATTCTCATAGAGAAAATTCCTCAGTGCAATTCATCGTCCCAGTTATCGATATATCATTGTAGAAAGACAACATCATATTCAAACATACACACATCGGGCATATGCGTCAATGAGGAAGCCTTCAGAATTGAAAGGAAACAACACAGTGAGCAAAGACGCGCGTGTCCCAAGTCCCTGAAGGCAACACGCTCCTGAACCAGGTGCCTTTCCTGTTCATTCCCCTCCTTATTTGGGTGTTTTCTTTTGGTCCCTCCAGTCAACAACTTCCTGCTCGAACGGAACGCATTGTTTCCAAGCTGAGATCATTTTCAATTTCTGTACTCAGCTGAAGTATATTCAAGCGTATGTATACAAATCGACCAGTTCCGAACGCTCTCCTTTGACTTGCCATTCATTTGGGACCGCCGCGCATGAGTCTGTGCGAGATTCTGAGCATATTGTCCGAGACTTTGACGTCAAGTGGGGCTTCAATCACGAGGCTTTTCGTAACTTTCATATATCAAATATTTCCCAAGAAGAAATACACTCAACAAGAAGTGTCGAGAAGACGACTGCAAAAATGCCACAGACACAAACTCGGCATCTGTTTTTGCTCACGCAATCACAAAGCAGCTTTCATCCCGACCCGAGACAAAAACTTTGATCAGTTGATAGCAGACGATTAGTGCATCTCCACTTTGAACTTTATCAATTCTCCAAACGCCATCGCCGAACATGTTCTCTGCTGATACGTTGCTCGAGCCGCGAGATTCCCTCGGCCGTTCGGAATTCAAAAGCGTGCGACAAGTCACCCTGCATGGCAAGCGTGCCGAGCGAACGAGAGTGGGACCTCACACTGTGCACATCAACGGGTTTTGGGGCCAAACGTGATCATCAACCGAATAACGAAGACCTCAAAAATCATTATAGAGATGACTTTGTTGATTCAGATTTGATTCAGATATCTTCCCAATCTGACAGATTTGTATACACTAAATTTGACTATTTAGAGTGGAACCATATGGACTCAGTTTTAGACTAGGCTAAAATTTACACTATAGAAAATAGAGTAAAATAAAAAAATAAAAAAATGGGGAAAAAAATAAAATTGACTCAAGGGTTGAGCAACAAACTCACAACGTCCAGTTTGGGAGTCTGCCACGCTACCACCTGAGCTATGCTCCTCCTACTGTTTGCTTATCGCCAAGAGACCAAAGACACGATTTTTGGTCTTGGAGTGCAAGATTCCATGGAATCAATGAATCAGGCGCAGCTGACACGAGCGATATATTAACAAAAAGTAGGAATTGTGTGGCTCATGGAGTAGATGGGCTGTCTCCTAAACGGGATCTTGTGAAGTTCGTTTCTCCGCCCTTGAGTCACTTTTATTTTTTCCAATTCTTTATTTTACTTCCAAGTGTAAACACTAAAACGGAGTCCATTTGGTCCCACTTTAAAATCAAATTAATCTGTCCTATGTGGGACAGTAAGAAGTTTTTTCAACCCAATAGACTGTGGTCCAAATCCAAGTTGTTAAGTTACACGACAACTGATGTCAAAAGTGATTTTTTTTATTTATTTTTTATTTTTTTCAACCCATTAGTGTCTGTTTCAAATCTGGACTGTTACTCCTTAAAGTTCTTGTTTCAGTTGGTTGTTAGTTGACTGGCTGTGAGGTCATTTGAAGCAAAATGAGGGACTGCTGAACCCCAATGTAATAATGGACCCCGAAGATGGCAGACATTCTTGTGTGGGACAGTTCGGGTGTTTACAGCAATTGACTTCCAATGGTTGTTTGTCCTCCTAACAGCTTGTGCGTGCCAGAAATGGGATGAAAGAAACAAACAATTTTCGAATAAGCCCCACCCCAAAAATCTGTCACTTTTACTCTACTTTTTTGGACGAATTCCTACAAAAGTATGAGCTGGCCTCGACACTCGAGCTAATCGTGTTTCACAAGCCAATCATCGGAGGATGCAGCGGACCACCGAACTATCCTAAAATGTTTTCTCCGGACTCGAGCCAGCATTTTGTCATCGAGGCCTTTTTAAGTTGGTTCTGCCGTTTCGAGGCCATTTCAGGCAGTTTAAACGCAACGCAATTCACTTCCTGTTTCACGTATTTCGACACGAAATGCTTTGTGAGTCGTGACATCACCATGCCCATCAGAAGGTTTTTTTTTGTTTTTGATTTTGTTTTGATGCGCATCTCCGGTAACAAAATAATGCTGGCGAGGTTTTGCGAATTTCTTCAAGCTGGTTATCCCATCGCCTCAAAAGTTGATTCAATTATTGCAGGCAAGCTTTGAGGGATTGCAGACTCGGACTCGTTTGTTCCCCGGAGGCGTGCGCGCCGCCGGTGTTTTACAGTAAAATGTGATATGGCCGCATTAATCCTGCTGATTGGAGCTCGGCCCAGTAAGCAATTTGTGTTGGAATGTGTGAATGCGTGCTGATGCAGTATGTGCACATCTGTTTTCTGCAGTGGCACGGCTGAATTAGGGGAATCAGCGCAATTAATATATCAATGTGGATTTGAGATTTAATACCACACAGTCAGGGTGCGCTCAATTAACTCGTTCACTCGCCGCCATTTTCACATTTCGCAATCCCGTTCGCTCTCGGCTGTTTTACTGGATATTGACTGATTTTGCAAGGCCCACAGAATATTGTGTTCAATTGCTATAACAAGCATGTAATCTATCAAAAGAAAGATTAAAGTCTCTTCTTTCATCAGGAAAAAAAAGTATGTTTCTATCTGTTTCCGTTTTGCAGCAATTAGCATTAGAATATAGCTAAGTTTCATCAGTTTTCACAAATCTATTTCAAATTGTAAGTAATTGAGCTTTTTTTCTACATGGCCCTGGTTGATCTCCTTTGCTCTGCTGCCACCTGCTGACCGTTTGTGTAATAACTAGCATTTCTGCAACCGTTCTTTGCAGTTGAGAGGCTGCATCAAAGCCTTCTGTATGCTCTAGCATAAAAAAACAAACATAAATACATCTTTGGGACACTTAAAACATAAAAAAAAAAACAGATTTGCACGTTATTGGGAGCAAATGAGTTAAAAGTATTTTTAGATGGTAATGGGTCTTAATAAGATTAGTTCCAAATCTGCATCCCAGCACCTCAATGAAACCCACCAAAAAAATCACTTCACACCACTTGCGCCACAATTTAGACCTGATTTCGGTAGTCTAACATGTAGCCTACTTTTGGTCACTAAATTGTGAGCTTGCAGGGGACATGCAATAGAATACGCCGGAATGCCAATCGAGGCATCGCGCAGTCTACCAGACATGCTAAGCTAAACTAGACAAAAATGAAGATGCACCTGTTTTGACGTCGAGCGCACGATGGCTGTCAACAAAAAATCGAATAGATGTTTGCATTGTGAATCGGTCAGAAAATTCCTCAACATGCGACCACCCACCCACCAACTGCAGATTGCGATAAGTGCGTGCGCAGGCTCGAAGTCTTGCATCCATCTTCCCCGACAAGTCGCGACCTTTCGCTAATCTCCGTCTTTGTCGCTATCTGCGCCGCCATCATCCCACACATGCGTGAGCCGCCACCCGCGTCAAAGCCACCCCTCCTCCTCCTTCTCCTCCTCCTCATTCATCCATTCATCCGTCCTCGGCAGTCGCACTCGAGACTCCATCATCGGCGACCGGCCGCAATCGATGCTGGCCGCATTCCCACTTTCAAGTCGATTATGTATCTCCGCCAGCCACTGGACCTCATTTGTCCTCTTCTGATGGAATGAGGAGAAAAAAAAACCCAAAAAATTCGAAGGCCTCGTTTTGTTTGGGCTGCATTGACTCAAGCAAGATCAGACTATAAGCTTGTTTAGCCCATTTTGGGGAAGTACACAAGCAGCCCTAAAGTGAACCCAAACACCCCTAAAATTTGAGATTATTTTTATACCCTTTTCAAAAATGCTATTTTAAAAAAAAAGTATAGATTGCTTGGTTAGTTAGCTTAACAACAAAAAAAATATTATTACTATTATTATTATTATAGTAATAATTTTACCGCTCAATACCAACAAAGTGTGATATTTTTTTTCATTACCATTCTTAATTTTTGCTGCATTTAATCATAAGTCACCGTTTATGTCGTTAACTAGGAGTTTGATGGCATTTTTTTTTTTTGCTGTATCAATGAGTTGTTTCCTCCCCCTAAATTGTATGTTTGTTTAATAAATCCAACCCAATCATCTTTTCCTTTTATTTGATGGTTTAGTCACATGAAAGTGGGAATGAAATGCATGAAAAGTGACAAAACTAAACATTTTCTGAGCACCCTTCAACCTCTCATTCTGGATCAAGCCGTCGTCACGTGACTCAAGTTGCTCGAAATTCGATGGGAAGAATCAGCTGTATTCATATTCACAGCGTTTCATGTGTTGCGTCTCATCGCACACGTTGCAGAAAGGCTCGTGAACTCGACTAACTACTAAACTTTCACGACGTGATATCATCTTTTTACGAGCTGAAGTTTGCGAGTGAGCGGTTCCCGCGCTGTTTTCTCAGCCGCGGTGCGCTATCGAGGAAGGTCACAAAAGCTTTCACATCCATCTGCAATTAATTAACTACTCTTAGTGCACATTGATGAACTTTTGGTGGGCACTACATATATATATATATATATATATATATATATATATATATATATATATAATATATATAATATATATATGTATATATATATATATATATATATATATATATATATATATATATATATATATATATGTATATATATGTATATGTATGTATGTATGTATATGAAGAGTGTCCATTTTGGTTCCTCAGCACCTTTGCTTCCCCCCCAACTGAGATCTGACTCCTGCACTCTTCTACCCCGTTGCCACGGCTACCGTTTATTAATATTGATCTTTAACTTTGTGCCTCATCACCCAGTTGCACAGTTTGTGTGTGCGCCTCCCTCTCTCTTCCAACACACACGCGCATGCGCACGCGCACACGCGATTCAGAGTCCAGTTGATTGCAAGGTTTGGTTTTGAATCGCGTGCTTGAGTGGCTGTTGGAGGTGCAATTACTGTGGCAACAGTGAACCCTTGTGGTGATATAGGGTCTTACATACCATTTCGATACCAAATAATAATTGAAATGTTAAAATTATAGGTATTATAATGAATATATAATACTGTGATAAAAACCCTAAGCCCCCTGAGTTTCCTGTCTGAGGGTATGTCAACTCAACTCAAGTCAACTCAACTCAACTCAACTCAACTCGTTGTTCAGGGTTAATCTCACACTTTGTGAAATACACCCCAGGTGACTCTGCGTTGATCAAACGAACTCACTTCAACTGTCCTGGTACCGAAAATGCAGTTTCCTCTCTCAGTGTAGGTCAACTCGTTGTTCAGGGTTCGTCTCAGAGTTTGTTGAACCTGCTTTGTGAAATGGACTCCTGAACTTTATTATCACAGGAAGAATGAAAATCACTCGAACGCTCATCCTCTTCCATTGCGTTATCAGTGGATTATGCTCACTAAAGCTGTATGACTCGATGGCATAAAAGCACGTTATCCCTTCGGAAATGTAACCCCAAGTAAAATCAGTGGCTTGGCGCCAGCTTGACGTACGAAACACGCTCATTGGTCAAATGAACGCTCGCAGACATCCTTGATCTGCATGTTGTCATTAATGGTGCAAATAATCATCCTGGTTATGTCATGAATTGCTGCTGGTAGATAATGCTCAGTCATCAAATTGTCATTAATCCAGCGGGGCTGGCCGTAAGATTTTGCCGACCCCATACAAGATTTTACACGCGGCCCCAAAACAGGGTTAGGGTTAGGGTTTTTTTTTTTCTTTTTTTTTTTTGTATTATGGATGTCCAGCACTTTGATTGATTGTTTGATTGATAGACGACTGACTAACTGCTGACGAAACAAACACAAACAAATTCCACATGAATTACTGATGTCCGCTTTCCAGAGTGGCACCATCGTGACTTTCCTCCACCTTTTCTGCACCAATCAGAAAGAAGTGCTCCGGTAACAGCCAATGATCCGTCTTGCTTCGAAAATGCGAGAGGATTTCTTCCAACAAATGTGCGTTAGTATTTTCCTTTTACGCGAGTGCTAAGCAGGACGCAGCTGCTTTCACTTCCTGCTGCGATTTACAGTTTGTAGCCCCGACTTGTCAACTTAACCCACAAACTGCAACACGTGCGTCGCACCCCCTGCTTCTTATTGATGACAGAAAGAGTCGTATGCGGTATTCATAACAGGAGACGTGTTCTCGGACCGTTTGCAATCTGACATCTGTCTCAAAGCGTCATAAAGTGGCTGCCATGAGGTGACATGAACAAACGTGCGATGTGAAAAGAAATTTTGAGAGCAAAAGTCTGAATCTGTCATTTACCTGAGGCCTTGTCCACACGGAGCAGGTAACTCACAAAACAAAGATCATTTTTCTCCAATTTGGTCTGGCTGTCTTCCACACGAAAATGCAGATTGACTGCATTAAAAATGATTATTTTTTTAAACCTCAGGCCAAAGTGAAGATCTGTGAAAACTCTGTTTAGGCATCTGCATGTGGACGTCAATAAAATGTTTTTGGGATTAACTAATATAAAATATGTTTTCACGTCACATTGGGACTGGCGATATCTCGATATGAAGACTGCCACAATATCGTTGTCGCCATGTCACGATATCAAAAGCGGCACTGTGAAGTTACAGCACCCTCTGGTGGTTAGTTTATGCCACAGAAGAGGCGGGACTTCCGACTTCCGTGATTTTGCACACGAGTTTGTTTCCGGTCCAGGTTGCGAACGCGCAACCGAGGGCCACAAAGTCGGAAGCGCGAGTATTTTTGTCGCAGCCCACACGTCGCAAACGGAACCGGAAACAAAGCTGATGTGCAAAAAACAGTCCCGCCTTTTCCGTGGCATGTACCCCATTAGTGCAGTTTAATTTCAATTCGGCAGGTTTTGCCCACCGATGTTTAATTAAGACCCACGCGAATGGCCAGATGAAGCGGAATGGAACACATTTGAGTTCCTCCACAAATTGACTCTATTCACAATGTGTGTGCGTGTATTGCCAAGTGCCACCATTTGAGTGTTATTAGTGATTGTGGGCCGTATATGTGCATTGAGGTGAACGTTACCTGTCATGGTCCGTGTTTTGGTTTTGTTTATGGGTCATGTTCTCCTTGTGTCTCCTTTTTTGTCAATGTCTCGTCAAGTTTGATGATGTCCTCCTGTGCTTGTTATCCCGTTCGCTTGTGTTACCCAATCGGTTCCTCAAGCCAATTGTGTCTTATTATGTGTATTTAGTTCCCTGTTTTCGGTGTATTTGTCACATCTTGTTTCCTGCCTGTTTAGTTTGCAACTAGTATGTTTGTTGTTTGTTTTGTACTTCGTATCTTGCGCTGTACTTAGTTTGTTTATGTTCAAATGAAATCATGATTAAGAGCAAACCTGCCACGCTTCGCTTTGCCTCCCCACACTCGGGTCCACAACCTCCCTCAAACCCTGACAGTTACCTGCACGATTTGAACTATTTAGGACCTCAGTTAATCGGTATTGTATAGACAAGCCTCTTTCTTCGTCACTGTTCTCATGTACAAAAACGAAATAGACGATGATAAATCCTCCCGACTACCAGGAAAACAAATCGATTGTCCAATCATGTTTATTTTGACATTCCCCAATCTTTGTGAAGTAACTGGAATACTGCAAAAGAAAAAAAAAAGTTCTTATTTTTAAGCTATGATGTGTCCGTCCACTACAGAGGACATTTTTTAAAACTTAAACGCTCGGCTTAAATAAAGTTGAAATAATTCAAACAAACTTTAATGTGTTCTTATGAGTCTCATAAAACACATGCTAACAAAATTTAAAGCCTAAATTTGTTCAATAAAGTGTTCTGCACTTACTTTTCCTCTTCCCTAAAAAGTGCTTGCATTGAGGGAAGCCATTTTCTTTTATGCAAAGCCCCATTCCTCCACATTTGGTATCATTGGAAAGCTCCGAATGTCCTCTATAGAGCACAAAAGGAGTTAATTCAATCGTATGCACTGGGTGGGAGATATTCGGGTTTAAAAAGGTCCACGACAGAGGACAAATTTGAACTGCTGGTAGTCAATGTAGTGAAAACTACCAACATGCATTGGTAGAGGATGATACAAATATGTAAACTAAAACACATATCTAGATATCTAAAATACACAAAAAGGGATTCATACATAAAACCTTTCTATTTGTATTCATATCCAGAAGAGCATAACAAGAAGTGGAAATCAAAACAGTAAAATATTAAGCAAAATCAGCACTTATTTTCCACACATTTTTTTTTTTTAATATATATTAAAAAGGCAGCTGCTGGGGGAATTGATCTTATGCTGTATGTTCAAAGCAAGTATAAAAATTGCATTTTTGTGACATTTTTTCAAAACACCACTTGGGATCAAGCAACTTTGTGAATTTCAGATGGCAAGAAAGTGCGGGGTCACACTTTTATTTTTTATTTTTTTTTTCCACACTACTTTATTCCAGAAAGCAATCCTAATAAAAAGCAATGAATGCAGCCAGATCACGTGATTGCTGTCAGGGGACGAGCGAGTTGAGACAAGCGGAGGAAGACGAGTAGGAAGGGAAGTGGGTGAGATAAGGAGAGAGAGAGCGAGCGGGAGGGAGGGAGGGAGAGATGGTGGGGGGGAGCCGCATACAGTATGCACACTTCACTTCCCACCACAAACTCACATTGACTGAGCGCTCAACGGTGCACCTGCTCCATTCAGGCCCGGCCCGCCTCCGAGATGTGCTTCCCACGCAAGATGCTCTCCATGTTGCCAATGCTTCTGATGGTCCTGAAAGGTAAATTGGGGGAGGCGGCTCCAGTTGTTCTCTGCTTTGTTCTCATTGATGCGATTCTTGCTACACGACGGCAGCTGTTGTTAAAGCTTGAAATGTTAACGTGCTTCTTTTACAACATAGCGGTCAGTTTGAAAAGAAAGCACATCCTGCTAAACAAAGAATCTGCCATGTGCTCTCCAATTTCAGTGCATAAAAATGGATCAACAAGAGTAGATTATTGAATTAGACTCCACTTCACATTGTGATTTATTGGCTCACTTAAGAGGTCCTGCCAGTGTTTGTGTCCAAGGAGAAACCAACCAAAAAGTGCTGACAACAAAACGCTTTGGGACACTTTTCAAGGACTCGTCTCATTTCAGGAAACGTCAACGCTGTGGCTTTGTTTGAGGCCACCGAGAGGAACTGTTCCCTGTCGCCACCGGTGAGCACAACCTTTTATTTCATATTATGAAATATCATTTAGTCAAAATTGTCATTACAAAAAAAAAAAATGCATGGAAATATTTTATTGTCTTATTTGTTTTTAAAAATGATACTTTTTGCATATTTTTTTAAATAAATATTTTTTGCAAAAATGTTAAATTCCATAAAATACAGCTATTTTAAATGTAATTAATTTATCAAATTAAAAGATTTGGTTTTGTTTATTTAAAAAGAATCTTGAATGAATTTTTTTTTATTGTTTTGAAACGGCAGCACAACTGCCTCACAATTCAGCAATTGTGCCTTCCTGTGTTGAGTTTAAAAAAAATTGCATGATCGTAAATTACACAATTACATTTAAAATGTTGATCATGTGTAATCATTTACAATAATGAGCTTTAAGTGCATAAATGCTACTATTGTTATTGTAACACGTGGTGCGATAATAAATGGTAAATGATTACAATGTAAGATAGAGGAAAAGCTGAGTCGGCAGTTATTCGTGTTTGAGCGTGAATGTGTGTGCGTGACGTCAGTACCTCCCGAGCACAGCTGTGAACAGCAGCCGCCAGTTGCAGGAGTTGCGAGAACACATGCTCGCCTCCGACGTCGCCGCCTACGTTGTCCCGAGCACGGACGCCCACATGGTAACCGCAGTCGTTCGTCCGTCCGTCTGTCGCCCTGAAATGCATTTTGAGTTTTGTGTGACGATTGACGGCGTTTCTGTGTGCTAGAGTGAATATATTGGAGCGCGTGACGCAAGGATGGCCTTCATGACGGGCTTTACGGGCTCTGCAGGTACCATCTTCCTCCTCCTCCTCGTCTTTTTCCAATGACTCAACATCCCACATCCGAGCTGCTTTCATCCTCCCCCTCACTAAATCAAAAATGATGATTTACTCGGGATTAATTATCCCACAGCTTCGGCTAACTCACTTTATCCTTCCGTGTGGAATAGTGAGATAAAAGATGGCAAGAGTGAAGCCTCACGTTATTAGATTCCTTCAACCTTCCCGTGTCCCCCCCCCCCCGCCGAGTGGCCGGACTGCGGTGCATTCGCTGGCATCAGTAATTTAATGCTCCCGCCTGTCTGCAGGCACGGCCGTGGTGACGCCGGGCAAAGCGGCGCTGTGGACGGACAGCCGCTATTGGGTCCAAGCCGAGAGACAGATGGACTGCAACTGGGAGCTGCAAAAAGACGGTGGGCTTCACTGGATGACCTTTGACCTACGACTGAGACCAAAACGTGGATCCCAGTGAAATGTTGAGAGTCTTGAAGACATCGTGAAGCACAACGTGCTGCTCAGTCTCGGGGCTGCTTTGCTGCATCCGGCGCAGCGTCTCATGACTATGACATGCAAAATGTGCAGTTTGTCTCTGCTGCAGGTCCTCCAACTGAATAATGCTAATTTGGTGAAACAAAAAATAATTTGGCAGCATTAATCCCTTTTTAAATACAAAAATTAAATTTATGCATGCTACTAATGGTATCACAGTACATTCGGTACATTGGATGGATGGAATAACTTGGATGTTAGAACGACACACCAATTTCTAGGCATGTAACAATAATGGCAATATCGTGATATCGCGATATTGAAAAACTGCCACAATATCGTCGTCATGTTCACGATATTTAAATGCAACGCGTCTGTTAAAAGGTTGATGTCCATTTATGCAGTTCTAGCACCCTCTTGTGGCTAGTTTTGTAGTACAGTTTAATTTCCATTAGGGATGTTTTGGCCCTTCTATGTTTAAAATCTATGCTAATCGTTATATGATCGTCGTAATATGCTTGTGTAGCGAGTCAATATGTGGAGGAACTCAATGTGGGCTTAAGTGCCTCAATATGAAGTATTATTAGAGATTGTAAATGAAAATCAAAAAATCTAACAGATGTCTGGCCTGAGGACAAAAAAAGATGAATTTGTGAGTAGCAAATGGATTCACTTAATACTTTTAAATAGTGCTGACACCGGGTATCGGTCTGAAGTCGATACCTGGCCGTATTTCAAGGTATTGTTACTTGCGACGGCTGCTTTACTATCAGGAAACTAGAAATTAGAAATTAGAAGATTAGAAAATTGCTTTTAAATTTATGGAAAAAGCCTATAATGGGATATGTCGGTTAAAATGATCTGTCATTGTTTTGAGGGGAAATTTCTGTATAAAACGTACTAGTGAAATCGGTCTTGGTACTACTGTGACTACTCAAGAGTTTGGTTTTCGTAAACATTCCTACTTTTAACAATGGCTGTCCTGTTGAAAGTCCAGAACAATTGTGGCAGCCATTTTGATTGGGAAATTGGACCTTGCAATCAATCGCTTTCAAGTCGAAGTGCTGTGGGTCAGCAATAACGGTGGTGATGTCATCTGTGTGGGTCCACAGTGTCCATAAGCAGCATCGCGGAGTGGCTCACCTCAGAGGTACCGAATGGCGGCCGGATCGGCTTTGATCCGTTCCTCTTCTCGCTCAGTGAGTCTTTCCGTCAGTCCTTGTTAACGTCACAGCTCCCTCGTGATCGATTGTCCTCCGAGTGCTTTAATCGTCTGCCATTTCCTCCATCAGAAACGCAGGAAGACTACGCAATGAGTCTGGAGTCGAGCAATCGGAGTCTCAAGTCGATGCCTGGCAACCTGGTGGACCGTGTGTGGAAGGACAGACCTGCCATATCGCCCGATAGTCTCATCCGCCTGCCGGACAGAATCATACGTGCGTGCGTGCGTTTGCCTCCCTTGCCTGCGCTGATAAATACATCAATGTTATCATGTTAACAACCTGCTGATGCTTTTATGGTTGACACATTTAATGCCGACGTTTGAGGAACGAGCGACGAAGGAAGTTATTTCGCCCAATAGCCTTATTAGCCTTTAAGGTCACATCGTCGGCAAATAGCAATAAATGGAGGACATCATAAATCTAATGTTTGTGCACGCATATTTGTGCGAGCTCGGTACAAATATGATACGTTGTTGCTGGGATTTGAATGCCTGTGTCAATTTGCACATAATATCAAAGAATAA
The DNA here is from genome assembly GCF_051991245.1 of Festucalex cinctus. Lineage (NCBI taxonomy): Eukaryota > Metazoa > Chordata > Actinopteri > Syngnathiformes > Syngnathidae > Festucalex > Festucalex cinctus. The sequence continues at coordinate 842,607 of NC_135419.1, read as the reverse complement.
TCGTGAGGTTTATGAAATCTTTTATCACGTAAGCTCCAAATATTGTCAATGTAGTGAAACCATAAAAAATGAACAGCAAGGAATGACTGTAATGTATTATATACAGTAAGGACACCAAAATACGTTTTTTTTTTTTCAAGAGTTATAGGTTAAGTTTAGCAGAAAAACATAGAATAGAATCTCACGCTGAGATAGGCTCCAGCTACGTCATAAAGTAATATAATGTCGACAGAACGGTCCTGGCAGATGAAAGTGGAACAAATCCGAAATCAGATGAAGGAGAATCCTTATCAGCCCACTGCTCTCCTCTTGTCAGCGCTCGATGAGACGGCATGTAAGTCACTTTCAAATCTCTCGTCCTATTTTCTGCAAACTACAAAGTTCATATACATAAAATGTATTTGTCATTTTCAAGGGCTGTTTAATATGCGCGGCGACGACATCCCATACAACCCTTTCTTCTACTCGTACACGCTGCTCACCATGGACGAGATCTGGTACGTTTTTATTGATCCTCATGAGAGGCCATCAAGGATCCAATTCAGGGTTTGCCTCTCAGACTACTAAAATGAAATACAAACCGCAAATGAAATACACTCTCACGTCACACTTTTGTGACACTCTGTCAAGCAATCGGCCGACTAAAATGAAGGTAAGCGTTAACTCATTCACTCCCAAAAAAAACTATTTTGGGTTTTTGTTTGCTAGAGTTTTTGTATGAAGGCTTTTTTGCTGTTTCTGACCTGAAGTGGTTGCTTAAAGCGATGGTAGTTATTACCACAAAAAAAACGGCCAGCAGGTGGCAGCAAAGTATAAGAGATCAACCAGGTCCATGTTGCAACAAGCTCTTTTTTCCCAGTATTTTCAACAGGTTTGTGAATAATGATGAAACTTAGCTAATTCTAATGCTAATTGCTACAAAACATAAAAAGAGATCAAAAAAATATATATATATACCGTTCTTTTTTTTCCTGATGAAAGAAAAGACACATTGTTCTTTTGGTAGGTTCCATATTTTTTATAGCAATAGAACATGAAAATGGCTGGGAGTGAATGAGTTAATGATGAAGAATATCCGGAGGTGATTTCATTTCTGAAATACGCATTTCAGAAGTATTTGTGTGACGGGATAGTAACTTCCGGTTTGTGTGTAACATGTTTCAGTAGTGCGTGTAAGTGTATCAGTTGTGTGCTTGAGAGCTTTCAGTCGTGCATGACAGCGCTTCAAGTTATGTGAAGCCTTTTAGTTGTGAGTGAGCGTGTTTCACGAGTGAAAATGTTCCGGTTGTGCGTGTGCAAGCATTTCATAATCGCACGTGTAGGAGGTCATCTTGAATGAGGTTTTGTGTGAGTTTCATTTTCACTCACAACATGTTTGTCAGGCTGTTTTTGCACACAGAAAGGTTGACGGAAGAGCTGAGGGCGCACCTGAACGCCTCGTGCGGCGGGCCGCTCTGCGTGCAGCTGAAAAGCTACGACGCCATCTTGGATCACCTCAAGGCGCACGTGAGCAGCCGGTCAGGGGTCAAAGTGTGGATCGGCACCGAGTACACCAACTACGCACTTTATGAGGTCATCAAACCGCAGGTATGCCACATATTGCATTCTTCACCACCAATTTACATAATATGCTAAATGGAGAGAAAATATTTGGATATTTGATATTTGATGTAGATATTGATGATATGATATATGATATGATATATGATATGATATATGATATGATATATATGATATGATATAATATATGATGATATGATATATATGATATATGATATATGATATATAATATGATGTATGATATGATATTATATATGATATGATATGATATGATAGATGATAGATGATATATGATATGATATGATGTGATATATGATATGATATATATGATATGATATAATATGATATGATGATATGATATGATATGATATATATGATATATGATATATAGGATGTATGATATGATATGATAGATGATATATGATATGATATGATGTGATATATGATATATAATATGATATGATGATATGATATGATATTATATATGATATATGATAGATGATATATGATATGATATGATATGATGTGATATATGATATGATATGATATGATATGATATGTTAGATGATGTATGATATGATATGATATGATATATAATATGATATGATATGATATGATAGATGATATATGATATATGATATGATGTGATATATAATATGATATGATATGAAGCATGTGTTACCTGCATTCTTTACCCCCTCATTTTTACTAACTTGCATCCTGTAGGACAAACTGCTGAGCAGCTCTTATTCGCCTGTGCTGATCACCAAAGCTGTGAAAGATGAAACTGAGCAGCGCATTTTGAGGGATGCTCACGTATGATGTCCACACACACAAATACAGGACTCATTTAGTTAGTGGGCTGCAATTTGCCTAGCGAGGAACCAGACTTTTATTATTATTATTATTCTACTAAAGCTGAGTGGGTGCTTTCCAGGTGAGAGACGCCGTGGCTGTCATGCAGCTTCTCATGTGGTTAGAGAAGTCGGCGCCGACGGGAAAGGAGACGGAGCTGAGCGCCTCGGCGTATGTCAATCACTGTCGCAGGTCAGTCTCAAAAGCGTATGGACGCAATCGCAGTACAAACTTGAGTACGTTCAGAAGAAAATCAACATTTTCAGCAAACAGAAGGACAGCAGGGGGCCGAGCTTTGAGACCATCTCGGCAAGTGGACCCAATGCTGCATTGGCACATTACAGGTGCTGTATGAGGACAAATGTGTTCATCGAATAAAGCTCAAAAAAGACCAAAAATGTCAAGCTCGTGACTTCCACGCCAGGTGGAGCTTGAGTGTTGATTGCTTGTCTTTCCGTGCTGCAGCCCGACAGTGGAAAGCAACAGGAAACTGACGGCGGATGAGATGTACCTGGTGGACTCAGGTGGCCAGTATCTGTGCGTAACAACACACGCACGCACGCACGCACGCACACACTTCACTTATATGGTTGGCTTGGTGTGATGACTTCTCTCCACGCTGTCAGAGACGGGACCACCGACATCACCAGGACGGTCCACTGGGGGACCCCCACTGCTCTGCAAAAGGTCAAACTGGTCAATCTGATGATACAAATTGATTTTGTTGGTAAACTTCAGTAAACAATTGGAAGCCTCCTATTTGCCAAGTTTCTGCTTATTGTGAAGCGAGTGTCGGTCACTCGTATCTCAAGGCACCACTGTCCATGTTGACACTTTTGTAATATGAGCAAAACTAATGTTGACTTCTGTCTGTTGTAATCCAGGAGGCCTACACCAGAGTGCTTATGGGCAATATAGAAATATCTAGAACTATATTTCCGTCAGGGACCAGAGGTGGGGAATGTTCATTCAGAAGTTGCTACCACTAGATGGCAGTGTTGGACTGTTGCCGTGTTTAAGCTTGTGGTCTGTCCACAGGCGTCAACATGGAGATGCTGGGCCGCAAAGCATTATGGGAAGTGGGCCTCAACTACGGCCATGGCACCGGACACGGGATTGGAAATTATTTCGGGGTTCATGAGTGTACGCCACTTTTTTTTTTTCTATTTTTTTAAAATATCTGTGTTCACCAAAAGCAAGAACGAGTTTGTAGTCCTGAAAGGATAATAATGTACTTAAATGATTCCATTTAAATCTATTTCACATGAAAGTTCAATTAAAAATTAAACAGCTTTAAAGGTTAAGATCGCGAGGTGGGATCGGCTTGGGGGGACTAAAATGTTTCACGTTTTAATATTGTTTAGGGCCTGTCGGTTTTCAGAGTTACAACATTCCCTTTCGAGAAGGCATGTTCACATCTATAGGTGAGATTTGTTTTGTTTGTTTTTTTTGTCAAAAATCATCATTTGCAAGATTTGAATGAATATTAAATTCATATTACACAAATTTCTGTGTGCTTGTTGCACCTGATTTTGTCCACAGAACCGGGATATTACAAGGATGACGACTTTGGGATTCGCATTGAAGACATAGCAGTGGTTTTACCTGCCCATACAAAAGTATTTATTACTTAAGACAACCGATTGATCATTCATCCATTTATTATTCATAAGTTGCATATGGTAATTGATGCTGTCCTTCTCCTGCAGTATGGTCATAACTACTTGACGTTTGACACTGTGTCCTTGGTTCCATATGACAGGAAGTTGATTGATGTCTCTCTTCTCAGCCCAGTCCAGGTAATCGTATGGTAATTAAATAAAATAAAAAAAATTAAAAAAAATTAAATCCTTCAGTGGATGCTAATTTTTAGCGGTTTTATGTTAATGTCACAAGCTTTATGTCGAGATCTTTTCAATGTCCTCTTTCAAAGATGTACACGACTTGTAATTGTACTATTGGAAGATATGCAGGATGTTTCTGTAAAAGTGCTGCTTTCCCCTTAAACCACGCCCCTTTTTTCTCTCTCCAACTGAAAGGCGAAAGTCAAAAGAAAACAAACCATCTCTGACGTCATTTTTAAAGAAGTTACTATGTCTCAATCAATTCTAACAAAAGTGGTTCCAGTACCGATTCCTGTGGAACACCAGATGCGTTAGTGAGAAAAAGTTTCTTTCCTTCTGGCTCCATCCAGCTGCAGTGGTTGAACAAATACTACGAGAGCATCCGGAGGCTGATGAGTGCCGAGTTGGAGCGTCAGGGCCTCCACGAAGAGAAAAAGTGGATGCTGAGACACACGGAACCCTTCGTGGAGTCCGGATCCTCTTCACGCGGCCGCTCGTCTTCGCCAGCCTTGCTCGCTTTGGCTGTGGCTGCGTTGTGCAACGTTGCACTCGAAACATGTACTCTTTATTAACATGTTTTAAAAAGGATCTTTTGTGCAATTTTGATGCTTTTTAAACTATATATGTAATCATACTGCCTAACTTATTTGATTTTGATTTGTTGTCATCTTTGAAGCAAACTTGGTCCCTTTTGTTAAGTAACTCGAATGCAGCATTTAAGTGTTGATTATTTTTTATTTTTTTTTAATTTAATGACAATATCCATGCATTGTTATTAGTCTATGTTGTGTTAAACTGAAAGTGCAGATCCTTCAATTAAACTAGAATTTGTTTCACTTGCAATCGGTTTCATTCTTAACTGATTCTACCAAGAATGCAAACGGCAATAATAAATATTCTGCTAATACATTTCTGCCCATTCAAACAGAAGCATCATCATCAACTTTTGATAATGGTTTGCAGTACCTAATAATATGGCCAGTGTTGACATTGTGTTCAGAGAATACAAACAGGAGGTTTAGTGGATCTGTTTCCGTGACGTGCCAACGAAATGTGAAAGTCGCTTCTGCAGCGAGCTGAAGTGGCAGCAGAGGAAACCGAAATAGGGCATCGTCTCCTCGTGCGGTTTTGCCAGCGCGCCAAAAGGACAAAAACTGCATGCGGCTTCCCATCTACTTTACTTCTCTGCAAGATTTGGACGTTTTTGTCTTTCAGAAGATCAATTTTCATAGTTTAATAGCAAAATAAACACATACTACTGTATAAAAGATAACTATGAAACCAACTAGAGATGTAAAACCATATTGGAAAGAACAATTTTGGGTTGACTTCCCGATTTGAGCTCTGCTGTAAAATGTTTTTGAGTGAAATAAGGAGCTTTTAATCCGATAAAATTTATAAAATGCCAATTGGAACGGTGCTATTGAGTTTTTTATTTAATAAAAAAAAAAAATAATTGGAGTTTGTTACAAAATAATCGACTTGTACTCTAATGGTTGATGACTTGAAAATTATGCTGACTATCATTTGAATTTAATATTAAAGAAAAAATAGAATGATATGATTGGTGCAATCATTTGGAACATAGTCTAGTTCTGATTTGACTTTGTTGTTTTGTAAAAAGGGGGTCGTCGTTCGGACGTGCTGACAAGTAGTCACAAGCTACAGCTGAGGAAAATGTGCTGAAAAAGCACAAATTGGAGAGATGAGCAAAAGCTTTAAAAAGCGCGAGCGTGATTCACATTGTGCTGAAGAAGGAAAATAATTTGTTGTGCATCAAGAAGTGTGCTTGCACTAAAGCATATGCAAAGCTTTCATGTTGTGGTTGAAAAAAACAAAACAAAAAAAACGACTCCAGTCGTGCCTTGAGATACAAGTGACCTGACTTCGAAATTTTGAGATGTGAGCCTTTTTTTTTTTTTTTACTTGCAAGCACAAACTCAATATGAGTTCCACATTTAGACAAAATTCACCAGGCATATATTCTTTGTCCTCTGTGAAGAACGACTTTTCGTAGTCGCATCCTGAGAAGCTCGAAGAGGACCTGAGTCTCCAATACAGTAGATCCAAAGTCTTATGCTGAGCCCAGGTGGTCAAGGTGTGTCAATCAGAATGAACTTGCATTGAAGGAGAAAGTGAGACAAAAGCTGCTTTAAAAAAAAAAAAAACTCTAATTAGAATTAGTGGATTTTTTTTCAATGAAGTGATATTACAGAGTGATATTTGTCTCAAAACACAATTTTATATTCATATTTTATTTTTTTACAGGCTAGATAAATGCAAAAATGCTCAACTGTTTTTTTGTTGTGTATTTAAGAGGTGACAGCACAATGAAATGTGCATTCGTGGTTTTGTTGCCGTGCGGCCACGTGACTTCCGCTTAACGTGCGCTCGCTCTTGTTTCAGCAGCGGGGGAGTTTTTTCTCTTTTCACATTTGTCCTGTCAACCCGCAGACGACGACCGAAATCTTCAGCCGATTTTTACAAGTGACCCGCACGCCATCCACGACAAAATGTTGAGGCGAAAAGCTTCCAACGCGTCGGAGAAGGTGCAAGTGCAGAAGAAGAAGGTGAGAAAAAAAACTGATTGCTTTGACATGTGAGGGGACAGAAACAGAAATATTGTTTGTTTTTACCTGAAATAGTACACAACTTGGAATAAATGACAGTCAAATATTTGAAGTTGAAACACATAGAGGAGTTTTAGAACACTTTTTTTTTTTTGGATGTCTGCAAAGTTTGTGGTTACCAACACGCATACACGCACACACACGCGCATAATGTAAACCGCTTGAACTTGTTCACGCATGAGAAGAAAAAAAATCGAGTTCCTCTATTCTGCTAGTGTGAATCATAGCTGCAGAAGTTGTTTGAGTTCAAAAAAAAAAAAAAAAAAAAAAAATGCTTCATGTTCTCATGTCCTCATCGGTGCAGACGACCAATCGACTGGAGTTGGATTAACACTTAACATTTTTGCATTATTTAATTAACTCATTAAACTCTCTTTAATTTAACTCCTGGTACTTCATTTTCACAAGTTTTTATTTATGTATTTATGTATTTATTTATTTATTTATTTATTTTCAACATGATTGAATGGTAACGTCCAATTCATTGTTGTTGCACTTTCTGGTGTGCTCACATTTGCCACCAGGAGGCAGTACTGTATTATACAGGCAAAAACAAGCAAAGAAGAATACTGCTGCTGCTGCTACTACTACTACTAATAATAATAATAATCTGCAATTGGCTGGCGACCAGTCCAGGGTGTAATAACCCCACCTACTGCCCAGAGCCAGCTGAGATAGGCTCCAGCACCCCCCACGACCCTTGTGAGGAATAAGCGGTCAAGAAAATGGATGGATGGATGGATAATAATAATAATAATAATAATAATAATAATAATAATACAGGGAATCCTTGAGATGTACGCGACATGTTAGAGTAAAAAATTCAACACAAAGAGCATCAAAGCTGCTGTCAGCCACAGCTCGCACACATAATTGACCACGTCAGACACGAGGCCCCGCCTCTTAAAAGGAACGCGCATCTACATGGTGTTTTCTATACAATTCATGCTCATATTTATTTTGGGCTCCAATCCATTTCCTATAACTTATTTAACAATGTGTTTAAAGTGTGTTATTTTTTCATGTGTTTTATGGTCTCTTCATATATAGCAGTAAGTGGTTGTTTTGGTATTTTTGACCTATTTAAGAGGAAAATGGGAGTCATGACACTGCAGCGAAATCTTCACACGTTTGGGGAGATGATAAAAACGTTTTGGGTGTGGAGGTGTGATGAGTGTGAATGTTCGCTTTTCATCTTTTCTGATGGCGATTACAGTCAACGCTGATGTCACTAAAAAGTCAAGAAATGTTTTTTTGCTCACAGCTGACGCTGCAGAGGTCGAGCAGCTTCAAGGACTTCATGAAGCCCACCAAGGTCACCTCACCCGTCACGCCCGACAAGGAGTTCGTCCTCCACGAGACTGTGAGTCGCCCTCAATTGAATCATTTCGTGTCGCACCCGATGATCATCGTCCACCATGCGGCGTTATAAATACTCCAATTACAGAAGTGACTTTGCCGCGTTTTGCAGGTGCGCCTGTGGCAAAGTGTCACTTCAATCACTGCTTGAGTAAAAAAGTGGAACTGCTCGGTGTTCCTCCAAGCATGTCATTGTACGCTCAACGCAGGTCATAAACGATCGCGAGTGTTGCAGAAGTGCAAAACTTCCCGATTCCGCACACAGAAGTCAATATTCACGATTTTTCTGCAATCGAGATGCTTTGAGCACAAAGTGCAGACAGGATGCATTTTTTTTTGGCGTGGCGAGAGGCAGTCAGGCAACGAGCCGCAAACGTCTGTCAGACGTTTCACTTCGTTTTTCATTCGCTATGTTGGACATGTTGTCAGTGCAAATTAATTTGAGCATATGAGAACTCGAATGAGTCCATTTTTGAATTTCAGTGTAGAATTGAAACGTGAAAGACATAGTAGCTTTCAAAATGTGTACGAGTCGAGATGGTTTAGACCAGCGGTGTCCAAACTACGGCCCGGGGGCCATTTGTGGCCCGCCGTCCATTTTTTAGTGGCCCACGACATATGTTAAAAATGGCATTTGACTCCGTTCAAATCAAATAAAAACAAAAAATGTTTGCCGACGGTCAAAGTAAGAAGGGAGGGTGTCGAAAAACACAGGTGCTATTAAAGGTTATTTTAGTTAACGAAAACTAAGGAAATAAACTAAAATTCAAAAAAGAATTTTCGTGAACGAAAAAAACAATAGCGAAAGTGCTTTTTAAAAAAATGAAAACTAACTAAAACTATAATGATAGCAAAAATGTCCTTGGTTTTAGTCTTTAGCGCAAACCTGTAAAAACAGAAGAAGCCGCTAATGCAGAACAAAAATCATCAAGAAAATGTATTTCTGCATTTCAGCCAGAAACTCAAACCTTACGCAATATGCAAATGTCATCGTTTTGATATCATGTTGCAGTGTGGGCGGAAAAGTTCATCACTTGTGTCACAGCATTTGTGTCACCTCAGGTGGAAGCGAGCGTCGCAGATGGAGGGAAAAGCGGTGGCAAGCTGAGCAAGAAGTGGCGCAACGTCATCTCCCGCACGATGACCCGCAAAACCTCCAAGATGGTGCAGAAGCTTCTGGCCGAGGAGGGGGTAAATAGGATTTGGGAAAACTGTACACTATGTCAGTGTATTGATGCGGAAGGAGTTAACTGGTGCGATTTGAGAAATGGCTCCCTCTGGTGGTGAAACATACGTGCTGCACGCATAAATTCCACTTTCAAAAATAAATTGCATATTTATAATTAAATTAGAATATTTTAAACTATTCATTATTTCTCACATTACTTCTTCACAATTTTGCTTTTTTTGCGATTTATTCCCCAAATTATTTATTTATTTTCTTTTTAAAAATTATTTATATATTTAATATATATATTTTTTTTTACATGTTTTTAACTTTATTTCTTTATTTTCCTTTTGTATATATTTATTTATTTATTTTTTAATGTTGAAGCATCAAGCTTGACCGCATGATGATTTTAGCCTCTTCAGGGGGAAAGCAGTGACGAACTGTCCCCAGTCTCCCCCAACTGGGGAGGCCAGAGGACGTCCATGTGCTCCACCGGCTCGGAAGACGCCAGTCCTGCCACCTGCCCGTTTTCGGCCAGTAAGACGTCATGGCCGTCGAGCCGCTTTGCCATCAAGCGACCCGGCCCGAACGTTGTCCTTCCTCTTCAGACAGCGACCGGCAGAGCCTGGACAGCGGCTACTGTCAGAGGGACAGCATGAGACTGGAGGAGAATTCGCTTTTGTTCTGCGGCCGCGCCGTGGTGCACACGGACTTCACTCCCAGTCCTTACGATGTGGAGTCCCTCAAACTTCAGGCGAGTCTACCAGATGACATCATGCTCAGATCAGCTCCTTGATGTTGACTTGTGAGCTATTTTGAATCGTGCTTGTGCTCGCTTTCGCTCCCCCAGAAAGGAGACATCATCCACATCATGGAGAAGCCCCCCGTGGGCACTTGGACGGGAAGACTCAACCGCAAGGTGGGCTCCTTTAAGTTCATCTACGTCAATCTGTTGCCCGACGAGAGCCCCCCGCTCAGGCGAAGACGCTGCCGCGGCAAAAGCAACAGAAACAAGTCCAAAGCGTCCACGTTGGAGGAGGTGCTGGACTACATCGGGCTGACGGTGCCAAGCCCACTCGTTCGTTTTGCGTTTCAATATTCCTATCAATGATAGGCCAACAAATACATTCAGCTAATCGTGAGCCACAAGATAGCCTGATGAAAGTGTGCAAATGATCTTCATCCTGTTCCAGGAGTTGTCTTCCTTGCTGTCCATGCATGGATTTGAGAACCTGGATGACTTTACGGGCCTGAGGGAGTCTGACCTCAACGAGCTGAACATCATCGATCCGGATCAACGCGCCAAGATACTGAGTGCCGCCGACCTGCTCCGAGACTGTTGGTTATCCTCCCATCAACTAGTTTCAGCTTAACATCGGAACATTTCCACAATGAGTCATAGGCCGATGCTCATAAAAGCAAAGCATTGTTTTTGTGTAGAAATCATGTCGTGAAGATGTAAAAATGATTTGGCAGCTGAAGATGAATCCAGCGCTCGGGAGGAGGAGGAGGAAGCGGAGACGGAGGACAGAGCCGAGGAGGACGTGAAGGAGCCGAGAGATTCGGGTTGCTTTGAGATCTCGGAGCAGCTCGACGTGAGGCCTGACGAGGCGAAAGCCGACGAGGCGAAAGCCGACGAGGCGAAAGCCGACGAGGAGCTTCGGGATGAACGCTCCAAAAGCAGCAAGGAGACGGAAGAGAAGACCATCGACGACGTCCAACAGCAAATGCAAGAACTGAGCGTGCAAGAAGCATGTTGAAGGCTCCCGATTGAGTTCTGTAAATATTTTTTATTGTGAGACAGAAGCATCATTTGAGAGATTTGTGTTGTGACGCAAACACAATCAAACCTGCATCCAAATCTGCGCTACTTTTGTAAACACAAACCGTTTGGATTGCTTCCTCGAACGGGGCCTTTTCAAACTGTCATTATTTGCTCGTTTTGGGAAAAATGCAGTTTACTTATTTTTTTTCCCTTCTCTATACTTGTATTCTGTGATGTATTTGTGTACTTCCACGTGTGCTGTAAATAGTTGATGAATAAAACCACAGAATTTTTCTGCAATGTTTCCCTAATGACAATCGAACTCATGATAATATTTACAACATGAAAAATGTACTTTAAATGAGATTTTCTGGTCAATTGCCTCACATAATGATTAAAAAACAATTAATGTTAATTGAAGATAAAATGATTTGCAGAATGTGGACTCAAAAGTAGACAGGTTATGGAAAACAGAGAGTCTTTATATTCACAAATAGTGACTAATCATAAAGCGCAAAGAACTTGAAGAAGAAACCAGGACGAAAACACCTTGACCAAGAAACCTCGACGTGCTGACAAATGTGTCACTGCATAGCAACTCCCGGTCCGGAACATGCTCAAGTCTAGTTGACAGAATAAAGACATATATGACAATATAACGCTCGCATCCCACTGAGCGGTGAACGTTTGCGCCGCTAATGAATGTTGACTTCAAGTCAAAGTTTGTTCATTGTCTCAAAGTTTCCTAAACGTTCTCGAAACAGTTTTAATTTTGAGTGTGCTCAAAATTTCCTGCCGACAACAAAAAAAAATATTAAAACTGTTAAGAATATGTTAGCAAATGTGAAGACCTTGAACGAACTCTTGACATGAAATCAACATTCGTTAGCAAATAAAGGACCATAGCAACTAAACTAAGTCAAATTTTCTTTCCAGACCTGATGGTGACCAGTCTGTGGTCATGTGATGGCCACCGTCTGTTAATTACCAATTAGAGCAGCTTGTTCAAAATCAGGCATTTGTAAGCAAGTACTCGATTTTAGCTTTGACCCAAATTCGCTTGCAAACCAATTAAACATCGAAGAACAACGAAAGAAGAAGGACAAATTTAGGACTCTTTTATCTTCTTTACAAAAGTCACTGTCCATGTTTAAAAACGCGTCTAAAAGGAATTTTGAAACTTCGCCTGTCAACTTGGCACTTCTTTTAGGGTTTGTTTTTCACTTGTTTTATTCTTTTACATTCAAATTGTTTTACAGCTTATGTTTGTGTGTGTTTTTTTTTTAAATGTTACACTTAAAAGTGCTTTGAAAATAAAGTTGAGTTTGAAAATGTCCACTACGAAAGACCAAATAATAATACAATATGGTTTATTTACCAGACATACTGATCATGTAAAAAGAAGTGGAATAACAAAATGAAATACATATATAATCACAGAAAGTGAACATAAATGAAGAGTACTGTATACATGATGTCATAGATAGATTTTGTATATCAGAGCATGGCAAATTAACAAAACAAAACAAAAATCATACAATTGAAAGGGAACAAATCTGCTTGGATATTGTTATAAATAGAAGTTGCATACATTCACCCTTTTCCACACTGCTTCTTTTTTTCCTCATATAGTGAAAAGAAACATTTTCGGGTTCATGAAACGGCTCCAATATCCGTCCTCAATCCTTAACATTTACACATCATAAAGAAAAACAGCTGCCAGGAATGTCCACATCTCCCAAATGAGCAAATTCCTTCTCCACTTTGGCCAGAATAAAAGTCAACCGACACGACTAATACATTTAGAAATGCTCACTTTTGACCAAATCTGTTGGCAGCGTCCGATAATTATCACTTCTAACACACGTTATAGTTCACTAACACTTGTTCTTTCTCTCAACCAACACAACCGTACACGATCGCTAACTCGCTAACATGGTTTTGAACACCAAAAATGAGCTCAACTTTTTTTCCCTCCAGTGACTCCAGCCTCGTCTCTTGCCTAATTCAGTTTTTATTCCCTGCATTAAAAGACGGCCACCAGCCAACCTCCACTGGAACGATGCAAATGAAAAGACATTAACGTGAGCTGCCTTTTTTTTTTTTCTTTTTTCCTTAGAGGAGAAACAGAGTGTCGACTGCTCGGGGGACGATTGGCTCGAGTGTGATATTTGGGTTTCAGGCGGCGCTCGGGAACACACAAAATAAAAATCAACCATATACTGCTTTTGCCTCTTTCACAACATCCACATTTTGAAATCTATGTACAATTCAACAATGGCTTTTTTTGCTTTCCTCACTTACTGCATGTCCAAATGAAGTTTGCACTAATTACAAATTGGGAGATTGAGCACTTTTTGCTGAAAATTACAAGGACAAGCAATACTAGCGCAAGATATTCCATATTTTTTTGGTTTTCTTGCTGAGAGTTGAGGAGGATTCGGTTCCGTTCCGACCTGGCGGGCGAACGGATCAAGTCGAGTCAACTTTTCATCTCCACATCGACATTTAATGCCAAATGTCCGTCGTTTGTAGTCAATATTACACTACGCACACACAGCCATTTGGAAGAGGTGACTCAGCAAGAAAGTAAATAAATATTCAACCTAATATACGTCTATTCGCAAAAAGTTCTGCTTTTGAGGGAAATTTCAGGATCAACCTAAAATGCGCTAAATTTACAAAAACATTTACCGGTGAACTTAATTTGACCAGTAAACCTTTTCAGTGTAAACCTGTTTAGTGTTTCCGTACATTTTTTTGCAAAATGAGTCGTTTCACTGGCCCAATAAACTTCCTGGTTCAATTCGAATGGAACTTTCCGAAGACCAAGTGGCCGCTGATCTGAAGTTAACAGTTTCAAAGTGTCGTCAGCAGAGGTGCACTTTCTTTTCAGTTCTTCCCGAAATGTCGCCCAAAAGCCGTTTACAGCGGTGCCTTAAGATACGCGTTGAATTCATTCCGTGATTACGCCCGTGACTCAAAACGCTCTCAAATCATCTTTCCCCATTGAGGTGAATGGAAATGCCTTTAATCCGTTCCAAAGAAAACACAAACGTTTTTGCTTTGTTGTGTTTTTAATAATGAAAAATAGTCTAGACTGGACTTTAAAAAAAAAAAAAAGTGTAAATTAAAGAGATTATTAAAAAATGGAACCATTTGTGCATCATGATTTAATGCTGCAATTAATTTCATTGTGCTGCTCCTCGTGTGCAACCGACAAGCTGTATAATCGTCATACATAAACAAATGAAGAATAGCACTTATTGAACTGCTACTGACTCAGTAAGATGCATTTATATAAATAAAATTTTGTATCATTATTCATAGATGATAAAGAATATATGCAAGTGAATATTGTTATATTATCTGTCTAAATACAGTATGTTGCTATACCGTTTGTGTTCAAATGTCAGTAGATGGGTCTAAAACGGTGGCTATGATGTCAATGGCAGTTTCCATTATATGCTATGTTAGCGTTAAGCTAGCGGGCTGCACTTAAGACAACATTGCTTGTATATTATATACACTGTCACGAAATAGCATTCATCTCTCAAGTTTGTGCTCAACAGGAAAAAATAAATAAAAAATCAGCCCGGATTACAGCTCATAACTCAAGGGGTCACTCATATCTCAAGGCACCTCTGTATCCCTACATTTTTGCGAGTAGCATATGCATGCCTTCTAAAGTTTAATTGTTGGCGTTTCGTATTTAACACGTTGCTGGCAGACGTCTGTTACGTCCATCAATAAGGCACAATTGCTACTCGGGTCTAAGAACAACATCGACGCATGCCTGCATAATGCATATACACGCACACACACAAATGGCGGGACGCCCCACGGTGAAGATATTTCGTAAAGCGAGTGTCACTTGAATATTATACACGCCTTGAACAATTATGTATAGAAAAAGGGAGGGAAGGACGTTTCCGTTGCTATAGTAACAGTACCGAATGCAGCAGTTAACAGAATACAAGGTGGATGTTTAACTTGCCTTTACGGAGCCGTTAGAACACAAAACCGCTCGTCCAGCCTCGACGATTTTGCATAGAGCAATGTCACGTTTGCACAACCAAAAAAAAAAAAAAAAGGGGAACTGTAATGAACGACAATTTACACATGTAGAGAAGCAAAACACGTCTTTGCCGGCCACTTGCTTGGAGTATATCGGCCGCTCACGTTTAAAAGTTCCTACAAGATTTGGAAGAAAAGTCATCCCGTTGGAGTTCTTGTCTGTTTGTCATGCACACGTTTTTTTTTTTCCCCTCCCGGTGAGGCTTGCCGAGCCAAACGCTAGAGAGACGGGAAGATGCCGACGTTCCGTTCGATCCCTCAAAGGGGGACGCGTCACTTGCATGAAAGGGCAAGGAGAGAAACGGGAGTCACCGGCGAGCAGTCGGGCTCGCGGGATCAGGAGAGTTCCTGAGCGGGCGGGACTCGGAGGAACGCGGTTTAGTGGTTCTTGTCCTTGGCGACGGAGGCCTCGGCGTCCGTCTCGGGGGACGCCAACGGCGGAATGAAGGAAGGAGCAGGAAGGTGGTCTTCGGGGGAGCGGCCAGGCGCCGCCGGGGCGTCGATGCTCGGCTTGGCGTCGTCGGGCGTGTGCTCGTTTGGGATGAGCGGCGCCGTCGTTCTCTGGAAGCAAAGACAACAAATAATCAGTGATGCATTAAACTCATTTGCTCCCCCCAAAAAAAACGTATAAATACGTTCTATTTTTAAAATTACCATGCTCCCAAAGACGGATTTACACGTTTTGTTTTGTTTTTTTACATTTTTTATGCTGGAGCATACAGGTTTTGATGCAGCCTTTGAACTGAAGAGAATGATAATGGCAATGGTAGTTATTACAAAAACGGCCAGCAACTGGCAGCAGAGTATAAGAGATCAAGCAGGGCCATGCTGCAACAGAGCTGTTTTCCCCCACAGTTTTAAACAGATTTGTAAATAATGATGAAACCTAGCGATAATCTAATGCTAATTGCTGCAAAACGGAAACAGATAGAAATAAACTTTTTTTTTTCCTGATGAAAGAAGAGACTCAAATCTTTCTTTTGGTAAGTTCCATGTTTTTATAGCAATAGAACGCAATATTCTGTGGGCTTTGCAAATTGAAATCGAATCAAACTGAACACTTGTGAATCAAAATCAAATCGATTAAGAAATTAGAATCGATATTAATAATACTGTTATTTAATTTAAAAAAAAATACATAATGTTAACTCACTCTTTATTTATCCCTAAAATGGGTGCCTGACTGCAAACTCAATTTTTTGTTATACCCTTAATATATTTTGAACAATTTTTCAAGTTATTTTTCAACAAGTATGAAATTTGAGTTATGAGTAGGAAATGGGTCAAATTGCAACTAATTGCACTGAATTACTTTTTGCACAAAAATGCTGCTTAAAATCTCGAGGGCTGCTTCAAACAATGGTTTCATTCAAATTAAGTTGTTCAGTGACAGATGTGAATGACAAAGTGCACAAAATGGATTAGCAGGTCACGTCAATACTGTCAGAGGACGTTTTTTTTTTTCCTTCTCTCTCTAAACCTCAAATTTTCCTGTTATTGCTTTAGATTCTATTTTATGTTACATTCTCTATTCAGGCGCTTTACTGGGGTGGATGTGTGAGTGGGGGAGGGTAAACGTGTGCGAGTGCGCATTATGCTCACAGTGGTCACAGTCGCTGGTGCTGGCTTGCTGCTGTTGGAAAAGGATAAAGAGGAGGAGGAAGAGGAGGATGGCGCAGCAGACGACGCAGAAACGGGCGAATCGTCGCGCATCAGGCCCCTCCTGTCCAAGACGCTACGGAGCAACACAGCCATCAGTCAGTAGATGGAAGCCAGACGAGCGTCGAACCGAGCGGCCGACTCGGTCAGAATTGCATGTTCATGTCGGACAGAAATATGCATACAATAACGTGACTCGACTGATGACATTTTGAAGCTATGAGGCCGTCATTTGCTTTGACCTGCAAGTGCAAACTTGAGATATGAGTACTGTACGGCAGCAGTAAACTCAATTTGACTCACGTCACAATAGCAGCAGTTAAATAAAAATACTGAAAAGCTGCTACTGTCAAACTAAACATCAAATTAATTACACATTATGTATTTTAAACAACCATGCCTTAGCCTTTGAGTTTGCTCGCTATGCAAACAAATAATGCAAAATGCTAACGGTTAGCATCGAGAGTTGTGGTTTTAGAAGCAATGGATATTTGAACACAAACATAGCAAAATATGTATACAGTGCTATTTTAATAAATAAAATAAATAAAAAATGAACTGAGATAAAGGTGTACTTTGATTAAAAAAATATTGACATAAGAGTAAAGTTGTACAAATAAAGTAATATTTAAATGTTATTGCGATAACATGACAGTTTTTCTTGTAAGAAAAAAAAAATATATTCCCCCCAAAACAGATTATGCTTTATTACATTAACTTTTTTTTTTTCTTCCTCAAAATAATGGGTACTTTTCTTGTATAAATAACACTCATAATATTACAAGTTTATTCTGAAAAGATAAAAATTCTTTAATATATTACTAAGTTAACTTTAGCCTCAGTCAATTTTAAATATTTTCAGGAGAAAGAAAAAAAATCAACAACCTAGAAGGGTCCAATTGTCTCGATTCAACGTTTGCCGATTACAATGACCTGAATAACTAACAATCCTCCCTGATATAAAGAAAAAGCACAACTACGAGCAAGAAAATGAGAATGTTGTGGTAGCAAGCAAAAAAATTCTTTGGACAACTATGCTAGGCTAACATTATTTCAGTTTTTATCTGAGGCTTTTTTTTTTTAATATGGAGGCATGTGGACCCATAAAAATAAAATTTCCGATTCAAGATTAGTCAGCTGCTCATGAGTCACTCGTCTGAGTCTACGGAATAAGTGTGACATATCACCGCCATTGCCAGAGGAATGAACAATAACAAAGACATTTAATCGTGCAAAATCTGAACATGACGCATGTGCGGCAGCGTGAATCGTCTTGGGTCTCACCTCGGGTACGTGGGCCCGCACAGAACCTCGCAGCAGTTTTTAAAGATGTTCTTATGACTGTAGGGGTTCTGCACCCGGTTCTTCCCCGACCAGGATCCTTTAATCTGTGAGGACACATAACACATCAAATAAATACATATTTCATACCTGAAGTTTCGTAACGCCTAATGAGTCACATGATATGGTGCATTGCGATATGACGAGTGACCTGAGTTACGAATTTTTACGTGACACGAGCCGTCATTTATTTTGGAATGAAAAAGACATGCTACAATTGCTAACAATTGCTAACAATTAGCATGGATAGTCGAAGGATGAACACAAACAATTGGAGCAGCATATCATATTACTCACAGGCATAAATTATTGATTCTCTGTGAAACCCACAAAAAGTGACAGAAAAAGTTTTTTGTTGTTTTTTTGTTAGATTTCCGCCTACTACGGGTGGGTCTGGAACGTATCCTCCGCTATAAACGGGAGTTTATTATAAGCCAAAAAAAAAAATCTATCAATCAAGCAAAACCATTGATTGAAGAATTGTGACACCTCACGAAAACGGAGAGCGGCGCTCGGCGGCCCGTTTCCAAACATTTTCCCCGGGCTTATACCTTATTCAAAAGCAGGGTTCTATTTTTAGATGTTGTTCCCAGAGGCTCGGCTTTGACCTACTAAAAAGGATCTCGTCAAGGATTTAATGACTTCCTGCTTTAATGCTACGTTTGCAAAAAAAAAAAAAAAACATGCATGTGGAAGCCCATTCAATAATTCATTGAGAATTTTCAAACAGTGTCATCTAGCAACTTATCTTTTTTGAGTGTTACTAAAACCATTTTTTTACCATTATAGTGCAGTATACACTTACTGAAAGTCACATTAGCTACATTTACACAAACTATTGACATATAAACAGTCTTAATTTGTGCTTCATTTTTCTTTCTCATATGCATTTTGTACATAGTAGTGACCTGAAAACCTTCAGGCTTCTGCTAAAGAGCAATTAAAAAAATAAAATAAAAAAAAAAGACAGGAAAAGCCCACAAGAACATCTGAACTTTATTTGGAGTTAATCATAGGCATTTTAAATGCAATTAATACAAGTTTGAATGAGATTGGTTGATTCTGAATGTAAGATGGTTTGCACATTCCTCTCTCAATAAGTGAGAAAAAAAAAATAGTTGTAAATAAAGGTCACAAAGTTTTGAAATCATTTATCTTGTCTCATTTTTTCATGTCATCAAAATCTGGCATTTAAACAGGGGTGTGTAGATTTTTTACACTGGGTTGTTTTTCTATTCACTTTTTTTATTTTTTCTAACTTTGAATTAAATCTAACTAATGTGAAATAAATCATTTCGAAAACATAATGCTACCCCAAAAATACAAATACTACACATTTACTTTATTGGAAAAACACCATCTCAAGGATCAATAGTGTTGACCCATAAAAAGAAAAAAGAAAAAAAACATTTTTGCATATTTAACTGCAGTCTATCAATAATGTATAACAACAGATAAGACACACTTAGCTGTATTGATCGTTTGTCCCACCCCTACTCCATCAATCAATACATCTCCCCATTTTCTCCACATAAGCGTCTTCTAAATGTCCTAAACCAGACGGTTCTACTTCAACGAGAGGAGACGACGCTTTCCCTGCTGATGGGTTTTTTGTTTTTGTTTTTTTAAATAATCGCCAGGTCGTGTCCGGCCGCTTGTTTCGGGCTTTTTTGTTTTTTAGCTTTCAAAGTGCTTGGCGGCCAATTTGTCACATGACTCAGCTGCTCCACTGGCAATCTCATCTCGCTCGCTCGTGAAGACGCTCACGGTCTCGGTGTGAATGAAGTGCTCAGGGCGGGGCAAATCAAACTTAAAGGGCCTTGCAAAAATAGATATTCAAGTGCACATTATTGCTTCATTAAGATGGCGGAAGATAGAAGTAAACTGGCTAAATGTTTATTCTTTGAGCTCTTATTTCTATTTTTCGATTATTGATTGATGATTAACAAGCCACACTTGGCCGACCCCCTCGTCCTTGTGAAAGAGGCTGTGCCGTCGTCATGGTAACAAGCTCAGTGGCCGTGTTTATGCCTCGTCAGTGTTTATCCTTCCAGGCATGAAGCCACACACGCACCGGATTGAGTCTTTAAATCTCACCAGTTAGCTCCCAATTTGATGTTACAATAATTTAAGATTAGAGTTTGTAAAGCCTGCTAACAATGAACCCAAAAAACTACACTGTAAAAAAAACTAACAAACAAACAAACAGTAGGTTCATTAGTATATTTTGTTTATGCCAAAAGAAACATGTATTTTACAAAGTCATATTATATATTATATATTACAAATGAGAATATTATATATATAATATTATATCCAGTAAAACTATGTGAATATAAATGTTAAACTAAATTTATTATGGTCATTTTAAATGTATATACTGTAAACATATACAGTATGCATGTTGGTCACCATTCAAATGCACAACAAAAAGCATGTCAATCAGATTCCAATGAGGTCAACGTAAATGAAATTGCAAACTGTCTCTATTTTGACCTTAAGTTTAGATACCATTACTGACACTCTAAATTTTAATGTGATCCAAAAAAAATGTCCTGTGCTTAAAGAATCTCATCTCCCGATTGTGTCCTCTAGTAGAAAATGTCATGTAGACTTTTTACAATTTTGAAGGGTTCAAACTCAAAAGCAAATCTTCATTTTTTTTTTCTGCTTCCAGTTTAAACTGCTAATATTTTCCATTTTCTAATTTAAGTTATTATGAATAAAGCAATTATTGGGTTAATCTGAAAAATATATATATAGTGAAAAAGTCTTTCAAAGACTCAAGCATGACTATAAAATATGCAACCACATGATCCATCATCAGGCAGACTGCAAAAATGAACCTCGAAGCGCCGAGCGTGTAAACGCATTCTTTGTGTGGAATGTAAATAAAAAGGTGCACATTGTCACACTGTGAACGTGCGGTCAAAGGTGGTTTGACTGGATCACACTGGTGACAAGCAATAAGAGTTGAGCGGTGTATTGCATTTCGGAGACTTACATCCTCATTGGTGGTCTGGTTGAGCGAGATCAGGTAAGTGTGGAAGCCGGTCAGGCCAACCACTGACCACAGCGTGAAAAAACACACCAGCACCTCCAGCACGGTGAGATTTGAGTTAAGGAAATAGTAACAGATGATTTGTGCCTGACACTCAAACAGCGCGCGCAGTCAGGGACAACAAAATGGCCGAGTGGTTGCGTAATATGATTAACGGCAGCAATGGTCAACAAAAAGCACATCTAGGTGAGGTCATAACCGAGATAATTCCTTTCTGAGGCTCCAATGGTCAAATAGCCATAAATTCAGACGTGGCATTAAATGAAAAGACTATTTTATTGGATACGTTGAATGAGTTGACATGGCTGTTGTGTTGCTTTTCTGGTGTGCCCGCATTGGCCATCCGGGGACAGAATGAAGTCAGACAGACGGATATAGAGAAAATGACTGTGACTCACATTCTCACGACTGCACTGTTTGCGTTAAACTCGTTGCTTAAAAAGCTAACGTAGCGCAACATAGATGATGTTTACTGTTAGCATTAAGCTAGCAGACTGGAACACAAATGTATGTGTTTTAGAAACACAAGGTGTATTTTTCTTTGTTAATGTTTAGTTTTGACAGTAAACTTTAATTCAGAGTGGCAATGAAGAGCTACTTTTTGCTATATTGTTCACTTTTTGCCAAAATGCTGCTTCCTGTGAAGAGCGTTGAGTTTAAGTCACATACTAGGATATCAAATCTGTTTAAGTCAGTCATCTGAAGGCATCACCGTATACTGGTTGCATTTGAGTATTTTGTAGCCACAACTTGATATTTTGTGCACATATTACATCTACAGTGCAGCCACAATTTAAAACAAAAAAATGTCCCCATGTTCCTGCATGGCCTCTGCAGTATTTCTACTGCAGTAATTTTTAAAAGGATATGTTCCGGGTGTTTCCTTCAAAGCACTCAAAAAGCCATCATCCACTGAACCTGTAAACAGAGCAACACACAGAAGTGAAACTTTTTCTGCACTTGACTGCTGATTTTGTTAAGTCGACTGAAACTACAGCAAAAAGGAGAAAAACAAAAGTTGTCCTCGTGCATCATCTACGTGGGGTTAAAAAAAAAAGAAGCATATAGCTTGAGTGAAAAATCTGTCACATGCACATCATGCTATGCCTCAAGGCCCGGCCGGCCTCAGGAGATCTTATTTAGGTCATAGCGCGCGTGTTTATCAGTAAAGCTCGCCCTTCTCGTCTTGTCACATTCCTTCTTACTTGAATACGCCTCCTCCTCCCTCACAGCAGGATACTCACGCATGACCACGTGGACGATGTCAAAGGTGAAGATGTAAATGGTGAGCAGCGAGAGCGAGAGCGTGAACAAGTAGAAGTAGCGGTAGTTCCTCTTGCCCACGCAGTTGCCCACCCACGGGCAGTGGTGATCAAAACGGTCTGAGGGGGACACAGATCAAAACGACGGTGAAGATGCGGAATGCGTATCAGACAGTTTTTGGCCAATCAAAGGACGTGGTAGTTAAAAATACTTTCAAATCAGCCGCTCCTTCAAAGATGGCCTTGTGAGCTGCTGACTGGAAACTGTCCGTCTATATTTAGTGTTCATTTCCTTTTTCCTTTTCTCCTCTTCTGTGATTATTAAGAGACCCACATGGACAAGAGAAGAAAATACACTGTATGTTTTTATAAACTAAAATATTATGGGGTACTATATTTTTTCTCTTTAAAATTAGGGCTGATCAATTCATCAAATATATATATATATATATATATATATATATATATATATATATATATATATATATATATATATATATATATGTATATATATATTTTTTTATATATATAAATATATTTCTTTATTTTTAAGATATTAGAATTTTTTTATACTGTATACAAATTATATAAAGCTGAAGCGATAAAGCCACAAATTGAATTTGGATTAGTTTATAATCTGATTTATGATTTATTGATTGATGTTGACTCTGCAATTGTTTGGTAGAATTTTGTGAAGTTGTCATCTTGAATGAAAACATCATCCAAGTTGGGCTCTGAACTCAAAACTCTCTTACAGAAAGTCTACACTTCAATCAATCTTGATGTTTTCTTTTTCAGTCCAAATCATAAACTCTTCATTGGCCCAACATTCGTGTCGGGGTGGGCTCTCAAAACAATTGATGGCAAACGAGAGGCAAATGTTGCGCCCGAGGTATGAGACGAGATTAGTGTAGCGAGCAGCAGGTACCGGGCGCTGCAGTTAGTCGGAGATAAGCTTCATTTGCAGACGCTCGGGTTTCAGAGGGTGTCGACATCCATGATGGTTTTATAGCACAGGATGAGTTCGCCTTTCATTCCTCTGCCAAGAAGGCTTTTATTGCAGCAAAGCTACAAGGCGGACTAAAATGAAAGGAAGGCTCCATGGAAGGCAAAGCAAAAATTATTTGACTAGCAACAATCGTTGTTATTAATGATGACATTTTGACTCATCGAGAGGCTAATTTGCGTTTGAAATGTTGAAGTGTAATTATGAAGGTAGTTTTGATTTTAAGTGGAAAATGGAGACTCGAGCTGAGATAATAATTGTCAAGATCTACGTCTTTAGAAACACACATGCAAATTCTGAAATGCAATAACATTAGCATATCTTGCTTATCCCCATGTTTTAAATATCTGCAGCATCAGACATTCAGGTCTAAATGTATATTCATACTTATATGAATTGGCAGTTCAAAATTAACGTATTTAATGATGTCATTTTAATGGCTGCTTACAATTGTGTTTAGAATTTGTATTTCCTTATAACACTACATAACATCGAAATACAACATGAAGCAATTTACTGAAACAAGATATGCCTTTTCTAAATATTTGAAAATAAAATAGATGAGAGAGAGAGAGAGAGAAGCCTAACAGGAGTATAAATGGGAAGTTACTAAGATGACCATAAATGAGTAACATCATGACTTGTTTTGAGATTTTCACTGGTTAACACTTTAAATGAGAGTTGAGAAAGTTAAAAATGGATCGCTTGCACACTTAATAACAGTTTTATGATAGAGACAGCCCTGACCTGAAGCGTAGTAATCATATTTTTATTATTTCCTAAAGGGTCAATAACTATTTATTAAAAAGGTATGCATCATTTTAATTTGCAATAAACTGCTTAGACTTCCACTCTTGAAGGCTCAAGAATAATATTGCCGTTAAGTTGAGTTGTGCAGTTTGAAAAGAGATGAGCAAATGTTTCCTCAAGAGAACATTTTGGTGGTCAAGTACTGTAAATAGACACTTTGTATACAGATTTGCAAAGATAAGTGAATTGAATTAGTGGTAAGAATGTAGAAGATGACAATTTTTTTTTTTTTATCTGTCTCTTATCCATTTATACAAACAACACCCGTTGAATATACTCAATAAAATGGAGACGAAATGAAAATCGACTTTGATACAAAAGCCTCCTTTGTCCACTGTGCTTCTGTTTGTTTAAAAAAAGGCACTCATGATTCAAGCAATAAACCGAATCACAATTTCGTAGTTTTTGTGTGCCGGATAAGGTCGCTTTGTGTTTTCGTCAATCTTTTTATAAAGCTCTCAATTGAAGTCACCGCCGTGAAAGCAAAAAAGGACGCCGGAGATCACCGCTGGCTATTTTTCGCCACACTTTGATCAAAAGCAACGAGTCCTAACATCAATCTCAGTAAAAATAAACCACTTCAATGACGCGGATCAGCTGACGCTTACCGACGCAGTTGTCGCAGATGCTGCAGTGGGACGCTCGCGGCGGCCGGAAGATCTTGCACGTGTAGCAGTACTTGAGCTTGACGATCTGATTGTTGATCTCAACGTTGCGGATTCGAGGAGGCGGTCGCTGCCCGCTGGGGACGTTGCCGTTGGCGGCCTCTGCACAAAAAAAAAAAAAATGGCATCATTTGAGCATGACAACTACAGTGGTGCCTCGGTGTCAGAAATTCATTTGTCGGGATGTAACGATAACGGCAATAGCGTCGTCGTGTCATGATATTAAAAGCAGCACATCTGTTAAAAAAAGTCAGGTTGATTTCAGTCGGTGCAGTTCTAGCACCTTCTGGTAGATAGTTTTCTACTGCAGTTTAATTTTCACAAAGCATGTTTTGGCCCTTTTGTGTTTAAAATCCACATTAACTATCATGTCTGGGTCACGCCAGGGTTAAGTTTGGGTTCATGACCGTGAGGTCAAGTGTCTGTTATGTACTGATGTAACAAGTGTCTCTTTTGAATTGATGCGACAGCATCTAGTTTCAACCGGTTTTAGGCTATGTGATGTTATGTGATGTCAGGATCTTAGTCACAGCCAATCAGATCGATTCGCTGTCTGTAGTAGCGGTCTGAGAAGTGTGTGTGTTTGTCGGATTATTACCACTGTCTCCCTGTGCAACTCTCTTTGTTTCTCATCTAGTCAAGTTTGTTCCACGCCCTCTCAATGTGAATAAATAGTTCAAATCTTATTTGTGTCTGCGCTTTGGAGCCAACCTTCAGCACATGACAATAACTAATAAGTCAATTGTAATCTTAATTAGGTACTTAGGTAATCAGCAGTAAAGTAACGACAGGAAACTTTAAGATTTAGTAACCAGTAACTTAGTTACTTTTTCAGGGTAATTGAGGCAAAAAACAAAACAAAAAATGTGCTCGTACATCATTTTGGAAAACGCATGTGAGCCAAGCATTGCGGCATTGTTCATAATCATCTGCATCCTCCACGAACGGAGCAGTTTTACTCGAGCAATTATCCATCTTGAGCATGTTACAGGAGTGTCGTAGAACGCAGCATCACGGAGGACAAAGCAGCAGAGAATACATGAAGTGATTGAGTCACAGGAAGTGTGCCACTCCCTCCAGGCATCGCATATTCAGAAAGGATGCTACTCCCGGACTCCGTGTTAGCCTTCCCCCTGGGCTCCATGCGCTATCACACTGACAAAGCAGCACGCCTGCACATTCACCAGCAGCTATGCATTCCTCAATTGCATCATCTTCACAAATTTTGAGAATTTTCCCATTTAGGGGAATTCTATAAGTATTGTGGGTGTTACTGTGTATCAAATAAGGTTAGATAAAAATCAGGAACATTTCATGCCACTCTGATCACTTCATAACGTTCTGCTCCATTTCTAAAAAGGGCTAAAAATACAGGAGCTCATCATGAGAATAATTAACGGTGATTTTTATTTTCTGTCATGGGGTGAGCTGAATGAGTCAGTGTGCTGATGAGAGAGTGGGGCGTCGCTTTCCAGCTGTCCCGCCTCAGAGGAGCGAGTGGCTCAGCCTCGCCTTTTAACAGCCATCCCATATCACGAGTCTGCAACCCGCGACTGCTTTTGTGAGGCGAGATGGCTGCTGAAGGACGTTGTGAATCTTTAACGCAGACGAAGACCGAGCACCCTCACGTGCGCCGGTGCAGGAATCCAATAAGGACCCTTGCAGAAATCCTGCTTTGTGGTTTACGTCCCTGGTCGTAAAGAGCAGTCGAGGGTGTGAGGAATAAAATTGCTCAGAGAGATGGGGATTAGGGTTTATTTGTCGAGCATGTCATTACTATATTACAAATACAATTTTGGTTTAGGATGGTAAATATGCCCAGACAGTATCATGATAATGAAAATATTGTTTATGTTTTTTTGTTTGTTTTTTTAAATTTCATTGACAAAATATAATAACTCAAGCACACCCTTTTAAAAGCAATTAACTTTTAATTTTCAGCCATATTGAATATTGGCATTGTAGAAAACAAAAAGAAATACCTGGGATAAATTAAAAAAAAAAAAAAAAAAAAAAAAAACAGACTCTGGCTCTGTTCAGAGCACTTCAATATTAACAGATACAACCACATACCTGTAGCAGATGTGGCAGTGTACAAACAAATGACCTCAGAATGTCTACTTACAGCTGCATACAAGGCTGGAATAACTGTTTAGGAAATATACATTTATTTAGGCTATTTGTATTGCGGCAAAGACTTGGCCTTCACTTGGACAGCATCTTATTCTTTTTTTAATGTAATTTTTTAGGCAAATTATTTTGATTTAGACGTTGACTTTAATGGGGAAATTCGACTTAAGTTGAAATTCGGCTTACATCGCAAGCGAAGGAACGTAACTCGAGGACTCCCTGTACTGTATTTTAAAACTCACCGATCTCCATCTCAATAAACGTGGCCTCCTCTGGAAGAGCGCGAGGAAGGACCCCCGGGTCACTGAAGCTGGTCCTCAGCAGCATGGCCATGACGAAGAGGAAAAGCACAGCGGCGAAGACTGGGATGGCGGCGGACAGGTGGACGGCCAGGTACGGGCACCTACAGTTGAAAAGAGCAGGAGTGGCGCATTAGACCTTTTCCTGCCGTCCAGAAATATGGATCGTAAAAAGGCAGGACAGCACAAGACCATGCATTTCGTCAACTGCTGTTCTGGACATGAGGTCGTAAACTTGTGACAGCAAAAAGTCAGAGCCGGGTATAAATAAGATCACGCCACGCTGCAATCTGCAGGACTGGGGACACATTAGCATAAATCACCCGCCAGTTGAACCTCGATCAATCTACACAAACTGTTCCAGGATGCTGGCCACTTTTTTTTGTGAGTATTTTAACATTCTTAATCAACTGATATTGAAGTGTAAAATGAAGTAGACCACTGTTAATGTATAACTACAAGTTCACTAACATCCCTAGTGTCACAAAAAAAGCTAAAGAAAAAGCAGAACATGCACAACGTTCACCATTGTAAAGAATTTTAAATCAGTACTTTTACTTTCATCAGTCTGCCCACAAGAATCCGTCCTGAAATACAGAGTGCGAGTACTTTATTCCCAATTTTCTAACACCAGCAGCTACAGTGCAAAAAAACTGTGACAACCTCCCAAGTAGATAAAAATCATTTTTCCATAACGTTACATGAATATTGCATTTGTGCCGCATCCTGTACAAGTTGCATTGTGGATGTTCATCAAGGAGCGAAGTGTTGGCTTATGGGCGTGCTAGTGACGACCTGGGGAGAAGAATATGAGAGGATTTTAACGATCGCAGAAATGAATATCTGGCTAGACTAGCGAGTATTAAAAAATGTCATAAAATAGATATGCGGCACAAGAAGATGCTGCACTATCAACAGCATCAATTTGGGACTTTAAAAGACTGGAAAGGTAAAATGCAAAAAATCTGTACTTGTTTAAAGTTTTCAGCATTTAACTACTTTGTTTTGTTTGTTGGTTTTACTGTGAAGTATCACATTCTAAATAAATACTTCATTCATTCATTCGTTTGCAATCACAACTATGGAAAATGTAAAAACCTCACCGTATTTGTGTGGTCCAACAGTCCTGGCCGTCAAATTTGAAAATGTTCTATTCATTAAGGCCATTTCTCATTTTCTTAAATACAACACCTCATGATACAGTTAAAAACCTCTTCATGACAAATAATAAAATCATCGTCACGTCCCCTGTACCATCATTACTCATTATTGACTCACTGTTATCAAGACATTAAACACGTTGCATTTGTGCCGTGCAATATCCCTGTTGCATATATCACATATGGTTGTGTAAATGTTTGGAACCAAAAGGTTTATTGCACTGCATCATAATTAAAAATCTTTCTAATAATGCATTTATGATTCCGCATAATTCATGTAAACACTGAAAGCTGCAGTAGAGCCACGTAAACATATTGTTGGTTGATTTTCTTTGTTAAGACAATTTTGGATAAAAATGTATTGAGCTGATCAACTGAATGCTGTCACCTGCTTGTTGAACACTGGCAGGACAGTAAAACAAAAACACAGTGAGCACATTGAGGCCACTGAGTTGGCAAGCTCACATCCAGACACTCATATGCAGACTTGCCAGTGTCACCCATCCAGGCCCCGCCTCTTTAAGGCCCATATTGAACATACAGACAATACAGTACATACAGTGTTACTTTCTATACATTTAAATGGTGTGTTTTGGTGTGAGCGGGATCATGTAAAAAAATGTGAACATCGAGTCTACACGCCCGTGTTCCGATGCCAGATTTCTGAGATTTAAAAAGATGCGTGTTCAAACTTGACTTTTTTTAAACAACTGTATATTGCAGATTTTCTTCTACTGCGGTTGGGTCTGGAATGTGTTCCCTGCAATAAACAAAGGTTCACTGAAAGGCCATTAAAATAAGCTGATAGTCAGAAAACCGCAACCGAAAATCAAAATCCACTAGTTCGTGCTGATTAACAAGTTATGTCAGAATACTTTTAACACAGTAAACACACCTGCACAACTGGTCTGATCCGTCTCCATTTCCCCACGATAGGAAACAAGCCGCAGAGTTCAAACATATTGCAAGTCATTTCCTCTGGACCGAGCATCTAAATGCCACATGGGCCATTTGTCAGAAGCGGCCAATTGATGAAGTGTCATGCCCGGAGTTGACTGGTGGCCATTGGAGTCACACGCGATCATCCATTCCCATCATCCATGCGCTTCCTGACCGGCCGCGAATGCTTCCTGGGCAGTCGAGGAGCAAGCTGATGATGCTACAGTGACACTGTGAGGTCATCACTCATTTAGTGAGCAGGGGGGGGAACAAACCTGAACTTAATCACCCGCTCAATACCTGAGGGGGGATGATTTCATCTGCAAGGCTTATTGATCCGATCACCGGTGAATCTTCTTCCACGCTCGTCTTGCGGATGTATTTCACCAATTTATTAAAGTGCGTGTTCAGGGCTTAGTTTTCGTCTTTAGTGACAAATCAATACCGAAAATTACTTGCAATGAGTCATTTTAACATACAAGCTTGAACACGCGTCACATCACAAATATGTTTCACCGGTTGTTGTTTTTTTACATTAGATTAATTTGCAAGTTAAAAGAAATCGCCAACAGTAACCACTGAACCAATTTGACACGCTTCCGACAACGGTGTAATCAAAAACAAGTATGGAAAATGAGGCTTCAAAATGGCAAATCAAGTCATTGTCTCCGCTCTCAAATCTCGTGTCCAACATGGATGCTACTTTGTCACGCATCCTTATGCCTACACATGACCTGGCTGAAATAGAACAACGAGGCGTTTTAAAGCGTCCACGTCTGCCCACTCAACTGTACGTTGCCGGATAACCGCTAATACAAACCAAGGCTTGTTTTCCCATAATGGCACGGATATTGATTTGGGCATGCGCAAGTTAAAAAAAACAAAAACAAAACTCCCCCCCCCTGTTTTGACCTAAATTATACCAATTGTTCCAAAGTTAAAGAAGTAAAGATTGTTTCTTAGTTAATGCAGACAATCCTAATAATGTTTGCTTACTTAATTTTTGATGATTTGATGATTTAAAAAAAAAAAAAAAAAAAAAAAAAAAACAGCTTTTAAAAAATAAAATGGCATGACCTTGGTGGCATTATGGGAAAATGCTATGTTTTTAGCATTTAGCCAACAAGTACATTCAAACATATTTGCCAGCTCCTTAGAATGAGTTGGCAAATATGAACAAACAAGTTTGTAAACTGATTCAAACGTATTTAAATACATTCAAATGAGTTTGCAATTATGTTTGATCGAGTACGTTCGAACGAGTTTGCCAGTCAAACATGTTTTCTCCACATCGGCAGTTCCACGCTTCCGTAACAAACTACTTTGGCTACTTATTAGTTGATGCTTGGATTACACATCAACACCCACACACAAACAGAACTTCTAATGCTAATTTGGACCTATTCTCCATTTACAGTGTGTCTACCTACCATATATTTTTTCAAGCAATGTTTTGAACTTTGTATATGGTCCGTATGACATAATAGCGTCTTATTAAGATAATGGATGCCCCTTTACTGAAAATCCTGCAATCAACTGTTTATATTGCAGCCATTAAAGCCATAATGGACACATCATGCTCCTTCCTTCCTTCCACGTGTTTGTCTGATTGTGGTTAGGGTGTGTCCACCAAGGACTTTGGTCATACAGTTCTCTTTGCAAACAAAACATAAAACCCCACAAAATAAGATAGAAAATGAGGTAGGATATCAGTAATTAAAACCACTCAGTGAACCAAGGTTGAAAACACATTGTCACACCGCAGTGGCTCATAAACCTTTATTACTTTCATCATTGCAAGCTGTGGCCGCTTTGCCAGAGTCATGCATGCAACGTGATACATAATGCAACTGGCTGTGCCGGCACATGCACTGCGGGGCCGAGAGTCTGACACAACGGCATCATATAAACATCTGGACACTCTGACTGCCTGCTTCTTTTCTAGGGCAGAGGCTGGAATTGAAAAAAAAAAAAAATAGCTCTACTGTCCCTTCGCAAACGCACCTTGGTAAATATGTGATGAGAGCGGAGCTTTTTGTACTCGCAGCAGCTAAAACCTCACACAACCTTTGCTGTTTCATTGAAATATACCAATTTTGAAGCGACAATTAGGTGTCTGTTAGCTTGAGCTTTTTGAACAATCATTCAGCTGAACAAAAAAACGTGCAGCAAAGACTCTTTAACTTCAGCTAAGAGCGCTAAACTTAGCTCCTTCCCAATATACAGTACAATGATCTCAACAACAGTCAAAATATATCACTTTAGGATACTTCCTTGACACCAATTACTACCTTCCTACAGTAAATAATTGAGGGCATGATCCACAGGAAGAAAAAAAAAAGAATTCATGAATATGGACCGTGATACAGTAAGAATGGACATTCAACTAATTTCCTTGATTGATAACAATAGCTATTTTCTTTCTTTTTCTGTAGCTGAACTGCTAATATCTAACGTCATAGTTGTTCTTTAGTAATATGGGTGCATTTCATTGACAATTGTAACTATTTCTGGGACCGAAGATATATTTTTCAGGGAGATGGATTTCTACTAAGCAAGTCATACTCAGTACTAAAGCTTTTCACATTTTTCTTCCTGCATCACAGGGTTCCTTCTGCCAAGATCAAGATACAAGGGAAACCCAAACAAGAGAAGAGATCGCTAAACATGAAGACGAGATATACATAAAAAAAAAAAAAAAAAGGCTCAAATCTACTTGCAAGCTTGGTGGTACTTTGTATCAATGGGTAATCATAAGTCTGAGCGAACAAAGACCACGTGCGGGGTTCCACAAGGGTCCATTCTCGGACCACTTTTATTTAATATCTACATGTTGCCCCTAGCTCAGATTATGAAGCACCACATCTGAAATCATATCATACCTACGTATGCTGATGACACGGAACTTTACAATTCAGTGTCACCACATACTGTAACCTTTACATTCATTCAGTGTATTCATCAAATCAATGAGTGAATGGTCCAGAACTTTCGCCAGTCAATCCAGATGAGACAGATGTAATTGTATGAAAGGTCGCTCACCTTTGACTCCATGTCAATCAAGTCAGAATTATTGATTCAGACCTGAATTTTAGCCACTTAAAAGCTATTACTAAATCCCTATTAACACCTGAAAAACATTGAATGAAGGGTTCTATGTCTCAGCACGACAAAGAAAAACGTGTTTGTGCTTTTATTTTCAGTAGGCTAGACTACTGTGATGTTGTCCTTACAGGTCTTTTAAAAAAAAAAAAAAAATCTGACAGCTGCAGCTGTTTCCGAAGAGCTGCCGCCAGTCAATATTCCTAAACACTCGTCAACTGGGGTGGGGTGTAGATAGATATTCCCGGTCACAAAACATGCTTCACTCCAAAAAATAAAACCATAATAATAATAATAATAATAATTAGGCTTCCGTTTGTTTGTTTTCAAAGTATCCGTGCGGCCTGGTACCAAGTGGCCTTTGGAACGGTGGTTGGGGATCAGTGCTTTAGGCTAGTGCACTTCATGATACATCAAATGCTTCAAGACATACACTAATTAATTGACATTCAATTCTCCAAAATAATCCCTTCACAACTGTGAAGAATCAAATAATCAATACTGTGCCCAACCCTTGTGTAGAACTGCTCTGCCTCAAAGCCAATCCTTGCCTTTGAAAAGGTTTGTTCGTAAAAGACAGGATCCAAATAAAGCAGCTTCTGAATTGGTACGTTCATGGCTCTTTGGAACTAGTCAAAGACGGGTGAAATATCTGATGCTGTGAACTTCATACTGGCAGTTCATCCATCTCGCAACTATCTTCGCACGAAGACGTCCTCCAAAACTCTTTGAAAAGCTAATCCAGAGTACATGAAAGTGGGTAGTCTGAAGCTAGAGAGGATACAATCTGTTCTCCCGGTTTAAATCCATCTCGCTGGTTATGTAACATTTAAATACCATATAAGAGCGATAAAACATGCGAGGCGGGGTCATTGGAATTTTTCGAGGATTAAAAATAGGATTAGAGCGGTTGCATCATAAGAATAATGATCAGTTAATATGAACCACATTGAAAAAAAGAAATAGTAAGTGTTCTTTGCAGTATGGAAAGCTGGGATCAATTAAAAAAATAAAATAAATCATATACAAAGTGATTAAAAAAAAAAAATACAAATAAAACCTCCAAAGGAAATCAGCGACCAAGCTTGTTGGAGATGTGTGTCGGATAAATGGAGCATGGAGTCTGAAGGGAGCATTAATCAAGTTAGTGCGAAATTAGCCAAGCCTGGCCGCCGCTTTCCTATTGGCCGGCCAGGAGACAGGGTGGGGTCGGATGCTGAGAGAAGCTCCGGTGTCTGTTACAAGATCCGCAGCCTCCCTGCGGGCTCGGCTCGGAATGCCTCATCCTCCTCCTCTTCATTTTTCCTCATGCAACACACCCTGAGTGGACAGCCGGACACACCAAGAGCTTCCGCTCAGTGACATTTATGCACACGCACGTAAGGTGACCGCAGAAAAAGAATGTGCGCCCTGACATATGCTCAGTCATCAAACATATGACGCATGCTCCTGTTGCTTGATCCGTCTGCCAAAAGCTGTATGTGGTCATCAACATGCATGCATGCTTATCCAAATTTATTTTTCATAACCTTCGTTGGTGCATGTGTTTGTTTGGTATATTACAATATGAGAAGTAATATGGTTTCATCATTTGGTTAGTGACCTAACAGCGTAATGGTTCAATCAAATACGGTACGCATTTGTGTGAGACTACCGTTTTCAAAATTTAGACAAGAAATGTTCGCTCTGACGTTTCCGTTAAGAGGTCAAATTGTAAATAAAAATAGATGCTACAATGGGGTCATTTAAATGGCAAAACTGATGGATCCGATTTGCAAGTAAGTATGAAATTTGTGACTATGCGAGTTTCTTGAAACGTGACATCAGTAATCGGCCAAAGAAAAAGGATCGCCATAATGCCAGAGGATATAAAACTAAAGCATTTAAAGCCCACAAGAGCTGCAAAGAAATCAATTCATCCCAGAAAGCAAACAAACAACCTGGACGCACCTTCCCGTTTTGTTTATCCGTTGCAAATAGCTCAATTGAGTTTGTGTACCCAGCCACAATTTAACACTAACTAAAGCGAGGTTCCCTTACAAGCACAGCTGCTGACAAAAGCGAGACGACGGCTCGCCTGCAGTTGGATCAAAGCCACGCAGGAGGACACTGTCTGCTCTGTTCTACTGTCCTTGGCCCAGTGGGGCTCTTGGCTCGATTTTGCACACAATATGTCGATTTTTGCATTGCAAGACATCTCTGAACTCGATGACACTTGTGTTGCCCAATAAATCCACCTTGAATGATAACATACAGTACTGTAAAATCTAAATACAGTGGTGCCTTCAAAAACAACTGATCAGATCGAGATATCAACCAACATTCGGCTGTTTTGTTTTTTTTTGTTTTGCTTTGACTTGTGAGCACAAACTAGAGATATGAGTTTTGCAAATAGTGAACAATTTTACAAAAATGTTTAATACCACTCCCTTTTTTTTATTTTATTTTATTGTCTATCTAGACATAACATGAGGAAAGTGACACAGTCCGCTATATTAATGCCTTTGGTGCACTATAGCTAAATGCTAATGCTAACACATAACAGCAACTGCATAAAAAGACCCTTCAATGCAACTAATATTTGAAGACAAACAGTGGAGCAACAAATTCAAACATTTAAATGAAGAGTAATCAGTCATCCATCCATTTTCTTAATTAACCGCTTGCTCCTCACAAGTGTCGCGGGGGTGCTGGAGCCTATCCCAGTCGGATTCAGGCAGTAGGCGGGCTACACCCTGACCTGGCTGCCAGCCAATCGCAGGGCAAAAACAACCATCCACACACACAAGCTCACCTAGGGACAATTTGGGGCGCCCAATTAACCTGCCAAGCATGTCTTTGGAATGTGGGAGGAGACCGGAGTACCCGAAGAAGACCCACACGGGCACGGGGAGAACATGCAAACTCTACCCAGCAAGGCCGGAGCCTGGACTCGATCTTGCGTCCTCAGTACTTGGAGGCGGACGTGCTCACCACTCAACCACCGTGCCGCCCAGTAATCAGTCATATTTACTTTATATCCTGTGCAAGGAGTTGAATGGAAGTGAGATGACTATACTGTATACTGTAGCCGACAGACATCCATGTACAGTACAGTATATCCATAAAGAAATGAACCGATAAAGTATCTCACACACAAAAAAAATGAGAAATCCGTTAAAGGTTAAACTCAATAGACGACTCGAGCCTCCTTTTAAAAGTGATCAAGAGTCTCTGCGGTCCTGATGCCCTCTGGCAGGCTGTTGCAGATGTGCGGACCATCACGGCTGAATGCAGCCTCCATATAAGTTTTTGTTGTGGCTCTGGGAACAGTGATAAGGCCTGTGCCAGATGACTTCAGGGACCATGAGGAATGATATGACAAAAAGCATATCAGATAGATGTGATGTGGCCCAAAACTGTTACGATATTTAAAAACGAGTAAAAATAACCTGGGTTTACAGACTGTTTGTTTCATCGAAGGATTCAAAAGAAGAATTGGCCTTTCTGTTCACAAACTTGGACGTTTAGTTTACATAATGTGTCTCATTCTTTTTCGGGGAGGTGGGTGAAATCTAAGAATCCAGCTGATAACCACACATCTTTTTAAAGACAACAATGCATTCTGCTATGTTTGAAGAATATTATCATTCAACTTTCTTTGGATGAAGAAGAAATATTCAAATAAAAGTCAAGACTTTCCATCTCACAGGAAGGCGATTAAATATTTAACACTTCAAAGAGAGCGCTCAGCCTGAAAACCTTCAGTAAAGCAACTGAATTTGGTCCACATGCACAACAAATCCATTTGTCGTTTGGTGACAAAAAGGAGGAACCCCAAGAAATGAACAAAGAAGCATCTTAACTGATTTGTAAAATAAGAGAAATCCAGCCTAAATCGCTTTTGACCCAACAAAGATAAAGATTTGTAATCACTTGGTTTAACATGTCAAATAACTGCTTCAACCATTTTCGAAGTAGACTGGGGAGCAAACGTCACTCTAACCACACCCCAGACCATATGAAAATCACTCACAATAATCTTTTAGAGCTATATTGGAAGCATATTGAACAGGTTTAACCCTTAAAATTGTCACCCTGAACAGTTTGCTGAGCTGATTGTTGAAGGTTGGGTGGGGGATTCAATCTTACAACACCCCAGAGATATGCATCCATGGCTAATTTTGATCACAAGGGAGGGAAACGCTAAAATTAGGCCCAATTGCCGTTACTGTATACCTTACCCTGCTTCCCTGCTTTAGGACTACCGGCATTCTATATGCACATCTGCACTTTATTGATATATTATGCCAGTATTTGTTGCTCATAACGATATCTTGTTGTTGTTTCTAACCATGTTATTTTGCACAATGAAATATGAATAAATATTGAATATTCTCAGACAAGCTCATGGAATCTGTGCAAAAGTAATGGGCTATTTTGGGTGTAAATAAGAAAACGTTTGCTTATCTAAGTGAAACCCAATTGCTTGTGTATGTCCAAATTGAATTGCTTTGGTGTTTTAGAGATTTGTCAGAGAAATTCCAGAAAGTCACTAAAGTGATTAATTAACCACTTAGGTGACTTGATTGAATTTGGGGGCAAGTAAAATGTGTTTCTTGGAACATTTGCCTCATCTTTGAATCATCACTGGCTCGAACATTTTGGATGTTGGGAGAATGTTCAGATTTAAGGGTGGCTTGAATGGCATGAGACTTACTCGAAGCCGAAGAAGAGGGCGCATGTCCCGATGATGAGGAAGAGGGTCAGGTAGAAGACTCCCTTCTGCCGGGCCATCATCACTCGTCCATCGCAGCAGAAAGTGTTCTTGCCCGGCAGCTTCTCCCATTTCCGCACCTTCCTGCTTATCATCACCGCCGACATGGCGCGTCTTGACGATCACACTTCAGCTTATATTTAAGAAAAAAAAATAATAAATCTAATCAAATGCTGATGTTACTCACTGAGCAACGTGACACATTTCTGCATGTTCTCGGGTAAAAAATAAATAAAAAATAACAAATAAAAAAAGAGAGAGCGACAAGAGAGCTGCAGTCACATTGTCATCAGCAGTGTTGATTTCCACTTTGCGGTCTTTTTCTGCGGCAGCTCATTCCCACGACGACGCGAAGAACAACCTCGGCTCCTTCACGCCCTCGCTGGAAGAAGATTAGACATTCATCCACGGGCACTCGCTGCAGATGTTCCCTTCGCCTCTCCACAAATAATAAATCCACCCGTGGAGGAGCGAACCTTGACCCGGCTGACTAGTCCACGCTTGACCAGGCAAGCAGCTTCCCATTGAGGGGAAAAAAACAATATTATTAATTAATTAATTAAATAAATAAAGAGCCCAATCATCAGTAAACGATCACTATCCTCCTCGTAAAAATGTAAGATTAAATACTTCAAATGTGCCGATGTGGAAGCGGAAAATAGCTGCTTTGGTGAGCTGCTTCTCCACCCGCAGGATGTCAGATTCGCTGTTTGAGTCAATGGCAGCAGGAAACACGCCTAGATTGAAGTGGCTCCCCTTAAAGGGGCAGCACAGGTATATACAGTAGTGAATACACATTGCACAGCAACATGAAACAAAGGGCACATGCTAGGCCACATTATTAGGTACACATGCATTAGCTAATCTAATGTGGTATGCCTTTATTGCTGTGTTTCCTAAAACAATGATTGAGCCAAGGCACATATTTAGAAACACTCCCACCAAAACAAAGAAAAATGCTACAAAAGGTTCATGGGTCATTCACAAAATGCAAACATGCAATTATTGCACTTTGCATTGCACTTAAAGTAAATTGTTGTTGTTGTGTTGATCGGTTTTCCTTATTTTGTTTTATCACAGACAACGCATATTTTAAACTAGTAATTATGCACAAAATTTGTGCCTCTCAGCATACATGGCCATTGGCCACCCAGCTGTTATTAAACCTTTTTTTTTTTTAGCCATCGAGAGCAGAGGTTTTCTAACTTTTTACAGCAAGTACTACCTCAAAAAATACTAAGCTTTCCAACTATTGCTACATCAAAATACAGTAGTGCAGCCCAAGTGCTCATCAAAAATGATGCAGAAGTTTTAGTTTTAGGCGGTGTCAAAGTAGGTATACTGTAGGCCTATATATAGCCTAGTGACAAAATATGTGATGAATATTTTTCAGTTTTTTTTCTAAAGTAGTGTACGTTTTTTCTTTCTTTTTAAATATATATATATTTTTTTTTAAAATAATAATAATTAGGTGAAACAGGATCATTTCCCGCCGCACGTGGTTGGTGATCACTTATTACTGAGTATGCTCTCTTTTATGCCGCAAATTCCAGGCTTGCTACATGCAGTTGGATTTAAAAGGATGCGTGTTTACTGCAGTGATGTGTCATTTGCAGTAGCTGTAAAGGCTGTATTATTTATTGTAACAGCTGCAGAGTGACTTTAATAGTGAGCCAATGAAAGTTCAATATTTGCTTAGCTCAGTCACACAGCACATTAATGCGTTCTTTCTGAATGCATAATATCTTAAACGACCCAGAGTGTATGGCACAAATCATTTTTGTTTGAAAAACAATACAGGATACTTCTGTCAAGAGTTGTTTTGCTATTCAAGGTTCAAATTGCACACAGCTCAATGTAACTGGTGTTTTCTAATGCTCTTACACTAAGCAATTTAATAGAATGCAGACCTTGTGGTGTTAGAGAACACATGCTAAAAATAGACCATGACACCCCCCTCCGCCAACATTAACTACATGAGCAAATAAAAAGGAAGCTGATCATCCATCCATCCATCCATCCATCCATCCATCCATCTTCTATAGCGCTTGTCCTCAATAAGATCGATACTAAGACTAGCCAATCGCAGGGCACATATAGACAAAGCAACATTCACAAAGACAGTCACACATACTGTACAAAATATGCAATTGGAGTCCCTACTTGTCTAAACACGGTATTCTGGCTAATGTAATATTACTATGTATTAGGGGCCAGCCATTTTGCCTTGTAGGTACTGTCACTTGCTGTCAATTGCAAATTACATCACAGTACATCAGGGCTCAAGTAACAATTAACTGTCACAGTCACGGCTCACCTGTTTTCTGGGTTTGGTCATGTAACGTTTGCAAGCTGGTGCTGCATTCCACGAAAGTAGAAAGTCAGAATTTGTCCCACATGGATTGCACAAGTTATGACCACAAAGTGTTCCAGCTAGTGGAATGTAAACAACAAAGACGGCTGATCTTGATGAACTGGTTTTCGTTTTGATCCTCACAACAATTTAGACTTCCACTCCAGCAAACTTGTCCTGATAATTTGCCTTATTTATATAAATAAAGGAATATTTTTTCTGACATGCATACATTTATATACATACGTATACCTTGTAATACATTTCACCAAATTTCATGCAGGGTGCGCAAATCATGTTGTGTTACGTGAAATTATTTGCAATAACTAAATCAATATAATAAAAAATTACAATAGATACATATACTTTTAGAATCTTGTAAATTATGTGTGCCATTCACGGCCTGTGTCTCAATGGGAGTCGCCATTGTTGTGTGACGTCGACGATTGAATCAGCACAGTGAAGTTGGGGTCGATAGTTACCCTACTTTTCTCCGACTTGGCGACCTTCCTGTTTGAGTGATGTTCCAGTGCGCTTTTCTTGGTCAGCGGTCATAAAACTGTCATTTCCAACGTTTATGGAATGCAGCATGAGTCCTGAGCACTGTGATGTCTTTTCAGTGGACAGCAAGTGACAGTACAAGGAAAATTGCAGCCCCCTGGCCCCGACATGGGTTAAAAACAGGTGAATTTTTCTGCTTAACATACATTTCATAACATAGTATTTAATCAGAATCCTATCTTTGGACTAGTGGGGTGCATAGAACACATTACTCAGTAACACTGAGCTCCACACTCCACAGAGCAAGTGAGCTATTTTGCAACCTCTAGCGGCAATCATGCGCAACTATTTCAAACTACATCTTCTTTTTTTTTTTTTTTTTTCATTTCTCTTTTTTTTAGCAAAATAATTTATCAGAATTTGGTCAATAGTAAATTAAAATAGACCAGAAGCACATTATTTTCACGTTAATTTGACCGTAAAATGAACTGACATTAGTGTTGTTTTGTATAATGCTTACAATTCCGTCGTTCTTAACCGTCCGGCTGGAAACAAGCACCGTGTGTCCCATCTGTCCGCTTTTCGTGTGTTTACATTTATTAGTCGCCTTTTAAAAAATTAAAAAATAAATAACAATAATAATAACGCTCTAAATGCACAGTACCGTATTTTGTTTTTTCCTTGTAAATGGAAGGGGTGCCTTGCCTCCGTGTGTCTCATGACCGTGCACAGAAATTAAGGTAATCTACAGCAAAAGAACGGCTCGAAGTTGTTAGCGGTTAGCATGACTAGTGAGGACATGAGTGATCAATTTAAGTATTTTGTCCCTGTTTTTGGCTAATTTTCAAATCATTCAATCTATTGTACGCAGAGAACACCTCCAGTCCAAAGATTTCCTGGAACGACGTTTATGTATCGTGAAAGAGGATACTGGGACTGTCCTTGTGCCCATTTTAGCTTCATGCTTACTGCAACTAGATGATCTTGATCTACCCTGTTTCAAAGATGTGACAGTTGTTTGGTGCAAGGTAATGAACACTCATTTAATTCAACTGATTAAATTAAAACGCCGCTTCAACTTTGCCTTACATCGTCCACAGCCTTCTGTGATGTCCAAGAAGGAGAGAGGCAGGAGAAAGTGTGATAAGCTAGAAGATGTCCTCCAGGAGTTGTTGGAATGTCATGGAGAAAATTGGACGAAAGAGGTGAGGGAAGATCTGCCTCGCAGCTTCCAGCGGCATGGAGATTTAGTCCTGCTGGGGCACAACTGTTTCTTGCTGCCTGTATGGAAGAAAATGGGTAATGTTGCCAAATTATAGGGTGCTGATAGTGAGCACCAGTTAGATTATTGTTGTTTTTTTTCCCCTCCCTTCTGTTTATTTTAGATCAACAGCTATGGCGTGCCATGGCCAAATGCCTGGGAGCCAAACGACTGGCGAGGATGAATCGAATATCTAGTGATGGCTTCCGATCTCCTCAAGTGACTCTGCTGCTGGGAGAGCAGAGTTGGGTCAAACATGTGGACAACGGCATTACGTGAGTGTCCTTTCCAGTACGTACGTACGCTCAGTAGCTACCCAGAACATTAGGCACACCCTCACAAAATAATGCCATTCAATACAAACCTCCATAATAAAATATATTGAGTATCCTCAAAGCCTAGACACAGAAAATTGACGGCAATGTGGAATTTTTGTATGGGGGTCAGGGTCGTATGAGTCTTACAATGCGCAGCATTGGAAATCAGATTAGAAATCATATTGGAAATGTATTTTGAAAGTCAGTTAGCTTATTGCAAAACATTGTAGATGGGCCAACAAACATTAGCACAGATGTTCTGATAATTATAATCCTTCAAACAACATTTAGAGCACCCCCAAGTGTCATATATGTGTCTTCGAGTATGAAGATGGATATTGTTGCCATCACGAACAATGAGACAGCCATTGTTTATCAACAGGGCCTTGCAACCAGCTTGCACTACAGACTTTAGGTGGGTCACTTCAACGTATTTCATGACAGACACGGATTAAGTAAAAAGAAAGCATTCAAAATCGTACTCACCATCACGCCATTATGATAACTGCAGTTGTAGAAATAGTGAAATGTGCTTAAAAAAATAAATAAAATAAATGAACTCCAAGACACAGTAAAAGGTTGGAAGCTGGAGATCTCATCGCAGGAAATAGACGACCCTAGCTGGTGCTTATATTTTCACCAGTTAATGAGATATGATATGTCGACATTTGGCCATAGGCGTGATGTATTAGGGACACATTATGGCCGTTCTGACTTGCACACATGAGGAGACTATGACCATAAATGTCTGTCAAATTGCAGGTATGAGTTTGACGTCACCAAATGCATGTTTTCTGCTGGAAATATAACAGAGAAGCTCCGGGTTGCTGGATTTGACTGCAGGGGCGAGACAGTGGTTGATTTATATGCGGGTAAGGAAAATGTGTGGTTTGTATAGTTTGATTTTCTATTAAACACCAAATCACGGTTGACATCTTTACTGACTTTTCTGGTTTTGTTCAGCATAGTTTTTTTGTAACCAGCCTACCACTTTCAAGAAAGCAACAAATACAGCATTTACATGACTTGTCTGCTTTGTGCTGTTAGGTATAGGATACTTCACACTTCCGTATCTGGTCCACGCGGGTGCAGCACATGTCCACGCCTGCGAGTGGAACCCACATGCGGTGGAGGCGCTGCGTAAAAACCTAGCGACCAACAGAGTACACGACCGTTGCACAGTTCACCCAGGGGACAAT
The DNA here is from genome assembly GCF_051991245.1 of Festucalex cinctus. Classification (NCBI taxonomy): domain Eukaryota; kingdom Metazoa; phylum Chordata; class Actinopteri; order Syngnathiformes; family Syngnathidae; genus Festucalex; species Festucalex cinctus. Next base: position 799,525 of record NC_135419.1, on the reverse strand, counting down.
AGACAAGTAATGCATTTTGTGTGTGCTCTTCAGCCCCAATAAACAATCACCAGACCAGACATACAGTAGCATTAAGTTGATGAGGAGTTGTAGAAGTAAATGATTTAAACTGTTCTTAATATTATGCAGAAACTACAAGCACAATAATAAAAAAGCCATTATTATCCTAAATGCATCATTTATAAAGGGATAATAATATTATCATACATTTCGTTGGAGCCAAGTGTCATTTCTTCAGTCTACTATGAAAAGATAAAATGTGGGATATTGTATGTGCTCTGTGATTGGCTAAGACCCTAAAGAGGACAAGCACTACATAAAATAGATGGATTTTTTTTAATCAAAGCTCAAAGTACTGTAATATTTCTGTTCCCCTCTCAGGTCCAGCTTTGTGACGTTGCAGACCGGGTGAACTTGGGCCTCATTCCGAGCTCTGAGGACGGCTGGCCAGTCGCCTGTCGCCTGCTGAAGAAAACAACCGGCGGTGTCCTGCACATTCATCAGAACGTCACATCAGCGAACGCCGTGGCCTCGCGCGCAGTGGGTGATACGGACTGCAGCGTATCCGGGAAGAGAGTGGCCAGAGAGGCGTGGCGGGCCTGGGCTGACGCCACGGCCAATCGCATCGCATGTCTTTTGAAGGACCTCACTGCTGCCACGTGGAGTGCAAACATCCAACATATTGAGCATGTGAAGTCATATGCACCCCGCATGCATCATGTTGTGCTGGACTTGGAGTGCAGACCAACCTGAACGGAAATAATAAACACTAAATCCTGCTACTTGGGTTCGAGGTAGTTCAATGACTGCATTATTGGAAACCAAATGTAAACTGATGATACGAGTGCCGAGCACCCGATTCATTTACTCGAATGATCATTGTTCTCCAAAGTAAAAGCAGATTTTTTGTAAATGTCTTACTTTGATTAAAGACAAAAGATAATCAGTTAGCTTCTAAAGAAGAACTACAGAAAATTGATTATCAAAATCGTTGTTGATTAATTTCTCATCAATTAGTCGTCGATTAATTTTTACAACTAATCTCAAGGTGGATAGATTGTGATTCAGATTCAGACAACTTTATTTATCCAACAAGGGGCATTTTATTTGTTGCTTCCCAGTTTGCATACCGGTACTTGGGTGTGTGGAGTGATTCCAAAAACAGACTGTGTTTCTTTGCTCTGTTTTTTCATGATGGCATTGGGAAACAGCATTAAATGATTTTGGCCTAACAGTTCAGAGGTTCAGGCTTTAAATCTCGGCTCTGGCCTTCTTGTGTTGAGTGTGCAATGGTCCCCATGCATGAGTAAAAATATCAGTGTAATATATTTTCTGTGACCAAATGTATTTAAAAAAGCATTAGATCATTTCAACAACAATGTGCCTATTGCGAAGTACAACTGCTTTAATTATTCAGATCAATATTTTGTTGTACTTGGGTGGGTTAGAATTTGAACAAATACAATGTGAAGGAAGGAGTTGTTCTGTGCATATGAATTTAAGGGCCAAGGGTAGAGTGACAGTGGCTAATCAGATTTTGTTGTTGATGGATGTTTTGATGATTCCATTGATGATGGGGAGTGTGATTGACAGTAAAATCACAACAATATTATATGTACTTTTTTTTTTTTTTTTAAGTCCAGGTTGAATGCTGACATCTCGTAGGCACCACACGCCACGGTTGACAAGATTGCATGGAATTGCAACAATTGGCGTTGATTTTTTATTTTCTTATACATAAGCCCAGAATAAAACTGGATATATGCTATAGTGGTATGCTATACTTTCTATGAAGGGAAAAAAAAACACGAGTCACGTTTTTGATAAACACCTTAAAGATTAAAAGTATTGCATTTTAACATTGCTGGTTATTTATTTATTTATGTATTTGTTTATTTATGTATGTATTGATTGATTGATTGATTGATTGATTGAGGCTGTGGGCAACATGTAAAAGGTTTGCGAGCCACTAATGCATAAGTCACCACACTGCTTCCTGTTGCCAGTGGACTGAACGTGCAGTGGAAACGCTTGCAGAGGTGTCCAATCTTTTCCTGTTTGTGTTCACTTGCTAAGCAGCACGCTTGCTCTGCGGTTCTTCTCAGTGGAGTTGGAGGAAGGCGAAGCCTATTATGAACCTACGCTAGTCGAAGGAGCCCAGAGCTTTAAAATTCGCACATGGTAATGTTTTTTTTTTTATTTCATGAATTTTCTTTCGAGAAATACAATTCGTCTTTGTAAACCTTGATGACGTAAACTTGACTTTTCAGCAACAGGTGTATGTGATTACGTGAAACCAGTTCTACGGTATTTTAAACTTTGAACAAACACGTCTTTTTCTTTATAAATTCCATTTTAATTACCAAATGTTGAGAGTAACTTGAATGTGGCTAGTTTGGATAACGTGTCAATTTCGGAGTCTTGTGTTTAGCATCAGTGGCTATTTTTTTTTTTTTTAATTACTTTTGACACAATTATCAGCCAAGTCTTTCTTTTGATCTGTCTGTTAAATGTTGCATGTTTCTCACATCTTTAAAACAACGATATTCCTATTTGAAGGGATATAAAAGCAATCTTGTTTGTTCAGTCTACAGGACATATTGGAAGCTACGCAACTGCGCATGCGCTTTTCCCTCCCTCCCTCTTTTCTGGGTTGACAAGTAGCTTGCAGGTATTTTTCTACCTGATGTTCACTTTGCCTTTCTCTATACCTTCAAACAATTTTACACATGCCTTGTAAAAGTAGCTCATTTTGAGGCAATTAAAATGATCCATGCCCTTTCAGACTGAAAGGTTGATGTTTGTTTTACATGGCTGCTGATCTCTGTATCTTTAGAGGGTGGGAACAGACTGTAGGCCAAGTTGATGTTATTTTTGCTTGCTGTATGCCAAACAACCTTTCAGCAGCACAGAGGCCTCAAAGTATTGCATCCTGCGTTACTTCCTTTTAATCATTTGTCATTTTAAGTAAAGCTAGTTAAGCCAGAATGCTGCCCCGGTTGCTTCCTGAATCCTGGTCACATGACACTCAGAAGACGCTTCTCATTGTCAGAAGTGTTGTGGTTAGACTGTCAGAATTTATTGGGTGTGATGAATACCTAGAGCAGCGATTATTCAAATGATTACACAACACTAAAGGACCTATTTGTATTTTTGTCCATATTTCTCTCAGTGACAGGCACTGCATTTGGTACCTGGGCCTTAAGTGGGTTCATACCTATCATCACCCACCTCTTAATATCAACACTGCCTCATCAAATTAAAGAAACCATCAATGTGGTACAAAAACCCATTGGAACGACATGCAATCATCATACCCACCAGGGATGTTTGTTATTAAATGCATTCATGTGTGCAGATTGTGACAGATGTTCTGACCACCCAGAGGACAGAAAACCGCTTTAGTAATTGTAGGCCAGTACTCTGGACTCGTGAGGTTGAATTTGAAATCAGATTGGTTAAACACATAGTAACATTGCTATTGTACAGTAGTTGAAGTTATAATAGATGCCTGGCATTCCTGATTATGAAGGCCCTGGGCAGATTAGATTGACTGGCAACAGCAGCTGAAATCTGATCAGGGGGAAAAAAAAAAAATCTAACATCTACAAACACACATTGGAGCAGGGAAGCCAAGAGAAACGCTACAAACTGAAGAGAAAACACTGCTGGGAATAAATTTAGTACAATTTGAAGGAACAAATATTGGAAAGTAGCTTGTGAATATCAGTGCTTATGATGGTGTTTAGGCTAGAAGGCCTGGTTAGAAAACTTGCATTTATTTTCTGTACCACTTGCACAACTGCCCAGTAAATAATGCGTTTGTAGATTTAGTTTCCTCTAATTGCTTTTTCAGTATCAGGCTGACTGGATGTAACTCACCTGGATTTGTTTGAGCCACCAACTGTCACCATGCCTCAGCCAATTGACAATATTGATCTGGACTTCCTCGCCGACACCGAGCGGGATTTGATCCTGGAGGTGCTGCGGCGGGACGAGGAACTCAGGCAGGCCGAGGAGCAGCGCATTCGGTAACGAGTTTTGCTTATCACACGTTTCCACATTGTCGAGTTCCGGCGTGTCACTTCAGGGCAGTCCGTTTTTTCCACTAAAGTCAGTACAGCGGAAACTGTGACGATAACACATGCGTTGGATATGTAGGTCTGAACAAGATACAACAAACAATAGAGGGGAATGAGAATATGCTGTATTTTCTGTTAGATGTAATAAGGACACAAATTTATATTTGAGAGGAGACTAAGGGTGGAAATAAAAATGGACTGCTGCAGCAAAGTGGAGACCGCGTGGAGAAAATCCCGCGTTCTCACGGTATAGTGTCTGAGCCCTGCCACGAATAGCGCAAAAAAAAAAAAAAAAGTGATTGACACCTTCTAAAAATACTTCAAATTGCCTGTAAGAGCTTAAATGGTCAATATACTGCAAATTATGGTTACACTGTATTTCAAACGCTCCTACTAACATTACCCATTAAAATGATACAGATGATTTTATTTCAATAATGCAGAAGCTTCACTCACATATCAACGCATACCCGGGAGCGTCTGTTCATCTTCTTTTTTTTTTTCTTTTTTTTTAAGATATCGTGACATTTTTGCCTCTTTCTGGAATCTTCATTTGTAATTTGGAATGAATTGTTGACATCATTGGAGCATGCCACACACAATGTAACCACAGCTATTAAATGTTTGTTTGTTTTTGTTTTAAATGTGTGTTGTCTAACAGATAAACAATCTTTTAAGATTTCAAAAATCCTATGTCTTAAGCTAACACTGCAGGACATGATGCACAATATTAAATTTAAAAAAAAAAATGTGTTGTGGTGTGTTATGTTTTGTACATAGTGATAAGCAGCCATTTTCAACATATCGTACTTCTGTTAATGGTTTGCCATTGATTGATTTTTTTTCTGCCCTAAAATACTTTCAGCCTGATTGCATGTTGTTTGCCCCTTCTTGTGTCGCAGGAAGCTGAAGGCAGAGTTACTAGAAATTAAGAGGAAAGGGGCCAAGCGTGGCAGCAGGAGATACAGTCAGCGGAGTTGCGCCCGATGCCATGCCTCTCTGAGTGTGCTGCTATTCACTTCCAACCATTGTCAGCGCTGCCATCACCTCGTATGCGGCAAATGCAGGGCCAGGCTCCCCGACGGATCCTGGCTGTGCAGCGTGTGTGCCAAAGAGTCGTAAGGGAATGTTTTGATTACGTCCCCACCCCTTTACAAATATTTTAGTCTTAAATTGATGATCCTTAACTCATTCACTGCCATTGACGGAAAAAGACGTCAAATTGTGCATTTTTTTTGCTGGTCTGGCAATTAATGTGTTAACAAAGGTATTACTTGTCTTATAGTGACCTAAGAAAGAGTACAGGCGACTGGTTCTACAATCTGAGGGTCAACCGATTCTCCAGCATGCCTGGCCACGAGCTTGTGAGAAGCAGCCTCAAAAAGAGGCCCATGGGTGAGTGCAGGAAGAGGAAGCGGGTTCCGACTGTTTAACAAGGAATGTCAACAGTGACTGGAATACTGTCCGAGTCAAACAGTGAAAGAGGAAATAGCGCAGCGTGTGATTCACTGACTCTTTGTCTGTCTTTTAAGTGAAAAAGTACGTGACAATGGGAGATGTTCTACTGAAAAATTCGGAATCAAGCCGAGGTCCGCCTGTTCCTGTTCCCAGACAGAAAGTCAACGCCACCAGCAAAGGGTGCAAAACCACTTCCTACTTTACATACACCAAGCACAAAAAGAGGATAATGAGCTTTAAGATTAAATGTCAGTACTATAAACACAATATATTGGCATAATGAGAATCATCCAAGTCTATTTACGCTGACGTCACAAATTATGTGAATTCTTTTTCACAGAAACGCCTGAAAATCAAAGTGTGGAAAAAGTGTGAAATTCTAAATGTGTAGGAGCAATGTGAAAGTTCACCAATATCTATTTTTTCAAGTAATGTATAGTACAATGGACTGTTACAATTGTAAAAGATTATTCCAATGTTTCTCTTGTAGTCCCTCCAGTGAGAACTCGGACTCGACGGCGTCTTTTGAAACGAAAGAGGATGACTTTTTCTATCAAGGTCCTCCCAGTGAGTACTCGGGGTCTGTGGCGTCAACGGCGTCTTCTGAAAGAAAAGGGATTGACGGCCTGTTAAAGCCATCACCAAGTGACACCGAGTCGGCAGATGTCACGAGCAGCAAAAGGGGCACCGAGTCTGGTCGCGTAACCCCTGACCTGCCCAGGTAATAAACTCTCTAGTAGTGCTGATGTTTTATGTCGTGTATTTGGATGCATTTCCAATTGATACGGATTATGATGTTGTCCAGAAGAGCGCTTCTCCCACCTAATTCCAACCAGTCCAATGCTTCCAGTGTGACTCTCCAACCAGATGCTGTCAGCGTTCACAGTTATAGCTCACAAGCTGATGCTGTAAGTGTGCTGTCGTGTTTATATTTCTCTCACATTTCTCACTTTAATTCAATTTAGCTGTTCTGTCCTGATAGAGCCCAGAAATAAAGCAAGCCATTCCAAGCCCAGAGTTTGATGCTGACAAACTCTTCAAGAAAAGCGTCAAACACGTTCAGATTTCTCCAGGTTGGTCTCTTATCGTTTTCCCACAACACAAAGAATTTTGTTTTTAACCCATCGTATTCTTCGTTACAGACGGTGTCAGCGATGGGCAATCTCACTTGTATGCCGTCGCTGGGGAAGTTAACAGACAATTTGTACAAGGTTTGGACACTCATGTAAGTACAATATTTATTTCTTTATTTAATTGTGTGTTTTTTTTACAATATGAAACGTGTCATTAAAACACTTGGGAACTGTCTTGTCACATGCTTTTATCAAAAAAATCTAGTTTTCATGCCGTATCTTTTGTCAAGCTGAAATCCCCCGATTTATTTTTAGGGGCGACTTATTTTCTCAATCAAGTGAGCATTTGTATATCCCACCTCCATATACTACTGGGCCAATGACAAGTCCTGCTTTTGTTACCATGACAATACCAGTATTTAGAGTGGGGGGAGTATCTACTCCTCTTTTAAACAGGAATAGCTGTTTGTCCTTTGTAGGTCACAGAAATAAAGCAGGCCAGTCTAAATCTTGAGTTTGATGTTGAGAAAGACTTCAAGAAAAGTGTAAAACACATTGAGAATCCTCCTGGTAAGCCCAATTTGTCCTAATATTGTTATACCACAATACAGAAAGAATTTGGTTTTAACTTATGTTCATGACAGAATGCGACAAATATGGGCTGGATTTGTATGATCCACGTCAAGCCAACACGTGTGAGATCCCAACGAACACCCAGGGACAATTTGTCCAAACTTTGGACACACATGTAAGTAGAACAGTAATGCACTTCATTAGTGTTGACTTCATCTGTTGGATTGTCTAGTAAAATCTTCAAATTAAAAAAAAAATAATTTGAACTCAAAGGAACGTCTTAGGTGACACTTTTGTTGACATCTGTTCCACTGCATGGATACTTGTTCTGCTCAAAGTAGATCGCCATGCTGTTGACGCTTTTGTGTTTCTTGTACTTAGTCAGTGGGGCTTCCAGGTATGCTTATTAGCTGATATCATCTGGGTGGTCTGGATTGTTTTCTCCTCTTGACTAAATGTGTCTCCTTGAGAAGTGAATGCAAGAAACACTCGTCTTATTCGGACCGATGCATTCAATGTTTTTTGCAGCTTTTACTGGTATTATTTTGGAGTTGAAAAAACAGTTAATTTCAAAGTTAGACAAGTGCAACTGTGCTGAGCCAGTATTAAATAGTGGGTGGGGTGTGCCAGGTTTACCCAATGCCATGTTGTGTGTTGACGATGGAGCTGGGAATGATGCTTTCCTCTTACTCTGTTCATGATGAGCTACTAACACCATTATGATGCCGTCAGGTTTTATTTCTGCCTCAGATTTCTTTATCTACTACTATTTGAACATGATTAGCATTTTTTTCCCTTTGTACTTTAGCTCCCAGAAATAAAGCAGGACATTCCAAAGCCAGAGTTTGATCATGTTGACGAACTCTTCAAGAAGAGCGTCAAAAACGATGAGAATCGTCCTGGTTAGTCTGTTTTTTGTTTTTTTGTGTGCTGCTCGCTCTCCCTCAAAACCGAAAGAATTTGGTCATATTATATCTCATCATGTTCATTCCAGAGTATGTCAATATTGGGATGGATGTTTGTGATCAATCTCACTTATATGAGACCCTGTTGGACTTGAAGAGCCAATTTGTCCCAGGTTTGGATACACAAGTAAGTCAAGTTCCACTTTTGGGCGCTGGCTCTTTCTCATGCAAGTGAGCAACTTTTGATTCCATTAAAGTAGAACAGAGGGCAAAAAAAAAAAGCAAGCAAACGTCTCCATCTACTCCTCTTTGAACATGATTAGCCATTTGTCCTTTTAGATCCCAGAAATAATACAGGCCAGTCCAAGCCCGCAGTTTGATGTTGAGAAACTCTTCAAGAAGAGTGAAATACTTTTGGAGAAACCTCCTGGTATGCTTTTGATCGTCATGCAGTGTTTGTTTGTTTTTTCCCCACAATGCAGAGCGAATTTGGTTGTAACTTATGTTTGTTACAGAATGTGACAAATATGGGCTGGATGTTAGTGATCAACCTGACTCGTATGAGGTGCCAGTGGATGTCAAGAGACAATTTTTCCAAAGTTTGGAAATGCAAGTAAGTTCGAGGGACAACTGTTTCTCATGTGAGTGGCTGCCACGTCACCACTGCTGTTCCAATTGTGAGTCATTACAATGAAGATCGTAGAATTTGTGGGGGGACAAGCTAGAGCCCATAAAGACAGTTTGATGATTTTCTTGGAGGAGGCAGCGCTTCACTATTCCATCTACTCCTCTTTGAACATGATTAGCCGTTTGTCCTTCTAGGTCCCAGAAATAAAGCAAAAGCCAGAATTTGATGTTGAGAGCCTCTCCACGAAGAGTGTAAAACACATTGAGAATCCTCCTGGTAAGCCTCACGTTGTCCTGATAGTCTTTTCCAACAGCGAAGGAAGAACTTGGTTGTAACTCATGTTCATGACAGAATGTGTCAAACATGGGCTGGATATGTTTGATCAACCCGAGTCGAATGAAGTTCCAGTGGCTGTCAAGGGACAATTTGTACCAAGTTTGGATGTGCAAGTAAGTAGATCAGTAATTTCCTTCATTCAGGTATTAAATTCCTCTCATTAATTGACTGTTGAAAGTTTCAAGTGCTCTATTTTATTTGATTCATGAGTTCATCTTGGGTGACAAGTTTGGTGAGCTGTACTCTCTTTTTCCATTGGTAAAAGCAGATACTAGGGGTGCTCTGTTTTTGTGACTGGTCAGTGGTTCTTCCACTTTGCTGCTGTTGTCCATTCTTGTGCAGCCCTCAATCTCTTCTTGAATGTTAAGAAGTACTCTTGTTCTTTCTGATGCATTCAATGAGGCATATTTTTACACTGAAGTAGAAAACCAGCTGAGCCAGTGTTTTTCAACGCAACAGTCCGGTTTACGCAATGCCGTGTTGTTTGTGCGTTGACGGCGGAAATAATGGTTGTCTCGTACTCTTCGTTCATCAGGCGCTATTGTTGTTGTTAAGGTGCTGTCAAAGTAGACTTGAGGTTATTTCTCTCTTGCTTTCCACATTTACTTCTCTTCAAACTTGACTAGCATTTTATCCTTACACTGAAGGTCCCAGAAATTAAGCAGGCCATTCCAAGCCATGAGTTTGATGTTGACAATCTCTACCAGAAGAACGTCAACATTGAGAATACTCCTGGTTAGTCCATTTTGTCCTGCTATTGTTTTTCCTCAATCAAGAGAGATTTTCGTTATAACTCCATCATATTAATTACAGAGCATGACAATGGTGGGCTGGATGTTAATGATGAATCGCACACATATGAGACCCTGGTGGACATAAACAGCCAATTTGAACAAGGTTTTGACACGGAAGTAAGTACGTCTTGTTTTTAGGGGCAGGCTCTTCCATCGAAGCATTAATCCTTAATTGGGAAACACTGCAATAATCCATCGACTCCTCTTTGGTGTGATTAGCCATGTGCCGACTCCTTATAGGTCGCAGAAATAAAGCAAGAGAGTCCAAACACAGAGTTTGATATTGCGAACCTCTTCAAGAAGAGTGTTAAGCACATTGAGAACCTCTTCAAGAAGAGTGGTAAATACCAAGAGAATCCTCCTGGTAAGCCCAATATTGTTGCGATAGTTTTCCCTCACGAAGCAAAAGACAATTTGATTGTAACTCGTGTTCATGACAGAATGTGTCAAATCTGAGCCAGATGAATCTAATGCGATCCCAGTGCCTGCCCCGAGACAATTTCTGCAAGGTTTGAACACGCAAGTAAGTAGATCAGCAATGTGCTTAATTGGTGTTAAATTGCTGTCATGGATTGACCATGAAAAGCTTCAAATTGTCTCGATTAGGTGATCTATTTGATGACATTTTCCATGACTGTATTCTTCTCAAAGTAGCTATTGATGCATACAACAATGAGAGATCTGTTGTCCATTTTTTGGTGCTCCTTTTTTTTTTTTTTTTTTCTAAATGTCTCCTTGAAGTGAATGTAAGAAACGGTTGTTTTATTTTCACCGATGCATTCATTGGTGTTGACCTTAATACCGTTTTGAAACCGAGCTAGCAAATATGTTTAGGCTCTCACTCTTTTGGTAATAAGGAGAAAGTTGGTCTACTTCTGTCTCAGATTTCTCCATCTACTCTTTCTTGAACATGATTGGCCGTGCGTGTCCTTATTAGATCCCAGAAATGACGCAGGCAAGTTCAAGTCCAGAGTTTGATGGTGACAAACTCTTCAAGGAGAGCGTCCAAAACATTGAGAATCCTCCTGGTATGCTTCCTGTTGTCCTGCAATTGTTTCCCCCCACCCTCACTGCAGAGCGAACGTGGTTTCATGTTTATTACAGAATGTGTCAAATATGAGCTGGATGTTTGTGATCAAGCGGGAACGTATGAGGTCATACAGGACGTATATATCCCCTTTGTACAAAGTTTGGACGTGCAAGTAAGTCGGACGTTTCATGTACCTTCTCACAACATAAAACAGTTCCCAGGTGTTTTAATAACATCTGTTATCTATGCTTTAAACAACGTACCTCATGGTTAAAAATACAGTACACTTGGCACACTCTTTGTTCTGATGGTTTCTATCACCGATGCCATGTTACGTGTGTTTGCGTTGGCAACTTTTGTTATGTTAATGAGCAGGTAATTTTCCTTTTTTGTTTTTGTTTGCCTTTCTATGCTGCTGTAGGTCCCAGAAACACAGCAAGAATCTCCCAGCCCTGACTTGGATGTTCAGAAACTTTTCAAGAAGAGCGTCACTCGTACTCAAAATCCTCCTGGTAAGCGTCTCGTTGTCAGTTTTTCCCCCTCATAGTAAGATGGATAATGAGTAACGATCTCTGCACAGTCACGACAGAACGCCTGTCAACGCAAGATTTGCACGAGAATCGGGACACGTTGACGGTGCCGATGGGAAGCAGGAGCCAATCGGTGCCAGATTTAGACATGCAAGTGAGTATTGCCGTTACGCAATCTTTACATGTAAAATAAAAACATGTATTATCATGCGCCTTATTAGAGAATGAACGTCACTGTGTGTAGTAGTGATGTGGTTGTCGATTTATACTTTGATAGGACGATGACGAGGAGGACATTGACAGCTTGGTTAACTCTCATAGAAGTTCCATGGCAAGTTCTGCAACTTCAATGGTATTTTTTTTTTTCATATTTTAATGTAAGCATCGTCTGATCCGTTCTGCTATGTAAAGTGAGTCTTTGTGCTTTTGCTCCGATTCTCTAAGATGGTGCCAAAATTCTGGCTAATAGGGAAGTAGTAACTGGTGCCAAGGAAGTACAATTGTGCTTGACCACCTTTTTTTAAAGATATAAGCCATGACTGTCTTGACTTACGAGCGTGGTTAAGTTTTAGTTAAGGCTTCTTGCTAATCACAGCAGGGCTCTCAGTCCGCATCTCCCATGAGCAGTGGGCGGGTTTATTGTAGTCTGCAGACATGAAAATCTTGAACAGGAATTTCCTAACTGAATCTTATTCTCCCCAGAGCGTGAGCATGATGAGCATTTACAGTGACTCTGGAGACAGTTACAGTGTGGACGTGAGAGGGGAGGTGGTCTTCTCCATGTTCTACGACGAGCCCAACCAGACTCTGCAGGTTTTCATCAAGGAGTGCCGCAAGCTGGCCTTTGGCGACAACCTACGGCACTTTTCCAACCCGTAAATATGACATTTGTTGTCATTTCGTTCCACGAGTGCAACCATGCAAACATTTCGATAAGGCTGCAAAATGTACACTTTTCTTTTTACTTTTTTCCCCTTTTACGTACACAATGTGCGGAGATGAGTGGCCGCTGGCTGTGTTTGCTCTGTTTGAGTGCGCGAGGTGTGCCGCACGGGAAATTCAAAGTCAACAAACACGTGCAGGATTGCAGTCGTGTGAGAGATTTGCAAGGAGAAAACAGAGTTTGTTTCTTCACTTTTTCAGTTACGTCAAATGTTACCTCCTCCCCGACAAATCTCGTCAGAGCAAAAGGAAGACTACGATCAAGAGGCACACCTGCGACCCAGTCTACAAAGAAACATTCAAGGTAATCTTCTTGAGACCAACGCTTCCTGGTCTCTCGGTTTTATTGACGCTTTACCTGGCGGGCCTGCAACTCATTATCGACAAACCGACGGAGGCTTATAGAATGACTGACTGTTGATTTACAGTAGCGCTTGTCAATGTTGACTCGATTCCTGACAGTGCAGTGGAAAATTTATTTGTATTGGCCCACATAACTCAACAACTGAAAAAGACTGTGCAACCACGCATAGTCTTAACGTTGCCTATGCATGGATGTTTTTCCATTATTTGCTGAACAAACTTTACTATTTGCTGTTTTTGTGCTCAGGGCCAAAGCGGTTTTGTTGCCACCTGATAAAAGTTGTTCTTTACTTTAATTGCCACAAGATGGTAGCAAAGTAGAAACCTGCTTTGTGCAGATTTTTGCTAGGTGCGGCATGGCGCCGCCTCTATTCCTCGCAGGGGAATTTCCGTAAGATTGTTATGACGGTAAGCACCTGCTGTTGGCCACGGTTTAGGAGCAGGTGCTTGCATTCAGACTCGTCAAAACTATGCCAGGCCCCACCTCTTATAGGCACACGCGGAACTCTGAGAATAATAAGTAGAGAGGTTTTTGTACGTCTTATGACTGCAATTTTTCTTTTGTGTTTAAATATGTTTACAACTCATTCACTCCCATCCATTTTCACTGAAGCTGGATTTTGACAGATTTTTGCAAGGCCAACAGAATATTTTCTATTGCTATAAAAACATGGAACATACCAAAATAAAAGATTAGAGTCTCTTCCTTTCATCGGGAAGAAAAAGTATATTTGTGTCTGTTTCGGTTTTGCAGCAATTAGCATTAGAATATAGCTACGTTTCATCAATATTCACAGTCCTGGTAAAAAAACAGTCAAAAAGAGCTTGTTGCAACATGGCTGTGGCTGATCTCTTATACTCTGCTGCCACCAACTGGTTGTTGTTTTTTTCTGTAATAACTACCATTGCTTTAAGCCACACCATCGTCAGAAGCTGCATCAAAGCCTTCATTATGCTCTTGCATTAATTTAAAAAAAAACAAAAAAACGTATTTATACGTTTTTTTGTAGTGAAGGACAAAGTATTAAAAAAAAATTGTTTTTAAATGTTTGGGGGTTTGAATAAGTTAAAAGTGTGAATAAATTTGTGTCTTTGAAGTGTATGGACTATTTAAAATTTGTATTGTTGACAAAAGCATTTTCACTGGTGAGGCAGGACTTCATCATCACGAGTGTGTATGTGGCACATGGACAAGCACAAATACCCGACTGTTCACTTCACCTAACAACCAACTATATCTAATATACTTAAAATCATATTTGAAATCAACCCCAAAGGTTCATGCATTCAATTACCAAAGACTGAAACAAGGAACATTTTCGCAATCATTATAGGTTGTTGGTTTTGAACGTAAAATGTAGTAGGTTAGTTTTCGTTTTTAAAAAAGAAAAAGTTGAAGAAACTCGGTGTCAAGGCAGTGTGAGGTAAATAAGCCCCACTGTTATGTCACAATATGGCAAACTTCAGAATGGTTTGCTGACAGATGCATTTTCAGAAAAGGGTAGTTAGTGGAAGACTGACTTGTTTTTGATTTCACACAAACTGTTTAAAAGTCACTTTTCTATCTTGTGTCCCTTTTTTTTTTTTCTTGTCTCCTTCCCCATTAGTACTCCATTCGCCGCAATCAGCTGTTAACTCGAAGCATGCTGATCTCGGTGTGGCATCACGGCCACCTCGGGAGCAACCCTTTCCTCGGAGAGGTGGAGATGGCGCTGGACTGCTACGACCTGGACTCCCCGCAGGAGGAATGCATGGCCCTCATGACAAAAGTAAAAAATGTTTGAAAATCTGCCTTCATCACGGTATGAGGAACTGAGCGTAATCCGTGTAACGTTCTCCAATTTTGAGGCGCCGTGCTGCATCCCAGCGTCCGCTTTCACGCAATTCAAAGGAGAGCTGGTGATCTCCTTGAAGTTTGTCACACCCAAAGGCCCTCGAGTGCAGAAATTCAAAGGTGAACCTACTGAACGAGGAGAGCTGATTTATCCTGAGCTCAAAAATGTTTCTTTCCCCTCCCTCCAGGCAAAAAGGTGGTGGAGGTGGAAGGTGGGGAGCTCCACGTCCTGATTAAGGAGGCAAAGAATTTGATGGCCATGAAGGGAGCAGGAGGCACGTCTGATAGCTTTGTGAAAGGGTGAGACGGAAACGAAGCTCCGAGGCGTTCGGGTGATAGAAAAGAGCCTTTTTCGCTGCGCTTTCGCAGGTATTTGTTCCCATCCAAGTCCAAGACCACCAAGAGAAAGACGCCCATCGTGAAGAAGAACCTGAACCCGCACTACGGCCACACGTTTGTGTACAAGGAGCTGGCGCTGGAGCAGCTGAGGACCATGTGTCTGGAACTGACCGTGTGGGACCGAGAGCCCATGTTGAGCAACCAATTCCTCGGAGGGGTTCGTCTCAGCTCCGGCGAAGGTAAAATGCTGGCTGCAAATCCAACTGGGCGCTTTTGCAGGTGCATCTCCAAAAATTGGAATATCGTGGCTAAGTTACTTGCAAGCTTTTTTGGTTTTGCCTTGGTTTTTTTTGTTTTTTGCACAATTATGAAATGCACTTAACTTATTTCCAAATGCATCAAATTTGATAGTGTAAAAAAAAAACAAAAGCTCTTGTGTATAATCTGCTACTTCTCTTCCATCCCCTGGTGGACACATCTTTCACTACAACAACTAGGACACCATACACGGAACAATCCAAGATAGCCTGCTTCAAATAGTTACAAATTTGCTGAATCAAAGTGATGAAAATTATGATGATTTTTTTTTTCGATTTTCCAGTGAGATTTTCTTAAAAATCTTTGTTAGGCTGAAAAGGCTGTTTTGTTTTGTTTGTTTGTTTGTTTGTTTTTTTGTTTTGCCAGACCGGCACTTATGCTTGCGGTAACATTTATGATACAAATTGAAAAACATGTATACAGAGTTTGTTTGTTTGTTTTTGGTTTTTTGTTGTTTTTGTTAAAGAGTCAAATAAAGGTTTTGGATTCCAAAAATCCTAATTTTCTGTGCATTTTTTCTTGAGTCAGGCATTATAGGGTTTTAAAAGATTTAAATGTCTCTCCCAGTTGAGGTTTATTGTCAAACTTATGAAAATTTGTGTGAAATTTGAGAATCGTCTTCAAATGCACAATGCGTTCCCCGTTTTAGGCACTGTCACAATGGGAAACGAGGACGTGGCGATGGATTCAGTTGGAGAAGAAGTCAGTCTGTGGCAGAAGATGATGCAGTACCCAGACTCTTGGGCAGAGGGCGCTCTTCCACTGCGCACCACCATGAAGAAGAAGAAGGGCAAATGAGGACGCCTGGATCTTTTTGAATTGGGGTGGGGGGGTGATTGGTCAGAAACAAATTGATCACGTATGGTTTATTTTTGCAAGAACAGAAACTCGCCTAGCGACATGTGATGCAGCTGATTGGCTGTGAAAGGACACTCGCCAGTTGCTGCTCAAGTTCTGACATGTTTTGTTTATTTTTTTTTGTTTTTTAGACAAATGTGCCAAAAAGTGCTCCAATTATGGAGCTATTTTTAGACTCACTCACACTTGTATTGTTTTTAACTATGGCTACACAGCTCACAAATATGGTGTCTGTCATCAAGCACTTTGCACTTATCTAAATATTTGACATAACTATTGTTGTTTGCTGTCACTATGATATCAATTTATTTGTGCAAGGCTCATCAAGTCTTGCGGATTGATGAGATTTTTAACTTCTTGTCCCAACTGCCCTGTTAAGCCAATAAATTTTGACCAAACATTACAGATTGTTTTATTTTGTGACATAGTCTATCAGCTGTATGCGTGATGCAAATGAACTGAAAAATAGTGCCTGGCAATAATGGAGTCTTTTTTTTTTTTTTTTTTTTTTTAAAAGGGCGAAGTTTTGTGAAAGTTGTTTTCAGAAGGAAAAAAGCTTTATTTACTTGACCCCAGCCAACTTGCCGGCCTATTTTCCTCTCGATCAAAACCCGACCAGAACTCGTGTCACAGAACACTGTCAGTGCTGATCGCACACACTGGAAGTGAGGATGAAATAGAGATTCATGTAAAAAAAAAAATCTGAACTATCCCTTTAAGTGACAGTAGGAAGCAGTTGTCTTAATAATTTCTTGAAAAGAGGTACCCAATGAAGAATCTACTTAAATACTAAAAGAACTGGTCTTATTTTTATTTTAGTTTTTAAATCAGTGCACGAATGTGAACTAGACGAAAATATCAAATGGGAATGTGCAAATTCTAATATTGCCCAACAATATAACTTTTAAAGAAACAAATAACAAATTGAGGCATTTGGTCTAATGAAACCTGTCGAGATGAAATCGTCATTTGTTTTCACCAGATTTCATGAAATGTCGTCACTTTGAAACAGTTTGACAGTTTGAGAGATGACGTGTTCATGCAAGTATCCGTTCGCTGCATTGGATTGGCGAAACTTTCATGTGGCGGGTGGAAATCTCTGACTGACAAAGCAAAACATGCGCAATAATTAGAATAACAGTAGAATGTTAAATGGAAAACTACTGTTTCTTCTTAACAAAAATAGAGTCAAAGTAAACGTAAAAAAAATGTAACTATAAAGTACTTTGACAGCTACAATTACAATTTATCCCAGAAATAACTGATTGGTAACACAAGTTGAAAAAAAAAAAAAAAGTATTGATATGTTTGGTGTTCTATTTCATGGTGATATAGAAAAGTTAGAAGTCCAACTTTCCTCCTGAGTCCATCCGTGTTTTCTTGTCCCTCCTCCTCATGAGATGACCCCTGTGAGCACGTCACTCTTCCTCTCTGTCCATATGGCAGAAGTCCCGGTGCAGCTCCAGCTTCTCCCGCTCCTCCTCATCCAGCAAGAAGCTGTCAATGTAGGAGAAAAGCTCCTCCGACGCCACGGGGGTGATGAAGCGTTCGCGATCCAGCCCCAGCTTGTCCACCAGCACCATGCTGAAGTATTGCTGGGAAATTCGGAATGTGAGCCTGCGGGGGCAAAACCGTTCAAATCCTTTAATAGGTGCTCGAATGTCACACAAGTGGGATCGAGCGTGGATGCGTGTGATTCAATGAAAGCATTTTCCAGTCTGGAAAATTGAGTCGTGCCTTCGCACAAATTGGACTCCCCACTGGAAAATCGACCGTATACATTTGCCTCGACTTAAGATGAACGAGTGTCTGTTTAGTGTCATTCTGTTCATATTTGGGGAACGTGAGTACAAATATATGAGAGATTGCGAGCGATGTGTACCAATGTTACGAAATAAGTTTCTTGTGTATCCATGGAAACGAAGATACCTCAATTCTTCGACAACTGGCGAGGTCAAATTGTTGTCCTTGATGCGTCCCGTCTCATCCGGCGGCGAGCCGAGCAGCTCGATCAGCGTCACGTGGCGCAGTTGTAATCCGCACTCGGCTTTCTGGGGGCGGGACAAAAGCAGAGAGATCGGTGACCGCTTTTTTTTTTTGGGGGGGGGGGTCAAGTTGTCGTCACTTGTATCATGATGTTTTGCAGCTGGTACTCCGGGTCGGCCATGTCCGGCGCAGACAGGATGAGGAGTCGTCGCTTCTGGAAGAACTGACGCAGCAGAGCCGACGCCGTTTCCACGTTGGACTCGATCGCCATGGCTGGAAAACACACACAAAAAATTTATAGTATTCGCTTTACGTTCAGGCAATTGATTCATTTTTTTTTAAATGTAGTTTTAAGTTGTAATATCACCATTCACCACTAGATGGCAGAGATGGCTTGATCGCTAAAAAAAAAAAAGTAGACATTACTATTTTTTAACATGTTGAAATATTCTTTAAATGGGCTCAAATTCATTAATTAGATTGTATTAATGAATAATTAAATATTTAAAAAAGAGAGTCCAAATTTATAAGTTGTCAGAAAAAAGAGAGACAAAAGCTTGATGGAAAAAATGTCCAAAAAGGAAGATGAAATCAGAAAATTAGCGTAAAATGTCCATGCAACTGCCCCCCCCAAAAAAAGGGCAGAAAATTAATAGCAAAAAAAAATAGTCATAAAAAAAAGAAAAAAAAAGGGGGTGAGAGGCAGAAAATTCTCATATGTCCATAAAATTTCCAAAGATGACAACTTTGAAATAAAGGTAGTAAATAAAAAAAAAAAAGTATGAAAAACAAAGTCAGAAAAATTCTTTTAAAAAAAAAAGGAAGACGAAAGTTTGAAGAAAATGAATCTCTATGTATTCAGTGTCGTCACTAACGCGTTACTTATTTTAATCCGATTGCTTTCTTTCTTTCAATCATTTTTCCAAACCAGTAATCTCATTCAAGTTACTTTCCTCAGCGGCTGTACGTTACGATTGGACACGACCGACCTCGTCACCGAGCAAACGATGGATTCTACTCACGAACGCACTCCGCAGGCCCGTCACTCCAGTTGCGGTCAAGCTGGCAAACCCGACTGGCCACGCCCCTGCGCTCGTAGCCGCCGTCGCAGTTGTACTCGCACACGGCGCCGTAGTTGGTGACGTCGGAGGAGCAGGCGAGGGAGCCGTGCAAAGGCGGAGACAGGGCGGGGCATCTCCTCACTGAAACAGAAGAAACGGAAAGGAAGTCGTTCGTTTTTCTTTTTTCTTTTTTTTTCTTTTTTTTTCAAGAAAGAAAGAAAGAAAAAAAAGGGGAAAAAAAAGAAACGGAAAGGAAGTCGTTCGTTTTTCTTTTTTTTTCTCTCTCTCTTTTTTTTCTTTCTTTTTTTTCTTTTTTTTCAAGAAAGAAAGAAAGAAAAAAAAGGAAAAAAAAAGAAACGGAAAGGAAGTCGTTCGTTTTTTTTTTTTTCTTTCTCTCTTTTTTTTCTTTCTTTTTTTTCTTTTTTTTCAAGAAAGAAAGAAAGAAAAAAAAGGAAGAAAAAAAAGAAACGGAAAGGAAGTCGTTCGTTTTTCTTTTTTTTTTCTCTCTCTCTTTTTTTTCTTTTTTTTCAAGAAAGAAAGAAAGAAAAAAAAGGGAAAAAAAAGAAACGGAAAGGAAGTCGTTCGTTTTTTTTTCTTTCTCTCTTTTTTTTCTTTCTTTTTTTTCTTTTTTTTCAAGAAAGAAAGAAAGAAAAAAAAGGAAGAAAAAAAAGAAACGGAAAGGAAGTCGTTCGTTTTTCTTTTTTTTTCTCTCTCTCTTTTTTTTCTTTCTTTTTTTTCTTTTTTTCAAGAAAGAAAAAGAAAAAAAAGGAAAAAAAAAAGAAACGGAAAGGAAGTCGTTCGGTTTTTTTTTTCGTTTTTTTTCAAGAAAGAAAGAAAGAAAGAAAAAAAAAGGAAAAGAAAAGAAAGGAGATCCAAATTGTATTTTTTTTTTCTGCTGTACTCTCTCGTTTGTTTGTTTGCTTTGCAGTTAATCTAAAAAAGGAACGTGCGTCATCTGCTCACCTTCGACACGGACGATAAACTTGCAGGCGGCTCTGTTTCTGGCTTGGTCGTACACTTTGTAACGAACGATGTTGGCGCCCTCCTTAAAGTCCGTGGCGGGCTGCTGGCCCACGAGGATCACGCTACAAAGACAAGAAAAAAGTCCAACTGCTCTTTCCATATGAAAACGGCGCTCAAGTTGAACGGGGACGTACTCGAGCGTTTTGTCGGCCGTATCCGTGGCAACCGGCGCATCCCACGTCACCCTGGCGGTCAGTTGTCCAGGTTCTGCCACTTTGATTCTGGAGAGCGGGCACCGGATTTTTGGAGCTTCTGTATCTGAAATCAGTTGGAGATCCGCAACACATTTGATGGAAAACGGACCTTGTGGTTGAATTCTTGATTTAGTTCAGACATGAGTCGTGGACCCCCAACTTTCAGAACTTTCAGAACTTTCAGAACCGCAGCTTCACTTCAATGAAACGTGAAGACTGAGTGAGCGCAGCGTCACATTCCATTCGTAGCGTGGGAGGAAAAATGTTTATTTTGGTCAACGTGAGCCACTAGAGAGCTGAGCTTGTGAAAAAAAAAGAAACACGTTACAAGTCAGCAAACGCAAATTGACTTCACATTCAAGCTATCGACTGGAATGAACCTTTAGAATTGACCTTAACTCATTTGCTCCCAATGACGTGTAAATACGTTTTTGTTTTTTTTATGTTTATGTGTCCCGAAGACGTTTTTGTTTTGGGGTTTTTTATGCTAGAGCATACAGAAGGCTTTGATGCAGCCTCTCAACTGCAAAGAACGGTTGCAGAAATGGTAGTTATTACACAAACGGCCAGCAGGTGACAGCAGAGCAAAGGAGATCAACCAGGGCCATGTTGAAAAAAAAGCTCAATTACTTTGAATTTTAAATCGATTTGTGAAAACTGATGAAACTTAGCTCTCTTCTAATGCTAATTACTGCAAAACGGAAACAGATAGAAACATACTTTTTTTTTCCTGATGAAAGAAGAGACTTTAATCTTTCTTTTGATAGGTTCCATGTTTTTATAGCAATTGAATATAATATTCTGTGGGCCTTGCAAAATCAGTCCAAATCCAGTAAAACAGCAAACGGGAGCGAACGGGATTGCGAAATATGAAAATGGCTGCGAGCCAATGAGTTTAATGCTGACAGTAATTGTAACCCTAATCCAGTCCTAACCCAACATCAAGATAGACATTCCTTGATTACATATAATTCGGATAAATATGTGATTTGTGATAGTGTGAAGAAGTTACGTTATTTGTAATACAGATTGAATTGTTAGCAATCTGTGTTTTTGTTTCCAAAGTATCTGTTATGTGTCCCGCGACTTAAGTAAGTAGATTTGTGTGACAGTGTGACGAGTACCTGAACAAATGGGCTGCAACCCGCTCCACGTCCCCCCGTGCTGACACGTGCGGGAGTGCTCGCCCTCGATGCGATGGCCGGGGGTGCAGGTGAAGTCGCACCTGGAGTCCACCACGAAGCCCTGAGTGCACGTGTAGCGGCCGTGCGGGATGAGGGCCAACACGCTGCATCGCATCTCTGCACGAAATGGGAAGATCGCTTTCTGATTGTGTCCGCGTCAAACGTGTTGTGTTGATGTTTCGTGATCTCCGTTTGAAGTGCTTCGCCGCCATATTTTGGTATCTATAAGCAATTATGATTATGGCAGGGCATCGACGTATCCCCCCCGCGATGAACTGTGATCTTTTTTGGCACTCACTGCGGCAGACGGCGGTCCCCGACCAGCGGCGGTTGCCGAGACACTGGATGGAGTTTCGGCCGATCAGGCGGTAGCCTCGCTCGCAGCTCATGTTGCAGCGGGTGCCCTGGGTGGTCCGGTACGCTCGGCCATGGGGGGAGTGGCAGGACAGCTCCCCGTGGACGAGGCGCGGCGAGTGACACCAGTGAAGTTCTGATGGCAAACGGAGGCCATATGTAATGTGCGCATGGACAAGATGTACATGCTAACGTGTAGCACAGGTCACATTTTTATTTACGTCAACCCCAAATACAGTAATAATAAAATAAAGTCTAAATATGGTATTCTGATCATGTTTGTGGAATATGAACAGCAAAATCCATCCATTTGTGTCCATCCTCGGGGGCGGCCATTCGTGAGGTTCCCCAACGGCCATGTCATTTTTTTTTTTAATGCTGTTATTGGTGAAAATGCACATTTACAATGAAAACAAACATTCTAAATTGGTATTAGTACATTGTTATACTTGTGTACATAATTTCCATACATACTGGTGTAGTCTAGGCGAAGATCATCCTCGTCCTCGGCAACGTCATCGTAGCCGCCGTCCTCTGTTGTCCCAAACACAACTGGAACATGGAAAACTGGAAGACAAAAACAAAAAAGCCTCATGGAAGTGAGTAAAAATGTTCCCAGGGCCAACGAATGTTCTTTGACAGAAACACTTTTGGAACTGTTAACTGACGATTCTCGGCCACACAAACTTCCTTTGGCAAAAGCTTCATAACATTCCAGCATTCGCACATATGGAATTGCTATCAGTGATGTTTCTGAAACATTTCAACACAAGATGAGCATGCAGAAAGAAAAACACACACCAAGCAATCACAAATGAGACATTGGACATTTTAATATTTTTTTTTTTATGAAGTTGCTACACGAATAGAGAATATGCATATCCTTTAGATGACAATTTTGACATATAGTGGGCATATATACTGGGCCCTGTTCCCAAAATGTGACGACCACAGATTGTGCCTACATACATTTATTTACATGCATCATTTGTTTATGTAACTTGCGTTCATGATTGTGCATGGTACATTATTTCCTGTGGAAATTGACGGTGTTAGCTTACAATTTGGAAGCCCACTATTGTCATGTGTTGTTACACTACATCAGCAAAAGTATTTGGACATTGTAATTTTCTAGGAATGATGTTTAAGTGATCATTTGAAAATGTAAACTGACAGAGATGTATTAGAAATGACTATAAGTACACCGTGCTGCCAACGAAAAATATATTTTTTAACCTTCATTGCTCCTGATATGCGGGGAATCCCAAATGTTGTTTTCCTGAAGTGAGAGCGGGGTCTTAAAATATTAACCACATCTGCGTTTAATGCAGATGTTATTACTAAAGAGTAGACTGCCAAAATATTTGACTGACTTTTCTGAGTGAGAGCATACAGTAAAGACACACAAGTAAAGTTATCATGATAAAAGCTTCATTGACTCACCTGTGAAATATAAAAAGAACAAGAAGAGAACCGGGGTACGGGTGAGGGTCATAGTCAAACCTCTGTTCGGAAAAAAGATGACACTGCTCGGAGGGGGAAAATCGTGCGCAGCTTCTCGTTGACGTCCCAAGTCGGACTCACAACAATGTCGCACTCCTCAAAACCTTGACAAATGAAACTAAAACTACTTTTAAAAAGCCTCACTGGCGGGCCTCCCGTGGGAAATAGCTTTTTGTCTTGTCTAAGGAGCCCTCAGCCTTCCTCGTTACTTCAGTGGCGAATACAAATCCACCGGGGGGCGCTGTTGGCTCTTGTCACTCAATGACATTACAGCGCGCGAGAGAGAAAGAGATTCTTGAAATGATGTGGGATTTTATGGAGGTTTTTTTATTTGTTTTTTTTTCCCCAAACATTCAGTAATTCTTGCGTGTTAGTCCAGTGATTATCTGAGTTTCTGCACATAAAATAGTATGAGCGCCTCAGGAGTTTGTGACCCTTCAGTTTGTGACCCTTCAGATTAAAATACCCAAGATTGCTCATTCGTGTTTGTTGCATCGTTTTAATTAATATTACATCATTTATTTACAGATTTAAGCGTTTTAAAGCGGGTTTCTTGATAAAATGCATGAGTAAAAACTGCGTGTGCAAATAGATTTCCCAATGAGACGCGTTACTTACTTTATTTTGAAAGCAACGGCCGAGAGAAAGGTTGACAGATGGCAATACCCTTGAGTTAAAAACATTTCTTTTCAGACTTGGCCACTAACCGGGTTTTTTTGCACCTTCGGCATAAAATACTTCATGTATCTCAGTTAATTTGTCTGCATTTTTTTCAAAGTTGTTTTTGTTAAATATAATTTTTTAACTGACTCTCTTTATAGACTTGTAGTAAATTATAATTACACGCATCAAATTTGCCATGGTTCGCAACTCTATTTTATTTTGAAAACGACGCCGGTGAGCAACAAGTTGAGAAACAGTGGCTAACTTGACATTGCTAAACAGTTTTTCCCTCGGGAAAAGTAAATCTGGCCAGTGACGTCACTTCCCCTCGAGCTTTCCTCGGACGTAACCCCCCCACCAACTTTTTTTTTTTTCCCTTCTCCGGGGTCTGCTTTGAACTCAGCTGCGTTGTTTCTTTTGACTTCACGGGCGAACGAAAGAAGCCGAACATGTCGCCGCCGTCACGTCGGCTTCAGACGAAGCCGGTCATCACCTGCCTGAAGACTTTCCTCATCTCCTACAGTCTCATTTTCTGGGTGAGTTGCGACCATGTCGATGTGGAGGAAGGGGTGGGGGGGGGGGGGGGGGGTGCAGGAGTCAGGACAACAAGCTAACGGCAACAATGGGCTACAAACGGGCTAACAAGCGATCATTTAAAAAAAAAAAAACGACGTTTGTCATATTGTAAAGTTGTGAAATGAAGTAAAGTTTCACATAATGCCAGTACAAAAACCCGAGGGACTTTGTTGCCGTTATTTGAGAGCACAGCGACCGGCGATTATTATTATAATTTTTTTTATGCTTTTATTGACACAGTTCAACACAAATTTACATTGAAGAACATATCTTGCAGTGGTCGGCGATTAATTAAAGAGAAGACTTAACCGCGATGACGTCACTAGTTACGCACACTTTACAAGTACTGTACCATAGTTCGTTTTTGCCCTAAAAAAAAAAAAAAAAAAAAACTCTTTCACCTTGGCAATCGGCAATTGTTTTAACAACAAAGTTGTGACTTTTTTTTTTTGTCGACCATCTTCAAAGGATTGTTCAGTCAGTCTTGTTTATATTCATTCTTCAAACCACTTATCTTCACAAGGGGGCGGCCATGCTGGAGCCTAACCACCTAAATTAAGTACAAATCAAGTAAACAGAGTCAAAAATAATATTCCCAAGGCAGTACACAACCTATACAGTGTGTCTTGTTGATAATGAAATAAATAAATAAATGGGGGGGGGTTTCTCACTTTGTTAAATTGTAATTAATTTACAGATGCCGAATGGACAACAATTTACATAGTTTAAGATACTAAACATTAGTACTAAAATAGTGCATAAGTCCATTGAAGAAGTTGAAGCACTGCAAGAAGACGTCGTCAAGTGGGAAGGGGGTCATCATCCAAATCCAGTCCGGACGATCGAAATTTATGGGCTATACTGACATCACAAAGTTAGACCAGTTGATTTAAAAAAATAATAATACAATTATATATTTAATCACTGCTTACATATACATTAGCTTACTCCCTGTTCCTTTTCCAAAAGCAAACAAATCAAGTAAACAACATGTTGATATTAAAGTTAGAGGAAAATCAACATTCAATCTCAAGATAGCACACAACCTGTATGTCATGTTAATGTTCAACGATTTCTTGTTTTCTGTCCAACAAAAAGATTTCTAATGACTTCATAAGCTGAAAAGTTACATAATAGATTTTTTATTTTATTTTTTAAAGGAAATTCAAATTTAAGATTTGTCCATCCATCAGTATCAACTGATGATGACATCATCACTTCCGCTTATGTAGCATTTGGTCCTTACTAATAAATAACAAGAACAACTCTAGTAGACAAATGACTCGACTCCATGATGAAAATGTTAGCACTCATTTAAGTCTTCTATAATATTTGCAAAATCAAAAGACATGAAAATAGTGACATTATTGGCAGAATTTTTAAAAGCAATTGAAAGGGAATGTATATTTGCTTTTGCTGACACTTGAATGTAAAAGCAGAGCTCAAAGCTGATATTAGTCATAATATTCCGTGCGCTTCCTGAATATGGCACTGAAAAGAGACTTAGTACCCACAAATTCAAAGACCATATAAAGTGCACTAAAACGTACTTTTGAGACGGGTCTGGGTAACAAGGAAGAAGCATAATGCATTATGTACAAAAACTGGCCACACAACACGCTGGCAGTTTGTAAGTTCAGAATTCAGTAAGGAAAACGTGCACTGCATACATACGTTCATGTTCCACAGGAGAAATCAAATAAGATCGCGATTAGTTGTTACTGTTGCAGCTTTTATCTTTCTCCACTGTACAACAGCCATCTGCAGCCAACACAAAGTTCACTCGCATGCGTTTATCTGTCCTCGTTATGGCTGCCGCAGCCAGTGGTGTGCAACCCCGCCCCCCACCTCAGGGAAGTGACTTGTGGACGACGATAACGCCGCAGCTTCAAACTGAGACGGAAGCGTAGAGTTGGAAATTAATCCGTTTGGAATTGGATCTCAATACAACTGAAATTATTAAAACAAAACAAAAAAAAGTCCCTACCACATGCTTCAAACATGCTTTAAACATCTAACCTGCTTTTTAAATGCATTGTTAATGTATTTGAACAAAAACGTTTCTACATCAAAAAATTAAATGAAATTGAAAAATCGTGTAGTGTAGTCCGGGGTAGGGAACCCTGGTCCTTTAGAGCCATTGTCCTGCCTGTTTGATGGTTCCCTCCACCAACGCACCTGATTTGATGAACAGGATCGTTATCAGGTTTCTACAGAGCTTCTTGATCATTTGAGTGAAGTCAGCTGTATTGGGGGAGGGAGCTCCCTACTCCTGATGTAGTGCCTGCACTGTTAAGAAAAGGAAAAAAAGTCAAGTTTGTTTTCACTCAGAAATCGTAAGTATATTATACAAGGAGAGTTTTGAGTACATTTGAGCAGTTTTATTTAAAAAACAAAACAAAAACAACAACAAAAAAAGCTATGCAAAGTTGAGGAATGAACCCACAATCTTCAGGTTGGGACTTGGGAGACAACCACTCTACCACCTGAGCCATGCCGCTCCTGTTGTCAGGCAGAATACAATACTTGTACTTCCAAGAAGTTTTTGATCTCATTTTGGACACAGCAGCAATGCAGTATAGTGGCAAACGGCAAGAGTGGCATGGCTCAGGCGGTAGAGTGGCTTGCCTCCCAAGCTGAGTCATGAGTTTGTTCCTCAACGCTTGAGTTCTTTTTTTTTTTTTTTTTTTTTTTTTTTTTTTTAAATGCTGGTAAAAATGTACTCAAAACTCTCCTTGTAAAATTTACTTGGAATTTCTAATTGAAAAAACTTCACTATTATTATTTTTTTTTTTCCCCCAAGTAAATTTTACTCTGACACTAATACGAATGTAAACACTCTACAAACTGAATGAACTCCACAAATCAATTCCGAGATGTAATGTCATGATCAAGTGTCGGTATCTGCGAGCACTCAAATGTAAGTCTAGATACGTGTCCCGAACATACGAAATACGGCGATGCTGATTGGCTGCTGCTGTTCCTCAGTTCACAGGCATGATCCTTCTGGCGGTGGGCGTGTGGGGGAAGGTCAACCTGGAGGCGTACATCGCGCTGGCGTCCGATGAGACCACAAACGCGCCTTACGTCCTCATCGGCACCGGCGCCGCCATCATCATTTTCGGGCTTTTCGGCTGCTTCGCCACATGCCGCGGCAGCCCGTGGATGCTCAAACTGGTCAGCAGGGGGGGCTGGGGGGCCAAAACTCCAAATTCATGCTTTTAAGGTAAAGGTTCTATGCAATTTTGCTTGATATGTTTTCTCTTTGGACAGTACGCCATGTTCTTGACTGTGGTGTTCCTGGCCGAGCTGGTGGCCGGAATATCGGGCTTCATCTTCAGGCACGAGGTGAGTTACTGGTGGCCAAAGCACGAAATGAGGGATAAGACAAGGATGTCATCAATTTTTTGTGTGTGTTTGGACTTTTGCAGATAAAGGCAAAATTAGGCATCGCGTACAAAAATGCAGTCAAGTCCTACAACAGCACCGAGAGCAGCAGAACTGCGGTGGACGCCATCCAGAGGACTGTAAGAAGTCATCCGGGATCTCCAAGCATTCGTTTCCATTGTCAGGATTCCTGTACTATTTGTTGCATTATTCCTTTTTCCCTCAAATTGAATTGAACTTTTTTTTTTTTTTTTTATTAATTTGTATCATTATAGTTCATGAGCTTCTATTACAGTAACGGTACAGGTAAATATTCATATGAATGATTTTATTCTTAATCAATTTCACATACACATTTTCACTATTTTATAATTAAATGTTTGCTTATTCTAATTAAGTATATTTAGGCTAGGAAAAAAAAAAAAAAGTCCTAAGTCGAGCAAACTTTTGTCCTGGAGCTTCACTGGCATGTTACATCATCCACACGCTCATTTCAGGACTCGTGTGGATGACGTAATGCATTCCAGAGGACAAGCTCCTCATGACTGTAGTAAATGTTAAATACTCAATTTCATTGATCCTATTGTTCTTACGCAGATGTTGGAGTACACTATTGAGGCCTTTTGAACACCGTTAAGCAGGAGTTACGTACTGTAAATGCCCCTGGCCACTGTTTGCACAAATCCAGTACTGTGCTTTGAAATGACAGCAACTAGTAAATTGTAAATGTAATGCAGCATTGGGAAGCCTTGTAAACTCATAAAAGTGTACTGTATTAATTAACTGCCAGTTTTCTTTCTCTTCTGACATTTGACCTTTTTTTTTTTCTTTTTTTTTTAAATGCACATGTACTTGTGTTGTTTTGTTCACATGCAGTTGCAATGCTGCGGCGTGAAAAACTACACGGACTGGGCCGACACGGACTACTTCAAAGAGCAGGGCATCCCCGCCAGTTGCTGCAAAGTCAACACCAACTGCCCCCCGGAGACCCTCAAGGATCTGGACAAGGCCCAGAATGAAGTGTACAACACCGTGAGTTTCCAGTCCCGCGTGGAGGACGGATGCTTTATCGAGCAATCGTGACCTTCTCGATCATGTATGCATCGTTTGTCTTGCACGCAGGGTTGCTTCTCACTGGTGACTAACGTGATGGAGTCCAACCTGGGCATCATTGCTGGGATCTCCTTCGGAATTGCCTTCTTCCAGGTACGTGCAACACCAAACAAAATTAGTGCAGTGATACTTTGACTTACAGGAGCATTGTTGTTTGATTGAAATTTTAATTATTATTTTTTATTTGAGTTCGGCAAAAAATGAGTTGCAGGTCAACTTCAAGTAGGCTATGCCACTGCTTGTGTGAAGGAGAAAGAATAACATGAACTGTAATGCCACCAGATGTGGGAAAGGAGAGCCACAGTCAGCGATGTACTTGGTGCCCTTTATTAAACAGGACAGTCAAACACATAAATTATTGAAAGAAGCAACTCCGACTCAAGCTACTGATGTTATTCACTAGGCCACGCCCCTTATAGGCACACACATAACTCATCATACAACAGTACGTAGTTTATTTCATTACTTGTTCTTTTGTTATGCTGCAATATAGTGTGTGTTTTTTTTTCCTCATAAAACACATACAAAAAAATGGGCTTTGGTGGTGCTGTATGAATTCATGGCATTGTCATTAATTCTAACAAGGAAAATATATTTGCTATACAAATTAAACTTGCAAGTCAAGGTACCACTCAATAATGGTTGCAAAAAATATCAGCTCACACATTGATTTAGCATGTTTTCAATGTTTATTATAATGTTTATGATGATGATGTCCTCAGCTCATTGGGATTTTCCTGGCCTGCTGCTTGTCTCGATACATAACCAACAACCAGTACGAGATGGTGTAAAGTGTGCCTCTGCCTCACGCAGGTAAAAAGATCCCAATTGCATCCAGTTTAAGCAACTCAAATCAAAAATGTTTCAGCACTTTGTTTTTTACGTTTTCCCAGGTGACTTGTGTGCCTCTCCCAACCTAAATGACTGACACGCTTGTGATTTTTAGACTTTATAAAGTGAGAAACCAAACTCGCTGCTTCTTTTTTTTTCTTTTTTTTAATCGGCATTGGAGCAGAAGGGAATATTGAAAAGGGAGTTTTAAAGAAAAGTGTAGTTTGTTCCAAACATTTCAACTTGTTTTTGTTTACTTAGAAAAAAAAAGAATACATGTGAAGCTTAGATGTCATTGTGTCAATGTTATTGCTTTATTTTGTGCTTTCAATATTGTGTCCATGTTTCTCGCCTTTAAATATTTCCATTGCCTTATTTTGTAATTTTGATTAAGTATGTATCGGATGGTAAAATGACAAACTGACAAGGGATTGTGCGTGAGGTTATTTATGAGGGTGATGAGGCCGTATCTTAAGTGCCAACTACAATAACCCACATTTTCATATCAAAGTCATCAGTGTTGAACTGTTTTTTCTCTGTGGATGCATGTAAAATAATTAAAGAAAAAACAAAAAACAAATAAAGGGTGAATTCACATAACTTGTGTGTCCTCAACAACCTGTACTTTTACAGATCCCAGAATGGATACGTTGATTCGGAACACCAAAACACACCGTATCATTTTTGTCATTTATTTTTGAAAATGGGTGTTAGAGACTTTCCTCCACTCTATGTCCACATGCACACAATTGTATACGTGACTTATGTTAATTCAATAAAAATGCTTAATTGTGGGTGCATTATGCATTGCATTTCAATGAAAGACCAGAATACAACTACAGTATATTGTGTTTATGGCAGAATTATTTCCCCCCTTAGACATATTTGCGTGAGTGGATCAAATCTACTCTGGTATCAATTACAATGATACATTTAATCACTGATGAATTGTAAACACCCCCCGCGACCCTTGTGAGGAATAAGCGGTCAAGAAATGAATTGTAAACTTCGATTGTTAAGATATGAGGACTTATGTCATGGTACCAAACGTGGTACAAATAATGGAATAGGTTCTTATACAAAAGCTGTCTGCCTTTGCAAATGTTTGATAGTAACAAATTGTCACATTAACATATGAACACTATCATGAAATTTGAGCATTGGCTTTTGAAAAGGCAAACATATTTTCAATACAACCTTTATGTTGTTGCCCAATGAAGTGTCTGGTGACTTTTGGTTTTGAGTTGAGCATTTAATGACGGGTGATGAAGTTATCAATATAATATCAGATCCTTTGGTCTTTCAAAGCATTATAATTCTCTTACAGGCCACAACGTGAGGTAGCCTACAATTGAATGGGTTCCAATATATACAAGAGCTTTATTTAGTTAGTTATTTATTTATTTACCGATGGAACTCCTGTTTTAATTGTATGTATTAAAGTTTAGTTTTGAAATTAAACTTTGACTTCGAAAATGTGCTATTTTTTTCCCGGAGTCTGACACTTTTATTGACGTCATAACCCGTCGTCACGTTTGAAAGTCACCTGTGCCCCCAACGTACACACACTAATTGGTACTGCGCTGTACTGTAAGAGAAACTGCTCCTATTTTGTGGTAAGAACGTTTATTAATTAGTAATATGAGAAGTTCAGAAAATGCATGTTGAACTTGAACATGACTCTTTGGAACGTTAAAATGATGAGCGACCGAACAAACACCGGGTGGCGCTAGCGGCCTACAAAAGTTGACATTAGCCATAACGTTGAAAGCCATTCAGCGTCTCTTCTCTGTAGGCACACTGTGTGACAAAGAGGCGTTTTATCTCCATAGCACAAACAAAACAAAACAAAAGACGGCGTACATGTAGACGCCGGTGTTAGCTTTGTTCAATGTTCAAAGATGCTGACGGCTAATTGTGCGTATTAAAGACGTTTTGATTGACGCGAGTGTTGGTGACTCACGATTGGCTCAAACTGGATCATACGCTCTTAAGGCCCGCCTTTATCCGGTCCGCCGGCCAATGGAATCACCGGAATCTGACGGATGGGCAGGATTTGGCTTTCAGCACTGCAACCCGCCGGCTGCGAGGTATATAAACAGATTCAGACGTTTGTCAGACGAGGAAATTCTTACGTTTTCTTCACGGCGGGTTGTCACCGGAGCCCCCCAAACAAGACTTGGATATTTTTCTACCAGTGACCCAACCATCTCATCAAGCTACCTCGAAATTCAGGTAAATTCTATTTTCCGGAAAGAATAATTAATCCTAGTTTGTTTGATGCAGGAAGTCAAGGTCATGCTACTGAAAGAGATTAATTTATGGCAGTTTAGTTGAGAGGACACCATTTGATGGATGTTGGACACTTTTCAGGTCAAACCTTAACGCCACCTGCCAGCCACACTTGGAAAGCCTTGAGCCATGATGCAGATCAACAGCGACTCGGCCACCAACAAGCACTCCCTCATTAACGTCATGCACCGCTTCATCGCGGCGGCCAACAACATGGACGAGACCATCATGGTGCCGAGCCTGCTGCGAGACATGCCCCTGGAGGAGCAGGCGGCCAGCCAGACGGAAGCCAACAACAATAACAACATCCTGGACGAGGACGACGATGTGCAATGTCCCAGCAAGCAGCAGAGAGACATGTACGGGCACTACCTGCTCCTCAAATCCATCAAGAACGACATGGAGTGGGGTCTGCTGAAGCGGGAGATGAGCGCCGGCGCCGGCTTCCTGGAGATGGCCGTGAAGCAGGAGGAGCAACAGCAGAAGCCCATCACGGGGGCGCCCCCCCTGGACGACAACTCGGACCTGGAGCGACAATTTCACTTTCACCTGCGCGGACTCTTCGGGGTTCTGTCCAAGCTCACCATGCAGGCGGACCACCTGACCAACAGGTACAAGCGAGAGATCGGAGGCGGAAACTTTATGAGATAGAAAGCGTTTGGCCTTCTTCTTCCTCTTCCTCCTCCTCCTCCTCCTCCCTCGGGACTGCTTGACGTGATGGGATGTGTGACGGGAAGTCGCTTCGCAACGGAGCGGGGCCGTCAGCACTCCCATGTCCTCCTCCCTTCCGACATGAACCAGTGACGCCTGCTGCACGTCGTCGTCCTGCTTGAGCAGGACTCACAATTTGTAGTTTTTTGGTGGAGGTTGAACTGTCGTGAATCCTGATGAAGCACAGCAGCTTATGAATTGGGGGGTGGGGGGGAGGAAAAAAAAAAAAAGTTTGACTGTTGGGGAAATTTGGAATGCTGGTTATTCTGTCCCTCCTCCCTCCTTTTTATTTTTATTTTTTAATGCTGAGCTTGAAGGGCTTTCTTCACTTCAGTGTTTCTAACTTGGCCTAACGTGCCTTGTTTGTTTGGCCCTGTTCATTTTCATCATGTTTAACTGCTCGAAAGCTTCGACAAGGTCTTCTGGCTCATCTTATATGTGCTCAAATTTATTTTATATTGTGTAATTGAATAAATAAATAATTGGAACCTTTTTCTATGGCTTGTTTTTCTTTCTCTTAAGACACAATCAGTTTGGTGGTACATGAAAGAATTGTTCAAACATGCATGTTAGGTGATTATGTTTTTATAAATTAAATTAAAACATTTGCAATTTGTTTTTGAACAATCCTCAAACAGCATGTGTAATTTCAACTTTTGTGTGCTACTTGAAGTACATTTTTATTTCCGTTCAATAAGTACAAGAACATGAATACTATGCATACACTCCTGATTTATTTTTTTAAAAGTCTTACTGAAAGTTTCTTGGAAAGCCAAGTTGATGTAAGATGTTTGCGCCAAATCTTGCAAGTTGTGTAAAGTGCTTCCAAGGTGCGTTATGTGGGACAGGTAGAGCAGCTTTGCGTGGTGCTCATCGGGGATTTACTGGGGATTTACAGGCAGGAAAGGATGCCTCTTAATTTAGCATGGAGATTTAACACAACTGGCTCGTTGCCTTGGAAGTGCACCTGACCGACCCAATGTTGAGCTCAATTTCAAAGCCAATCAGTTTTCAACGTGCAGTTCCGTGAAATTAAGTTTGCCTTCTCAAAATAAAAAAAACTCTGACTGCCAAATACGTTTAATAACGATTAGTAAAATTACAATGAATGGAATTCGATCTTACATTTAGTACCCACATTGTGTATGTAGTAAAGGCAAACAATATTCTTATTGCCTTGAAAGATGAGTTAAAATGCTCGAAATCGGTTGCCACTTTTTTTTTCTTTTTTCTTTTTTTTTTTATATAACGTGTGTCAGTCAAATTATTAAAAGTGTATAATTGTATTTAAACTTACAAGGTATCATTTTTGTTTAGTAAATGTAATCCATCCATCCATTTTCCTCACAAGGGTCGCGGGGGGTGCTGGCGCCTATCTCAGCTGGCTCTGGGCAGTAGGCGGGGTTATTACACCCTGGACTGGTCGCCAGCCAATCGCAGAGTAAATGTAATCATTTTGTACAATTAGAATATATACAATAGAATAAAACAAAAAGTTATTTGTTTTTAGGATTTTTTTTTTTTTTTTTCAATTGTCCTCAGTGAATTCTGATTTTCGAAGTAACAGTAAATTTTGATCGGAACAAACAATGTCTAATTGGATTTGTTGTCATTTCTGACACTTGGTCAGCTCAACAACACAAATTGGGTCAAATGGACATGATTGATTTGGCACATGACTGCTCTTCCCGACAAACAAACGTAACGCGAGAATGTTTGCAGTTGTGTGAGGTCAGCGGGATGTTTTTCTAGGCAAATTGGTTTTCATCTCATTAGCCTGTTACAAATGCATTTGAATGTTATGGCTAGTGTGCATACTGTATTTCCTATCAATGACTTTGAATTCATTTCACAAGCACAAAGTCAAATATTTATTTTGAAGTTCTTTCCCCCGCCTTGACCCAACAATCTTACTGTCATAAAGACCGAACGCCTTCGCATGTCAGCGCTGATAACGCTTTCATTTGCAATAAATTGACTTATAAATGATGTGCATGTGGAGCCATAAACATAACCTTTAATACCTCTTAAAGCATTTGGTAGTGAATCACTGATGTCTTTGTCAGCGTCAATATAAAGTCCCCTTGCACGCCCAATAATAAAATAATGACACCTAAATATGGCGTCCTAATTGCCTTGTGCAGATCGACATCACGTCCCTTAGCAACCGCTTCCCCACAAACAGCCAATCGGCATGCACGGGGCTGCTTCCCCTCCCTCCTAAAGGGCGACAAATGACGCTTGTGTGATGAAGGGCAACCAGGAAGTGAGGACGAAACACGTCTGCTGCCTTTTTCACCCGACCCGATTGATTGCTTTATTGCAGTGAACTTGCACCGACAGTCTTTCTCCTCCTGGCAACATGGTTGCACCAGATCCTTTTCGTTTTCTTGTTGCGGTTAATTGGGTCAACCAGACCAGGGACAGCTGGCCCGGGAGTGCACAAGAGATTTTTTTTTTTTTTTTTACAAACTATTGACCATTCGGAATGTTAAATGTTGAACGAATGTTTTTCAGTCATTGCAATATATCCGTGACCCATTTTGGATGGCCATGTTTGATGATATTATTTTCCAATTGCTGGCGCCACACCAATGATTAGCTTGTAATAACATCACGGTCATTAACCGAGAATGTGCATCAGTCCTCTTGCATGCCCAGACAAAACAGGCCTCCGAGTGGCGTGGCACCGATTCTCCGTGCACGAGGTTCTCCTGCCCATGTCTTGAGAAACCCCCGAGCAAACATTAGCAGCCAATCGGCAGCATTGCGGAGTCGCCGGTAACGGAGACTTGTTTGCTAATGTCTCCGCAATGACCCTGTTGTAATTTCTTTGGGTTAAATGTGCCCAGTGTGCTGCATGGAGCTGCATGATTGCACACTTGGCAGACATTTTGATTGTCTGGTGCACCATCAATGGTGTTTAAAAAGAAGAAAAAAAATGCAAACGTTTGGGTTATGCTCTGATTTTAGTCTATGCCCAATAGCAAGCTACAAAAACCACACAGATGGCAAAAATCCAAGCGATCGGTAACAACGTTACACAACTGCAATAAAATTGTAGCCGATCCAGCAGACGCAGCAAATTTCGATCACCTGAATTGCTCGGAAGATTCGTCCTTGGCGCGCTGTTTTGTCTGATCGCTCGTTGCTCGGGGTCGAGTTCATGTGCATGCCCAACAACAAAGTGCGATCATCGTGAACGATTCCATTTCTCGTCTTTGCTCGTCCGTCAGCCTGTTCATTAGGATTGCAAAAAAGAAAAGGGGCTCAGAGCTGAGCCCTGATGCACTCCTCGCTCTTCCGTCACTGATTCATTACATTGCCATTGATTAAAGTGCTTGAAACGTCACTAACCACACAAAAAAAACGTTAATACTTACATCAGACTTCATTTCAGTCTTGAGGCTGCAATGATGTCTTTCTGTTTGACCGTGACAATAGAAATATTTCGTGTATAATCATCACTGTGCTAGCTCGGTTAGTGATAGACGACAACAAGTTCCAACTTTGGGTTTCAGTTTTCCTTCGTTTTCTGCTGGTGTTAGGTTCCAAAAAATACCCGCAATAAATAGTAGTTAGTTTTACGTTTTACATTTATTCGAAATGTTTTAAGGCTCCAAAACCCTCACCACACAATTTATACACTTTTCCCATTGAGGCATTTATATTTTCTCACATTTCTCTCGTTTACACGTTCTCTTCAAACCTTCATAAAAAAACAACAACAATTAAAATATAGGTACATTACTATAAAAAAAAAGAATGCCAATTGCACAAATTTTTTTTTTTTAAATCAGCGATACAGAGAGACCGCGAAAAGTGAACCGCGTTATAGCGAGGGAACACTGCAGCACTTCATTGGAACAGAGATGACCTCTGGTATTCAAAAAGAGATGACCTTAGTGGGGCACGCTGCCCCTTGCCCCTGACCCTAATCCAACTCTCCAGTCAAACTTTACATGACGGGATTCTGGACTGGACCGGTTTTAGGTAGACATGATATCTTTATGAGTCCTGTCAGGTTGACCTGCGGCACATGTGAATAAAGATCAATACGTTGGGAGCAGTCGGCTTTACACTGACTGAGGTCTCACGAGCTCATATTGATCAGACCCGGCCGGTTGCTCTGGTAACAAGTCTCGCTGCTTCAGTAAACAACATCCCACTATTACGTGTTGTAAGCACGTGCAGTACTTGAACTAAGCTTGATGTGCAGTTATTGGAAAGTGTTACGCAATATTACGTACAGCGTGGTCTCGCAAGCGGCATCAGGCCCCAACGAAGGAAGAACGCGTCATTGTGCGCGCCGAGGCCTCACAATACGACGAAGACCGGCACTGATGTCGTTAGCATTGCTGCGCGCCCCCCAAGCGCACAATTGATCAGGCAGTTCTCCAGACGACATCACACAAAATACAAAATGGGCTTCAAAGGCGCCAAACGGCTGATGAGCCTCTTTTGCGTTTATTCGATGAGACACGCAATCTGATGACGTCATCCATGTATCAGAGGATCAACTTCAGCCAAAGCGGAACAATGAAACGTCTTACTTGTTGGATGTGGATGGTCATTGTGCAAGTGTGACTCCCTCTTCTGGATCTGGTTAGCCAATGCACCACTTTAATTGGAGCCAGTGGACTGTAATGAGGAAAAACGGCAATGAATTTTTGGAAGCCCACCTTCATCAGCGCAGCAAAATATATCAGGTTCTTGGTCAGTACTTCAAAGTTTTGTGGAAATGTTAAATGTTGGCAACAAAGTGACAAACGAAGTCCCTCTCCCCAGCCACTTCAACCAGCTCGTCCAGCCGAGAGACAAAACGTCTCAACGGCGTGCGCTCGGTCGTCCACAGCAGCTGGAGAATGTTCTCCTCCATACTCCATCCATCCATTTTCTTGACCGCTTATTCCTCACAAGGCTCGCGGGGGGTGCTGGAGCCTATCTCAGCTGGCTCTGGGCAGTAGGCGGGGTTATTACACCCTGGACTGGTCGCCAGCCAATCGCAGCTCCTCCGTCAAATCCCAACTATACAACTCTGCTTGCTCCTATTTGGACATAATGTCGGACTGGCTCTTATGTTTTTTTGTTTTGTTTTCTGTTTGGATGGACAGAATCTGCGGATGGTCGACGATGGAGGATTGTGGTGGGAAGACAAGCCGGCCTTTTAGCTTGTTTGTCAGTTTCACATTCGTATAAACAGCCCACATCATCCGATCCTCCACGATGCATTCAGATCATTTGAGGAAGGAAAGTATTGGTTACATAAGGACCCCCAGTGGGCGTGGTCTCCAGGGAGGCTTTCAGACGCACGCAGGCACGCAGTTTGGATTCCGCTCCAGCGTGTGCTTCTTTTTCAGTGATCACGCGTTGTCATTTCTGAGCAACATCACAAAGTTCACCACAGGACAATGGCCGACTCTCCATGGCAGCTGCACCATTTCATCCAATCCGCACCAACAACAGGGAAACAATAGAACGACTTTGTGTGTGCAAGTGTGTGTGTGCGTGGGCATGTAACTATGAATGCATGAATGCCAAGGCCTGTTTTGTCCCAGGAGTTGTTTAACTAAGCACGCCCATTCTGGGTTTGCCGTATGGAGCCAAAAATTGTTGTTGTTTTTTTTAAACTGCATAGTTCCCATTGAGTGGGCAAAACTGGGGGGCTTGATTTTATTTATTTATTTATTTATTTATTTATTTATTTTATATTACGCAAACATGAGCTCAGTGTAAAAATGGTTCATGTTGACTTTCATGCCAGGGCAAATTGAGCTTACCATGATTGGGAATTAGTCAGACGGCGAATATTCAACTGCCAAAACTCAATTTATACGATAAAGAATAGAAAGAAAGAAAAAACACACACACATGCTGTTCCTGGTTTACTTATTGAGATACTTACATTAAAATAAAAAGAGTAAAAGCAGAAAGTGGGATTGAATTTTATTAGTACAAGTATAAATGCTTTTCACACATTTGGAAGAATATATACGTGTATGTGAGTATTGTTATATTAACTGTCTGTATGTGTTGTGACAGTATTTTTGTGAGACTTTTTGTTTTTTGAAAGTAAATCCCTCCGTGAACTTGATGCTAAATTGCTATTAGCCCGTCAATAGGATTGCCCATTGACTGCTAGCATTAGCAACGGTGACTTTTCTCAAACGAAGCATGTTTTGTAATTTTCATATACTGGGTGTGTAATTCTTTTTGTTGTGTTTGATGTTACAGTAAACTCCAACTTGACTCAGTGAGACATTTTCAGCAGTAAAAAGTTCATATTTTGCCCAGAATTAATTTGATAACTTTGTTATTTTTCATGCACAATTAATACCTTTAAAAAAAACATTTGTATCCACTTGCTGTCGACTGAAGATGACATCACCCGTGCTGAGGAAGTAGCTAACGAGCAGTCATGGTTCACCTGTTTTCTGGGTTTGGTCGGTGAACCATGATTGGTCGTTAGCTACTTCCTCAGCACGGGTGATGTCATCTTCAGTCGACAGCAAGTGGGAAAATGCAGATTTAAAAGTAAAATAATGAAGTTATCAAATTCATTCTGGACAAAATATGAACTTTTTTACTGCTGAAAATGGCTCTATGAGTTATATATTGTAAAATAAGTTTCAACTGTTTTGGGATCATCATTTGTGGTATATTTGCCATGGAAAAAAATGTTAGTGCAGGCAAGTTCTAAACATTTTGTGCCCTTATCCTATGCTACTAGTCATGCAAAAAAAAAAAAAAAAAAAATCCCTTCATTGTCAAATGTGCTATCACAAGCTTAAATAGTCCACAAGCAACTCAAACAACGGATGTTTGCTTTTCCCTTCTAAAGGTGTGGGTGCATTCAAGGCAGTCTCCATGATTTGGAACATATCGGCAGACTACATTTGGTACCTTTTGGTACATTTTGCCTTCCACACTGCACATT
Source organism: Festucalex cinctus (assembly GCF_051991245.1). Classification (NCBI taxonomy): domain Eukaryota; kingdom Metazoa; phylum Chordata; class Actinopteri; order Syngnathiformes; family Syngnathidae; genus Festucalex; species Festucalex cinctus. The sequence continues at coordinate 759,647 of NC_135419.1, read as the reverse complement.
ATAAGCCACAAAACTGTAAGTACACTTCCAATGACAATCACTATGAATGTAAATAACATGAACATAAGAAAATGAAATGTTTTTGCTCGTCAAAGTTAGTTGTAAGAAGTTTTGCTCCTACCAGCCAATCAAAGGACAGAAAAATCAAATACTCAAATACTTCAGGATTGCCCAATGATTCTGATTCCAAATTGATGTCAGTGCATCTGATGGACAAGAGTAGAAGGCCCTTCCTGTCCTCCACTGGTGTGTAACATTTTCAACAGCAGCCATTTTCTCTCAGACTTTGTGTGGGATGACACAAGTCAAAAGTTATGCACTTTGATGGATTATCATTATTCAATCTTGCAGATAAGACGAAGTGACTGAGTCCAACGTGAGTAGCCAATATTTGTCTCACAGAAGTGACAACAATTCACGTCATTTTTAGGAATTACTATTAAGTTATTGTAAATGAATGTTTTTTTTTGTTTTGTTTTTTAATGACATGGAGAAACGATGATAGTGAGTTCAGACTCGGCAGCCAACAAGTCACCGCGTTTAAGTGCGTTAATTGTTTGTGTTGGAACTGAGAGCAACAACAAGACATGACATCACCTCATTTGGGTGTCTTGTGTAAGCCGGGCGGGATATATTTCGAGGCGGGAACATCATCAGGCGTCCAAAACGGCGAGAGATTCCACGTACGTCATTAGTTGCGCTAGCTGACGTTGCATAAACGCAATGAGGCCTTCATCACGTTTGCGTCGTCACACGCTGCCAAAGAGCAAACATGGGAATGGATGACACAAGAGAGCTCTTTGGAAAGCAATAAAAACCTCACTTTTGTTTGTAATGCAAGTTGTTGTTGTCTGAACATTCCACTCAGAGGCTCAAGTTTAAGAGCAAAACGAGAAAGTGTCTGACCAAGGGAGAAGGACTTCCCTTATTTCGCTTTTTTTTTCTTTTCTTTTTTGTTGTTACATAAGCCAGTCAGAGTGCCGTTAACAGATGTCACTTGTGAACTCAACGCATCGGAACCCACACACGCGCACACACTAAAGCACTCTATGCTCAATTATTGTGCTGTGCTAGTAGAACGCAACGGAGTGCTGATTTATTTCAACAGATATGTTATATTTAATACAGAGCAGTGAGTCAGTCCACCACTAAAATAATGTGTATTGTGGTGCCTTGAGATATGAATTCAATTAGTTCCTTGACCAGGCTCATAACTCAGAACACTTGTATGACTTATTATTTTATTTTGTAAATTATCATTTTAAATAATACTGGAAACAAGTTGGTTGTATGATTAACTCATTAGCTCCCAAAAACGTATAAATACGTCATATTTTAAATGTTTTAAGTGTCCCAAAGACGTATTTATACGTTTTTTATTATTATTTTTTTATTTTTTATGCCAGAGCATAGAGAAGGCTTTTATGCAGTCTCTCTACTGCAGAAAATGGTTGAGTGGCAGCAGAGTATAAGAGATCAACCAGGCCATGTTAAAACTCCCACAGTTTTCCCACAGTTCTAAGCAGAGTTGAGAAAAACGATGCAACTTAGGTATGTTCTATTGCTAATTGCTGCACAGCGGAAACTGATAGGAATATACTATTTTTCCCTGATAATAGAAGAGACTCTAATCTCTCTTTTGGTATGTTCCATATTTTTATAGCAATAGAACATAATATTTCGCGGGCCTTGAAAAATCAGTCAAAATCCAGGAAAACACTTAAGTGAAAATGGTTGGGAGTGAATGAGTTAAAAAGGAGCTTTAAAAAAAAAAAAAAGGCTTTTACTTGTCTCTTCAGTCATCGTCAGTAGTTGACATTTGACCTCCAACGCGTGTACAGTGTTCAACCTTTTGTGTGGCCGTCGAATGAGGAGGAAGCCGCAACAACAGTTCGGCTTCTCTGTCCTGTCCTGCATGTCAAGTCTGTCAGTCGGTCTTGTGCAGACTTGCCCTCCTTTTTAGCCAATCAGGCGGCGGGCGGCCCGCGGAAGGCCGCCAATCAGCAGGCGGGCCCGGCGGGGGCTCGGTGAGGAGGAGGCGCGGACCTCGCATGATGTAATCGGGCCGATTATTTACAGGATGGGTGCGAGGGTTGAGTCCAAATCGCCCTGCTGGGACGATTACATTCGAAAGAAAGTAGCATTACTACCGATCGATCGATCGATCGATCCCTGCTGCAACACTTCCATTTAAAGTACACGCACAAGTTTGCATAGTTGATCTTTTGAACCTAAAGAAAAAAGGAAAGCAAATACAGCATTAGTGTACACAAAAACACAAGTTCAAATCTGGCAACTTGTTATCAATGCTGGAAGATAAATACGTGTCTGAACTTTAGTAACCTTTTGTGTTGGGGGAGGAGCTCCAATATGCGTTTACGGCGCGCTCCAATGCGTCTGTACATTGACGCCCAGTGAAGGGACTCCAGATTATGTTGGAAAACGTCCCCAAATTATTGACTTTAAAGAGGAAGTCAACCCACAATTTGTCTTTTTGTTGAAGTCTTTAATATGTATTTGCCCCCCACGAGTCTAACCGACAGCATTCTGATATATTGTGTTTGTGAAATATGAACTAAGCAAGCAAAATCTGGGGCAGCCATTTTGCCACTTGTTGTCAACTGAAAATGACATCACAGTTGCTCAGATATCGACCAATCACGGCATGTGACGTTCGCACGCTGAGCACGATTGGTCGTTACCTGAGATCTGAGCAACGATGATGTAATTTTCAGTCGACAGCAAGCAGCAAAATGGCCGCCCCCTGAGATGGATTAAAAAAAAAAAAAAACGTGGATTTTCATTATTAATTTATATCCCGCAAACAGTATTAGGCTGCATAGAACATATTATTGTGGTGATTTTTTTTTTTAGTTGAAAAAACATTACTCCATCAAATCTTTAAATACACTGCAAATGTCATCTTTTTTTCATTTAAATAGGTTCATGGGACCTATGATGATGTGCCACCTAGCTGTGTAGTACACTATTAATATCTCAGCATCAGTTTCATACCTCAGCGTCAAACTGTGCGTTCCAAGTGGTCGTTGCATCTTGTCAACCTTTTCCTTATGTATTATTCTTTAATGTTAAAAATGTTCACGGCCTCTATAATCCACTAAAATATCACCTATAGTTTCACAGCATGACGTCAAACTGCTGCTAATCAGACATATTTGAAAGGCACTTCATTTCCCCAACATTAAAAACGGTCGTCAGATTGGCAAACAAACAGTGATCAATTGACATGATTTTTCCAGATTCGAAAAGTTGAAGCGAGGTCAATCCATGTGATGTATTTCATCAGTGTGGCTCAACCTCTTGTGGCCCAGCTGCTCCTCAGGCAAGAAAACGTGAATTTGCAACATCTGACATGATGCAACCTCCAGTCTGGATGCAACCATCCCCCTTTTTTTTTCTTTTTCTTTTTTTACGTAACAAGAATGTACATTTCTCTTCATTTCGTGGAAGCCGTCACGCTACTTTTTGATTGTCGATGTGCGTACATGTAATTATGAAGTGGCAATAGGAACCACTGTGAAGTATTTAGTGGCTCGAAATGCATTTCAGCAACCTGAAGGGAAGCTGGTGGATAAAGCTTTGTCACTGGCGCCATCTAGTGGACACTATGAACCTAAACACTATTTGTTTTACAAGTCCCCCATTTTAAGACTACGTAGTCGCGAGTTTAGTCATTTAGGATTAATCCGAAATATTTTTTCCTAGTGAGACTTTTTGCTTTTTAACAAAGGCTATAAAACATGGATAAATAAAATATTCTAACAATTAGTGCTTGTAAGTCATATTAGTTAATAGTTTGTAATTTTTTTCCACTTTCCATTTTGTTATAGTGCTTATAGTGAGGTTGGTGGGTGTGCTACAAGAGTCCAACTGACTATTGGTGGGGTCGACCCGGGACGAGTCGCCAGCCAATTGCAAGGTACATATTAACAAACAAGCATTCACGAACCAAACACACGTTTATGGAATGTGGGAGGAAGTCAGAGTACCCGGAGAAAACCCATATAAGCACGGGGAGAACATGCAATCGTCAAGATTGGAACCGTGAGGCAGTTTTGCTGACCAAAAGGACACCATGCAACCCCTCCAAATTATTTATACATTATTTTACTATTTATTTAATCAGTTTGAATGTTTTGTCAGCCAACCTGGTAAACAAAACCTAATAATAAAAAAGTATGATTTACAATCATGCTTTATTTTTTGATTTTTTTTTTTTTTATATATATATATATATATATAAAAGAGTCAAATAAGTCTCTCGCAACACACTCTTGCTTTTCCCCCTTCAACTGAACTCCATCATCTTTATGTCTCTTAAATATGTTTTTTCTTTTTTGTTTTATTAAGTTTGTGATTCCAACCCAAAATTTCATTGATTGTCAACACAAAAAGAAATCGATAGCACCAGTACAATAAAACTGTACTTTCGCTTGCTCAAATACTGTTCTCAAACCAGGGTCGGGTCGGGGGGGCGAGTAAAGGGATCCTAATAAGTACGTGAAGCACCGACCATACAAAGCAACTTTTCATTTCATACACAAGAGGTCAAATATATTAAGGAATATTAAATAAAGCACGACAAAACGAGGTGTCGACAGATGCAAAGAACACAGCCACACGTGTCCGCTCCTGAAAAGTCCAAAAAAAAAAAAGTCATGGAGCGAGGGAAGGTCTGGGGTCTGTGTCGTTGCATCGCTGAGGTCCATCCACCGCAAACATGAGGAGGAAGAGGAGGGTGGAGTCAAGGCGTTTGGGAAAGGGGGCGGGTCCAATGTTTGACTACAGTGCGGCGGTCTCATCTCTGAGGACCGCCGTCTTCTCGTCAGCCTCGGATCAAGTGACGTTAGGAACCTGAAAATTTCAGTGAGCACTCGGACGGAGATGTTCGAGTTCGTCGCACGAGGGGAGGGGCTACCGACCTCGCCGGTTCTCCTCCTCTTCATCATCGTCGTCATCGTCTTGTAGGATGTGAATGGAGGAGCCCAACAGTCTCTGGAGCTCTGGAACGCACCGCACCAAATCCACCAGCCCCTCGTCCTCGCCGTCTTCCGCCTCCTCCTCCTCCTCTTCCTCTTCTTTGTCCTTGCTGGCGGAATCCAGAGGCGAGCCCACCTGACTGACGAGAACCTGCCGGTCGAGCTCGGCGCGGGACAGGCTGGCCACCTCCAAGTGAGGGTGGCGGGCACGGAAGATCCGCGCCGACATTTTCAGACGCTTCAGCACGTCCGACAGCAGGAACCAGTTGCAAAAACTGCACACACAACAACAAAAGACACATGCAAAGCTTTCAGAAAGGAACTTTCAAAATGGTGGAGACTTCAGAATCACACCTGTGCAAAACCTGACATCATCATAAACTGCAAAAAAAAAACCCTGAAAACTAATTCGAAATTCTGACTGACAAAGCCGCCCTCTCAAATATATTTCATCAAAAGCGCATCACACTCACGGAAACGCTTGTCAAAGGTAAACAAAATCTTTTCTTTTCCCGGACCGAGCACGTGTGACGGCGTGAACTCACCCCTGCGTTACAGACACCTGCACGTGGTAGCAGGGCAAAAGGGGCTCGGAGGAGAACTCGAACACCAGACTGTCTTTGTTGGATTCCCCGTCGGCATTCGCGTTCTCGCCCTCCGCAGACTCTTGGCTCTTCTCCGACAGCAGGAAGTCCCAGCAGGGCTCCTCGCCCGTCTCTGCGTGGGTGAGAAATATCAGGATACATTCCAGTCACTATCACCCACAAAAAACACAATGGAACATCCCAAATTCAATCATTTAGAATTTTTTTAATGCCCCGTAATGACGGTTTGAGCCTGAAAGAGCTGAAGGAAAATGATAAAAGAGAAAATTTACTTTTTAGACTAAGTAGAGGTTTTACATGTACTACTTGTGGTATGTATCCTCCCTCTAGTGGCAGACAATAGAAATGCGGCCCAAATGAAGTTCAATTGTAGTGTTTTTTTTGTAAGTCTTTGCGTGGTCGTATCTCTCGCACCCTACGTCCAATCGGGGAAACATGGGCATCCATGGGTTCGTCTCGATGAGACCTTTCCAATGGTGTCTGACCCGTCACTCCACGACATTGCATTCCGGAGATAGAAATTATATACTGTGCTGTATAATAAGCAAATTAAAAAAACATACTTTTAATGGGAAAAATGAACGTGAATGAAAACAGAACATATATGAGGAATGAAAAAGGGATTTTTTATTTTTTTTTATTAACGCGGATATGAACTTTTGCAGTTCAATATATTTAAATACACCCCGCGAACTTTGTGAGGAATAAATGTTTGGAAAATGGATGGATAGAAGTTGCTATTGTTTTTTTATCAACCGATATTTAAGAGCAGTGTTAATACTCAAACTGCGTTAGAGTGACGCTCGTGTGTTTCAATGTTGGTCATGGTGGCAACTTCGAGAGCTAAATATTTCATTGGTGTAAAAAGTTTGAGAACGAGCCTTCGCTAAACATTTGAATCGTTTCAACATTCCCCGCACGTGTTCATCCAGCAGGCCTCAACTCGTCTGAGGTTGAAGGTGGCTCTCCTCTCTCTCTTTTTCTAACCACCAGACAGGCGCATGTTCCAGTTTTCCAACATTGGCAACTGAACTTACCGAACAAGGAGCTGCTGTAGAAGTCCCAGTGCAAGGTGGGATCCTGCTCGCCGCGCCCCTCCAGGTCGGTGAAATACTCTGGAAGAACAACGGTGGAAACGGTGTCATGCAAAAAAAAATAAAAATAAAAAATCACTCAATCTGGGCGATTATGATTTTAATCTTAGTAATAAACGACATGAACATGCAAACTCCACAAAGGAAGGCCAAAGCCTTTAAAGGTTTCATTTATTTAAAAATCATTCCTGTGCAAACTGTTCAGACAACAAATATGTATATTGATTTTAAATTAGTCTTAATTTTCAACTTAACATTCATACTTTTGTGCAAAACCCCCCACAAATTTATAGCTTCTGCACAACTTGCTTAAATGCCCCAATTAAGTAGTAAGTAACTATTGTGAACACGTCTTGTAAACCAACCATCCATCATTCTGCCATTTGTGCAAAATTACAACTCACAACAACGTTGGGATAGAATAGACTTCGACTTGACTTCATTGATCCCTCTGGGAAATTTACATGTCCAGCAGCAATGAGAACAGATCATTAAATACAAAATAATTCAATCAATCAATAAATAAGGTTATTACACCAGAGATTGAATTAATCATGATAATAAAAAAAATTTTAAAAATAAAAATAGAATAACAACGAGATTGTGTTGAAATTTTGGAAAACATTATTTACAGCAGAAAATTTTTACTATTTACTTGCTTAGTTTTTAATTGAGCTTAACACATGCTGACGAACTGGATACTCCCTGCAATTTTTGTTATAATTTTTAAACAAAGCTGTCAATTCTTTGTCAATTCTCTATGTTTCAAATTAAAAGATTTTTTTTTTTACGCTAATATTTTCTCTTTTACTGCAAATTAGTATCTGCTTGAAATACCAGTTATCGGCCTCCTTGACTACTAATAATCAGTACCGGTATCTGTTTTTGGGGGAAAAAAACATATCAGTCTATCAGTAATAAAAAACAAACAAACAAATATGAATATGACTTGCATTCAGCTACTGGTAACACAAATCCATATGACATGGATTAAGGTCCAATTACTTCATTACCTGCACCACACAATGCATTCTGGGAACAATATATATGCAAAACAGGTACATATATGCCGAAACTCATAAGGGCAAAGTGTTGCCGTGTTCCATTTGCATTTTTGTTATTTTTTGAAAAATATATTTTAGGGCTGTCAACGTTAAAGTGTTAACACATTAATTAATCGCAACAAATTATCGCATTCATCTCATGTATTAATGCAGCTTAATAACAATATTCATTTTGACCGCAGACTATCCTGTAGCTTGACAACGGTTTACTTTTAAAAGGACAAGTTTGCTCAATATTATTTGTTTGATTGTTACTGTAATACTAACATAACTGTGAGATTCATTTTTCAAAAATAATTTCCAGTTTAATACATTTCGTAGAAACTTTTTGTGGACGTACACCGCCATTGTTATTTACGTCGCAACGCATTCAGTGCGTAGTGACGTACAATGGCAGCTGCTTCTCTGCCGAGCAATGTGAACGGCGTACAAAGAAAGTGCTGGAAAGCCTCGTAGCGTTCCTACAGAAACATGCGACCGGGAGCGTCACCCTCCCCCATCTTGTGCTCGCGTCATTCTCCAGACACATTCAAGAGTTTTGATCGTCCCCTTAATGGAATTCATTTGATTTATTGCCCAGCAACTGAGACGTTTCCCAATTAAAAATAATCAAAATGCACCTGAAAAGACTAATTCATTATGTTGTAATTTATGAAATGATGTCGCAGAAAATAAATGAGTATTTCAGTGGGTATATAGCTTGAAAAAGTACCGTACTTTTAGATGTGACAAAGTGACGCTAATGTCTGATTGTCCGACGTTTGAACAGCCTTCGAATAGCGTCTGTCACATTTGCACACCCCCGAAGAAGCTTTCACGTCATCGCGGTGAGGCAGAAAGTTGGTTGCGCTCACCCGTGAGGAAGGTCCTCATGGTGGCGCTGTGCGCCAGTTTGACCGGCGTGTGTCCCGAGTAAGTGGCCAGAGTCGGGTCGGCGCCGTGGTTGAGGAGCAACCAAACGATAGGAAGGTTGTCGCTCGCCACCGCATCGTGAAGTGGCCTGTGGGGGGGATGCAAAAAGTGTGCCAACTAATCAGTCTCATGTTAACATCAAATTGTGAACGTTAAGTTGGAGAGAGAACATTTTGATTTCATTTGACTGGCTCATTGACAGCAATAGCAAGCCTACAAACTGTACCGTGTTCCATCCTGAGCACTGCAGTTCACGTCGGCGCCGTGTTTGAGCAACATCTGGACAATCTGAGTCCAGCCACGAGAGGACGCCTCGTGAAGGGCCGTGTAGCCCGCGTTGTCACGTCGATTCACCTCCCTGATGTCCTTTTCTAGACAGTACTGCACCACTTCCTGATGAGAGAAAAAAAAAAAGAAGGTCAAATTACTGTTGAGGTGAATATAACAGAAATGTGATTTTTACCTGATAGCCCAAACGGGCGGCACGTTGCAGCAACGTCTCCCCGGCGTTTTTATTGACAATCAGCCGCCGCACCTCGGGTGGGATGGGCCGCTTGGGGGGGGACTCGGGGCTGCTGTGTTTCCCTGATGAGCTCTTTTTGCCGGACGGAGACGACGGCACGCTCTTGGGGAGGGGCGGGGGGCTGCTGTTCTCCGTGGTTGAGTCTTCATCCAGAGCCGCGGGGACGCCGCGCTTGCCCAAGTTGCCGCGCTTAGTCTTTGGCTAAAACAAAAGTGAATAGAGGAGAGTGATGACTCAAGTCAAATGGAACGCATTGAGATTTCTGTCAATAGGTGAACCCCAAACAAAGGAACAGAAGGATTTAGAAAAAAAAAGACAAAAATGGAGCCACAGGGGGGCACTGTTGGCTTATACACTGTATTCATCAAACAGCTGCATTTAAAAATACAGAAGAACCATAAACATGACTGTTGCATAAAATAGGTTGACTGCAAAATCGACACACGAGGTTTCAAGTTACCTTACGTTAGGATTTAAACACATCTGACTTTGAGGTGTATGTCATAATTACAATCAAAATCATCTTTTTAAATCAGGGCTGGAGAAAATGATTACGTATTCAAACAATGATTTATTTTTTCGTACAAAACAAGAACATATTTCAGCATTTAAAAATATTAAGACTAATTAACAAAATAAAAACACTACAATAAAGTAAATTCCTTTTGGACCAAACACAATTTATAACAATACATATTTAGAAAAATCTATATTTATTTATTTATTTTGGCAAAAACGTGAAATTGGAGTGCAGCATGTGCAGTAGAACGATCATTTCTTTTTTGGTACAAAACAAGAAAATGTTTAAATGTAAAAAACAAAAATATTAATATCATTAAAATTCTTTGAAACAGTATAATTATGCAAGTTCCTTTTGGATTAAACAAAATGTATTAAATGTGTTATTTTTAAATTTTAAAAAGGTGCAAATGTATAAATTTAAACAGCTCAAAATTTTTTTTATGAATAATCTATTTTTTTTTTTTACAATTATGCCTACTTTGTAATTGTGGATTGTAATTGAATTTTGATTAATTAATTATTTAAAGTATATTACAACAGTTTCTCTGGAAGTTGGAGTCACACTACTAATATCACAAAAAACACTACGACAAACTGTACATTAAGCACCAGTCTATGAGGTAAACATGCTAAGCACACGTGTACTGAGATGCTGTTTTTTTGTTTTTTTTAATCGAAAATAGAGTCAAAGCAGCTCACCTTTTGCTCATCACTGTCACACAAGTGTTTGCTTTTGAACTTCCTCTTCCCGGAAGGCTTGTCGTTGGACTCGGGCGATATGTCGCTAGCCTGGTAGCGGACCGAGCCCGAGCGTGTGAAGGAGGGTCTCCGTGGTGGCGGCTCCGGACTGGAAACAGCAGGACTTGGACACGGAGACTTCTGTAGATCTGCAATGATCAGGTTGAGTTTGGTTACCATTAAAAAAAAAAAAAAAAAAAAAAAAAAAGGGCTCCTGGGACCCTTTCCAGAAAGGAAATATTTCCGAGGCTCCCCTTGTGATTCGAATACCAATCTAAATGCATAGGAATTAAAAAGTAGCCTATTTTTGAAAAAATGAAATAAATTAGGTAACCCTTTCAGACCCGCATTTTTTCTGCTGGGCATTTTTTATTTATGTGTGAGCTCATTTTGACTCTTTCCCCCCATAAGAACATCATATATATATTTTTTTTTTTTGGGGGGGGGGGTTCTGTTTGTAGTTATAGTGGATGCCAAGATAATCTGGCAAATGGCACTTGATTTCTATCGCGCTTTTCCACCTTACAAGGCCCTCAGAGCACTTTACATTTTGACTGCCCATTCACCTACTGATGACGCATCATCAGGAGCAATTGGGGGTTCAGTATCTTGCTCAAGGATACTTCGATGTGGTCACAATGGAATAGGATCGAACTCACAACCTCTGGGTTGGGAGACAAACACCATACCACTGATCCACACCGCTCCCCAATATGGCTGTAACGTGTTGTAAACTTAGCTTATATGCAAAATTTTAACGAACATGCAATTGTGATTCGTTAGTTAAGATCCAATTATGAACCAATCATGAACCAGAAGTGTTGACATCATCAAAATTACGCGTTTATGCGTTGGTTTAGACATGCAAATATGTTTAAAGTAGCACTAAGGAACTTTCCAATCTTGAAATATTTTCATAACTCTTCTGACTTAAAACTAGTTGAATGGTACCTTTGCCATGGCCTGAGCGGGTCTGTATCATTTTTACTGGCACTAAGCAAATTTGAGGAGGATAGTAGGAACACTGCAACACAAAAAAAACTACAAATGACCTGACTGCTTTATGGCATACGTTACTTCCCCCTTTCCTCATCCGCTACAAAGACGGAAGTCAATTTGAATGTCGGTGCATGATTACTGCTTTCCTGGCAGAAGCTGCAAAACAACTGAAAGAAAAACGAAAAGGGAAAAAAAGCCAGTCAATGATCAACATTGGCCTGGCTTTCACACACTGGCTAAAAAAACGACGCACTGAGCTTGTCTTTATGGGGTATATGCCACGGAAGAGGCGGGACTTCCGTGTTTTTGCACATCAGCTTTGATTCCGGTTCCAGGTCGCGACGTGTGGGCTGCTTCCCAACACTCGCAGCCCCCACCCCTGCGCCCCCCAACCGCATGCTCGCATCGATGGGTGCGAGCGCGCAGGGCGTCTCAGCTCTCTGAAGTGCTTTGGACAACTGACACACACACCACACACTCGCACCCGTCGACAGGAACACGCAACCGAGAGGCACAAAGTCGCAAGCACAAGTATTGGGACGTGGCCCACATGTCGCGAACCGGAACCAGAATCAAAGCTCATGTGCAAAAATACGGAAGTCCCGCTTCTTCCATGACATATACCCAACAGGAAATGTGGTCTTCCTTCAGACATAATACCAATTTTGTCCATAAGGTGCCGCCAAAATCAACGTGAACTCAAAGTTCTTTAGTGTTGCTTGAAACTAAAAATAAAAACTCATGTCACACTACCCATTTGCTATATTTTTTTTAGGGACCAAAAAAAATATAGGGGGAGGGGGTAATCTAGAAAAAAACACCCACCACACCTTTTGTTCTTCTTACATTTTTTTTAAATAATATGATCAAGTGTGCATTACTTATTTCATTAATAACATTAATTTTCCATGTTTTTAGCCTTTTTAGTTAATGTAGTCACATTTATTAAAATTATATAATTACAAATAAAGATGTATTATTTTATTACGAATAACTATAATTTGCACAGTGCATTTTACATTATTGTATTTTGTTTTGTAATTTGTAACTAAATTATAATTAAACTTTTTCAATGCACAAAAAGTATTAATTATTTAATTGAACTTTGTTTGCATCAATTTAGCCATTTCCCCCCTTAAATTTGGTTAGGTAAATTGTATTAATTCATTATCTACATACTGTAATTTATTGTTGGAATTATTCCAAATAATAAAATAAAATATGTATTTTTTTTTAATGACATGCCGTACACATTTCTCACAGGGAAATTAATCTATCCATTTTCTATAGTGTTAACCCTTAAGTGTGATAGATAACATTTCAAAATGAGCAACCATTATTTTATCATTAAAATCAAGTATTATACGTACACATTTTTTTAAAAAACTTTTTGTTCCCCTTTTATCTCAACTATGACTGATCTGACTCAGCTGTCCATTGCAAAAATTCAATGTGGACCTTGAATATAAAAGTATGCCCATGAGAGGAAAAAAAATTAAAAAAATCAAAGGTTGATTTTACACAGAATGAGCCCATGGATTGATGTGGTGGTGGCAGATAACAAACATTCCCCTCTCAAAGTAAACAGTGAACATACCCACTGTGATTCCACTGTCTGACTCATCAAGGTGGTCTCCTTCTTCCAGTTTGTCCTTCTCCGTGATGTACTCCCCCGTCTGGTACTTTCTGTTACGGCAGTGCCGCCTCCTTTTATGCGCCGGGGCGTCGTCCTCCGCGTCGACCGCCTTGCCCTTGTCCCGGACGTCCCGCTCCGACAGCCGGTTGGAGCGAGGCCTCCCTCTCGGACGGCGGGCCGGCGTCCGCGGGGGTGAGGGCGAAGGGGCCCTTTCAGGCGGCGGCGGCGGGGAAGGCGTCGCGAAGCCCCAGAGGTCCAGTCTGGCCTCGTCTGCACGCCGCCGTCCTCTCCTCAACCTCGGGAAGGAGGCCTCTTTAACGGCGGCCTCCTTACTGGCCGCAGGGGACTTCAAGGCACGAGTCTCTTCACACTCGGGACTGCTGCGACCATCTGTAAGTGATTCAAATCGCATTTGACTGTTACTCTCCCACCAACTCTCGTGCATAAAGGTGCAGGTGACACATCGGAAGTATTCACTTTTTGCGTGTATCGACCTGAAGAGTAAGAGTAAGCGGCTCAATGAAAGGCTGCACAAACAAAAGCGTAATCAAATCTGACATTTTAAGGAACAAAGACAATACCGGTTTTGTTGTGGGGTTCTTCGTCTTTCCAAGTCTGCTCTCTACTCTGCGAAGAAAGTCGTTGCTCTAATTCTGATGTTTTCTGTTTCATCTGCTGAAGGATCCAGAGGAAGGCATGAATGTTATTGGGGATGCAAATAACTTCAGAAATTCTAGCACAAATATATATTACCCACAAAAGATTAGGGGTATCTGCTTTGGGTAAAACTTCAGGATAAACCTAAAATGCACCATTACTATTACAGGTGAACTTAATTTGACCTGGAACTTTCGAATGCCCATCTCCAACTGTTGAATGCTTCAGTGTCAAGTCCTTTTTTTTTTTTTTTGCACAACAGGCAAAATTCATAGCAAATTTCCAAGGGCGTCCAATTCTATGCCTTTGTGACTCTTGGTATCTCTTTGTTGCGACCTATTCATGACACTCTAAATTCAGTGACCACTTCACTCTGAGAAAATCCTGTTTGAAGCCTCACTATTAGGGATGCACTGAAATGAAAATTCTTGGCTGAAACAATGTGAGGAAACCAGCTCAGAAAACCGCTACACTGAAAGAAATGATAAAACTTTAAAAAGACAACAAAAATTACCATAATTTGAAAATGACAATAAATATCTAATTGGCATTTTCAACAGAAAACAATCTTAAACCCTTCTTTTTGTAAAATAACAATACTAAAATGTAAAATAATACTGGATAAATTTAACAAAATATAAGACCACACCGTGACGGTTATTGCTGTACAGTGGACCCAACGATTCACAGCGGATAAAGAAACGGTCGGTGAATAGCAAAAATCCATGTATACCGTACTTGGTGTACACTGAAATGCATTTTTTTTTTAACTTAAATAATTCTTCAAAAAATGCTGATAAACTTCAGGTGTTGGCTCTACCCCAAAAAAAGGGGAATAAATATTTGTAATACTTGTTGCCAAACCACAACTATTCGGGGGACGACTTTGCATCTTTTTATGAGATGTAGAGAAGAACTGAGAATGAGTCGAGAATGAACATACATCCTATAAGTTGTTCAAATGCACAGTAAGGAAAAAAACACATTGGAGTTAGGAGGCATTTTTAGTTGATGCAATTCATGAAATTAGTGTTGGAAGCGATGAAAAATATGAGCCATGAGAGCAGGTGAGAGTAATGTCACAAGGGACCTGGCAAACTGAGCCAAATAAAAAATATGTAAGTCAACCAATTGATTTCAAACTTGGCAGAAAAGTATAGAAAAATCCATAATTTGGGGAATTTTGGGCTTGTTTCCCCGCCACCACCTCCGCTAGCAGCATGCTGTGCACTGGCTAGCCAGCAAAGCACTTGCTTTATAGCATTTTGCTTAACTCATCACATCCTGTTTTCTTTTGAAACAAAAGTCTTTTGGACAGAAACCGAAAATTTGGGGTTACCGAATTTTCGGCGCATCCCTACTCACTATAGGAAGGTACTGTTGATTGGTTCTTACGTGTCATCTTGGTTTCAGGACATCAAAGATTTTAAACACCAATTCAAATTCAACCAGGATATGCATTGGTTGATTCATCGATCTAACACCTGTTGTGATTTTTGCCGTCCAAATCTTTGTGAGAGAACAGTAAGTTGTGCAAAAAGTACTGAAACGGTGAACAATTGGACAAAGATTATTGTGCATTTTAGGTTCGTAATGAAAGTTCAACTGAAAGTTGAACATCACCAACTTTTTTTTCTTTTTTTTTTTGAGTAGCGTGATGTAACGTTAACAAATCCAAACGTGAAGAGACTTTACCTTCTTTTGGGAAGTTGGTGTCAAATCTTTGTCTTTGTCTCTTGCCGTCTTCTTTGCCGACTCCGCCAGTGCCTTTTCCTTTGAGGGCTTCTTAGGACTAACTTTCTTCTGTTTAACAGCTTTGGTTGGCGACTCCTCTTTGGTTCCGTTTGTTTTCTTCTCATCACCTCGACCCGGAGACCGGCCCGACAGAATAGACGCAACTAAACCGCCCAGATTTTCATCTGGAGGACCGTCTGACTCTTTGCTGTCTTTTTTCAACACCTCCCCCTCCAACACTTGGGCCAGTTTACTCTCCAGCCTGTTGCCGTTTGTTGATGTGTTGCTTCTGAGGCTATGAGACTGTCCAAAGGGCTTCGACAAACCATGCTTGTATTCTCCCTGATGGCTGCGCATCTCTGCGTTATTCTCCGAGGTCTCTGTGGATTTCAACCTTTCCGGCCTCTTTCTGGATGGAGTCACACCCCCTTGAGACAAGACTCCAGTCCACTTTTCCGTGGACCAGTATGCTGAGGGTTCATATGGAGAGGCTTGCTTGAGCGGGGTGTCTTTGAGGAGAGTCAGAACATTGTCCTTTCTTGACACGGTGTGAGCATCGCTCGTTTCAAAGTCTTGCTGCTTCACGATGGACGCCAGGTTCGAGAGCGGAGACGGTTTCTCCCACGAATCTTCCACAGGTATGGATGGACTCTGAAATTTGGAACTTTCCGCATTTCCTTTGGGCGTTGGAGAACCTGGTGAGATTTTCCTCTGGTGGGGAGGATGAGAGGACTGTTGCCAAGCTGAGTACGGACCCGCTGCTTTGCCAGGCTTTAGATGCGTGTTGGTGGTGGTGGTGCTTGACAGGGCCGTCATGAGGGCCCCTTTAGCGGGACAGTTCTTGCCGATGGTTGTGCTCGAGTTTTTGACGGGCTTGACACTCTGGGCATGCTTCAGTGAGGGGGCCCTCTTTCCTCCCGAGGTCGCTTGTTCTCCCTGGTCGATTATTGATATGAACTCCTGCTTAGCAAAACTCTGGAACTCATCTGCAAATGTCCCTTTTCCATCCTTACCTCGAAGCGTAGAGGCCAGTATGGGACTAGCTACACCTACGTATGTTCCAGGGATATTTTTAACGGGCTCTTGTGAAGGTCCCTTGCTCCATGCTGGCTTAAGTTCCGAGACCTGGTGATTCTGCGTCCGGATTGATTGCTTTTGGTGCGATCCATTTCTGTGTGTATTGGGCAAAATGGGGCACTGCCCAGCTGCGCCATAGGTTGTAGAATGAGTTCTCTTTGAGTTTAGAAAGTCGGTTTTGTTCGACTCGCTCTTTTGAAGCTCCTTCGTTGAAAGTGGAGGGTCATTTGTGCCTTTTGGACGTTTCGATTTAGCGGACAAATCCAGGGGAACGTCCCTTGTTTCCAGTGAGCACGTTACTCGATGCTCTTCTGTTTTCAGAGCACTCATGGCTATCTTGTCCAAGCTGAGGCTCTTTTCCACGTGGTTAAGAAGTCTACTCTGAGAGGCGATGGTGGCGAGTGCAGAGCCGCAACAAATGGCGGCGGTGGGCGACAATGTGTAGTGGGTGGGTGCTGTAGAGCTCAATGACGGGTGTTGCAGTGGGAGGGCGATAGCCGGCGAAGCCACCACCGAGGCCAGCGACTTATGCTCACCGACAGATTTGGCGTTCTTGCTGGACGAATGGTTGGCTTTAAGTTTCGAGGCTTTTTTCTCTGAAGCCGGAATCCGGCCCATGGAGAAGGGATAGTGGTAGGTCCGCATGAGGGGCGTCCCTGCTACACCTGAGGTTTGAGGTTGAACGTCTTTTGGAAACTGGCTGGCAGTGGCTTCTCTCAAAGCCGCGATCTGCCCCAACGCTGGTGGGAGAGTGATTTTACAAAGTGGGGAGGAGAAATCGGTGGAAGGCAGGAAGGCAACTGGCTTGGCTGGTTTGAACAAGGAGCACTGGAAACCAGGTGGAGCAGATGGTGTTTGCGTATGCGATTTCTTGCTGTGGCAGGGATTGGCCGAATCCTCCCGGCTGACTTTTATGCCACTCGACCGCTGAGGAGCGGGGAAGGCCCCCGCGCCGTCGGCCTTGATTTTAGCGGCCTCTACCGCTCTTTTGTCTGTCCTCTTCTCAGCGCCGGCGGGGGCTGAGCTTGACATTGGTTCATTGTTGAGCTGCCGGGGTGGAGAAAGCTCCGGGCTGTGGTTGTAATTACTGGTGTCCGGGCAGGCTCTCGCTGTCTTACAGTCTGTTGTCGGAGTGGTCTTGTTTTGCTGACCGAGGGTAACATCGCCTCGAAACTCAAGGGGCAGCGTTTGGGGAGGATTTCCCACCATGCTCATGGACGCTTTATTTGGAGCACTGATCTCTCTGCTCACCGTGCCTCCATCCCCTACATTCATTAGTGAAGAATCCACCTAGGTAATAAAGAATAGAGATCAAGCAGCCATTTTTAATAAGCTACTCCCATACCCTAATGCAACTGTAATAAAAACAATGCATACCTGCATAGGTGTTTCTTTAACACAACATGCCTCAAAGGGTAGCTAAGTCAGTCTGATGAGTTTTTCTTTAAATGCACCGATAGGCTGCAAAGAGAAAATCAAGTCATGACCACACCGTATACTGCAAAGAAATGTTTGATTCAGACTAGGAAAACTTCTTTTCGACTAGATTGCCTCTGAGGCCAAACATGATACAATTTTCTAACAGCAGGGAGATTATTTCTATTTACTTGTATCCATTTTTTTTTTTTTTTTTTGCTACAGACAACAAGGAAATTCCTGTGTTGTTCATCCCTGTGGAAATGGAAATTGCATGTTTCAAAATGTATGTCGTTTACATATTATGCTTTGACTGACTCGTGACGAGAGTTACTGAACACTCATGAACCACAATGGAATATCTTTTTTGTCCTCATACACACAATGACTCAAAAACAGGGCAGGGTTGGATGGAATTGCCTTTCCACTTTAAGAACAACACTCTTTTTGGGTAAGTTTTAGTACCTATAAGATGCTGACAAAAAAGGTAGCCTCAAGGTTCTCTGCAATGTTGAAGCCTTGTATGTAAAGTGAACAGATTTATGCAAATTGTTAAAATGTTAAGCATTATTGCAAATTTCAAGCGAGCACATTAGAACAGTGATTTCCACCCGGTGTCCATCAGGTGTGCAGCTGTGTTACTACAAGTAATGTATTGTGCAACTGTCTACATCAGCAACATACAGCTACAGAACAATTACCGGGTATATCATTTTTTTTCTGCATATAAAGTTTGGAACTTTGGAGATTGTCAACCCCAGCTCTGAAGGTCTGACATGAAAACTGTCATCTGACTAGCGTTGTAGTGTAGCTTATGTTTTTGCCTTTTCAGAGAAGTCTCGTAAAATATGTGAATATTTTTCAAGGCAAGGTGGTGACGAGTTCTTTCAGAAAAGCAATAGGTTAAAGGACAACGAAGTATGCATGTGCAAACAAGCACATGTACTTCATTGAAAGCGTTTGAGCCATGCTAATGACCACAACAGTGCAGCCTCTGCCTCAATTTGAGCCGGGAAAGCCCTGGCTAGATGGCAAAAGGTACATAATAAACTCATGTATTCACTTTTGTGACATTTTGCTTTGGTGATGTGTTATAAGATTTGGTCTAATGTAAAATGTGTGCCTTGGCTCAAAAGGTTGCAAAACAGTATTATTAGACACGTGGGGGGGGGGAGCACCACAAGCAAGTGAAGCAAGCACACGTGAGTTCAGAGAGCAGTTCAACTGTACACCAAAACGGGACCAGGCAGAAAATCTTTTTGGGGGCTAAGAATGATAAATACATCACCTCGGGGTGGCTCAATAACAAAGAGAAACAAATCACAAGTCACCATTTCCACTGGCCGGTGCATTCATAGCTTCGTTGTCCATCTCTCTCTATGTGGGCCAACACATGCACACACGGAACGGTGCAGTTTATTGTGAATGCAGCGCGCAGCTTCGCAGCCTACTTTCGGCTTTCACTGTCCAGCACGAATGACGAGAGCCCGGGCAAGTGCAGTCGGAACCTCCTAATGCTGCGAACATCAGTCACAAGTCTGATGACGAGGACGGTAACGACACAGGGGTGGTGGTGGTGGTGGTGGCAAAAGGGGGGGAAGTATTACCCCCCACCCCCCTTTCTCCAAAACAGCTATCTAGATGCCACATTAACGAAAGCAACAACAAAAACTCCTTAATACCCAAACGCCTTGTCTGCACAGAATCAATATCAAAGCCAAGGGGGGGATAAAGGATAGAGTCAGACACGGGGGGTGGTGGGCGACACAAGTTAATGCGCAAGCTTGTGTTCCGGAGCGGTCACCGCTGTCACGGAGAAAGGAGGAGAAGACGGAGCCCGACAACTCCGCGGCCGGGCAGCGGCGACCGCGACCGAGGCTCCCCCGCCGGCTCGCACGCAGAGCCGGGCTGCTGTTATTTATCCTCAGCCGACCTAGTGCGGAGCGTCGGGAACAGCGGCGGGTGTCCCGTCCTCTCTCGACACTTGCGAGGCTTCCGTACGCGGACCCCGACCTCACGAAACCGCCTGCTACCACCACCGCCGCCGCCGCCGCCCCCCCCACCTCACACACACACCACCCCCTCCACCTTATTTTTCCTCTCTCCGCGTCCGAGTCGCCACATAAAAGATGTCCAATGACACAAGCAGCCCGCTCACCCGGATGGTGCGTGAACGTCGCACGGCGGACGGCTCCGTTCCGCGGCTGCCTCTCCGGCCTCTGGCGGACCGCGGCTCTTCTCTTACCTCGACGGTTTTCGCTTCTCAAAGTCCAGGGAGGGGGGTGGTTAGGGAGGGAGGAGGGGAGGGGAGGGGGGGTCGTCAAGACTGTCCGTTCCGTATCTCCAGTCTGGTGGGAGCGAGAAAGCGAGCGAGAGGGGAGGATGCCTATGGGAAATGTAGTGCTCGAGTATCCACGCCCAGGATTAGACGCTGGAGTAGCAGGGAGGGATGAGGACTACAGGTACCAGCATGCGCCGCGGCGTCACAGCCGCTTCAGGAGGCACGAGGGGGGATCGCGACCACAGCGGAACGGCCGTGGTGTTGGTGGTGCGACTTAACTGAAAAGAAAAAAGAAAAGAAAAAGCCTTTATGTGAGCAAGTCACCAAGTCACAAAACTGCTACTTTAAAGCCAAGAGTTTTCACAGGAAGCCAAAGGGGAAATGTAGTAAAACGAAGGAAATTAAGTGTGAGAGAGGTTTGGGTTCGTTGATGAAGATGAGGAAGCAAGTGTGTTGAGAGGAAGGAAAAGAAGCACATGCGCGTTTTTATGGAGATGTTCCAATCTAATGACACGTAAATTGCGATTTGAAGTCACCGCTGTAAACTCATTTCAATCCAACTGGGTTCACCTGTGATAGTTATTTTGTTTATTTATTTACAGCTGTGTTTACTAAACTTTTTCAGCTGTGGATCCAAATCGGACAAATGGTATCGAAGAATGACAGCATGGTGATCTGCTTTGCACATGCCGCACAATTCTGAGGTTGTGGGTTTGAATTCTGCCTTCCTCTGTGGAGTTTGCATCATTTCCCTGCGCTTGTGTTGAATCTTCTCCAGATGTTACATCCCAAAACATGCATTTTAAGTTCATTTCAAACTAACTTGTCTATAAGTGTGGGTGTGAGTGTGAATGTTTGTCTATTAGTGATCTGTGATTGACTGGCGACCAGTCCAGAGTTTAAACCCCCATCTCCTCCAAACTCAGGTGGGATAGGCGACATGCAGCTCAGGTGTGACCCTATTGAAGGCCAGCAGTGTAGGATGGACAGATATAAAAAAATAATAATAATCAAAACAAAACATTATACCATGTATTAACGCGCAAGTTTACAATATATAACATGATTAAGAATGCATTCGTCAGCTTTTCAATGAATACTGAAACATGTCCGCTATTTGGGACTTGTTTTGGTTCCGGATGCCAAAATCCTGAAAGCCCTGATCTAAAGAAGACTCTTCAAACACAAGCATCCATCCATATTCTAATCTACACCATGCAGCCAACCACAAGTAATTCATTGAAAATGTTTATTGGATAAATCCAACAAATTCCAACCATATTATTTTTGAAAGCTCACAAATCTAACTAGCAAGCAAACATGAACACAGAACATGCATGGACATTTTCTATCTATCACAGTTCTTGCCCTTCATTTAAAGCAGTGGTTCCAAAACTTCAGATTTTAGCTTTAGGGTTTATTTGGCGGCTGAAAGTGAACACTGTTTTTTGTTTTTGTTTTTTATAACTCATTGAGCACTCATTATCTTTTCAAATGGCTTTTGGAAACAAAGTCACAAATTCTGTGTTATTTATGATTAGTTTATAGTCATTTTCATTTGCACAAAAAACACTTTTCCACCTGCTGACCAGAAGCCTTAAAATAACAGTAACAGTCATTGCCACACAATTCCATTTAGGCTACTTACTATTTTCCACACTAAAAAGGGGTGATGACTGTAAAATAACTGCACATGTGCACATTTTTTTTTAAATTATTGTGGTTGTAATTTGCAGTAGTGTAGTTGCAGATATTTTGGTAATTCCCAGGGGCAAAACATGAGTCCACTGCATTCTGATTAATATCGAATTTGTGGAATATGAATTAAGCAGCAAAATCCACCCATTTTCATCCATTTCAGGGGGCAGCCATTTTGAAACTTGTCGACAGAAAATTTCATCACAGTTGGCCAGAGATCAGGTCATCACTATAAACCAATCACAACTCAGCCTGCAAACATCACAAGACCAAACTCAGAACACAGGTGAGCCATGACTGGTTGTTACCTGAGCTCTGAGCAACTGTGATGTCATTTGCTGTTGACCACAAGTGGCAAAATGGCCGCCTCCCTGAGATGGATGAAAGTGGGTGGATTTTGCTGATTAATTGGCATCCCACAATCACAATATTTATCAGAATACTGTGTTTAGACCAGCGGGTCTGCATAAAACAAAATGGAAAATTTTGGTTGAACTTCCCTTTTATATTTGTACCCTTTTATTAGAATAATCTCTCAGTATGATGCAGCCCAATTCTACATAACTGCAAACTACATATTTGTTAAATTAATATCTCACTTAGTGTCAATCAAAACACATTGTTTTATTTTTTAAAGGCAGATGCAGCTCTTGTATTATATCTTTGAGAGGGTCCAACTTTAAATGGTGGCCCGATGGCCCCCGGCACTGTCAGGCCACCACATACTGTACAGTTGCGGTCCAATCAGTCCAGTACAAATTTCATTAATAAATACGTTAAATCAATACCTTCTTGCTTTTTACTGATTTGTCTGTGATTGAAAAAGCATTTTTGATTGTATGAATGAGCCTTCCCCAAACTTATGATCAGATCCCAAAATAAGGTCCTGGTCCATTTTTATTGCAAGGCCAAAGTCTAAATTGATCAAACCCTGAACCTCAAAAGTGTGAACAGACATGCTTACCATGTCTTTATGATGGCCATGACCATTTTTTGGGCTCTTCCTGAAATGCCATAAGATGTTACAAAGCCCTATCTAAATGGAGTGGTGTTTTGGGAAATATCTTGAACTGATACATCTCGAAAATATGGCGTCTTCACCACATGTACACTTCCAGTGCCTCTTATTTCAAAAGCAAATTGTCTGTAATGTATATGTTTTCAAGGGTAATGTTGTAAAATTTGTTTGTGGTATGCACAGGGGAATACATGTTTACTGTTCGTTTGAAGAGCAGGCGGCAAAATGGGATTTATCATCTGTTTCTATTGACATATTTTCAATCTTTTTGAAAAGACTTCCACTCGGTCTTGAGCACAAGATGAGTGATACAAACCTGGAAACCTCTAACCTTGATCAAAAGTTATTCAATTATCTTTGAAAGGGCATCATTTTCAATCAAGTGACAGCACATACACAACATAAACCTGGAAATAAAAGTTACACCAGCAGGTTGCATGTCTTTCAAAAATAGCAAACAATTAGTACTACTGTATATGATCTCGCACTCATCTCCTTCCATAATCACATTTTGTCTCGGTGGTTAAGCAGCCCTCGCTGTAATTAGGCCACTTGTCTTATTATACCAAAGGCCTGGATCAGCTTCTTCAAGGCATTTCCTACTTTTCTCAACACTTGTGCTAGTGAGGAACTGGATGGACAAACACAAACACGAGAGGGGCTGATAGGCATTCGGGGGCTTGTTTTGTTTTCGCATCGAGCCCGGTTGTCGAGGCGGTGCGATTGGTGGCGGGTGGGGGGCAACGCTCAACCCAGCGGTCCGAGCTGAAACTATTTGGCTGCGTGGAACATCGGCATGTGGGAGCCTCTCCGACGTGCCCGTCGTCATTCGCCCAGTAATGGCTGCGCACAGGCGGCCGCATCGCTGACAGATCGCTCAATGTGAACATGGTAACCCGCGCTTTTAGGATAAAAACACAAACAGGAAGGGACATTTGTAAACAACAATAACAAAAAAAAGGGGGGGGGGGGGGACTGGGAAAGAAAAACGGAGCTCGGTGGAAGCGTCGGGAGTGCCACACTCACACAAACACACAAACACACAAACACGTCACGGATCGAGAGCTCCGCTGCCACCGACCGGGGCAAGCGGCAGCACTCTTCCTCGGTAGTGAGCGGCCACTCCGTGGCTTGGGTGACCCGTGACTCGCCATCGGATGACGACGTCGGAAGTGCAAAAAAAAAAACGTGCAATTTAGCATTTATTTTGTTTATCGCTCAGGGCCTATGTGTGTTTTAGGGACAAGACACTCGTCTTCAAAGTGCCCCCCTCCCTTTCCTTCTTGTGAGACTATTTTAGGCCGCCATGGCTTCACCAAACGAGGATGTCCCGTCTAAGTTCACCTGGAGGGGGGCAGCTAGGTACCCGTTTTGGCTAAAGTCATTAAATACATCAGGAAGGGAGGTTGATGTCGTTCGCCGGGGTGACTAATGCATCGCTCGTCCATATGATGTCAAAAAAAGCTCGGCACCTGAATGCATCACTTCTCGTGTAGTTTGAGTAACAAAAACCTCACCACGTCCCTCGCAATGTATTCGCCTTTGCCTTTGCTCGTGTCATCCCAACTTGCTCGCGTGTGTGAGCCCCTCAACACACAATGCCGCGGGATAGCAGCGAGACGTCGCCGGGGACAAGATCAAACCCGGGAGGGGGGGAACGACGACACGAAAACACATCCAGGTCAAAGTTTGGTCGAGTTTGAACTCGTCTTCGACCTCCTTGTGCAGTGTGCACCCCCCTCCCCTGCCCGTAACGCCTTTGTTATTAGTAATCGCACGCTATTGCGCCGTCTTCTTACCTTGGCGCTCCGAGCTGTGTGCAGCCGCAAAGCCTGCGTGTGCACACGGTGCAACAAGCGAGCCGTCGGTCGCGGAGAGAGAGAGAGAGAGAGAGAGAGAGAGAGAGAGAGAGAG
This sequence comes from Festucalex cinctus, assembly GCF_051991245.1. Classification (NCBI taxonomy): domain Eukaryota; kingdom Metazoa; phylum Chordata; class Actinopteri; order Syngnathiformes; family Syngnathidae; genus Festucalex; species Festucalex cinctus. The sequence goes on along the minus strand of NC_135419.1, from coordinate 734,759 downwards.
AGAGACGGGAGTGGAGGGAGGCGGGGTGGGGGCTTCCGAGCCGGTGGTCCCGCCGGGGTTGCTTCTCCGCTAAGAATAAACAGAGGTGGCGTTCCCCCCCCAAATGTTTTTGGTTGTTGTTGTCCTCGCGATCTTCGCTTATTGCCCGATCTTTGGGTCTGCAGCAGCTGGAGATGAGAATCGCGCACCCTGGGTCCTAGCGCCGGATAGAAGCCCTACAGGTGAATAGAACAACAGCTCAGTGGGGTTTTTTATCCTTATGTTCTCGGGAGGGGTAATCCCGTCACGGTGGACCTCACATGCTTGCATACAGTGCTTACCTGATGAGAAGTCCACTGAGAGTCCGGCGCTTATTTGCAAGCCCAAACACAGGAAACCACTGTCAGCTGAAAAAGATGTTGAATATTCCTTTTCATCAGTCAAACATATGTGAAAATTGAGCTAGATAAAGTCCTTAAAATCCTTCTTGAGGATTGTTATTTACTAGGGGAGTGAATCCTTTTTTACTCTTTACTGACGAGCGGAGTCCAAACTTGTTCATTTGAGGGCCACATAACGTGGAAGGAAGCAAGGGCTTTATTGATTAAAATGCACTTCATGACTGAACGAAAATCAAATCAAAATTGCTGCATAACAGCTTTCCGTTAACGGTGACCAGGCAAATACAGCAGTTGAGGATTTTCAAGATTTTGGTGTGGTCCAACTCCTGCATCCCAATCGACTATATACGTCCACCCTTGCACTGAACAGCGACCAAATCCAATCTCCACATTCAGGACCAAACACAAGAGAAAACTGTATTCATTTTAAAAATCATTACTTGAGAATTAATAACCCCTTATCGCCGCTAAATTGGACCTTATTGACATTGAACAGAAAGTGGAAGAAACTATTTTTACTTCTAAAATTGAATTATTCATTCACCACAGTGTTTACTGTTATTTTAGTCATAAATAATTTGCGTATTTCAATTGCCATTTTTAGTATATGCAGTGGGCCGCTGAAGAATGGATGGCGGGCAACAAATGGCCCCTGGGCCATAGTTTGGACACACTATAGGCCAGTGGTGGGCCTCAAGGGCTGGAGTCCTGCAGGTTTTGGAGGTTTCCCTCTTCCAACACAAGCTGATTCCAATCAATGGGATCATTATCAGGCTTTTGCAGAGCTTGCTGATGAGCTGATCATATATCAGCTGTGTTGGAGAAGGGAAACACGCAAAACCTGCAGGACTCCGGCCCTTGAGGACCGAGTTTGCCCACCCCTGCGTCTAGGCTAATTGATAAGAACAATAATCAACATATAAGGACCCTGCAAAGTCGATCCACAGATCAGTTTCAAAATACATTCTACTTATGGGAAGATCATTGGTGAAAACATGGCTGATCATTTTTATAACCATATCGGACCCCAGCCCGGTTTAAAAATTGAAATCCGGGTTAGTATAGCCCCTAATTATGATTAGCGATGACGTGTGGCACTGACTTCTCTGCAGTCATATAAAAACATGAAGCCAAGTAGAAGACGAGCCTATATTTCAATTTTGGCCTTCACGGAAACATTTGTTTTCTAAGCTTGAAATTATACTTCAGTCAATTCCAAACTGTTCAACAATGTGATAGCAAGAAAGCCAAAAGAATATTTAACAGTATAAGGTCAAGTTTGTTGTTGTTGTTGTTTTTTCTTCTTCTCTTGTTGATCTCTGTAAGGATAGCTGTCCCTACCAGAGAGTTGACATTCTATGTCACTCATTATTTTATGAATTTTAATAATGAAATCAATGACATTTTTACAATGAAAAAGAAAATCAATGTAAACATGGACAGATAAGTAAAATGGAATTATTTATTTTTTTACTCTTCACATAATGTCTCTGGCGTGTAGTTAGCTAGCAAGCTATACTACTTGGAAAATGCATTTTCACTGAATGCAACAAGTTACAGAACAACTCTGTGTCATTATTGAAATTCCCAAGCAAGGAAGTATATCAGCCCGTCCACCATGAGCCAACAAGTGCCCCAGAAGTGTGTTAGCTTCAGAGCTAGCTCGTGGCTTGTGCCTGCCATCGTGGTATAAATTCCAGCCACGCTAAAGTTTGAAGCAGATATATTTTTTTTTGTGGCTCAAACATGTGTTGGCGTAAAAAAACAAAACAAAATGTATGCATTTTTTCAGCGGGGTGTGGTTTCGCATATTCAACGGACGCACCCAACAGTGTTTGAGAGACAATGGCTTGTTTCCCCCCCCCCAAGTTTGAAGCCTCATTTTATAACCCTAGACAGCAGAATCATCTATGGCTTAAATGTGAAAGGAAGCAAAAGGACCACATGGTGCCTTCAAGCGCATAATCATCACTTTGGCGCTGCAACTTTAAAAATGATATCATTCATTTTTCAGGCATTTCTGAATTGGAGAAACTCACGTGTTCATATTAGTAATGGCCCCGTTCAACACGCTCAATTGAGACACTTGCAGAAATGCTGAAGAGAAAGACCCCACAAGTGAAGCAGCTAAATGGAATGAGGCCATCATTCATTTGATTATTTACACCAAAGCCTCTCTCTTATAGTGACATATTCAAATATCCTCTTGGCACCGTGATACAAGCCAATGAGGGGAGATAAATAAGAGAGCAAACATAAATATACAGTATGTAGTCAAGCTATAAAAAAAAAAAAAGGGAAACAAACATTGGCAAGGAGCATCTGCGGGTATCCATCTACTCTATTAAATTTTTTTTTTTTTTAAAAGTCAAAATTAGGCTGTAAACTTGTGTTAGTAAATATTGAAATGTAATCAAGGTTTAATCAACTTGCATTATATTTTTAATTGAAGTGGATATATGCATTTTTACACAATAATCAGTGTACCATGGATATTAAAACCTAGACACCCTAGTTCTAATGCCAAATTTTTGTGAGACCAAGATAGATCGTTTTAAAACCTGCTCAACCATAAATGTGCCCTATAATGATATTTGAGTGGAAGAAAAAAGGCAAACAACTGAAATAATGTGCACTCGGGTTCACATCCGCATTTAACTGGGCGATGTGGCTGTGTTCAAAACTCAACCAATCACAATTCAAGTCATGGGAGTCGCCACAAACCTGCCAGCTGCCACCAATAAAGTGCCTCTGATTAAGCCTAAATAAGGTTGAGCTGTTCAATAGACTTTTCCCAAAATGTTTGTGAACATTTGAATGTATCTTTTCACAGGAACAAATACCACTTAGTTTGTGACATTCAAAAGTAGTCCACTTAAAGCTTGTAAATTTACTGTCCCTTCAAATGAACTCAACCCACAGTCGTTAATGTATAAACAACTGGCAACAAAGGTGATGTGAAAATGTCCAAATTGTGCCCAATTAGCCATTTCCCTGCCATGTAACGTGTTTTTGTGTTACACCAGTGTGAATGCGGAGCAGGTGTGTTCAATTTGGTGTTAGCGCTCTCACACAAAAACTCCACAGCACAAAAAAGTACTTCTATATATTTAAATAAAAACGATCACATCCGAGTTCACTCTGCAATGAACTCAATGCGAAATCTTGGCCTGTTTAGTTGAACACGATGCCGTTATTTTGTTATATTTTTGGTAACAGGTGCGGATACAGATGTTATTGCTACCTTCTGCCATTATACGTTGCTGACATAAACAGATGAAAAGAGATGCATTATGCGGGAAATACATAATTCGAGTGAAATTTGATCATTTCCCACAACACACCTGAGCACAGTGGCTGGGAATCACAGGTTTAGCATATATAAATATAAATCCAATCGCTACTATATTAGAGAATGGTAACGTCTGAACACATGATCAGGGCAGCTGTTGTTCTGATTGGGTGAAAAGAGCTTGGACGACAACTCGCTACTGTCTGCATGAACCCGGACGCGGCATTTACAAATATCTATATTGTTCCCGGCGATGCTTGTTCGATGCCAGCACATGGCACGGAAGGTCAGGGCATCTTGGCAATCTGTTAAAGTGGCTTAACCCTGCTGAGCAAATCAGGCCGCTGTTTACATCACATGGGTGCAGACTTAACTAGTAGCGAGTGAGAGTGCACAGTGAACGTTCAGTTATGTTGGAGCACAGTGTATAAGTGATTGATTTTCTTTGTAGTGAGCTATACGCATGACGTGCACGTGGCCAACATACTGTACGTGGTAACAAGTAACAGGATGCCACTCTTTCGCACACTTCCATGGCAGATAATCGCCGCTTTGCAGGCAGAACGTGGCGTCGTCAGCTCAAGGACTAAAGATGTATTGCTCGAATGTCTCTCAGTGGAGAGCAAACCTCAGCAAAGACTAAATTCTTAAGTAGGGAAAATAAATTCCATGATTTATTGTTTTGTTAGCTAGCAGGCTACCGATTCTTCCCAACAGACTTTGGTTTAGGTTGTGTACATTAGGATGTTTCATGAACATGGCAGTTATTGTCTCAAATGAAATTCATTTCTACCATTAAATTCAAACTTAAACATTAATATGTGGTTGATATTAAATCTATTGGAGAGTGTTTTTGATTTGGACGAGGCTGTTGTTTATTGTTTAATGTATCCCCATTAGCTCTTGCAACATTCAAAAGTGAATCTTCTTGGTGTCCTTAAAAGTGAAAAACATAATAATACAAAAGAAATAAAGGATACATAAAAAAAAAGTACCCACATTAGCGCCTCACCAAAATACTCATGGTGGGCGGTGAAGTCATTGCGACATTATTTCAAATATTTTTTTTTAACTGCTTCTTGAAGGTGGACTTTGTTTGTGTATTATTAATAATATCAGGTAATGAGTTCCATCCTACAAATAGCTCCATACGTTATTGAAGATTTAAGATTTGTTTTGGGTTTTGTACTAATCACTAAATAATTTGGACTGCCTTGTTTTGTATTATGATTAGATTTCCTTTTTATGTACACCACTTGGTCTGAAAAGTACTTTGTTTTTGTCGTTTAAAAATTCCTGAAGAAAAAAAAAACTGAGGAAACAGGAGTGCAATCTGTTTTCAACAGTACTACAGTTCTAGTTTTACATTTTTTTTTTTTTTTTTTTGGGCAGTTTCCCCCTTCCAACACAAGCTGATTCCAATCAACAGGATGGTTATCAGGCTTATGCGGAGCTTGCTGATGAGCTGATCATATATCAGCTGTGTTGGAGAAAGGAAACATCCAAATCCTGCAGGAGTCCGGCCCTCCAGGACTGAGTTTGCACAGGCCTTGACTCGTGTTTGAATTACTTCCTTTAGTAGCTGGTATGTTTTGTGTCATATAGCTTGAGGATCTCCTTGTGAAAGCGATGCTCTTTCCCATTTTATTTAGTAAATTATCGATGGGTTGACCCCATTTTACAGTAATGCCCAATAATTTAGTCTTCTTTTACAGTTTTTTTCCTACCAGCGATAAGCTCAGCCAAGAATCACCATGTGCACAATGATCACTTTATAGTGACACAGTCACTTACAACTTCAGTACATAAATTGTGAGATTTTCTTTAGGTGGTTCTCGTTGCGTCTTGCATCTCATTTTTTTTTAACATGAACTTTTTCACACGTGTGAAAAGAACTTAACCACTGTGAAGTGTAAATGAATTACAGTACAACGACACAGTGCCTTGAAAGTGACGACCCATATGATGATGTGCAATCGCATTTTCCTAATCGTGCTACGTGAAAAGGTTTTCTTTTTGTATCATGACTTCCTGTAAACATGGGCATTTGTATAGAGAATGTGTGCCCCCTTGTGGAGTTGCCCTCCTCCATAAGTAGAAGAGATAATATGGTAGGGGTCGGGGGTCATTCTTGGGGAATGATGGGAAATGTAGTTACTTGTCATAAAAAAAGAAGAAGGTCAAAACCATTCAGTGCACAATTTCAGAAGAGGAGGAGAAATGAGCAGGGGAAAGGCGGGGTCAAGTGAGAGTTCACTTTACATATCGTTTGGTAAATGGCATGTTTTCCATTCTTCCTCAGTTATCGTATCATCTGTGGTTGAGGCTCCTGCTTCTCTTGCAATAAAGCGAAAGCCCTAGAAAAAGCAAAACACACGTGCACAGTCAATCCTTTGATGCTTCTCGGATTGAGGTCTCGTGAGGTACGCTGATATCCAAGCCCATGTGTTTTTTGAGGCGTCTGAGGTGAAATTTTTTTTTTCTCTGACAATATTGCAAATTCTGCAACCGCAAGAGGAGGCACTTAACTTTACAGGATCCGTTGTATTATGTACAGTTCAATGGCTCAGAACAAAACTGTAGCACGAGTAATATGGTTTACTAAGAGGGGCATCGATGATTGTGTTATTTTCCTTGTATATTTATTAAAAGTGAAGAGTTTTCATCCCCCAAAATCCAAGTAACCTTGAGGTTTGTCTTTATTGCGCCACACCTCTCACACTCTTCCTCTCTCATCCCAATTACTGTCACTTTGGTAATATCCACCGTATAAATGAGTGGCCAAATGTCCGTTGAAAACATTATCATGTGGCAGCATGGCATTACTAACTCATCGTGTTAAGGGAATGAAAGTGCACCAGGCAGTTGCACCTATTCTTGACTAGTTGCGGGGGCATTATAAAAAATAGTTCTAGGTAGCGGTGGTAGGCTATATTAAATGATTTAATGTCAATACATTACTGTATGTTGGCAACCGTATGCATGCTGTTGTGGTAGTTCTAAGGCTGTCCACCATTGTGCCAACGTATTTCTACACGGAATGGTGTGCACCTGTAGTAACATTAGTCCATGTAGAAAAAATGATCCCAGTGATGCTTCGAAAGAAAGATCTTGCTCAGAATTTTTTTGTAATGCAGTTATCGGATCGCCTGTAATTGTTTTAACCGTAATTATGTGCATCTCTCCTCTTGACTTTGGTAGGAGAACCGTGACCACAGATTTCTACATCCTGAGTTCCTAAGGGGGCATAAATTTATTGCCATTACATGTCTGTTCCACCACATATTAGTCCATTTTAGTATTAGTATTAATATTTTAGTAAGGAGGCTCTTTCACACTACACTTAGCAATGCAGCATTGATGAACTCATTCATTAGTAGGGAATGAGTAGGGTATGAGTGAAACACAGGCAAAACTATGCTAACATCCACCAGTGAGACAATTATCGGTACATTACAGGCAGGGTAGGTCAGAATAGAGGTCAGAAAAGAAACAAAGATTATTAGTTAGTTGTAACAAACATGCTTCGTGTCCGGTTTCAAGCCTTTTGGGCTGTGCTGGAGGGTCCAGGAAAAGTAGCAAGAATTCTCATTAGCTGAATATAGTGTAGGCCTAAAAATGAAGACACTCACATTATAGGTAATCGTATCTGGATATTTGTTTCATTTGAATGTGAAACCACAGTGGGGTTTGAACATGGAGTTCAATTTAATTGTATGGTTTTATTTTTGGCATTCATGATTTGATGTTGGGCTTTTAAGAATTATATTTATTTATTTATTTATTTATTTATTTATTTATTTATTTATTTATTTATTTATTTATTTAAATAACCTATGCCTCATCGCAAAACTCCTACATACCGGAAACCGGATATTGTCCTATAGCTACTTCCGGGTGTCCCATTCAATTTTGTCCCCCTCAAAATGGCGACCCTTGCCGCTGCTGCTGCCGCCGCGGCGGTTGTGGCTGGTAATCGAGACCCGGCCGTCGACCGTTCATTACGCTCGGTGTTTGGTAAGTCAGTTTCATCCTTATTTTTGTGGATTGTAAAATATTTGTTATAAATATTACATTCGTGAAGGTTCGTCTTAGCTAGGTAGCTAACACAGGATGTAACGCTCGTGCCAGCTTTTCTCACGCCAAAGAAGGAAACAAAACTTTTGACGCGGGGGAAAAAAAGAGGCACGTATGTTGTAATTACATATATGTATATGTTTTAGTGGGAAATATTCCTTATGAAGCAACCGAAGAGCAATTAAAAGACATCTTCTCTGAAGTTGGACTTGTTGTTAGCTTCAGGTGAGTATCATTCAATCATTCCTCTTTGTAAGCCTTTAGGCCAGGGCAACATGTAGTCGACGCACTTTCAGCCGTGTAGTGAACGGAAGAAATGGGCAAATGCAAATAAAAAATGAGAACATGCACAAAGACCCGCTGTCTCAAGCCCAGACATTTGCAATAAAATAAACACCTGCTCAATGGACATCATCTGTCTAATTCTTTAATTCTATTCAGTTGCTTTGTTTTTACAAAGTTCAATATAATGAGTGCTATTTTTCCTCATTAAAATACAGATTACAGCATTTTTTTATGAATGGGTTTTTCCGTTCATTTTAGTGGGAAAAGATGATTTGAGTTATGAGCGTGGTCACAGAACAAATTAGATTCATCTTGCATTGCAAGACACCACTTTATTTGTATAGTTACATTAAAAAGACAAATGCTGATGGTCAGGACTGTTTTTGCTTTTTCAGGTTAGTGTATGACAGGGAGACAGGCAAACCAAAGGGTTATGGCTTCTGTGAATATCAAGACCAGGAGACTGCGCTCAGTGCCATGCGCAACCTCAACGGCAGAGAGTTCAATGGGCGCGCCCTACGTGTTGACAACGCAGCCAGCGAGAAGAACAAGGAAGAGCTTAAGAGTAAGCATTTTAAAATTGCCACCGCTTAGGTGGTATGACGGCTCTGTGTTTTGAGTCGGCTGTGAGGTGATTTGGGGAATATCTGAACAGGTTTGGGAACAGGAGCCCCCATCATTGAGTCTCCATTTGGGGACAGCGTGGCACCAGAGGAGGCTCCCGAGTCCATCAGCCGGGCTGTGGCCAGTCTGCCACCTGAACAGATGTTTGAACTCATGAAACAGATGAAGGTGACGTTTCTTCTTAGATGTTCTTGTTTTTGCACTAATCAGGGACAAAGTTGCGTGACAATTTGCCTTTTTGGGTGCCCAATGTCCAAAAACGCACAATTTTGCAAATGTGTATCGTGATGAACAGTTTTGTATTTTATTGGTCCTGAAAGCAACCCTTGAAAAAGGCAGCAGCCGGGGAAAAGTTGGAAAAAAAATTACCCCTCTGGGCTGGTTTCACTAACCAACATGTCATCTGGTTGATATGTCTGTCTCAAACACCCATGTCCAAAATTGAACTAGAAGTCGGCCATGTTAATTTAGAGCAGACATTTTGGAACGCAAACTTGGGTTCTGTTTTGAGGAATTGTTTGCTATCTGCCAAACTGCTGCTTATTGTGATGATCGTTACCACCATCTAGCGATTAAAACAAAAATGGTTGCTGGTGAGACCAAAAAAAAACCAAAACAAAAAAAACTGCTCAAATCTCAAAATTTGTTAATCAGGTCATCCGCAAGTCAAATTACCACTGTAATAGCTTTGTGTTCAACTGAACAGGCACACATTTTACACTGAATACGCACATTTCTGGGTAAATTAAGATCATTTCATTATGTATATATGATCCATGACATACAGTATGTAAAATAATTTGCTGTTGCTCAATAATAGTTGGGACACACTTGTAGTGATATCGGCTGTAAAAATGTGTTTTCCTTCCTATGTAGCTTTGTGTCCAAAACAGTCCCCAAGAAGCGAGGAACATGCTGCTGCAGAACCCTCAGCTGGCGTATGCCCTGCTGCAGGCCCAGGTGGTCATGCGCATCGTGGATCCGGAGATTGCCCTGGTGAGTGACCAACTCTCCACATGTCTTCCCAAGCTACTCTTCTGTGCAGTTATTCAGGATTGTGCTCCCTTGACAGAAAATGCTCCACCGCCAAAACACAACTCAGCCGCTCATCTCAAGCGGACAAGGGGGAGGAGCCCCGCCGGTCAATCCAGCGTCTGCCCTGCCAAACATGGCAGCCCCACAGCAGCAGCCGGTGGTAAGCAGAACGCTGATGTTAACACCCGCGCCCTGTACTCTAGTCTCTCTCGAACCAGCGAGTCCCAAATCAACTCGAAGGGTTTACTAATTGTACTTTTGCCGAAAAATACGTCAGTCATAAAAAATGAAAAAATCCAATATGATCGTCATCGTACTTGTGTAGCGCTTTATCTACACCATATCTTGTCCAAAGCGCTTATCTAAGCCTCTTTTTTTTTTTTTTTTAAACATCTGAGTATACCAAGACTGTGTTGCAGATGCGCTAACACAGCAACCTCAGCCTGAGTGAGGAAAGGTTTCCTTTTTAGTTTAAAATCATTTAACGGTGCTTCAACCTCCAGGATCCCTCGTTGCACACTGGCCAACGGCAGAAACCAGGGTGTTCTTCCATCCTCGCGCTCATCTAACGTGCAGCGAACCTACTTTGTGGAAATTCACTTATTGGGTGGTAACATTCTATAATTTTTTTTTTTCCTGTTACGCGATCAGGCTGGGATGCACGTCAATGGCGCGCCTCCGATGATGCAGCCTCCTAACATGGGTGTCGTGCCTGGACCTGGACCTGGACCAGTGCCGGCCCCGGGCCCCGTCGGCCCTCCAGGTAATAATCTGGTGAATCGTGTTGTTCTACACCTAGCGAATGTGCTTTGCTTGTTCCCTTAAGTTGGGCCGCTTGCTTTCCAGCTGTTGCTTGTTTGATGTCATATCATCTTAACTGACTTGGCACTTTAAATTCATACACAGAAGCTCTCTCTATCTGTGATTGAGTGTTTTTTCAAAACAGTTTTTGGGAGGTAGAGGAAGGAATCTGCTGCAGCTCATCTGGTGCATGTTTTGCACATGTCATTTCTCACTGAGATCCCTAGGGGGCGCCACACCCTTAATAATAACAATAATAATAGTAGTAGCGCCACTGGTCATGTCACATAACCACAATATCCTCATTCACCACATAGAATTGATTCTGTCTCATGCACGCTTCCCCAGTGCTTTTCAAGTGCCGCTTTGTTCTTTTGAGTCTTGTCTCCTGTTTTTTTTTTCCACCTTTTAACGCTGGCTCAGGAAACCTCCAGCTTTCCCCCACAGGATCGTCTGCACAAGCTGCTATCGAGCGGCCTCAAGGTATCACCGCCCCCTCCCTCAGTCAGTACTGCAATCAGCTTTGGAGTGGAGAATGCTCGACATTGCAAACTCTTTTGTGGCGTGAGGTCGCATCATGCAGGGGCGGGCATAATTTTGTGTTCAAGGGCCACACTTAAATTTGTAAAATGGACTGGTGGGCCATGTCACTCGCAGGGGATATTTACAACAAAAAAATGCATATGTAAACCAGTCAGTTTTGATGTTTAAATTATTTATCATTTATAGTTGATTTAATTTACAGCAAATCAGTTATTTAATACTGGTGATGTTTGTCAGAATCCCACCTCAAGTTGTCACATAAATAAGTTAACTAATTATTTAATACAATAATTATATTTATTTTACTAAGTTTAATTTATCATACACAAATTATTCAAATAATTACAGCAAAATGTGTATGTAATGTGTCATGTTTTCCCTTTTGATTTGCAATGAAAAAAAAAGATTTAATCACAGTACTTTGTAATTAACTTTAGGGGGGAAAAAAATGAATGCAACAAATATTGCAGGACTTTACAATGTACTGTAAATGCTCAATGGGCAAAGTTCTAGAATGCGGGCCACCCCTGAACTGAATAAAGCGAGTCAAGGGCACAGTGGGACTTGTTTACAAAGTAACAGGAACTGTAACACAATTTGGAGTTGCGAATCTGGGCGAGGTTCTTGGCGCCATGATGGCATTTCTCTCATGTCACGGGTGCGGAACCTCACATGGAGATGCCAGAGAGTTGAAGAGAGATCAAGTGTGGCACAGTGAGACTGTCAGACAGGCTGCATACAAAGTGCTCTACATAAGGTTAGAATTTTATACTGTATCTTGGAGACTTGGATAAGAGGAAAGATAATTTCATAATCAGTTTATACAGATGGTGGCTTCTCTAAAGTCATCATTATCGTCACTAAACGTGTTTGGATCAACAGCGTCATTTATACCCAACCCAAACATGCTCATGGAAAATACATTATTACTATTGAGAAATTGACATCTTTTCCATATCTACGCCTTTACCCAAATGTGTGCCAAAATAAAATGGATTATTCTTTCCGTTGCTGGATTACTTTAATCCAGGATTGTGTTTTGAACGTATTGGGCAATAGAGGATCCCATATTTTCATTTTATTTTTTCAAAGTTTTATAAAAGTTGCAAATGTACGCTTGAAACTTGTAACAAACAGGTGAGCTTTTATTGTTGAAGGCGTCTCAGTGAGTGACAAGGAGGAGCCTGTTGTCTCTTCTTGACAGCCTGCTGCAGGTTGTTGCATTCTTGCCACTTAAGGCGTAATTAATCTTAAAAAGCAACCTGACACTGACATACCTGCCGCTTCACATTTGCATGCATACTTCTGGCAGCAATGTTCCCTTAGCCAAGACGACAGTAGTTGCCTCAGCAAGAAGTGTTTCAACCATCATTCATGTTCTTCATTTGTGTGTGCTGTTGTGACATCGGGCTGCTATCTGTGCTTTTCCAAGCCCAATTGTTCCTCCCCTCTTTTTGTTTTGATTCCACCTGTCATTGTGTGATTAGTTGCGAAATGCACTGCCCTGGCCCAAAAAAAGCCCCCACACTTACCGGTAGTTTTGGTATGCCCTATTTTGCTTTATGACGTCCAACGGTTGTGTGTATATAACGTGTATCTTGGTCATTCCATGTCAAAATTGCCTCATGAATGCTTGCACAATAGGGAAGTCAATTGCTGGTAAAAACCTGCTCCTTCATTATTCCTCTGGCCATGTGGCCGCTTTATGGGGGTTTCCCGCCTAATGTTGCTCAACTGAGGCTTGCCCTTATCACACTTCCGCCACACATTTGATCATCCGTGGACGCCACTCGTCAGACCGCATGACCCGTTTCCATTTCCAGTGTTCCAGAGTGTCCAATCTTGATGCTTGCTTCCAAAAAAGATGACTTTTATTATTATTATTATTATTATTATTATTACTATTACTATGACTACTACTACTTTTGGTTATGTCTTCCTGGTACTGACCAATCACAGCTCACCTGTTTGGATGGATAAAAACAGGTGGATTTTGTTTCTTAATTCATATTCCACAATGGAATATTAATTAATCAGAATGTGGTGTTTAGTGGGGTACATCCAACATAATTGTAAAGAGAGATTTTGCCTGACTTCCCCTATAATTGATAAACATTTGAATTTTGGACTATTGAAATGTTTTGCTATAAATTACCGATTGGCATGTGTAGGCTACTTATGAGCACGTGTGTTATCTTTGGGCAATGTTAAGTGCAATTGACTTCCACCAGTCTCTATTTTCGTCTTACACAAACCAAAATGGAAATGTTTCTACTCATGTTGTCTCTTTATTAATGGGAGTTAGTTGCTAGGCACTTTAACAAAAGTTGCTAGAGGGGTTAAAAGTGGCCAAATATAGCACCAAAGCTGAAGTTGAAACAAAAATAAATTCATATACTACCGTAATCTCCTTAGCGTGTTTTTCCACATACATACGGTGAAGATACGAGTTACATAGCTGTTTCTTTAGATAGGAGCTGCCATTTGTCCAGTTGTTCCATATAACAATACTGACAGACAGCCATATATTGTTTATTCTGCATGAAAAATGACATATTACAGTACAGTAATAGCACAGCATCAACGACCAATACTATACAATCCTTGTTTAAAATTTGAAAATGTGTGGTGACTTGTTTTGGCCGGCCAGTGTATCGTCTTGTCATCATGTCTTTTATGCACGTTTTAATTTTTGTTTGTTATTCCTTTAGGAGGGGGCGGCATTCCCCCCAGAGGCCTGCTGGGTGACGGGCCCAACGATCCCCGGGGGGGCAGCCTGCTGTCGGTCACGGGAGACACCATTGACCCCAAGTGAGTATACGGGCGTGTGAAATAAGCAGCACACCAAACGATGCCACTGAACGACTTACAAAGTGTCGGAAGTTGACGGTTGATCCCTGATAATGTCTGGGATTTTTTTTGTTTTGTTTTTGTTTGTTTTTTTGTTGTTGTTTTTTTTGTTGTTGTTGTTTTTGTGGCAGCGATTTAGCAGTAGGTGTGCTCGGGTCAGTCGCCGGCTGTAATTTGTTTGCAATAGTCCGCTCGCATCTGGTTCGGCCAAACTTGACCAATCAAAACGTTGTGTCCAGCCGAGGCTACATGGGAGCGCCTCCGCCGCTCGCTCCGCCGCTCGCACCGCCGCCAGTGCACATGGGCCCCATGGGAGGCGGACCGCCACCGGATATGCGAGGACCACCCATGGACATGAGAGGCCCGCCGATGGGCGAACCGCGAAACATGATGGGTGACCCCAGAGGGCCCCCGATGATGGAGCAGCGGGGTCCCCCGATGGACACCAGAGGTAAGCCGAAGTGTCCGAGTTCAAAAAGTATGCACAACACTTGACTTTTTCGGCGTGACAGTCTTACTGCTAAATTGATTGGACTCATTTATTTACTAAGAATTCTGAACACAACACTCACAAATAGTTTTAAACTTTTTGTCTCTACTTTATTGAAAAGCTTTTGTGGAATACTTTCGATGTTCCTTGAGGTCCCAGGATTAGACTTGCCTATTTTTGTCTAAAAGAAACTCCACAGTTCACTTCAGCATAGTTCCTAAGCACCAAGATGCTACAAAATGATGGCAAAATGGTTTCCAGAATGTGTTTGTGATTCCCCATGTTTTAAAATTTGTAATCAGGAAAATGGATGGCTGGATAAATCACAAAAATCTCAAATCTGTTTTTTTTTCTTTTTTCTTTTTGTTTTGTTTTGTTTTTGTTTTGTTAGTTTTGTCATTATGGGTTGTCAAATTTAGAAGAATTAATTAATTGGGGGAGTGGGGGGGATGGGTTGTGTGTTGAACTTGATCACTTTGCATGCCAAGTAAGCACCAGGAAACTCGACTTAAGTCAATTGTTATAAAATCATGCGAATAACCTCTTGTTTGTTCACACCATATTACATGCGAGTCATCTGTTTTTTTTTTTCCTGCAATTTCCGCTCTGTCCCACAGGCCGCGATCCCAGAGCGATGGACGCCCGCGGCCCCGTGGCAGGCCAGAGGGTTCCCATGGCGGTAGGAATGCAAGGCCCCATCCCCCACAACATGGGCCCCAACCCGCCTCTTGCTCCACGGCCGGTAAACATTTTCTTTGTCTTCATCGGTGAAAGTCATCTTGTCTTTTCATCAGGTGGAAGGTTCAACTTAGATTTCTTCTCCATTGTTTGTTGAGTCAGTGTGACATGAACGCAAACGAGCACACCCACCCTATAATCATTTTTTATTTTTTTTTTAAACCGAATAATATGCAAACACCTCCAACAAAATATTTCTTAAATACAGTGCTTGAAATAATTTCTGTTAATGACACATTTTGATTTTTTTATTTTTTTTAACATTTTGATTTTTTTTTTTTTTTAATGTTTCTAATTGTAATATGTATGGATGTATGTATCATTAAGTGTTTGTTTACAGTATTCAACACATAAAATGTATTTTACTGCTAATGTTAAAATGTGACATTCATTTATAATGGTATTATTTATAATTAAATAGAATTCATTAAACAATTGCCCCAAAAAATATGGAATTTGAAATTCAGATTTCAATTTCTTCGTACAGTTACTTAATGGGATAAATTAATTACCGGGCGGAAAAAAAACTAAAAACATTTTACTTAACCAATTTTGGGTCATACTTTCTCCACCCCTATAATAGATGAATGATGGATAGATCAGTTGGTAGAAGTATATTATAATAAACAGTGATATGTATTGACTCAGTTTAAATGTACAAATTTGAACAGTGTATGAAACATCAAATGGTACACGTGACATTTTTTTATGCATAGGAGTTGTAATGCACATGCTTGTATTGTACTGTAGATAAGAATGGAAATAATGTGTAAGGTTTTTGGTTGACCTGTAAACGGAATTGTGTTTCTAGCCTGGCTAATCATTACACGTCTGATAAACACGGAAAACATCAGCCATGTTTTCCTCTACAGGGTCCCGGTATTTCGGGAGTGCCTCCTTCAGGAGGAGCAGGCGGCGGCTTCAGTCCGGGTCAGAACCAAGTTTCCTCACAAGACCAGGAGAAGGTGGGAGTCACTTAGGGATCCTTTCTTTTCTATCTAGGGGTTTTCCTGGCTCAAAGAAACTCCCCCCCAATGAACAATACATACATGAATATTATTATTTCATGTAAACCTTTTCTTAAATCTCGTATTATACTACTAAAATACAAGCAGAATATTTCCAAGTTCCAAAAGCACTTCTCCCTTGTACTATGTAATCTGTGAGTGCCGGCACCGCATCGTGCCACCCACCACATGGTATTGATCTGTTTTGGGTGACCGTTGCAGGCTGCCTTGATCATGCAAGTTCTCCAGCTGACCCCGGAACAGATCGCTATGCTGCCCCCCGAGCAGAGGCAGAGCATCCTCATCCTCAAAGAGCAGATTCAGAAAACCACAGGCGCGCCTTGATCGCCACCCGGATGCCGGTCGGTGCTGCACTGGGAATGTTGTACCGGTATGCATTATATTTTGCGCTTTAACAGTTTCAACTTTTATGTTGTCATACAAATTTATTCTAGTAACATGACATTATTCTTTAATAAAAAAAAATTTTTCAATACTAAAATTGCATGTTATTTCATTAGTTATTTCATATAATGGACTTTTTATTTTTATTTTTTATATATATATATATATATATATATATATATATATATATATATAATGGACCATATTAAAGAAATATGAATTCCCATAGCGTTGACTTTAATGTAAATTCTGATCAAATCTGTAAGTTGACTTTTATTATTTTGAAATTGCCTTTTTTCTCAATGTATGTTATTGTAATAAGCTTTTAACCCCCCCCGTATTCTGTGACATTCTTTTAGTAATAAAATTAAAACTTGCGCATATAGTGACATTTTTTAATCACTTGGATATTATAATTTACAGCTAAGAAAACCCACTAATTCACCATATCAAGAAATATAATTTGCTAAGCCATTGCTCTTTTTATGATGCAAATTAGATAGGAATAGTCTTGTAAAGTATTTTCCAGTGTGTTTAATATAATATTGTGACTTTCTTCTTCTTTTAGGGCTTGCAGCCTGACCTCAACTTGTCTCATCTTTAGTTTAGATGGTTGTAAAGTTTTTTTCCCTTGTCTTTTTTTCTTTTTATTTTGAATGAAGCCCCCACCAAAAGTGTGAACACAAAATCACCACATCATCCTTTGTTCTCCCCATGTTTCATCAATAAAACAAAACTAAAAGCATGAGGATGTTTTATTTTTTTATTTAACAGATGCATAAAGACAATAATAGAACTATATGAACACTTAGTCCTTCATGTAAAAGGGGTTTTCAGTGGATCATTAATCACACCCCATGTGACTTTCCTTCTTTTTCCCGGTGCACTTCTTCCTTCTTCCGTCTCTTAACACTTGGGATAAATATAATCATACTGTACAAGGATATTTTGACCACACGTGACAGTGGATCATTGGTTTTGTTTACCAGTAACCGCCATAGCGTAATCATGAATTAACAACTCATTACGTGTAAGTCCGTGCTCTTCATATTCACAAAAACAAAGTGCCTAAGTTTACAATTAACACGGCTTTGAGCAAAAATGCTAAAGTAGAAAATTTGGCAAAAGACAGAGGTAACTCCTTTGATACCAAAATGTAAACGTAAAGTAACCGTACTGCAACTTTTGGTGTGAAAGCGAACATTGCAAAACGGAAAATTATGAAGCTCAGGGCCCAAGCGTCAGAATTCTGAGTGGAACAACACGCCCATCATTGTTGTTTTTTTGTTTTGTCTTTTCCATTTTGCATATGCGCTTTCAACACGCGTGTGAGCCTTAATTAGCGTGAGCAAATTCCCCAGCAGATCTTGCCAAAAGGAAAACTGCGCTTGTTTTTCCCCAGCTCAAAAGTTCTCCTTGTTGAAGTAGAACTTTGTCTTGCGCGGGTCCACGTCCGAGTATTTGGCGCATTTCTTTGCCAAGACCTTGGCCAAAGCAACCGGGCCGCACAAGAACGTTCCCACCACGGCCCTGAAGAGGAAATACAAAAAAAAAAAAAATGCACCTTTTAGGGAATGTTTGGTTTATGTTTGGCAATTCATAGAGGAAAGATGATTCTCTTACGATGGGTTCTCTTTGCGGACTTGTTCAAACTCCTTATCCCAGTTCGGTCTTCCGTAGTGAGTTTTCTGTTTGAGTCCAGTGACCACGTCTGTCTCCTCATCAAAGTGCACCATTGCGTGATTGGCCTGAAAGAAACAGGAAGAAATTACATCAACAAACCAAAATGGCACGACAGTACGTTCCAGAACCAGCCGCAATATTTTATTCCATTCAATGGTGAAATTGGCAGAGTATTAAAAATAAAAAAATAAAAATCTGCATCATTTTGCCAAACATACATGACTCTGATCCCATCCGGTGAGAAAGAGCTTGTAGGTGAGGAAATCCCCGATGCCCCTTTCCTCCATCTCCCTCTCTTGAACCTGCAGGAGGTCAGCGAACCACTCAAAGGCATTTGTCTCTCGGCACAGCCAGTAGAAGTAGATCTGGAAACACGAAGTCGGGGAGAAAAAAAAAAAAAAAAAATTGAGGCCTTTCTCAAATGACTTAATGAGGATCAGGGTGTGTTCGCGTGGGCAGGTTACATCACTTTTCTTCATTGTGCCAATAAGAAAATGTCAGCATGGGACAAACGGGAACAAAAGACGGAATTTCAACTATAACCTACCATGTTATGCTCATCAATATGAATAATTTCTAAATATACAAGGACCAGAGTATTATTATTATTATTTTCTTCATATACGAACTCAAAAAGCTGAGTTGTTACCTTGCGTTACGTTTCGGGTTTTAACAAAACTGTGAACCCATTCAACCACACGCACGGCAACCACTAGAAGTGACGTCATCTGCTGGCGTGTTTTTGATTGGTTGCCGTACAATGACGTCATTTCTGTGCGACACAGTATACAGGACCACGATGCCCAGACATCTGTTCGACCTTCCTTCCTTCTGGCCCTGTTGTAATACTGAAATAAATACATTTAAAATCACATTTATAATCAACCCAAAGGTTCTTGTATTAACTTAATTGCCAAAAACGAAAAAGGGAGAACATTTTTGCTACGCTGCAATTATAGTTCATTTTGTAAACATTTTCTTTTTGTTTTTTTTCCTTAATGAGTTTCTTAAAAATTAAATTTTAAATTATATTTGTTTTGTTATAGTTTTTGTTCAAATAAAATAACCTTGCCCTACTGGCGATTATTTCCCCTAAATTTTTTTTTAAAATAAATTAATAATAATAATAGTAATAATCCCTGCTAAAAAACATTAGCAGAATCATTACCACATTGTTTCTCCGCATGACAAGAAAGGAGCTCAAGAAAACGCAATCATCAGGTAAATGACAACACTGTTTCTGTATTTTTAATAGGCTGACGGCTCATTTTATTATGTTCATGTGTTGAGCATTTAAAATATGAATTCATTAAGGATTGTGTTTACATGCTTTGGCTTAAGAAACATTTAGAGGACGAAGCATGGGGAAAAAAAATGTTTTCTATTATATCTTCGAAAAGAACTTCAGAATCTTGTTTGGCGTCGGGTGAAATAAAGCACGTAAAAAAAAACAAAAAAAACTTGTTTTGACTAATGTCAATGCCATTTGCTTGTGCACGGGCCAAGGATGGAAAATAACTTCTTGCCCAGCCCTAAAAGGAAGTTGAAAAAAGTGGTGTTGTAATAGGTTGCCTGAGAATGTCAAAAGTCGCTTTAGTCGGTCTCACGTTATCCCTCATTAAACCAGTTCGACATGACCGGAGGCGTGCGTTGGTGTCAAAACATTCCGGTAAAAGAACCAAAGCGAAGACAATAGGTGCCGTTCCACAAATTTCGCCTTAAAACGACAACAAAATCTAAACCCGGCCAAGTCGCCGCGTTTGGCTCGTTACCTTTCGCGTGCGCAGAACTGGGTTGGATTCCTTGAATTTGTACCAGATGGACTTGAGGATGGAGGCGAAGGGGGTGACGCCGATTCCCGCGCCCACCAACATGGCCACCTCGTAGTCGAACACGTCCTCGCTGGCCGTCCCGAAGGGCCCGTCCACGCCCATTCTGATGGCGGCAAAAAAAGCACGGGGGCATGTCAA
Source organism: Festucalex cinctus (assembly GCF_051991245.1). Taxonomy (NCBI): domain Eukaryota; kingdom Metazoa; phylum Chordata; class Actinopteri; order Syngnathiformes; family Syngnathidae; genus Festucalex; species Festucalex cinctus. Next base: position 714,579 of record NC_135419.1, on the reverse strand, counting down.
GATCCCATTCTAATAATGGCGTCAAAGTGCTGCCTTGAGATACGAGTGACCCGACTTGAGAGTTTTTAGAGTTGCAATGACGTCATTGATTGAGCATCATGATTTAATGCTGCAATTCAATTCATTGTGCTGCGCTGTATGTCCGTCCGTCCGTCCGTCTGCATTATACTGCTGCATTGGATTGGACAAAATACGATGAATGTGAACAACCATCTCTCAGCACCACTGTCATTATAGTTTGGGAATTTTCATTTTAGTTAGTTTTTATTTTGTTTTCTTTTTTTTTTTGTTAGTTTGAATTAGTTTTCAGGGTGTTTCTGTCAATTTTTGTAAGTTTTAGTTTTTTCAAAAAATGCTTAGTTTTAGTTAGTTCCAGGACTAGTTTTCCTTTTTTTTTTTGTGCACAATATTTAATAAACAGCACGGTAAAATGAAAAACAGGAACATTTATTATCTAGGGTAGGTGCTTTTCTATTAGCTGCTGCTAAATGACACTTTCAAAGGTCTTTATTCTGGTTCATATCAATATAAATATACTTAAAATCACATTTCAAATCATCCCCAAAAGTTCGTGTATTAAATTAATTACCAAAAACTAAACCGAAGGACATTTTCGCTTTAATTATAGTTAGTTTTGTAAAGATAAAATGTAGTTTCAGTTATTTTCGTTTCATTTTTATTTGATTTAGTTAACAAAATTGTTTTTTGTTGTTGTTAGTTTTCATTTCCTAAAATAACCTTGGTGAACGAGGTTGAATCGGGTCTCAGCATTCCCGTCACGGCAGCAAAACAATTTGAAATGAACTGACTTGGGCCCTTGCGCGCCCTCGGGCAGCTGCTGCATGATGCCGATGAGTTTTTCCGTCCAGTCTCCGGCCGAGCGGATGTGCACGCTGAAGAATTCCTCCTCGGGGGCCGAGGTCATGGTGAACGGGTGCCACTCCAGCTGAGAGATGGCCGGGCAGTTGAGGAACACGTACTGGCCCACCTCCATTTTGAAGCCGCTCTTGACCAGCTGCAACTCCAGCACCTTGGACGGATGCATCACGATCTAACAAAAAGGGGGCGGGGAAACCGAGATATTAATTCAAAGGCCAGCTCAAATGAAACTTCATCAAGCGTTACCTTTCGGTATCGGACCGCCTGCAAGTATCGGACTAAACGCAGCAGCCGCTCACACAGGTACAAAATCATCGGGCCGATCACCCACATCCACGTCTGGCGGGGGGGAAAAACGGCGTCAACTTCTGTCTGTTTTCAGAAAATCATCATCCAAAAGGAGACCGACCTGAGGAAAGCCCCCCGCAAACTGCGGGACGGGGCACTCGGGGACCCGCCCCCACTCGGCGATGCGGTCCTTGCAGGCGGTGAAGTTGTGCGCCTTCACGTTTTGCTGACTCCTCACGATGCGCCTGAAGGGGGCGCGCCAACGAGTTGACGGCCAAAACAAGACGGAAGAGACGGCAACGGCGGCCGTGGGCTTACCCGGCGCCGTGAATGACGAGGCCGGCGAAGAAGATGATGAAGAGGTGGTGCGTGTACCAGAAGACCTCGAAGTAGCTGCGGCGGATGACCTCCATGGAGGACGTGATGATGAGGATGAGGCACAGGGTGATGATGACCCCCGTGATGCCGGCGATGGTGGTGAACACCAAGTAAGTGGGAATTTGCTGCTCATCCTGACACGCACAAAAAAAAACAAAAACAAACTTTGTGCTAACTGGCCGCTTCATTAGGGACGCCAACAGCACCATTCGGCCTTTGCTAGCATGATGCGCACTTTTGGTTTTTTTATTTCAACACTGGCATATTATAATATTTACATTCTTAGTGGCTCTATTATTAATTACCGTTCTGGAGGTATTTGACTAAATATGAAAAATGTTATTGTAATTACACGACAGCGTATTGGAAATGTTTGAAAGCTCACCAGGCTGGCACTCGTTATGCGAATGGGGTTGAGGTAGGTGGTGTTCTTGGTGTCCTCCAGGTCGGACAGCGCCGTGCTGAGCCGGTCGTAAACGCCGAGTCTGCTGTTGTTGTACCACTCCACGTTCAGGAGATGGGCGATGACGTGGACGGCTGTCGGGACGCCGCACGGGTCAAACATGACGCGCTTGCTTTAAGCTAGCAAACGTGCTAATACTTCGGGATGGAACCATATCCAAACATCACCATACGATATTATCACGATATGAAGGTCACGGTACAATAATTATCACGGTATTTGGGGAGGGGGGGGGCGATATTTAAAAAAATATATAATATTGTAAAAAAAGAGCTCATACTAAAATAATAATAATAATAAGCACAGTATTGTGCTTTTGCACATAACAGCAATGCATATAAACCATCTACAATTTCTAATAATAATATTGAGGCACTTACTTGCTAATGCAAGCACACATTGATCGCTTCACAAGTAAATTCGGTTCCCCTTCATCTGACAATTAGCATCGATTTTAAACATAGAAGGCCAAAACATCCCTCATGAAAATTAAATTGCACTAAGAAGCTAGCCACTAGAGGGTGCTAGAACTGCACAAATGGAAATCAACCTGACTTTTTTTTTTAACAGATGAGTTCATTTTAAATATTGTGAACATGACGACGATGATATTGTGGCAGTTCTAATATCACGATTATCACGATATTGCGCTTATCGTTACATCCCTGCTAATACATGGCTATTGCAAAATGGCTGACACCCATCAGGTTCAGTTTAGAACATTTTAACACTTGAGTAAGGTAGGATACGGTGGAGGTATTACATATATAACATATATCATTTACATATTTACGTATATGTAATCAGGTTCAAAGCATTCCAGCAGTCACGTTTGGTGAGCTTGTGTCAATATTTACATGGTCATTTATCACCTCTTGTCTGGCTGCTGATCACCGTGTAATAACATTCTGTCATATAAACAGATTTCATTATTTTTAAACCTTAAAAAAAAAAGCATCTCATCTCATTTGCATGCAGCTTTTTTTTTTTTTATGATCTCGCTACAACATCAAAGTCACCCGTGAGCGCACTTCCCTGATGGAGCAAAACAGATAAGATAAGAGATGACACACTTGATGGCTTGTCACAGTGAGGAATTGATGACGCAAACACGTTATCACAACTGTTTCTCATAACTCAAAAAAAAAAAAAATCATCTGCCATGCGTGCATCTGAGCCTTTTTTTTTTTTTCTTTCCTTTTTCCTGCTCGTTAGCAACTCACCTGTCATGAGGGCGATGGTGTAAGCCACCAACTTGTGAAAGTCGATATTTTTGTCCAGCTGCTTCCTCAAACTACGACTGCAACACTGAATACGATAAAAAACAACAACAATGATTTCATTTTAGGTTACAATTAATATTTGACTGGAGCCATTTCATCACTCAAATGTATGTAAACACGAGTTCATCTTTTATGACTCACATTTATTCAGAAATACAAGGAAGACGGGTTGAATTATACGAGATTATATTTTGTTTTCACAATGCTGACAAGACATTTGATTTATTTTCTCTGCGTCTTTATGAGAAACCACAGCCAAAAGCACACAATACATTTTTGGGGGTGTTAATTCCCTCTTCAAACTCTGCAGCAGCTTTGATACATATTTCTAATAAACTTGTATAGTGTCTACAACAGAAACGTGTTTTTCAAGATATCAACTTTGAATCCTTTTGATGTATGCATGTATCCTTTCGTTGCGGTCCTGTGAAAAACATGAATGCCCGTTTTTTTGTTTAACATTTTTACGTTTCTGGGATGAAAGTGTATGCAGACATCATATACTGCATGCTCCTTATTTTTTTATATTTTTAAAAATGATTCTATATTCCAATTAGTCCCACAGAAAGTCGATATCATCCAAAATGCCCGTCGAAATATGTTCCATTCTTTTGCAGCAGAAACTTTTTCCTCTGGTGGTTATAACAATTTTCCTTACAAGGCTTTCAATGAATGACCTCGTTATCCTCTTTTAAAACACGTCTTAAGACACATTTTGTATTCTTTGGTTTTTGGCGCACCATGAAACTTGTTCTTGGTGTTTTGTGCTGTGTATGAATTTGATGTTTCGTCTACTTATTTATGCATTTATTTATTTCTTTATTCACTCGCCTACTTCTTATTCATTTACTGATGTGCAATTTATCTACTTGTAATTTAAAAAAACAAAAACGTGTATACGCACGTCAAAATGTTTGTTTTGTTACCTTATTTTTGACTGCACAACCGATATTTATGTTTACGTACATCAATGGCTGTTCTTAAAGCGCTTTATAAATAGTTGAAATACAAGTGACCTAACTTTTTACTTCGAGTTAAGAGCCGTCGATCAGTCGATTTTTAATTTTCACTTGTGAGCGCAAATTTTTTGTTGCCACGTAACAACTGCCACATAAATTTCAACTAGCTTCAAAAGCCTCCCTGGTTGGATATCGTCTGATTCCACATTGCTTACCGTATTGACACAATTAAATGTTTCATATCAACTCAATGTAAAGTATCACTGTCCACGCCCACTTCCATGCGCATATAACTTATCATCATTAGCAGGTGTATGTTACTGCTCAGTGGCACAGTTGGTAAAGTGCAGTAACCAGGAGGTCATCATTTCATAACATATCTCTCAATTGATTTCATAAGCATGCCGCATGCGTTCAAATCTTAACATTCCGCTTTCAGCATTCCCACACAATTTCTCCTGTAATTGCACTTAGTCGAGTATTTTAGAGGCATTTGTGCGATGAATGTTCCGAGATTTTTTTAATCAACATTGGTAGATTTTGGCACGATTTGTAGATGTAATACGAGGACCACATTTTTCATCTGACATAAGACGCCCGATATGTATTTTCATATTTGCACATCTTACCACGAGGGAGCCGCGGATGAGGGACAGCAGGTTGCGACACACGGGGAGGAGGATGAGCAGGCAGTTGAAGTTGAGCACGGCGGCGGGGGCCCTGGCCCAGGCCAGGGCCGACTGGGGTCAACCCCAAAAAAGAAGAAAGCTTTTTCAAAAACATGAGTCTCTCGGGGATTTGGATGGAGAACAAACTTGACTCACCCCTAAGAGATGCCGTGTGTAAAAGAACTGATCCCCCAAGTCGTAGAAGAGATAAAACCAGACAAAGAGGAAGATGTTGATTCCCATCCACACCACCTGCAAACAAACAAACAAACAAACAAAAGCAATCCAAATGATGCTCATTGATGTCATTTGCAGCGCAGATGTGAAGCAGCTCACCAGTGTGACACAGGTAACGCCATTGTTAATAATCCAGTTGGCCATGTTGAACACCTGCACAAGGATCGCGTCGGGCGTGACGCCGCTGCGCTTTTAAAGGCTGCAGGCTCCGCCCACAACACACAAGGAAGCAACACCCCCACACACACAAATGAAAGGTGCAGTATTCCCATTTGGAAGCTGAACGACTGCATTCCCATCAGCCAGGAAGTCGACAGCGGAGAATTGAGGAAGTTTAAAAATAGCTGCTGAAACGTCACATCGACAACATTTTATACTCCAAGCAACTTGCTTCGAAATACAGCCAGGTGCTTTATTTTATTAAAGTTTCAAGTCAACAATGAAGTAGTCAAGGCACTGGATGCAAAAAAAAAACAACAAACAACAAAAAAAACAATACGAGAACATTTATCAGTAAACTGCTGACAAATCAAAATCGAATACGTTAACTTTGTTCTCCATCGTGACAAGCGGAAATGTCATTACAAAACAATCAGTTTGACTTTTTTTTTTTTTTTTTTTTGAATGATCTTTTCCACCTGATTGACTTTCAAATCCACACTACCTATAAAATGTTCATATTTGGCTTTCGGGGGTGAACTTTTACGATGGCCCTAAATTCAGGTCAACTAAATTTGACCTTTTGTAAACCTTTGAATGTCCAACTAAGATATTCAACATTTCAGGACTTGCTGTCATTTAACAAGCAGCAAAATGGCAAAATTCCACAAAGGTGTTTTATTGATAAACTATTTGAATCATATTCACTTTGATGTTTTTTTTCCCCAGTGTAAGCTGATTGACATTTGAAGTTTAGTGGCCATAAATATACATTTCGACATTTTCACCCCAAAGCCGAATATCCCAAACCTTTTTGCAAAACGTGCATTTTCCTGCTTCCCTTTGGTTAGTCCATCAATCATGATTGTATTTTTTTTCCTTATTGAAGTCCAACTCAACGACATTTTATTTCCCACAGATGATCTTCTCGCGTCTTTTTGCTCAAAGCCAAAACCAGTTTCAACAAGGCGAGGCCTCCGTCGCAGCCGGTCCGACGAGCAGACGAGGAAGATTTCATATTTCATTCCGTCCTCTTTTGGAGAAGACGGCAGGTTGTCAAAGCGACTCAGATGCACTTTTTTTTTTTGGCTTGCGTCCCCCCCACGCACCTGCTGTGGTCAAAAGCGTTCTTTGTCCGGCGTAAACGACATTCTTAAGGAATTGACGAGAGGGGGAAAGGCAACCAAAATGTCATTTTTCCCGATAAACAATAATTGTGTTTTTAGGTAGGCACACCTGCACAATAAAAAAAAGTTGCAAAGATTAGAAAAAAAAATGCTCAGTTGTGATGACGAGAGATTTTAAAATAATATTGTCTCCTGCACTGCATCACTCAAAGCTGTTTCTATTATTTTGATGATGACACAAAGCGGATCAAAACATAATTAGTTGAGTGGGTGGTACAATTCCCAGCTGACTTCACCTCTCAGAATGGCCGCCAGTCAATCACAGGCCACATCCAAAGAAAACATAATAATAAAATCACACCTTCCTTCACCCAAGTGAACCCACTGCTACCACGACATCATCATTTGATACTTTGGTGACATCACTATATTAATAACAATGCATCGAAAACGGAATTGCGTCTATGTGCAGTCGTGCGTGATACGAGTCCATTAAAAAATAGATTTGATTTCTGTCTGTGATGAAGTTCAACAAAATGGCAGTCACATGATGGTTGTTTGGGTTCCAAATATTAGAAACGGCTCTCAGTATGCAAATTTGTGACATGAATTCCACTTTTACAACTGAGCATTGTTGTCTATTTTTGATGCCGCGATAATTCCAACCACGTTGCCAAGGTACATTCGTGTATTGTGTGAGAAATGATCCAATTTCACTTGATTGTTCTAAAAATTGTTTTCTACTACAATTAATATACATGTTCTTATTATTATGAATGTCTTATCATCTATCTAATATGCCGAGCAACTGTGACAGACAAAATATAACATGAAATTTTGTCCGGCCAGCAGCTTGTCCATGGACATATTTTGAAATGATTTGGTTTGCTTTTTGGGGAGGCTGCAACGAATGAACAGAAATTCCATTCATTTCAATGGGGAATGATGATTTGATGTACGAGTGATTTGAGTTATGAGCGTTGTCACAGACCAACTTAAAGGGATATTTGACTCATTGATCCAGTTTCAGCAGCAAAAGTTCATATTTTGTCCTCACCTGTTTTCTGCGTTTGGTCAGCAAACTGAGCCATGATTGGTCGTTACCTAAAAGTCATGTCATCTTCAGGAAAAAATGTTTGGAATTAAAGGTATTTTGTTCATTATCAAATGAATTCTGGACAAAATCTGAACTTTTTACTGCTGAAAATGGCTGAATGCAGCACAAGACAAAATTAGTGAAGTGAAATTGGCTCATTTCTTCTCGTCTCGCCGATTTTAGCGCGACACGCCGGTTGGAAATCGTCAGGCGTATTCCGTGATGTCATCCAAAATGGCCGTCTCCTGCGGATCGGCGTCGCCGTCGAGGTCCGGCGGGCCCAGCAGAGGCTGGTCGGGGATCAGCACCATGGTGGCGGCGGTGGAGTAGGACGGCGCCATCGCCCTCGCCGGCCCCGCCTCCTCGCCCGCCCGCCGCCAGCAGACGCAACGCAGGCAGTCGTGCACGTTGTGGCGGAAGAGGCTGCGGCACGGGTGGAAGTACTGATAGAAGAGCAGCATGAAGAGCACGGCCAGGCCGTAGCCGACCAGCAGCTGCGCGGCCAGCAGCGGCGCGCACACGTACTCGTAGAAGTCCGACTTGAACGAGTACCAGAGCGCGATGAGCAGCAGGTTCTCGGCGAAGCGGGCGCCGTAGTAGGCGGCCAGCCGGTCCCAGCGCTGCCTGCGGTCGATGAGCTCGCCGTGGCCCAGGTCCAGCTGCACGGCCGACCAGCAGAAGACGTTGATGCAGGCGTAGAGCAGCGTGAACAGGCACAGCACCACCACCGTGCCCAGCTTGGAGAAGTTCTTCTCCACGTCCTGGGCCAGCGAGCCCTTCCTGGCCCACAGCTCGGCCCAGGGCAGGAAGAAGAAGAAGAGCAGGTTGGCCACGCCCACCAGGATCACCCAGTGGGTGAGCGCCGTGCTCATGAGGACCAGGGCGGTGATGCGCGTGGTGATCTCCAGGCCCCGCCACAGGATCATGCACAGGTAGGCCGACGGGCGGAAGCGCACCTTGTAGTCGTCGTAGCGCACCTGCACGGCCAGGACGCTGCACACCAGGGCCCCGTAGATGATGGAGATGTTGGTGATGATCATCAGGGTCACTGCACAAACAAACAAACAAACAAACAAACACAACATCATTAAGTTGGTTCATTACAGCAAAGGAAAATTGGCAACTTAAGTGACAACAATCTCCCATCTTCCTCATACGGTATGTCCGAGTTCGGGATCGACTACGGAAGCGGATTGCATTCACTTGAACAAAAAAATAATCTCCTCTTTTTCTGACTAATTTTTGGGGGAACTTTGTTTTTCTGTTTAATTAATATTTTTTTCTGTCAAATCCGAAAAACATATTCAATTTTTCACTGTCTGTGAAGATCTTTTGAAACCTTTTACAAACCCTAACGAAAAGCCCAAATTAGCTATACATTTGCAGGCATTTGTCGCTCAATAAGATATAGGGAATTTTTCATTTATGGATTTATTTAAAAAAAAAATATTATTAAAAAAAAAACCTATTAAAAAATTTGACACTAATATTTTCAGAGCATTTTCGTCGTAGCTCAGCAAAGTTACCACACGTACTCAAAAAAGTTGCCTACGTTCTGCCGTGCCCCAGTTAATAGTCGGGTGTGTCATCTACTTGAACAAAATAAGCGGCGCACCTACTTAGTGTTGTGTGGTGAGGTGACGTTCATGACTGGTTGAGGCATCGACTCCTCCGCAGTGTCATACAGAAATAAAAGATTCGCACAGATTTTTTTTTACTTTTAATTGTGCTTCAATTAATGCTGCATTCGCGGATGGTAGGAAGTCGGACTTTTCCGAGTTCAAACCAGGAAGTGTGTACGGGAACGCCCCCTTGAACTCGAAAATTCCACTTGCGAAGTTGAAAAAAAAAAAGGTCAAGTTTATTTTGATGTTTGTTTTCAAACAATCATTTGAACTTACCATTATATTTAATAAGTTAAGAAACAAAAACACTAATTCGAAAGAAAAAAAATACCCACATGTCAAACTACACGTCAGAGTGAACGGAAAACATCGCAGGGGACTCCCGGTTAAAAATGGCGGCTCCCTCTGACCTAAACCATCTGACGCTCCCTCTAGTGGTTATACTGTATATGCCACCACAAGCTGGTCGACTCATCAGTAGTGACAGCCGGCTGTCCCGTTTGTTCATGGTGGGAAGATTTTTGTCATATGTGAACAACAATTGATTGACAAGTGTCAAGTCACTTCACAATCAGGCTTTCACAACAACTTAGTTCACAATAGAAAAGTGCTGACCAAGTGGTACCAGTTTACAAAGAGCTACGTGACGTCTATCGTGTATTCTGACGAAGATGTCGCGCTTTCACAACAACTAAGTGAACTGTTGACCGAGTTAATTGGCACCTACTTCCTCCTTCACGCATGTGGATAAACTTGATCCTCCACCCACACTGTCCTCTGTTATTACTGTACTGAAATATTTGACAATGTGTACAATGAGAGTTACCTTGAACATTAATATTCACAAAAAGCTATAAGAGCTTTGATGAAAAATCGGGGTCTTGTGATGCTAAATGGGATGTTGCACAGTCCAGTCGATGAAAGTCGAGTATATTTGGTCTTACTTCGGACGGGGAGGATGCACTTCTCCTGGATGGTTGCATACAGCTGGAGCGTGAGTTGCGGCGTGGAGCCCAGGAAGGCCTGGATGACGGTGGTGCGCTTGAAGGCGTTCCTGTGCGTGGCCAGGATGCGCTCCGAGCGGCTGACTTGGCACTCGGTGCGCGTGCCCTCGCCCCTCTTCAAGTAAATCTTCCTGGTTATGGTCACGTAGGGTTCTTCCTTCCTGCCGGCTTGAAAGTACGCCATCAGGGCATCGAAACACCTGCCGGGCAAGCAAGAGAAAGCATGGAGTACTCCTTTACAACAGCAGAGGGCAGTGTAGCATTACTTGTCATTTTTATTGATGAAGGCCTTGGGAGAGTGACACAAAATTAGGAACAATGATGATGAGAATGCAAATAGGGTCAGAGCAATAGAAAGGTCAGCTTTCTTTCAGCTTTCTTTTCTATTTTTACCCGAATGTTAAAGGAGAAAGTGGATGTTTGTTTCGTACATTTTATTTACATCGGCGTCCTCAGACGGGAGCGACTCGACTTACAAGTTTCTCGAGCGACGAGCTGTCATTCAGCCAATTTTTTGATTTGGACTTGCAGGCGCAGTTCTGAGATACGAGCGTGCGCGGTGGCAGTGAACTCAACTCACGTCACAATAAGCGGCACGTTAAAAAATACTGAACATATTAACACAACTAAGTCAACTGCACTTTGTGTATTTCAAACTTTTTACACTTCAGTACTGCAATATAACAGTATATGCAACTGATGTAAGCAAACAATACATTTTACGCCCTTTTTTAAAATAATTTATCTGCTGTCTTTAAAGAAATACTTGATTCATTGAGCTATTTTCAACAGCAAAAAGTTCATATTTTGTCCATAATGAATTTAGTAACTTCATTATTTTTCAATCATGTACAATTTATACCTTCAAATGCTAATTTTCCCACCTGCTGTCGAATGAAGATGACATCATCTGTGTTGAGGAAGTAGGTAATGCCCGTTCATGGGTCAGTTGACTGACCAAACCTAGAAAACAGGTGAGCCATGATTGGCTGTTAAGTACTTCCTCAGCACGGGTGATGTCATCTTTAGTCGACGGCAAGGGGAAAAAAATAGTTTTTACGTTATTAATTATACAAGAAAAATATACTGCTGAAAAGGGCGCGTTTCTGAAAATGGAACAAAAAGCCACCTTAGATTCCACCAGGGGGCAGCCTAAGGAAAGCAAACACACTTCCCTGCGAGGACTGACCGAAACTTGACGTCAGGGTGCGGTCGTCGTGTCAACTTTTTTGCTTTTCAAGGTGAATGCTCTCTGTGTTAAGTTGCAGGACAAATAGTAGTCTGTTCATATGCTGGGAGGAAAGTTTCCAGCCTTCCGTCAAAGAGAGGCTTGTGGGTAGAAAGCTCTTGATCAAAACGCAACTCCGATTGTGGTCTCACATCATCCTCACAGTGCTGGAATGTTTCGCACGGCTGCCGAGCGGCTGCTAATTTTGCCGCGTAAACGCGACCCGCTGGTCCTTGAGCCAAATGTTGGCAAGTGGCAGTCAGCAAACGCTTCTCAACACTCTCCGCGGCCCTCACACAACCGATACGAGCATTTGTGTCCTCCAGCCAAGGACGCACTCAAGCCGTTGGGAGCCAGCTGGGCAATATTGATAAATAAAAGAGACAATCAATCAATATGGCGACTTCCTCTTTTGGATGAGAACACACGGCGGCTTCGTGTCAACATTCTCTCAGGAAATTCTTTCGACATCTCTTCAGCAAGATCATCCTGTTTGGGGCCGCCCGCGATTAAGGCCTCCGGCGAGACCGCGTATACAATTGGGGAATACGTTTGGGTCTGCGGGGTGGGAGGAAGGCCAGCAACCACAAGAAGGCGCGCGTGTTGGGACCAGTCGAGTGGGACGCAGTAGTTGTGTTATTTGCCTACAACTGAAGAAACAAGTTGGGGCAAGATGGACAACTTTGCTGACTGATTAGAAAACTAGTGATAAGCCGATATGTGTTGTTTTTTTACCGGTACCAGTTATAGTCGTCAAGGGCTAGTAACCGATATTTCAAGCCGATATTCATTTGCCGTAAAAGAGAAAATAGTCGCCTCAGAATTTAAAAAAAGAAAAAACATCTTCGAAAACCCTAAATTTCCTACGATTGCAAGCCACTTATTGAAATACCAGCTGTATCGGCCTTCAGTTTCGTAGAAATACCAATATTTGTAAAAATACCAAATAATAATCGTCCTGGACGATAATCAGTCTATCCCTAGAATTTTTTTTTTTTCCCCAAAAAGGTACGTCATCCAATTCTACGACGATGCTGTCCATTTAGTGCATTACATGCAGTGATAAAGTCACTCGCATCCGGACTTTACACACATCTGCTGCCAAATGATGCCATTGCCATATGGACAATCCATGATATGTCGCTTACTGCAATGCTTCGTTGAGCTCAGGAAGAAGGCGAAAGAAGATATTTGACCCAGAAGCTCCACGGGTGTCAAGTGACCGCAGATTCATGACATCCTGTTATGCTTTGCAGAATTCAGGAAAAGATATCGGAGCCGGACTTTGACAGTATATGCGTACAATTAGAGACGCTATTGTGACATTATGTAATCCTGCAACTTGATGCGATTCGTCACTATAAAAACGTCCTCAATTTGTTTTCATTTTTTCGCTCATTTTATAATTTGTCGTTTGAGTGTTGAACTCCAAACTGCAGAGGATGTTTTGCTGCCTGCCCATGAGCTCAGCCATTAAATCATCGCCGAGTAGAGCACAGGAAGTCGACAGGCAGGCAGCAGACGCAATGTGTTTACATCGGCTTGAGATAAAGCAGGGAAGCGGAATGCAGGACAAATGCTACCGTGCTCCGGTGTGTGCGTGCTCTCTCGCACTTTTGTTTCATCGACGTGCCGCTCGCTGCGATATTCAAAGGTGGTCACATGCTCATTGTCCACAAGTCATCGACGCAAAGCAGTTGAAAGATAACAGCTGCTTCTAGTTTTGTGCTCTGCAACTCAAGTTGATGGGCGCTCACAAAACTTGGATTTTGTTTTTATTTACAGGGGAAGTCAACCCACCATTTTTTTTTTTCAAAATAATATGTTGATTCTAGTTGATACTGTTTGTGGAATATGAGTTAAGCAGCAAAATCCATCCGATGGCATCAGAATCAGATTGTTAGATTATCTGTGCAAAATGAAGCACAACAACAACACAACCAATTCCACTCATGTAAATGCAGCAGTTGGCAAATCAGAGCTCAGAGTTTCTACTGGGGGTGAATTTCAGATCGCTGCAGTCTCGCCCACAGCTGCCAAACGGGTTTTCTTTCTTTCTTTCTTTCTTTCTTTCTTTCTTTCGTCTGATTAGCTCCAGAATAAAACGGGGCAGGTCTATTTCGAGACAGTTTTCCGATCACTCTTATTAAATATAGGTTCATCAGCTGCATGAAGGGGGACTGTTTTTTTGTTTTTTTTTTAAGGGGTCGGCCAAGATCAAGCTGTAATAAATATGATGAACGGTGTGCTTGCGAGGCAGTAAACGCTGCTACTGGGGGAAGGGTTGAAACAAAACAAACCAAATCAATAGCGTAGAACCCAGTGGTGGGCTGTGCATTCAGTCAGGATCTACTTGACTTGATTGTTATCACAATCACATTGGAATTATACAAACCATCAAATTCAGAATCAATATTTAGCTAACATTAGTTACCATTTCTCGTCCTATTTTGCTCGTCATACACTTTTTTTTTTTTCTCTGACCATCCTGATCAGAGAATAGTTCGAATGCTGGCGTGTTTCTAAAGCAAGCTAGCTGTGATTGCTCAAATCAAAAGTCCCCCATTGTTAATATAGTTTAGTCCTCTCAGCCAGTACTGATTCTGAAGTCTCTAGTTATATTGATCATGTGTGGATGGTGAGAAATTTAATAATTTAAATAACCACAGAAGTGAATGAGTTTGCTTAAGTTAGCTTTACTCTTGTTACATTGCTTGTAACCATTATGATGAGGACAGTTTGATGAATTTCATTGAAGTCTTTTGTAAATGTTGACTTGTTTGTTAGTCGACGAGTATCATGCGACAGATTGTGTTCAACTTGGACGGTTCCAAGATATCGTGTGGGAGGACATTTTATTCAGTGTGTTCTGTTTATTCTGTTATTTCCATCTGGGTTGTGAATCCGCACGCGACGGAAGAATTTGCAAGTGTCCAAACATTTACTACACTTTTACTCTCATTACTATTTTTGTAAGTGAAGACTTACTTGTAAGTGATAAAACTTTTGCACTGAAGTCATTATTAGATTGTGTAGGTGTACCTAATGATATGCCCGGTGTCAGTGTTAACAACCCCCGCAAACTTGTGGTTTCGGCACCCGTAGATACTGTAAAAACTGCAACTGCACTCAAGAATATGAATATTTAGGTCCATCTTAACTCATTCTGAAATAGATTATGATTACTAGATTACACACAACAATGAATATTCATGTTTGTCTCCTCACATCATAACTAATGTCGTTTTCTTTTCAGTCCTCTCAACAAAGCTTCATTAGTGTCTCATTAAGTGAGAATGCCGCAGCTAAGCTCTTGTCGAGCCTTGACTGGTTCGGCCACATCACTCCCATTCGGTCATTCATGCACTCACTCCCAGCTTTCTTATTTTAAGATTCAGTACAACATTTCAACTGTCACTTAGGAAGCCCTCAATGATCTTGTGTCATTTCAATGTCCTGTAGGTCACTGCGGTCTGCTGACTGCCTTTTACAGTAACTTACCCAAGATTAAAAAGTCACAATCACAATCAGTTTAACCCAAAGTGTGCAAAACTTGTTGCTGACCGCCGGCCACTCACGTAAACTAGTTGCTGAATCCCGCAGAGTTGCGCAACAGTTCATTCAGGTTGGACCGAAGATCGTTTTGATTTGCTATTTTACCTTGCATTAACTGTATGATTGTGATTATGGATTTTAGCCAATGCTTTCTAGCCCATACTTTGTCAAATAGCCTGATCACTACTTTTTTCAACCTCTGCGGATGATGACGCAATGTAAAAAGATGTAAATAGTCAACTATGGTTGAGATCTTGATTGATCTATTGATTGAGACAAGACGAAAACAAAGACAGCTCAACGTGAACCAAGGAGCATTGATGACAATTACTGCCGCAACAGATTCAGAGAAGCCAAATATTTCCCATGTGTGCCTTTATCCAAGAGAATTGACCTTTTGCAAAAAAAAAAAAAAAAAAAAAAGCCCCAGCTTGTATCCCGAAAAACTCATAACTCGTGTCACTCATATTTCAAAGCACTTCAATATGCGAATTTTATTTCCTGTGATTGGTTGATCTAAGCAAATCTTACAGCCAACTTGCACTCTTCTGTAGCGATGTGAGCTGCTCTCGATTCAGATGATGTACATGGCCAGTTGCAGGCTGGAAATACTTTTCCAACAGTATGTTTTAAATCACAAGTAGTTGTACTTCTACAAAAGTATAGAATGTGAGACTTTTTTTTTTTTTTTTTGGTGCCTCCTGTGCCTATTTGTATTGTTTTTTTTTTTCTTCTATTTTGCTGTTGTCGCAAACCGACCTGATGATGGGCCCCAGGAGCAGCAGGTGCAGCAGGAGGACCAGCGGCCGGTCTCGGCCCACGTCCCTGTGGATGAAGATGAGGGTCATCTGGATGAGCACAGCCGGCAGGAGCATGAAGGCGATGGTGTAGCCCAGCCAGTAGTCGTCATTGGTGCGGTGGTAGCTGCCGCACAGCACGGCCGCGTTGAGGAGTTCGGCGCAGTACAGCACCGTGGCGAGCACCACGCCCAGCGGAGGGCGCACTCGACTCGGATTCACCACCACCACGACCTCGCTGTCCGACGCCGGAGGGTCCGCGTAGGAGATCTCCCTCTCCTGCTCCTCCATGGCGACAACAAAATCCTAACTTCTTTTTTTATAACTTCCGAGGTGACGCGCGGATTTAAATGACAGAACCTTCGCGTCCATTATTTGAACACTAACTTCAAACTGCCACCATTCTTCTTTCTTGCGTTCAAAATAGCGAAAATGTCAAGTTTTCAGACAACGTTTGAAACAAATGGAAACGCCTTTTTGAAGCCGGCCAAGCCAAGCAGCTGTTTGTTTGCTCCCAGCCGGCGTCGGTGCGGTTCGCTCGTCGGCTCCGTCTGCGTGGAAGTTCCGCCTCGTCACGTTGTCAACTTAATCATCGTCAAAACCTCCAAATGTCTTCTTTCTTGCTTCCTTGTCCACATTTTGGGCCTCATGACTTGACGGCGGCGATTGACGTGATTGTTGCTGCATGTGTTTTCAGCTGTATTATGCCATGCACCGTCCGTGGTGGTGGTTGTTTCAAGAAAGTACAAAATAAACACAATACCGGATGTGGAAAGCACTGCCACTGAAAATAAGAGCGCGCAACCAAACGTGGATATCCGGTTTAGGCCTTTCAACTTTAATGAAGGGGTTCTCGAACTTTTTGGGTTAGATACAATTTTTTTCCTTTTGTTCATGAAAATAAGCATTCATTCATTCATTCATTCTCCGGCAGAGTTGCTGTAGTGTGAATACGGCAAATTAACGCTGAAGGGACTCTCCTCTTTCATTTACAGCTACTTCAAACAATAAAGCATACGTCATGAATGGCTGTACTTTGCATTATTGCAATTTTTTATGTCGTGTTTCTGTCAAGTGCTTTGTTCGAGCTGCAGTTGTGAAACTACTATATAAATAAAGATGAGCGGAGTTGACTCAAGTTTCTTGTTTACAGTCTAAAGTTAGTGCAGTGTGAAATGACCTTGTTTTTATGTGGTGAGAAATCATTGTGAGTGAATTTGAGTGCTAATGTGTATTTTTTACAAAGTGGATTTTTATACTTCTTTCTAGACTAAATCATGTGATGAATAGTCAATACTTACAGTAAGTGAAAGGTGTGTCACACAAACGGTCCATGATAGCTGTAAAAGGTGAATACTAGAAAGTAGTTAGGTGAGTGTCGAATAACAAAATCCCTTCAGGCACATTCCTGGAGAGCAGCCTTTCCCAAGTCACTTATTTTGATGGAATCGCCAATAGTTCAATTATTTCATTCAGGCACATATTTTCTTGGCAAATGATTCCAGTTTTGTGCGGCAATTTCAAGTCTATTGTGCTCTTGGATGTTGTGTTTCTTATCGAAAATTATTATTTCATCTCCCCACTAAATTTAGAAATGTGCTCTAATACAAAAAAAAAAAAAATTCTAGTAGTTTATTGATGATCGTAAGAGAGGAAAATATCACCCCTTACCGTATGTATGTTATAAATTAATTTATACATTTAGAAATGCACACAATTAGAAAATATCCTGCACTTAATGTACTGTAATTGTTGCTATGGCGATAGCTGCAAAATTTGTAATAATTTGGTGTCTTGACTAGAAAAAGTTGTGGAAAACCTGTTAGGATAGAAATGGACTCCACCACTACCAGCATTCCATCCGCTCTCAATATCTACAAAATAATAGTTTAAATCTAATGTATTCCAAATGTTATCTACTGTAACTGTTCCTCAATGCTATAAATAACTTTTGGTCTCAAAAGAAAAATGTGCTTTTTGGCAGCAGTGTCTCCGGAAAAGAACCAGCAGCTGTATTCTGTCAGTTCCATACAGATGTTCGCCGTGAAATGTCGTTATCGTCATGTTTTGACACTATTTGTCTGAATATTGTTTCCTTCTTGATGCTGTTTTTGTTCCAGCATATACGAGTGGAAAACCACGTCCATGAGTGCATGGTTACATGATCATGTCATCTAGATTATTATTCAACTAAAAATGGATGAGTGTTGTGCGGCGTCATGTTCTTGTCAAGCAAAAGCACAGCGAGGAACACACGACAGCTTAGCAGTGGGATACATTTAGCACTGAGAGTTCACTTGCTTTGCACTTCCATTTTTAGAGTTCACTCGCCGTGTCCTCGGACTTGTTGCGCTGGGAACTGTACAGTCAAGAGAAACAATAACAGAGTGACTCATTCTGCAATTCATTGACTTTTTTTTTTTTTTTACACAGACGTGTCCTCATTTGTCACATTGCTTGTTTGGGTCACAATGGAGCACATGTTAAAATTGAGGTGAAGAGAACCAGTCTGGCAGTCGGGCTTTCGCATGGAAAGCAAATGAGCTGCTGTTTGCTGAGAGAGCTTTATTGTCGTCAGATGTACATATTGGCAAGCATTGGCAAGTCCAGACAATTTCAAAAACAAAATCATTTTATGGGCAAACACATGACTACAAAAATGTGCAGGTCACGGTGATAGTATATTGTGGCCGATTTAAAAAAACAAAAACAAATCATTGAATGGATGAAAAATCCCATTGTAATGAACTCATTTATTTCTTTATTTGTATTTTCCAAGTCTCACATGTTTAGGACTTTTGTTCTTTAGCACTTTTAATCGTTAACTTCTTGTAAGGAAGTTAAAGTTAAGTTGTTTGTATTTTTAAATACATTATGCATGTTTCAAGATAATTGTTGAAAACATGTGCAAAGACTGGGAGCTTTCTGTACCAAAGTACTCAATTGTGGAAATAGAGCTGTAAACTGTTTCTCACCCTTTCAGTATTCCTGATTTTGGGTTTGACTAAACCAGTGACGCATTTGCATCTGTCATAAGTCTCCCAATCCAACCTACATGAATTTGAGCATCTGTGCTCATATCATCTGGTTATGTGGTGCAATAATTTGTGATGCACAGTTGCCAGCTTGCTATGCCTTTTATAAAAGGTGAAAATTCATCTTCCTTCTAGTTGAAAATTGGCTTGACCAATGTTGGCAATGTGATGGAGTGTTGGCTTTAGAGCGCCTCGTTGTCGTGACGTGGAAAAGCTCCATGTCGACCCACCGGAGAGGCTTTTAGCACATTTTTTTTCACAGCTCAAACATGTGGTTATTATGTGTTTAAGGGAGATTAAGTAGCATCCATTTTCAACTTGTATGAGAGCTATTTGATTGACAGTTGACAGCTGAAGAGTGCTTAATGCTAATGCCTTCAGCAGACACGCCTCCAGCATCTGAGCGTCCTCATTTTATTTACAGTACTTAGTCAAATAAAAACAACTGGACGTTTTCATCTTTACAGACTTTGAAATGACTTTACAGCTAAGAAAAGCTTTTATAATGATGACATTTTGATCCATATACCGTATTAGCCAACATATTATTCAATTTTCCATCGTTTCCTCTGTGGGAGGGAAAAAAAAAAAAAAAAAAACTAAGCTCAGAGCTGACCCCGAACATGCTATCTACTTCCTGTCAGATTTAATCTCAGTTAAATGAGTTGCGCCTGGTACTGAGGAGGAGGATGAAGCGGACAGCCAAACGACGGCTCATCATCACTAATGCAAGCGTTGCTGTGGGTCACTGACTCCACACTGCTGAGGTGCTGCTCATCCTCCTGCGAGGCCTCGCGGAAACTGGAAGATGGAAATCTCATTACGGAGCAGCAGATCTGAAGGCGTGCGTGGCGCAACCTTTGTTTTGGGATCGTCGAAAAGCCGCCTGTGAATCGGGAGGTTAGCACAGAGTGCAAAATCAACTAGCAGGGGGATTTGAAGCATGTTTGCTATGTGGAGCAAACGGGGGGTGTGGCGGCCATGCTTGACCTCAGCTGGTTTTGGTGTGTGTGTGTGTGTGTGTGTGTGTGTGTGTGTGTGTGTGTGTGTGTGTGTGTGTGTGTGTGTGGTGGGAGGTTTGCTTGAGTAATTGTTTTGTAGAAGAGGGTGGTACCAGACCGGATATTAGTATGATGACTTAATGAGACAAACAAACAAACCCCGTAGCCACACCTCAAATACTTATGTACAGTATCTATCTATCTATCTTTTGGTATGCTGAGTATAGACGATATGGTATGAAATGGATTTTGAAGTATAATTTGCTGTGAATACAATCTCTAATTGTGGAAAATCTGGCGCCTCACACTTTGATGACTTGACTTGATTTAGTGCGTTGTTGGTGGGTGGTGGTGAGGGCGGGGTCGAGGCTGTGACTTTGCTGCCATCTGGTGGTAGTTTTCTGCATTCCAGTTCATCCCAGCACATGGCGTTCTGTTCACAATGACGTTATGTAACTGGTTGAGCCTCTCTGCGTGACGTGTAATGCTACTGTCCATAAATATACTGCAGCGCTTTAAATGAGATAAGATGATCAGTTCTAATCAAATCATGACGTCAAGAATAACTTGCCTACCTTTTTTGTCCTCAAGGGGTGGGAATCCTTTTAAACAACAAAATGCCAAAACTAAACCAATGTTTATTATTAGATATTCTGAACATGTGCTGGTTCATCTTGAGCACCTTGAATTGCATTTTTATTGTATGAAAGGTACACATATAAATAAAGTTTGATTTCATTTGATCTTATAGGTTTCATTAGTTGTGCGTTGCATGGCAGCTTTGTTTGTTTTTGCACATTTTTAAACATCATTATGGAAGAGTTACATTGTGGTTACCCTGTTCAACCTGTGTTCCAAATAATGTCTTTTGTTCATTTTTCTATGTAGTTTATGCAGTTCACAGCAAGGAAAAAAAAAGAAAAAAAAAAGAATACTCTATCAGTGACCTAATTACGAGGGTTTTAAGACACGGTCCGTTATAGCTAGCTTAATGCTAACATGTAATGCAAAACGCCATTGAGATGCTAACCATTAGCAGCAATCACAAGTAGTTTTACTTCCAGATAAGTCCAAAGTGGGACTACTTTTGCCACATCTGTGTTTATTTAACGTGAATCTTTGCACAAATATTTGGAACATATAGTAAGTCTCAGTGTGACGAGAATCAATCCGTCCATTTGATGTATTACTTATGTCAAAATATTTAGAAAGTCTCACATGAATAGTATAAGTTGCCACACGGACATCTTTGTTGTCAGGGTGACGTCATTGTCCAGCCAACCGAAATGTGTTCAAACGCAATATGGCGCCACTTTCACACATCAGCGGTCACACCATATCGAGAGACCCATTTAGCCCCATGTGGACTCAACAAACCTAATGGCGATCCCCATTAAGTTACTTTAGTCCGTCCCCATGATTGGCTGCGAGACCAAAACAAACAAAGGCGGCACCTCCCACATGGGCTGAGCGGAGGCTTAACGTGAGCCTGATTAAGTCTTGCAGCAGGTATTATGTGCGCCATGTTAGCGCATAGCTATATCCAAACAATTGCATGGACCTAGACCCACTTCTGTAAGTATTATTATTATTACGCTTTACATTTTAGAAATTGTATGAATCATCCGCTGATGTTTGGTTGGAGTCCGTATGTTTAGTTATCAAGAGGTGCACAGCTTTTTCTCGTTAATGTAATGCATGTTTTGTCATCACTATTTAATGTTTTTTCTTTTTAAAGATAAATCAGACAATATTTTTTTTTTTAATTTGATTTATTGAACATATAAACATACAAACAAACAAACCGCAGAGAAACAAAAATTAAAAAAGAAGAAAAGAAAATAAAAAAATAAAAATACAACCACTGGGAACTTGAGTGGGCCAACTCCATTTTTGTTGTTTTTATTTTAAGTGCTGGAATGAATACAGAAAAGTCAACGTTATTTATCATCTTGCATGAAATACTGATCGATTTGATCGATGTTTGGATTTTTACTATTTTACAATTATTGCACAAAATTTTTAGTGTCAGCCATTGGGACGACTTTTACGCCGTGCACATAGAAACAAGTTTGAGTTACCGACTAACAATGCCGCTTACTCACCGTCGGGAGAAGTGAAGCCACCAACAGCCACTCAGTAAGCCCGTCTAACTTCAATATTTTGATTTCATGTGGTGTTTTCCGCTTATTTCTGTCTCTATAGCAAAAATGTCACCATGTAAGGCGCACAGCTGGACCAATAAGTCTGGGAGATTTTCTCTAAGATGGTATAACACCGAGTACAAGTCAAAGATTCGCCTGCATCATGTTGTCAGAGCCATTAAAACAATCAAATGAATGTAAAAAGGAAAAAAAAAAAATCTCTGTTAGTCACGATTCACAATACTGAGATCTGAATGGTCGATGTAGAAAGTGAAGTTGGTTCTTTCAGAGGCTTTCATGACTCCATTCAGGGATCCAGATGTGAAACACACATTGATGACTGCGTTTTCCATGAAAGACAACAACAACACAAGTTGTCATAAAAGTGGCAAAGTAAGATGGCTGCCCTCAGACTTCAGTCGTGAGACCAATTGATCAACACGGACTTGTATACGACTGGACTGTCAATCGACCTTCTAACTCTGACCCCTTCTCATGTAGGTCCACTAATCAGTAAACAAACAAAAAAAAGCTCATCTAATTAAAAAACACATGAGAAAATTGCAAAAACCCTGAATTCACTATCTCAAGAAATGAAAACATTTCATAAGAAACAGTCCAAATTTAACAAAAATGAGCAGGATTAGCCTGATGTGTTTACTGGAGCTGTACGAGTGGATGTATGACAGAAGTATCAAAAATGTCTAAATAAGTTGCAATGTGTAAAAATGAAACTAATAAATGTCAAACCTGAAAAATATTGCACCCCTAAATGAATGAAAGCTGCACATGAGCAGTATTACATTTGCAAATATTTCTATTGCTCCTGACAAAGAACTCGTTCTCATTCACTTGCCCGATGTCAAAAAGGAAATATGGGTCGACTTGTTAACAAGACGGGAAAAGCAGGCCACTGCAAACTGGCTTGAGCAGATTATACAAAGACCGAACAGATGCACCGCAAAGTGAAAGACTTGCCAGTTCTTGTGTGTGTGCGTGTGTGCGCGTGTTTGGTTGTGCTTGTCGTCTGCTGACCTCAGACGCCTGCTGTGTAGTACACATGAGCCGGAAATAAAGAAGTGTCTCATTGCTAAGATGCACTTGGTCGCTGTTGTCGAGTGCAATTTCAGGAAGCATCCAGATTTATTAAGAGCTCTCTTGGTGGTGTTGTGCAAAGATGCAACTTTTGGCGGGTCAACTTGGCCAAAAACTCACAACTTTGATTGGCACTTATATCCTGGTTAGTACGTATGGACACAACACCTAAAAACGCTCAAGAAGTCAGCCATTTTAGTTTGAAGCAGCCATTTTAGGTGAGTGTCTCTATGTAATATGACATTCCTCAAGGGGACTGAAGTTTTTGGTTTTATTTATTTATATTAGCCATTCTAAGAATTGAGTTGTTTTGTCAAGGATTGTTACAGGTATTTGCCTCACTTTATCCCATCTCAGTATTTCAAAAAATATATATTTACAAGGCTAATATGTACACCTGCACAAATATTTTAACACTAGGTTTTGCTTAGTTGGGGTTGATTATGCAATTTCCAAAACTAACTAAGGTACATCTCAATAAATCAGAATATTGTAGAAAATGATTATTTTTCCCAGAAAGCGCAAAAGCCGATTTCTTCATGATATGAGGCAAAAGGCAGCAAGATTTTACTGGACTGGAGTTGGAAGCAATCCCCTGGACTGACCTCAAGGTCACACAAATAAAAGACACAACTATCGTGGACATTTCATCTTCATTATGTGAGACCATTTCAATACTTATGTGGTAGTAATAGTAATTTGTTTCCCAGCCATTCGTTTGTGGATGGTCGTAAAACAATGTCAAACATCCCATGCAAAGTAACCTCTGAGTTGACAGGGACTCATCTGAAAGTCAAACAAGTTGTAGTAGCAACGATGCCCCCTTGTGTTTGCCAGGTACCGCTTGCAGAGAAAATGGTGGCCACTGTGCACACCTTGCTCACCTCAAGACAACATGTTCAACCTGATGAGCAACTGCTGCACCTGGTTCTCCAAAATCCAGGAGCCAATAAGGTGACCTTAATTGTCATGCGTGTCTAATGGACGGTATGCTAAATAAATGTTTGTTTTTCACGGACGCTGCAGTTGCAATTGCCACTCACATTTGACTTCTACTGTCAAACTAAACATTAAAGAAAGAGAATTACACTTGCTGTACTTAAAAGAAGCACGAAGCCGTGTCTTTCAGTCTGAAAGTTTCATGCTAACGCTAATTAGCACAAGTGCTATAATAACGCTTGAAAAAAGTAGACTTCAGTTTATAATGCAGTGAGACAAAAACTGTTTAATTACATGTGGATTTTATTTAATGGTGTAATTACTGCATGTTTTTATGAAGTACAATATTGTGGAGTGCTAGTTTTTCTCGATTAAATATACATAATTTCTCTTGTTTTTTTAGGAAGGCTGGAATCGATTTAATGGCATCTACATTTATTAAAATGGGAAAAGATGATTTGATATAAAAGTGTTTTGAGTTTCTCATATCTAAAAGCACCTGTGTCCTCACATAATGAATCATCCCATACGTCTTCAATTTGCTCACTGATGTGATTTCAATGCTCAATATTTTGTTGATTTTGTAGGCGTGTGACTGTTCTCGTGGTGGGTCTTGACAAAGCAGGAAAGACGTCATCCATCCGAGGCATGTTAAGAGGTATCCAACAATTATTTTGTACATTAACCCACCAATACTTTTGTTTTCTCTTTTTAAATATTGTATTTGTATATTTACTATTTAAAAAAAAAAAGTGTATTCCTTGTGCGCAAAATTAAAAAAACACCATTGGAGCGATGTCATCAGAAGGTGCTTTTCTATTGGCTGCTGCTAGATGACGTCACTTCTGTGTGACACTTTCAAACGTCCCAAATCTTGTTAATATCAAAATAAATCTACTTAAAATCACATTTATAATCATCCCCAAAGGCTCATGCATTAAATTAATTACCAAAGACTAAAACGAAGGACATTTTTGCTACAATTATAGTTAGTTTTAGTTAGTTTTGTAAACATAAAATGTAGTTTCAGTGAGTTTTCTTTTTCTTTTCTTTTTTTTTTTAAGCATTTTTGCTTTTATTTTATTTTGTTAACAAAATTGTTGGTTGAATTTTAGTTTTAGTTTCTTGGTTGTAGTTTTAGTTAACTCAAATAACTTTTGCTGCAACTGGGGCTTTAGAAAAGATGTTTGAAATTAGGAACCGTTTAAAAGTGCAGCCAGAGCACAACTTTCAGGCTTCTGATATACTGTAAATACATATTTTTTAAATGTTAGGAAAAGCCTACTGTAGCAGCTAATCTTTATTTGGGGTTAATTCGAGGCACTTTAAATCTTGGCAGGCTGCTGTGTGCTGACTCCCATTTAACAAGAGTTTGAATGTGACTGCGTAATACGCAAAATAACCCAGTATTAAGAGGGTGTGCACACTTGTGCAACCACAGTTTTTCAGTTATTTTTTTTTATATCATAGAAACCTGCAATTTGAACATGGGTGTGTAAACTTTTTCACACCTACTGTCCTTTCCTTTGTGTCTTCATTACTTTTTTTTTGCTTCCCCAGCTGGGATTCTAACACAGCACCTAGAAATGTGAGGCGGATGCACTAAATAAACACTAGTCCATTGTGCTCCTTGCTCTCCATCATTGATTCATTTTTAATTTCCTTTCTTCATTCCTTCCATTTTAAACTATACTGTCATCCTTTTTCCTTCATTTCTTCCTCATTTCTTTCTTCAGTCCCAAAAGTGAACAGGACAGTTTGAGCCTGAACCACAATTCCAAGTTAAACACATGTAAAAAAACAAAAAAATCACTGTCACTTTTTCCATTCGTATGGACAACCTTCCTGTTTTGGAGCTGCAAAATTCACGTGTGGTTTCTTTTTTGCCCTCCAGTCCCCCACGCGGCGGAAGGAGGCCCCACCCAGGGCTGCGTGAGGAGTGAGCTGAGGGTGGAGAATTCCCTGGTCACCCTGCTGGATGTGGGCGGCTCGGCGGAGGCGCAGGGCGTCTGGAGCGAGTATTACGCAGAAGCGCACGGTGTCATCTTCGTGGTGGACTCCAGCGACCGGCCGAGGATCAAGGAGGTCAAGGAGGTCCTGGCTGACCTGCTCAAGCAGCCCAGAGTGGCAGGAAAACCCATCCTGGTGTAATTACACTATACCATTTAAAATGTTTTATTTTTTTTTTTAAACTGAGCATCATTTTGCCAACATTACCCCCTAGTGGAATACTCCTGTACTTGCATGATCATTCATTGTTAGGATCAATTTTGTCACTTTATGAACTCTTTCAAGCAGAGATGCACGTATTTTTTATTTTATTTTATTTTTTTTTGATGGGAGAATTTTCTCCAAGGAACCGCTCATAATCCTGACAATTAAACATGACTACCAATTGTAGTTCTATATGAATTCAAAAGTAGCCTATTTTCAAGAACAATTGTGTTAGAAAAAAATTGTTTTTTAGAAGGAAAAAAAATGTAATGTTCTGAGAATAAAGTAATAGATTTTCAGGACAAAAGGTGGATTTACATGAACAAGACAATTAGTTGGATAAATAGTCTTAATCTTATGAGAATTTATGTATTTACATTATAAGATTAAAGTTTCATGAGGGAAGAAAGTAATTTTGAAAAATATAACTTTATTCTTGTATTCTAGAAAATATGCTTTTATTCTTGAAAAAATAAATGGGATTCTACTCTGTTAAATAATAGATTCTTAAAGTGGTCAAGTCAAGTAAAAAAATTCTGCGACAATAATATGTTCTATGAACCTGCACTAGTCTAAATGCAACATTCCGATTAATATTGCATTTATGGAACATAAATTAAGGTGCAAAATCCACCCCTTTATATCCATCCATCAGGGGGCGCCATTTCCCCTCTTGCTGTGAACTCAAAAGGACGGTGACGTCACTGCTATCTGACTGGCCGACTGATGTCGTTTCTTGAAGCGATGATGGTGGCACTTCCATTTTCTGGTTTTAAGCGAATGAGACAGCCACCCGCCACCAAGTCATAAAAAAATGTACATATACACTATGCATATTGTGTTTTCAAAACATTCTTAGCCACATTGACAATTTCATTGGCTATTGGTGCTAAGATTCAAAACTAGAACCTCACAACCATGTTTGCATCGTTCATTTTTTTTGGGGGAATGTGTGACTTAGTACGCGCATTGTGCTCGTCTTTCCAGCTTGGCAAACAAACAAGACAAAATGAATGCCCTGCTGGGAAGTGAGCTGATCGAGATGCTCTCCTTGGAGAAGCTGGTCAACCAGAGTCGCTCCGTGTGCCATATTGTGAGTGTCGTCGTAACATGATGAACCCCGACCACGACCTTCTCACCTCAAAGCAACACATTCCGATTCCCTCTCCTCACAAGGAGCCTTGTTCGGCCTTAATGGACCTCCGGCGCTGGTCGGACAGGAAGGCGTTACGGGGCCTTCGCTGGCTGCTGCGAGCCGTCTGTCTGGATTACCCGGGGCTGTGCGCCCGTGTGGCTCAGGACAGCAAGAGGCCTCTGGAGCCCAGAGAGAGGAACGGCAAAACAGAGAAGACAAGAAGAAGAAACAAAAATGAACGGTGAGTCAGACTTTGTGCCACGACGTCGCACCTGAATGACAAATACACAAAGTAAAACGCGTTTTTGACTGACGCCTGTCAGAGAGGTGGTCTTTTAGCCGTGGTTACGTTTATTGTTGTGGTTGTGGAAGTGCTCAATTTACCCGTAGGCAGTATTGTGACCCGTTTTGGGCTTTTTGGTGGTTCTGATCAAGCCATTTCAAAATAAGAAACTGCCTACGGGCTACGAAGTAAAGATCAAGTTTAGAGTACGAGAATCTCACCACACACAGCAAACAGAAATGTCACAAGAAGAAGAAGATAGTTTTTTTTTTTTTAAATTAAATATTTAGAAAATGAAGTATATGCCGGTGAGTATTGCTTTATACTCTATCAACATGTGCGGCTCCAGCATGTGTGTTCTAATACAAGTTGCTTCAAATAGGCCTAATGTGACTACAAATGCTAATCGCTAGCATGCCATTGTTGTTTTGAATTGTTTGTTAGCATCACGCTAAGGCAAAGCTGTGTGTGTGTGTGTGTTTTTTTTAAGTAACGTGTGAATTAAATGTGAAGTGGGAATGACAATAAACATCTTGATGCCTCTTTTTTTTTTTTTTTGATGAACTGTTCAATACTTGCCAAAGTGCTGCTTATTGTGAAGTGAAAACAAAAACTAGCAGATTGACAGCTCTTGAGAAACTCTTAAATCAAGTCACTTGTATGTCAAGGCACTACTGTACACTGGCTTGTTTCCACATTCTCAAAAATATGTACTTTAGAGGTTCATTGAAGACTCTAAATTGACAATTTGTCATTGTAAGTTTGAAAGGTTGTTTCTTCATTTGTACTCAAAGATTTCTAGTGACCAGTGCAGGACGTTCCCCAGCGACTGACATTGGCTCTCAGCATGAGGAGAATGTGCGCATATAATATATAAATAATCCGACAATTCACTGTCGCCTTCCATGTTATCCATCCTCACATGTAACCCCAGCGTGAGAACAAGCAAGTCAGACCTCCGCCAGGTTCACAGGCCAAAGGACAAGGAGAAAATGACAAATGGCGAAGGAAAGTTGCAGCCCATTCAGAACATCATGCCCAAGGTGAATAGATTTAATATAGTACCCTGAGTTTTGGCCAGTCATATACTGAATTATAGACAAGATGCACTTTAATTGGCAGGAGAACACACTCAAAAAGAAGCTGAAGAAATCCACCAGGAGGAAGAAAAGGCCGCTCAAAGACAAACGAAGCAAAGAAGCGGCGAGCGAGCAGGAGGAGGAGGAGGCCAGCAAAGGGGAGACAGAGAACGCCGACCATCAAGACAAAAGCAGCAGCGCGCTCATCCCCCCCACTAGGGGACGACACAAACAGAAGGGCAAGGTGAAAGAGGAGACCCTGGATGTGCCTGAATCACTACACAATGATGAGAAGCCCCTCAGATGTGAGGCCAGGATAATATTTTGATGTAACCCCCGACCCCTGTGATATATGAGGGATTACTGTACTATAACGTAATAATTTGTCTGTGCAGCCGAGAGGGAAAAGAGGAAAAGGAAGAAAGGTGTGAAAGTTAAAAGAAGGAACAAAATCAACACTGAAGACATGTCTGGAGCTTCCTCTCAACCCGTCGACCTCTCTGCCACATTTGGTGAGAATTAACCACTCCCACCCAACCATACGTATTACATTTTGGAATAAATATTGTGTCTCCTCAGATCTTTACCGAAAAGCCATACTGGCTCTGAAGGAGCGTCAGGATCAGGGACAATGAAAGAAAGTCACTTCATCGCTCTGATCACCAAAATGGACAGTACACATTTTAATGCACTCATGACGATTTCCCACTGGATAGGCCCTACATGAGTCTAGTTTATCAAATGGGACGTTCCATCATGTAGTGAAGGTACATTGTTGAATTAAAAAAAAAAAAAAAAATCCAAACTGTATATAAGTATGACCAAATGTGTATTTTTTTTGAAATTCTACATTTTTTTTTTCTAATAAAATTACATCTCCATCAAAGTAATGTGAACATATTAAACTGTAACAAAAACATTGTATGAATGGATTGGTGCGTTATGGATGGATGGATGCGCTGATTGAGTGATGAAGGATGGGTCAATGGTGAGTGGTTTTGTTAGGGGATGTATTTTCTATTTGAAAATCATGCTTGTAAATGTTTTTTTTTTCTTCCCACACAGTTTCTATTACAATTACTATAATTCTTCATTTACACTGTTATTGTTTGAGACTGAAACGCCGTCGTCAAACCGTAAATCGGCGACTGTGACTTTAAGAGGCTGCGCGCGCTCCCGCGGAAGACGAGCAGGTTGTCGGTGCGGGATCACTATTTGGCAAGGCATCCAGGCAGCAGCGTCCGCTCCACTGACTCCCATTCATCGCAACCCCCCCCAGCAGGACTTGTCGGCGTCCAATTTCCCCAAAATGCCCTCACCGAGGACCATAACCATCGTGGCACTCTCCTTCGCCCTCGGCTTGTTCTTCGTCTTCATGGGGACCATTAAACTGACGCCGAGGCTCAGCAAAGACGCGTACAGCGAGATGGTGAGTGAATGAGATGTGGGGGGAGGCCATTGTTGTGTGGATGCTGACCTAAATATTAAACGAACCGCAAAATAACCGCTTAGCGTTCTCTTTTTTTTTTTTTTTGCCACTATTATCTCATTCTATCCTCAAAACAGAACCTCTTCATTCAACATGCTCGCTGTGAAATCGTATAAACGTGTTGTACTGCTACTACACCAACACGTCAGCGCACGAAGTAGGCCGTAAATGGGTTAAAATAACCTCCCTAATATTATGAACTAGGTGAAATTTAGCAATTAACCGCAGCCTATTATATTTGGACGAGCAGTTGAATAATTCCACCCAGGTTCACCTTCACAGGCTGGTATTTTTCTTGTGGTCAGGTTTATATGACATGACATTGGCAAGAAAAAAATTGGCAGCAAAATTCTTACTATGGACAAAATGCTATTATGCGACGTCAAAAATGGTCATTTATTATTAGGATTTTTTTAGCTTTGTATTGCAAGTTAAAATGTGAGTTTCAAGCAATCTTCACATACAACACATCTTTACTTGTTGAAGTGAAAAGGATACTTATACCCGCATGTGGATGAACTTTCAGCCATTGACTGAACGGGACAAACAGTCAAATACATACAAATGCAAAATGAAAACGCATGCCAGGAGCTGCTGTGGGCCACGGCTCACACCGAGGCACTCATGTAAATAAGCCTCCAGCTCCTGATGTCGCAAGACCACATATTGTAAAGGTGCTCAAGATCCAACACACGATTTCATGTTTTATATAGAATACAGTGCAAAATTGTGTGTTTTTGTTGTTGTTTTTTATGGAAAGATAGTGTTCTCCCACATTTGCAGGGAATAGGGACCAACAAACAGCTGCAATTAATTGATGGTTTGACACCCCCACAAAGAGGTTTATAATAACCTTTCGATTCGGCAAGAATGTGGCTACGCACGACTTTTGTCTCAATGAAATTAACTCACTTACACATAGTTCCTTGACTTTCAAGTTCTTTGGCACCAAGATGCCACAAGAGGGTGCCAAAGCAATACTTTTATAGTGGCCTGAGCACAAAATCGGTAATAGGAGAGATTTTCAGCAAACAATGGAGGATTTCCCCCCAAAATCTGCCAATCTTGAAGCGGGAACATGCGGCGGTTCACTGCACAAGTAAATTGAGTTACAAGCTTAAGCAAATTAAACTCGTAATTCAAGATACCACTTGACTTACAAATAAGCCGCCATAACATAATTATGCATGAAAATACATGAACTATTCAACTGCTCTTCGCTTCCCAAGAATAATCTTCCAGTTGTACTGTTTAAGTCAAGTTTTTAGGTCACATGACGTTACGCCGTTTGAAGCCTCAAGGTCATTTTGTTATGTCATCTTTGGAATTTTCGCCTGTATGATCTTATTGATGGATAGTTTTAGCTGAAAATAATGAAGTTAGACAGTTTTACTGTAATTGAAGGCATTTTTGGCCAGATTTTCTATAGCCTATATAATTAAAAAAAAAAAAAAAAATCCCCGAAAAGCCCTTTTTTTTTTTTTTTTTTTTTTTTAAACCCACACCACATAACAGTTTCTCTGGAACCCATTATCCAATTTTAAACAGTTATTGGTGTGTTGTAGTCATCCCAACCAGACTCAACGTTTTGACAGATAGAAATCTTTCCAGGGTTTAACATTTAACACTACAAGACTGTGTCGGGTCACCGAACGTTCACTCTGCCGGAAGTCGAAATTCAGAGTATTTGTATAAAATAGATTTTTAATTTTTTTTTTCTCTCTAGAAACGGGCGTACAAGAGCTACGCCAAAGCTTTGCCAGGTCTGAAAAAGATCGGCGTGACCTCGGTGCTGCTCCGCAAGATGATCGGCTCCCTGGAGGTGGCCTGCGGCCTGGTCCTGACCCTGGTGCCGGGCCGGCCCAAAGACGTGGCCAACTTCATGCTGCTGCTGGTCATGCTGGCCGTGCTCTTCTTCCACCAGCTGGTCGGCGACCCCCTCAAGCGCTACGCCCACGCGCTGGTCTTCGGCATCCTGCTCACCTGCCGGCTGCTCATCGCCCGGCAGAGCGACGAGCGGCCGGAGAGGGAGGAGAGCAGAGAGGAGCAGCAGCCGCAGCATCAGCAGCATGTCAACGACCAGGAAAAGAACAAGGTCAAGCAGTCTTAAAGCAATTTTTGTGTCATCCTTCCAGCTGCAGCGGAGGGAGTCATTGATATTTTGAACACACGTACTTGGAACTGGTGGTTATTCATCTCTTCAACATGACTGTGGACGATCATACCTGTGGACATGAGTTCATGTCATTGTCTTGTCGCTTTTCAAACTTAACATGAAGCCCAGTTTTCCCCAGCTACATCGTGGATCTTTTTTTTTTTTTTTTTCAAGGTATCCAGTTTGTATGGGTTTTTACAGTAAGCAGTGGTACCTTGACTTAAGAGCACCCCAACTTGCGAGTTTTTGAAGTTATGAGCTGTCACTAAGTCAACTTCTTGCATGCTCTGGTGCCATTTGAGTAAAGTGACAAAAAACATGGCGCAATTAACTCTTTCACTGGCAGACCTTTTTAAAGCTGAGTTCCTCATATTTCAGCATTGTGACTAATCTTCAAGAACACAAAATACGGTTTTAATTCTGTGACAATTAGTTCCTTTGCTTATTATTTTTTTTTGGTCTTTAGAAATTCACAATATAACATGGGTTCGTTTTACTAAAACACTGGTTCCTGACCAAAAAGTGGAGAAAATGATTATTCGTAAAAATAAATAAATAAATAAAAATGTCAAGCAGACATTGACTTTGATGTGAATATGGTTTCAAAGAAGTGTAAAGAAAAGAAGTGTCACTTATTCTGGATTCATTACAAATCAACTGAAATATTGCAAGCCTTTTATTATTTTAATATTGCTGATTATGGCTTACAGCTTAAGAAAACTCAAATGTCCTATCTCAATATATTAGAATATTTCCTCAGACCAAGTTAAAAAAAAAAGAAGCCACAATCAGCAATATTAAAACAATAAAAGGCTTGTAATATTTCAGTTGATTTGTAATGAATCCAGAATGTATGGCATTTTTTCTTATTTAATTGCATTACAGAAAATTATGGACTTTATCCCAATATTCTGATTTTCTGAGACAGTCCTGTACATACTGTATCATGTTAGGTGCCTAAACTTATCCGGCTTCCAACATGTTGACGTTTCTTCCCCTCATAATCGATGTCAAGTTGAGCTTTGTGATCGACTGAAAAGATGCTGATCACAAATCCAAAGTGATGCAACAACGCCATCTACAGTGATCTGTTAGTCATTACAGCGATTTATAAATCTTGAATTTCACCGACAAGCTGAGTGAGACCCTGTTTCAATCTTACAAGTTGAAAAACATACTAATACTACCTCTAAATATAATAGTACTAATATTCACGGCAGTAGTAACTGCAATATGTCCTGGCATTTGGGCAAGCAGTTGCTGATCACACTTTCAGCCCATTTAGAAGAAGACAAAACAGTCAAAAATACAAATACAAAATGAGAAGACTCGCAAGGGCCGATCCGAACTCCTCATATCGCTCCCCGAAAATTGTAAGCATAAAAATGTTTGCTGCAGCCACGATCAAGCTTGACCGTGATTGGTTAGCTGTGATGTAGCTGGGGATTGTTGTTTACTTTCGAATGTGTGAAATCTGGGCCTCTTTATACTTCAATTTCAAATTCTTGTAATGTCGTGTGAATGGCAACAGTGGTTGGAAATCACTGAATGAGAGCATGTTTCTTTCAGTGGTCATTTCAGGTCATGAAAGGATTTTCCTAAATAAACATCAAATCATTTCTTACATATCCACATCATCCGAGCCAGTATTCATGGAATATCCTTAGAATTAATCAGAAAACAAACCTTTGGCTTATTCTTCTCCCCTTTTTAGTAGTCACAGAACTGTGCATGTTCCCAAATGTAAATGACACCAAATAACATATTCCTCCTGTTACATCAGTATCGTTTATTTATTGTCTGTTACAAATGGAATTTTGTGAGTTGTACGTGTTCGTTCTTTGTAAGAGGATTATTGCATTGAAATTTCTTTGTTTTTGAAATGTATCTAAAATGTATAAATAAAGACCCTGATTAAATATTTATACATTGTCCATCCATCCATCCATCCATTTTCTTAACCGCTTATTCCTCACAAGGGTCGCGGGGGTGCTGGAGCCTATCTCAGCTGGCTTTGGGCAGTAGGCGGGGTTATTACACCCTGGACTGGTTGCCAGCCAATCGCAGAGCCTTCACAATACCTGAACAAAATGTCAAAAAATTAAAGTAAAAAAAAAAAGTATTGAATAAAACAATCTAATTTCTGCTTTGGAAGTAAAAAAATATATATATTGTAAACCCTGGATGGAATAGTAATAAATAGTCAATAATGAATGTCACTTTTCGAAAATAAAAAGTATCATTCCCACTGACTGTAAATTTTATGAAGTAAAATTAATTACATCATTTTTTTATTATGATGATAGAGAAGGGATTTTTTTTCGTCCATTAGTGTGCATTGGTGCTTGATGGAGCTTTGCTGCCATCTGCAGATTTATTATTGTAACTGCAACTGGAGTCCAACGTAAAAGTAAAAGGCCCCCCGAAACGACTCGGTGGGAATAATTCAGCTACTGGGGAAATTGAGTACTGTATACATACAGTATTTTCGTGGATCAAACGGGTAGGCAAAATAATTTTATAATATTTTTTGTCCTTAGATAGGGCAGTTGGCCCCATGCATATTTGCCTTACATAACAGTAAGAAATTACCACTTTGCTATGCAATGTGAAATGTACAAAATGAGTGCAAAAAAAAAAAAAAAGAAAAAAAAGAAGTGGCCTAAGGCCCTATCAGTCGTGGCAAAATGTAAATATTTACATAGCACTATATCTTATCAGGAGTTTTTCCACTTTTCACTATTACATTTTACTTGTTTGTTGTCTGGACATTCTGACAATTTTTGGAAAAATGTTTTCCGCGAAGTAGAGGTAGATTTTTATTTTTATTTTTTTGGTAGTAGTAATAGTGGGAGTATTTTATTTTATTTTATTTTATTTTATTTTATTTTATTTTATTTTATTTTATTTTATTTTGTTTTAGGGGGGGGGGGATTACTATTCTATTATGCTATTGTCTGATTTGTCGCTGCCTTTCTTTGGCCCCAATGCGTCAATTAGAAACAAAAATCGTTTGTTTCTAGGCAACAGCACAATCACGCGCACTGGTGGCTACTTCCGGGTTGGTGTCACGTGACCTCGCGGCTGGCTTCTGGCCGATCGTCAGTGGCATCCGCGCTCGGGCACACATTCGCTGGGATTTGTCACCACTCGCGACGGCAACATGAGCACAAAAGCTCTTTGGAAACGCTAGCGTGAACCCCCCAGAAGCACCGCGCGGAGGGCCGAGGGGCGACACAGACGACGGCTTCTTTTACGGAGGTAATGAAACAAAAAGAGATTTTGTGGCGCTGGGTGTTGATGGTTTTAAGGATGGCTAACGTCGGCTAGCTATGCTGATTTATTCGTTGTTTCGCTGTTTTATGGCAGTCATGGGGGTAACAGGTTTAGATTAGCGCGGTTATCTGGTCGTTTGCACGTAACTCCTCGTCACCAATCCTATTTTTAGACCACCCGCGTCGTGTTATTTTTGTGTTATAGGCGGCTAATGGTAGCCGTGGTACGGTTGGAGACAGGGTATGCATCATGTAGCCACCTCCAGGGCGAAGCTCTCAAATTGGAGCTCGTCGGTGGTGTTTCTGGCCTGGTCCCATCAGTGAGAGATAACATTGGAGGATTCGTCAGTGGGGGAAGACAGGCTGTCTGCTCCCGGATTGGGTCTAAATTAGGGCTGCTTAATTCATGGCAATCGCAATACATTGCAATGTAGTAGAGTGCAATTTTCAAATCGCAAAGGCTGCATTTTTGTGGAGAAATAATCTGCTTCATTTTGGTCTATCGGCGTACATGATATATAGCCTTACACTACTATACACATAATAAGATTTGAAATATATATATTTTTCTCTTTGGGGAGCATTTTTGCTAATTAACGACTACACAGGGCAAACTTTGACATTATGACAATGTAATGAGGAAGTTGTAGGATTGAGATTTTAGTGTATTGCATTGCACATTGTGTTGAATCATCAAATGTTTGGACAAAATATATTTTTGCTTTATTAAAGAGCAAGTATGAATACAAAAGAGAAATGAAAACATTTGATTTAAGTTGCTTTCCTGTTTTATATAGCCACAAGTTCCTATTTCTTAAATTCACATTGTGCATAGCAGCAATTTTCTTGGGGCTATTTCAAACACAAATATGCAGTTGTGCTTCTAGTACATAACCTAGGGGTATGCAAACTTATGAACACAACTGTATAATGAGAAAATGGCTTTATGCCCATAAAATCCAAAATGCTGTGGCAATTGTTTTGATATTTTCAGAGGTTGAAGTGGACATGATGAGTGGAGTGATGTGCTGTGCCTACACAGGGAAAAACTCATAAGCACCCTGTATAATGTAATTATGGTCACGGATATATATAACAGGTGCTGTACTTGTCACTGTGGTAATAACTGTTAGATTAGGGCTCTCAATGATTAGATAGATGACTTGAGCTAGGCCGTTGTGTCGCTGTTATTCGTCCTTGCTTGGTGCGTTTCTATCTGTCTGCATTCTGACATCCGTATCCAGTAAAAACCAGTTAAGGGCATCAGGTCACACATTCTCACATGGGGAGGCTGAGCCGTCACCCATGTGGGCGGACGGCCTAGACAGTATAAGTTTCTTTCCGTTTCAGTGGGCATTTAAATCGCAGCTTTCCGCGATTACGTCATCACGTGTTGTCAAACCGCAGTTTAACCGCAAATGCAATTAATCGTTCAGCCCTATAACCCAAGCACAAATTCGGTGGGTAGCCAGATTCAACAGACACCTAATCTCGGTTTTCAACATGTCTTTGGTGTGGTTTTGGGTTGGGCTAGGCTGGTTTTAAATATTCACTCAAAACAAACAGTGTTGGAATAAAATATGAGTAAAGAGCTCTTTGTCATGAGTAAACGAACCCTGGCTGCAAACGGTTTCCTTTTGGCAAGTTAGCATTGATGTTTCAGTCAGGGATGAAAAGGTTTACCAATAAACGGTGATTTTAAAAGAGAAAAAAAAAACCAATAGACCAGAAGGGCAAAAAATGCATTATTTTATTTATTTATTCATGTATTTTTATCAATGGGCGATTAATCAGTTGTTGGAGTTTTATTCTGCCAAATATTGGAATCAGCATCAGAAGAACGCAGAAGAAATAGCAAGCGGCTAATTATAACGGGTGCTTATAAATTCACGCGATGCGCGCTCTGCACCCTTGTAGCACATGAGGAAAAGGAGGGGGAAATGCTGGCTTAGTAACTACTAGTTTCATTTTTTTCTATTGAATATTAAAATGGCTTACCTTAGCCAGAAACTGGGTTATTATAAATGGTCAGAAATGAAAATCCACAATAGTGTGAATCTGTAATAACTGAACCATGAAGTAGCAAGGGAACACTGTACTGGTATTGGTTTCGGTGCATCCGCTTACTAAAAAAAATAACTGTCAGATCAGACCCATTTCCCTTCATTTCTGCTCCATCCATCCATCCATCCATGGTAAGAGTAGTCGGTTGTTGATGTTGAATTCATTTTGTTTGTCTTCTTCTTCGTCGTCAAGCGACGTCCATGCTGCACTTGGTGACGTACAGTTTTTAGCAGCCAAGACGTTGGGAGACACAGCGCTGACATGATGTCCTCGAGCGACGACGTTCGAGGGGAAGGTAGGAAAAATGAGTTTGTGTATCTTTACTGTCTTTGATGTTTACAAAAAAATGTTAGCTAACTTCATTGAATATCAAAAAATTGTTTGACGAAAAAAAATACTTGAATATGTTGTTCACACTGCAGCTCAATTCAGATTTTTTTTCTTTTTTGCCCATATGTGACATGAAGAAGATTTTTTGAATGTGAACAGTACAATTTGATGATGAATCTGTCTTTGATGTTAAACAATTACAAATTTGTGTTTGGTAGTTATACAAAAAAGTATTAGGTTGTTTATTTGTTATGGTAAGTGCAAGACTGCATTTTAATTTTTAAAAAAATGTGTTTTCAAGACATTTATGTTAAGTTTGTGGAAGAATAAAGATTTCTGGTGTTTACAAAAATGTATGCGACAGTCAATGGGTACTGAATTGTGTTTGTTTCGAAATTGTTTCTATTAGGCTTGTGGAATATTCCATTTTGTTGTTTTTCAAAAAATGTTTGTTGTTTGCGAAAGACTAAATTGTCTTAAGTCAAGTCATCTTAGAAATTAGATTAAATAAAATCGAGAAGACACTAAATTGTTATAAACATTAACCTTACAGTAGATTGTGAAAGACGAAATTAAAAGATTAAATAGTCTTTGATGTTACAATTGCCTTCTTTTGTAGTTTCAATAAATGCTCTTAGGCTCATTAACACTCAAAATTCTTTGATAATTTGAAAAATGTGTGCTAATTTCATGAATATCCAAAATTGTCTTCTTGGCAAGCACAAAGAAGCACA
This sequence comes from Festucalex cinctus, assembly GCF_051991245.1. Classification (NCBI taxonomy): domain Eukaryota; kingdom Metazoa; phylum Chordata; class Actinopteri; order Syngnathiformes; family Syngnathidae; genus Festucalex; species Festucalex cinctus. The sequence goes on along the minus strand of NC_135419.1, from coordinate 675,861 downwards.
AAGTGGAGGAAAACAGCTTTTTTTTTTTTGCTTTTTTTTTGGATAAAAGGATCATGTGATAGTAGGCAGTAAATGTCTAACAGATATGACTGACCATATGGCAACTGCAAGCATGCTTAAAGGCACCTCCGTTAGTAAACAGTCTTGTCTGTTTGCATGCCGGATGCAGTTACATTGGATTTGCACACACTCCAACTCCCATATTGATAACAAATGGCTTTGCCTTGTCAACATAAGACATTAAAGCTCATTTGACTGTCTTTTATTGAAAAAGACCGAAGGGTGCTACTAGTGTGACAGCCGCCTCCCTGTGTAACGTGGACCAGGTCCACGGACATGTTGGACTCGTTATGTAATCTTTGTTAGTTGATACTGACACCGTAGCTTTGACATCTTGAGATAACACCATCCTGAGAACGGATGATAATACTGAACTATGTGTGGATTTTGGACTTGAACATTCAATAACGGAAAAGAAGGTGTCGCTAAAGGGCTGACACTGGATTGTTAAAACGAGGAAGTTCAACCAAGCCTGAGTGCAATTCATGCATCATGGCAAGACCACCGAGGCATGCTCCATTTAATGCTCCCTAGCAAATGTGACATTTCCTTAGTGCTGTCTTTAGTTTGAGGCTACGTTGACATGACAACCACAACTATAACGGCTTATTTCATTCTTAATTTCTTCAATTAATTTCTTTTAAGTTTGGTCACGAAATCAAACCAAAAAATAAAAACAGCAACACCATCTTCTGTTAAAAAGTACGTTTCAGTGGGTGTCACTTACGCACAAACTTTTGCTATTAAGATTCTCTGCTTTGCAATACAAGTCAATGACCAATTTTAATGAAGCAGTATACAATTTTTATACAATATTCCCCCTGCAGTCGCCAAAATGTGCAATCATCATTTATCACATTCACACCAGCCATCACTCACTTCCTCTTGTGCGTTAGTGTGTTACGCCTTAGCCTCAGGCGGGGAGGGGTCGTGTCAGCAAACGTCTGTTGACAGTTAAGCCATACATAATCAACCGATGGAAATTGAGTGCTTACAAATCAAATGATTGGGTGTTAGGGACAGGCAATTAATCGCTGTTAAGATATATATTTTTTGGGGGTGGGGTTTAAAGCAGCTTTCTTCATTTGAAATTCTTTCCCATGATGTACAGTTGTACTGCTAACAGTAGCTGCAAACAGAGATGAGTGAGTTTACAAAAAAAATAAATCTTATTATAACTCTGAACTGTTATATAATTTTCATATATTATGCATGTACAGTGGAGGCAGGATACGCTACTAAGGTCTATCTTCTCACCCTTCTGCAGGGTCTCTGTTCTCTGATCAAAACCCATCCGAATTGGATGCTCTGTGTCCTTCCCCTCCAGGACCCTCTCGAGCACAGCGCCACTATGAGAGGATCGGCACGCAGACGGGAACTTCGTATGTAGCTAGTGGAAATGCCGCTAAACGTTGTTGTGTGACGTGGAAACGTGACTTTCTTGTCCCCGTGCAGTTTTTGCCAGACTCTGATCCACCTGCTCAAGGGCAACATTGGCACAGGTCTGCTTGGTCTACCTTTGGCGGTCAAGAATGCAGGCCTGGTGGTGAGCCCCCTTTTAAATTCATCATTCATTTTACTGCACAACATGAAATCAAACAACATGAAACCTTCAGGAATTGTGCCATTTTGATTCGAGAAGCTAGCCATTGTAGCTTGAATTGCACTCAACCCTACTTTGTTCAAAGCATCCATTTTAAGGTCATAAGACCATTTCCAATTCGCCTTTGCCCTGTCAAGATTAGAATGCGTTAATTTTGACACTCATAATTTAAAAATATGGCGACACGGTGGATGACTGGTTAGCACGTCCGCCTCCCAGTACTGAGAACATGAGATCAAGTGCGGGCTTCGGCACTTCCCGGGCGGAGTTTGCATGTTCTCTCCGTGCCTGCGTGGGTTTTCCCCGGGTACTCCCGTTTCCGCCCACATTCCGAAAACATGCACGTCAGGTTAATTGAACACTCTAAATTGTTCCTAGGTGTGATTGCGAGCGTGTGTGGTTGTTTTGTTTCTGTTTGCCCTGCGATTGGCTGGCAAGCGGTTCAGGGTGTACCCAGCTGTTGCCGGAAGCCAGCTGGGATAGGCTCCAGCACCCCCACAACTCTTGTGAGGAGTAAGTGGTTAAGAAAATGGTTGGAAGGATAATTTAAAAATATTTTTGGGGTGTTTCTTCCCTCATCTCCAGCATGGGAAAACACACATTAAATGTTTCTCAGTGTTTTTTTGAAGAATTGTGTTAATCACCCCTCAACTTGATGTGTTGTGTTTGATGTATGTTTCATGTGTCCAGCTGGGTCCGGTCAGCCTGCTGTGCATGGGCCTCATCGCGGTGCACTGTATGAGGGTGCTGGTCGACTGTTCCCACCACCTCAGTGCCAAGTAAGCTCCGTTCTCACCTTATTTGCTTTTTGGGATCACATGCTTGTTTGTCTTTGAACAACATTTGTCATTGTAAGTGTCATTTATTTTTGCTATAGGGCAAATGTACGGCCTATCCAGGATGCTCTTCTGTCCTTGGCTCAACACACATTATGTCAACATTAAATTTTATGCTTAAAAGATGACATTGCATCAACGTTGTATTTTGGTTGAATTAAAAGGTCAATGTTTAATAATTAATGTTGAATCAATGTTCTCCATTTTGTCCTTCAGCGGAGAAATGGATTAGGAGAGGGTGAGGGGAGGTTTTCTGGGGACATGCCTGTTATAATTATTACACAATAATACATTTCAATATTACATACTTGCAATTTTATTAGGGTGTCCGTGAGATGCGGTGGGAGGAGGTTGGCGGGGTGGGGGGGGTCTGGCGGGGGTTGGGGGGTGGTGGTTGTGGGGGTGGCGGCTTGTTTGGGGGTGGGTGGTGCTCTGGGGGCGGGGGTGCTGGGGGTCGGGGAGCGTCTAGAGGGTTGGGGGTGGCGGGGGTTGGGTCGTGGTGGGTGTGGGTGGGGTGCGGGGGCGCCATGGGGGCCTGCAGGGCCTCGTTCTGTGGCGTTGGGCTCGGCGTGCGGGCCGGGTCTGGGTCGGGGGCGCTCCGGTCGTCTGGGTTGGCTCGCCGGCCGGTGGTCGCCCGGGGGGGTTGTGCGTTGGTACTTCCGCAGCTTGGGGGGCCACGGTCGACGGCTCCCCTTTGGTGGCGGTCCTGATGCATGCCAGATCCATCACACTACTGAAATTCAAACACAACCCGCCTCTCCCTCCCACTGCTCGTTGAATCAGTGGGAGCTGGTGTCTGTGAATCTCATTCTGTTTCATCTATCCTTCCCTCCTTCCTCTCTTTAGTTTTTCCTCTGGTCTCTTGAGCTCTCCTTAATTTGTTGGAATTTAGAGGTTTCTGGGTTGGTGTAAGACTGGTTTTGTAACCATGTGGATGGCAGGAGGTGTTTAGTTGGTGCTGGATTTCGCTTTGATTTGTCTTTCTTTTCTTTGGCCATTCCTCTGGTCTCCTGACCTTCTGAACCTCACGACTCTGGCGAGACTCTGAAGTATCCGGTTAAGGTGAAGGGTAATGGGATTTTTATTAGGTTTTAGGTGAATTAATGAGTACAAATTCACACACACACACGCGCACAAACACAAACGCACACATACGCACAAAAAAAAAAAAAAAAAAAAAAGAGAAAGCAATGATGGTAAGATGTTGAATCGGTAAGACTGCCGAATGAGCAATTCTGAGTTCGCTCTATTAAAAAATAAATAAATAAATAAATGAAGGATTAGACTAACTTGGTTCTTGACTTGGTTCTTTACTGGTTCCATCCTCCAGACTAGTAAAGAGTGGTCACAAATCCAAATGTGTTTTTCTGTTCAGGATGAACAGGCAGTCTCTGACGTACGGCGAGGCGTTCCAGTACGGCATGGAGAATGTTTCATGGCTCAGGAGACACTCGCATTGGGGAAAGTAGGTTAAACATGTGTACACATCCTCAAGCATCATAACATTACACAGCTGATGTTTTTATTGAACCGATTCGGCACTTGTTTTATAAGAATGTCGCGATCAAAGCGTATTTGTCCGTTTGCTTTTAGACGGACCGTCAACTTGTTCCTTATCATCACCCAGCTTGGCTTCTGCTGTGTTTACTTTGTCTTCCTAAGTGACAATGTCAAGCAGGTAACGAACACACAGGGTTTCCGTTCACCACAGCGACCTCCATTTTATCTGCGGTCACTATGTCCTTTGACCGTTGGCGTCATATCACAGCTCTGCTCTTTGAAACTTGTATTGCAAAGTCAAACTGTGGTGAGCTTTCGACACCTGCTCTTCGAGCCACACTTCAGCTTCATACAGTATGGAATTTATACAAGGGGTTTTGCAAGGCCACTAGATGGCAGTACCAGTCTGTTGTCACTGTTTCAGACGTTACCATCAACTTACAAATGTGCAGTGGAACCACAAAACGTCAAAAAGTCGAATTAGGGTTCAAATTTAAAATTAGGGTTTGAAGCCAGGATATAAGCAAAGGTTAGCGTTTCATAGTAGGATTTTCAAACATGCTGCTTCAGACATTGTTCGGTTTGTACATTCCCAGTCAGGGTTTGGAGCTCAAGTTAAGAATCAAGTTAGAGTTGAGCCAGATTGAGAGTTTCAAGTAGGGTGTCACGAATGCATATACGAGTGTCGGTGCCAATACTTTACGTCTGTTTTTGTACCTGGAAAAATACTCAAGATACTAACACACTGATAGCACATTACCAGGCTGAAGTTTTAAAGGCAGGTAGAGTAGGAGCCATTACAGCTTTGCATAGATACTGTCAGGTGAACACAGGTGACAGCACTTTATTAGATCTTTGCAATTTATGTTCCACAAAAAGGAAAATGGACTCCACTCAGGTGGTGACCGAGGCCACGAGTTGTGGCAGTGGGCCATCCGACAGACCTAACCAGCAACCTAAACATCAAAATAAAATCCTATCCTAAGTCGTACTTGAATCGAATTAAGTGTTTTTGCCTCGTTTTTCCTTCCTGGCAGGTGGTGGAAGCGGCCAATGCCACCACCTTCAACTGCCAGGTAGACGGCGGCAACCAGACCCAGGTTCTGGTGCCCAGCTTTGACTCGCGCCTCTACATGCTCTGCTTCCTGCCCGCCTTCATCCTGCTGGTCTTTACGCCCAACCTTAAGTACCTGGCGCCGCTCTCGCTCATCGCCAACCTGGTCATGGCCGCCAGTCTGGTTCTCATCTACTTCTACTCCATCACGGTAAACACCAACGGGTGTTTTTTGTTTATCATTATTATTATTATTATTATTATTATTATTTTAGCTTCTTCTGTGCTTACACGTCGTCACGTGTGAGTAGGGCAGACGAGTCTAAATTTCATGAATGTCTGTGATATATGCCTGCCGGACATTTGCATAAAAAGCCATTTGTTCACTTTGACACTTCAAGTAAAGTGGCTGGGCACAGGCGGTGAATCACAAGTAGTTTGATTGAACATTTGAATGGCTAAGGGAATTCTTCCTCTGCTAACAGATGACATTTAAGTCCAAAAGGAACTTTAGATTGGTTCGATTTTATTTTTTGTTTTGTTTTGCTGGCTTTACTTTTAAAACTTCTTTGTATTATTTAAAAAAAAAAAAGAAGCTGTTTTATCAGTGGACTGTTTGTTTTTAACGCTTCCACTTGTGAGCTTCAAAACCAAAGCTTAAACATTAAAGAAAAACTTGGGGTATGCCACACACACCCAAACATGATTTCAAGCCTGCGTCAACGTTTCAAATTGGGTTTTGAGGTCTAAGTTAAGGTTTCAAATTGGCGTTTTAAACAAGGGTTATCGGTGCAATGCATCATGGTATGTTTGGGCTGTGAGCAGTGGCTGTTCACTACTTTTAAAGGTTCATTTTGGGATACATTGAGGGCACTTTTCACAGAATAGGTGATCACCTGTAGAGAATGGCTCAAAACACAACCAATCAGTTTCTTCACCACAGATGACGAGTCTGCAACGCTGCACCGACCCGCCTATTGATATCCGGTCCCAATCTTCCCTTACTTGTGTATGCAGAACATGTTGATGAAAGTGACTTGGAGAATGTGTAAATAAATATTTAATAGTCCTTCATAGGCCCTCTTGCTTTCCAAGCCGTAGTTAAACGAATTAAATTATTCAATTTTATCCATAGGCCGATGCACCAGGTCTGTGAAGCAGCCCCGGACGAAGCATCTGGAGCTACAGATGTGAAGGGATTGCTGTGCCGTAAATCCGTCGGGCAGTGCGTTGCTCGTTATGATCATAATGGATGTTGGTTCAAAAAACACGTTTAAAAACAAACACACAGGAGAGCTGCCATTTTGCTTTGTCCTGTAGTGGCCGTTATAAGGTCAGTTTGGCCATTTCTAGGTGGCCGTCCAAGAGTAGCGAGTAGCCAAAAAATAATAAGCAAATTGACAAATGGAAATAATACTGTATACGGCTACACAGGACCGGAACTGGAAATCGGAAATGAATTAGTACATCCCTGCAAACGTCATCACATTTTTCACACCATATCACACTTTGGTTGATCCTGCGATTAATACTGAACTTTGACTTGTAATCTCAGGCTTTCCTGGTTAAATAATTTAAAATAAATAAATAAATAAATAAATAAATAATAATAAAAAATAGTTTTCTCTTCCATTTTTCCCTTCCAGCACATCAAATACCCCATCGACCTTCCAGTGGTGGGCCGAGCCAAAGACTACCCGCTCTTCTTTGGGACGGCTATCTTTGCCTTTGAAGGGATTGGAGTGGTACGTGCAAGAACAACACGCACACTCGCACTCAAGGCCAGTACTTTCTGACATGCAGTTGTGGCTGTTGTCTTTAGGTCCTCCCTCTGGAGAACAAGATGCACAGGCCACAGAGTTTCCCTTTGGTCCTCTACCTGGGAATGGGCATCGTCACATTTCTGTACATCAGTCTTGGCACCATCGGCTATATGTGCTTTGGCAGTGACATCGGCGGCAGCATCACCCTCAACCTGCCCAACTGCTGGTAAGATGACGTCACAATTGCTGTCATTTATTAGTGAACGAAAGAGAACCTCTGTGGTACTTTCGAGACGTCTTTGCATCTTTAGTGTGCAGCGCTGAACGTACACACTGCTCGCAAAAAGTTAAGTTAAGTTATACGTCGAGAAACAAGTCGGGGTTCAGTGTCTTGCTCAAGGACACTTACATGGTCACAAGGGCTGAGGATCAAACCCACACGGTTGGGAGATGACCTCTCTACCACTGAGCCATGCCACCCCTATTTTACTGGACTTTGCTTGTGCCAACTTACTTCCTTCTCGCTCATCTTGTTGCAGGACTTACCAGGCTGTGAAGCTGCTCTACTGCTTCGGCATCTTCATCACGTTCGCCCTGCAGTTCTACGTCCCCGCCGAGATCCTTATCCCGTCAGTCGTAGCCCGAGTGTCAGAACATTGGGAGGTGGCTGTCAACCTGCTGCTCCGCACTGTCCTTGTCATCTTCACATGTGAGTACTTAAATGATGTCACTACTGTATGAGTTAACATTCACAAAGGAACGTAAACGTGTCACATGTCATCGTGGTGAGTTCCATTGCTATGGTCGTTAAAGTGGCAGACACGAAAGCCAAAACTGTCCTTTTTCCCCACCAAGCCCAGAAATTTTGAGTTCCTGGTAACAGACGTTCCTGGTAGTAAAAGGGTCCTACTGAGTACAGTTTGGCAGATAGCGAAAAGTCCCTCAAAGAGTCCAGTGTTGCTGCTTTCAAGGCCTTTATTACACTAACTGTAAACTTACTTAGAGGTAATAAAATTCCTACAATGTATTTTGGTAACTGTTATTAGTGCACTAAGTTTATTCAGAGAGTTTATTCATATTTTATGTTTGTTCTTATTCTGAATACGTGTACTGAATGTGAAGATTATTTATGAGGTGAGATTTTTATTTTTATTTTTTTTATATAAATCCTATATAGGTTTTCTGATGTTTTCTGCACAAAAACACATTCAATGTTGCATGTGTTTTTATTTTATTTTATATTTTTTTGTCTATGTGAAAATGAAAATAAGTAAATTAGCCAGAATTAGATTTACCATATTCTTGGTGCCATAGACTACTAAAAATAATGAATGTAGTCGAAGTGTGGTTGTACTCTTCCCCTGCAAAACACACCTCCATGATTTCCAGGCAGTAACAGTATAAATAGAATGGATAGTCGTCCTCTTACCGTTGATTGATCATTATGCCAGGAACTAAATGGTTGTGCCTGTGAACACCCACCATATAGACCCTTCGTTGCCTGATTCAGTGTGCAGGTACTGGAGCATGACTTCCACACATTCAAAGTTTATTTTTTCCACATTTAAGATTGTTGCCACTAGTTTAATGAGTCAATGAATTGTACATCTGCATTCATGGTGTTTGTGTTGGCCTGCACTTCAAATGGCTGTGGCAAAAAGTTACTTTTTTTTTAAAAATTATTATTATTATTTTTTTACATTTTTCCTTTGATACAACTGTAATGTCACTGCTGTTTAAAAAGGGTATCTCGTTTTTATGCCTCTGCTAATTTGCACGTCTGATAGGATCTCAAAGAAAATACTGCAGTATGACTCAGAATGGAATCATAATTAAAGTTGTGAGCGATGAATGGGAACTGACACCCCCGCAGCCCACGCCCAATGTGGGCAGATGAAATCAAAGCTTTTGGAGTGGCGTGTGAGACGTTTTGGTCAAGCTCTGTGGTAATAGTTTCTTATCTTATGGGCAAACACCAAACTTAGTTTCAACAATGAAATGTGAAATATTGTTTCAATTTGGCGTAACCCATCTTTCGGGTTTCAAATTTGGTATGAGACAAAATCCCTCGGTGAGTTTTTGAGCATTTCACGTGGGGTCAACTCTTGGTAGACATTCCTGCCAAATTTCAAAATTGACAAGTGAAGCTAGCCTCTGGGACTGTATTTTCAAGACGTTTGATCAAGCTATGATGTTATTGACCTGCACTATTATAAATTGGTGTTTTATGGTGACTCACCAAACTTCACCACCATGCAATGACGACCACAATGGGAGACTTCCTGTATCTCTTTATAATAAACTTTATTCTAGTTAATCTAAATTAACAGTGGGGTTATTTATTAAAATACGAGACTAAACACAAATATAGGCACACCGGATATTTTTCAAATATCAAAAAAAATATTGAAATGGGGCACTGGAGGTACACTTTAAAACTTTTTAAAGTTTTTATGCCAGTTTGTGAATGAATTTGCTCAAATTGACTTACCAGAAGTCGATGTCAGTGAGAATTTTGCAATAATCATGTGACTGGCTGTGGAAAAAGGGTTCTTGTGTCAAAAAAAATCCAAATAGAGATAGTCATATATTCAAATCCTACGTTTTTTTCCCTTTAAAATTATATATAATACAGGATGTACCTAAAAGAATGACAAAATTACAGCAATTTTAATGTTGAAAGGTTGAAATCCATAGTTTTGAGAAAAATCAATCTGCAAGCAGGATTCTTGCCTCATCTATGAAAGAGGACAAAGAACAAAAAGAAAGAGTGTTCATTTATTGTGTCATTAATTTTGGACTAGCAAAAGCCATTCTGGGATGCAGAAATAAAAGATTCACAACTCAAGTGACACGATGTTTGAAGGCAAAAAGAGGAAATGAGTTTTTTAAAAACCCCCAATAAGAGCATATTTGGGTTTTGCACGTGTTAATATGCATCTTGGGGTTTTAAAAGGTTTTTGACTGCCTGTAAACATGCTCACGGATAATCCGTCTTGTTTGCTCAATTTGCATCTCTCCCTCGTGAGCAATTGAAATAAGTCAACCTTTTTCATGATTCTAAATTTTTGTTCAGAGCGCTATGCAACTCTGCAAACGTGTTTGCTTACTGAATGCGTTGTCCACCTTCTTTTGATAAACAGCCATTACGGGAAGCGTAAGTCAAGGGCAAAACCGCAGCACGAGTGAGGCTTTCAGCAGAAGCACCGTGCTCCGTCAACGACTGCGCTCGCCTCGGGACTTTCCTTCATTAATTAACCCCTGGGCATTATCTTATTTTGAAATGACTTGGTCAGAGCCATCAAAAACCCGAAACCGGTCACAATAACGCCTAAGGGTTTTAAGCCGTGATTGGACCCGATAGCGACTCACGCCGACAGCGTTACGCACATGCATGTTGATAAGCCAATCAGAGGGAAGAAATGCATACATGCACCACTTCACATCTGTGGGTCATTCCGCAGGCAGCCCGTGATTTAATTAGTAATGGCCTGCATTGAATGCAGAATTCAGAAGACGAGCTTCGGGTTGGAACGAGGGTGGCCAGGGAAGGAGAAGAGGAGGCCGTGTGGAAATGCTTTTGCATCATGGTTCAAAGTGCGACCGAAGCAGGGAATTGTTTTCTGAACGCAAGCGTAGCCAATTGCCTCCGAGGATTTGGTTCTTTGAGGTGATCAGGTAGTGCTTCGTGCTTCCTGCTTCCCGCCCATTCTCCAGGGAGACGCTTTGGCGTTGTTGCTGCTGAGGTTGTCAAACAGGCTCATGATTTGCCTGCTTTTCCAATCTGGAATGAGAAAACGTCACACAGACAATATGAATCCAAAATCATTCTTCAGTTGTCTTGGCAGTATACAATGTTTAAGGTTGATTTCAAAGGGAGGTCAAGCCCCTTATTTTTAATATTTTTTTTTTGGTCTAAATATGATATTCTGGTTAACATTGCAGTAGTGGAATATGAGTTCAGCAGCAAAATCCAGTCATTTTTATCCATCTCAGGGGACGGCCATTTTGCCACTTGCTGTCGAGTGAAGATGACATCAATATTGCTCAGGTCTCCGGTAACAACCAATCACAGCTCAGCTTCAGAGAACAGGTGAGCCGTGATCAGTCGTTGCCTGAGCCTTGAACAACTGTGATGTCATTTCCTGATTGCGCATGCTAGGCTGCTGGGTTAGCCGTTAGCATCGAGAAAAGTTTCTATATCACTCAAAGGGCTCTGCATTGGCCCATCAGCCCATATAATAAAAATATCTCAGGCTTAGCTTGCTAGCTTGTTCTCATTTGTGTTATTTCTGGCTCGTTTGAAGGAAAAGCGGCATCGCTAATGTCAATGTGCATCCGTATAAAACGTAACAAAAAAGCCATACGACGTTGTGCAAATATGAGATGAATGGGAAACGTTCTCACTCGATATAATACACCATTTTCTCACCGTTTTGAGGTGCACTGTTGTCCGCTGGTTTCATTGGTGTTTCTTGTGCAGAGAGGCTCGCACGCGCTCTTGAGTCGTTGACTCCAACCAGAAAGGACGGGAGAGCGTTTTGCGAGCCTCCGGTGCAAAGGTGGCATGTGGCATGCTGCAGGGGATCCTCGTGACAGCCGCTCGATGGGGCTGTCACGTTCTTAGCCTTTGACTTTTGGGACGTTTGTTCACCTTTAATACTACCAAGCCTGTTCACCTCCTGCTGCTGGTTTGCTTTTGGATTTCCGCCTTCTCATGGTCTCCAGCTGTTAAAGATACAATCGTATGGGATGGTTTCCCATTTTGTTGGTGCAGGAAAAGCAGACGTAGGCTATTGTAGAAGTATCGTTGCCCATGTTGAACGTTGATGAAATGAAACGAAAACCCTATTAGTCATTTCAGCAGAAGAAGACAGTGGCTGACTTTTTCAGACCTCTGAGGAGGGAGATGAGATTGGTAGGAAAGATCGGTTATTTTTAAGGGATCGGCCGATCACCGATCTTCCAAAATTAAGGAAATTAGTTTGTTTTGTTTTGTTTTGTTTGTTTGTCATGCCAGTCCTCATATGTTTCACAGGTAGACAGTTTTTAAAGTGCTAAGGCATACTTTTTTTTTTTTTTGCAAATGATTTTGCAGACCCCAAGTTACAGGGCCTCTCAATCTGAGAAGTACTGCACCATGATAAAGGTCAGTAATCATATGGTTTTCCTCATAATCTGTTGTAAAAATTTCCCATCGTTCTCCTGGGAATCTTGATTATGTTTTCCTGTTTTTCGCATTGAGGCAGACGTCAATCATTTCAAAATTGGTCATTTCAGGACATATTTGTATGGATTTATTCATGAAACGCGGGCCAAGCAAGCAGCAAAACATCTTTTTTGTCATACTTCACACTTGCAGCCCTGCAATTTGTGGCAATCACGTGTTTCAAGTGCGCTGTTTACATGGCAAGGTAAACCATCCTCCGCAACCTCCAAAGCACCGTTTTGTTTTTTTTGTTTTGTTTTTGTTTTAGTCTCGCACATATATCCACTACTGTTCATATTATACTGTACAGCCATGATCCCAATGGGGTCTGACAATGTCCGTTATTTACAATCTGCAGGAAGAGTTGCATTTTATTCTCCCACTAAAAGCGCCATACAAGCCGATGAACTGTGTTCGTTTACTCCGCGTTTAATCGTCCCCTCGTTACAACCCTTTCATGATCCAATTGGGCTTATTTATGCTGATATAAGACCTTTCACATGTCCCAGTGTACTTGTGATTTGTTCGTGCTTATGGAGAAAGTCATCTTGTTGCTTTTAATACTCCAGAGAAGTCAAAGCTTCATATTTGTTCAGGATTTTTTTTCCTTGCATTTCTCAGCAATAAATGTGCTTTTAAAGGCACAAAGATAAATGTTAGGTCCCTTAGTGTTACTCAGGAACCATAAAGCTAATGGTGCTTACATTCATGCTAGGTTGAGGGGCCCTAGATGCTCTTATTCAACTAAATCACTCACAGAAACAGTTGGGTGAAGTTGAACAGCATAACTTCATTGGCTGACAATATAACTTGGCAATCAGAATGCAATCTATGAAAACGCAACTCAAACAAAGCTCCTTAAACAAAATTAGTGGAAAAATGTTTTCATTTCTGACTTAATGTGCACTGTTACTGTTAAAGGGGACCTGAAAAGAAAATTGCATTTTTTTTTTTTTTAGGTTTTTGATTGCATTTGATTGTTGCGTTCCCTCACCCTGACTAAGTCCCCAGAGTTGTTGTTGTTTTTGGGAATGAAGGACAATGTATTACAAAACATATTTACACATTTTTGGGTTTGAATGAGTTCATGGTGAAGCTTTATTTTTTTTTTCCTACACCATATGGCGTCAACGTTTGTTGATTTTGAGGATTGTCCGTTGAAAAGTTGTGACTTCTCATTTGTCACTTCTTGCAGCTTTCGTTTCATTTTATAATTGTTTCATCTGGTGTTACGTGACGTCTCCAGTGACTCAGCGGGAACAAATGTGACAGGTGCAAAATAAAGCAACCAACTCGGGGGATTCAATCAAAGGCCTCGCGAGCGCTGGGAGCTCGCTTGGTCGTCGACCCAATCGCGTCGCTTGCATTCAAAAGGTTTCGAATGAAATCAGCAAGCAATGTGATTCGACTTGACTTGAGCAAATTGATTGAGCATTGGCTTTAACCTCCTAATGCAACTACAACACACTGCTAATTTACATAAAGCGTAAGCTTTAGCCAGCTAGCATGACCTCCTTTTTATCTACATTTTTTTTGCATTCAACTTTAGCATCAGCTTTAGCCAGCTAGCACAACCTGCGAGGAGCTGCAAGATGACACCAACAGACGAGGTTGAATGGCTTTCCATCACGTCATTCATCCGTCACAGTTGCATCATTTGCAAATTAGCATTAAGTGGTCTGCTTCCCTCAGATGCCAGCAGGAGGACGGGAGAAAAGAGTTCATTTGTCTTCTTTTGTTTCTTTACCATGAAAGTTGTTGCGTGGGCAAATTACGCCGTTGTCGCCTCCAGGGAGACGTCGACTGAACCTTTTAGCCCCACTCGTGTACGTTACGCTTTGACTTGAAAGCTGGCCTTCGTCTCCTGAGGTCGGCCCGGCCCTCAGTTCCCCACAAAATGTTTTTTCAAGCGCGTCCTCCCACAACCAAGTGATGCCTTTGCTTGCTGTCACATGAAAGTCGACTTTGGCGTTGGCCTTCCGCTTCATTTGGCTGCAATCTGCCATTGATTGCGCTCAAAAGCGCTTTTGTCAGATCCCGGTCGTGGTCAAAATATGTTCCTGTCGGAGAGGGCAAAAAACGTTTTCCTTCACACATGCAATAAAACGCACAGCTTGTTTTCTTTGGTCAACAGACTACTTTGAGACGCTAAGTAACTTTTTTTTTATTTTGCTAATTTTAATGCTGGTTAAAGCAAGAATTTTGTTAAAAGTGCTCAAGATTCCTGCAGGCATTAAACTTGAGTCGCTATTTATTATGCTTGTACAATTAAATAGACACTTCACTTATGTTTATAGCAATTTATAGCAATAAAAAGGTAATATTTTGTCCATAATTAATTTGATATTTTTTATTATTTTTCACGTACAATTCATACTTTAAAAAACTATTTTGCCATTTGTTGTCGACTGAAAATGACATCACGTGCTCAGGTAATCAATCACAGCTCGTCTGTCTTCTAGGTTTAATCATGTGACATTCACAAGCTGAGCTATGATTGGTCGTTACCTGAGCATATTGTGATATCATTTTCAGTAGACAGCAAGTTGCAAAATGTGTTTTTAAAGGTACTAATTATGAAAATATCAAATTTAGTAAGTATTCCTTTAATTGAAAAAACATTGTCTTGTTTTGTACAAAAAAAATAAATAATAAAAATACATTCTTGTGTTTTTTATAGTGTTTTTTTTTTTAATTGCTCCAAATATTTTTAAATGTTTAAACATTTTCTTGTTTTGTACCAAAAAAATAAATAAAATAAATGACCATCATACTGCAGAGTACACAAGCTACACTCCAACTTCAAGTTTTTGCAAACATAAATAAATATGTATTATTATAAATATATATTATTATAAATTCTGTTTGGTCCAAAAGGAACTTGCATAATTATGGTGTTTCTATTTCTATTTTTTATTTTTTTTCCATCGGTCTTAATATTTTTAAAAGCTTAAGCATGTTCTTGTTTTGTACCTAAAAATCATCGTTTGAATAATTGTGATTTCAATTCTTATGACTAATTTATGAATTACTATTGAGTCTTTGGAGCCCCGATTGCCGCTTACACGCGTGAGCCACGAAAAGGGCAGACACCGTTTGCACGAGTGTTTGTGACCGTATCGCCTGCGTTTTTGTGTTGACCAGGCGCCCTCGCCATCCTGATCCCGGAACTGGACCTGGTCATCTCGCTGGTGGGCTCGGTCAGCAGCAGCTTCCTGGCGCTCATCTTCCCGCCCATCCTGCAGGTGCTCACCTTCCACGCGGAGGGTTTGTCGCCGGCGGCGCTGGCCAAGAACCTGGCCATCAGCCTGGTGGGCCTGGTGGGCTTTCTGGCCGGCACTTACGTGGCCATCGAGCAGATCGTCGCCCGCAACGCGCTCAAACGCGAGCTCCAGTAGACGCCAGACTTTTTATCGTTTTTATTCATCGTCGCTGTGCAGTGTGCGTGCGTGCGTGCGTGCGTGCGTGTGTTGATCCATGTCGTACGCTACTCGGTCCGTCAGGTAGGTGTTTGCTACTTTTTGTATTTTGAGTTTGTTGACGTTAAGTCAAACTACCTCAAGTTTTATTTTGAAAAGTACTGACATGCTTGTTGGTACCTTTTTACCTTTATTTACAGTTTTTACCAGCACCTAATCAACACAATTCAAGTTGCACTTTCATTTTTTGTTTTTGTTGTTGTTTTTTTTGTTTTGCCTTATGCAGTAAAAGAGCACGAAAAAATGGACGTAAAGATCACAGAGAACGTTCTTCTATTGTGTATTTTAATGTAAAAAAAAAAAAGCGGGTCATGCTTTGAATTTATTTACAGTGGCCAGTTTGAAATAGTTTGAAATAATCAGTGGCCGTTTTGTTGACACGGTTTACCAAAGATACCCAAGTTGTTTTTTTAATTAGTTGTACACACATAAAAGTGAGCAGCAGGAAGAATTTCATTTGCCGTTAAAACTGCACTTTAGCAAACATCTGCAAGTTCCAGATGTTGAAATTCAAAATGATTGATTATCATGTTGAGTGGTCTGAAATTGGAGTTTATGATTTAGAGAGAGTTTAGGTTTAGTTTTAAGGTTAATGTTAGTGGGGTTGGGCTCAGAGGTTTTAGGGTTAAGTTTAGCGAGTGTTGGAGGTGGGGGGCGGGGTTAGGTTTGAGGTTAGTATTAGTATTAGTATTAGTATTAGTAGTCGACTCCGACTGCAGAATTGCTGGTTTAATAAACTCAATTGGAAATCCAATTCAAGCCAACCGTGCAACAAGCAGCTCTTTTCGTCCTTAAACTTTCTTTTTTTGATTATTAAATTTTCCATTTTTATTTTTTTTTAACTTAAAAACATGTTTAATAAAGGTTTTTGTTTTTAATTAAAGCAGCACATCTTTTTAGATGGTTTGTTGTAAGTGTAATTCATCACAAAGAACTGTCATTTACAATTCATCATGTCTATGTAATATATATGCAAAGTGAGAACCACGTTATCATGTATATTTATATATACAAAAAAAAAAAAAAAAAAGACGCACCGCACGCTGGATCACAGCAATGCATTTTTGGCCCGGTACACACATGAGAATTTTTTTAATTTTAATAGATTTATTTTTATTTTTTTAAATTTATCTGTAACAAACCCCACACGTAAAGATTGTACATCAGGCTTTCGTTGTCCTCCGAGGGAAAGTTCACATATAATCGATGACAGGCGACCTCACAAACACGAATCCGAGGAGACACTTCCGGTTGCGTGCCGACGGTCGCCGACTGTTTCTGAAGAGGATCGGAGGTGGGAGGGTTGGAAAATTGGCCAAATTGTCAAGAAAAGGAAAATACTCTGGAAAATACTTCCTTTTGTCTGGCGACATGCGTGAAAACATTTGATGTATTTTTCTTACTGCCGCTTCGTTTTTGTCAGTCAGAACGCTTCTTGGATTGGCTACATTCCGTTGATGTCACAAATGTCGTTTCCTTTCCCTGAACACATTGAGATTTTTTATCATTTAAGATTGTCTTTCCCTACCCGGAAAAAATCCACTCTGAACAAAAGGCAACGTTATGGATAAATAAAAATCTGATCCAATTGTCGGGACAGTTGTCTTTATGTGCGTACCTGGCCTTACCTGCACTGTGACAGAGGGACTCTGAAGCTTTCATTTATTCACATTGTGACCATAAATCACGTCAAAGTTTTCATTGATCTGTGTTAACTGTTGAACTGCACATGTTTTAGTCATTTATTTTGGCGGACAAATGCAGTGTTTGTGCATTTCCATTTCCATTCAGATACTTCCATGCCAACAATAAAAGACACTGAAGACAAAACTTTTTTTTTTTTTTTTGCTTTGTTTTTAAGAATGTATAACAATTTGAGTTCATGAAAACAATTTTATATGTGGGAAAATGCCTCAAAACAAGTTAAAACCCATGAAAACGTTCTTTTTGTCATATATATATATATACATATATAAATTTTTAAAATTATTTTTGTATCCATTTTTATTTTTTATTTTCTTCATTTCTTTATTTATTTAGTCATTTATTTATTTTTAATTTTGGCATTCATGACCACCTCCTTCCTGGTTTTCTCCTTCTTAATTTAACATGAAGTCATTCATGTCTAAACATCTGCCAACAAAAGTGAACACACTCCATGTTTTTAGAGATTTGATACCTTTTCATGGGGCAATTTGGGGACTGTAAATTTACACTTTAATACAAGCTGTACACTAACTACATTGTGACATATTGTACATATTTTTTCCATTGGCTTATGAGTAGCAAATGAAGTGTTGTGTGTAGTCAATGAAAAGCGCATGAGGCATAACAGATTGGTTGTCACAGTGAACTCTTTATTAGCTCAGTCCCATTAGCATTTTCATAGCAACGTGACAAAAACATTCACAGGAAACATTCTCCATGGCGATGTGCAAAAAGGTCATGTGACGCGCCCCACATTCAGCTGGCCTGAACTCCTTGAACGCACCACCGACTTTTTCCATCTTTTGAGGCTTTTTTTTTTTTTGACAACACGGCTGTCACAAGGTCATTTGAAGGCGACGAGAAGACAAAACAAAATGGCTTACGACTCATTTCACAACTATTTGGCCTCCGTTGTTTGTCAGGTGTGTTATGTAGCGTGCCATGTATTATGGAGTATGACATTTTAGTGTTCGTTGTGTGTATTGATGCGTAAAATATTAGCCAGTTAGCATTAGCCAGCTGCTAGCTGAAAAGTGCAAAAGTAGCTGTAAAGCGTAAGGAAATGGTGAGGTAACATGTGGAAGTATAATAAATAATTGTGCATGAAAACTAAGACAAAAAAAAATGTTTCAGCATCTCAGCAAAACATTTCAGCAAAAATATGTCAACATTTTTCACAGTGTGTATGTCAGAGGGAGCATCACAAACTTGTAGCATTTAAAAAAATATTGGTTTGAAAATGTCCCATCTGCCATCTAAACTTTCTCTGATTTTTATTTTTATTTTTTATATACACCCATAACCACATTTTAGACCAAAATTGAGGCTTGTTTTCCTGAAAGCATTTGCGATTAAAATCATGTAAACACACAGACACTTGTTTCCATGGTGACTGCTGCATTTCCACCATTTTTTTTAAAGCTTTTAGTTCTTTGTACTTGTAACTCCAAGAACTTGCCAATCCGCAAGGTTCTTGGACCTTTGAAATGTCCAACCTGCCTTTGCAGGGTCTTCTTTTGGCCCAAGAACCACATTTTTGCAAATGTTTCACCGTTAAGTTCTTGCTACTTGCGTTTCTCTCCATCTTCACGCTCTGATCCGAATACCGATTCTTGTCTCTCTGGAAATGACCACACTGCTGAGAAGGATTTTCTTTGCTCCTCATTATATGACCCCAGAACGACATTTACTTCCTGGCTAAAGTTCCATTCGGGGCGAATGTTATTGGAGCTCATCCTGACAGTTGACAGTTGCTTTTGAAAACACACATTTATCACATTTTTACGCACACACAATAGAAGCAGATGATAAACATGCCTCCTCCACATTTTATGTAACGCAGTCGCCGTGTTGGAATGTAAAGTGTGTGTATCGGATGAGTCACAGGAATGTTTGCTCACTTGTTTTTTTCGCTGACAAAATCGGATCCAATTAACAAGCAGGAAGGAGGAGGAGGAAGAGGTGCAACCTGGGTCCTTGTGCCTGACATGTTATGGGTGGGTGTGGAGATAATGATCATAGGTAAACTAAACAATAACAAATATGTTTCTCAAATGCTGTTTTTTTTGTTTGTTTGTTTTTTAAACCAAAAAACAAACACGAAAGCCCTTGAAGAAGCTGATGGAATGAAATGAATACTTAAATCAATATTTATTTAAGGCTTATGGTAAATGTAGTCAATGTTTGGGGGGCAGAATGGCACCCGGAAAAAAAAAAAGTTATGTGTCAATTAATAGTCCAGCCAATAACCATTTTATGTAGCCTTAAATTTCCATTTTGCCAGTGTCCTTGAATGTAGCATCAGAAAACAAAACTCTTGTCTTTTTTTTTTTTCTCTCCTAACATTGGGCAGCTTCAGAATGAAGTGATGATGACGATGATGATGATGATGTTATCGTCCTAAACAGCATCAGCAATGTGTTCCCGCCATTTTGTAAACCTCTTTTTTTTTTCTTTCTTTCTAGCAGGAAGGATCGACCGCAATACGTCACAGCTTGACGGTATTTCTACTAATAGGAGCGAGTCGGTCTTCGCCGTCGTGTTTTGTTTCCGTTTCCAACGCTTCGCCGGCGCCGCCCTCAACAGCGAAACCGGAAGACGACGAGCACGATGCGCTTGTACTCCTTCCTGAAGTTGTGGTTGAGCGCGCCGTAGACGACGGCGTTGAGGCAACTGTTGAAGTAGGCCATGAAGTAGCTGGCGGTGAAGAGCCACTCGGGGATGGCGCGGCCCAGCCGGGGGTGGAGCGCCACCGCCAGGCCGATCAGGTTGAGCGGCGCCCAGCACACGGCGAACAGCACGAACACCACGAACATGGTGAGGAAGTTGCGCACGTCGTGCGGCTTGAGCTTGGGCCGCGAGTCGGGCTTGACGCGGCGCCGGACGCGGATGACCAGCATCCAGATGCGCAGGTAGCAGTAGCTGACGATGGCGATGGGCAGCACGAAGTGCACCACCACCACGGCGATGGTGTAGGCCGAGCTGACCGACTGGGCGAAGGTGCACGAGTAGACGCGCGGGTCGTAGCGCAGCGACTCCACGAACCAGTTGGGCACGATGGCCAGCACGGTCAGCGCCCACACCAGCGCCACGTAGCACACGGTGTTGGCGGCCGAGAAGAGCCGGTCGTAGCGCAGGCTGTGGCAGATGTAGCAGTAGCGGTTGACGGCGATGCCCGTGATGTTGAAGATGGAGCCGATCACGCTCAGGCCCATCAGGAAGCCGCTCGCCTGCCGGAGAGTTCGATTCATTCAGACTTGGCTTCACATGAGACGGGTGTCAAAACGAGGCCGCGTCGAGGTCAAGCCAAATTTCATCTCACTTTAACAGCAAGTGAGAAATATTTCTTGTTGTTGTTGTTTTGTGGCTCTCACCTGGCAGTGCAGGTATCCTGCGATCCATCCGTCGTGGAAGATGGCCGTCAGGACCAGCGGGTACGGATACACGGCCACCAGAAGGTCAGCCAGTGCCAGGCTCACCACAAACGCGTTTCCTGGAAGCAAGATCGGACCCGCGTCAGTTCGCCTTTCAAATGACACCGGCAAACAAAATGTCAGCTTTCAAATTTACACTTTTCAATTAGGTCTACTTTCCAACTAAGTTTCGGTTTTCAGATGACAGTTTCAAAGTCATTTTTCAATGGCTTAGGGTTTCAAATGAAGGTTTCAAGAAAATGTTCAGTTTTTCCAATCAGAGTTTTGGGCATATTCAGCTTTGATGGTTTTAATTTAGGGTTTCAAATGAAGGTTTCAGGACACGTTTAGGATTTCAAGTTTTCAAATTTCGGGCCCAATTTTTGACAAAATGCAGTCTAACCGCATGAGCGGACTTTTCTTTTGCTATTTTCATAAACAGGTGCAGTTCGAAATGGGCCTTGAACAGGTCGCAAGTTATTTGATTGCCTTCGGAAGTCGAATGTGTCGCGTGGTCGAACTGCGCGAACAAAACAAGTACGAAATGGGCCTTTGCGCCGTTGTGGGAGTGAACGCAGCCAACTCGATTGAAGCGGTGGAGCTGCATGTCGATCAAAATCACGTGACACCACATGCGCCACAATTTAGACCCGCTTTGAGCTGATCTCAGGTCCGGTCTACTTTCTGTCACCAAATTGTCACAACGCCCTCGGTCCGATGCGCATCTTAAGGAGCGAATGTTTCCCCCTGGAATGTTCCCGATCACCGGCCGGTTTGCCCTGCAAACCAATACGACCCCCCTTCATCTGCCCGGTGCTCCCACACTCGTTTCTCATTCCACTTTCACGGGGTCGCGATGGCGAGAACACCTGCCCGGTGAAAACGTTTGGGTCGGAACAATGGCAGCTCATTTGCATACAATGACCCCGGAGGAGGGAGGAAGATTCCGGGAGGCGGGAATCGGAATAATGGAGACGGGGGGGGAGAAAAGTCGGGATGGAAAATTGGAATGTCGGGAGATCAATTGAGACGAGAGTGGAGAAGACGGGAGAAAACGTATTTGGCAACGAAGGGCCTGGAACCGATATCAGATATATCGACAAATCTCAACGGAAAAATCCCAAATTTGCCTTGATTTGGCTCATGGACTTTGGAACAGTAAAAATAAAAATAACACAAAATAATAATAGTAAGATAGTATAAGTAAAAAAAGAAAAGAAAATGATTAAAATCAAAAATGTCAAAATATTATTTTTGAAAGGAGTAAAAATAAAACTGGTAAAACGAGAGAAATACTACTAAAATACAACTTTGTCAAAACTAAAAACTAAAAAGGACACACGTAAATAAAATATTGAAAAAATGAAATGAAAACAAAGTAGGACAAACTACAAAAAAAGCAGACAATGAAAATAAAGGCACTATTGTCCATCCATCCATTTTCTTGACCGCTTATTCCTCATAAGGGTCGCGGGGGGTGCTGGAGCCTACCTCAGCTGGCTCCTGGCAGTAGGCGGGGTTATTACACCCTGGACTGGTCGCCAGCCAATCGCAGGGCAGTATTGTGATAATTGTAAAAAAAAAGAAAAAAGAATACCGGTAAAGTCACCACAACAGTATCACAGCACTTCTAAAAGCATATATATATATATATATATATATATATATATATATATATATATATATATATATATATATATATATATATATATATATATATATATATATATATATATATATATATATATATATATATATTATAACTAACAAATACTGCAACACTTATGGAGTAGTTAAAATAATTATACAAACAGTAAACAAACAAAAATGTAGAAATAACACCCACAGCTGGGTTGACCAGTTTTAAGGTTGTAATACATTAAAAAAAAGAAAGAAAGAAAAAAAATCGTAGTAAAAGTAAAAATGACGATCAGTAGTAAAAGTATTGCGAAAGTGTACCAGTCTTCCTGAGTTTCCTGTTCCTGAAGACGGAGATGATGACGAGCAGGTTGCCGATGACGTCCACCACGATGGTGGTGATGAGCACGCCGGCGAGGACGCTCATCGCCCAGGGGAACGCGTGCTGCTGCTGCGGGGCCCCGGCCGGCGTGGAGTTGTGCGGGGGCCACGCCGGGTCTTGCTGCTGCTGCTGCTGCTGCTGCTGGGCGGCCATCAGCTGCGGGAGCTGCCGCGGCTCCACCAGCCTCGCCGGTGGCTCTCGCTGCACGCGCAACATGGCGGAGAAAAACGTCTCGAGAGCTTTTCTTTTTCTTTAGCCGGCGTTTCGGGACATGACAGTGGAGACGCCGGAAGTGGTTCGCGATGGACGAGTCACAAGTTCGAGTCCTGTTGGCACATGCGCGCGTCCCCACGTGCCATCTTGTGCATGTGCGGAAAGTGAGCGTGTGACTTGCGAGCACCTTTTAGTTTACCGCCTTTTGCCCCAACACGCGCCAACATTTCTCTCTCTCTCTCTCTCTCTCGCTCTCGCGCTCTCGCCGTTCCTTTCCCGCCCATTCTACAGCGTTCCAATCCACATCTGACGTGCAGGGTCAACAACTTTTTTTTTTTTTTTTTCCTCACATTTGTTTCATGAAGATGGAAAATTTAACCTGAAGTTAATTAACTAACAGTTAGTTAATGTTCAGTTAGTTACTACACGTAAAAGTCTTGAGAGCTCCCAAATCTGTTGGAATTGAGATGTTTCCGGGGTTGGGAAAAGATTCCGGTTTTGGAACCCTGTGGGTGTCTGCTTGGTGCTGGATTTCACTTTGCTTCTTCTTTCTTTCCTTTGATCCTTCCTCTGGTCTCCTGACAATTTGACGACAATGGCGGGCCTCGAAAGTACGAAGTCGTTTTAAGGTGAAGGATATGTGATTTTTTTTAAATTAGTTTTCAGCTGAATTAAGGAGCACAAACTCACACAGTATTGAGCAATGAGGACGACATGTTGAATGGGGAAAACTGAATGAACAATCCTGAGCTCTCAAAACAAAAACCAAAAAAACAAAAATGCACCAATGGAGCATGTAGCTTTTGTGGCCCCGTGCTTGTGGGGAAATGGCTTTTTCTTGACCTTTTATACCCACTTTTGTCCTCTCTCGGCTCATTATGGTCTGCAGGCGCCCACCTGCCGTGAGTGGCCATCTTGTGCCTCCTCACAAAATACACATTTATTACACACGTGAATATAGAAACGCACACAAACAGAAAGGAAATTCTACATTATTTTTTTTTTTGTATAACTTGCATCAGTGCTCTTGCTGATGCGCCAAAACCGATCGAAATGTGCATATTCATGAGGCGTCATTAAGACAGAGCACGCTGACGAGGCGTTCAAGTGCGCGCGCACACACATACGCACACGCACGCACGCACACACCTGATACGAGCCAAGCCAGCATGAACGCAATCAATTCATTATAAAATGAACTGATGAATAAAAAACAGTCTTGATTTGAATAAGTGGCGAAGTGAGAGTTTTTTTTTTTTTTTTGCCCTGATGGACTGCAGAAAATTGAGTTTTCATCTAAGCAATTAGTGGACGTTCATTCTTGCTAATATTGTGGTGGTTTTGAGATACGAGTTGAATTTGTTCCGTTCTGTTTCAGTTGGCTCATTAGCGGCATCAGGTGGCCATTAGTCGAGTCCTATTAAGTCGTTTCAATGACGTCCACTAGTGGCAGGCAGGACCTTTTTGTGTTAGTCTTGTGTGCCTGTCGTATGGTGTTCCGCAGGGTTCAATTCTGAGGCTCCTGCTTTTTATCGACTATATTTCCTTTGAAATGTACTTTGTGCGTGGTGTGCAATCGTGTGCGTCTACAGGTACACACCCGACGTGTAGACGTTCCATTGCAAGGGAATGAATGGAGCCGCTTCGATTGGCTCGGAGTTGGCTGGGTTCCATCCAACGCTGGCACAAATTTCCACCTGCGCTAGTCCAGGAACAGACCAAAAGAAAGACGACTCACTCAACAAAACTCATAAGAGTTAAGAGTGCGCTTTGCGCTCGACTTCTGCTGGCCCCGAAAATGCAGCCCATCAACTCCGAATCTTCACTTTTGACTGAAGATTCCCAGAAAGACGAATTGTAACGGCCGCAGCGTCGACTTCGTTATCTCAACACACACGCACAAACGCGCGCGCGCACACACCCGCTTCTCTAAATGGAGAATGACGACAACACCCGAGGTGTCGAAATAATGGACGCTGTTTGATGTCTCGTCAAATGTTACTCACACAAACCTGCTCACCTTTTTTTTTTTTTTCAAAAAATTCAATATATGACTACAAAAAAGTGCTTCATTCTAGAATTAATGACAAAAAAGTTTTCCCCTCAAAAAGATTTTTTTTTTCCGAGAAACTAGGATTTTCTTGAAATTTGAAAAGTATTCTAAAAAATACTTTTCCTCTTGAGAAATATATTTTCTCCAAATACTATCTGGACTTCCCTGTTAAAGATTCTGTCCCCACGACCAGAATCCGGAGAAGTAACGCTCGGTAATGGATGGATAATCAAATGTTATCTTGCAAGATTGTGACTATTTCTATAAGACTATTATTAAAAAAGAAAATTAAAATATTTTTGATAAATGAAATGTTTTCCCCACAAATAAACATAAACATCTTTCTTGAAAAAAAAAAAAAAAAATCACAATTATTTTATTTTCATATTTGTTCTCTGAATGGTTCTCTCTGTTGAAAAAAAAAAAAAAAAGGTTTTCCTTGGAAAAAAAATACATTAATACTTTACAAATAATGTCATTTTGTTGTTACAAAAATAACCATACTTTG
Source organism: Festucalex cinctus (assembly GCF_051991245.1). Taxonomy (NCBI): domain Eukaryota; kingdom Metazoa; phylum Chordata; class Actinopteri; order Syngnathiformes; family Syngnathidae; genus Festucalex; species Festucalex cinctus. Next base: position 650,443 of record NC_135419.1, on the reverse strand, counting down.
AAAATATTAATTTTTAATTACAACTTTTCTCAAATACTTTGAATCTTAAGAAATCTATTTCCTCATTCTTTCTAGAAAAGAGAAATAATGTATTTAGATGACCACTTCCATTATCTGAACCACTTTTTCCCCCCTCTAGAAAACCATTATTTTAGTACCAAAAATATTCTAAAAATAATGATTTTATCATCTTACCCTTCAAATGAGCATTTTCTTTTTAATCTTGAAAAAAATATATCTATTTTGTTTTTAATTATGACTGTTGTTATTCTCATTTACAGCTGATATTTTACAAGAAAAAGAGTTATAGATAAATAAAAACAAAAAAAAACTCTCTTCCCGAAAAAAATAAAATAAAATAAATAAAATACTGTTTTAGGAGGGAAAAAAATGCCTCTGCCATCTAAATAATTAGAATTGTGCCTTTTTCTTGAAAAATTGCTGAAAACATTTCCCGTCTCAATTGTTTTTGTTTTCTTGAAAAGATGAATTCCTCCTGTTAATTCATATAAAACCGTAATCCTAAAAAAATGAATTATTTTTCTGAAAAGAATCTGACTTTTTTTAATGAACTTTTTTTTTGTAATGCTGTAATAATGATTTTACCTTGAATAATACAAAAAAAAAATAATCTAAATTTTTGACCACTTCATTGAGGCTGACATACGAACGCATAGATTGAGTCCACGTTGTCCGACGTAATAATGTTTTTATTTTGATATTCAGATTTGGTATATACATCAAAGATGGCATCGTAATAAAATCTGACAGCGAAGAAACATTAAAAAAAATAAAATCTGACATTTGATTGGAACAAAAACAAATATTCAATCCAACTACAAAACATCACACTTCAACACAACATCACACATTTATACACAAAACATTTCACATTGTTGCAAAACATACATTTCCATCCAAAAAAGTGCTAAAAAATACTGATGTAAAAGGGGGGGAAATGTTTTTACTTTGAAATCCTAATTACCGCTTTATCTATGCTTTAGTTGCAGTGAAATAAAACAACAATAAAAGTGTGATCATGCTCACTATTTTGAAATTCTGCTAATGGGACAGTGGAAGTGCACCTGGGATTTCAAAATAAAAGAATGATTCTTTGTAGATGAGTCCATCAGAATAATGGTCACAGCAAAAGGACATCATAAAAAGGCGGAGTCTCGTGCTTGGTCCTCAAGGTCGATTGATAGAATCCGCTCATCAGCAAGCGCCGCAGGACAAGTGAAACATCGAAAACCTGCAGGACGCCATCCAGCCCTTGAGGACCAGGATTGGGGAAGCATGGACTCGTATGGATGGAGGCTCTTATTTTGAAAATTTGACTGCATTTTCAGTCTCGTCTGGATTGAGACCCAATTCAATTCTCTCAGCGTGAAAGCAGCTGCAGAGAAATGACGACAATAAAAACAAGTTGATGAACTTTTTTTTTTTTTGGCAACACTCAAAATTTCAGTTCCATTTCAATAGCATTGTGACGATGGACTTCATCTGTGATATCAAAATAAAATGAGCTGGAAATGACCTTTTAAAAAAAAAAAGTACATGTAATGAAAATGGATGAGTGGATGCTCTTATTTTGAAATTATTACTGGATGTTCAGGGTCTGATAGAGGCTCTTGAAGTCTAATTATGATGCACACGTGACTATGATGTGTATTAGGGATTTTCAAAATAAAAGCCCAAAACACTGTTACTGTGCTAGAGAGAGTTAGATGTAACACTTCATTTGAGAAACATCCATTTTTTCCCCCCTTGTTCAGAGGATCCTGCCTCTTACTTTGAAATGCTGATGACGTCATAGACGGGACACTTCGTAACGATCTACCTGCTGTCATGGCAACGGCGGCATTACAAAGGACAAAACACTTTAGTCACGATGTCATTGAGTTTACAGTTCTTGTCTGTTTTTGCTTTCCGCCACTTTGAGCTTCCCGCCTGCGTCAATTTCCTGTCAAGTTATCGTCTGTCAATTTCAACTTGAGATTTCACTTTCTCTTAGTGGCCTATTAGTTTTCACTTCCTGTCAGTGAAGCGCATCATCTTCCATGTTCCAAGTCACTTTTGACAGGACATTGAACGATGAGCTGGAGATTGCATTTGCTGGTCCAGAAAGTCAAAGTAAAGGTTGTTTCAAAATAAGACGTCAAGCTGCCACGATGTCGTCCCGTCTCAGAATGCCGCCAAATTGTCCGAGCCGTCCGCTTTTTAAAACAAGACTTCCTCACAGCTTCCGAAGTCGCTCTCCAGCATGCTGGCGCCGTCGTGGCCGCGCGGGTCGGCCTCGCCGGGGCGCGTCTGCGGTCGGGCCACGTTGGGCGACGCCCCCGAGGATGGCCCGAGCCGCACGCTGAGCCGCTTGTAGCCCGCCGCCGCGCGGCCGTCCGGGCTGCCGGCGCGCTCGGCCGGGTAGTAGCTGGCGGCGGCGTACGCGTCGGGACGCCGCGATCGCGGAAGCGGGACGCCGTCCGAGTCCAGGAAGTGGTCCAGGTTCCGGTTGCTGTAGCACGGCGGCAGCGGCGCGCGGCGGTCCGAGCGCTCCAGCGGGAAGGGGAAGCCGCCGAAGCGCGAGTTGCGTCGCGAGTCGGACGTGCCGGACGACGAATAGACGTCCTCCACGATGTCAAACTGAGGGAACTCCTGGACGGCGGCGGCGGCGGCCACAGGACGGCCAAAGTAGTCGGGATCAGCGGGATAAACTGAAGACAGAGCACACGCAGACGTCAAACAACTGGAATTGTCGCCAAAAACACGTTCACGTCTTAATACATGTCCATTTGATGGCTTTAATTCTTATTCTCATTATTCCGCAACTTTCAACTATCGGCTTCTGATGATTACTATGCTTGAGTGCTGGAATTCTTATTATATTAACAACATTTGAGAAGGTTTTAATCATACATACATTTGTGACAACTACATAGACTGGGTGGCTTTAATTGTTACTTTCATCCATCCATCCATCATATATATTATTACAGAAATTAATTCATTTCTAGTATCGATTTAAGAGAGATTTGTTGCTATTATTATTCTATATTAGACTAGACTAGATATTTTATATCTCTGTTATTATTATTCTGGCAATTAAATCACCTTTTGGGCGGGGCTTGAATTCTTATTATTCCTGTGGAAATGTTCGCCTTAATATTATGGCAAGTTGGCAACTTTTGGAGTGCTTTAATTGATATTCTTAGCATTATTACAGCACAAAACTGTCTTATGAGGGCTTTAATTGTTATGATCACCACTTCTGGGGGACTTCATTTGTTCTTCTTAATCTTTCACTTTCACGCAAAAACGTCTCTTGAAGCCGTTTCTGTAAAACTAAAAACAAGTCGGCCATTTTGTGCCATTGCTGAGTGTGTTGAGAAAAGTGCTTGTTTGCGCGTTGTTGACGAAAGCATCAACAAAGTGCAAAGTGCGTCTTCCAAAGTTTCTGAAGGCCTCATAAAAAGTGCATAAACTGGCGCGTGATGCAAATGAGGCTTTGCTATTTGCATTTCTTGGGCTGAAAAGAATGCACGGCAGCAGCTGCTGACCTTGCCTGCAATTCGGCTTTCAGATTGGCTGCAGTAGGAGCAGAATATAAATCCTAATTAGCGTCCAAACGCTCCACCGTGAACTCGCATTTGATGACGGACGACATCATCACGCTTGGATGTTCAAGGCTTCCTGTTTGCGACGTTCCGCCATTTTTTTTGTCCCAGTTAGTTGCTGGAATGTGTCCCATATTTGTGTCATATCGTATATGTATGCCATTTTTCAACTCAACTTTCTCATCTTTATTTCATGCCAAGGTGCAGGTGCAGCACGCACCTTCATAATCGAGGTCCCAGTGGGTCTTCTTGACCGAGTCGTTGTCAGAGTTGGACGGGGGTCTCTCGGGCAGGTTGGGGGCCACGCTGCAGACCGCCGGCCCGTGCGACTTGTCGGCGGGCGGATGGTTGCGAGGGCGTCGCGAGCGGTCAAGGTCGTTGGCGGGTGACGTCATGCAGCTGAGCTCCAAATGGCCGCCGTCCTGATTGGCAGCTTTCGAGCTCTTGGACAACGCCGACGGCTTGTAACTGAAAAACACGTTTGTGTGTCACGCTGCTGTCTTTATATTGATAAGGGCGGACATTTTGTTTATATTTTTCGAAAGCCCACCAACCACTACGAGCACCTTCGACATCAATTGGGTATCTTGGAAGCATCGGATGTAGACGCAAAATAATCTATCCTGTACAACAAAATAAATGACCTCACTAGAGGGCTAACTACCAACCAACTAACTTCTGTAACTGATGTACTAATCAGCCAAGCAACTACAACTGCCTAATTGAACAAGCAGTCAATTGACTATTTAGTTAGCAAGCAAGCAAGCAACCACTAACTAGTTCATAATTACATAATGATCCAACCATTAACTGAACAACCAAATAACTAAACTCACCAACAAATCATCTGACTAACTAATTAGCCAGTTAACTAACCAACCATCTGATTGATTAATTGAATTGACCAACCAACCAACCATTCTTTCCACTAAAATCAAATCACCTGCCTAATTAACCAACTAACCAACTGACCGCTTTATTAGCCAAATAACTAACAAACACTGACCCTAATTGACAGGGGCAACCAACCTGACTGACTGACTACCTAGCTGGCTCCTCAACCAACCAACTAGATTATCTACCCAGTAACTACATTTTCAACTCAAAACTAATCACCTAACTAACCAACTAGTTGACTCTCCAATTAGCTAAATAACCAAGTGACTGACTAACCAATCATCTGACTGACTAACTAAACTGGCTAACCAACCAAACCAAATTAATTTCTTTGTTTTTGTTAAAAAAAAAGTATATTTTTATACATAAGGTAAAAGATAATATGAGACTTATTAGAAAAATAAGAATCCCCAAAAATTCCACAAAGCGTTGGTTTCACCTGTGCCTTGCACTTGTCAGTGTTGTTCCACACAACACTACCTTCCTATCCAACCAAATTATCTACCCAAGTAACAAAATGTTGAACTAAAAACGAGTCACCAATCAACAAGCGAACTTGCTAAATAGCCAAATAACCAATAACCAACCAACCCATCACCTAACTAACTAACTAACTAACTAACTTTTCCCGAGTATCCAAGTATTAGTGTGATCCTGCAAATGTGTCAGCTAGTTTCGCCTGTTGTGGCTTAAAATCACTAAGGATGAGCAAATCAAATGTTGAATTGGATGAAAAATCTGTCCATGAATGACGTAAAGACGACGTTACCCGTTGGAGTCCGTCTCCGTCTTCTTCTTCTTCTTCTTCTGTTGGATGTAATGCTTGCGTCCGCAAACAAAGATGGCCACCAGCAGCAGGAGGCCCAGCACGCTGGCGCCGATCTCCAACATCTCCACGTAGCCCACCAGCGGAGACACCTGACATTCCACATAACCGCCGTCAAACATGCCCGTTCGCAAGAGGACCGATTAGGATGGCGAGGACGGACCTGCGGCAGGGGGTCGCAGTGGAAGGATCCGGAGGACACTCGGCAGAGGAAACCGTCGGGACACGGATTGGGAGAACACACGTCCGCGCCGTTGTGACACCTGCAACCACGACAGAGAGGACAAAATTAGTGGTCACAATTGTTGTAAAAGTGTCAACACGTTGGTCGTCATCATTATGGACCATCGAGTTCATTTGAGTGAAATTCTCTCTGTGTGACGTGCACATCATGAGCAAGCCTGTTCAATCCTATTGCTGACAATCATCTTATCTGTCCAATGCTGCTGGAAACTGATGATTCTTAAACTAAATAGCAAACACAGATAATAATAAAAATGATAATAATCATAAGTCTTATGCGTGTTTCCTCCATTTACGCTTCACTCCCCGCCGCTGATGTGTTATTACACCGAATAAAAGACGAGCTATGCAAATGAGCCTCCGACTCGCGACATGCGAGCGCGTCGCTTCAGCAGCCAATGGCGTGCGTGCGTGCGTGCGTGCGCGCGCGCCATTCCCAAGAATGCTCTCCGGCATGCGGGCGCGTGCCGGCGCATCGTAATGAGGCTCCGGCGCTTTTGAGCCGAATGCGTCTGACGCGTTGCACGTTGACAACATCAAACGCTTCCACTGGCGGCGTTCACGCATCGCGTCGTCCAATCTGGTCGCTGACGCAGCATGAGGCGATTCTGGTGCACATTTTGGATGTTATTGACTGACTGACGACACACGTGACTGAAAAACTCAAATGTAAGACAATTGAATCCTGATAGGGTCACAAAGTTTCAAGAAATAAAATGAGCTATGACGTGATTGGCCAGTCAGTGTTTGGTGGGCGTGGCTTTGTGAAAATAACACAATATGCCGTTGCACATTGTCACAAGTGAAGCAGGCTTGATGATGTCAACGTCTTCTCTTTTTAAGCGCCAGTGAGGTCGTCGGTCATCTGCTCTCGCGATTGGCCGCCCGGCGACCTTTCGACCTCGCTGGAGTGATTACGAGGCAGGAGCGGAACATTAGCGTTGACAGAGGTTACGGAGGGGAAAAGTCGACGCCCCCTATTCCGATCATGTCGCTGAAGAACGGTCGCAGGGTTCATTTTACGCACATGCACGTTACACACACGCGTTGAGTTTTTGCACACACACAAACGTGATGCCTTTTTGTTAGCATTAATGAATGGATGCATATTAACTATACAGTAATTCACATGACCATAATGAGCACATTATTTTTAGTATCATAAAAGTCTTTTGCAATTGACGGCTACTTATTTAGTAAGTTAGCTGGTCAATTTGGTTTCCAAACAAGTCCGTTCAATTGTGGTCAGATGCGGATGCTGCATATTGACGAGTTGATGATGATCGTTTCAGTCCACTTGCATTAAGGGTAGCAAAAAAAAAAACAAAAAAAAAAATATGCGGTGTGCGACAGGTGGCTACACAGTCAAATAGTAAAAATGTTTGCTGTTTGACAGTTGCCATCCACTTAGCCAGACAGGTGATTAGCTTGCGAGTTGTCTAGTTAATACTTAGTCAACAAGTAATCGTAAGTAACTGATTTAATGAGTAAATGAGTGGATTAGTTGCTGAGTGAGCTTGTCAAAACAACTTGATGGCTGACGGCTGGCAACCATTTACTAATTAGTTGCCAGGTCAGTGAGTCATTGATGGAATAAGTTAGTTGGTAAAAGGTTAGTGAGTGGGTTAGTGAATTAGTTGGTACAGTAATGAGTGAGTTTGTTGGTAGATTTGGTACATTTTCTGTGCTTTTATATATTTTATGGTCAGTTAGTTGCTTACAGCAGTTGATAACTTAGTCAGTTAGTTAGTTCATTAGTCAATAAGTTAGTCAATCAGCTAGTTCATTAGTAACTTAGTCAATTAGCTGTAAGTTTGAAAGTGAGTTAGCTTAGAATGTGTCAGCTGGCACCCACTTAGTTGCCTTGTTGGTTCCCAGTTAGTCAACCATGTCATTGGTTAGTTGGTAATTAAAAAAAAAAACAATCAGCCAATAAAAGAAGCTTTTTAGTTAGTCACTTTTTCAGTGAGTCGATGAGTCAGTTAATGAGTTAGTAAGCCAAATTAAGTGAATTAGTTGTGACGTCAACCTGGTCAGTGAGTTAGCAAAATACGCTTGGAATGTGACAGTTGTCACGCACACAAGTTGATAGCTTACTTGGTGGCTTAGTCAGCAATCATTAGTGATGTAGTTGGTTCGTTAGTGAGTTGGTTGGTTGATTATATTAGTTGGTCAGTTGCCGGAAAATGTGTTTGTTGTGTGTGACCGTTGGCACCGATTTAGTGAGTGAGTCAATTGGTTTGTGAGCTAAATAGTGAGATGAGCAAATAGTCAAATAGCAAATTGTTGACAAATTTCTTCTGCGTGTCGCAATCACGCCCTACTACTCAGTCATCTAATTAGTTAATGAGTGAATCAGTTATTTAGTGAGTTAGTTAGGGAATCAGCTAATTTAGTTGGTTGCTTTGTGAGTTTGTCTGTTTTTGCTGTGTGAAATTTGGCACCAACTGGGTCAGTTAGTTACTTGTGACAGCTCAGCGCTATATTAATAAAGATGACTTGATTAGGAACATTAGTACATTACATTGCTGCCCCCTAGAGGACTGGAGTCGATCACAACCCCTCAACTGAACTCTCAACTCATTTTTATTTTGACAGAGCGTTCGCAACAGCAGCAACATGTCAAATTTGGCCTTGCAAAGTTAAAGTTAATTGGACAGCAAATTCAAGCTGTTTTTGTTTTGGATTAGGAAGAAGAGGAAAAGCTTACTGCGCATCGGCATCTTCCATCGAGCAATTGCAAAAGTATCCTTGCTCTTTGGGCACGCACACGCGACCGCGTGTGCACGGCTGGGAGGCGCAAGGGTCGTCTTCTCGCTCGCAGCGCGCGCCGCCGAACGGCCCTGCGCACCTGCACTGAAACGCTGCATGACAAAACATGAGAAGGTGATCACAATCTGACACGTTTCACCAGCATGAAGGTCAAAAAGGAAACAAATAAATAAACATCTTGCTTGATATTTTGCCATTCAAGTCACAATATAACATGAAAGTAACATGAGTAAAGTTACTCTTGTAAAATAGCACAAATAATTGTTAAAGTACCATTAATAACATAACCCTCTAAAATCAAACATGTTAAATGCTGTTAAATTAAACAACAATAAAAAGTGGAATGAAAGAAATACATAAAAAAGAAATACAAGAAGATACAGTCAAGGTTTTCAACAGATGTATTTTGAGTTGTGATTTGAATGGAGTGAAAGAGTCTCTTCCTGCCATTTTTGTGCCACGGTGTCGTCAGCGCAAAACCAGCATTTATACTTCATGTCAAATGTTGTGGGCGTGTTTACGCTGGAATCTCCTTTGCAAATAGGTCGTTAAGACACAGCAAACTGTGGGTGCAAATGAAGCGCAATTAATTGCAATTGTGGCTCATTCTTTTCGGATTCGGCCCCGAGTGGCGCACGCACGCACGCGCAACCTCTCCGTGTCAAAGTGAAGAATTTCAGGTGTGATCTTTATCGACTGCTCTGAATTGCAAAGCGAGTTGAGCTGCTATCTTGGCGAAGAAGCCACACACTCGCCAATTAGTGATAAGCCAAAATGCTAATGAGGGTCAGCGTGGGACCTCAGCCTGGAGTCTATTTCTTGTGCACCGTACTCGTCTTCTTCTTTTTTTTTGTGTGTGCCAGTATAATGAGATTGCTGAATGGCTGGCAGTTGTTCAGCACGAAAAATGGAATGGAACAAATGAGGAGAAACTACACAAAAAAACAGGCCTATACATTCTTCTTACGTCGCAAATGAGTGCTGGCATCACATGCAAGAAGTCTATTTTGGTTGTTGACTTCCAACATGGCTTAGAAAATAACGCTATACTGTTGTAGTTAGTCGGATTGTAAAAACATGGACAGAATATTGATGGCAAAGAAAAAAAAAATGCCTCTGATGCGTAAATGTTGTTATGGTGAGCTGCTTTGCATGCATTTCCCGTTATGTATTAGCATTAGCATTAGCATTAATCTATCCAACGAAAAGGTGAACTATGTGGTTGCTTTAAATAAACAAAGTGTAATTTTACTAGTTTGATGTTTAGTTTGACAGTCAAAGTCAACTGGAAGTGGCATAAAAAAGCTTGAAGCCTCTTTTGTAAAGATTTATTCACTATTTGGCAAACTCGTGCTAACTATGACAGCATTCATATCCCATTTCAGCAAAATAATGACCCATATCAAGAAAAATTCCCAACTGGAGTCTCAAGGAACCACCTTCTGTCGTAGTCTGATAAACATGTCTACTATATCCCCTCTATTTATATTGGGTTAGCTCTTTTGCTATGTAATGTAGCAAACATTACAAGCCGTGTTTTTTTTTTTGCCTTGTTTCCTCATGTCATGCTGTTGTTGTCACACCTCATTTTGCCCCGTCAGGTTTTTGTTAGTTTTTTTTAGTTTGTATTTGGACTTTGTCGTTTTTGTTTAAATGACCAAATACCTTGTTTGCCCTTTGTTTTGTTTGATTAAAGTGCACGTCTTTCTTTCGACCTCCCTGTCGCCTTCCTTCCTTGCACTTTGGGTCCACATACATCCACGACAATACCTGACAGGATCGAGGTGTGAAATTTAACAGCAGTCATACCTGAATGCTGTGCTGAGGTGAAAGGATTCTCTCACCTCCACTGGTCTCCTCAAGGCAGACCCCTCCATTCCGGCAGGGGTTGTGGTCGCAGGGTCCCGCGCTACGGCAGCACTCGTAGACTCCGAACACCCGCCTCCTGCCCGGGCCCGTCCACTCCGACGCATCCCCCGCTCCGATTGGCTCCCCGTTGAGCTCCAGGCGCTCCAAGCAACCGCGGAATGCGCCACCGGCGAAGAGCACGACGCCGCCGGAGCCCATCAGGCGGCACGGCGAAGCCAGGCCGGCCGAGGCGCGCGGCTGGCGGTCCAAGGTCAGCCTCAAGGACGCGGCGCTCACCTCCAGCAGGACGCGGTGCCAGCGGCCATCGGACACTGCGGGGGAGGGCGGAGCCAGGCGGGAGGGAGGTCGGACGCCGCAGCTGAAGGAGAAGTGAAGATGGCCGCCGCTCACCTGAGGATGGAAGGTCAAGGTTAGCCGCAGTTTTGCGTTTTGGATGTTTACAAAATAAAACCCTCCATTTGCTCCATTCTTTGCAAAATCATTGTTCAAGTTTGTTTTCTTCTAGTCGGTTTCTGAACCTTTTACTCACCGCATGCTATGATTGAATTTAATATCGCTGGTGTTGGGCCATAAACTCCTGATTGAGTTTGGCATGATTACGTCATGATCTGTTTGTTATCTTGACATGCTTGAAATTTAGCAGGGACTTCATTCTTTGCCACAGCAATTTGGGACTTTCTTGAAACTTGAAGGTAAAGACTTGAGACTTTTGTAACGATCCCGATCATCATAAAGCATCGTCGTGGTTGCTATGACGATGAATATTGGGGCTTAATGGGAGCAGATGACAAGTCGCCAGTTGACATGTTTGTGTTGGTTTTGTGCTGCTGACATTTCTGTGCATCCATTAACAAACTCTGCAATGTTGGCAATTGTATTGATTTTTTGCTCAATTACTACAATTCACCCGCCACATTAGCATTGACTGTCCCGTTATTGATTGGCTAACTAATGCCTCGCCTAACATTCACAATCCACAAAGTAAAACATCGAGCAAACAAACGTGATTTTCACCATCCGAATGTTCATTCATGTTTACTCTCATGACTTGTGCTGTTAGTAAATCAAAAAGATTTTCTTGGAATACATGATTGACAATACATGTACTATTTAAGTCATGTTTTAGTTGAATAATAATAATAATTGTAATAAATACTGTAAAATACAAATAACAATCATCATCATAGTGACAAAATTGAGTTGAGAAAGTTGTACAATCATGAAAACTGATTTAGAGTTTTTACATTTTTCACATTTAATGCTGCTCTTGAGAAAAGCTCAGTGTATTCATAAATAATTAGCTTATCATGACTAAGCCGCCGCCTTCCTCCCACTATGAACTCAGACGACGCCAACGCATCATCATCATCTGCAGCAAAAAGAGTCGGAGCGGAATCGCGTCAACCTCCGGACGTCAGCGTCGGCGTGAGGAAAACAAACATTGACAAGTTGCGCTTTTTACTTTGCATCAGCGAGCCTCTTAGCATTTGTGCACACTCGGCACTTTTTATCGCGGAAGCAGTAAGAGAAAGAGCGAGAGCTTCTCTGATGTTTTATTGATGCTTCTTTGCTCTCATAATTCCCAAAGACAAATCTTCTCCCGCATTTCATGCATCGCTTGATGTGTCTTCACAGGAACAGGTCCCAAATCCAGCCCGGGGGGGGGGGAACCTTTTGGTGCACGCGACTGATGGCCAAAAATTCTCTCTTCCTCTGCCAGACCCCAAATAAAATAGTAACCAATGAGGGGTGAAAGTGACAGTTTTTTTATTTTTTATTTTTTTTTAAGTATCATTTAAGTGAAAATGTAAACAAGGTTGTTGATAAATTGATGTTTATAAACATGTTAGAATTGTGGGAAGACAATTTGAGTATACAGAAAATGTATTGGATCCTTTGCAAACTTTAAATCATCTTTGATGGTTACAAAACAAAAATATTAGGTTCATTGCAAACTAAATTGTCATTAATGTTGACATAAACGAGTTGTTGTGGGCCAAATTGGCTTTGATGCTAATATCAACTTTTGGGTCATCAGGGACTACATTGTCTTTGATGTCTTTGATGTTTGCCAAAAATGTCCACTTGGTTTGTCGCGCTATAAACTGAGCAAATATAAAAATAAATTGAAAAAAATGTGACGTTCCAAAATGAAGCTACGATGATTTTGACATCAGTTGTGCCATTGGACTGACCGACACTCATTCAATGACAATGTGAAAGAACGCGAGGAGATCGGTGGGAGGCGGGTCAGCAGGGCGGGCGGGAACACTTTTTGTTGCGGATGCGGCGGCGTCCTTATCGCGGCAACGATGCTGAACAAGTGCTGGTGGCAAAACTTTCTTGCCTCGTGATCTATTTGACATGACTGGGTGTCATCTCCGCTACGAGATATTTCAAGTCGGCCCGCTTGGAGGATTTACGGCATCGGCGCCAGTCGACGTGCGGCGCCGCATCAAGCTCACGCGGGCTCCGGAGGGACCGGAAAAACGCTTCGCAACTTCATAAATCAACGACCCTGAGCTCGACGGCGCCGTGGGAGTTTCCTGCGGCGACGCGGCACACGCAGCTCTGGAGTGATCAAGACAAACAAAACCAAAAAAAAACTTTGCGGAGCTAGCTTAGTACTGGCTCATTTGCATGCACGGCAGCCATCTTGACAGCGTGCGCCCATATTAACTGGCACAGCGAGGTTCCCAAACACACCACCGGGAGGGAGGTCTTCACTCGTACTAACCAGCGCCCCCATGTGGCCCCGAAAACCAAAAGCCGCTCGCTGCGTGAACGGGAATGAAATCGATTTATCATCGGCATTGATTTGCTTGTGCCTTTTCACACGGAAGCCTGCAAAGTGAGACGGCAGCCGTGTTCTCGACTCATCTCAAATCATCTTTCCTCATTGAAATGAATGGAAATGCTCATTTTGACTCCACAAAATGTGTTACAATTTACTAAGTTACTTACATGAAATTCTTATTAAAAAAAACAAACACTCCTCTCTACTGTAGCTTTGAGCCAATTGTTAGTGCTGGTATGACTTGTGACGTATCAACTTTGACCATACCTGCATGCACACATCCCGCCATCTTCTGCATATTGCTATCAAAACACAATAAAAACATGTCAGGTGTTACACTTCACACTGCTGTTTCCTTTCACACAAAGCCAATGATTTGGTATATTTTTTTTGTTCCTGTGAAAACTGTCACTGACTAGCTAATCTCTCAAGATGATGTCAAAGATCTGGCAAAATGTGGAAGCGTCATACAAGTTTGTTGATGACACTTCTTTACAGAGACAAACTTTGTACATTGGGGTGGAGCTTGTGTTCTTATGGTCAAGCATCGCTAACACGCACGTGCGCATGAGTCATTTGGAAGTTATCTGAAATGGATGAAATAATATTCTAGTGTTTGGATTTACAGTTTCATTTTTTCATGAAATTCATATCAACCTCCATTCATCCATCCATTTCCAATTCTTCACTGAAAAAGGTACCTATTGGTGGTTTTTGTGCACTTTCTTAAATGGCCAAAGATGTCACAAAACGTCAGAAAAAAAGTCAGTCATGACAGGCAGTGTGAACGAGGTTACACATTTTGTAAGGTGTCTATTTTTAAGATGCTTGGAAGTTTGTGAAAGTACAGTACAGCCATGAATTTGTTTTTAGTTGAAATGTCACAAGAAAGAGGCGTGAACTCGAATCTGTTGTTTTTGTCATAACCTTTCAAAATACGCCCCCCCACAAACCCGAGCTGCGAGTCCACAGATGACCATCTTTCCAAATTCTGTCTGAAGTCCATCCCGTTCCTGCGAATCCTTCTTAACGTGTATCCAACACCCGAGAGTGCGGCACCGCAGGCCCGGGATGAGGCGTCCTTTTGAAAATGATTTTTTGTCCTCCTCCAGAATCAAGGTGATTGAACATTCTGCCAGCGTGCAAGGAGCCCCCGCGAGGGGCGGCATCATGCGGCATTTCATCTGCTCAGAGAATTATTCATGGCCGCCGCGTACAATACAAACCGTTCCGCGCTCGCGCATTGTTGTGCTGAGCTCGTCAACGTATTCTATCGAGGGATAAAAGTTGTTGTTTTCTTTTTTGGGGACTTTTCCCCATTAGATCGCCTTCAAAAGTCTCAAGATGTTTTTTATGGGGAACGCCGTCACGCGATTGGCTGGGGTCATTCAGGCGCACGAACAAAAGTGGAATCGCATTCTGAATCACATTCAACGGAGTTTCAATGTCTTTTCATGACTTCTTGAGACTTTTTTGGTGGGTGTAGTCTGACAGACACGATGATTCCATGATGAACATGCTGAATTTGAAATGAAATCTCTGCGGGTTGCAACTAAGCAAACTGAGTCGGAAATGGCTGCTTTAAGACAAAATCAACCTGGATCTTGTCAGGAGCAGCTTTTTGAGACTATTTGTGGGTGTGGTCTACTCATGATGGACAAAACCTTCTTGGATTACCTGCAAACTTCCCCAGTCGGTCCCATTGGCCAACATGAGGAGACCTTCTTGATGGAAGGTTCTGAAGCTCAGGGAGATGGTGAAGTCCTGCTGGTCCTCATCCCTGCCATGGACGTACTTGAGGTAGGCGTCGTCTCCGAACCTCAGCGCCGATTCTGAGACCCAAACACAAGAAGACGTACTGACATCAAGGCCAGCCAAGGCTTTTAATGTCAAAAGGATTTGGAGCGGTACGTGGGAAGCATAATGTACTCGCATGCAGTAGAGCAAGGAACTGTAGGAAGGGTTGGAAATTAGGGTTAGGGTTTCAAATTTCAAACCCAGGATTGCTGTTTCAATCTTGGGTTAGGACATAAGTTGGATTTTCAAGGCAACGTTATTGATTCAAGTAAGGTTTCATTCCAGTTTTAGGGTCTCAAGTATATTGGGTTTCAAGACAGTGTTAGGGTTTCAAGTTCGTGTTGCAAAATGTCAGTTTCAATTAATAGGGTTTCAAACCAAAGATTAGGCTTCCAAATTAGCTCTTCAAATGAGGTTTAAAGGCTTTGAAGCCAAGGTTAGGAGTTCAAATGGAGGTTGTTTTCTAGGGGTAGGGTTTCAAAATAATGTTATGGTTTCAAGCTTTTGCTGAATGGTTAACTTTAACACGTCCACGTCAACAGACGCTGACATCATTTGCGTGGGAGCCCTTCAAAGGTGCAGCAAACGTGCGTGCCGCAGGATCCCGCAGACATTCAAGATGGCGGCGGTGCGCGCAGATGAAACGGCCTGTGAAGCAAGTGTCAATTCTGATCTGCCGTCTGTCAGAAGCGGCGGCGAGGAGGAGCTCAAAAACAGTCTGAAAGCGCCTTTGATCTTTTTTTTGAACG
This sequence comes from Festucalex cinctus, assembly GCF_051991245.1. Lineage (NCBI taxonomy): Eukaryota > Metazoa > Chordata > Actinopteri > Syngnathiformes > Syngnathidae > Festucalex > Festucalex cinctus. The sequence continues at coordinate 634,882 of NC_135419.1, read as the reverse complement.
CTCCAAAAGCTGAAAGACAAAAACGCCGCCGGGTCCAAGTCGGAACGTCAACATCGCTAACGAGAAACGAGCGACCGGATGAGTCATCTGATGACGCACGCATCGTTTACCATTTATCATCGATGGACGGCCCGAATATGCGCGTTATGTGGAAGCGAGTTGGTTTGCATTTGTGATGGTTCATGTTGATCATTTTTCAACTTTCTCATTCAACGGATTAGCATGAAAAACAGCATTAAAAGCTAGCAGGTCGCAGTGGAGTGTCAAGTACTCACACTAGTCACGCATGTCGTCAACTCCGAATGACTTTACGATTGAACTTGAACTCTAACTAATGATCGACACTTCTACAACATGTATTGACATTGTGTAATTATCCAACTTAATTCCTTGCACAACTAAGCAACTTTTGCATTTTAGGACCTCCGCACACAAGCGATGCGACGGAAATCCATTACATGAAACGGTCGCGAGGTTTTGCCACAAGATTTCACAAGCGGACGAGTCTCTGCCACTGGTTTTGCGACGGTTCAAAATTCATATTGCAGTTGCACAATGTGGTCATGTACATACTGTACCTTGCTGGTCCATTGAAATGAATAGAAGTGAGCCCCGCCTTCCAAAAATATCCCCATTTTTTTTTTTTTTTACTTTATTCTTAGCACATTAGACAAATATTAACATTCATTCATCACAATGTTCAAATGTTTTGCAGCTCTAGGAAGATTTTTGGTTATTTGTTTGGCCTAAAATGCCTTTTTTGACAGGAAGGTTGCTGATCCCTATACTAAACAATCAACATAAGCAACAAAACATTCTCCCAACCAGGTGAACAAAACTAAATAACTGACTAACCAAATAGCCAGCCGGCTCCAACAAGTCCGTTTTAGTGTGAGTGCCTTTGCATTCGGTTGACATTGATGATAATGAAATATCCGAGGAGCATCACAGACAGAAACAAAAGCTGTCGGTGGGAGGCACGGCAAGATTTAGAACATGGGCTGTGAATGTCAAATTCAATATTAAAGACTCTTTAAACAGTTTTACTCAAGTAGACGCAATAAAATAAGGTAATAACTTTGCATGATTGTTGAATAAAAGACAGCGAGTGACCCGACGCCTTCCTGATTGTCTTATCAGCTCCGCTCACTCGCTTGAGTCAAAATAACACAAGTTTCCAAAACAAGCGGGTACGCACGTTCCATCGCGACGAGCCTCCGGCTGACGTTTATTCTGTCTGCACCGCCGCTAATCCCGGCAGGAATGCCCACGCAAATCAACACCCCCATAAGCGCCGCTATCGTTGGATTTGACGCACTTAGTGGGCGGAAGAGGCTTTTCTGGTCACCAGACGTCCAACAAATAAAAGTTTGTGGAGCATAACGTCATGAAGTTCCCATTTTTTCTCTTCTAGTTTGTTGAGGGAAGCTGGAGGCAGAAAATTCACACCCGCCGACACGTCCATTTACCAAAAACTTAAGCGGGCTGATCTACAAACTGTCACGGCTAGTTTGACTGACGGACGTACCGTTGCAGGGACAGACGCTCTCCCAACGGTGTCGCGGCGTGATGTAGGCCAGTCTGGCGGTGCTGAAGTGGTTCATGGTGTCTTCCGGCAAGCGGATCGTATTTCGACAGCCGCGTGGCGGACATCCGGCGCCCAGACAGCCGTTGTAGCTCAAATGGACGACGTCCAGGCCCAGAGAGTCTTCGATGTCCGACATGATGCCTAAATGTGACAACATCATCATATTGGACAACAGGTGCTGTCAGTTAACAGAGCAAGATAGAAAATTATTGAGCCTAAGTTGAATTGCCTGAAAAAAAAGCACAAGAAAGCTACAAATTCCGCATTCATAAAGAGATGTCAAAGTGATACATCATTTCTTACTGTATTTCACCCCCCCCCCAAGTTACGGTTTAAGGACCCCATGAGATTCAATAAGAGATTCCAACAGAGTTGCTGATCACCTGCGAGTCTGCTGGTTGGTAGAGACTGGATGAGTCCACTGTGAGGCCTCCAGACCAGCAGAACTTCCAGCGTGGGGCTGTCGGGTAGCATCTGCAGGCTGGCCAGGTGAAGTTCTTGCCGGGGAAACGCCAGCGCTTGTGCCAGGCTGCGCTGGAGGCCTCGCCAGTGATCAGCCAGAAACTCCTCGGAGGAAATCCGGGGCAATCGGAGGGTCAAGCCGGAGTCAAGCGCCCGTTGTGAGGCCGCCCACACGTGGACCTTCACCAGCGTCCGCACGCTAAACCTGCCATCCGTCACGCTGACGTTGAGCGCGTAGGAACCCTCCTCCAGGTTTTTCTCCGCCCAGACTTTGCCGCTGGCCCGGTCCACGGAAAAGCGCTGGCCGGCGGGGTCCTCGGAGACCAACGTGTAGGCCAGCACGTCCTGCGGGTCCTGGTCGGAGGCGTGCAGCCGTCCGACCAGGCGGTTGGCAAAAGATCCGCCGGCGGTGGTGATGAAGACCTCCAGGGGCACCACGGACGGTGCGTACTTGCTCTGCTCAGTGACGTTGATGGCGACGACGCAGATGGAGGAGAGCGGAGGGTGGCCGCTGTCTGTCACCTGTGAGAAAATGACGTCACAATATTGCACAGAATCAACAACAATCTACCAAAGGAAATGGACGCCATTTGTACATGAATAATAATTGGTCTTTATAAAATGTACAGTATGTGTGAAACCTTCTTTCCAACAAACCAACCAACCAAACAAAAATAACAAACCAAGTAAGTAACAGATATAGCTAACTCATTAAAGGGGTCAGGTCACGCTTTAGCAGGGAGCCAATTTCAGTATGTCACCAATCAGCCCGCCAGCAACTGATTTACCAACCAATCAACAAACAGATCAATCAACAAAGTGAACTATACTCAAGAGCGAAGCAGCTAACAAAGCAAACGACTTTCCAAACGACAGAATAACAAACCAGACAACCAACAAAATGATCAACTAATGAACAAACGTGCACATCCGTTTGGGCACATTAACACGGGATTAAATTGTCACATGGCTCAATGGGGGAGTGGCCGTCTCGATCCTCAGCCCTCGTGGCAACGGTCAAATGTCCTTGAGCAAGACACTGGACCTGGAATCGCTCGCTTGTCGTGTCGTGTACACGGCGACTTGTTCATAACGATTCCTATCATTTTTCTTATCGAGCGGCAGATAGTTTCTGGATGAAAGCACTTTTTCTGTGGATGAAGATCACAATCAAAATGGAAAACGTGGCAGCTTGTGAGCAAATGTCAATCAAACTGCCGTCAAAATATGTACAGGTTGAAGGTTTCTCAGCTATCACCAAACCTTGACCCCATTTCTCACCCCGTGCTCACGGCAAAACGCCGTGAATACATATGTATGTGATTTCTTAATACATTTGGGGGAAAAAAATCCAATTTACATTGTCATTATTGGGTAATGTCTGCACAATTCTAATGTAAAAAAATTCATTTTTGAATAAGTAACAAAATGTATAAATGGGGAAGCGCTGCGAATACTTTCGGAATCCACTTTATCTAATGTTTAGGCGATCTCAGATTTTTATGGCATCACTGAAATGTGAAATGAATAAAAAGCAAGATTTCTGCTTTGAAACGATGCTCTGGTTTCGGTTCAAAGACTTTCGGGCCAGAATTTAGCTAGCGTCTATCCTTTGGAAAATGAATGATCTTCTTCTCCGATGCACTCTCATGATAAAAAGTCAATACATCAATAATTTCCGAGCAGTGTGACACTTTGAGGTTCGGCACGCCTGATTGCAGATTCTGATGATTTTATTCCAACTTGTGACCTCGCTTGCATACATCTCAAATATCTCAAATATGCCTGGTATGAATGCCAATGTTGCTTTAACTGTTGCAAAAGTTGCCCAAATCAACCTTTCGTCAACTTTTCGCTCCCTCGCTCGCCCGTGGGTGCGTTTAAATGAATGCCGCGACTGGCCGGGTCAGCTGCGTTTTGGCGGCAGGATGGCGGCCCGACAATGACAATCAGCTCATTAGTAGTGTGGAGACAAGCGCCTGCATGCTCCCTCATCATCATCATCATCATCATCATCACCAACCTGCCTTTTATCTCCAGGCTGAGTGGGATTAGTGTGTGCTGACATGATGTGACACGTTATTATAGCAGATGAATACTGAATTAACACTGAAGCGGGTGAAATATGACCCAAAACTTTTTCCAATGAAATAATACGTCAAAAGTCGAGCTCAACTTTTTTTTTTTTTTTCTGCCCTTGCCTGAATCTTGAGGCGGTGCTGTACTCGGCTGGTCCTCTTGAGGGGGGCCGCCAGCGACAGAAGACCGCCGTGGTCCACGTGGAAGCGACGCTCCTCATTGCCGCTGACGATGTGGAAGGAGAACGGAGGCCCGTTGCGGGGCGTGTCCTTGTCGGTCACAAGCAGCTGCAGGACGCCGCCGCCCACTGCCTCGCCCTCCTGTGTGAAAAAAAAAAACAACAAAACAAAAGGCAGCATACATTGTATTACATGGAATACATTCCTGACAGGAAAGGGCACATAAGAAATTTGGTCAAGCTCTGGCGTCAAGTTGACTGATTGCAGTTTTGTTTTGTGTTTTGTTTGCTCGGCGAAAGTCAAGTCAACTGTATTCTAAAATGGCTTCTACAAAATGGCAGACGTTGCTGTGCCTTCTTCGACATGGCTTCCTGAGACTTTTTTGTGGGTCGACTCATGATAGACATGCTGAACAGATTTTATGTTGTAAATTCCAACTAGCCTCGGAGGCGGATTTTTATTTTTTTTTAAATGATGTTGGAAGAAATTAACTGGCTCCGTCAACAGATTCTAAAATGGTTGCTGCTAACCAAAATGGCGTCAAAAAAATGTTTTTTCGCTCATGGCTTACTGAAAGTTTTTTTTTTTTTGTGGTTCAGCTCATGATAGATATGTAAACAAATCATAAATAAATAATAAATAAAAATGGCTTTAAGGTCTGAACTTTAAAGTCAGTCAACACAATAAAAAGACATTCAAAATAAAACCAAAACATTCTACTGAATAAAAATCATTATTAGTACAGTACAAAAAAAAATAATAAATAAAAATAAAAACAAAAAAATCAATGCCAATGCATCAGTGATGTTAGCGATGCTGTTGTGTATTTATGAGCGAATGAACAGCAGCAAGGTCAAACACACCATTAACTGCCGACATGAACACGTTAGCTGCAGTTGAAGTTGGCATCAGATAGAACATTCAACACTCGCTTGTGCTGTTGTGTTGAATAGCAATTGCTGCTGCCTCGACAAGTGCACACGGCGGACTCGGGCATGCTTCCGTTTTTTTTTCCTCCATTCAGTGTTGTCAATCCACAAATAACTTTCTTCAGCCTTCCTATTGGCTCAAATACTTCTGCTTAGCTTTATACAGAATGTGAATGTGTTTTCATGTTGATACAGTACAGTATATACTAAGTACTTACTAAATAGTAAGTCACAGAAAACCCCAATGTCTCAGGAAGTCACTGATCTTGAAAGGAAGTCGGCCATTTTTGTTTGAATCAACCATTTTAGACATTTCTATGGATCCTTCAAAAAAAAAGAAAAAAAAAGTATAGTATAGGGACGTTCTATACCACTTTTTTACAGACTGAGTACTCACTCTTTGAATACTCACGATAGAGTATTGATATTTTGATCTAGTATGTTTGATATATAAAATGTCATTCAACACAATGACATTGTGAACAAAACATTTCTTTCCGATGCAGATGATTATTTTCTGATGTGTCACAGAATAGTGCGACGACTCCTGCAATGGAGGACTTACTTGACATCAGATTTTCTTTGCCTTAAGTATTGGTGGCTGGTATCAGCAGCTCACAAGTACCTAAAAATATGGCTGTTATCAGCCCGATACGACACCTGGTATCTGTACTCACCCTTCGCTAATTGGTAACAGAAATTTTGGTAGGGAAGTCCACCACGTGAGCGAAACAATGCTGACTTTTTGCTTGGAAGAGGACATTTTATTGTTAATTTCCTGGTATTTTCACGTTATAGATCTTCAGGCAGTTAGTCGTTTATTGTGGTTGAAGGAGGCATAGTTGGAAGCAGGTTAAATTGGGAAAAAATTATGCACACCAGGAAATTTCCATTTGACAAAGAAGTCTGGCATCCCAAATACAAAGATTTCCATCACGAAAGACCGCGTGCTGCAGATGGATGCGGACTTTGATTGATTGTCAGAAGACGCGTTAAAGACAGTCGTCGTTCTGATCAGACAGCTTGCGTGGCCAAAAGTGGCAGATGGGCGGCTCATTTGCTCTCAAGTGGAGGCTGCGGGCAAATCAGCTTTAACGACGTTGCCGTCCCCGGCAGAGGTTTCGAGGCACGATTCTTGAAGAAACGACTCGAATTTGACTGAACGGTTTTGGGGAAAACAGGAACCATTTTCACAGAGTCATAATCGAAAATCTAGCCTGCAAAGGCGGGATATTTCTTTTGCTGTTCACACGTACAGCACCACTGCATCCAGAGGACACAAATGACTTTTAACACGACAGCGACACCAGTCGAGTATCTGATGTTAAACTTCGCACCATACAGGCAGAAAAATTCTGCTTTGCACAACCAGTGTATGATGACGCATCAACGATGTTCAAATTGTTCTTTTTGTTTTTCTGAAATAACGTGAAAAGGTGGTGTAACCTGTAACAGCAGATTGTGCTGGACTTGAGAGAAAAGAGGCGGGTTGTCGTTGGCGTCGGCAACAGTGATGGTGACCAGGACGGCGGAGGAAAGCGGCGGCTCGCCTTCATCGGCTGCCTGCACCGTCAGCGAGTAATGAGGATGCTGGACAGACAGAAGACAAGCAAAATAGAATGATATCATCCTGCCTAATTACTAGTCTTATGCAATGTTTTAGTTAGCTGTAAACACGTTTACAATATTTTGGACATTTTTATATTTTAAATGGTCTCAAAACAGTTTTCGTATTGTCATTACTCGCATGTTTTGGGTCGGCTTAATTGTTTTTTCTCATTGGATCCCAAAAGTTGGACTTTCTCCCGTGAGAAAATTCAAAGATGAGAAGTAAGATCGTGAAAGGAATTCATCACGGAAAGTTTCAAGGTTTTTACTTCATTGTCAAAAAGTTGTGAAAGACACCAAAAACAAAGGCTAATAAGATCTGAATTTTCCACTTGGACATCATTGGCTACGAGCGTCTGAATTTTGTTTTTTTCCACACACAATGTAAGCTCTTTATTCTATGATGTCATGGCAAGACATCACCAGAAAAGCCGCCTTTAATACGGTCAATGAATGCATTTCCCAAATGAGCGGAAAATAATAATAATAATAATAAAAAAAGCTTTATTTTGCTAACCATTTTTTGGGTATTTTGTCATTTATAGGTGTTTAGTGTCACCATCAATATCTTATAAAGATATATTTTTCACACTGCATGTTGTTTTCAGAACATAAACACGTGTACAGTAAAACCTAAAAATTCAATTCGATTTGGTTCAAAGTATCACAAGAAGAAAAGATCAAGTAAGAAGCCGCATGCTTTCACATTGTCATGTGATGGCGATGAAACACCGGCACGTGTGACATCACGTCGCCCGACTGACCTCCTCCCGGTCCAGGCCGGCGCAGACGCTGATCTCGCCGCTTCGAGGGTCGATGGCGAATTGGCGCCGAGGGTCGCCGCTCACGATGGAGTAACGCAGCAGGTTGTTGTCGGGCGGAGCGTCGCGATCGCTGGCCGTCACCTTCAGGGGAGAGCGAGCAAAAAGTTGACCTTTGACAGCTGCATGCAGGAATACAATCACACAGAAATTCACATCACATATAAACACACATATTTTCACTGAGGGGGGTTTAGGAACATAACACCTGTGATCATCAAATATATTCATAATCCCTGTAATGAATGATACCATCATTGAGTGTAAACAGAATCAATGAAAAATTATTTTCATAAAAGTTGGCATTCTTGGAGCAAAGCAGCATGTTAGCTTGTTAGCCTGTGACAGTGACAGCGATGCTAATGCTGGTTAATTCAGAGATAAGATTCAAAACAAGTAGGAGAACGTGGAAAAAATAATAATGCTGTTAAAAATGTGAAATTGTGTGGCTACATTTTGATGCTTTATGTGAAACATAAACTGTGAAAGCGCCGCAGATGGACGACGAGGAGTCGTCAGCAGAAAAAAATGTCAAAGAGGACCGTCGTGTGTGCGATTACGTTGCCGTCAGCGAGCCCCCGAGCTGCGTTATTGCCGCCTTATCTCCGGCGCTGTACGTACCCGACGCGACGGCTTACACGGGATAAGTGTGCGTGCTTCAAAAGTGTGTGGAAAAAAAATGGGGGTTATCACAGTTCAAGCCGCCTGCTGCGCTTCTATCGGTCGGTGCTCTTACATTACATGCTTGTGCTGGCATCATGGACATATTTGAAATGTTTCTTCAGATGTACCTTGATGACGAGGCTTCCCGGGGCCCGCTCTTCGGATATCTCGGCGCTGTAGTCGCCGCGGCTGAAGATGGGGGCATTATCGTTGACGTCGCTGACGTTGACCACCACGATGGTGACGTCGGCCAACGATGACCTGCCCCGGCTGCCTTCCACTGACAGGTAGAATTCCCGTGACACCTCGAAGTCCAAGGGGGCGGCTAAGGTCAGCACACCTGTACGCATCAAACCTTATTATTCCAAGCACTCGTGATTTCAAATTTTGTTAAATTCTCATTTTTATTTTAGTAGGCAACACCTCTTTATAATCAATAATGTTAAACTTTTGCTTTCATTTTAACTGGTGACATTTTTCTCTTCACCAAATTCACCAAATGAAATGCAGTATTGGACTTTTTCTGCAAGTAGATCAAAGGGCAGATGATGACAACTTAAAATTGATTGAATTACTCAACTCAACTCAACTTTATTTAGAAAGCGCTTTAAGAACAGGCGTGCTAAATTTGATCATTATTCACAAATCTATTTAGAATTGTGGGGAAAACAGCTTGTTTTTCATCATGGCCCTGGTTGATCTCTGCTGCCACCTGCTGGCCGGTTTTGAAATTACTACCACTTTTTTCCCCACCCATTCTCTGCAGTTGAGAGGCTGCATCAAAGCCTTCTGTATGCTCTAGCATAAAAACAAACAAAAAAACAAAACAACAACGTATAAATACGTCTTTGGGACACAATACATTTAATATAGAAGATATTTCTACGTTTTTGGGAGCAAATGAGTTAAGGGACAATCAATCGATGGCGTTGTCAAATTGGATTGATTATTATTGCTGTCGTAGGGTTTGTGTTCATCAAGTATGTCCTGAATGATCACCACTGTCGTGTTCTTGCTCAGCCACAAAGCTGTAAAAGTGTGAGTCCTTCCTGTCCTTATAAAATATTCAGTGCATTTGTGTTTGCTTAATAGTATTTTTTTACGTGTTTCTGCTTATTTCTTCAACTCGGTCTATTCCTCTGGTGTACATTCTGTGCCTGCAGAGATTCTCCTCCCCTCTTAGTTCCTATCACAGACATCATTTACTCTTATTACGACCCATCAGTTTTCCCCCTCGACGAAACAAATTGATGTTGTGGCGCAGCGGCACAGAAGCCGCGTTAGCGCACGTCGTTATACTAAACGCTTACACAAACGGACATCACGTTGCAAGCATGGCGACTTCGAGTTCAGTTTCACATGAGTGAAATTTTCCCTATGTCGCTTTGAAGCTGCATCGGTGAGTCGTGGTTAGCGCGGCTTTCATCACACATTCTAAAAAAACACGCGAGGATCATTGAAGACACTAAATTGTTGATATATATGAAACGTCGAGTTACGGTGCAAACTCACCTCTCGCCCCCAAAGTCAACTAGCAAAAGCTCCACAAGACTTATGAGGATAAACAGTCTTAAAAATGGATGGAATGTGATTATCGGCGCATGTTGGTCCTTGAGAACTTGACACAGTGGGAGACTGAGAGAAGAAAGTTTGAGCTTTAATAAGCACTCGCTACAATTTCAAGCATTGAAATGAAAGAAGTGTGAAAAGTGCTTGCTAGTTAAAGAAGTAAATCATATTACACCGCTCACTTTTGTTCCTCCGGGGCAAAAAGCAATTATTTGATGTGCGCGCGGATGCAAAATGTTGTAGCTTGTTAGTGTTAGCGTGCTGCTCTCTGCGGGGATGCGCAGCCGTTTGTTTTCATTTTGCCGTGTGAAATTGTTAAATTTGTGCAGGAAGCGTCACATGCGCTCTTCTCCATTTGCATTTTGTCGATAGGAGAAAAAGGAAGTGAAGCGACACGCCAATGGTCAATTCATTAGGCGCGGCTTGTACTGTGCATGCCGTCAACTTTTTTTTCCTAACTTTGTGGATCATTTCTTGTCATTCCGTTTTGTTTTTTTTCAATTGTGCGAAGTGGCGGTTCTCATCAATAATGTGCGAGAGGAGCCATCACATTGACATTGCAGGCATTTGGACGATCGTCTGTCTGACTTTTTGGACTCGCTTTCACTTTCTTGATTCCGTGGATTCTTTCTAGTTTATCGCTATTGTGTAAAATGACGATTATCGTGAATACCTGGCAAACGGAGCAAATCACATTACGTAATTAAATGAGACATTGCACAAAGGTGTTTTTTGTTTTTTTTAACTCTGGGTTATGTCTAGTTAATGTGAATATTTTTGTTGTGCTATCGTGAATACATAAAAAGAGAATCCCTTGCATGAATCATCGTCCAAGGTTGCAGTTGTTGAATTAATAATACATCTGCTGTGGACTTTTTTAGGTTTTATAGATCATTTGTTGTCTATTTGTTTATTTCCATTAAGCAAAGTGGTGATTATTATGAGTAACTATCAAGAGGATTATTCAAATTATTTTCTTTCTGAAAACTTTGACTTCATAACGTTACAAAAATTTTATTATTGTCATAAGAGTAAAATGTTTTTATCCCAACAAAATAGATCTTTGTTCTTGTAAAGATTTTGTCTTTATTAAATATATTTCAATTCTCAGAAAATGACAACTTTTCTTTTGTTCTAAATGAAGATGATTTTCTTTTGATCATATGCTCACAATTTTTTCTTCACGCAGAAGTCATCCTTTTCGGTTGTTCATGTATTTAGAGGTACATGAGGTCGTTTAATTGGCCTTACAATTATAAAGGGAAATGAATGGGAAAAAATTGTCCTCTGCAAGTTATCTCCAGCTCTATATGACATATCCAGATTGTTAGCCAATCGGTTGCCGTGATTAAGATGAGACAAACTGTGTTCGTTTCGCCACTTTGGATCAAGACAGTTGATAACAACCAAAAACCTCCATCCGGCCTGCCCGAGGTTGAAATTTGTTGAGTCATATGAACATCTCGTTCTTCTTGTACATGGCCTCATAAATGAATATTTGACTCATCCAAACTCATCGAGATTCCAGCCAACCTCGTCTGCGTATTCCCAGCAAGGCTTAGCGTTACTTCTGCTGTTCAAACTTCTTATCGCCGCATCTGCACAGTCCAAACTTGACGCCTGCCCTCAGATAACGAGCGCGAGAGCGCGAGAGCGCCGATCGATGAGCCCGGCTGACTTTTAACGATCGTTTTGAGGGCCAAAGTTAGAAAGCTTTCGAAGGGCAGCAGGTCCAAACACCAACCTCAGAGCTCGACTCCAACGGCCTTATGAGTGTAGTTTTAGTGTTAGGACCAGAGAAGGACGATTGATTGGCTTGAAGGCACAAACACAGATCCACCAAAGACAACAACAAAAAAACATTTGGACCACGAATGCCTCACAAGTCATAGACGCCTTGTAGAATTGAGAAAACATCTATTCAAAGTTATTTATTAGTTTAGTTAAGTTCTGACTTTGTTGAGTTAGCTGATAAAACTTGACTGCCATGCTTTGCCTTTGAGAACCCGTGGAAAAATTGATCCTAAAATGGTCACTTCAAACGAGGTGCAGCAGACTGAAATGTCAAAAAAAAAAAGGTTGTTAAAGCAACCTGATTGTAATCACAGGTGCATTTAGCACAAACTGTATCTGATTGAATATTACAGACTGCTGTATTAGCTTAAATCAATGGGCCGAAGCTTGAGAGCAGCTTGAGAGCCCGCGGCCGCCTTGGGGGACAAGTATGGATTCGAGCGTGAATTAATTCTTGCTTGTTTTTCCGCCGCGAGGCAGCTCGCTTCTGAACACAAGTAACTTTACTCCTTGCGTGGTTTAGATCCTTCACACTGGACAACACATGTCAGGAAGGTGTCTTTTTTTTTTTTTTTTTTTCCAAAGATTTTTTTTCCACCACTTGAAGGCTCTCTACATTATGTCACAAAAGGTGAGGATATACCTCTTAATTCTATGGTTAAATTGACAGTTTTGTGTTGTATGGCCAAACTTTGGCTTGTCACACGCAAATAAGAACCTTTCAACTTTCTAGATTGAGGTTCAGACATGTTAAAAAAAAAAAAAGAGAGGACAAGTTAATCCTTCTGCATGGAAATGAGCAAATTGACCGTAAAGTGCTCGCTTCCAACCAAAACGTCAGACTTCATGTGTATTTCTGCACATGGTGTCTTTGAGACTTTTTTTGTGTGTGTGAGTCTACTCATGATAGACACGCCCACCAGATTAAATATTGCCAAGAATAATATCTCCAGGGGTTGAATAAAACCAAACATCAGGTTGGATGCAACTGCTTCCAAAATTGCAGCCTTGACTTGAAAGGACAACATCCGTGACCTTTTCAGGCATACTTTCTTGATGATAAACATTCAAATGGAATTTCATATTGCAAAGTCAAACTGGATTTGAAGGCTGAATGGAAACAAAAACTTTGTTGGGCGCATTTGAGCCAGTTGAGCTTAAAATGGCTCCTTCAGAACAAAATGGCAGACTTCCTGTTTCCACTTTTCTTTTGTGAGTCTGCATGTCATGATAGACACGTTGACCAAATTTCACGTTGCTAAGTGAAACTGGCTTTGAGGGCTTAATTATTATTATTTTTTTAAATCAGAATGGGTGCAACTGTGCCTACTGAACCAAAAATGGCCACTTTGAACCAAAATGGCAGACTTCCTGTGCGTTTGTCTTTTTTTTTTTTAGGCATGGCTGCTTGACACGTTTTTTAGTGGTTCTATTCATGACAGACATGCCTTCCAACTTTCATGTTACTATCTGAAACCAGCTCCAGGGACCAAATTTTCACACAAATTTTAGGAGGCATTACCAAAACGCCGTCTGTATAAATCAATCTTACTAAGTTTGATGACTTCAAATCCTTGCTATTGATGTTAAAATCAGACATGAGACGAGCCAAAAAATGTCTTCAAATAGTGTAAATTGTGTTGACCTGTTTTGGGATCCAGCAAGAAGTGTCCGTCCTCATTCCCGGACGCGATGCGGTACGCCACCGAGGCGTCCGCGTCGAGCGCCGACACGCTGATCACGTGGGAGCCGACGGCGAGCGACTCGAGGACCCGGGCGGCGTATTCGGCGCTGGGGAAGACTGGCCGGTAATCGTTCAGAGACGCGACGTCCACCGTGAGCGCAGCCACTGAGTGGAGAGGGCGAGGCAGGCCGCCGTCCGACGCCTTCACCTTCAGCTGAAAGCGCGTCGGCGTGTCGGGGCCCAGCGCTCGCTCCAGACGCAACACGCCGGAAAACTCGTCCAGAGAGAAGTAACCGTCATCGCCCGCCAGCAGGGAATATCGTACCTCGGAGTTTAGCCCTGCGGGAAACAGACGCACACCGACTTTAGTCGGAGTTTCACATCCATGGTCTGCCATTTTAGTTTCAAGCAGCCATTTGAGAGCAGAAAAGAAAAATCCTGCAACAGATGTATCGCGATACCGATCTTTTGTGCTATTTCTGCGGCGGTTACCCGCGTCTGCGTCCTGGGCGTAGACAGCGGCGACGGGCGTGCCGCCGGTAGTGTTGTCGTACACGCTGACGCGATAATGGCTGGACGAGAAGAGCGGCGCGTTGTCGTTCATGTCCAGGACCCTTATCACGACGTCCGCCTGGCAGAAGCGCCCACCGCCGTCAGTCGCGCGCGCCGCCATCTTGTACTCGGACACCAACTCGCGGTCCAGAGCGGCCAGGGTGAGCAGTTCGCCTGAAGGGGGAAGAATTTTGGTGTCAAAAAATGTGTTTACGTAGGAAAGTCGATGATAGTTTGACCGGGACAAACTGGCAAGTCAGCCTAAGACTAGCAAATATGATACTGAACTGCCATGTTTAACCGACTCATATATTATTGGTTGGCCAGGCAAAGTATCATTTTTAAGCCACTGTCTGCTCTCCAAGCACATACCAGTGATGCGGTCCAGATGAAAGCGATCTGCGTCAGGACCATGCAGGCTAAATGCGATCAGAGCATTTGGGCCGTCATCGGCGTCCATTGCAGACACCTTCAACACAAACGTGCTGGATGGAGAATTCTCCATCAGAGCTTCGGAATATACCAGCTAAAAACACACACATTTGTTAACTGTTAGCACATGAGATACAGTATCCTAAAATGTACACGACACAGTTGTACTGTCCTGATATTTTGCCCCAACACAGCACATAGTATGATACGAGACATTGTATCGTGATACAATTATTAAGAAATCATGACATGGTATTGTTCCACTTGTTTTATTGTTTTATTTATTGCATTACACACGGCTCTAAGGTCTTTGACAATGCATTTGGGATGATGATGATGATGCAACTGCAGTCGTTTACTTTTGTTGAGTGTTTCTGTGTAGTGGAAGGCTGACACTGCTCTACCATTTTAATCAATAAGAATGCAACATAGTAAAATGTTTTTTTTTTTAAAGTATATATATATATATATATGATGTAGAAATTGATACTGAACCTCAAGTTATAATGCTATGTTTTGATATTGGCATTTTGTCCACTCCTAGCATAGAGTTGGCTACGATATGATAGATGCAGTATTTTTCCATTCTTAGCGCATAGATATATTGATAACTGATCTTGAAATGTGTATACTGCGGTACGCTAAAAAAAAAAAAAAGTGATCTTGTGACCTGTTGGCATTGCGGCGAGTTGTCATTGTCGTCCAGTACGTCCACGTGCACGTTGACGGGCGTCTGGAACTTTCCGTCCGTGGCCGTGACGGTGAGCGCGTAGGCGGCGTTGGCCTCACGGTCCAGCGGCTCTTTGGCGATCAAGCCCCACTCACCCTCGTCACGATGGATCACGGCAAAATGGCCCAGCGGGTCCCCATCTGTGACCGACAATAGAGAAACTTGTTCGACCGTGAATAATCAGACCGCACACGAGACTTTGTGGAATAGTTCGAATGGTTTTGTTTATCTCAATCGTACATAATTAATAACTGCCAAGCGAAGGGTTATGGTTATGTATCAAAATAGATTTGTTCTATTTTTATAACCAATAGAGGATTTTAAAAGCAATAGACAGTTAAAAAAAAAGTATCATTACACTTGCTTTTTATTGGATTTTATTTTATTTTATTTTTTTTAGACCTTTGATGACGTTTTAAACATTTTAATTGCAGCTTTTTTGTTTAATTGCACCTTACAGGAGGTAAATTTGCCCAAATAAGGACAGACTGTCTTAACATTGTGCCATATGTCATTACTGAGTTTAATAAGTGGTGAGGTGAGGTTTTGTTGTTTTTTGACTATTGCATTGGAATACAACGTAATAATTAAAAATGTGGTTCTTTGTTTACATTTGCTTTATTGCTTATGTTTGTTGCTTACAAGGGAGAATGTTTAATTTGTATACTCTTAAGAGTTGAGGATGTTTTTAACCATTGTGTCAACATATCGAGTTCCAAAATAAGGAAATATTTCACCAAAGGCTTTAGTTCGATATGTGACCATGTGATTTCACCTGCTCAAAAAAAAAGTGTACTGTTGAGTGGCTAGCTACTCGCTATGCATCTATTAAGTTCGAAGATGAGCAGATAAAAATTGTGTGAAAATGTCCGATTTTTGTTTTTGAAGAATGTCAACTTGTTGTGACCTTAATGTCTGAGCTTGACCTTGTTGCTTTGATGCTTAAAATGCTCAGATGTGTGTGGTGAAAATCAGGCGCTTATGCTGTTGCTCTGTCCGATACTAAACTGGTACTAAACTGGCCAATGAGTCACATGATGACCAAACACGCCTACACGCACCTTCGCATTCATGAATAATTCCAGCGCCGATGTTACCCAGGTTACATATTTTCAAAAAGTCTGTTTTGACAGCGATCTCCCTTTCGAGCACGCTGGACTGTCTGGGGGCAGGCGGCGGGGGGAAATACAAAGGATTTGCATTAATGTGAGACTTTGTTGTTGTTGTTGTTGGCTGCGGAGGACGTGGTTGGTATTCACGTCAGCGCTCGTCTTTTGTGATTCATTGAAGACTAATAAAAATCACATCGGCGCTCGACGAGGAGGCGATTAGCGGGGATTTTCGACGAGCCTCATCAGCGTCACGGGAAGTCAGTAAATCGTCAGTGGGATGAGAGGATGACGCGTGGAAAAAAGCACCTGAGATGCTGCATTAGGTAGACTTGCGCAATGTCATGCTAACAGGAGGTAACAATGCTTATTTAGAAAAAAATTGTTCGTATACCCGCATAAAAAGTCTCAAGAAACCATGCCTGAATAGACACAAACTGAAAGACTGACATTTTGATTTGAAGCGGCCATTTTAGAGTCATGTTGAAGTTTGTTGGCTTTTGGTAATGAATCCTGGATTTTTTTTCAAAATTAGATTTAGTAACAGGAGAATTGGTAGGAATATGTATTATATATATATATATATATATACCACAAAAATGCCTCACAAGAGGCCATAATTAAAAATGCACAGGATAGCAGTAGAGCAATAATCTTTGTCAGTCAATGTTTTATTTTTAAATGTATTATTATGACCTTATTTTTCATTTTGCACTTGACAAATACTGCAAATCGCTGGTTTCCAAAAACCTTGTGCCTCCAAAATGATCACTTTTCAGGAGACCCCAAAAACTGCATGTTTGTTCAACCATTAACATTGCGTGATCAAGGAAGCCATTTTCAATATTTTAGATAACATAACACCCACACGCTTGGGCTGATCAGTAGTATAGATTTTTGAAAAAATATGAAATTTACCAAATTGTGAAATTTTGAGGTTTCGACCCGATGCCCGTGATACAGAAATAACTCATTCTAAAACTATTAAAAACTAAAGAATATGAACCGTTTAAAAAAATAATAATAAAAACTGATAAACACACTCTAAAAATGATAAAAAAAAGAAGTAAAAAAGAAATAGAAACTACCTATTGTAACTGGTGCGAGCTTAAAAATCAAAACTCACCCGTGATGTAGCACGTCACCAGACGGTTCTCCAGCGACACGTCTGCGTCGGTGGTCATCATGGAGATAATGACTTCACCGGGGCGGCTGTTCTCTGCCACTGAACCGCGGAAGGCGTTCTCGGAGAACGCTGGAGGGCTGTCATTTTCATCGGTCACCGTCACCTCCACCAGGACGCTGGACGATAGCTTGGCATCGCCACCGTGGTCGGCGGCCAGCACGTGGAAGCGGTGAAGCCTGGAATCCTCGCAGTCGGCTTCGCGCACAGTCACGATCCAGCCGGTGTCGCCGTCGATCGAGAACAAGTCAGTGATGTTGGCGTCGTCATCGGGCAGCGACTCCAGACTGTAGGTGACCAGGCCATTGGTGTCTGTGTCCGGGTCATTGGCAGTCACCTGAATGACGGTAGTTCCGGCGGGCATGTTCTCCGCCAGGAAGGCCCTGTATGGGTTGGCGTCAAACACCGGTCGGTTGTCGTTGACATCCCGCACCTGGATACTGACCGACACCATGGAGGCCACGTCAGTGCCATTGTGGTTTCCTTGAGCCAGCACGTCGATGTGGTACCACTTTGTTTTCTCGTGGTCCATGGTCTTCTCCAGTAACAACGTCCCGCTTTCTTGGTCCAGGCTGAACACTTTGTCCCTGTTGCTCTCCACTGTGTTGCCGTCAACCAGGCTGTAAATGAGCGGCACGTGTGAGTCGGCTTTCACCGAGCCAATCTCCGTGCCAACGGGTGTGTCCTCAGCAGTTGAGAAGGTGTATAGAGGCTCGACGAATTTTGGCAGAGGAATTTCAGGAGGGAGCACTTTGACCCGCAGAGGGACGGTGGAGTTATAGAACGGGAAACTGCCATCGCGGGCCTTCACCTTGAAATTAAAGATCCTATTCTCCATGCTGAGCAGGCTCTCCTTGACGCTCACCACACCGCTGAACGGGTTGATCTCGATGACGTCCTCCGTCGCCCCTTCTGCGTCATCGACGGTGTAGGTGATGTCGGCATTTTTGCCGTCGTCTGCGTCGTACGCTACAATTTGAATGATAGGGGATCCTTTGTTTACGGTCGATTGAATGGCGACATGGTACTCGGATGCTTTGAACTGTGGAACGTTGTCGTTGTCATCCGCCAGGATGATCTTCACTGTGCAAAATGCCACTTTACCGCCGCCGTCCTTTGCCATCACTTTGATGGCGATTACCCTCTGTTCTGGGTTTTCTCGATCTAGCGGTTGCGTGGTGACGATCTGCCCGTTAGCGTCGATGGCAAACTTCTCGTCCGCCAACTTATTTATGATGGTGTAGTCCACGCTGCCGTATGGCCCATCGTCCGGGTCAATAGCAGCCAGACGGATCACACGCGTGCCTGCTTCTGCATTTTCGTTAACCTCCGCCTCGTAGGTGCTCTGTCGGAAGTACGGGCTGTGTCTGTTACTGTTGATCATGTCGATGTTGACAGGCGCACTTTTCTGGAACACGCCATCCGACACCGCCACTGTCAGATTGTAGAATGGATCCAGGTTCCTCTTGCAGATGTTTGAGAAGGAGATGATCCCGGAGGTCTCATTGATGTTGAAGTAGCGGTCTTCATTACCCGAGAGGATTTTGTACTTGAGACGGTTGGCGTCTGCGACATCCGGATCGGACGCTTGAATCTTGATAACAATGTGGCCGCACTTTGCTGACTCGTCCAGCGAGGCTTGGAAATGAGAGCTGACAAAGTCCGGGGGATTGTCATTGACATCAGTGACATTTACCAAGACAACAGTCTCCCCACTGAGGGCGATGCTTCCATTGTCAACCACTTGAATTTTCAACTGGAAGCGATCCACACTTTCATGGTCCAGTACCTGCTTGAGGAAAATCAATCCGCTCTGGTGGTCTACGTCAAAGAAATCAGTTTCATTTCCCTCTGTTCTCACCATATGAAATGTCAAATCTTTATTCCTGCCAGAGTCCAAATCCAAGGCAGACAGCTGCAGAACTGAGGAGCCAATGGGAAGCCCCTCTGCTATGCTGGTGGTGTATTTTTGCTGAGAGAAAAAGGGGGCGTTATCATTCACATCTTCGACCTCCACTTCAATAGATGCCTCTGAAAAGGCTCCGCTCACAGAATCTGTGGCTCGCACGGTCAGCACATGCAGAGTTTGGCTCTCATAGTCCAGCGGGTTGGTGACAGTCAATGCACCCGTCTTGAAGTCAATATGAAAGTGCTTGGAGGCGTTTTCCTCCATGAGATTGTAAATCAGGCGATAGCCTTCAGGATTCCTGGCTTGCACGTGCAAAATGGTAGTGAAGGGGGGAACAGTTTCGGGGACTTTCAGAGGGTATAAAAGTGTTTGGAAAACTGGGTTAGTCCGGTTCCTGACTTGAATGCTAAGCTGTGCCTCGGTGGTGTGACTGGGATCACCCTCATCCATCGCCAGGATCGTCAAGACATATTTGCTCAGGGTGTCAAAATCAAGAGGCCTCTCGAGAGAAATATCACCTATATCTGGATCGATCCTGAAAAGGTTGTAATCCTCCACCAGGGAGTACACAATGGATCCGTTCTCACCCAGATCTCTGTCCCTGGCGGTGGCCTGGTACAGAACATCTCCTGGTTCTGTGTCTTCAGATACGGTCATCGAGAAAGGCAGGTTGAGGAACTGAGGCGAGTTGTCGTTGACGTCGTCTATAAAGACCTTGACCATGGCAGTGGCTGTCCTGGGTGGAGTTCTTGTGTCTTGTAGCATCACCACTATGTCGTAGGCGTCTGTATCCTCGCGGTCAAACGGTACGCCAGTGGTCTCCATGACGCCAGAAGTTCGGGATATTGCAAACCTCCCCAGGGAGTTCAAGAGGGAAAATGACAAAGGCTCGTTGATGTAACACCCTGTTGGTTTGAGCGCAACTATAGTTTCTACGCTCTTCAGGTTCTCTGAAACGCTCACTGAATACGATTTTTGCTCGAACCTAAGAGCACTGTCTGTGACGTTGGTCGTATTCACCCTCACAATGGCAGAGTCCTCATGAAGGCCATCTGAGGCGCTGACCACTAGCTGGTAAAATTTCTTAAACTTCACTACGTTGCTCACAGTGATGACTCCAGTCACGGGATGAACGGAAAAGGCACCGTGGAGATTTCCTTCGCCGATGCTGTATGAGACTGCAGAGTCTGCGTCACGAGCCACCACCCTTGTCACCTCTGCGCCCGCAACCGGAGGGAAGATGACGGACGATTCGTATGCGGCGGCAGTGAACCGCGGTGGGTGGTCGTTCACATCCAGGATGTGCACAGTGACCCTGACGGGATGGGCTGCGTACAATGACGGTTTCCCTGAATCCTTCGCCTGCACACTGAAGTGATATTCAGCCACGCTTTCAAAGTCTAGTGGCGCTGCTACAGAGATTGCACCTGTGCTAGTGTCGATCCTGAACACTTTTCCAGCCTCCGCTTCCAGGATCTCATAGACGATTAGTGCGTTCGCATCTTGGTCCACGTCTGTAGCGTGGACAACCAAAGGCACATTTTCTTCCGACATCACCAGGCTATTGACGTGCGCTGCCTCACTTATTTGCCCAACATACTCGCCCTGGGCAAAAATAGGAGCGTTATCGTTCTCATCCATCACATAGATGTAAACTGCTGTCCTAGTCACAGCGCCGGCACTAGTAGATGCCGAAACGTTAAGCGTGTAGGACGCACATGTCTCAACATCCAGATGCTTTCGGATTGTGATCATGCCAGTGTATCGGTCAATGTGAAATGTTGCGTTTGGGTTGCCGCTTTCGATACTGTAATGTACTGCTGCCGGGCTGGAGGCAAAGATGGTTGCCACCGACGTCCCCAAGCCACTCATCTCGCTGATTTCCGCAAGATATTCATCATCGTGGAAGACGGGCGGGGTGTGGTCAGAGATCCGGACGTGGATGTGGACGGAGCAGATGTCGCTGCGCTGAGGGAAGCCTTGATCAGTGGCCTTCACCGTCAGGTGGAAAGGATCCTGGTGCTGAAGGTCCAAAGGTTTGGACACACTGATGGAGCCCAAGACTTGATCAATGGAGAAGATGTTGTTGATGTTTCCTGTCGGGAGAAAGGAAAGAGTCGAAGTTGGATATTTCCTGTGTTAGCAAGGTAGCAATTGAATGTGCTGGTGTCAGGGATGGCACCCCAGTTAAGCCCCTACAGCATTTCATTTGATATTCTAAAATATATTTATTATAAATTATTTTCTCAAGCCTCCCTTTAGCCTCAGGAGAGAAAAAAAATCCTGGCGCAGTCCCTGGCAGATGTACGGGGGATGTGAAATAACTCGTTTCTACAACAGTTGCTTTAGCTTTCAAGGAATATATTTGACACAAATTACTGCTTTCCTATTAGCCAGGGCTTGGGTGCCATCTTGTGGCATCTTCCGGCTCCACCAAAAGATACATTAGATACATTTTTGTACGGTAAGCTACTGGTGTGTTTTAGGGTCAGAGGATTCCAAAGAACAAAACAAAAATTTGTGAATTTCTGAGTAGCCAACTGCAAAAACGGTGATTGTTGGTCACTGTATTTTCTGCAGCCTCATTTTCACGTCTAAAAACAATCTTTACTGATCCTCAATTGTTAGCTCGTTGGGGCAAATTTGGAAGATTGTTGGCAAGAAAGGGAGAGTAATGGTGCATTGTTATTGTTCAATTGAACCTCTTTACAATTTGTATTGATGCAATATCATAAATCACATGATTGTAAAGCAACTCTTTCTTTATGCTCCCTCTTCTCGTGAATCTTTTCTCCATTTTTTTTTTAATTTAGCAAAAAATGCTGTGTGAACAATAACCTCAGCAGGAGACAAAGGCTTTGTCCAGGAACTAACACATAAATCACATCCAGGTATGACCCCCCCATTGTGCTATGGGATCAGAGACAAATCCCTGGCTCAAGCTGGGAGGTTTTTGTTCCATGACATTCTGCGCAGAGCGCAAATGAAACAATAAAACAGCTACGGCGAGTTGGCCTGAGCCCAGGAAATCCCAAACATAAAATGATCGCCGGGGGAGGAAATTGAGAAGCGCTACGTGGCTCTCCCCGGGGTGTCATCGTGGCGTCCTTGAGCACTCGGCTTCGGCGGAGGTCTTAACTGGCTGACGTTTGATGGCGGGGGAAAAACAGGCGGGAAAATGTCAGCGGCTCTCAGATATAAAACTATATCCAGTGGTACTTTGTCTTATGAGTTGTTCCATGACCAAGTTCTTAACTCAATTTACTGGTATGCCAAATTATTTTTTACACATTTAACTGAACTGAAATCTGCTCCAGCTACTCAAGAAACAGCAGAACATTTTTGTTCGTTGTCTTTGAGTAAAGAAAAAGGGAAAAATGATAAAATGTGACATAAGAAAGTGAGTTTTGGCCTACTCCTTGCGAGTGTTCTCATTATTATTTGTGTATCGGATTTTGTCCCACTCAATAAAAGTGCACCAGTGGCTTGCCCGTGCAAGTATCTGAATTCTTTTTTTCTTTGTTCCACTTCACTCATATGTTGGCGTATCAATGATGTTACAATGGCTCGTAACTTAGAAAGTGTAAATGTAAAAAAATATATCAAATAAAATACACTAAAAGCCCTTTTCCGCTCACCAGAATGCAGAGAGTAGACAATGTCAGCGTTGCTGCCCGCATCGCCGTCCAGGGCCTTGACGCGCAGCACCTCTGAGCCGGCGGGCGACACGTTGGACACGGCGGCCTCGTAGCGTGTGCTGAGGAAGGCGGGCGCGTGGTCGTTGCAGTCCTCCACGTGCACCGTCACCTTGGCAAAATTCCTTTTCACTGGGATCTCCTGGTCACGCACCTAAAAGGGGTCAACACACGGCATCATCCATCCATCCATCCATCCAGCCATTGTCTTGACCGCTTATTCCTCACAAGGGTCGTGGGGGGTGCTGGAGCCTATCTCAGCTGGCTTTTGGGCAGTAGGCGGGGTACAGCCTGGACCGGTTGCCAGCCAATCGCAGGGCACACAGACACGAACAACCATCCACACTCACAAGCACACCAATTCGGATGCCCAATTAACCTTCCATGCATGTCTTTGGAATGTGGGAGGAGACCGGAGTACCCGGAGAAGACGCACGCAGGCACGGTGAGAACATGCAAACTCCACCCAGGAAGGCCAAAGCCTGGACTCGATCTTGCGTCCTCGGAACTGGGAGGCGGACGTGCTAACACACATCACCATATTGAGAAGAATTTGTGTGGCAACAAAAGGCCTCTTTGTTGTGGGCCTGTTTTCTGCCGCTTCACCTTTGAGAGTCTTTTGTGATTAAGCACTAAATAGATAAACTTGACATCAGCATCCTCAGACCTCAAGCCGACTGAGAATCCCTGATGTATTATTAAATGGAAGATCTCTAACTCATTTATGGCACAGTGCGACAGTGTGGGTGTTACCATGACAACAAGCGTGTGCAGCGGGATGGTCTCATAGTCCAGTTTGTCGGTGGTGGCCAGGACGCCACTCTTGGGGTCCAGGTGGAAGAGTTTGAAGCTGTTGGGGTGCAGGCTACTGTGAATGGAGAAGACCAGCTTGCTGTTGGCGTCGGCGTCGTGCGCCGCCACGTGCAGGATGTCCTTCCACGCTGGCGTGTCTTCGGGGACCCGCACCTGACAGACACGGTCAGCAGCAAGTGAGAAAGACGACAATGGCAACTTGAACCTCAAATCATTTTCGATGTGAACCATCATGATACAATATATGCCATCAGAGCACCTCACCAAACCCCACTAACTCTCGGCATCAAAGTATGACAACATGTTTTTTCCTTCTGCTTTTTCGACATCCAATCCATTTATCACTCTATAGTGATCCGACATAGTATAAACACACACGTGGGCACACACCTCATAGAATGTCTTGAGGAAGACGGGCCGATGTTCATTCATGTCCAGAACGCGGATGTAGGCCTGTGGTGTGCAAAAAAAACAAAAAAAAAATCAATAAATCAAATCAAATCAAAACAAAGAGTAGCCAGGTTAAGGGAACGTCATCTCGTATGGAGCAGATGAAGCCAAATAACAGAGTTGTCTGTTTGTTATCACGCTGACTCAGCAGTGGTGCAAATCAAACAAACTCAAAATGCATCATTTTTTTTTCTTTCTCTCATGTGAGAGAGCACTCAGGCATAAAAGTGTGAAAGAAACAAACAGACCAAAAAAAGCATTAATAAATCCAATGTGATTTTTTTCTTCTTCATGTTCTCGTATTCTTTGGGCGTCTAACTTCGATTTCTGATGTGTTGGATAGACTTGGATAGAATGTACACAATGTTCTACTGTACTTGGATTCAACCCGAGTTCTACCTAAATTTTTGAACTCGAACTACGTTAAGAGATACAGTATATAACCACTAAATCCAAAACCAAAACCAAAGCCTTGCCTTAAATCCAAACTTCTAATCCATGATCTGAAGCCCTCGAAATAAACATGCACAATCCCCTAAACCCAACCCTTAAATCTGAAACTATAAATTGTAACCCTCAAATGAATCGGAAGCCAAGTGTGGGTACAAATGTGCTCATTTATTCTGTTACATGCATTATGTAATTGTTTCGATACATTGTATTTACCAGAAGAGCAGTTTTTATGTGACTTATTTTTACTTTTACTTGAGTACATTTTGTGGATGAGAATTGCAATTTTTTTTCCATTACATTGAGCTGCATTCCACTCGCTGCATTTATTTGAATCGTTCTATTATTGTATGTCCGAGCTGTTAGTTTTGGTTTGTCGGCCACATCCGACGTCACCACAAGTGTCGTTTGACTCCGTTTATGCCAATCAAATGCAGACATGCAGTCACATGACTGCACACAAAGTCTCCTGAAGCTCCACAGGAAAGGACATACATGCATTTAATGTGCTGTTGTCATCGTCTGTCGAAAAATGCCCACATTTCAGCCGAGAAGATTCGGTTTTCAAATTGGGAAAACAAAAGGCTCTTTTGTTTTCTATATAATGTTTGTCTAGTCAGCTAATTTTCTGCCTGACAGCTGTAAACAAAGAAAGTCGCCTGATTTACATGATCTTATTAAGATTTAATTACCATATTGTTGTAAATTGTACTTATGTTGTTCGGCAATATCAGTAATCATTTTTAGATTTTTCTTGATTTGATGCTCATACGCTGATGAAACATAAATCAGATGTAATACACCTTAGTACTCGAGTACTTTCTTCACAGAGTACTTACTCTTAAGCAACTTTTCACTTTTTACTTACTTAAGTCATGTTATTCTAAAGTAGCAGTACTTTTACTTGAGTATATTTTTGGGTCACTCAAATCCTAAAATATAAATCTTGAAGGCCACAAATAATTTTTCCAATGAGTCAAAAGTTTATTTATTTAGGTTGCACAGGCAACATGCGATAATAGCATTGTAAACAAAATTATAATTTAATAAGAATAATGAATCTCATTCAGGGCACCATACAATGTAATAAAAAAAAAAAAAAAAAAAAATGAAAGCAAAAAGATCAGCTAAAATAAAAGTAGCTTCCAAGCCAACAAAGTTTCCTCTTTCAACTTTCAACATCAAGCAGTTTCAGGACAGCGTTATCGGCGGTGTCAGTGGACTCATTCACAGATATGGAAATGCACGAATGAATATAGTGGAGACAAGATTACATTTTTTTATTCCATCACGCGGCTGCTTAAACAGATCAGCAGCCAGTACTTGAGTTTGTCTGTTTGCTGAGGAATCTTAGAGGGGGATTTGCTTCATTTTAAGTCTCATTTCCTCTTTTGTTTGCACTCTCAAATTGTGTCCATCACTTCAGTTCGGCAGGCTTTTAAAATGTGTTTTTTTGTCCTACTTGCAGCTTGATAGGAGAATTAGAATTTTCCTGACAATTTTATGTTTCTTGTTCTTATATGGAAATGTTTCAAAGTTGGATTGCTTCATCTCAAAATGTCGTTTTGAATTACAAATCTTCTCATGGCGACACTCTATCAGCATATTAATAAGCCCATGCGCCTTGTGCTAATTTGAGAGGGAAAAAAATGCACATTTTTCATTTAAAGTCCATTCTTTGAATTGCTGATTTTCACAGACAATTTTTTTTCCCCTCAGCAATAAACATGAACATTTCCGCCACGGCGCCACAGCTGGCAAAATTGTGTGACCCACAATCAGGCTGGCTGTGCACTGCAGAGTGACAGAAAACTCTTTCCAGCCAACCTGGCAGACGGCCACCGGGGGCGCCGACAGCCTTGCATGCGTTGGTCGAAAGCGCAGTGTGGCTTGCAGCAAAACTGCTACGGTGATGCCTTGAGATACAAGTGATCTGACCTACGAGTTTTTTGAGGTATGGGTCATCATCTTGTTTCAATTTGAGAGCAGAAAATTGACATAAGACCCCCCCCACCATCCCCCCCGCCCCCGTATGATGGTGTCAGTGAATTCAACTCAATGTTTTTGGCATCGAGGCGAGTTCTGTCTGGCGCTTGCCCTAAAACAAAAACTCGTGTGCCATCTACGTTGTTTGTGTACATCTGACTGAAAGAATTTCCAACTAAAATGGGATGTTTCGCATACAGTATGGATTGAACACACAAGATTTTTTTGACACGTTCCGACCTGCACAGTGGCGTTGTGGTGGCCGTCGGTGACCTGCACCGTCAGGTTGTAGTTGGAGCGGCGGGCGGCGTCCAGTCGGCGGGCGATGGAGATGGTGCCCGAGTTCCTCTGGATTTCAAAGTCCTTTTCTTCATCGCCACCTGACAGAAAAGGAAGACGACAAATGCGAGACTAAACTTAGATATACACACACGCGCGCGTTTGTCACAGACACGCGCGCACGCACACGGTTGCACTTCAATTAGTCAATTCCACCTTAACGAATGAAGTGACGATTGTGTAAGTCGGTCTCTAATTGATTTAGATTAATTGGCATCATCGACTTCCTGTTGGCAGTGCATCAGGAAGTCTTTGCTAATGCTAAATGCTAATGTTTGAGTGTTGTATGTGATGGTGTCAAGGTAGAAGGTGGCGCCTTTGTGGAGTTGAGATAAAAAAGAAAAAAAAAGAACAGACCAACGTCATGTTGTGCCGCAACAATAAAAAAAAAAAAGTCTTTGTGCTGAAATTTCCTTTATCATCCCTTTTTTTCTTCCACCATTCTTCTTGATATTTATGTGGGTCAGGGTCACGAAGGGGAGATGAGACGCTCAGCAGCCAAGAAAGAAGACCACCCTCACCCTACTATTCATCAACCTCACGCACATATTATTGACATCAAGCTTCAACAATCTGTCAAATGGTCAAGCAGCAGTGGATAGACATGGTACATCATATTTTCTATACGATGCAGATAGGTTATATTATGTTAAATATGATAAATATGCAACATTAGAGGTGTGGACAGATGTGTACAGATGACACATTAATGCTGTATAGAATGAAATATGATGACATTAAATATAGTACTTCTCTTCCAAAAAAAAAAAAAAAAAAGTGAACTTCCCGATTTCACCGGGTGACGACCCCCATTCCGTGTCCCCACTTTGCACTTCCACCTGCCCTACACTTCCATTTCCTGTTTGAGCTTTGCGGGGCGGTTTTCTGCCGCAATCTGAAAGGCAGCGTGTTTATTGTTGTTGTTGTTTTTTTCTGCAGACAGAACAAGTGGACCCATCTCAGGAAGTCTCCATTTGCCACATGTGGGACCCAAAGAACGATACGAGATGAGAGAGAGATGAGGAAGAGAGAGAGAGAGAGCCATCAGGAATACTTTATCATATCAGAGGGAGAGCGAGAGAAAGTATTCCGCTGACACAACAACACAGAGACGAGCTTCACAGATAAAACGCAATCGTAAACAAGTACAACTAACTAGAGAAATGCAATTTATCGTTACAATTGTGCATGAATACTGAAGATCTGATGCCGATCTGAAATATTGTGAAACTAATTGGATTGCTGACAAGTTGAAAAGTTTGAATCAGTGAAGAAAATTGGAAGAAGTGGCTAAATATGTAAAACAGCTCTTAATTTGGGAAATGTATTCTGGAATGGGGCTGTTGAGAATACGATAATACATTTCTTTATATGCCCTGAATCTGTTAAATATTTTGAAGTTGGAGAGATTTGAATCGGTGGAGAAATATGGAAAAAGGGGGTCAATTCTTATATCTTTTCATTTGAGAATTTTATTGTAAATGTGCTGCGTTTAGGTTTGAGATACACAATTCTGCATATATGATCGATAAATAAAAGAACTGGATGGAATTGCATGAGAACTCCCAAGAACAAAGTTGCCAAGAAAGTCTTGTGGCTTCTTCTATTGATTCTTTTAATAGCAAACATAGCCAAAAACAAGTGTGAATTTCAACGTGAAATGACAAAATGGAGGAAAAGCCGGTCTGTGGCCTGTGGCGACCTGTCAGCTGGTGATAGACGGAATGCTACGGATTTATCCTCAGTGATAAAAAAAAAAAAAAACATTGCTGACAGCGAGACCCCTTTAACATCCATCACAAAATCACAATGTAGCATAACACTCATCTATCACTTATAGGCATGTTTTTCATGAGCACACCCACAAAAATGTCTCCAGGGGCTATGTCTGATAAGACATGGGAAGTCGGCCATTTTGTTTTGAAGCGCCATTTCGGGCTCATTTTGCCCATTTTACTGGGGACTTGTTCTTGCTAAAATTCAAATAATTTTAAAAGCCAATTTTACTTAGCAACAATTTGGAGGCATGGCTGTCATAAGTAGACCCACAAAATTTCTCAAGAAGCCATGTCTGGAAATGGACAAAATGGTTTCCATTTTTTTGTCATTGTTGCCATTTCCAGGGGTCCTTAAAAGATGGACTTGTCCAAACCAATTTCCCTTAGCAATATGAAATTTGGTATGTTCATCACGAGTAAAGCCACGTAAAAGTTTCAAGAACCCAAAACTTGGTTTGCACTGGCCATTTTGGAAGAATTTTGGCAATTTCCAGGGGCCTTTCAAAGAGGAATTACCCATATCATTGCAAAATTATGTCCAGTTGCACTCAGTTTCATATTTTTTTTCTTTGAAATTCAAATTTGGGAAGGATGTCTGTCATCATGAACCACAAAAAAAAAAAAAAAAAAAAAAAAAAAGACACTGGAAGGCGGCCATTTTAAGCTCGGATAAGCCATTTTCAGAGAGGAACATGCGCCAGAGATTTTTTCCGAATGCGATGCCAGTAAAGTTGGATGACTTGCCAGAAAATGCAAAATTCCGAAACCTTGACCTCTGGAGCCAGTTTCACATAACAACATGATTACATGATATCTTACCTATGATATGAAACCAGCGCAGTCGGTACGTTTCGGTCATGATGATGCCCACCATGTGAGTGACGGGTTCCGTTTCCATGACAGCAAATGTAAAATGAGGCTCGTCAAAGGTGAGCGGCTCGCCGGACGGCGGATCGGCCGACGCCCACTCAATGTCCAGCCTTGCTGCCGACGACAGCGACGGGCTGCCTGCATCCGTCGCTTTAATCTGGAAAATACGGCGTCAAAATAGCTCACAAGTTTAATGTGTGCTAAGGCATGTACAGAATGCTCATTTAATTAGGATATACACTGAAAAATAGTTTGTTCTTTGTTTACTTTCCTTTTTTATTACAAACTTTTTTTTGGGCACATTTGGTTGTACTTTCCGTAGTTCTTATGTACTATTTTGGACTTTATTTTGTTTTCACAGTTTTTTGTACTTTTATGGTTTCTTATATGCACTTTGGACTTTATGTATTTTAAATATTTTGTAATGTTTTTCTTGTTTCTTCCACACATTGTTGGATTTTTAATTTTTTTTTTTAACCCGGTTCCATTCTGCTTTGCCTGATTTGTACATAGTCTGGTGGACCGTCTTTTTATTTAGACTGTGTCCGAATGCGTACCCTTACTCCCTATTTTGTGCTCTTCTCACGCCATTTTGCGTCCGAATGTCCAGGGAGCAAAAATGTAGGGCACTCAAAATGACCCACAATGCTCTCTGAAAAGTAGTGAACATCGATGATCACTCAACCGGGTTGATATAGGCAAGGCAAAAAGTTATAGACCACAATGCATTGCGAGTATGAAAAAAAAACAATGCACGAGTGACAGCGCAAGCGCGGAAATCAAAGTGATTAAATATATACTACGGAAATAATTCATTTGACTTGAAAGTATGTAGAACATAGGAAAAAAAACCTTTTCATTGACAATAAATTGTCTGAGATTTATGCGCCGGTGCGTCATGACCGGTACGGTGCTTCATTTCATCATGTTAGCGAAGAGACAACTTGAAGCGTAACCTACGGTGAGGATGGTGTAATTCCCAGGCCAGAAGTCTCCAAGTGACGTCACCACGCCCGTCAACGGATGGATTTGGAAAGCGCCGCGGTGGTCGTCTTGCAGCTTGTACGTCACGTCGGCGTTGGAGCCTTCGTCGTCGTCACTGGCCATCATCCGGCAGACTTCCAGACGGCCGTCGCGATGATGCTGGCCAGGCAGCTTGACGTGGAAAAGTTTGTCGGTGAACTTGGGCCGGTTGTCGTTGTCGTCCAGCACGCGGACCAGCACGCTTGCGGTGGAGCGCAGCGACGGAGAGCCGTTGTCCGACACCATGACCTGACCAAACAATGAATATCATGGAGTGAATCATATCAGAATTAGGCACATGATAGTGAATTGTATTGTATTGTTATGAATCATATTATATCATACTTTGAGAGGATCGTATCGTGATTACCTGATTATAGAACGTTAGGAGACAAATATGATAAGATGATTGTATCATATATTGTCAGAGGTCAGTAAATTTTGCCGGGCCGTCATTCATGAACTTGATCACATCTTAAGTATTTGCAAGGAATTGTATCGTATCGTACTCGAGCGATTTATATTGTATTGTAATGAGAGTCAATCTTATCATACTTGTGAAGATGGATCAGGAATGACGTATCGTTTAGCGCATGATGCAACAGTTCTCACCTCGATACTGTGCTCGGCTTTTTCCTCACGATCCAACGCCGCCACCGTGCTGATGACACCTGTGCAAACACACGCGAACGTTTACGCATACACACGCAGAATTAATACGAATGTGTGTGATTATGTATTTTGCGTTAAACATAAAAAAACACTTGAAAAGTATTAAGGAAGGACTTTTGTGTGTGTGTGAGACAAAATGAAAGATCATTAGGAATGAATTAAAATGTGAAGTAATTAATTATATTGTCCATTCATTATTAGAACTACAAGATTTATTTTATGACCAATGTATATATTTTGTGTGCCCTGCGACTGGCTGGCGACCAGTCCAGGGTGTAATAACCCCGCCTACTGCCCAAAGCCAGCTGAGATAGGCTCCAGCACCCGCCGCAACCCTTGTGAGGAATAAGCGGTCAAGAAAATGGATGGATGGATGGATATATTTCATGACATTTTAAAATGTATATTTCATTTTTACTTTGTTATGAAATTCTTGTTTGTTTGTTTGTTTTTGTGTATCAACTCAATAATCCATCCATCTTTCTATCCATTCCATCGAGCGTGTCCTCATTCGGGTTGCAGGCGTGTTGGAGCTGATCCCACCTGACCCTGAGCCAAGGGCGAGAGGTACAACTTGAACTGCTCACCAGACAATCACCGTTTTTTATTAAAAGCAGGACCAGTCCAGGAATGAATCAACTGAGCTTCAAATACTGCTCCAGAAGATTGCGATTATCTGCACAACTGAAAAAAGAAAGTTCCGCCTTTCACGATTGTGAGACGGAAATAAGGAGATGTGAGGAACAATTAATAATGACTGTAAATAAGGAGTTTTTCCCATGAGACCTTTGTAAAAGCTGGCGATGTTGCCTCATAAAGGGAGCCTCGGCCACAAAACGTTTAGTAGAATGAAAAAAAAACCCCCAAAAAAACATGTCGTTTAAGAAAAAGGGATTTGGAGGCCCCCTCCGTGAGCCGGTACCTTAACGTGGTGGAGGGGTTTGCGTGTTCCAATGACCCTAGGAGCTATGTTGTCTGGGGCTTTATGCCCCTGGTAGGGTCACCCTTGGCAAACAGGTCCTAGGTGAGGGGCCAGACTAAGAACGGCTCAGAAGACCCCTATGATGACGACGATATTTGGAGAAGCGTTTCCCTCGCCCGGACGCGGGTCACCGGGGCCCCCCTCTGGAGCCAGGCCTGGAGGCGGGGCTCGCTGGCGAGCGCCTGGTGGCCGGGCCTGCACCCATGGGGCCCGGCCGGGCACAGCCCGAAGAGGCAACGTGGGTCCCCCTTCCCACGGGCTCACCACCGGTGGGAGGGGCCAAAGGGGTCGGGTGCAGTGTAGGCTGGGTGGCGGCCAAGGGAGGAGACCTTGGCGGACCGACCCCCGGCTACAGAAACTGGCTCTTGGGACATGGAATGTCACCTCTCTGGCAGGGAAGGAGCCCGAGCTGGTGTGTGAGGCAGAAAAGTTCCGACTAGACATAGTCGGACTCGCCTCCACACACAGCTTGGGCTCTGGTACCAGTCCTCTTGAGAGGGGTTGGACTCTCTTCCACTCTGGAGTTGCCCATGGTGTGAGGCGCAGAGCAGGTGTGGGCATACTTATTGCCCCCCGGCTCGGCGCCTGTACGTTGGGGTTTACCCCGGTGGACGAGAGGGTTGCTTCCCTCCGCCTTCGGGTGGGGGGACGGGTCCTGACTGTTGTTTGTGCATATGCACCAAACAGCAGTTCAGAGTACCCACCCTTTTTGGAGTCCTTGGAGGGTGTGCTGGAGAGCGCTCCCTCTGGGGACTCCCTCGTCCTGCTGGGGGACTTCAACGCTCACGTGGGGAATGACAGTGAGACCTGGAGGGGCGTGATTGGGAGGAACGGCCCCCCTGATCGGAACCCGAGCGGTGTTCTGTTATTGGACTTCTGTGCTCGTCACGGTTTGTCCATAACGAACACCATGTTCAAGCATAAGGGTGTCCATATGTGCACTTGGCACCAGGACACCCTAGGCCGCAGTTCGATGATCGACTTTGTAGTCGTGTCATCGGATTTGCGGCCGCATGTTTTGGACACTCGGGTGAAGAGAGGGGCGGAGCTGTCAACTGATCACCACCTGGTGGTGTGTTGGCTCCGATGGTGGGGGAAGATGCCGGTCCGACCTGGCAGACCCAAACGTATTGTGAGGGTTTGCTGGGAACGTCTGGCGGAATCCCCTGTCAGAAGGAGTTTCAATGCCCACCTCCGGCAGAGCTTCTCCCTTGTCTCGGGGGAGGCGGGGGACATTGAGTCCGAATGGGCCATGTTCCGCGCCTCCATTGTTGAGGCGGCCGATCGGAGCTGTGGCCGTAAGGTGGTCGGTGCCTGTCGTGGCGGCAATCCTCGAACCCGCTGGTGGACACCAGCGGTAAGGGATGCCGTCAAGCTGAAGAAGGAGTCCTATCGGGCCTTTTTGGCCTGTCGGACTCCGGAGGCAGCTGACAGGTACCGGATGGCCAAGCGCAACGCGGCTTCGGCGGTTGCTGAGGCAAAAACTCGGGCATGGGAGGAATTCGGTGAGGCCATGGAAAACGACTTCCGGACGGCTTCGAGGAAATTCTGGTCCACCATCCGGCGTCTCAGGAGGGGAAAGCAGTGCACCGTTAACACTGTTTATAGTGGCGATGGGGTGCTGCTGACCTCGACTCGGGACGTCGTGAAGCGGTGGGGGGAATACTTCGAAGACCTCCTCAATTCCACCAACACGTCTCCTTTTGAGGAAGCAGAGTCTGGGGACTCTGAGGTGGGCTCTCCTATCTCTGGGGTCGAAGTCACTGAGGTGGTTGGAAAGCTCCTCGGTGGCAGGGCCCCGGGGGTGGATGAGATCCGCCCGGAGTTCCTAAAGACTCTGGATGTTGTGGGGCTGTCGTGGTTGACACGCCTCTACAACATCGCGTGGACATCGGGGACAGTGCCTCTGGATTGGCAGACCGGGGTGGTGGTCCCCCTTTTTAAGAAGGGGGACCGGAGGGTGTGTTCCAACTACAGAGGGATCACACTCCTCAGCCTCCCTGGTAAGGTCTATTCAGGGGTGCTGGAGAGGAGGGTCCGTCGGGAGGTCGAATCTCGGATTCAGGAGGAGCAGTGTGGTTTTCGTCCTGGCCGTGGAACAATGGACCAGCTCTACACCCTCCGCAGGATCCTCGAGGGTGCGTGGGAGTTCGCTCAACCAGTCCACATGTGTTTTGTGGATTTGGAGAAGGCGTTCGACCGTGTCCCTCGGGGAGTTCTGTGGGGGGTGCTTCGGGAGTGCGGGGTGCCGGGCCCCTTGATACGGGCTGTTCGGTCCCTGTACGACCGTTGCCAGAGTTTGGTCCGCATTGCCGGCAGTAAGTCGGATTCGTTTCCGGTGAGGGTTGGACTCCGCCAAGGTTGCCCTTTGTCACCGATTCTGTTCATAACTTTTATGGACAGAATTTCTAGGCGCAGCCGAGGCGTG
This sequence comes from Festucalex cinctus, assembly GCF_051991245.1. NCBI lineage: Eukaryota > Metazoa > Chordata > Actinopteri > Syngnathiformes > Syngnathidae > Festucalex > Festucalex cinctus. Next base: position 600,105 of record NC_135419.1, on the reverse strand, counting down.
GAGGGGTTCCGGTTTGGTGGCCTCAACATTGCATCTCTGCTCTTTGCAGATGATGTGGTGCTGTTGGCTTCATCAGGCCGGGGCCTTCAGCTCTCACTGGAGCGGTTCGCAGCCGAGTGTGAAGCGGCTGGGATGAGGATCAGCACCTCCAAATCCGAGACCATGGTCCTCAGTCGGAAAAGGGTGGAGTGTCGTCTTCAGGTCGGGGATGAGATCCTGCCCCAAGTGGAGGAGTTCAAGTATCTTGGGGTCTTGTTCACGAGTGAGGGTGGGATGGAGCGGGAGATCGACAGGCGGATCGGTGCAGCGTCTGCAGTGATGCGGACTCTGTATCGGTCCGTCGTGGTGAAGAAAGAGCTGAGCCAAAAGGCAAAGCTCTCGATTTACCGGTCGATCTACGTTCCAACCCTCACCTATGGTCACGAGCTGTGGGTCGTGACCGAAAGAACGAGATCCCGGATACAAGCGGCCGAAATGAGCTTCCTCCGCAGGGTGTCCGGGCTCTCCCTTAGAGATAGGGTGAGAAGCTCGGTCATCCGGGAGGGACTCAGAGTCGAGCCGCTGCTCCTCCGCGTTGAGAGGAGCCAGCTGAGGTGGCTCGGGCATCTGGTTCGGATGCCTCCTGGACGCCTCCCTGGGGAGGTGTTCCGGGCATGTCCCACTGGCGGGAGGCCCCGGGGACGACCCAGGACACGCTGGAGAGACTATGTCTCTCGGCTGGCCTGGGAACGCCTCGGGATCCCGCCGGAGGAGCTGGTTGAAGTGGCTGGGGAGAGGGAAGTCTGGGTTTCCCTCCTGAAGCTGCTGCCCCCGCGACCCGACCCCGGATAAGCGGAAGAAGATGGATGGATGGATGGATGGATTTGGAGGCAACTGACATTTTGATCATCAGTTCCCAACAGAAGCTTGTTCCGCTTGTTCTCATGTTGCGGTTTATATTTGTGAAGAACCGCCCCCTCACACACGCAGAAAGTCAAGCAGAAACCAAACATAAATGCTGACATGAAATCATCCATGAATGTTTAACAGCTGGATGATTACAATCCATCCGTCCCTGCTGCCACATTTTTTAATTAACGAGTTCAAACAAAAAGGTGCGCTGACGTGGTGTCAAATGTTTTATTAGGCCTGCAGCGTGGAAATTCATATTTGACTCTCACATTTCCTTGATTTGTCATGTCGGGCGAGGAGTTCCATTCGAAAAAGCGTTTTCCAGCCTCCCACAGAATGTTTATGATGATATGCCAGGTCATCATTTTACTTTGAAACTTGTTGGGCCTTAAAGCAAATCTTTTTCCCCTCAAGTCTTAAAACTCCGAGTGGGGACGTTTGGATTGAAAGCAAGTGCAGTTACTTTTTCCCTCCTCAAAATTACAAGCACAATTAAAGAGGAAGTCAATTAAAAAATGTTCTTTACAACAATAATACATTCCATGCCCCCGAAATAATAAATAATCATTTTGCTAAGTTTAGCAAGCATGGAAATGGCCAAATTAAACAATTCAGCACCTGGCGGTGTGTGTACAGCACATCCATCCAGTTCACATCTTGAGAGTCAATCAAGAAGTTTGAACTTTGAAGGTGTTGGAGGATGGAAGAGGTTTTTTTTGTTTTTTTTGTTTTTTAACCGCAGGCCGAGACCCCGCTGAGGCCCGCGGGGGGGGGGTTGCGGGTGGGCTTCCATTGACAGCAGAGCAAACAAGCCCTAATGTTAACCCCCCCGGGAGGCCATCATGAGGACAGGTGTGCACGTTAAACAAACGTGTTTTAGTCATTAGGAGCTTTCACTGGCCAACGAACAGCCCGTGAAGACAAACAACATTTTTCTTGTGTCGTCACTCACATGTTGATGCTTTTCAAAGCAACTCTTCGTTATTGAGCGAATTAGCATCACGAGTCATCAAGTTGGGATTTGATTGATACTGTACATACTGTGAGTGTATCATATTGTTGGCGGTGTGTCGATATATAATTCTTTGAAGTAAGACTCGTCACATTACATCATATTTGGAGCGAATCATATTCGTACTATACAGCTTATCACATCGCAATTTGAGTGAATTACATTACGTTGCAATTGGAGTGAATTGTATCAGCATTTAAATAAATTGCATATCCTACTGTACCATAATTGGTTTAAATATCTTAATAGGGATCGTGTCATAAATTCATATTAGAATTATAGTGATGCTTATTTAATGGGTATACATGAATTATGTTCTAATTTGAATAAATTCTATCAAATTGAATCATAATTGGTTTGAATTGTATCTTAACTGGGTATACTCATACCATAAATGTTGGGAATTGAATAGAAATTGTTGTGAAGCTTCAGCATTACATTTGAATAGAAATAAATTGTTTGCATTGCAATTTGAGTGAAGCAGGTAGGAGGGAATCATAACTTAAATATGATTATATCATATTATAATAGGAGTTAATGGTATTGTACTTGAAGCAAATCATATTGTAAATTGATAAGTGGAGTGAATCGTATTATCGTTGGAGCCAGTCATATCATAACTGGACTGAATTATGTCATATTGTAATTGGGCTGACTCATTACATCGTGATTGGAGTGAATCGTATTATGACTGCAGTAAATTAAATTTTGAGCGAGTCATATCATAAATTACAATGAAAAATATCGTTATTCGACCAGCTTATTGCATCACATCATCACTAGCATGAATCTTATTGTGGGAATCAGAATTACTTTGTATTGGGTGAACATTCTAGTAGATTGCTGGTTGGCAACATTTGGATTTATTTGATCTTATTGCATTCAACAGCACCCCAAAGCTCTTGTATGCAAAGCTGCTGTTTCGTGTCCCGGGGGTGTGGCCAAACAGTCCAACTATGTGCGCATGTTAGCTTGTTGCAGCTTGCAGCCAGCTCGGCGGCGGGCGGCCCGAAACGCATCAAAGTTCACACTCGCCTACAAGGAGAACGTGCAGCGACACGAGGGCCTGCACTTTGCTCCGTTTCTCAACATCCATTCAAGGGTGACATTTGAAAAGAATGCATCGAGTTTGACTGAGCGACACGCCCAGCCAGCCTCTCGCTCGGACTTGAAGGCAGTCGAATTAAAAGGCCGGATTATTCTTCGTCTTATTATGAGTCACCTCAAGCTGTTGCTAGGAGATAAATATGCTCAAATGTGGCATGTTGTCAACTGAAACCCTGCCAAATGCAAACGTGAAAACGAGTGCTAAACTGTTAGCAAGTGATGGCTACAACACAAAGGCTGTGTAGTGGCAGCAAACGCAACTCACTTGACAATAAGTACTACTTTAAATAGTGAAGAATTCTTCATAAAGAAGCTTGAAGCTGTTTCTACTCCCAGTTAAATAATAAATATATAAAATAAAAACACATTTTAGCCTTTAGTCTGCTAGCTTAATGCTAATGCTAACACATAATGGGAATTACCTTCAAACAACTGATGATTGAGCACAAATAGGGTAAGAGAACGAAACCTATTTCATTAATGTTTGATTACTGTATGGTTTTATAAAGTACAATATGGTGGAATGAATACCAAGAAGTACTTTAAGTTGTAGTAAATTGTAAAGATTTTCATCTGAGCGGGGGTGCATCCTGTTCTCCCCAGAATGAACTGTGGTTCACTCGAATACACAAAAACACAAATTAAAACAACCAATTCTTACTTGAACGTCTGTCTAAAGGAATGTTTTAGTAATTAATGAATTGATTTATTTTGAATGTCTACAGAAAAGGCAGCTCTGATCTCGTCTGGAACCACATTCCACAATTTGGGGCCAACGGGCTGCAAGGGTCTATCATCTTTAGTTTTTAATCTTGTGTGACGGCCATTAATTCAACGCCAGTCAGCACATAATGGGACAATCAAATGACACCAAATCCACCAAGTATGGAGGAGGCTGACCATTGAAGGTGCACTAATTTTCTCCTTAATTTGCACTTTTCCGCCCCCTTTATCTTTGTTATTTAAAATTCCTTGTACGCTGCGTGTTCCGTTTCAGACTATTTCTGGCACAATTAAAACAGACGCCACATATCTGTAACGTTACAAGCAGCAGGAGCTTGCTTGCTAAACGGTGCGAAAATGAACTAAAGTAAAATAAGAGAGAGGGCGAAATGCGATGGGAGATTAAACTAATCGTTTTGTATGCGTGTGCTACTCAGCAACAGACGTACTGCCGTGTGTTGGAAAACGGCAGTTGTTTGTTTACATTCAAAGCCAGGTTGTCGCAAACGTGAGTGACGTCACGCACGGCGCGATGGAGAGATTTCGATTTCGGTATCTCGGCGCCCTCATACGTGGTCAGCGGAGACTTCAATTTTGCTCCGCTCTCGTCTGCTCGCAGCTTCACGCAACGTGTGCGATATGAGGGAATACAACTCGGCACCTCTCGCATGCTAAATGCAAATGAAAATGGAGCTGTGGCATATTTTAATTAGGAAAGAACATTTAATGAATGTTTTCTTTTGTGTTCTATGTGGGCTACAGCCGCAGTTGTTGTTTTTAAGTGCTCATGAAATCAAGTTGAGTTGTGAGAAAGTGAGCGACCTCACTGAACCTGAAGATGCTGTTTATGTTTATGTTTGTGGCCCCTGAGGCGATGCTTAGAAAGGTTGAAGACATCTCCATTAACCATCCTTCCTTCTCCTAAAATCTGCAACCAGAGGATGATTCTGCACTTGTTTCAATCCCACATCAAATCCATCACCAATTCTGCCTTCTTTCAAACAGGAGTCGGTTTGCGTTCAGAACCGCATTCAGAATTTCCTCCCTTGCAAGGAATAAAACTAAAGACAAATCGCTTTCTTGCATTCCGACGACACAACAACACTTGGTCTGTTATGTATACTACACCATTTTTTTTTTTTTTCTATTGACTTTTTCGGCGGCCCTTAAGCCAAAACATTTGCGTGACATCCACACCAAATCAATGGATCTCTGTGAAAGGTGCACATTCCTGCGCTCGCCTCTTTAAAGTGGCATCGACTTCCTTTTTATGCTGCCTGCATGCTGGCACACTAAACAGATGCACCGACATGTCACAGCCCGGCGCTGTTGTTTTATCACAACAGATTTAATTACACCGGCAATTTGTCAAGGGGAAATCAGACAATACCTGTGGAGGTTTTTTTTGTTTGTTTTTTTGTTTTTTGTTTTTTTTATTTTTTATTTTAAATAATCATTAAAGATTCATTAAAAAAGGCATACAGAACCTGATAATTCATTTTCTTCACAACCATAATTCATATTTAAGCTATTGAGAACAAGAGTAGCTTAATTTCATTTTGGTTATTGTCAAGTTAAGTGCAAAACTGAATCAAGTAAAGATTAGATGGATATTGGTCTACATCAAGATTTAATGCCACAAACATGAAACCAGGTGAAAGTCACATTCGGGGAATGACAGAAGACTGAAAGTAAAGTTGTGCTTTGGTTCAGGTGCCATTGCATCACTCACCAATGTTTGTATTATTGAATATTATTTTTCATTTTTCATGAAATATTGATAGATTTGATGAATGTTTGAAATGCTAACCTACAATTTTAGAAACCTACAATTTCTATAACAAATATCCAGAAGTAATGATTGTCATATAAATCACCAAGATTTTTCTCTCTCAGTTTTTATGATTAAAATAAATAAATAAATAAATAAATAAATAAATAAATAGCCCACTATAGTTCTCAGTGGTTCATCCTCTAACATCAAATTTCTCCAAATCGCACTCACTGGAATGCAGGCTGCCAAATCACGGCTCAGTGCAGCACACCACAGATGTCAGACATGGAATTCAACATTTGAGCATTTTTGAAAAGTAGTTTTGTAAATGCATTTTTTGTCCCTTCCAAAATGCAAAATTGGCCAGATGCAGGCTGTGGCTAAAGTTACCGTATGTGTCCAAACACATATTCATTTTTTATCCCTGAGCTAACTCAGATCAGGTTGAATCTTTCCAGCCATCGGAATCAGCTAAAAATGTCACTAACCTGTTTTGTGATGGACATCAAAGTACGTCCGATACGCCTCCGCCATGTGAAACGAAAGCCGCCCCTGCGAGGACGCGTCAGCGTCCGACGCCGCCACCAGGACGACGGACGCGACGGCGTCCACGTTCTCCGGGACGCTGGCGAAGTACACGGGCTGCGAAAGTTCCGGAGGGTTGTCGTTGATGTCCAGCACGTCCACGTAGACGTGCGTCCAGGAGGCTCGCGGCTCAGTGCCGAGGTCGCTCGCCACCACCGACAGCCAGTAGTGCGCAACTTTTTCCCGGTCCAGCGGCCGAGTGGTCCGGATCACACCTGTGGAGACATCGTGTGGTATGAACAATATATTTGGATTGCAGGGGTGAGTCTGACTTCACCAAGATGTTTCCAGTGTTCATAAGACAGGTAAGAAGAGCTGCATTGAGTGTTTTGTCTGCACATATTCGCGTTAGCCTCTAATAAGTCACACAAACTTGACTGCTCAGTGAAGTTGTTGATGTTTTAAAGGTGGGAGGAAGAAATTTGTGTTCAGTGATGTGTCCATGCAGTCACATGTGCAAAATACAGGATATGAAGTGCTGCCTCAATGAGTGAAAATGTTTTCTTTTGTTGTCTTCACAGGTGCTTGCTCAAGTTGATGATTCCCACTTCGCCCCAAACATCTAGCATCGTCATGGGTTGTCATGGTAACAAGTGTAGCGCTTTCATTTTCTTTATGCGCACTTGTTTCCCCCCTGCACACTTTCGCATCCTTCTTCTGCCTCTGCTCACCCCTGTAGCAAGTGTAGTGTATGAAGTGCTGCCTCCATAAGTGAAAATGTTTCTACTGTCTGTGCTGGCACTTATATTTCACTCAGCACTGCTGGCTTCGTCTGGCCACCCTAGCAGGGAATGTAAGCCGTCCTCGCTGCATGTGGCGTATGCAGGGATCCGCTCGCCATAATTGACAAGTCCATGAAATGCTTCTTTCACAAGCCTTCTTTCACAAGTGAAAGTTACTTGGCTAGTCACAACACCCTAGCATCATGGTCATTAAATCGGAACTTGCCATTGGCCCAGAAGTATATAAAGGCGGAATGTCCAGTTGCCCACTTGCACAAGAAAGTTCTGCCGCCTCAAATCTAAACTGATTTCAGCAAGACAAGAAGCAGTGAGCTTCTTTTTTAATAGTTTTTAATCCTTAGGGTATTTTGACAAAAGCATGTTCATAGACATGTTGTTATGACAAAGTTACACCCAAACTTAAAAGACATCTGGAGTCTTTTTAAAAAAAAAAGAAAGAAAGCAAGCAAAATCAATTTTCTACACTGTTGAGCCATCGATATCCCAGCACCACCAAACTATCTGTTTTTTTTTTCCCGCCTGTTTGACAGAGAACTCAATTTGCCCTGATTTTATCTGAGCCGGAAGTGCAGCGGTAGGCTAATGGAATGCGCAGTGATTTGTTGAGGGGTCGCAGGGGGTGCGCTGAGCAAAAAAAAAGAAAAAAAGAAAAAAATACACACTGATGGGAAAATAGACAAAGTACCTTGTCCAACGCCCCAAGGCAATATCATGTTGCGTGTCATCCTGCCCTGTCGGCAGCCGAAAAGCGCACAATGTACCTTGAGGATGGAAAAGCAGCCTGCTATTTATTACACTTCGTTAATGAGATACTCGAGTTTCACGGACAACAAAAGCAGAAATCCACCATTTGACGAACTTTCAGCAGTCTTATCCAATCACTAAAACAGCGGTGAGAAAAATATCTCCAGAGTGAAGGGACCAAGCAGACCAGGAGAAACTTGATTACTTGAATGGTTTTCTAGCTGGACTTCATCAAAAGAGCATCAAACAGCTGCAGCTCTTTCCGAATGCTGCAGCTCAGGTTCTGAACAGAACATAGATCAGAACATATAACTCAGCCCTAAAGGCTTTCAACTGTTGTCCGCAGAATATATTTCAAAATTATGCCGCTGGTATGGTCTGTAAAGCACTGAATGCACAAGTGGAGACCAGAGTTCAAAGAAACATGGTGACTCAGCATCTAGCTGTTATGGTGCACACAAATGAAATTAATTGACAACAGAACTTAAATCTGCCCAATGTGCAAATGATGATGCTGCTCAAACCTTTTGAAGTGCTACTTGGGGATAAATAGTGCTTTGATTGCAAAATCACATACTGGCGCGCTGGTGCAAGGGAAAAACACTGATGGCTGGGCTGCTACATACATATTTTGAGAATATGATAGGAAGTCTTAGTAAAATCCCACAAAAGCATGGAAAGAACATGCACAAATCAGACAGGAAGGCATGAACCCTGAATCCTATCGACAGTGCGGCAAAAGATGCTCACCACTGTCATAGTATGCTGTGAACACTGATATTATTGGTTTGAAAGTTTATTGGTAAAGCTTACCTGTTTCCTCATCAATGGCGAACACTCCGAGACCAGAGCCGTCATGAATGCGGTACCGGATGACGCCGTCTCGGCCCACGTCCTTGTCTGTGGCCGTCACCGTGAGCACCGCTGTCCCCGCCACGGCATCCTCCATCACCGTGGCCCCATACACAAACTCAGAGAAAAACGGCCGGTGGAGGTTCTCGTTGACATCCAACACCTGGATCTCCACGAAACAGGACGACGAAAGGGATCGCGGGAGGCCGTGGTCGACGGCGCGGACCGTAAGGTTGTATGACGGCCGGCGCTCAAAGTCCAACTCACTCTCCAGAGTCAAGGCACCGGTGGAGGAGTCCAGGCGAAACATCCCCCTCTCTGTGTTCTTAAGGTTGTAGGTGATGAGGCCACCGCCGCCCAGATCAGAATCCATGCTCTCCACCCAGATCAGTAAGGTTCCCACCGGTAAATCTTCCGGAACTTTGACTTTGTAGACCTTTGTTAAAAACGTGGGTGGGTTGTCGTTGACATCCTGAAGCACTACTACAAGGTGGTGGGTGGAAAACATAGGCGCAGTGAGTCTGGACTGATCTCTGGCTTCGATCCACAAATCGTGCCTAGGTGAGGTTTCTCGATCCAAAGGAGCCATGACCACCACCTCACCTGTCACTTCTTGAATCTGAAATATGTCTGTAGACGTTAGCAGGCTGTACTTGACGTTTCCGCTCGCATCCGTGTCAGAATCAGTTGCGCGGGCTGTGAAAATAACCGAGTCTACTTTGGTGTTTTCAGGGATGCGAATCACATGTCTGGGCTGATCGAAAAGAGGTGGGTTGTCGTTTACGTCCAGGACATTCACCGCAAGAAACTTCCAAGCTGACCTTTGTGGGGTTCCCAGATCATAGGCTGTGACGTTCAGAATGTAGAACTCTTTACTCTCTCGGTCAAGCCGACAAACGAGACCAAGGTCTCCAGAGAAGGTGTCGACAGCAAAGCAGCCGTCCTCATTCCCACCGGAGATTGTATACACGAGCATGCCATTGAAGCCCGTGTCATGGTCTGATGCATACAAGCGGAGCACCGTGGAGTTCAGCGGATAGTCTTCCGAGAGATCCAGAGAGCTGGGAATGCCCACGTTAAATATGGGGGAGTGTCTGTTTGAGATGTGAATACCGGAGGATGTATCTTCCACATCTTCAGTCCAGATGGGTTTGATTGACTCTATCAGTTTGTCGGTGAGCTGTTTCAAAATGAATGTTTCATGACAGCTAATCGTCAGCTCGTCACCCAAGCTGGTGACCGTCACCCGGACCACTGAAGCCTCTGAGCGATGCTCCCCGTCGGAGGCCACAACTGCCAAATCGAATGAATGTACACCGGGCGGGATTGCACGCTTCAGGGTGACCTCGCCTGACACAGAGTCGATGGCAAATATCTGGAGCTCATTTCCTGACTCAATGACATAGCGCAGCTGCTGCAGCTCATCCAAGTCAATAGCTGACAGCTCCACGATCGCATGACCAACGGCGAGATCTGGGGGTACTGTGACGTTGCAGCCCACCCTCTCAAAAAGAGGCATGTTGTCATTAACATTGTTGAGGGTGATTGTCACAGCGCACTCGCTGACCCGACTGAACGGCTCGCCACTGTCTGAGGCCCAAACCCTCAAGTGGTACCAACGCTTCATGAGCTCATAGTCCATGTGCTCAGTTGTGAAGATGACGCCCGTAAAGGGGTCTATTGCGAACGGCAGGAGGTCTGCATTGGCAATGGCGTAAGTCACAAAGCTGTTTCTCCCATCATCCTTGTCTGCCGCTTTTATTTTCAAAAGGCTGCTGCCGATAGGGCTGTTTTCATCCACCGAGGCCTGATAGGAGGACAATGTGAACTCTGGACTGTTGTCATTCCCGTCTGCGATCTTGACCACGACGTGGGCCTTGGCCTCGCCTCCGTTGGCCAGTATGTCAAACTCATATTGCTTCTGACCCTCATAGTCAAACGTCTCCCTGGTAATGATGATCCCGCTTTTGGGATTTATCTTGAATTTAGAGCTGTCTGGGTTCGTTTTCACACTGTATGTCACATTGCTGGAATCAACTGAAACCTTGGCAACAAAAGTTTTCGGGGGCGACATCTCACTGAGGACAACAATATAGTTGTCTTCCAAGAATGACATGGGTCGGTAATGAAAGGCAGGAATGTGGATCTTAGCAATGGGAGACGTCAAACTGGGGGAGCTGATGTCTTGAGCTTGTAAGGACAGATTGAGCCCAAAGGGATTTTGTGACCAGATGATCTTCTTGGTCGAGACTACTTGGAAGTCACCTGCCTTCAATAACATAGGGATGACCTCAAAGTTCTTGTGAAGATCACCGGCAACAATGTGAAGCGATTTGACAGGTTTGAGGCCTGCCTCGACGTGGACACTGATCATTACCGTGCCATCTGCTGAGACTGATGGTTCTGTGGGAGGTTGGATCACTGGAGAAGACGCAGCGGCTTTTTTTACTTTCACGGTCACCTTTGCGACATTGCCAAATTTCTGAACGCCTGAGATCTTTTTGGTTCTGTCCTCGGCTAACACGGTGAGCTCATATCGCTCGTTGCGCGTGTGGTTGAGTTTCTTCAATAGGCTGATAGCGCCACTGAAAGGGTCCACAACAAACGGATGTGATTTAACAGTGAATGAGTAGTAGAAGTCGGCGTTGCTGCCCATGTCCGCGTCCGCCGCGCTAACCCTGACCAGACTGGATTGAAGTGGTGTGTCTTCAGGGATGGTCACGCTATATGAGGATGGGTCGAAAAGAGGCTTCAGGTCGTTTGTGTCCAGAATCTGGACAAAGACTTTGGTCTTGGCTTGGAGTTCCTGAGTGCTTTCAGTGGCCTCCACAGTCAGTGTATAGGCATCTCTCACTTCCCTGTTTAGGAGCGCCGCGTATTGAGTTTTGATCCTTAGGAAGCAAAAATCTCCAACTTTTACGTCCTCCGCTTGGAAATAGCCGCCGTCGTCCCCGGAGACAATCACATATTTGATTTCCCAGAATGCGTCCGCCATGTCCGAGCCCATTTTCACCGGCGTCTCCACGTAGGACCCCACACCGGAGTTCTCGTCGATGGCGGTGTTGTAGAGGTGGTGCGTGAATCTTAGTGGGGATCCGGCTTTGAGTTCTGCCGCTGTTCCCACACATCGTACTGAATTTAGCAGAACTGCTGCTAATGTTAGCAAGTTAGCAAGCAGTGATGAAGCCATATTTTGGAGCAGCATTTTGATCCTCTGTTGTCTGAAAAGAAAGCAAAAACACACAAATCTGTAAAGGTTTGTTTTATAAAAGATGAACACCATTTAGCTTCATTCTCAAATGTTTGTGAAAGTTGCCCTTCTTTCCCTCCCAAACGTGACAATAAGAGCTTTATAAATAAAGTTGAGTTGAGTTGAGTTTATTATATTATTATACTGCAGTATTGGACCAGGGTTAAATAAAAAGAACCATTTGAACAAAAACTACAACCTAAAGTTTGACAGAAATACACTTCATACGTTTTTAAAGGAAGGGAGTGTCTTTGAACCAGAAGCCTGAGCTGCTATATCAAGAATACCTGGAAAACACATATTCGAGAGGATTTTAGTCATAGAGATAAAAGTATCATTTTAATTAATAATTAAATAGAGCAAACAAAAGTGTTGTAGTTGTTAACAATAGATGATCAAACTCTGGTATTTAGAATGTTGCTGATACATTTGTCATGTTTTAAATCGAATTTAGAAGTATAGGTAGAACTACAGTATACATGTGGGAGTGACCTTAATTATTTGCTTTCCACAATTGTGATTTGATAGTCTTTTAAAATAATTAAAGGCTAAAAATGATTCATTTTAATGTGATGCTGCTATTATTTATTTGGCTATAAGCATGCCTGAAGGCAACTCCAGCAATTGTATTTTGGTTAACGTGGTTGGTGTCATGCATCACTATCAGCCTTTTCAAATGGTGTTTACTGATAAAATAACTTGTTATTGGTAATGTATTGTTTTGTTTTTGTATGTCTATTTTTTTTTTTACTCCATTAAAGTATTTTATATGCAGCGATGGTTGTTGTTAAGGTGCTTTATAAATAAAGTCGAGTTGAAGAGAGAAAAGTGAGACTCTATAAACTGAACTACGTAGCATATATGAAATTAATTATAGTTGGTTTGAGATGGAAAAATGAACTCTAAAATGGCTGCTTTGAAGCAAGATGACATACTTCCTCTTGTCTTTTCAAGTATGGCTTCTTGAGACTTTGTTTGGAGTCAAGTGTGAGAGAAATGTCTCCCAAATGTCACGTTGCAGTGCTAACAGTGAAACGAACCTCCATGGCTGACTTTTTTTTTTTTTTTTTTTAATTCATGTGAATGACCAAAAATCACCTAAAATGGCTTCTTCGAACCAAAAATGGCTTCTTCGAACCAAAAATGGCAGACCTCCTGTCTTTTGGACATATCTTCTAGAGACCTTTTTATGCAACCTTCTTTGGGGGCTGAAATTTGTGTCAATTTCTTTTTAAACGAATTTTCACATTCTCACACAACTGCAGAGTGAAGTGAGTTTTTAATAGGGGTGGATGAGGACTGATAGCAGGTATCGGTATCGGGCCGATACAAGCCTTATCTCAACGTATGGGTTCCGACCCAAAATATCTGACATCAAATCAGTCACCAGTAGTTGGCGCTACACTGTGGCGGTTTGACACATCACAACGAAAGAAAGCTATTCAGAATTTTGAATTGTCTGTCATTGTGTTAATCAAAATTTGATGGCATCAATACTACTAGTATGGTTACTCGGTATCAGTATCGGTGAGTACTTGAGAGCGAAGACTTGTACTGGTATCAGTTTGAAAAAAAAAAAAAGTGGTATCGAACACCCCTAGTTTTTAGTATGTAAATACCTTCAAAATGGAGATGCATTTGTAAGGACAAAGAAAAAAAAAATCAAGAAGGTTTTCCATCCGTGAACCTTGGGGGAAGTTAAACAATAAATCACCTCCGGTTATAAATGTTGAATCATCACTGCATCGTGAATCAACTTGTGTGCGTTTGTGCATGAAAAACACACTTCAGTCGCTCTCTCTCTGCCCTCCAGTCTACAAAGGCAACAAAATCAAACATAATACCACAACACTTGTTCCGACTTGTTGTGAGCAAGCGCAATACCAGAAGACAAAAGTTGCCTTGGGGCATTTTGAAGCAGGTGTGACACCCCCAGAAACACCCCTGCAAATCTAACTGTAATTATTCCTCTGACAGCCACGACGAAAGTCACAACTGGGATGGCTCTTACAAGATTGTCACTGAGCTTTGCGGGGGGATTTCAGTGGGAATCGAACGCGCCGCTGCATTTGATGCTGTCAGGCGACCGCTGCTTCCATTAGCTCGCAAAGGCGCCGATGATTGTTTGGCAGAATGGACTCTAAATCAAACAAATAGTGGAGAAATTGAAGGTGCAAGGAGATGAATCTGCATTCAAAATTCAATTCAAATGTTATTTGAAGTGTGTGATTTCTGCCAGCGTAGATTTTGCATTGAATGGAGTTTTTTTGGTGGCAAAATACAGTTTTAATAGAAATTGCTACATTTAAATGGAGAAGAACAGCAAAATTTGGACGTTTTAAAGACAACATAAGGCTAAATGTAATTCTTAATATTTGTCAACATGGAGTGCTTTTCATATAGCAATGCCTGTGGTTGACTGCTGAAGTTCAGTGCCTTGCTCTAGGACACTTCAACATGGTCACCAGGGGTGAGGATCGAACCAACACCCTCATGGATCGGAGATGACAACTCTACCACTGAGCCATGCTGAATGAAGCCTTTTTTTTGATGAGAATTTATTTTCGGCACTATTCACAGTGGGCGTTTACGGTTTGTACATTTTTCACTTTTTCCTTTTAAAGCTCTCATGCCATTTTTTTTTCAGGTCATAATGAGTATTTGACATGGGTTAACTTTGACATCGAAAGGTTTTGTCGTTTGCATGCAATAGCCCGTAACGGATTTGATGTCTGCATGGTTGTGACGTCGATGCCATGCCTGACCGCTAATCGGCGCCGAAACACGCCAGGCACAGGAATGACGTCATCCGTAATCAGCGTCGGGAAAAAAGTAAATGATGTCTTTCTGCCTCTTCCTAAAGACAAATGCAGCGAGTCCTGTGGCGGAGATGGAAATCAACGGCGCTATCGTGTCTTATATCTGAGCATCCCGACGGGATTGTGCAAAATCCTCGCCTGGCTACGGCGCAGGCGCTCGGCCCGTGTTGGAGGCTCCAGCGGAGGGTGACGGCAATGATGATGATGATGACGGTGATGATGATGGTGCGGGTGTTTTATCTGCGGCGCGGAGGCGTCACACCGCTGAAGCGGGATCAGATTAATACGCTCCAGGGTCACTGTTTGGGTTTCAGGGCCGTGAGATTTTAGGCATCATCATTATCATCTCAACGTAGCGTCCCACTTAGTTTAGGTAACGCGCAGACACCAATCGGTTGATGCATGCACCATTTACCAGGGCTGGCAAACTCATTTACTTTCATTTCTGATCATTTTAACACTAACCGACCAAATAAAACTTATATGATACATTTTCCTTAGTCTAATAAAGCCGATTTATTTGAAATGCATTCAGTTGAAGGGAACACATTTCAAAGCGGAAAAGTTCTTGCCAGGAGCGTGAAAACTCCAAACAGGGTCGCATTTTCTCCATTGCAGCACATTGGTCAATGTGTGGCGTTCAATTGCTTGGTGTATGGCAAAATGTTGGGAACTGTCATTTGTCGCCGACGGCCTATTTGAGGATTCTCGACATGTGGTGGGCTTAAGAGAAGAAACAACAAAACAAACGTTCTAAACTGTATTTGTAATCACTCACTATATAACTTGTAAAACAGTTAGAGATTGTGTATGTTCCCGGACTTGTGATTGGAATTCATTTGAACAAGTCCTGACACAGGAAGAAGAAGTTTCATTATCAAGAACCTGCCGGGCTGGATTCAGTTTCATTTGCGCTTCTCAGTGGAGAAGAAGCAGCAGGAGAATTCATGTGACCTCAGCAAAGGCAATTTAAAAAAACCAAATGAAAAAAAACAAAAAAAAAATCCATTGGTACATTTTTAGGGATTGCAGCGGTGTGACAGAAGTGCTGCGGGTCGTCTTCCTGGGAAGAATGAGGGCTACGGAGAAATGTGACCCAGCTGGACAAGTGGCTGCAGGTTGGTCCTTGAGTGCGTTTGTTTGTGTGCGTTTCTTCCCCCGCAAGCACCGAAAGCACAAATGCTCCCAATCAATCATCATTCCAGTCGGATTTATGTTAGGAGAGGAATTGAACAACTCCCCACTTTCACACAACCACAACAACAACGCTGCAAGCGATACATTCTTAATGCTTGAGCACGGAGGTGCGATTGCTTCGTTTCTTTGTCGTTATTGTTCTTAAGCCAAATCAAACGACGTTTTGAGGACTTTCCCATACGCGACAAATGCTGGTGAAAATATCTGGTCGGCATTGTGGATGTGAAACCTCTGACCGAGTCTTTACTGCCTCTGGATTATTTTTGTTTTAAATGCCAGTTTAATAGCAACACATTTGGTGGGCATGTCCCTCCTAATTAAACACCCACACACAAACCCAGCAAAAAATAAAAATAAATCTCTACACTTGCAGTGAAACACACAATGTCTGAAATTTTTGTTTCAAGTGCACAATTTGGGTTTATTTTGGCCAATTTTAGGGGTACATTTTTTTTTTTTTTCGTGCACAAGAATAAAATTGAATTGCTCGTCCACTGCAGAAGGTGGCAGTGAAGCTCCCATTTTTTCCAGACAAATTGATGCACTTGAAAGCTTTACTGTGACAGGTTACAAAATGTTAGTAGAGTTCGTCTTTGTTATAAGTTATTTCTATGTTTTCCTTTTTTTATGTTAATTAGGCAGGGGTGTACTCATAACAATATTAGACAGATAATTGGGAAGCACTGATAGGGAATGAGAGGAACCTCTCAAATTGGTGGCAAAACAAGCTGTGTTTACACCCACAATGGCGCAAATCAACCTTTTAAAAATGTGACCAGCTTGCACTGGTCTGCCAAAAATAATACTCAAATTTCATCTCGCCTGTTTTTGAGCAGATTTACTCCAGCCCTCATGCCAGACTTGCACTCATGAAAATACAGCCCGGAAAGTTTCCTATTTTTTGGTTTGAAGAAGCCATTTTAAGGTCTTTTTTGGACATGTTGACGAGTCCTTAAAAACAAGCCTGTCCACCAGTTTTATGTGGAAGCGTGAAATTTAATTGCCATATCGATCATGAGTCGAGTCACAAACAAGTTTCAAGAAAACATGTTGAAAAACGTTTGCCATTTCGACCATTTTGAGGATTCCTGCAAAGGGATGTTTCCTTTTGGAACATAAATTTTCTTACACATATTTATCATGAGTAGACCCACAAAGAAACGCATGCCTGAAAGGAACAAGCGGTCTTAAATTTTGGTTTTGAGCTGCTTTTTTTTTTTTTTTTTTGGGACATTTTGCAGGTGTGTGAAAAAGTTCAAGGATGAATTCGTCCTGCAGATTTTGCTGGATTGCTAACGATGTATGAGCTGTGCATACTAGAATGATAAACGAAATGAAAAATTGAGCTTTCGTCATTACGTGTGGGCGGAGCAAGGTTGCAAAGTTTGACGGCTCGCCATAAAACGCAAACCTTAGACAGGCGTAGGGGTGCGAGGGTCCGCTCGATGATGATTGATACTTTTGTTTGCTGTAAACCTCACTAAGCGGTCCAATGTGGAATAAATGGACAAGCCTGAGTAAATAAATGCCCTCCGTAGTGAGTAAGTGTGTGCGTGTGCTGATGTGTGGGATCCATTTCGTGGCTGACAGCGTTCATTAGCCTCAAATGGAGTTCATGATTGTTTGTGTGTTTTCAATTGGTTGCCTAATCCATCCTCACGGCTACACCTTGAACCTCCATTACAGCCTGGAGGAGGGCGGGGTGGGATGCACCGCAGCCCACTCGCAGCCCACTCGCAGCCCACGCAAATGTTTACAGTATCGAAGCAAAGCGATTCGCTTCCGTGCTTCTTGTATAAAGTTCACTGTAAACTTTTGATATGCTTAATGTGGAGCGAAAGGCATAAAAACACTTACTGGACCTGAGAGAAAAGAACAGACAATTTCTGCAATGGAGCTGAACAAGAAGACTTTTCACATTGCCTGCCAACGCTGTAGCTCAAGTACAGTATAAACACAATACGAGTACACAAATCAAAAGGAAGTAGGCCACCATCAGAGCGAGTGTGCAAAAGAAAAAGTAAAGTGCTGGTGCCTGTATGTAAAGTTGTATTATGAGGTAAATAAACTGGCGTATTTGTCCCTTCCAGGAAGATCATCTTGAACACACAGTGTGGCATGCTTGTTTTGCATTGTGAGGCAAGTCAGGCAGGCCATCCGCAACAATGAGCCTTGCTAGTACTGCACACGAGCTGTTGTTTAATAACTGTGGCAAATAATAAGCAAATTCGCAGCTGTAAGCCTCCAAACTACCCAAGTGGGAAAGAGGGTGGCGGGAATGCCAATTAGTAGGCTATGAGATACGCTTACTTGTTAGGAAAATTTGCTATGGAAAGAAAAAGGTTTACACAAGTATTTAAGAATATCGCATGTTGACTATAAAAAAAAACTACTAGTTGTAAATAAGAAGCACATACTGCAAGGATAGAAAGTCTTGGCATTGTTTTAGTGTCGTTTTAACTGTCTTTGTTTTCATATGTCTGATTTGTGTTTTATGTGCAGCTATTTTTGTTTTTAAAAGTGTCTATAAATAAAGTAAAACTGAGAATCACCAACGAGACGTCAAAAAGAAAAAAAGCTTCACTGGGCTGCATGGCTCACCTCACCCACTGTGGCTCGTCCAAAGTCAGGCATAGCTTGCTGCTACATACGCTGCATCAGCTAGCTAGCGAGCTAGCTAGCGAGCTTCGACTGGCTACTGTTGCGCAGTCGCGCCGAAGTCAGTGAGCATCACCTCAGTGGCCACGAATGAGCTACATTTCTGACAATGTATCTTTCTGACAAAGGGGGAAGCCGTGCTAATTGCTAAGCTAACATAACAAGACACAGCTAGCACATTTAACACTGGAATTAAGTGCTTGGATTGAGTCCACAAAAAAAAAAAAAAAAAAAACGTGAAAGTGTTTTAAAAGTCTAAAAAAAAAACTCAAAAGAGCTGTCACCATCCATTAATGCTCTCACCAAGATTTCACAAAAAATTGCACAAAATTGAAATAAAAAATATTATCTGAACCTCAACCGCTTTGCATCAGGTATCATTCAAAAATAGACTTTTCTGCATTTTCTGTTGACCAGCAACTACCACAACCACCTTCATAAACATGTACCAAAAAGCAATATGGATGCTTCTTGCTGTTAATATATATATATATAAAAAAAAAAGGCCAAATCAGTCCATAACGGCTTGTAAAAAGACTAGTTGAAATCTGGTAAAGAAGTGACTCAAAAAAATAATAATAACAGGCAGAAATGTTGCTCAGATGTAGCCAAAAAAAAAAAAAAATGCTTAAAATCAAATAATGCTAATGTGTGTCTTCTAGATTGATAGATAGAAGCAAACAATTTTTCGTTCATGACAAAAATGTTAACTGCAAGTGGCCACGTCCCAAATTGGACCACCTGTCTGTATTAGAAATAAATAGAAAAGAGCGTGACAGCTTTTTAGGCTTCTCATCAGTGCTCCAATGTCCCTGACCTTTCAACTTTTCCCTTAACAACTTCCCAGGAGAATCCATTACGGAAACATTGCACACGTCAAGCCAAGACATTTCAAACATTCCACAGGCAGTTTTTTTTTTTTTTTTTGCCTTTAGCTATGTCGTTAGTGCTTATAATCTGAGCGGTGATCTAAAATGTGATTTATGGGCGACGAGTTACAGGGTACCATCACCGATGTGATATATGCTCAATAACTGTGTTGTAAAGCATTCCTAAATAGTAATAAACTATTCAAACATTAGGTCACTTTGAGGTCTGGCGGCCAACAAAGTAGTTCATATCCCGTTTATAAAGGGATTATACATTGTGTTATAACACTTTGTAAATCAAAACATACAATTTTCCACAAGAACTACGTTGAATCTTCTTTCACCACACTTATATATTGTCCTAAATAAAGCATAAAAATGCCACTGTTGAAAATGAGTTAAAGTGGATCTCTGCGTGTGCACACACAATCATGCACGCACACACGCAACACCAGTCATCCAATAGAGTCGGGTTAAGTCGGGCGATTGACAGGATGATCTTGTGAACGAGGAACGTCACTTGAGGCATTTGTGTGCCTGCCGGCCTGCCTGTCATTTTGTGTTTGTGTGCGCGTGTGTGTGGTTTATTGCCTCTGGGGACATCCAGACGCTACGCAGAAACAAGTTCATCTCAAAACGCTAAAATGAAATGTAAGCCATCAACTAACGCTTACTATAATGTACAACAACTAAAAGCTCGACTTTAGAAAGTATATTCTTGATTTGGATCCATCCATCCATCCAATGAAACTTTGAACCCAGAAGTAAATGTGAACGAAATGTAATTTCATCTCTGTGCATTAAAATTTGTATGTCATTGACATTTTCTTTGCAAGTTGATGGAACAGAACACGTCATTTGATGACACGTGTTATTTTGAGGCGAAAAGAGGAAAGAGCGCGTCCGCGTCTCCTTTTAGCTCGTCACCTCCTCCCCAGACAGCCTCGTTATCAGACGCCATTAACGAGGCCGTCTACTGGCAGGAGTGTCCAATTAAGTCATTTGAACATGATGTCCGTCTGGGCCATGCGATCACACTTTGCTTGTATGAGCGTTGCTGACGACTTTTGTTGAGCCTGCGCAAACCCGACAACAAAAACTGTGATTATTTATTCTTGTATTACATCACGCAAAAACAGCCATTTTTGTCCTCTGCCAGGAAACGTTGACTAAAGGTTGAAAAAAAAAAAGCCAAATGAATTATGGCCGGGACTAGAAATAAAATCCATTATTCACACTTTTCTGTGTTAGTTTGTAGATGATGATGATGATGATGATGATGATATGTCGTCTGTCGTCCCAAGATTTTCATGAGACATCTTCGAATGGCTCTTAAAAACTCAATCATTGATTAATAAAGTGTTCTTTGATTTAAAGCAGTTTTGTGTTAGTATTAATTCACATGCTTAAAACTGCATGAAAATGCTTATGTCATGGTTTGGGTTGGGTTTTGGTAATGTTTTTGTTTTACTTTTGTCATGGTTCAGGTTATGTTTGGCTAACTGAAAACAAACTTTTGTTTTTGTTTTTTTTTCTTTTAATTGAAAACTACTTAGTACTCTGGTTCAAACTCTTTCAGAGAATGTGTCTAACTGACAATTGACACGAACTGAACCAGATGCTCTTGTCAGTAGAAGTTCCAACGCTGCTGTCAGTGTCAGCCGAGGTTTTAAGATGAACACTTCAGGTGTTGTGCTCTTTCCCGATGATGCACCGAGCGAGCCAGTGTAGCCATGAGAGCGATGAAGAGTTGGATCGTGATGCCGTTACTCATTGATAAGTTTTAACCGTGACATTAATCAGTGTTCCGCACTTGACGATGCTCCTGATCTCGAGCCAAAACAGCGATCATGCAATGAGTGAGGGCGGCTCAATAATGATGAAAGGTCTCGCTCGGGTCAAGGACAGACTATGTCCAATGAATCAAGAGAGCCGCAGATATAATAATAATTAGTAGGAGAAGGAGCAAAGAGAAGCACTCTGGCTTGTGTATAGTGAAAATAAGGACGGTGTTTATCTGCTTTTGTTGTCACCTGTTTGGAAATCAAGACAACGTGCGTATGAGGTTCGTAATTGGAGAAATCTTAACACTCGGGCAACACGACAAGTCTGCTGAACTGACTACTAACCAGGAAATGTGGTGTGAACTAACAGAAAACTACATTATTTTTTAGTAACAGCTGATGCTGCTGCCAATATGAAAGAATTTGGTGAAAAAAACTTATTAAAATTATTTTTCTGTTGTCTATGTGGCTGAAATCTGGAAATGAAAAAACTAATCCATCAAAATGCGCACTTGAAACTAATATCAGAGCCTTCCAGCGTTTTTACTGGTCTATAGACTCTGCTATTAAATTCCAGATTGCCAATTAAGTGAAACTGGATTGGACAAGGACCCCTGGAAATAGTCAAAGTAAGCCCAAGATGGCCGCTTTAAAACAAACTGCCAGACTTCCTGTGTGTTTACTTCAGGCACATTTTCGTGTGACATCTTTGTGAGCGTACTCGTCTGCCAAATTTGGACCTTCTGTGTGAAAATGGCTTCGGGGGTTGATTTTTTTTAATTTACCCTAATAGCCAAAGTGAAACAAAACTGGCTCCTTCAAAGCAAAATGACCGACTCCCTGTTTGCTTTCAGGCATGAGTTTTGTTGGATTCTTTATTTTTATGGGTCAATATATGATAGACACATTTATCAAAAACTTTGACCTGAACTAGCCAAACACCAAAATGGCATGCTTGCTGTGTGTTTTCAAGCATGGCTTCTTGAGACTTTTTTTTTGTGTGTGTGTGTGTGGCTCTACTATAGATGCTAAATGGTCTTTCACTTGTATCGCACCTTTTCCCACATTAAGGCCCTCGATCTCGATGTCAGGGTTGTGGGGGGTTTGCAGACCCAAGTGAAGGGAGGCGGAAGGTGGAGGTAATGTCCAAAGAAAAACGCTTTTATTTCTTATACAAAAATAAGGTGGACAGGAAACAACGAAAACAAAGTCTTAAACCCAAGCAAACTCAAATAGCATAGCAAGACAGGGGAAACGGAAAAACGTGGACAATCGACAGTGGACCAACAAAGACTGAAACAAAAACAGGAGAATAAATCCCCAACTAATTACACAAGTGACACCTGGACAGGACACATGAGGCCGAAGGAAGTGATTGGCTGAACACAAAGGTGTGTCGATGACGAGCGCAGGTGTACATGATCACACTAAACGAGAGACACTGACAAGAGACAAGGAAAAGACAAGTGAAGTGCTCAAGGACAAAACATAAGAAAAAAAACCAACGCAAACGGTGACACTCAAAGCGCTTCACACTGACATCACAATCACCCTGTAGCAACTTGCGATTCGGTATGTTGCTCAACGGCGGCGGATTCAACCCACAACCTCTGGATTGGGAGACGACCGCTCTACCACTGAGCCATGCCACCCTCAGACAGACAGACAGACATGCCACCAATGTTCACGTTGTTAAGTGACATTGGCTTCAAGGGCTTAAAAAAAACAAACGACTTTTCTTAAACGACACTAGATGAATAACTTCAATTTAATACAATGAGTACGACGTTAAGCGGAAATTGCAACTTTTTTTTTTTTTTGGGGGGGGGGTGAAAGTCTAAAATATATAGCAACTGTAAGCACCATTAGATCTACAGCACATTGGAACACTTTCGGGAAGTGACAAGTGGCAAAAGCGCATAGCGATAATTGCATGTGAGGACTTTTGAATATGTTTATGTGCGTGATGAGTGAAGTGTTCTTCCAGCCTCACCACCCCCCCACAAAAGTGACGGACTTGGAAAGGAACTTTGACGAAGAGCTCCAAGAAGTGAACGAAAGCTACCTGATGTCAATGTCAGCTTCCTTCCTTCCTTCCTTCCTTCTTCTCATGCGTCAGGAACTTCCAAAATCCAGTGCGACTGCCGTAGTCTCATGTTCGCTTTGTTCCTGTTTAATTCCATTGAAAACAAAAATACAAATAATAAATAAATAATAAGATGATGAGTGAATGAAGTGCGACTGGAGTATTTGTCTCTGCTGGAAACAACTTGTGACTTGCCTCGCATGCAAGAAAGACGACACTCCCTCACGAGTTCTCTCATCTCCACCTTTTTCTCACCCGGGTCCTCCTCTCTGACACACACAAACACACGCACGCACACACCTTTTGCCCAGATTGTCAACCATGCCCCCCCCCCAATCATGCCTGCAGGCCTCCAGGCCTGAGCCAGGACTCAACTGTGTCAACTGCTGCTTTTGAATATTTGTTATTCGTGTTGATGTTGAAATTACATCAATTCATCAAATTCCAGGAGGAGCTTTTTCCTTGTTTTTTTTCTTCTCTCTAATTACAGCACTTGGAATTCCAGGTGAACTTTTACTAAAACATCTTGAACCAGATGGTGAACAAGATACCTTGTTGCCAAGCAACATTTCAACGTCTCAGAAAGAATCAATCAAAAATAAATAACAAAAAGAAAAGCACAAAATAAATGAATCTCACAAGCAAAGCAAACAAAAAAAAGCTGTTTGTTGAACTGCATTGTTGACTCGCCAATGACTTCATGTAAAGTTTCACTTGTGACGTTAAAAGTCTCAAGCGTTAATGATTGATTTTTTTTATTTTTTTACTGATAATCCTTAACTCATTCACTGCCAGTCCAGTAAAATTTCATCTTTGACGTCTATAGCCGTCAATGGCAGTGAATTAAAAAACGTGAGAACATGAATATGCCACCAGTGTGGCAATCTTCTGGATGTTTAGAGCTGCAACAAACTTTCATTTTCTATGGTGAGTCATCAAATGTCGTTGCTGAAATAGTCACTACAAAACCAAATATTTTCGGACCAGCTGCATTATCATTTTTTCTATATACAGACAAGTGTACCAAATGTCATGTTGCTAAGTGAAACTTGCTTAAGGTGCTGAATATTTTTTTTAATTTGCCAGAAATGCCAAGTCAGTCTAACATGGTCACTTCAAAACAAAATGGCAGACTTCCTGGGTCTTTCAGACATTTTTTTGTGAGGCTCCACTAATGATTGACATGTTTCCAAATTTTTATGTTTGTATTTTTTATGTTAATAGTTAGTCTTTAAAGGACCACTGAAAATGAACAAAGCAACCCCAAAATGGCCGCTGTAAACCAAAATGGCAGACGACTTGTGCATTTCCAAGAATGGCTTCTTGAGACTTTTCTTTGTGGGTCTACTTATGAACCTACAAAACTTCATGTTGATAAATGAAACTGGCTTTCGTGGCTACATTTTCAAATTTGGCTGAAAGTGAGCCTAACAAGAGGCCCCTTCAAAGCAAATTAGTCGCTCACAGTGAGCTTTTCAAACGTGGCTTCTTTAGATTATTATTTTTTTTTAGAGGTGACAGACATGTCTACTAAATGAAACTGGCTTGAGAGGATGATTTATTTATTTCTCTTTTAAATTGCTTGAATGTCCAACTTGACACAAAAAGTGACGCTTTGAACCAATATGTTGTTTTTGATCCTGGTTTGTTCAGACTTTTTTGTGGGTCTGCTCATAAAAGACATGCATACCAAATTGAGATTGAAACTGATTCAGGGGCTGAATTTTCAAAACAAAGGTTTTAAAATGTATATTGGCATTGTGATGGAGGGAGGGACTGGTGGCGGAGGTATTCCGACAGATACTGACTGACCTGCGTTACCTGAAATGACATCTTTGGCCCTTAAGCTTTGAGGACGCCGACTGTAAACAGTCTGAAAGGAGGGAGGCTGTGGAAAATCAAGATGAGTCATGTCTCAAAGCAGTCAAGTGAATAAACGTTGGCAGTGAGATTTTTAGTTCTTCTTCAAATCTTGGCATATCATTCTGAGACCCATATCAACATAAACGGAACAGAAATACAGAGGCCCAGTTTGACCTTTGTGCAAACTGTCAACATTTTACTACTACTGCGACTCTGCGTGTGTGTGTATGTGGTCATGAGTTGTGGCCAACAGCAGCTCCTTCTGTTGTAGTTGTTGTTGTTTTTGTTTTTTGTTTTTTTTAATTGATTGATTGTTCAAAGTGCATTACCGACCATGGCTCTCCTTGCCCATTTACAAGATGCTAGATTGTTTTTTCACTTCACTTGTGTCGTGGCATATCTATCTGAAGCTCGCTATGTCAAATTTCGGCTTAGAAAAAAAAAAAAAACACTGACCAAGCTACGGCTCATAACATCCATCCATCCATTTTCTTGACCGCTTATTCCTCACAAGGGTCGCGGGGGCTGCTGGCGCCTATCTCAGCTGGCTCTGGGCAGTAGGCAGGGGACACCCTGGACTGGTTGCCAACCAATCGCAGGGCACACGGAGACGAACAACCATCCACACTCACACGCACACCTAGGGACAATTCGGAGCGCCCAATTAACCTGCCATGCATGTCTTTGGAATGTGGGAGGAGACCGGAGTACCCGGAGAAGACCCACGCGGGCACGGGGAGAACATGCAAACTCCACCCAGGAAGGTCCGAGCCTGGACTCGAACCGGGCTCATAACATAAAAAGCTAAAAAAAAAAAATAAAAAAAAATGGTTAGCATGCTCACAAGTCAAGGTAGAACTCATAAGTCAAGGTACAAGTGTACATGGGGAAGGGGGCGGGTGCAAAAGTAGGTATAGAGTTAGAATAAGTTCTTTATTATTTACTGTACTGTAAATAATAAGAGAGGCCCGAATTAAATGAATTGATTGAGAGATTCAATCCCCATCATCAGATAGTTTACGGTTTAGTAACTTGCTGGTATTTATTTTACGGCTTTCACCGCCTAATTCAAATTCTACCAGATTGATTTAGGTCTGGTTTCCTGTTTACCACAACTTCCTTGTTTTAAGTGAGATTGATGACCCAAATGATCTCATTGCTTCTTTTATGGATCGTGCCTGCTGTTTATTTGGACTGTTGCGCTTTAACGCGTGCAGTTTTCTCATACTGTGATACAATTAATGCAAGTGCAGCAATGATGTAGCGTTCAAAGTTTTTATTTCTGGCAAACTAAAGTTCCTCCTGATTTCTTAATAGCCTTAAGAAATGAGAGATTACTCACCATAAAGAGAGGGTGACCAGTCTTCCGAAACGGCTTGTTTGTTGCTCTTTGGTTATCTGAAAAGAAATATAAGAAACAAACGAATGAAGAAGGCGAACAATAAACTCAGTGATAACTCTCACAACTGTTTACCAACACTTTCCCACCCTTTCAATAGCTGCCTGACTGAAGTGACTGACTTCATTGTCGCTTGGGGTCAATTTGGACTCCATCTGGTAATAGTTGTGTAGTTTGTGATAGTGTGTCTTGTAGTGTCTTGTGTCAACAGCGCAAAACAAAAGTGCACGGCCTGGAGGCAGAGTGATGAGGGCGGCGCTGGTATCGCAACTCGCTGTTATGTATGCATGCGTGCACGCATGTGAATCCTGCGCTCTGCCTTATCTCGCACTGGGGCGCTGCGGCTCGCATCAATCCAAACAGCTCCAGATTGGGGCTCCACATCAGATAAGAGCCAGCCGAGAGGTTTAAAGGAGGGGATCGGGATGGGGGTGACAAATCATTATGATAAAGAGTGGAGATAATCACGCCTGATCCTGGCCTAACTCACATTGGACCTTTGGAATATTTCGACTGGTGGCGGTTATCATGCAGAACTGGTAACAGGAGCTGTTGCATTAATTAAGATATTAGTGGATTTTCAATTGACTCTATAGATTCATTTGGGTCATTCTGTTCATTTCTACTATGCAATGTGGTAGTTATCATGAAAAACTGGATTTTGTAGTATTAAGAAATCAAAACTTTTTTTCCCAAAAACTACAAAAAATAATTAAACAACAAAAATAATATATTTATTATATCATTAATGATCACTTTGTGTACCTGTAAGGACTGCATGATTATGGCCAAAATGTGAATCATGATAATTTTGATAAATATTAAAGAGATACTTCACTCATTGAGCCATTTTCAGCAGTAAAAATTGAATATTTTGTCCATAATGAATTTGATAATTAAATTATTTTTCACGTACAATTAATACTTTTAAAAATGAATTTTACCACTTGCTGTCGACTGAAGATGACATCACCTGTGCTGAGGAAGTAGGTAACGGCCAATCATGGCTCAGTTTGCTGACCAAACCCAGAAAACAGGTGAACCATGATTTGTCGTTACCTACTTCCTCAACACAGGTAATGTCATCTTCAGTCAACCGCAAGTATAGTTATATATATATATATAAAGTATATTAAAGTAAATAGTATTAATTTACATGAAAACTAATGAAATGATCAAATTAATGATGGACAAAATAACTTTTTACTGCTGAAAATGGCTCAGCGAGTCAAGTCTCCCCTTAAGACAAGGCCTATGTTTGCAACATTATTTAATACATTAAGAATAAAATGCACAGAATGTTGTAACTTGCCCTTTCGAGCTGCGACAGAAGGCGAAGGGAACCTGCCCGAGTCCGTCGTGTCCAACATTCCAATGCCGAAAGATGACACATGGACCTGTGGAGAAAAAACTGCAGGAAAGGCAAAACACAGCATGGCCCTCCCTTGGCCTGGATATACTCTTCGGTTGGCCTTTTTTCCCCAACAAGCATCTAAAATTCAACTTCAATACAGATTGGGAGTGCCCTGGCGACTTATTTCTCAGTCACCGTGGCCCCCGTGAGCATTGAGACGTGATTTTTCTCTTACACTGAAGCAACTGTAGTAAACCAAGAAGGTGATCACAAAACAAAGATGGCCGACGGCGAGGCACGGGCAAATGGTCGGAAATGAACAGGAGAAGATTCCATAGCCAAAGTGCAAGCTGTGATAAAACAATACTGCAAGTCTACAAGGTGGACAAGGGATAAGGGAGGAAGGTGGTGGTGGGCTCCAGAAATAAATCCCGACAGAAGGTGGGCATGAAGCCATGGCAGCAGGTGAACCTGAGCAGAAAAGAGCCTACAGGAAGTGAAAATCCTGACGGATAGCAAGCTGTTCGCTCCACGCTGTCACTGATTTTCAATTCATTGTGTAGCTCAACAGTAATGTGACCATATTTTCATTTCCAAAAAAAAAGAAAAGAAAAAAAGATGACACTCAGCCCGTCTTCAAGATAATTAAACCATACTCAACGTTTACTCAAAGAAGTCATAAAGTACATTCTAGCTATTTGGTCGCATGCCTCCTCTGCATGGGTAGAAAAAAAAGAAAAAAAAAGAAGAACATAGCTCTCTTTTGAATTGTTACTTGACAAATGAAGAAATAATGACACAATGCTGTATGCACAAGTATTTTATTATTATTATTATTATTATTTTTGGCTATTTATTTATTTGCAACGTTTTACCAGTGAGCTAAAGTTCTGTGCTGTTTGTTGTAAATATATTTACATTGATTGAATTAAATGTATAAACTACACCCGGGTGCCCGGAAAGGATGTAAAAAAAGTGGGCATGTCCAGGCAAAAGTGGATGTTTGGTCACCCAATGCTAAGCTAACACTGGTAGCTACACTGCGCGCCTCAGCTCAATAAAGGTTGTCAAATAGTACTCTGTTTTCCGGATCATATTTTTTCGGGGAGTGCATTGAGTGGAAGCCCCATGTTGTGGCTAATTGTGCGCCAATTGATTACATTCCACACGGTGGAATAAAATTGCTTACATACCACCTGAGGGATCAAATCAATTCCATTCCACCTGAGAATGCAATTGATTACATTCCACACTGGGATGAAAAGAAAATTGAAGCAGGCACCCGCAGAGAGGGAACGGCGAGCGTCTCGTCACCCCATCCGGCGGCGTTCTGGCCCGCCGCCTGCCTGGAGATGGACGGATAGCGAGGGGGGGAAAGTACGCAATTGGTCACAGGCCCTGAACGAAATCTTACAGGCCTCCTGCTTGTGTCAAACTGCACAATTATGGAACATAACTCCCGTGTCATCATGACGTGACAAATGTCATTTGTATTTTTTAATTATTAAATTACATTGCTTCATGCAATTGTGGGATGCGAGTTCCTTCGCAACAAAAGTTCACATAAAGATTGAAATGAAATGATATGGTTTCCCAAAGCATTGTGAGAAATGCACTGCCTTGGGACATGAACAAAAGAACACAAATGCAAATAAGTGTCTGTCAATCAAAAGTGTTGTTTTTCTTTCTCAGTCTTGAGAGGAGCAACATGGTGCTTTGTGTTGTGAATTTTGAGCAGTAATTAATTGCCCTTTTTTAATAACACAAACTAAAACAACAAGATTACAATTCACAGGAGGGGTTCTTTTAAATAAAAGTGTTATGCAGATGGTGAACAAACGTGCTCAAGTGAAAGAGACTTTTAACAAGGTGAAATGAAATTCTGCGAGATGGAGACATTAGCTTAGAGGAAAAAGAAAAATGGAATAAACGAAGAGAACTAGAAGAGAGAATGAACGATGTCGGCGTCACGCCAAGCCGCAAAAGCGGCCGTTGACAAAATAATGAAGAAAAGCTGCGGGACAACGGGGAGGAAACTACCCCGCCACATTAAAAGCTCTCTAGGAGAAATAACACTCTCAAAACTAGTTTAAACCAGCAAAAACAAACAAACAAACAAAGTACAGTATTTAAATGAGAGATAATATCAAAACTCAAATGCAAAAGAAAAAAAGAACAACAACAACAACAAAAAAGAAATATAAAAACAGTAGTGTGTGCATGCATAGGGATAAAAAGACAGATGGTACATGAAGCAGGAGGTAGGAAATATTGGTCCAATTCTTGTGTGTGTGTGTGAACAGCATGTCACAGGAAACACGTACGCGCACAAACTCACACGCATGATTGATCACCATCTCGAACCGGGGGTCTCTTATCTATACCACCTAAATAAAATGCAAAATAAAATGCATGGCTCTCCAAGCACCACCATAATGACTATTATTAAAATACAGCAAAACATTAGGCCCAAGTCCAAAACCGGGCAGAGGTTTTATCCCTAAAAAGTGTATTTAATATTATTGTAAGCCACTCTGATGGTGTGCGCAGTTTGAAAATGAACACGGTTCTTAAATACACAAAATTAAGAAACTGAAATGTCACACATTTCACAGAAAGAGAGGTTTGAAAACAAACAATTCAAGAGTAAATACAAATGTACAGTATTGTACATACAGTAGAAGTTATAGTTTACTAATTGTCTGCAGAGAGAGAAATATATATGGTTTATCAAGAAAAACTGCATTCAAACACTTTTTTTGGGTTGCACTTGTTATAATAGCTCCCGGAAGATATTTGTCGAGACACCATGACAGCAAGTGTTTGCAGCCATGGGGGGCTGGAACGGATTAAATGCATTTCCATTCATTTCAATGGAGAAAGATGATTTAAGTGTTTCAAGTGTTGTCAAGGGATGAATTAAACTGATTTTTCAAGACACCACTGTACAGCATTGCTTGAAAGGAGGTCAGAAGAAAACTAGGTCAGACTTGAAATCAAAAGTAGAGTAAAAAGACAACAAGTAGAACGATGACACAAAAGCACAAGAAATAAACATTTGAGGGTCGTCCTTGACACCCACCATCCATCACCACCTATTCATCCTCCTTTCCAACTTGATGTTCTGTACAGTGACCTCGACCCCTTTTGATTTTGTTTTCCCAACATGCTCTCTGCAACGAGACCGCGCCGAGTAAAAACACGTCACACAACTAAGCTGTGGCTGTGGCATGCGAGACTCACCGTGTAAACTGCAAAACGCAACGGAGAGACAATGTATTGGTCACTCAAGAAATAATATGATGATTTGACCCATTTCATGTCCTCGCCTCGGTAGACAAAAATCAATCCAGGAATTGTGTTCCCAATGCATACAGGCCCTCACGCTGACCATGAAGTCAAAGTAAAATGTAGTTTATGCAGTGCCGTTACTTTGAAAGCTGTGCTTTTTATCTAAGATAAGATATTGAGCAACAGCTACAACTTGTTGCCAACATGGCAATATTTTCACCGTATTTAGCAACTTTTCGAACCCATTTAGAAACTATTTTCCCAGACACAGAGACCAGTAAGAATGACAACAATGCAAATGCAGCAAAAGCAACTAGAGCTCAGACTCACAAGTTCTTTTTTCTTTTTGGCTAATTCAAAGTGAAAACAACCGCTAATTACGTCGTTTGCTTTTGGTGAGTTGCAGTTGGTCTCATATCTCCGTGTCACGTTGATCTGTTAACTCACTCTTTTCTTTTCAGCCTCAGTGCTGTCATCAAACGTCTTTGAAGTCAGCTAATCGGGGCAGCGGCATCATTTTAGTGCCAACAAAGTACTTGTCCGCCCTCGGGCGCTAGCTAGCTCCTTCTTGCCACCTGAGCTGATGCTAATTCCACGCTGTGCAAAAGTCTTTGCCATTGTTGATATGCGATTAGCACGTCTGATTTCAGGCTTTTGCGTGAGACTGCCTTGACTGTTGACTGGCGCCGATAAATAGCCAATATTATTCTGCATGTTTTTGTCCACATCCAACAAATGATAACTCAGGAGTGAAACGTAGCAAAGCGCTTGTTGGAATTTTATCTTCGGCTTTTTTTTCTCTTGCATTTAAACATTATTTCACAGATTAAATGGAGCTATTATTCATGTGTTGGCAATTTCCCGCCATGTGCCATAATCTTCAACAAGCACACGGCATCACACAACACACACAACTTCACAACTTTCGCATGGAAACAAAAAATTATCATTAAGAATAAATAGATACCACCAAAATTATAGAAAATATACATTTATATTTTCATCTTTTTTGGTATTTTAATGAATGTAATTAATTTTATGTACAATGTCATCAAAACAATTAGAAAAAGTACATGTAAAATGTATATGTAAAATGTAAAACTAATTAAAAAATAAATTTAAATTATGTATTTATTTTTTGCATTGCCAATGTACAGGAGGACATTAAAAATTATCAAATAAATAAATGTCATTCTGTCGATAGATAGATAGATAGATAGATAGACAGACAGACAGACAAGACAGACAGACAGACCAGACAGACAGACAGACAGACAGACAGGCATGAAGACAGATGGATCCATCATAAATGAATAGAATGTGACGTTCCTTTCAATTGAAAGAAAGTCACATCTGTGTTTGTTTGGTGTTGTTCTTTTGTCATCATGTTGACATGATGTCCTTGGAAGACAAAAAAAAAAGTAATTGCTGTAAAAGACAGGAGGAGGAGAAGTGAAGATGGAAAAATCTGATCAAGGTTTACTAGGCAAAATAATCAAACACTGTCATGAAGAACAATTGTGTCACTTGGACAACATTAAAAGGACGTCCATGTCCATTTTTGATATGACAAACTTTTCATGGCTAACATGAAATCAACTAATGTAAAAGTTATTTATTATTTTACATCTAGTTTCAAGCGTATTTGAAAAATTGTCATGAGAAATAACAATAATCGTCTTTGTCATCTGACAAAGATCACATTTTATTTAGGTTTTATTTCTTTCAGGTCATTTTTTTTTCTCTGATTGTTTGCTATAAGCCTGACCGCAATCAATTAAAAAAAAAAACTATAATTCCTCAAAATTATTATATATTTCACCACATATAGCCATTTACAAAAATTAGAATAATAATAATCATTTTTTGTTTACTTTATTTTTCATTGGGTTTTTTTCTTTATTGAATTCATAAAATAAGTGAATATTGGGATGTTTTTTGCTTTATTAAATGCACAAACTTTTTTGAATATAATTTAATGGAATGTTGAGAGACATAAGTTAAACATTTTTTTAAAAGTCGTTTCTACAGTTGTATGCATTTATTTAATTAAACGGTTGCATATGCTACTTTATTTCCCAGCATGTTTAACTATTTTATAGAAACATATGACATTATCCGTGAAGAGCTAAATTGTTCAATGTTGACTGTATATTGAATTAAAAAAATAAAAATAAATTGCTGTACCTCAAACTCTCAAACCCGGCTGTCAACTTTTTTCGCGTTTTTTTTTTTTTTTTCCTGTAAGCATTTCGTGAGCTCAATGACTCATTTATACGCCTCCTTAACTCACCCAAAAATGATCATGAAATTGATTATCAACCCCAGTGGTCTGAAACGATAAAAGAATTCTCACAGGATGAGCGCACTTTTATGGTCTCTGCCTGACGATCACATATGCACGATTGGTTTGTGCCATGTCTGCAGAACAGTCATGTCATTAACAAAAGAGTCGTCATTATTAATTCCTTAAAATAAATAAAAAAAAAAAAAAAAAAATCAGGAGCAGAAGTGAATGCACATGATCGGCCGAGTGTATTTTCTACAAAACTATATCACCATCTAGTGGATATATAGTCAAAGTACAAATGTGACATCGTCTGTTCTAGTCTGTGGATAAATAGTATAAGTATAAATGACGCAAAGGCAAAAAAATAAAAATAAAAACAAAATTAAAAAAATACTTAACCCTAACCCCAATTCAAACCTAAACTCTAAAACCAAGTCTTGACCTTCAAAAAGAGGTCTTGCAAAGTGAGGACCAGCCAAAATGTCCTCACTTCACAAAAATGTCCTCATTCTGTTGGATAAAGACGTATTTTGCTCCTCACTATGTATTATGTACAAGAACACACACAGATGTGAATTGACAATTCCGAACGTCCAGGCATTTCTGGCAGGCAGATTTTTGAGTTGTCAAACGACATCTCATCGCATTTTGAAATCAAAATAATGATCATAAATCAAATTCCAAGGGTCCAAAATCCAATGCTTTTCAAAGAGTGGAGTTCCATTTCAACGAGTTATTTTCAATTGTGACGTAAGCTCTGAATTGTCAATTGTAAAAAAACAAAATTATACAAGCGTAAATATGTCACAGCTGTTGAGGTTTTTTTTTATTCTAGTTTTCCATCCTCAGTGCTTTCTGGTGATTACCTACAGGGGGCGATATTGCTGCAAAAGAGACTCCCAACAGCAAGACGTGGTGCTGTCAAATCAATCAATCAACTAAAATGGAAGACACATTCAGTAACCAAACATGTAGAACAAAGCCACAGAATTAAAGTAACGCAATCATCATATTTCACCACCCACAATTTACACACACACACACACACACAACATGACAATTTAACATTCACACCTGTTTTAGGTCTCCTTAGTAGTCAAAATTGGCCACTGGTAAACGACGGGAACATTTTTGGGAAATGCTGACTGTATTGATTATGCACAGTTTGCACTGCACACACAAATACGTGTTTTTATAGCTTGTGAAACCAAAGCCTGAAAGTTGGTAATGCTTGTAACCTCTTTGTTGAACGTTATATTCCTAAATGTCATTTTGGAGCATCAGGACACTTTTTGGGAGGTGCTATGTATCCGGACACCAAAAGAGAACCAATTTTAGCTGAAAGTTTAAGGAAAATGTCTCAAGACTATTTAGTGGTTTTATGTTCTCGTTAGAAAGTAAAAACCACTCGCTTGCTTGAGGGATGGAAAGATCAAATCAAAATCAACTGCCTCATATTGAGGATGGTGGTGAGAGTTTGAGAACACCAATGAGTTAATAGAAAGAAAATATAAAAATCAAAAATGACAGCACTGATGGTTGTGCTGTTGACTGATTCAACTGGCAGCAAAACAGCCAAACAAAAAAATACATAAAAGAAAATAAAAAGCAGTGCTTCCATCCAGAATAACAGTACAATCTTTCAACAAAACAAAAAAAAGAGAAAAGAAAAGGATTCACATTAAAATGTGCTTCAACAGTTGACCACCAGCTCCCCTCCCACCATTCGGTTTTCTCCTGTTCCTCACTGGGCCACTGTCTCTCAGTAGAACCTCTTGTTTCGCTCCTGACGCTTCTGGAAGACGACGGCGCCCACCACGCCGCACACCACGATGCCCAACAGCGCACACAGCAAGAGCAGGAACACCTTCCAGCCCGTCAGGGGCGTGCCGCGGAAGTTGCCCGTCGGGTCGTCGATGTTGTCTGTGGGGGGAAATGAGGCAATGTCCATTTTAAAAATCTAATTGTCATTGAGCAATTCATCGATTTTATTGCTTAATGTGAGTTCATTTGGCAGGATAGTTTTTTTTTTTTTTAATGATTTTATGAGCTTCTGTAGAAAGTGCGCATGTTCTAATAAGTATCAATTCTTGCTAAATGATGAATTGATTGCACTTTAGATTTTATTGTAAGGCCTTATCGCCCAGCTTGACGTCCCCACGACCAACCTTTGGGCGACTTGAGCAGGTTGACGCTTGGCTCAATCTTGGTCCAGTCCAGATTCTCCTCCTCAGGCGTGTGCTCCACCATCAGCTGGTACAGTTTCATTGAGATGATGTCATGGTTGTCTGCCACAAGGAAGATCGAAGTTAAGATGCACCGCCCACTTCATCACGTACATTGCAGGTCAATTACAATTTTTTTTCCCCCCAATATGTGACATTTATCTAATCTTTTCATGCAATGTAAACAGTACAATTCCCTTTTCTTTTCTTTTTTCTTAAATGTGAATTGTTTGTGTCGATTTTTTTTCCCTTTCATTTTTATGATGTGAATTGCTTGGGATTATTTTATTCCTCACATTACTATTTGTTTTCTTGAAATAGTTATAATCATGAAAAGATTGTGACATTTCTTATTGTAATGCTACACTTTTTTTTCCCTCATATTTTTTACTATTTTGTTCTGCCACTTTCTTCTTCTAAATTAAAACAATCTAATATTGAAACTTTTTTTCAGAATGCACTTTTTCATTGGAGTATGACAATTACTCTTCTTCCAGAAATATCCCAACTTTTTTCTCGTGCTCTGTAACTTTTTTCTCCGTTATATTTTTCTTGTAATCTAATGCAATCTTGTCTGACTTTATTCTGGAAACATTCTAACAAAATTGCCGGAACTCGGCCATTTTTTCGTAATGTTACTATTTCTCCTTTCTCGTAACGACGACGACAAAATTTTGGTTGAAGTTGTCCATAAAAGTGACAAACCGGAAAGATCTCCAGTGGCCGCTGAGGCGCCAAAGAAATATCCCGTGGGAAGACGAACGCCTCCGATGTCGATGCATTCCTTCCACTCGTTCTTGCCGTCCACGTCAATCATCACCTGCAAGGTGGCAACGCCGCGTCAAAGGTCAAGGCCGCTAAAAGTGTTGCACCAATCCAGTATACATTTGTGATACAATACGTACGGTAAGTCTCCCTTTGGAGTAGCGGATGGCGAGGTAGGTGTCAAAGTCTCGGTTGCGGATCTCGGCCGAGCAACCTCCCAGCTCCGACGAGCGTCCGTCTTTGCCGTGGTCGTAGCTCACCGAGCCGTTGTTGACCATGGCAGAAATGTACGGGAAGGAACGCTGACGACACCAAATCACAACATGCAAACTGTGATGTACGCCAATTTGAAACGTGTGTAAAAAGTCCGCGGAAATTCTGAAATGATGTTGCAACATAAAAAAAGTGGCAATGGTTAAAGCAACATGACACAAAAACAATTCTGTATGGATCAAATTTGATACCAATCAGTCAAAATCGCTAAAGTCGAGTTCATCTTTGAAGGACACCTGGAAATGGCCGTTGTGCCATGAACCACAAACAAGCACTTGTCCTCTTCTCAAATTCTTGTTTTTGTTGTTTTTTTTTTATGCAAGTTTTTGGAATGTGAGAGGAAACTGGAGGACACGGAGATAAATTACGCAGGACCATGGAGAACATGCAAACTTCACACAGGAAGGCAGGAGTCTGGATTCAAACCCACGACCACTAATGATACAGATGATATTATCTGTCTGTGGTTGTCCCTAAACAATCTGCCTGTCCATCTTCAAACTGCTCCCACAGTGGATTGTTTTAAGGCTTGATTTAAGACCTACTTTTATTCCTTGGCTTTTAGAGTCCTTGGCTGTATGAGTCTGATAGTGTGCGGATCTCAATTTGCAGTACTTTGGAAATGCTTGTTTATAAAACGTGCTCTAGAAATAAAGTGGATTGGGCTGGATATATGTGCACTTGCTAAATTAGAGCAAAACAAAACATTTATTTTACCCGTTTAATCAGTGCACAGCAACATGTCTACATGGCTTTGTGTGGGTTGGCCGAGCAACTATGTTACTGTGATAGGTCAGGACGCCTGACAAACTGGATATGGCAGATCCGAGTGTAAACTAATGCAAGTAAATGTACCCAGTCAAATAAAGCGAATTTTTACGGTGTACAAAGTTTATGCCTCCCACCCAGACACAATATATCTTCACAGATTGCATCACCTTTTGCATATCCAACATGGCAGCTACAATGACATAAAGTATGATTCCTCAATCAAGGCAGTGCCTTAAGAGTATTTGATGTCGACCGTAAGACGTATCGGTGAGTGTCACGCGACAGTGGTTAGAATGCACGTGTTGACCAAACTAACCATGTTTTATTTTTGTGTTACGAGATCACCATGATCTTCAAATTTAGAATGACAGCAGATTTTTAAAATTAATGTACTAAGAAATCATGTGAAGTGCAGCAGTACTCGTTTTCCAAAGCCACAAAGCACTGCAGCAAAGAGATGCTAACGATTCACAGGCTGCCCTGAAGCCAAGTTGCCAACCTCTGTGCTATGACAAACTGGTTCAGACAGGTCCTTCACGGACCTTCACTAACAACCCTAAAATGGCCGCATCAAACAAAAATGGCTGACAAGAACGTAAAATGAGCGGGAAAAACATGGAGTGGCGCTTCAACTGAAAAATGAAACCGGCGACAGCATGCTGACGAGAAGGTCAGCACTCACGTCGGTCGAGTCATCGTTAGAGTAGGTATCGATAAAAACCGCCAGGCCGTGGAAGATGGCGTGGTCGGAGAAGACGGGCCCTGAGGACAAAGGAGGCGGTCAATGGCGGGGGGGCGTGCCGTGTACACTTACGTCCATGCCTTGCAGGTTGTTGCGGAAGGTGTCCAGAAAAATGGACAGGCCCAAAAACAGGTCCTGGTTCCCAAACACCGAGCCTAAGATGCAAGCAGAGATCGTGTGACTACGTCATGTCAATGAGGACGAAGACCTTTTCATGACCAGCATAATTAAATAAGAAATACATGCTTGTACTGGATTTGACCACGTCCCAAATTATGTTTATGTTGGCTCTGCTTTCTTTGCTGAAGTTGTCATCTTGCCTTGTCGTCATCAGCCCATCAACTGTTGCCATCATTTCAATTCTCACGATAAATGTTACCGCGCAAGACCTAAAATTTATTCTCAATCTGCCATTAGGGCTAAACACACCTGGCCTACGGACATCGGCATGTGACGGTGGCCGTGCAGAAACAGCTTCACCTTCATGCCAAATACTAAATACCATTGGAGGAGATACAGGGCGGTGGTAGTCACTAGTCCGAGTTCATCATTTCGTATCAGTTAGTTAGCAGTTCTCATTAAATGGCAATTCGCCTCTATACCATCGTCGGCGGTAGTCATTATTCCTAAAGGCAAGCGGAAACCTCTTTACGTGGACGGGATGTAAAAACGTAAACAATGCATACCGGTTACTTTTTCTTTCACGATGTCCTCCCACATGAATGAAACCCGCCGTCTTTTTGCACAGTATCATATATAAAAGGTAAATCCTACCTGCTATATCCAGCCATGTCATGCCATAGTTTGGCTATCATACCTTTGTCGGCAAACCTTTTAGCAGTAATATTATACAATGCTGGTCTCTCTTGAACCAAAGAGATGAAGTCATCTTCCCGATCTTCTGTCCAGACAGACATTATACGTTCAAATGCGGAGGGTACAGCAGGGGGACGATGTGCAAAATGAGTGAGAGAAAAAAAAAAAATGGTCCAGGGTCTCCATCAGTACTGCATTCGTCACTTCCTCTTCTTGCCCCGTGCGCTGATTCATCAGCCAATCACAGTGATCAAATGCCCCGATGCCGATTCCACATGCCGAATTTGCTGTAAACTCCCCCCTGACGCATTCCAACTCCATCCAACTTTACGACAGTAATTTATAAACTGATCGGACGCCGCATGCCGTCGGCCCAAAGCTGTCAGAATCCCGACGTCGGATTGGTGTATCTAAGCCTTAAAATCCTTACTTCGGGTTATTGGTAGACAACTGTTAGCATGTTAGCATTTGCTCAATTCTCTCACCTAAAAATGAGACCTTAAAACTTACCTCAGAGTTCCACATATCGCAGCTACAAAAAGTAAGAGCAGCAGCCATGCTTACCTGTATGCAGTCTGTCTTTTGTGTACCACAAAGCGATGCCATCACCGTGGAGATTCTTTTTGCCCTCCCCATGGATTCTAAAGTGGATGTGCATCTCCCAGTCTTTCAGGTAACATGGCTGGATAACAAAAAAAAAAACAAAAAAAAAATCTTAGCAACGACCACTGGAGCTAACTTCATTTTATTTTTTGTTTCATTTACATTGTTATGAAAGAATGTCAGGGTTGTTAAAAAGTGACTTCAAACATTGTCTGTGTGAAAATTCTAGGGCCCCACCAATTCATTTGCTGCTGTCTTCTCACTAGAGTGTGCTACAGAAAGGCAACATTGCAGGAGTGAGCTGAGGGAAGATATCTGACAGTAAATTTTATAATGACGTTAAATTTACACTGACTCAGCACCCCCCTCGTTTCAGCAACATCCAGCGCAATTAAAAAAAAAAAAAGTGCTCACTACTGTATTCCAGATGGATCCCTGCCTGCTTCTTTCGTCTGGAGTGAGTCGCACGTACGAGCCGGTCACCAAAGTGCTCCCCGAGAAGTCCCACTGGCTGGATGGGCTGCTGCCTACACCTAATATACAAAACACAACTGGTTGATGAATACAACACAACCCATTCCAATGATCCCCAAATCACTGGAAATAGCACACAGAGTGAGATTCAGTATGCTGATTTGAAACACTGACTTGAAATCTTAATGGGGCCTTGAACCCCTAACCCTAGTGTGAAACCATACCGTTAAAAATCTGACCCAAGCTTGAAATCACACTTGTTTGAAACCATAAATATTGTCTGAAATCCCATCCTGATCGTGAAATGCTTATTTAAAAACTAATCCTAATACCACATTTGTTTGAAACCCTACTGCCTCAGGAGAGCCACTGCCATCATGAAGCCGGCCACTCTCTGTTTGAACTACTGTCGTCAGGCACAGGGCTATTAAAAGCAGGACAAACAGACTGAACAACAGCAAAATTACCATCACGTATTAAAAGGTTCGATTAAAGTTATCGCCAGCCATTAGGCTAACAGGACCATGATTAAACAATTACAAAATGAGTGGAAACCAACACAGCAGTTAAAGGATATACACCGCCGAATAAAATGTTTTCAGGAGTAACCGTTTAACAACTATAGCCGGAGTTTTCAAAGAAAGCGAACGCTCTAAAGTTGACGTCTTCCTACCTTGATAAGGTTTGATCAACGAGTGTTCGCGTTTAAGGTGCTCCGCGTTGCCATCTGTAATGTCGCCGCACACCATCCTTAGCACGGCTGCGAGAAGGAAACAAACGCGACCAACAAACGTTCGAATACTCGCCATATTGCAACAAAATGCCTGTTGCCAAAAGTATAACAACAAATACGCGTCAAAATACGCGACTCGCAAACTCCATGAAGAAGCCGGTCCGTCTGTTATTCTCTTCCGGAAAGAAATTACTAACACACAAACATTCCTCTCGTACTACTTCACTCAAGGCGAATTAATTCTATTTCTAATTTATACTCACATGTGCTTAATATTTATCTTGATATACACGTTTCAATATTCAAGAATCCACATCCGAAATTACAAAAGTGTTTTATTATGGGGGAAATGTCCACCATTATGTGTTTCTGTACAGACCTCGTTTTTCAGCGCACAAGGTGCAAGACCCAATCAGAGACAAGCACATCGCAATATAAGCCAATCAGCGATAACCTGCGGTTCAAGTTTACGCCACTAGATGGTAATAGATGACAGAAGGAAATATCTGGATTGAATTGACCGCTCGGAAACCAAGGACTGACTACGTTTTGATATTCTCAAATAAATGACAATACAATTTCCAATCACGATCATGTTGAGTACTAATAATGTGATTTCATGTGTTAATTGTATGCCTTACTTGAAACCCTGTGGTGGGGGGTACGGGTAATTTGGGTCCAAACCCCTGTGCTTGGCTCCACTACCGAGTAGATACTAAGCAACAACCTTAACAACGTTTGTTTTTCATTGCATCATTGCCATGAGTCTACACTCGCTGAGCACCCGGCCCCAAATGTGAGCGTCCCTCACATGACTTGCAAGACCGTGATGACGTCGAGTGGCACTGGATCAAGACAATTTATAAATACCATGACTGAAGAATCACAGTGAATCAAATTTAGATAATGGCACATGCATTTGTCTGTTTGTTTAAAACTGTGCCCCTCTGACAAAAACCCCTGGCCATAACCCCCACCCCCAACCCAGTCAAATTGTTCTAGAACCGCCACTGATTGAAACCTCACCCAAACTCAAAAGCCTAAAAATAAGATTCAAAAGATGTGCAACATTCCTTCATGTGTGCTGAGCCCAAAAAGCAACAAAGTTCTCCTAGGACCGGTCTCAGTCTTGTCCAGAGACACATAATAAATGTCAGTGCGACTCCAACCTGTGACTCACTGCTTTTCTGTGAGCTACCACAACAATGAGGCAGTCTGCACTTTTTT
The DNA here is from genome assembly GCF_051991245.1 of Festucalex cinctus. Lineage (NCBI taxonomy): Eukaryota > Metazoa > Chordata > Actinopteri > Syngnathiformes > Syngnathidae > Festucalex > Festucalex cinctus. Next base: position 558,185 of record NC_135419.1, on the reverse strand, counting down.
ATTGCTTTCCACTGGAAGATCTGCAGAGTTAAGCCAGCGGCTTTACCATGCGGGAATTTCACAAAGGTTAGCCACTACCGTTCAGCCATGTGGGTGTGTGCATGTGCAGGTTGAGCATTGATCCAAAAGCTACAAAAAGAGACATTTGTTTAGCTGTTAACCACTGAGCAAAAAAACAAAGTATATTTATTTATTTATTTTAACAATTGACAAAAGTGTAACCCTAACCCATCTTGAAACCCTACTTTAAAAGCAAAATCGTTGTTTGAAACCCTTAACAGGGCTTGAAAACCTGACTTTGAAACGGCATTTTGATGCGCCCTATATTTGAAACTGTAACTCTGGCTGTAAACACAAAAATTCCCAACTTGAAAGCCTAACTGAGGCTTGAAACCCCAACTTGAATCAGGAACCTATGAAAGCCAGCTTGCCGCCATTTGAAACCTTTACCGTGCTTGCTTATATTGTTGTAGTGTGGCCTTGTTGATCCTTTTTGCTTGAAATGTACAAACGTGTTTGATAGTTGTCGTGTATGTTAAATTTGTCAAGACAATTTTTGTTCACACTCACCTGTAACTTCAATAATTGTCAAAAAGTGTGATAACATCACCACTCTCAATAAAAAACAGATAAATGTAACTTGAAATGACCGAAACACCTTGTAGATGCTTGTTTGTTATTTGGGTTCAATGACCCCTCCCCTGGAAGTTCTGGAACACGGGGGCCATGTTGGCGTGTCCGGCACCATCTGGCTTCATCCGACATGCATCAGAAGTGACCCATCTGACGCCACTCGACCAGATGCACAAACCAGAGGAGCCGTTTGGCTCGTTTGGTTTGGTTGTCGGTGTTCGGCTTGTGCCTGGTGGGGTCGTGAACGTAATCACACTGAAAATGGTGGATGAAATGTCCCTGATCTCTGGTAAACCTTTTCAGATGCAAAATTCATCTGGGTCAGGTTATTACTTTTGATATGTGAAAAGCGCTGTGTGTCAGCATAGTTGCCTCACAACAATTCCCTTTTGGGCTTTACTCTAAATGCGCTTCACACTTGGTTTTAAGAACAGCACAGGGACGCTCACATTTGGGGCCGGGTGCTAAGCGACCAAACAGAGTAGCCTGCCACATTTTCCCGCTTGTTTAGACGCGAAATAGGCCGCAGCTGGGCAATATGTCGCTGTCACTGCTAACAACAGAAAGCCCTGGCTTTGCTAATAAGGAGACGGAGCAAAACGAGAGCAAGCTAATGGAAGGCGATGGTCCATTCAATCCATATGTTGGCTACAGCAGGATCTGGAGGAGTTCAGATCATCCGAGACCTAAACCTCCATGAAGACTACTTCGATGTGGACTTCAGGCTGAACAGTTTGACAGCTTCATATGCTCTATTTTATTTGAAGATAGCAATTACAAATGTGAATTAAACATTTCTATCTTTTTTGACAAACCTGGTAAAAAAGTAAAATAGTGGAGATTGAGCATGTCAAGATATGACATCTGTCTGAGCTCCAGACATTCCTCCATGCGGTTGACTGTTTTTACTGTTTCACACTTCCAAAATCTCTTGCTGTGGCCCCTCTGAAGTCAGCCGCCATCTCTGCTATCAGATGTGCACGGATGTCGTTAGACTCGTCTGTCGTCACGCCACACAACCTTCAGGCACGCCATTTAAACGTTCTGCCTGTTACGATACGTCACTGGCAGATTGATGAGCATAGATAAAAGGTGTAATGAATACATACTAATAATTTATTAGAACAATTTAGTGTAATTTGATGATTTCCTGCACGCACCTGACAATCTCTCACATGATATTTAGGTTTTGGTTGAATGAGTTTGATGTTGAAGATGTCAATAAAACTGTAAGCAACAGGGGTTTGTTGAAATGTAAACTTACAAAGACACATACATATGATGAAAAATTCATAGTCTTTGGCTGCAAAAACACATATCAGCTTAATTGAGCGCTAAAATAATTAAGGACTGAATTGTCTTTGATGTTAAGAATGTCTGTTGTTGTAGATCTTTGCAAACGCGTTAGATTGTAGAACTTGTGACTGAAGTTATTGTAAACATGTAAATATTTATTGAAATGAATAAAGCTGCATGTTTCTCAGCATGTAATTGGCACAGCAGCTCCTTTCCCATAGGCGCTCTTATTTATTTAACAACAAAACACTGCTATGTCCCGTGTGCTGCAGCAACACCTGAATTTCCCCTCTGGGTATCATTCAAGAATGATCTTATCTCCTTTTATCTTACTCCACACAGCCATGCATCTACCCACAGTTGTAACTCATGTCAGATCAATGGCAGAGACGTGGAAAGTCAGGCAGGGCCTAATCAATGAGCTGACCTATCAATGGTGAGGATTGATTAACGTGTGATGTGTGTGGTGGAACCAGAAGGTTGAAACATTCATTTTATTTTTTTTGTCTGGTCTACCAGGCCGACACACTCAATGACGCTGTTTTTGTCTCACCTTTTAATGGCGCGCAGCCTCATTTTGTTTCTGCAGACGTCTCAGATCTTGCCGGGCAACTGCGACTTGATAATTGCAGAGCTCGTTTTGTCGCCAAATTGTGTTAGCAGCACACATGCTGGACCGTAGCGGACGTGACAGTTATACATCGTTGAATGGCACCAGAGCTATCGCCAGAGGGTCTGTTGAGGCGCCACCTATAAACAGTGTCATCAGCGTCAATACAAACCTGCAAAGTGGAATCTTTTAACCTTTGGACGTTATTCCGTACAAAAAAAGGAACGTCTTCACAGTAACAATCAATAGATCCTCGTCATTATTTTTGCACGATTTGCAGAAAAGCTCTTTCAAAAATGTGAACACCACTATACAATGCTGCAGTAAGCCACTAGATGGCACCTGGCTTGCCATGTGACAAGAATCACCTCTGGCTATCGCGATAATATCGTATCGATTTGTGGAGCAGCATGCTTTGCAACGTTTTTTGTGAATAGCTGTTGCTCTTCATTTGCTTTGTTGTGAGTGTGCCTGTGATGTCAACCGGTGTGGAAAACGGTCTCCACAAGTGCACAGATCTTTCGACATGTTAAGGACTGCACCTCCCAGGTGCCGATTTGAAAGGGAACGAGGGGAGCCGCTGTGATTGGCGACCAATTAACTGTTCACCGCCACAATGGTACAAAACGCCTGTTTTTCACTGCGCTAGGCTGCCGGCGCCTACAAAAATACCAAATCCTGGTCTAGCCTGTATCCATTAGACTAAACGTTGTAGTAGACTTGCACTAGGCACAGAAATAGAGCCCTTTATCTTTGATGTTTACAAAAAAAAATAAAAAAAATTTTTTTTTAAATCCCACACTAGTTAGTTTTTTTTTGGAAGACTCATCTTTGATATATACCAGTTATTTCATTTGAAGTGATTTTTGAAAATCCATACAGGTCTTGATAAGATGATGATTATTTTTGTTGTGTTGTTTGCATTTATTTCTATTGTGCATGGTGGCATTTATCATTAATAACTGGTAAGAGAAGTAATCACAGTAAATGTCGGCTCTTTCTAGATGTATTTCTATAGTGCCTGATGGGTCCTCTGTACTCGGATTACTGAATTTGTTATGCCTTTTTTTTTCGATGCCACATTTGCATGCTTGCAAATCCAACACTTCTTTAGGGACATCCCCGCCTCCATTTGCTCCGGCGTGAGCCTCGTTGCTAAGCTACTTTGCATCCAGCTTTCCCAGTGTGTAGCACAATGCTACGTCAACACCCAGAAAAGCTAACCCATAACCGCAGCATTGTTGGAGGGCAGCGATGGGGAGGGGGATCTAAACACTTTACAGGTCGTGCCTATCATATGGCGTTAGTTAAAGTGCTATATAAAAAGCAGTCCATTTATCAGTTCAAATGCCACATTTTATGGTGAAGAAACTTTCTTTCGTAAACATAGTCTTTTGCACAAATATGGCACATTTGTGCCTGGCTATACCAGTTGAAGATCAACATGTGTTAATGGGAAGTTTTGTCAATTTCTAAGGTCACTATTGTTGGTCATGGCACAATAGATGAGAAAACTCTCATGGTCTAACAAATACAGTATTTTAATGGCAAGATATTGCATTGAAATAGGAAAATAGATTCTCTATTGGGATAGGAGCTTAATTCATTAACTCAAAAGAAGCAAAACTTATAGCTCACATTTTTCCCCATTGAAAGTAAGAAAAAATGTTTGTAATGTGTTTTTAATGTGAAGAATTGTCCTCTATTTAACATTGTACTTAAGTCTAGCCACATTCCGGGCCAAAGAGACAAGACAGCGTAAAGTGTTTTGAGCATCGGGAGAACAAAAGTTGTGGTAAAGCTTATTGCAAAGAATCTCATCTTCTGTGTGAGGTAGATAGACTTTCAATAAGTACAAAAAAAAAACAACAACAACACCATAATAAGTGGCATCCAGCTGCTCACGAAGCTCTCTGACGGATGATGTCATCACGCTGCCGTGGAACGGACGTCCTGATAGCGACAGTTTGTGCACGAGTTCTCGGAATGAAAGCAACTGGAGGAAACATCTGCTGACAGACTGATTGAATGTTCAGCCATGTATGCGATGAGTGATGCACAATATACACGTTCAATGTGTGTACAAACGAATATGTCATGCTGGTTTCAAATTGTGTTGTTTTTTTTGTCCTTTTGTGCAAGGGTTGTGTTATGAATAAATGGCGAGAGAAAAGATCAAATCAATTACATGACACAACAATGCACACGTGCTGGGAACTCGTTCTGGATCATTTCTAGTCGCTATGTTTACTTGTAATGAATCAAGATCTTATGAGCCAGGCATTGTTCCATTCCTCACTATCCTCGTAATTATTTCTTCACCTCCAGCAATCAATTGTTGCGAGTCCATCCGGGAATCTCTGTCATCATCTCCGTGACTGGGAAGAAACAAAACTTCCCGCTTGATTGGCACCAGAATTAAATGTCTGCTCACCGCCGGGAGTTCATTTGTCACAAATCAGACGGGAGACGGGGACTAATTAGCCCGCCAGTTCTTCGTTTAGCCGAGATCAAAACATTGAGAGTCTGAGCGGGGCATGTTTGGTTGCCCCCTTTTTTTTTTTATTATGTGTAAGATTGTGTTGCCATGGCAATGATAAAATCACGGCGCAGCGTCAAACTTGTTTGGACTGGCAATTAACTTGGCCCCCTAAAGCTGCAATAAGATCCAACAAGAACAAAATCAGGATCCACCGGCATTTGTGTCGTGCCGCAGATATGCTAACGATGACTCCGTCATCCTCCAGGCGAGATTTTCCAGTTACCTGTAAACACACTTCCGCAATGTCAAGCAGTGTGCGCACCTCGACCACCTTCATTTGAATGGCAATGAGGGGGAGTCACTTTGATTGGCTGGGAGTCGATTGCATACTATCCCACAAAAGCACAAAAAACGCCCGGTTCTTTTATTTTTGCACTAAACGAGCAACCTACTAAAAGAAAAAAAAAGAAAAAACTCTAAAGGCGTTGATACGCCGCCTACATGCTTTATTGACTGGTTGCTTATGTCAAGACTCGGTCATGCCAGGGTTAAGTTTGGGTCATGACCGTGATGTCGTGTCTGTTTTGACCATCATCCGGTTTCAACTGGAAAAACTCCATGTGATGTCAAGAACCTTTAATCCCTTTGCTTGGTCAACAGTTGGTCAACACTTCTGTGTCAGCCCTGTTTCCCACATGTCTAGCCACAGCCAATCCAATCAGTCGACTGTCTATTTAAGCCATTATTGTTTGTCGGATTATTACCTCGCTTCCTCTGTGCATCTCCACAGCCAAAAGGGATCTTGGCTTCTCGTGATTGTCGATGCATTCTCGTTGTTTCTCGTCTAGTCAAGTTGTTCTACGCCTCTCGATGTTAAACGAATAAATAGTTAAAATCTTATTTGTGTCTGTGTTTTTGGATCCAATCTCAGAACATAACAGCTTCAAAGTTTAATTTCAAGGTGCATTGGGCTGTTTAAAAAGGTAATATGAAAGCTTTTTCGACATCATGCATGCTCATCTCACCCAGATGAGTGTGAAGAACCGCGACTGCGCCAATCAGCTTTTCTTATAGTCGTGTTTTTAACGGCCAATTCCATTAATTGGAGTCATCCCTAATATTTACCATACTGCACACACTACGCTTACTCGACAACAATCTCATGTTTTCAACACAGCACATTATTTAAAAGGCTGTTTGTTGCATAGAATTCACGATGCGATTGTTACAATGCTAAAAATCACCTTGAAAAAGTGCAAAGTAGGCGTCAAGAAGGAACGGGAAGTGTCGGTGAATGTCACCTGAGTGCTGATTCAGTACGCTCAACTGTGACGGGACGTCGCGGTCCGTGTGTTTAAACGCCTCGCAATAAAAACACCACACACACTCTCGCACACGCGCGCCCCCAAATTATAGTGATAGTGTGGATATTGTAACATCCTATGAATTCAGCTGTATTAAAGTGAAGGTCAAACATTGTGGCAGTGTCATGCGGCGTGGACAAAACTTCAAATGGAACAGATACAAATCGCATGTTGCCCCCAAAGCGCTTTATGTTTTTGACTGGCCATTCACCTACTGATGACGCAGCATCAGGAGCAATTTGGGGGTTCAGTATCTTGCTCGAGGATATTTCGACGTGGTCACAATGGCCTGGGATCGAACCCACAACCTCTGGGTTGGGAAACTAACACCATACCACTGAGCCACGTCGCCCCCAACCGCAATTCCCTGTGGTGTCCGATTTCCACTGTTGACATATCGTAACCGTATTCTGACTTGTAGTTTCCTCTCTGTCAAAAAAATCCTCCACTTAGTTTAAGTCCCACCCAGATCGCTCACTCTTACCCAGACTTGAAAGCCTCATTTGAAACCCTAACCGAACTCGAAATCCACCTTTGAAAGCCTTTAAATTGAAAGCCTCACATTTGTTTGAAACCGTGCTTTGAAAAACTCATTTAAAACCCCAACCTTGTCTTGAAAGCCTACTTTGAAACCCTTACCCTCATTTGAAACCCAATTGTAGGAAAACAAACGTGTTTTCCTGATGGTCACATGACTTGACAAACTCGCCATGTGTTTACTCAGCTGAGCCTGCATATGAAATTGTTTTGTTGGCTAATGAAGCGCATCCCATATTACTCTTCAATCTACAAGGCTATGCGAGTAACGAGATTTGACCTTGCACAAGAGTTATGATTTGTGGTGCTCTCTAGCGCCACCCTTCACCTTCCACTGGAACTTCTTCAGCATTCACATGAAAGAAAACAAGTCATCTCCACCAGGATGAAAGTTTGTTTGTTTGTTCATTTGTTCCACTTTGTGGTCTGAAGCGTGAAGAGTGGACCAGACATGACCGATGCTCTCTTCGCAGCTGAGGCACTTCCTGTATTTGTTTACTTCTGCTCGTGCGTGCGTGCGCGTATGTCTCATACACAAAGCAGCACAAACACACGCTTGTGTTTGACGAGCATCCAGGTGGACTGCTTACAGTGTAAACATCAACACTTGTTTGAAACCCCGACGTAGACTGGAGACTGCATTTGATATCCTTGCTATGAAACCCAAAACCGGGCTTTAAACCTTGACACAAAACCGGCCCTTATTGAAAACCCTAACTTGAAACCTCAACCCAGGCTTGAAACTCTTACCAGAAAGCCGAAGTCTGGTTTCAAACTCTTTACCAGACTTGAAAACCCTAACTTGAAACCCCAATCCTTGTTTGAAACTCTAAAACGTGTTTTCCCTTCTTTAAAAGCCCAATTTGAAACCCTAACGTGTGTTTGAAGCCATATTTTCGAAACTCTAACCCATACTTAAAACCTTTCAAAACGTTAAATCCCTAATTGAATTTTTAGTCAATGCTTAAAACTAGGACTAGTCAAGCAGATGAAGGCGACAGCGCAGGAGAGTGCTCGTTCCGTTTCCGTTAACATGTCAAGCAATTATGACACCGCACGGCTGGACGGAGACTTTGAATCGACTTTTGGAGCGCACACGCATTCACACACGCACTCACACACTTCATTTTAAGATTGCTTTCAATTTAAGCGAGAGCTCTTGAGGTTTGAATAGTGAAAAAAAAAAAAAAAAACTGAATGCAAGATTAATTTTTTGACAAAGCAGTCTTCCCACAATGCACGAGGAGTCCTTCATTTGAACCTCAGTATGTAATAAACGTGGATTTTGATCGCCAGCTATTTTGCCCTTTAGGACAGCTCACCTAATTTCAACTTTTTGTGAACTTTGATTTTTCCCACAACACTGAGGTACCTGACTTCATTACAACCTTCATGCAAACTTTTATTTGAAGCTAATCAATTTTCACACAGTTTTGGGACACTATGCTATGATTTAATATCACCTTAATGCAAACTGTTATTTGCAAATGACTCTGTCGTCCTTTCGGACGCCTTAAATACATTTAACATTGCCGTAAAATTGTATTTCATTACAAGGTCACCTATTTTCCATCAACGTTACGGGACATCTTACCTCATTTCAATTTCTATTTTCCCAACAACGTTTTGGGAACACATCTTTATGTGAACATTAATGCTGTGCCATTATTTATTTACATCATAGTTGATGTTTATAAAACGCTAATGCATATTGACATCAAAATGTCATGTGTCATGTTTACCATTTATACACTTTTATGTTACCAATATTGTATGTGACTAAATGGCAAAGGCAAGGCTTGCTGATTAAAGCTGCTCCCGCCTTCTTGATTTCTGGTTCTTTCAAGGGAGCGGGGGGGTGTTGGGGTTGGGGTTGTTGGGGGGGGGCGAGCCTCATTCATCAAATAGATGGAATCTTCAGCCACCACTGTAAGCGAGTCTGCGCGCGTGTTTGTGTGCAGGTGTGAGCGTTTTGTGCACCTGCTCGGCTCTGCAAGTCTTTGGAATCATTTTAACGACGGATCCATCTTTTGTTCCCACGCTTGTTATGCTGATGAAAATAAAAGAGTCGCTCTTCCCGCCCACCGGCTCCATCCTCGCTCGCTCAGGTTTGATTCTGACAAAAGAAAAAAGGTTTTAATAGATGCTTCACTGAAACATGAAGTGTTCCACTAACAGAAACTAGACTTATTTTTGTTATTGTCAAACCATTTTGTATTCTTATTCTTCAAAAAAAATTTCCCATGAAAACTACCTTGAAATGATTGGAGACATTATCCAAATGTAGGTCATCCTCCACATTTCTCAACTTCATTATCATTCCTCATTCTAATCTTTTGCGGCATATTGGGAAGTACTTTTTGCATTGCCAAAATTCGCCTTCTTCCCATCAATTGATCGTTTATTACAATGATGCCTTGAGATATCGTTTTTTTGACATGCGAGCCGTCATTCGGCCTTTTTTTTTTTTTTTTCTTCTTCTCTCGAGTGCATACTTTAGAAACGTGAAACGTGTATGGCGGCCGTGAACTCAATTCAATTAGCAACAGTTTGACAAATAGTGAACAACTATTCAAAAACAAAACTTCAAGCTGTTTATTGGCACGCCCAGTTTACATGTTCTGTCAAACTAAACAAAAACAACACGTTCCTTACTTAAAAACAAACAAACAAACAAACAACGACATAGTTGAGCTTTTAGTCTGCTTTAGCCTAATGCTAATGCTAACATTAACTCATAATGGGAGACTGGAATAAATGAATGAATGTCTTTTCCATTGAGTAATTTTAGTTTCAAGAATGTTTTCGATTTTTCTAGTCAGGTTTGGATTTTGTTCATTTCCGCTATAAGAATGTGACACGCTTCATGTCTGCTTTTTAAGAGAGTAAATATTCTTACCTGTCAACCTTTTTTGTTCCAGTTAATAAAGCTTTTATGACAGTCATAGATTATTTCCGTTTTTTATACTGTAAAGGCGAACAAGTGTTCTGTGAAGCCGTATCGTCAAGGGCATTATTATCTTGATAGTAATTTCACGACATGCTTTATCATTTATGGGTTGCGAGTTAGATTGTGTGCCGTCCTCATCAATAACACGTGACCATGTGGATGCACTTCTTTTATGTCTTGCGTAATGACATAAATAGCATCAATTGTGCGTGCGTGTGTGTGTGAGTGACCTTGCGTTCTTTTTTATGTTTGTCCTCAGGCTGCTTCCATGATCAGGTTGTGCTGTGCTATACACGCCACTCGATTGCATATATTGTGTATATTGTGTGATGCACTCTTGCTGGTTTCTGTGCTGGCTTGCTGCCAAGGTCAACATGTGTGGATGCTTGCTTGCGGAACTGCCCTTGTGCATGAAGATTTTCAGTCCCACAGTCATGGAAAAATGAACAGAAATGCAAATTAATATTTTATTCAGATTGACAGTTTTGCCCAACAGGAAATAGTACTGAAATGCAGCATATAGGGCAACACTGAAAAAAAGAAATAAATAAACAAGGAAATCGGCTTAATTAATTAATTAATTAATGAATGAATGAATGAATTATCTTTGACAGAAAACTTTTCTGGCACAAAGACATCCTGCTCGTGTCGTGAACGCAGTGCGATGAAGAGCACAGAGGAGGAAGAGGAGGAGGAGGAGTGACAAACAGGAGTGAATGAAGAGCCGACCCCACGCTGCGTCCCAAGACGTGCAAATGTGAGTCATCAGACGTCCCAATCAGCGCCACGCTCGCCACCTACCAGGCACAGATGGTGTTTGTCAAAGACGTGAAGACGCCGAGCGAGGATCCGCCGGAGTGCAGCTCCTTGCAACTTTTCGCTCGCTGCTGCAATAGTGGAGGTCATGTGACCACGCTTGTTGTCCAGACCTTCAGAACACAGCAAATTGGGCGCAAAATTGCCTCAAAGTGGCCTCTAATGACCATAAACACCAACAGCATGAAAACCGTCTTTTACGGGATTTGCAGGAGCTGTGTGAATTTACAACAAAAAGAAAAAAAGTAGTCACAAAAACAGTAGTAAACTGTTAGTACAAAATCAGATTATAGATAAAAAAAAAAAGAAGAAGATAAAAGTCAGAGATTAAGGCCGCAATTTTGTCACGATGATTTAATTATTATTATTTTTTTAATGGAGAATATGAAAGGTGTATTGACAGGTCATTTTCACAGATTTTGTTCATAATCTGAATGAACAGAAGGCATGAAGGCGTTGGAGTTATTATTGGAACTAACATTTTAAAAACAGTTTTTCTTTTTAGAGTCAAGTTATGTGTTAATCAATTGGAAAGCAAAATATTACTGGATGATTGTTTCTGAGACTGACTTGACTTTTAACGAGCGCTCTTATCCGATGAAGGAGCTGCCGGTCGCCGAACGAGCGTCGCTTGGCGCGGCCAAGACGGACGGAGAGGCCGGCCGGTTGGCGCCGAAATGCTGCCGGTTGCTCGCTCTTCTGGCACAACATGAAGGGCAACGTTGTACATTTTTAAAGCCAGAGAGGAAAAATCAGCAAAGCGGCTCAGGGAGCTTCTTCGCTTCAGCGGCAGAATCAAGACGGCGGCGTACCGAATAAAAGATGTGACGGCTTGAGAGGTTTGTGACGACGTATCGCAAGTCCGGCGACATGAATACTAGTGATGTGTCGGTCGCGAACGAATCGAGTCGTTTGAACGGCTCTTCAATGTGAACGATGTGAACCGAGTCTTTATCGAGAGCCGTTTTACTCTTTGGTGCATTGGCACAAACTAGAGCCAGGACACGCCCCCTCCCCGAAGGCAAAGGGAGGCTATCCTCACGTCCACTGGGGTGAACCCCAATAATGTGCGGGGGTTGGGTGGGTGCCCAGCCACCCCTTCCCACACACGCACCTCTGCACGCCCCTGCCACCATCGACTTTGCTGTTGTAAAAGCCGATTGTCTCCCATTGCGGGACTAAAACAGACACAAAAACTGCTTGGCTAGCTGACGGGCCTGTTCTCAAAAATAGCTCACCAGGAATGTTTTAGAAGTGATCATTTCAAATGTAAAAGCTTGTGATTTGCAAAAAAATAAATAAAGTGGGATCTTGATTTTTTTTTTTTTTACCCTACCTTGTTAACTGATTATTTCTAATTCTTGTCAGAAATCAGTGACACAGCGAAGTCGCAACCATTCAAAGCACGAGAGAAAGTGTGTAGAATGAAGCTCATTAACTGCGTGACATCGCATTAACCTTCCTCGTCCTGATTTGCGACAATTAAAGCAACGACAATCTTTGAGGGGAGCAGATGTGGATAAACAACATCGATTAAAAATTAAATAAATACATAAAAGAAAGAAAGAATTACAGGGAAAACGCAGCGACAGCGTGAGGCCGTGAAAAAAAAGCTGCGGTGGCAAACAAACACGAGCTTAAGCTCACTTGAAGACGCTGATACTGATTTGTTTACGTATTGGATGCAAATTAGACTGCAGAATGTGCATTCCAGAAAATAACAGCATTAACTCCAACACAGTCAACTTTACACCAAACTTTTCGGAGGACCTGCTTGCATACGGACCACAAGATGGAGGCGGGCAAACGAGCCAAAAATTGGACTCAAGTAAAGAGGACTTTCACATTAAAATAATGTGACTCAATAATAATTAGAAAGTAGTACTCCTATTACTTGAGTAAGCATACTGACTGAAAAATAAAACACTGTAAGTCTTGAGTAATTGGTGATGGGCTTCAGAAAAGAGGTGAGCTTTGATTGGTCGCTTCTTGAGCCCTGAGCAACTGTGATGTCATTTAAAATCGACAGCAAGTGACAAAATGGCTTCCCCTTGAGATGGATAAGCGCTGTCGCTCAAAACTGCATCGAACATGTTACTGGGAAGAGCATTTTTAGTTTGACTTCCCCTTTAATGGTGATTCATTTATTTCACCACTTGCATTGAAAATGTGAAATTAAATTGTCAATTGAATAATGAATTTCTGAGCTATTATTTATTTATTTAATTGCTTTAAAGGATATCCCCTGGAGATGCATCATCTCATTTTTGAGGGGGTCCTTCCAACATATTGCCTAACAGTGATATACAAAATAAGCTAAATATTATTTTCATGACCAAATAAAAAAATCCCTGTACACAAGTTTTAAGGAAATTGCTCCAAATGGCATGTTGAGGCCCTTGGATGCTTGGATGTGTTTTTCCCAGTGTGAAATTGACAGATGCTCCGCGTGCGTGCGTGCGAATTGTCGCACTGTGACATCCAGCGTGTCATAACCGCGATGTCGTTATTCCAACAGCGCAGCGACACCGAGCGGAAAGGATGAAAGACAAATAGGACAATTAAGAAAGAAACAAGAAAGAGGAGGAGAGGTCACAAAACGTGGGGAAGGAAGGAGGCAGCCGGTCAGCGGGTCGTTAGCGCTTTGAAAAAAAGCGAGATCGCTGCACAAAAACGCGTCGCCGGCCGCTCGACAAGCAAAAAGCACTTTCGGCGCCGCTCGTGCCAGATATAGAATAAGTTTCATTTACCATTTCAAAAGCAAAAGTCACTTTTTAACATTTTAAAATTGAGATCAAAGATAGAATTTTTCAAGGGGTGAGAACTGGGAAATATATTTTCAGAAACCAATTTTCCTTTGAGGAAAAAGTGATCACACATCTCCATGTGGTGGTGTGGCTCAGTGGTAGAGTGGTCATCTGGCAAACATGAGGTTGTGGGTTCAATCCCATGCCACTGTGACGTCAAAATATCCTTCTGCAAGATACCGAACCCCAAGTTGCTCCTGATAGACGTCAGTAGGTGAATGAGTTGTCCAAATGTGAGGTGGTCTGTTTAAATTGTTCTTTGATGAAGAAAATGAGCATTTTTCAGGAATGAGGAACCAAGTTTTACAAGAAAACAAAAGTCTCTTTCTTCTATTCTATTGGATTCTACACAAAAAAAAAAAGTACTTTGTAACTGCTTTCCGGGGATGGCAAAAAGGTTGTCTCAGAATGGCCGGTAGATGTCAAGAAAGAGAAAAGAAGAAGGAAAGCAAGCAAGCAAGCAAGCGAGGATCACAAAGAGGAAATGCGGGGAAGGCCACGGAAGGCTGCTTGTTATCTCCGCAAGAAAACATCACGCTGGGGAAGCACACCGGTTGCAGTTCACTGAGGGTCGCTGCAAAAAGCACTTTGTCACTGCCAGAATTGTTCACACGTTTCCATACTCGGAAGCATTCGGCGCGGGAACGTGTAACGCCCAAGAAATTGACATATTTTAGAGGTCTGAATGTCACCGTCTCAGAATTGAGCTGAAAATGCTTTGGCCATTCAACAGAATTGAGCATCTCAGCCCCGGAACTTTCCTTTCGTAACAATACATTTGGTCGACCTTGCTATAAAAAGTCTCAAGAAGTCATGGCTGAAAACGCACAGCTTGTCGACCATCTTTGGTCATTTCAGGGGCATTTTGTCTAATGACACAAAGTGAACAAATTCAGCCCCCAAATCTCAGTTCACATACTGTATGTTCAAGAAATTTGGCAGGCATGTTTATCATGAGTTAGACCAACCAAAAAGTATGAAAACACACAGGAAATCAGCCATTTTGATTTGGAGCAAACCTTTCAGAGGCATTTTGCCGCTTTTACTCAGACCCATGAAATTGGGTAATCAATCAAGAACCCCCAAAATAAAAGTCTAAAAAAAAAAAAAAAAAAAAGCCGCTCCCTAAAAGACAAAACGTTTGTGTTCACTTTGCCATTTTGGAGGCATTCTGGCCATCTTTTCGACTATTTTCACAAATGTGAAATTTTGAAAATTCTTCCCTCAAATCAAGTTTTGCTTGGCAATGTGAAATTTGGTATTTCCACTACAAATATACCCACAAAAGAGTCTCAAGAAGCCATACTCCAAAATATAAAGGAACCATCCATCCATCCATTTTCTTAACCTCTCATTCCTCACAAGAGTCCCGGTGGTGCTGGAGCCTATCCCAGCAGTAGGTACACCCTGAACTGGTTGCCAGCCAATCGCAGATAAAGGAACCCGTCAAAGAGAAACATTTTAAAATGTATTTTGTGCATTATATTAACATGCAATTTGGTTCGTATGCTTATCATAAGTAGACCCACAAAAATGGAACACGGAAAAGAAAGGAACACAGCCATGCCATTTTGCTTGGAATTTGCCATTTAGGCAAATTTGAAAATTCAACCCAGGAGACTAATATTACTTGGCAACATAACATTTGGAAAAGTTGTCTATCAAGCGTTGCCCCACAAAAAGGCCGACGTGCCATGAAAGACACAGTAAGCCTTCTTGCACTTATTTAGCAGACATTGGGTGATTCCCCAAAATTGTGCAGTGTTCGTGCACAGAAAAAATATTCAATACTTGCTAACATTGTATATCTTTTTGTAATCTACCAATACTAGCAACAGAGAAAGGCAGAACATTCACTGTTTTTTTTCCACTACCACCACCTTTATTCAAATTGATTGTATATATTTGCGTCACATTTTTGTTCCGTGATGTGTCATGAGATTTTTCTCGTAAAAATGCGCTTTGGCTCAGTATCACTTTCACTGCCACCAGTTCGCAGCAGGGGGCGACAGAGATGTTTGAACACCTGCGCGGACTTTGATTTGATTTGATTTGAGCAACTCTTTGGATTCTACGTCATTTATTGTGACGTTTGCGCGTTATCATATTTGTGTTGATTCATTTGCGTCCAAACTTTCTGTTATGACTTTACTCAACATGTTTGCTTTCACATCAACCTTCCTCGCGTGCACGTTCACTCTGCATGAATGAGGAGTGGCGGCGTGAGCGCGTGCACGTCCGTTTGTCACTCACGTGGAGAGGAGTGACCAGAAGGCGCGCGGACGCGCTCCAGCCAGCACAACCGCGCTGCATCCACTTTTCCTCCTCTTCGCGTTTCCGTCGCACGCGCAGCTGCTCGGCCCAAGCGAGTTTCTTTTGCTCTGCTTTCGGATTCGTGAGCGCCTTCCTGCTCTGTGTTGGAGCTCCGAGATCGGAGGACGATGCGATTTTGGCGGGATTTCGCGCCGTGACAGTCTGGAAGCGCGCGGCGACATGGTGAGTGGCGTCTTGGCTCCTTTTTGCATGCACGCCACCTTTGCGGCATTTTCACCTTCCTCACAGTCATTCAAGTCAAGTGAACTTGAAGCTCCCGATCAGAAATGTGAAGTGTGAAAGCTTGCCTGCTTGCTGTGCGGAAATAGTTTGGAAATCTTTTACAAAACATTCATCCTGTGGCTCTGTTTTTATTTTTATTTTTTTTAAGCGCTGCATGAGTGTGGAGGAATGCTCCTTTAAATTGAAATTGCCTTAATTCGGTATTATGCTATAAAGTTCATCTTGGTGACACACACAAAAGAAAGACCCACCAAAAAAAGTCTCATGAGCTCCGCCTGAAAAGACACAGGAAGTGTGGCGTTTTGGTTGGAGTTTTGGCCACAATTCCAAAAGTCAGCCTCCAAAGTCAGTTTCACGTGGCCACGTGAAATTTGGTGGATACGTTTATCATGACAAGACCCACAAAAATAGCAATAAGCCATGCCTGAAATGAATTTGGTCATTTATGCAAACCCATCATTTCAATCAACAAAGCCAATTTCAATTAGCAACATGAATTTTGGTGGGCAGGTCAATCATAGAGACCCACCAAAACAGTCTCATGTCGCTCCGCCTGAAAAGACACAGGAAGTGTGGCGTTTTGCTTTGAAGTAAACATTTTAGGAGCTTTGGCCACAATTCCAAAAGTCAGTCTAAAATCACATTTATCAGGATTGTTGCATGTGGGAGTGTTTGGGCATTTATGTGCGTATGAGACCCCAACGTGACTCACAAGCGCTTCGCCATCTGTCAGGAGTCAAATGAGATGACGTGTTGGCCACATGCCGTACATGTGTCGGCCTACGTGATCTGGGCTGTTGACTTTGTCAGGCTGATCCATCAAAAAGTTTCAGTAAGGCCGCCGTTTTGGTAAGTCTGCCAATTTGGTTTGGAGCAGCATTTTAGCAGTCATTTCTGGTGATCTCTAACTTTGCCCACTGGAATTTTGAGAGAAAACTCAGCCCCCGAAGCCAAATTCATTTTGCATTTTTCAGATTTACACTCATGGGTGTGGCCACATGTAAACACTTTTCTAGTGTTAGATTTAACACTACTCAGTGTCAATTTAACACTAGCGATTTTGCTGCGTATGCACAGTATAAAGTCGTCTGTATTGTATTTGATTGAAATATTCCAGTTGAAGAACTTGACAATAGATGTGCTCGCAAAGTTCAGTATTTACGCCCTCCGTCCTGCTTTTTATGCTTACGCAACATTTTATGGAGCTTCTGGCGGGGTCAAAGGTGCTGATTACGCCATGAGGGAGCGCTGGCAGTTCACACCTTGGCCCGCCCGCACGCACGCACGCCACACTCAATTGATAGACGATTGACGTTCGGGTGACATTGCCACGATGTTGTCGATCAGCACGCTGGAGCTGACGCCGGCCGGCCGGCCGGCTGGGAATGAAATGATTGCAAGTGATTGAGGAGTGTTCTCGAAGGTAAGTTGGACATTGACAAAGATGTCTGTCACCTTTTGAATTCAAAGGGCATGCGAGTTACTGTGAGGAGGACGCGCTCAAAATGCTGCTCGCGTTTGACAAGATGATGCATGAGGAAAGCGTCCCGTCATCCAGGTCAAACTTTCACCGAGGGGGACGAGAAGAAACTTGTGATATCCAGTTATCATTTCAAATAAGGGTTGCAGACGTGCGTTTAAGGTATTGGGGCAAATTGCTAACAGTTATTCGAAAAGGAGCATACAAGAACAATCGGAGATGATGAGCCACATGCTGCTTCATCAAGTTTACAACCCGTTCTAGTAAATTTCATTCCGATGATTAAAGGGACAATAATAGTGCTGATATATTATACAACACAATATTATTGCAGCATTTTGCCAATGATATCGCTAAGACAGAAATTTTGATATGATATTGCAATAATTTGCAGTTACCGAGTAAAATTTGCAATTATATGATAAACAATATTTTGCATGTTAGCCATTTGTCTGCCACTTTATATATCTATAACTGTGAAAGGGAAAAACATAAAAAATAAATAAATAGATCAAATGAAAAATTATTTAATTAAAAAAATCATATTGATATTTTGGTATTAAATTGCCAATAGGTAAGATGATAACAATAGTGTATCAGAAATAATGCTCATTTTCTTTTTGTCATTTGTCCAAAGTGGTCTTCAATAAAATGGCAAAAAGCACATTTAATATTCTATGAACAATTCACAGTCACTATAAACTGTCCACAGATAAAATGTATGAGATAATAAACATTCCTAAAATGTGTCCCCTCATTGAATAAAATTAGTGAGCGCAATCAAATGTTTATTGGTGTCAGTGCTTTGCAACATCACAAATTCAGTTTATTAGCATAATTAGAGCATTTAATTGGCTCTAAAGGCAACTTTGAAAGAACAACAAAGTCCACAAGTCAAATAAACGAGTCTCGCTTTGACTTTGAAGACGCACGCAACCTCCGGGCCAGCATGTGGCAGCGCAGCGCAGCACGTACCAACAAAGTCATGTGACATAGAAAGCAAGTGCAAATGTGCACTTTGGGTGTTTGTGGGGATTGTTTTGGTTCAGCAAGCATCTGTTGAGGCTGGAATTTGGCTGAAATAACTTCAGACCAAACTGAATTCCTGTTCAATTTCAGGTATGGGTCCTTAAGATTTTATTTTAAATGCATCCTGTTATGATATTCTCAATTTTGTGGTGATCAGTCAAACTGTTGTCAGGCTAGTTTTTTTTTTTTTTTTTTAAAGTTGTCAAAGTGACCCTAACATGTCTACTTCAAAGTTTGGTTTGGGTGACATCCAGCTCGACTCAATATTTCAGGCATTGCGGCCTTGAGACTTTTTGCGTGTCTGCTTATGATAGACATGTTCACTCAATTTTCAGTCATTTTTTTGTTTTTTTATTATTTGATTCGACACCCAGCACTATTTGAAACCAAAATGAACGATTCCTGTTCCATTGTAGGCATTGTGAGGCACATGTTCACCCAATTTTGATCACTCATTGAAACGGTTGTCGGTGGCTCTTCATGTGAATCGTCAAATTGAACCTAAAATTTCAGAACCAAAATAAGCAACTTCCTCTTCCATTTGAATCGGGTCTATGATCATTTGTTCTGCTATCCTGTTATGACAGACATGTCACCCAAGTTGGCGTTGATGGGAGAGTGGGGTGATTTGTGCCAAGTATTCCAACCCTATTATTTATTTAGAAAACCATACAAGAAGTTGGTCATATGACCACATAGTTTTGAAGCGGCATCCATTTCACTCATCCGGGTAAAAAAAGTGAGATGAATGGATTGAGAGGGAAGCACATATAAATTAAAAAAAACATTTCTTTTTTGCCCTCCAAAGTAAAGTTTACATGATGAAGGGATTTTGATGGCTGTGTTTGGACCATTATAGACATTAAAGACAACTTTGAAAACAGTTCACACACATCATGGTGGGCTTGTGGTCATTTGTGCCAAAGTATTGCCAATGGCACAACTTCCCCTAAATTAGGATTAACTCTATATTATTTTTGGTATTTTATTGTTGTTGTAAACTGTATTCTTACATTTGATCACTAAAAGTATGTGCTATTTTTAATTTTTAACCCAAATTAATTATGCCACCAGACAAAAGGAAGAAAGAAGGGAAAGCCAAGGAAATGAAAATCTGCAGGATGGCCATAAAAAAAATGTAGGGATAAGAAAAAAGAAATTAGGCTCAGGCTTACACTCCCGAGGCGTCACCAAGTGACACATCTGGTTGTTCTGCTCACTTGGGTATGTTTCTTCACAAATTGTTTTTCCCTTGCTGGAATTCATAGAAAGAACCGAATTAAAAAAATCTGAACCGGAAAATCAAACGAATGAAAAAAGAAAAGGCTTCTGAAACCTGCAAATCATTTTTTTTTTGTCAGGAATTTGTCTTCTGTTTATATAGCATGATCGTTTGTGACATTAAAATGATGGTTCTTACGTCAGTTATCAGTGGCACAATTTAGCCCACTGAATTCTGACTAATGGCACAACCACTGGGGCAAGTTGTGCCACAAAACCACTTTTTTTTTCTTTTTTTTTTTTTTCTCGAAGCTATATTTCTCAAACAGTTTATTGAAGATCCAAAAGTGATTGCTCCCTGCTGGGATGCACAACATCCTAAACTATATCAACCTATTTTAGTTGGAAGCATTCTTACCCCACTCTCTTCTATTGGTGAAACTGATCTTAGGTTGTGATTTTCTTGAATTTGCATGATGATTTATGATGTCATTTTGCTTGGTGAACTGGTGTTGAGTGATTTTTGAGGCCATATAAATACAACAATTCTCACCTGCATGCACACCTTTGCAAGGTATGCTGAGTCCTAAAGTCGATTGGAAGAATGGAAATAAACAGCATCCCAATACTTTTGTCCACCAGGTGGATGCATTTGTAATTGCTCTCAAAAGAGTCTTGTTGCTCCACCACCAATCGGAAATGTCTAATCGTCTGCATTCCGCGATTGTGCGACAGCAGTCACTGAATCATGTGACGACAGCACGGGCGAGTAAACGCACGGCAGGCAGGGTGGGAGACGAGGGGGGGAGGGGCGGGTCAGCGGGAGGCGAAGACGTCTGAAGGACGGCGAGTCGTTATTTTGGGTGCTTGCACCTCGGGCGCTTCAGTCACAAAGCTTCTGTTTGATGACTTCACCCACTCACAAAGCAACCTGAGACGATTCGTGACAGCGTGTGAGGGCGCACCGGGAGCCCCTCCCCCTCCCTCGCCCTCGCGCTGCTCCGAAAGCAGCCTGCGGATTCTTTTTATTACTTCGATCGGGTAATCGTGACTACCTGACGAAATCATCGCATTGGAATATGACATATTTGTGACTGGGCATACGTTGACTTTTTTGACTCTGTTACTGATACTGTTTATTTCGATTATGCTAGGTGGTGGTTATCAGTAATAAGTGGTGAGAGGTGCAAATGCATGAATTATATGATTGTATACTGAACATATATGATGTCAGTGCCCTTGCGTGACTGAGTAAACTGTTGACTTCTTGCTTTTACTCTGTGGATTATTTGTAGATACTGTATTGTATTTATTTCTAGTGTAGGAGGTGGGAGTTATCTTGAATAGGAAAGATCATATTTGTCGTATGACACGTACGTAGTTTGCACGCATGTGATTTGCTGAGCATGCATGTCATAGACTTTTTTTTTTTTTTTTTACTCTGTAGATTACTTATTTATTTAATTATGATGAATAACAGGCAAGGACCAATCACATTAATCATTAATCAGTCAACACTTAGATTGAGTGTATCCATGTATGAGTGCATGAAAGAAAATACCCTTGTTGTTGTTGTTGTTGCGTTTACTCTGTGGATTATTTGTAGTCATTGGTCATTTCTGTTGCACAAGGTGGCAGTTATGGTGAATAACTGTTAAGGAGCGGTCACATTAATCATATGGCACGTACAGTATATTGCGTGTGTCCATGTGCGAGTGCAACCGTGCCATGTTTTTTGACTCTCTGGATAGTCTTTAGATTTATTTCTATTGTGCAAGGTGGCAGTTATCTTATCTTATCCCAATAATCAAATCACACTACATTTTTCTCATTTGCATGTTCCAGTATGTGATTGAGCATGTATACTTTTTTGACACTTTGAATTATTTGCAGGCTTTGTGTTTATTTCCATTGTGCAAGGTGGCAGTTATCATAAAAAAAACAAACAAACAAAAGTGGCCATTGGTCGTTTGACATGTATATTGCATGGATGCAAGAGACTGAGCCAGCCGTGGACTTTTTGTATTTTCATTCAGTGGATTATTTCCCATCATCGTTCATTTCTATTGCACAAGGTGGCTAATTACACAATACCTGTATAACCAATTTCCATGAAACATTTTGGATAGCTCGTTTTTAAAAGCTTTGAAAAGTTTCAGGGGTTACAGTATACTTGCATTGGGGCCAAAAGTGCAGCAACTCGTCAAGTCAAGCAGATGAAGTTGAACAAACTCATCGCAGCTTTTTGCAATCCATCACACTCCTCCTCCTCCTCCTTCTTCGTCTTCTTTTTCGTCTTCTTCTCTTTTATTCTTCTTCTCCTTTGCCTTCTTCTTCTTTATCTTTTTCTTTCTTCTTCTTCTTCTTCTTCTTTTTCTTGTTCTGCCTTTTAGGGCCACACGTGCACATGTCCTCAAATTGCTTCTCAGCAATAAAAGTGGAGCTCAAAAAGCGAACCCGGTTCCCCCTTCTGTTATTGGGCCGGAAAAGAGAATTAAGGGATGCAAATGTGTGCAAATGAACCTGATTTATTTTTGCTTGATGACCACTGAGGCACACAAACCGCTTCTGTGGTGGAAGAATAATAATAAAAAAAAGTTTTTAGTTTTTTTTTTTTGTGAGAATGTGTCAAATTTTGTGCCAGTGATAAAACACTGACACAGATTGCAACGAGCTTTAATCCACAAGCATCTATTTTTCAAATACTATTTGTCCCTAATCCAGGCTCAAAATGTACTTCGAAGCAACAAAGTTTCCATCAAAACATTGGCAGGTGTGCCAAAACAACAGGCGGCGCTTGCCCACAATCCGTCCTTGTGCGACCATTTTAGCCAATCAGACAGTCGACCAAACACAAAAGACACGAGAAAGGCGCAACAGCGACGACATTTGATGCATAATGTGATGTCATAAAAGCAAGAAACGGTCTGAATTGTCAGTTTCTGCCATTGAGTTTGTTTTGAACTTGATTTCATTCTTTGATTGTGCAAAATGATGATTATCAATACTTGATACATGATTGCATTAATGATATGCACACGTTGCTGATGTCCTGTGGGTTGATTTGGACTCTGTGGAGTGGATTCTTCTCATTTTTATTTCTACAAGTCTTGCGGGAGGTGGCAGCAATCCTACATAATTGTTTAGATGAGCAATCACATTAAACATATGACACACTGCACACATGCATTTGTGTGCCATTGGCTTTTTTTTCTTTTAACTTTGGGAGTTATTTTGAATCTTTGTTCATTTCTATTGTACGTTTGCTGTCATGAATTGGCAGGATGAGTGATGAGCAGTGAACTGTCTTTTTTGTGTGTGTAGTATGGTGCAATAAATATACGGGACGTGAAGTTAATTACATTTAAAGCCGTACCATTTTATCCACACAAGGATCTTTTTTTTTTTTTTTTTTGCCTTGGTGCAGGTCTCGCAGTTCTCATGTTGTAGATCTGCCGTGGGATGACGGTGCGGCGTCTAAGAGCGCTGGAGCGTCTGTAAATGTGAAGTTATGCGAGCTGAAGTCTCTCTCTCGTTGCCACTCACTCCGGATGAGAGCTGCCGCTAAAAACCTCCCAAAATGTGCCAGAGCGAACGTGTCTTTTCACTCATCTTTTATGCATTCGGGGCAGGCTGCACCTGCTACACAATGCCTACTTTTACATTTCTTTTCTGCTATAAAGTCATTGTTTTATTACTTTCTTCATTCTCTGCTCGGACAAAGTCTTCGGTTAAAAATAAATAAATACATAAATAAATAATAATAAGGAACGTTTTATTACAGGAATAAAGTCCTTTGTTTTTCAAGAACACAAGGATGTAAAAGAGGGAAAAAAAACACTTCACAGTTTCATTTGGACTCTGGCACAAGTTATTATTATCATGTCACTGACATTTTCAAATCCTCCACGACTGTGTCGGCATGCGTTTTCCTATTCAACTCTCGCCTTCCAACGGTCTTTTTGAAGCGTCACTGGGTGGCCTTTCGGTCCACTGTTTGGAATCTGGCATCATTTTTTTGAAAATGTACTTGCGCATTTCTGTTTTTGGATTGTTTGTTTTTCTGTTTCACCGAAGAATCAACATTTCTCAGTTGTTTTTGTTGACAGTTGTGTATAAACAACTTCTCATCCTCTGCTTCTTTTTTTGTGTGTGTGTCCTGTTTATTCCGTCTCAACTTTCTGAGAGTTTTTGTTGCCATGTGCGGTGACCCGTGACTTCCCACGAGTCCGTCAAACGCCGCGACGTGAGTCAATCATGTTAATGTGGCACAATGGAAAAAGCAAAAAAAACAAAAACAATATTAGAAGATGTGTCGTGTCTAGTTCAGCTTTTGTACGTACTGACAATATACGACTATGCTAGCGTTAGCATGTTAGCAAAGGATGTGGTCTGACAAAACGTGCTATAGGGGCTGGTGCTACTGATTCGAGTGAGCAAATGGAGTCATTTGTGAGGATGGGGACCAAGTCATACCACAAATAGTGAAAATTGGTGAGTAATTGAAAAATTCTTTATAATTGCGTATATTAATCATTTAAACTGTAACTATAAATAGTTTAAACTGTAAATGTATCACATACGATGATCCAAATCACTGGAAAGTCATTTTAAACTCTTTACCATCTTTGCTCAGTTTTTGTTATTTTGTTTTTCAATGATGAAAATATTGTAAAATTGTAAAATATAAACGTTGAAAAAGAGGTGTCATTAAGTCAAGTCTCCCTCTCTATCTCTGTCTGAAGTTTTCCAACCACACATTTAGAGGAATTAATCAAGGAACTCGAGCGCTTCGAGAACCCCCCCGAAGCTGCAGAGACCAAAACGCCTTCTCACCGCTCGTCCAGCGCCACATGACCACCTGACTGATATGCTAATGAAGTCCCTTTAAGACCCTCAAAGGGGTTTCCACGGCAACACACCTCCACCTGTTGGAAGCATTGACGCTAACCTGCAGAGCAAAGGAATTCATTTTCATTTTGAATTCAAATCGCACAGAAAAGAAAATCAGCTTCCTATAAGGACACAGGAATAATCTGCTCTTAGGTCAAACTGCTACACAAGACGTTTATTTCCCTTCCCTACTAAAGCTGCTGCCCCCGTGACCCGACCCCGGATAGGTGGTGAATAACGGATGAATGGATGGATGGATGGACGGACGGACGGACGGACATTTATTTGCTCACATTTTCATTTGAAGACAAGAAGTCAATAATAAACAAGCTCCTTCAGATCAAAGCCTGATTTTTCTACACCTTGTTTAGACAACCAGCTGTGACCAGCACAGATCGGAGACGGTCTGACGAGACTTAAAAGAACTGCTTTGCTAGCACTGCGTGGGAGCTGTTCAGTCAAACTCACTGGGAAGACAATCATGGCTTGACCAACACAGTAACTGATTACAATCGCTACTGGATGGAGAACACCAAGACCATTCCGTCGTTCGCTAACAACAAATCCTGGATGTCACCTCAAATGAGCAGAAGAAAACAGTGTTTGTGTCGGGAAACAAGGGGCAGCTAAAGCGCAGCGCTAGCTGAGACCGAATCAGAGAGCGGAAAAAGTCGGACAGGAAGAGGACGGACGAACATGAATAATGGAATAATGTCGGCGGAGTAATCTCAGACCACAAGCAACCCAAGACCCCGATTGGGGAGTGGGTGGGCAAATGATCGGAACCGTTTCTTTAACAGATCAGATTCCTGCTTTCATCTCTCACTCAGCGTCCCCTGATGCAGTCCCCACCAAATGCTCCAGCCGTGTCTGACCTCCTGAGACAAGCAAGCCACTGCTAAGCCCCAAGGCGGCGTGAGAAGTCAGTTGCAAAGGATAAAGGTGAGCGAGGGAGCAGGTGCAGATGGAATTAGCTCCGGCTTCCTCAAGTCCTGCACGGAACAACTGTGTGGAATTCTACAGCACATGTTCAGCCTGAGCCCGAAGCCGAGTAAAACACCTGCTTGGTTCCAGTACCAAAGAAAACAAAAATACAGGCTGGTGGCACTGACCTTGCATCTGACGAAGACCCTGGAGAGATTGGCCCCTTCTTTTTCATTGTTCAGGGGCCACTCCGGAAGAACTTTTGTCACTCTGGTGGCTGAGCTGTCAACCATCTTGACAACCTAACAAAATAATCGCTTCTCTTGCATGACTTTAAAAAAAAAAAAATTTTGTCATGTCATTTTATCTCATCTCATCTCATCTCATCTTATCACCAAAGTAAGGTAGAAGTACTTTACCCTTTGAAGACAGCCACGTAATCGTATCGCTCGTATTGCACTTAGCAGCCGGGCGCGTCCCACTTCCTGTTTTCATCTTGTCAAACAAGCAGCAGAAGAGTTTTGCGTGTGCCCACTTCAAAAAACAAAAACAAAAAAGTAAATGCAAAAAGTTATGAAGCGGCCATGTTGGCGCACAGGCAGGCCCACTTGGCGGGAGATCAACATGGAGGAGGCGGCGGCCTGAGCGAACGCATCGTGGCCCCTGCAGAGTAAACACCACACGAGTGGAAGAAGAAGCGCGGGGGAGGGAGCTTGCGTGTGTGCGTTTTGTGTTTGGACTTCATTAAGAACAGTTATATTTCCATGCTTCCAGGCAAGAAAATAATACACCAAAAATGACAGCGTGACAGTCTGTTACAGTATGCGATATCATAGTAGTGTGCAGCGGGCTTAGAATAGTTTTGGAATTTTTTAGTTTTCTTAGTTTTGACTTCGTTTTGTTTTTTAAATTGGGTTAGTTTTCAAGGTGATTTTATTAGTTTTGATTCGTTTGAATTATTTAATAAATGCTTAGTTTTAGTTCAATTTCAGAATTAGTTTGAGTTTTTTAATGTGTATTACTTGTGCGCAATATTCAAAAAAGCAACATGCGAGCGACGCCATCTTCTATTGGCTGCTGCTCGATGACGTCACTTCTGTGTGACACACTTTCAAACGTCCTTATTCCGGTTAATATTAAAATAAATCTACTTCAAATCCCGTTTAGAATCATCCCCCAAGACCAAAGACGAAAACGAAGGACATTGTTGCTATAATTATAGTTCATCAAAACATAAAATGTACTTTCAGTTTTCGTTTTTTAAAATGCAATTTTGTTTTTATTTTATGAACCAAATTGTTTTTGGATTTTCATTTTAGTTTTGTGACTGAGCAAGTACATTTGTGAGTGAATAGAAACATGCACATCATTCATTAATAAAGTAGATCTGCTTTTGTGTCATTTTTGTTTGCTTGTGTGCCTTGGCTCCATTTTCAATGGCCTGAAAGTTGATAAAACACGATTGGAAAAAGCGCAAACAGAATAAGAGAAAAGTGCGCTGTTGAGACTTGAAGTGTTGAGTGTGATAAGTGTCGGCAAACAAAGATGTCTGACCCAAGTAGGTCAACAGTCTGTGAGCGTGTTGAGCTGACTCGGGCCAAAACGAAACTGTGGCCGACCTTCCCCTGCAGAGATAAACACAGCAGCGGTTTGGTGGCCCGCCACGCTCGCAATGTTGTGGTGCGTCCTCCCGCCGAGGAGGTCCCCCACATCCATGGTGGGATGAGAGCCCAAAAGACTCAACCTTGTGGATTTCCCACCCATCTCCCATTCGTTATTTTTAAACAGTCAACCTATTTGCGGTGCTCTTAGGATTTGCCCGTCCATCCCAACGTATATTCATGTCAAATGACTTCGAGTTTGTTTCAACTTGCAATTGCAATGTCACATCAATTGCTGCTAATGTGAAATTTCGGCTTGTATGCTAGCTGCCATATTGACGAGCCTAATGTGAAGGTGCTTTGTGTTGAGTACTTGAACTAACGTTGTTTATGTAACATTGAGCTGTGAATTGAATCAAAGTGACAGCTGAAGCTTTTCCTAAAATAATTGAGCCCGAGAGTTCACCCCTTCCTCTTTTCCTCCTTTTCAATGACCTTCTTATTTATTGCCATCATCTCATTTCCTCATTTTGGACATTATAGTGTGTGTTTAAAGGGGAAATATGTGCTTTGGTTTGATGGGAAAATCACAGCGTGCCCATATATGGGGTTGTCAAGTGGGAAGTGGAACAACAAAGAAAGCAAGTTACATTATTTAGAAATGGAAAAAGTGCATAACAGTGAGCTGTTGCTAATATTCTACATAGTAATGTTTATGTAGTCTGTGACTGCAGTTTACGGTCGCCACCGACTTGACAATGTATTGGCGCAGAGGCGAGTTTAGTCTGAAGGCGAATGCTGACAGCCGTCAAATATTCCAATTTTTTATCATTTAATAATGTCCACAAGAGAGATGAATTCCTCTTGAATGACCTCTGCCAGGGAGGACATCCTTAAGTACAGTTTGTGGATGAGGAGATCATAAAAATGCTGTATTTTTTATTTTTATTTTTTAATGTATAATACATGAGACTAAATTCACAAGCAGGAGGTGTTGATCCAAATGAAAACTGTTTGGCCCTGGCAGAGGTACAAGGCTTTTGCTCGGCCTAGCCATGACATTTTTTTTTTTTTAAATTCTTAATAAAGCGACCATCTTGGCCAATTGATTAGGTACACCCAGAATTCTCTGGATTTTTTGTTTGTTTTGTTTTGTTTGTGTATGTGTCTGTATGGCCGTAATATAGAATAGTGGGACAACATAGGGAGCAGCACATTAAATTGGATTGCAGCATTCATTCAAATCATTCTGCTCAAACTGTTTAAAGCTTTACATTGTATTTTATATTAAGTACAATAATATATAGTATTATTTTCCCTGATTAAGAAGAAAAGCACAAAAATGTTTGTTTTTTTTGGGGGGGGGAGGCGGGGACAGAAGAAATGTAGAAGAAGAGCAGATTTGTTCACGTTGTCTCCCTTCAGGCTTTTTCTTTTGTTTGAAGTGAATTTTGTCATTGTCGCTTGTACATGAGGCAGATGGCCTTTGCTGTGCACAGTAGCGCCGCGGTAGCAGTCGTCACTGATGTGAGTTAGCAAAGGGTCAATCAAACATGCACGTCATCTTCATTTGTGTTTGAGGTCCTTAAGTCAACCTACACCACATCCTCATACAGCTAATCTCTTTGTGTAGATATCAAAGCAACTTTTATCACCACATAGAAAAAAAAGGAAAATCTGTTCCGTCAGTCTGTCACTGTCACTATCATACAGAATCTTGATCAAGTCTGCAGAAAATGTTTCAATCACGTGTGAATATTTTTTCTCTGTCGGCGAACATTTTTAGCTGTCGTATTTGTATGAAGAAGTTTTCAAAATAAGTGATAAACAATAACTTTGTGTTTGTTAAAATGTGGATATAAAATCATTAATAAAATAAATAATAGATAAATGATAAAATACCATTACAAATATTTTTGATAAATTAATCCCCACTTCCAGAAAAAAAATAGTTGATTAACTCAAAGTCATTTAATCTTTTGAGCTCTCACTTAATTACCCCCTTGTATTAGATGTCCAGGTGTACCTAATGTTGTGTCCCATCGATCTGCAGATAACAGAGTGGTTTGAAAGCCTTCCGGCTGGGAAAGCTGCTGCCGGATAAAGTGCAGCACGTGCGCGTGCGCGTGCGCGTGCGCGTGCTTGCGTGGGAGCGGCCATGTCTCCCGGGGCCAATAAATCACTAAGCACTTTCTCTGGTTTTATAGACTTAAAAGCATCTCGTGGATGCGGTTTGGACGAGTCCACCTTGCTTTGCGTTAGTAAAACTCGGCATCTGCTGCTGCTTAAACCAGCATCCCAAATAAATTGGGAATTCATTCAAACAAGTGACGATAAAGATCGGTCGTAACCTGGTAGGGAAGAAAAATGAGCCCGCGTAGACCAACAATCCGTCACAGATGGACATTTTTTGTTTTCTGATTTTCACTGGAAGAGATGGACATTTTCGTACGGAACTTTTTTTGGTTGTCGTTTGTGGAACGTATCCTGTTTGCTGTTTTTATGCTCTTTCTAAAGCACCTTAAAATGACCTAGAATGTATCCAAAGCCCTATCTAAATAGCAAAGTAGTACAGCAATTGGTATCAAGGAAGTATAGCGGTACCTTGAGATACAAGTGGCTCGACCTAAAAGTTTTTTGAGAAATGAGCAGTCATTTGGCCAATATTTGAGCGCAAACTCAAAATACGAGCTCTGTATGGTGACAGTAAATCCAACTCAACTTGCGTTGCAATAAGCAGTCATGTGACTAGTGAAAAATCTTTTTAAAAAAAACAAGTTATTTAATGCAAATTCCAGTTGAAATGTATTGTTACACTAACCATAAAGCAAAGATAATGACACATGTTTAAGCAAACAGACAATGCAAAACACGACTGACATGAAAGCAGTTAGTAACAATAGCTGCTGTTTAAGAAGCCTTAAAGAGGACATAAATCCAAAACACGTACATTATTATTTAAAACAATCATGCTGTGTTGCCCCTGCTAGCTTGCTACCATATGGAAAATGCATTTGAAACGCTAATGGTTTGCATTGATAGTTGCAATTCTTTTCAATGGATATTCGAACACAAATGGCGGAGCCACACTTTGGTCAGATATTAAAATGCTCATAGGCATATATATTCTTTATCTAGTCACAGTAGTAGAAGAAGAAGAAGAAGAAGAAGAAGCCTATTCTTCTTTTGTGTTTGCATTACTGTATAGTATTGGACTTCCTCCTGGTGGTTAAGATGAGCATTGCAGATGAATAGCGAAATGCTGTCTGGTTTTGAACGTTTGCCTTTGCCGCATGCGCACCCCAAAACCACAAGACACACCCTAATTGTCATGATAACGTTTCAAAGCAATAGAATAAAGGTTTGACTGGTTGATCATTGTGACGCCTTTTTGTCTCTTAATTGGAGTCGAGCAGCAAGAGGAACATTTTTATGCTTTTATGGTTCCAAGTTTGCAGCTCTCGAGAGCAATCCAAAGAGATATCGATGTCCCGCAGATAGCACCTTGCGTTATCATACTATGAAGGAAGTGGACTTTGGGGTCAAGTGTCTTGTTTTTCTTTATCAGTTCTGCGCTGCCGTTATACGCACGCACACTCATGCTATGCAATCCATACGCATTCGCGCAATAACTCAGGTCAGAATTCAACGAAATGTTTCAACATGACGTTTAATATCATGAGATGACACAGGAAAGTTGCGAAATGCAGAGGAAGTCTGTCATTTTGCTTTGAAGCATCCATTTGAAGGTGTTTTTGTCCATTTCCATTTTATGACTGCTTGCTTCCACATTTCACTGTTTTATACTCGACAGATGGACAATGTTAAATTGCATTTTCATCACTGGTGCAATTGTCGTTTTTGTAAGTTGTAAAACTGGAAACAAGCAACTCATACCTTAATTGAAGGTCCTGCGGGATTCTTGTCTTCCATCTGAGGGCTTATTTACTTTTTTTTTGGCAGCTTCTTCCCACCTGACATGAACAAGTTTGGCCAATTTGCCTCCAGGCTCGCCGGGGGTCAGCTCAGATTCTCACTTGGTGATTGAAACCCTTTCCGGCTGTTGGCACTCCACTTCTTTTTCCTTTTTCCAGCAGATTCATGCTCCATTCTTGTCCTTCTTGTTCTTTATTCCCCACAATTACCCTCCTGCTCCCGTGTCGGCCCGGGGCCAGCAGCTCCCACCAAAGCCTTCATCACGCCTGCCTTTACCCTCTTTTGTCCCCATTTTAAGGGCTCTTCAGTAGACAGAGGTGGCACGCAAACTATAATAATAATAATAATAATAATAATAATAATAATAATAATGTGCTTTAAGCCACTCAAGGTCACCGTACAACTCAAGCGTGATTGTTGATGTGGAGCCAGTTATGAAACTATGAACGGCCTTGAACGGGTGGAGAAGAATTTTATAGACAATGTGGCATTTTATTAGAAGTCAGTGGAGTTGTTGGCGAACGGGTGATTGATAGATGTTGTTCTGAATTAACTCGGTAGAAATAAACACAAATCTTTCAAATTTGACACACCTCAGAGAAGAGAGTTGTTAACAACCAGTGAAATTGACATAATCACCACGTATATCAAAATGAGGCTTTGAATTCATGAAAAATCTCTGACAATGCGGGCGTGTCCACTGACAACGTTTCACTCAACTGTCAATCAAATTCCACTTCTACGAGCTGGAAAAATAGATTCTACTTTGTCTAAGCATCGTTTGCACATCACTAGAAGTTTGTATTGCAAAAATCTATTCAGTAAAAGTTTCCGCTGGGTTGCAGGACTTTCCACAGTGAAAGCGTCAAAGACATCCCAAAGCCGATGTCCACACGCTGACTGTTTAGTCAGACTTGGGGGGGGGAAATAGTCATTTTCTCCCTCTTCCATCTTCTCTCTATGACGTGTGCACACTCGTGCCTGAAAATGAGGTGCTGTATTGTTGGGGTGCAGATGTCAGACATGGCAACCCGGTTAACTGAATGTCACAATTGCGAATGAAGGTGTTGAAGCTCTTCTATATGGTGGGGCAGGCGTCACAGGCGTAAGATGTGGAAATCGAGACCCAAACGCAGACAGCAGTTGGGAAACAGACGGTCTTCATATCCAAAAATACAAAGTAACAACAGAGAGCAGACTTGGATTCAGGTGGCCTCAACGAAAGAAACTGGATGCAGAACATGTGCAATCACAGCTTGCGTGACAGAAATGCTTGCACGGAAGAGTAGGGATGGGAAACCTCAACGTTGTGAGAGAAACCTCGGCCAAGGAACTTTGATGTTTGCGAGGGCAATGCACAATTGTATATGACAGAATAAAGGCCTATCTGACAAAATAAGAGTCAGAAATACAGAACCTAAAATACACAACCAAAGAGTGACAATTACAGCAACATAGAAACTGCGTAGCAACTGACAACTTTATCATCACAAGGGACATAGCTACTACATATCACTGACAACTTCCTCACGAGGGACATAGCAACTGCATAGCTCTGAAACCGTCATCATCACAGGGGACATAACTGAGTAGCAACTACAAATATAGGACTTAACATCAACACTATAATGGTCACATATGGCCCAATAACCCAAAACACAATCACAATAGTCGGTGGGACTTAGTCATGCAAAAAAAATAATAATAATAATAATAATAATAATCAGGGACATTGTAGCGCCATAACTGATAGTTGTCAGTCTTTGTTAATTTTCAGCAATCGTGTATAGAAACAAATCTCTGAATTGACTTTACAGAATCCAAGTCAAGTACAGTCACAGATTATTTGTGGTCCGTTTGGCCTTGAGTGGAAGGCCACAGATGAGAGTCGTTGCTTTGTTTGACAGCAGTCATCAAAAGTGGCTGCCAGTTGGCTACTTGGCCAGCTGGGAGACACAGAGGACAGATTTGTGAGCCTCCTTGTCCTTCTTCTTCTTCTTCTTCTTCTTGTTCTTGTTCGACACTTTTACCGCACCAGCGCACGAGCATGAGCACTTCTTCATGAAGTTTCCACTTTAATTTACCCGCTAATTACTAGAGGAGGCCGGATCACACCTCCAGTCCTTTTCAGTCCTCTCGCACACGAATGGACTGGCCTGATTGAGACTTAACTCGCACAACAGACCACCTCTGCACTTGCTTTGAGAATACCGTGTATCAAGTGTATCAATTGTGCGATTGTAATTAGGCCTCGAGTCTGCGTGCACCAACTTCCACGTTTTCAGCGTTACGAGCCATCGCTTGGTCGAATATTTGTTGTTGCTGCTTTTCTTTTCGAGGCGTTCGGGTTTGGGTCTATGCATCACTGGATATTCAGCTTTGATTGTACTCCAGAAAACAATTCCAGAAGGCCTCATTGCCTCACTTGCCATCCTGTCGCCATGTATTGCATGGAGCGTGCTTCGTGCGCTAAAAAAAAAAAAAAACTGCCTGGAGTGATAAACCCAAATTTTATGAAGCACTGCTTTCTTAAGTGCAGCTTCCTTATTCTTCCATCTTATCGTTTGACCTTTCCAATTCCCATTCTAATAGTTTTAATACTGGTTTTAGCCCGCTTTAAAATGTAATGGGGGGTTTGTCAGTATTCCGAAAATTCAACATGAAATATGTTGGGTTATTTTTGACATTCTTATAGATGATTCAAAGACAAATTTGCTCTTAAGATTTTGTCCAGTACTTGTGATAAAAGACAGTCGGACAACATGAACGTGCAAAGTATTTGAATTTTGGTGGTGGACGTTGGTGTGTAGGTGGAAGACGGCAGTCAAATATGACGACTCTTCTCCTGGAATGTGATCAACATTTAGCCCCCGAAGCCATTTTCACTTGGCAACATGAAATGTGGTGGGCATGTTGCTCATGAGTAAACCTACCGCATAGGAAAGCCTTGAGAAGTCCTGCCCCAAAAACCTCAGCCAGTCTGTTATTGTTCATGGACGCTATTTTAGGATCATTTTGCCCATTTGGCATTCTTCCAAACATGGTCAAATTTGAACAGGACAACACGAAATGGTAAAGAAATGGAGTTTTCGTTATTGTGTGTGGGCTGAGGATGACAGCCAAGCTGCAATTATTTGCAAGTTTGCCATTTTAGTTTGAAGCAGGCAGTTGAGGGTCATTTGAGATTTCATCCAACTACGACCATATTTGAAGGTTGTATACTTGAGCGGTCATTCTTGCTTTTGGGCAGAGCATGCCAGCAGTTTTATTCTTTCTAAGTTTGCAGTGATGACTTTGCTGGGACTATAAATTCTCTTCCAAGTCAGACATGAAATTGTCTATAAACAAGCACTAAAGCGGCTGCATATGATTATATGGGCAGCAGAGAGACGCCAAACACAAAAGATTGATGGCGCGAGCTCACTTGAACCGTCGAATTATTGACCGGTTACATCATGTGCTTTCTCAGGGGGAGTTTTATTCAATCATGATTATCATCCTCCTCCAGCCTCACTTCACTGTCTGCTTCCTGCAAAAATAAAATTTAAAAAAATAGTTTGACATTTGGACCTGCGATTGGCTGGCGACCAGTCCAGGGTGTCCCCCGCCTACTGCCCAGAGCCAGCTGAGATAGGCTCCAGCACTCCTCGCGACCCTCGTGAGGAATAAGCGGTCAAGAAAGTGGATGGATGGATGGATGACATTTGGACATGCAGCCTGGTCACGACCAAGGTTACGTCTATGATTATATTGTAATATCTTAAATGGCAATCGGAAGGGGAAGTCAAAAAAATAAAAATAAATTCTTGCCAATAATATGTTCTATGCAGCCCCACTAGTCTAAATAAGGTTTTTCTGGTTAATATTGTGTTTGTGGAATATGAGCTAAGCAGTAAAATCCAGCAGTTTTGAATCAACATCTGTAGACGGCCATTTTGTCACATGCCGTCGAGTGAAAATGACATCACAGTTGCTCAGGTGTCAGGTAGCAACCAATCACAGCTCAGCTTCAGAAAGCATGTGAGCTCTGGATTTTGCTTCATAATTCCCACAAAATGTAATATTAATCAGAATGTCATGTTTAGATTAGTGAGGTCAGACACAACGTAATATTGTCATGAAATGATTAAAGTTGACTTCCTCTTTAAGAAGAATTTAAGTAAAGGCTGTGAAGAATGTTTTTGTATGCCTAACAAATTTCATGTTACAAAGTTTGTGGTGTTGTTTGAATTTCATGTTCTATGACTCATCAAACGTCTCCGCCATCTTCCGTCACAATGACAAAAACGCTGTTTCACAATTTAACGACGTCCCTCGACAAAAATGTTGGTACAAAAATGTTGCACAAGATTCTTCGTTCATTCTACTTGTCTGAAGCTAATAGCTGATAGTATAAAAATGAATTATATGTGACGTGACGAGACAGTTGGTCCAAACAAAGCTGAAGGCTGTTTATTCTCTCTGTCATGAAAGCACATTTCAAGTCAAATGTCTGCCAATGAGCAGGGAAAGTCTCATAAAATAATCATTTCAACAACGTTTGGCCGCCAGCTGGCCTTTAGCTTTTACTGTGCTTGTGTTGCATTCTGGGAACACATTAAGAGCTAATTGGTTGGGAATGTGTGAAGTGGATCCATGAACCCACGACCCAAACACAATGACCAGCTCATTACTTTTTTATTAACTCGGCTATAGTACTGGGAAAAAAAGAAAAAAAAACCTTCCAAGTATCGGCTATTCAAACACATATTGGGATGCTGCGCTTACTCAATCAATCAATGTCCTCATTTTATGCTTCCAACCTTGTGGGAGCCCTTTTTTTTTTGTTTTTTTTTTGTTTACACAAAAACAAGATCCATTCATTTGGTGTTGAATTTGACAAGAATTCTGGCAAAATTGGCTCAGTCGTGCCCCCAGAAATCTCCTGAGAATTTGCTCGCCGAAAATCTCAAGAAGCCTGAAAAGGCACAGAAAGGCGGCCATTTGGTTTGAGGCAGCCATTTTAGGGTCATCGCCAGAGATCGTAGTGAGTCGTTCCTCAACCCGTCTTGAGGGTCATGAATGCTTGGAAAGGCCAATTGCTACTGTGTGTTCTGTTTTGTGAAGTGTAGATTTTAAAACTAGAATTTGAGTTGCTTCTGGACCCCCACAATCCCCCACCATACTTAAGACGGCTCTTTTCTATATGCTGTGTTGTGGTTGGCTCCTTAAATGAGTGCACTTGATCCAAATGTGTCCCTCTTGTAGCTTGGCGCGGAAACAATATGAATACATTTGTTTTTGCATGACATGAGAAGACAAAATGTTCAGCGGTTGCTTCATAGCGAGCGTCACTTCATTAACCGTGCCAGATTCGGTTAAAAGAACCGACAGCTAATTTGCGGTGACTAAATCGTGCGTTTAATCCGGCTCCATCAGCTGAGCGCCGCGTCCATGTTAAATGTCACATTTGCGTTTTGTTTGTCTGTCATGAAAAAAACGATAATGGGATGTAATTGAGCTGATGATGATGATGGTGTTAATGGAGTTGTTGTATTTGCAGGGCTTCTCAGTATTTATGGTCACATGAGCATCAGGCCTTCAGGCCACATGCCGGCGATGGAGGAGCTTTTCAGTGACACGTGAGTCCACGTCCAAAAATACACACGCACACGTCGACACAAATGTGAGCCTTTTTGTTAGTTTTTTACAACCTGCGTTTAATGGTGAGGTTTGTTGTACAATATATGTCATTTGAGTCATCGCCATCTCACAGTTTACAAGCTGAGGCTTCCACTTTTCAACGATTTGATTTGATTTAAATGTGAATCTCATGGAGGCTATGAATAATCTTATGGTGTGAGCGGAGTCTCAGCTCACTGCAAAGTTTCATGCTTGCAGTCCTACACGGATCAATTACATAGCTAAGATTCCAATGGGTGATCTAAAAGCCCGTAGGCAGAAGAAACGAGGTTTTTCCGATCCCATCTGTGACCCGCATATGCAAGATGGTAACTCTGGCGTCTGTCGGCGTGGGAGGAACAATGAGAAGATTAATGCCTGCAGGTTCTGTAGTATCAGGTGACAATTTGTGACACGATGGCACACATATTGAAGAAGTAACATGAGCTATGCAAACATATTTTCATTGGCCTACTGGGAAGTTTTGACTTTCCTATCTATTCTGCCTAGCAACAAGTGACCAGATGTGACAAGGGATCAGAGCAATTCTGTCCATCTGAGTTTTCGCTTGATATCGAACCCCCATTTTTGGTCTGAGTGGATTAGCACGCTGTTTATTTTATCAGATAAAAAAAAAAAAGTTGATTATCCACCATAACTGTTTTCATTCAAAAAACTAATAACTTATTGCGTATGATTAAATGTGTGCTGTGATGTTTTCATGTTCACACTGCTGTCGTGTTGACCTCAGGCTGCGTGCTTTAATGGACAACAAGCATTATTATTATTATTATTATTTCATTTCTTTTCTTTTCTTTTTTTCTTTTTGGTGCACTTTGCAGAACATCCTTCTGCCTGCAGCTTGTTTTGCTTAAAAGACAGCTGGCAATTATGGAAGAGTCATTTATGTATTTATTTATGTATTTATTTGTTTATTTATTTCTTCGCTGAGCGCCCTGGCTCACGTTCAATTCAGCATGATGATGATGAGAGGGAGAAAAAAAAGAAAATGTGACGAAG
The DNA here is from genome assembly GCF_051991245.1 of Festucalex cinctus. NCBI lineage: Eukaryota > Metazoa > Chordata > Actinopteri > Syngnathiformes > Syngnathidae > Festucalex > Festucalex cinctus. Next base: position 520,369 of record NC_135419.1, on the reverse strand, counting down.
ACACGTTGTCAGTCTTCAAAGTGAAGAAGAATGAACGCTTTCACCTCTAAACTTAAACCCTGCTTTAAAACCCTAACTCTGGTGTGGAACCCACTAAGCATGGCTCAAAACCTTAACTTGAAACCTTAACTCGAGTTTAAAACCCTAATTTGAAATGATACAGTGAACCTCCACTTCAAATCCCTAATTTGAAACACTTAGTGAAACTGCAGCCTTGGCTTGAAAGTGCTATTTGAAACCCTAATGCAGCTTCAAACCCTAATTTAAAAAACCCTCATCCTTGACTGAAATGCTCCTTTGGAAACTTAATCCTTGTTTTAAATTATAACCCAGGTTGATTTTAAAATCCCAACATGAAAACCTAACCCTTGTTTGAAATTGTAACCCATGCTTGAAATCCTAATTTGAAACCTTAATAATAATTTTAAACTATATATATATAAAAAAAACGTGTCTCTCACTTGTCTTAAAACATATTCTCAACAACTAACCTTTTGTTTAAAACCCTGACCCTATCTAAAACCCCAATTGGAAAGTTAACCTGTATTGGCAACCCTAACACATGCTTCAAACCCTTCTTAAATCTGTAATTCCAGTACAATTCACACTGTGGCTGTTTGTATGCCTGAGCAATGAGAAGCGTGATACTTGCAAGTAAAACGATTCTAACGAGTTGAGTGACGAGAAAAGTAGCAAAAAGTAGCAAAGAACATATTAGCGCTTTCTCTTCCTCTGCCAGTTTGTCGTCTTTCCGCTTTTTTCCACCATGTTTACCTTCTCCCTGCGCGACCGCCTTGGGTCTTTTCCGAATGATTGCTCCCGACGGGAAAGTTGTGTGTTGACTCAGACGGGGCATCATAAGGTGCCAAGGCCCTCTTCAAATTGTTTCGCTTCTCCCTTATTATTTCTCCCCAGTTTTTAAGAAGAAATTCTGCCCCCGAAGCCACTTTGGCTTAGCAACATGGAATTTGGCAGGCGTAGAAATCATATGAAGAACCACAAGAAAGTCTCAACAAGCCTTGTTGTGAATTCCACACGATGTCAGACATTTTGGTTTCAAGCAGCCATTTTGGAGTCCATCTGATCATTTCAGAAGTGAAACTTCTTGCATGGATTTCGTCCGATGGCAAACCAGTTTTAAAACCACTTATACTCGACAAATGGGCAGCGATGGGATGGGAGGTCCAGAAAGTCAAAACCCTGCCACAGTTTGGCATTAGCGACAGGTGCTTGTACTCAACCGGCAGGTAAATAAGGTCGTTACGACAAGTATGTACTCGTGTGTAATGTTGCGCGTGTGCCACTGTGAGGCGCTCAAACACTTTTCTTTGATCTTTCTTTTACTTTGGCGTTATCCTGACGGCTGTTGAAAGCAGACGTGCTTGTGTGAGCTCCGCAATAAATCCGCCATACTTGGCGAAAGAAACGTCATCTTTCCGTCATCCGTTCATCTGAATGCATCGTTAAGCTGCCAACGCTCAACACAAAGCATAGCAGCGGTAGGTTTAATCATTTGCCAAACTACAGTAAAATGTTGTAACTCGGCTTGGTCCAGTGCAACTTCGTCCTTTTTAGTGCCGTTTGGAACTTTCTGGGTTTGGTCAGCAAACTGAGCCACGATTGGTCGTTTCCTGCGTCCTCAGCAGACGTCATCTTCAGTTGACAGCAAGTGACCAAATTAAGAAGGATGGAAGGAAGCACAAAAGGAATCCTAACACGGATTAGAAACCCCAATTTGAAAGCCAAACCTTGAAACATGGATGGAAGGAAGGAGAAACTGAAAAACGTTAACCATCCCTTGAAGCCTTCCTTTGATTTCTACCTTCCACTGCTTGATACGACTTTCATTTTAAAGTACAATTTTACCCATCAAATCTAACAAGTGTTCTTTAAATCATTGATTGTCAGAGACATGAAATTAGCGAGCTCGACTGCTATTTTCTTTGCCATTTTCCGCATGAAAGCGCAGAAAAAAAAACATGCCGCGGCTTTGTTCCATTAAATCCAAGACGCTCGTAAATAGTATGTGATTGATTTGCTTGATTGTGGATGATTGCGCCATGGAATGATTTGAAGGGCGACATTTATTTTCACTTCATGATGTGTTTTTGGGTTGCTGTGACAACCGAACCACAGCAACACATTCGGTTGGGTAAAAAACAAACAAACAAAAAAATGTGTTTTGGGCTTTTTGGGTCGCAAAAAGGCAAAATTTTGCCTTGCCAGAAAGTGACACCCTCACTTAAAAAAACAAACAAAGTAATTGTTGGTGCACAAAAAGTTGATGTTTTCTTATAGCTGCAAATGAAAAACGTTATGTGCTCTTCCGCTGTTGCAAACGGTTCACATGACGTGTCGGCATAAAAAAAAAAAAAAAAAAAAAAAATCATCACATTAATGCGTGCTGACAATCTGCTCTGAGCGAAACACCGCCTGGAGTTTCTTCTCTCTCCGCGGAATTCCGATGCAGCCAGCGCGAGTGTGTTGATCATCTCATTGACAAGGCGGCACACGCTCACGCTCGCTGGCTCGCTGGCTCGCTGGCTGGTGTGTTTTAATGAATGGGAAGGCGAGCAAGATGACGAGTGGCGAACGTGGCCGTTCCTTAAAAAGGGGGGGGGGGCAACTTTTCATTCATCTATAGTGAGACACCAAAATAGGCTGATTATATGCACTTTATATTATGTTGAAAACCTTAAATCTGGTTTAAAAAGCCCAATTAAAGTTCATAAATGATGTTTCAAGACTTGGTTTGTAAGCCCACTGGAAATCTTGAAATCTCTTCTTACCTTTGAGGCTTTGACATGATCGTGTTTCGTAGTCATTCCAATTTGGGATAACTGCTCATGGCTTGAGGTGGAAATGATGACAACGATAGTAATAACTTGTTCTTATCACGGCATGAAAATGATTTGATGTTAATCTGACAATGTGGAGGCACAAGCGTGTTCTCACAGCTGTCAATCACTCTCCGACGATTTCAACGGAGCTTTATTACAGATCCGCATGGATTATGATTCTCATTTTTGGAATTGTATTCATTGACCTGCGGCGATGATGAGCTGCGCAATTATGACCAAGATGATAATAATGTTCATTTTCACGACATGGGATGGATGGCGGCTAATATTATTCAAAGGAATGTCATTATTTCTAATCGGACTTTTTTTTAGTTGAAATGAAAGCATCTTCTCCAGCCTTGAAGCTAATGTCATCAAAAGTCGTCTTATTTTGGCTTTTATACATGATGATGGACCATGTTTCAAACTCACTGACCTGTATATATTACTGGATAGCCGATCGCCCGGACACGACCATGCAAGCCATTGAAGCCACAGGGAGGCCATGACACCTCCCATCTCCCCTTGCTGTATAAACTCAACATATACGTTCACATTAGACATATACAGCTCGTAGGCTCTTAATATAAGGCCAGGGAAAGGTTTTTGTTTCTTTTTGATTGTCTGAAATAAAGTGGTATCAAACATCCCGACTTTAATGCCCAAATTCTAGCTTGAAACCGGCATTTGAAACTGTGACCCTTAATATCCCTAAATTGAAACCCAAATTTAAAACCTCAACACAATCTTCACTCTTTACTTTAAAACCTTAAAGACAGGCTTTAAACGCTGACTTTTTCTCCTCATTTTCCTTTCCTGTCGCTCTCTGCCCTACGTTACCTTGGAAAGAAACCATTTCGAGTCCTATTTTGTTTGCCGGGCATCAGGAAATTCCGCCTAGCAACAAGTGAGCATCTTTCATGCTAGCTCAGTAATTATTATCCGTTTGTTTTTATTCTCCAAAGTGCCACTAAGTGCATCGTTTGCATTCTGTGTAACGATTGTGCCTCGTCGGGCGTCATGACGCGCTCGCAGACTCGGACACTTTTCATCTGGGATGGTGTTTGATACCCGCGCGGACGCTGCCAAGCCTGACAAAGGCGGCTGTGTGTGTTTGCCCAGTGGGAGAGAACACCCGCATTCCGCACGGCCTTTGTCCACAATTTGGGATTCCGCGTGTGCCACTTAACACGATTGGCAAAAGTTGCATTTTTAACACAGCAGAATACATTCACCACTTTGAAACCTTAACTCTTGCTTACAACTCTAATCTAAAACCCGCAACCTGGCTTGGAACCCTACTTTGAAACCTTAACATCATCTTGAAACCATACTTTTACTGGCTTTCCCTTAAATTTGAAAAAAAAACAACAGCCAACATTCCTTTTAAGTTGACCTTCAATGACAACCGTTCTGCTGAGTCAGCAGCAACAACAACAACAACAAAAGTGCTGACACAGGACATTTGCAAGCGTCAGAGATTTTGCAGCATTAAAGAAGTAAATCGAGCAACTCGTTCGTTTTTGCTAAAACTCGGTGGCAGCAGGAAGCAATTCAATTATTTTTTTTTACTTTTGAGATGTTTGACGTGACGAACGCGCCGCAGGTCGGAGGCCCCAACTCGCGCTCGACTTTCCGACCCAAGCGAGGCTCAACGAACATCACGTGGCACCCGCACTAACGAGGATTACGTTCGCTTTGATTGGCGCCATGACAAAACATGACAACTTTCATCTGCAATTTGTTGCCTAACGAGACTTATGAGCTCATTATTACCGCCTGCGAAGTGTCTGAATTCTCTTTTGAAGTACGTATTCAAACTGGTTTCATATCGGTTTCACCTGCAGACATGAAACACATGAAGTTGGGCCGTGTTTAAAGCCCGAATCCTGCCTTGGCAACCTAACTTCTCTTTTTGAAAGCCCGAACTCTGGCTTGAAACACCACTTTGCATTTCTAACCTCTAGTTTTAAACCCTAATTTTGAAACCCCAATTCAAAACCTGATCTTTATTTGAAGCAATTTGCGGCACTTAATCAAAACACTCTCTTATTTGAAAACCTTATCTTAGTTGAACCCCAAACTCTTTTTTTTTTTTTTATGTTAACTCTGGTTTGAAACCCTAACCGAAGACTGGAATCCCATTTTAACCCTGACTAAAAACTAATAAGTTGAGCCCTTGTTGCAACCCTCAATGACTGTGACTCACTCACTCGCTTGTCATGAAAGCCTGTTGTGAAACCTGAATAGATGAAACCCAAATTTGAAAGCCGAAACCTGTTTTGAAACCCAAATTTCAAAAGGTAACTAACATTTCAAACCTGTATAGTGGCTTGAAATCCTTCAATCAAGCCCTAAATGCGCTCAACAACGCGGTCACATGCAAAAAAGTCCATTTTGAAACTAGTTTGAAAGCAGTTTTGCCAGTTGGTTCCGTGATTGACGGGAAGAAAAAGAGTTGTTGCTGAAGCCGTTTGTGTTGTTGTTGTTGTCTCCATAGCAACAGCATGCCAAAGCGGATGGCGCTCATCTGCTTCCTGTCTCTGGTCATGACGATGAGCATCCTGGGAAACCTGCTGGTCATGGTGGCCGTCTGCAAGGACAGGCAACTCAGGTAACACCAGACAGCCAGTTTGGAATTTGAATTTTTGGAATCTCAATTTTTGTATTCAGGACGATTACAATTTGAATCGATTTTAATCTGATAAACCCAGCAAACATTTATTTCAAGGTTTCATTTATACAAAAATAATTCTTGTGCAAAACGTGAAGACAACAATAATGCATTCTGATTCTAAATCATTTCAATTAACCGTGTGCGTGCGTGTGCGTTAGTGTGTCCAAGCGTAATGAGGTGATTGCTCATCGTCCTGTGGGAGAAAGATGTCACATCAATTGTCCCCTCCTCCATTTTGTCTTTGTCTCTCACTTCATGTTAAGATGGCGGTCACTTCATGTCCTCGTGTGTATGTTGTGCAAACTTGAAAACCATCCAAAAAAAAGGTGCACGTGTGTGTGTCACATGTGAGGATGAAAGTAGGATGCGTGTTGGTGCGTGTGAAACGTCTGGACTCCCCCAAGGGGAGAACAATGACACACCATCTTTGTGTCTGCTTCTTGCCTCATTGCCTCTTGGTCCACCGGGAGACGTGCACGCACGCACGCACGCACGCACGCACGCACGCACGCAGTGCAGCTGTGTAAAATAATAATAATAATAATAAAAAATACCGGTCGCAAAGTGTAAATGAGACACGTCCTGTACGTTCAGTTACAAACAAAAACATCACGAGCATTATAATTTCATCAAAACATGTCGGAGTGTACCTTTTGCTTTTTTTGGGCTTTTTTTTTTTATGCCACCACAACGGGGAGATAACAAAAGCATTGCTCATTTCACAAGATGTGATTTTGATTTTTTTATGTAGCAGCCCTTTAGTCTGTTCATCCATGCATTGAAGGGCTTTTTCATTTGATTGTTTACGTCTAAAAAAATACAAATAAAATCTCACATTGCTCTTGGCCACTGCTGCCTTCATAAAAAAGCCGCAGCATGTGTGAGTAACAAACAAAAAAGGTGAATGTGGGCGAGCATTTTGTTCATAGCAGCCTCGTATTGTACGTGACTCAGCGTTCCGCCCACATGAGTCAGCGTTGCATCACCGGAGCGCCCGCTTGTGACGAGATCCCTCCGACCCGCACCTGATCCCAGCGTTGTGTTGACATCATTTTTTGTGCGGCAGGAAGATCAAGACCAACTACTTCATCGTGTCGCTGGCCTTTGCCGACCTGCTGGTGTCGCTGCTGGTGATGCCGTTCGGCGCCATCGACCTGGTGTACCAGCAGTGGATCTACGGCCAAACCTTCTGCCTGGTGCGCACGTCGCTGGATGTGCTGCTCACCACCGCCTCCATCATGCACCTGTGCTGCATCGCCCTCGACAGGTCAGAACCAACGTCAAGGCTCGGCCGCAACGCAGCAATCAGGCGTCAAGCAATAACAGGTGGATTCATGCTCCACAAATTCAATAGTGGAGTCATTCAAGAACGAAATAACAAATGGATTTATGCCCAAATCAAAAGTGGATCTAATACGAAAGAAATTATAAGCAACTGGATGGATGGATGGCCAAAGGTATTTTGAAAAAAATCATAATTAAAAAAAAATTACAAACAAATATATATATATATATATATATATATATATATATATATATGCACAAATAAATAACAGGAGAACTTATGCCCAAAGAAATCAAAAGAAACTGCATGACCAAAGATATGAGAAAAAAACAAAATTGTATTCATGCAATATAATTCAACAATGCCAAAACAAATAAATGAGCATTTATGCCAAAAGAAATGGAAGCAGATGTATGCCCTAAGAATTCCCAGGTGGATTTATGCCCAAAGAAATCAAATCAGAGTTTATAAAAAATAATCAATCAAAAGCTTGACAAATGCAATAAGTGTGCATTTATGCCCCCAAAAATGCCCTGAGAAATCAAAACAGCAAATGTATGGTAAAAGAATCTCAATTGGATTTGTGCAAAAGAAATTAAGAGCAGATAGTTTTCCAAAAGAATCAAAATCAGTCATACGTGACACACACAAAAAAATGATGAGCACCCAAAAAAAAATTCTCATGAGCTCTCAAATTTCTAGTGAACTCCACCTAACATCGATTTTATGTATTCAAAGTGTAGCTCCCAGCCATAGGAAAATGAAAACACAAAATAAAAATAAACGTAAATCAAAATGGGATTTATGCTCAAAGAAATCAAAAAGTGCTTTATGACCAAAGAGACCCTGTCGAAATGAACACACCTGCCAATTGTCCGTACGCAACGTTAGACGTCCCATCACGTACTATATCACAGCACACACGTTTTTATTACGGCTTGTAAAGCATTTATGATATGCCGACGATGCCATACAGAGGCTGAATCGTTGGTATCTTTTCATCGTCAAGGCTAACCTTTGCTTGCTCCCGGCTTACGTCTGCTCTTTGATTGTACAAAGATGTGTTAGTTGATGTTGTCTGTTCCGGCTGGCAGGTCTGAACTTAAAAAAAATAAAATAAAATAAAAAAAGGCTCAGTCGTGCTCGGCTTCACTTTCCCAGAATAGCCTTGAAAAAGACGGGCAACTTTTAAAGGATGTTTCTTTGCCTCTTTTTAAAAGCCTCATTTGCTCATTTGAAAAAGATCCTTTCGAGCAGATTTGTTTCAAAGTGCTTGAAAAAATGATTTCCCAGAATGTGCAGACTGACAACTTAAGCAATAGTCAATTGTAGAGATCAATTAATACCTCATTTATCACAGGGATTATTTTCCAGATTAAAACAGCAATAGACGAAATCCACAACTAGTGAATAAGTGCGTATTTTATTTTTCACTATGTAGTTAATGCTTCATGCGTTCAATAGCAACTTTGGACCGGAGCGACGCGAGCGCCACTTGTGGTGGCATGAGAAGCTCAATGTCGTCGTTTTGATGGACAGTTGAGCAGAGAATGATTTCTGAACATTTGGTGGGAGGAGCCCACAGCGGTCCAAAGTGGACAGAAGGACTTCATTTTTCATGAATATAAAGCCTTATTTATGTCATTGACTTGGTTTGTTTGTTTGAATCTTTCACTTTTGGCAAAGCTGTTTAAAAAAAAAAAAAAAAAAAAAAAAGATCTTCACTTTATGGAGACCGACTGACTAATGAACTGATGTTTTATGTTGTTGTCTGAAATTTCAGACTGCTATCTTCCATTTCAGTGAGATCATCTGGTAAAATAAAGGTTAAATAAAAATACATCAAAATTAAAATCGTAAGATATATTTGCAATGAAATAAAAAGATTTATTCCGACTGAAATGAAGAAGTTTTATGCTCAAAGTTTATTTATGTTGGCAAAAAAACTCAAGCGGATTTATGACCAACTAAATCAAAAGCAGATTCATTCCCTGAGAAATCCAAACAGGATTTATGCAAAAAATATGAGCATGAATCAAAAGCTGATTTTTTTTCCCACCCCCAAACAAATCAAAATAATTTATGCTAAGTCAAATGAGAGGTGATTTATGCCCATAATTCTCATTTGCCGCCGACGGAGCTCTAAAAATGATTCTTATTTCAAGAGTGCAGTTCAGAAAGGTTGACAAAAAGTACTTTAATTCGTAACCATTTGGCTATTTGGACCCATAAGAGGTTTTTCATTGGTGTAAATAGATTCTATGTCGTTTGTAGGAGAATGCTGGTGATGATTTGAGGTCCAGATGGGTCAGCATGCAATCTGGTATGTGGCGGCCTTTCTTGTGTCACTCGTCACAATTGACGGCTGTCACTGGCGATGGTGACTTTTTTTTTTTTTTTTTTTCTCCGTGTGGAATGATGGAAATTTAGAGGAAATGAAATTCGTTTGGTCTTCATCCGTGTCAGATTGGACCAAAATCTGATGAAAATATGATGAAAACACTTTTCATCAGTGTCACTTCACAGTTGCTACATTTTTAGTAACTTTTTTTTTTTTGTGGGGGGGGGGGGACGCAAAACAAGGAATGAGGACCGTAAATGAACTGTTAATTGTGTTTGTGTGACGGAGGACGTAAGAGGGCTTAACGCGAGTCTATAGCGTGCAAGTGCCCCCACATCCTGGGGAACTTGTGTTCGTTCCCAAAGTAATCTTTCTTCATGAGCCCACACGGGACATCACGTCACATTTTCCCTCTCACCACCATTTGCTTCATCATTTTATTGTGTTTCTTACCAGTTATTCACATTAACTGTCACCTTACCCAACAGAAAGAGAAGTGACCCACGCTAATAGTCCTAACTGTAATATTGTTGTTGCAGCTGTTTGACAAGGAGCACTGAAATGAGGATGTAGCCTCGCTACTTTGTCTTCACGTGCTAGCTTAGCTCAGTTTGTGCCCCAATTTCAACTTGTATACTCTGCTGCAGTCGGCTCGATTTAAGTGACCTTGTTTGTTGCAAAACCCTAATGAAGGGTGGAGGCTGTGACAGACTGCCCCCCTCAGGTCAAACTGTGTACATGACAGTAATTAGCGCCGCGTGGTGGTCCAGTCAGTGGCCTGCGGCCATTTTGGGGCACCTTGGTGAGATGAAAAAAACAAAAAAATGGTATGTCTGTCAGTGAGCATCCATGTTGTTTTGGCCCTCATTTGTCACCTTGTAATCATGACTGAACGCTGCATGCAGATATGCTGTCGCCTCCTGTACATGTGACCGACCTGAGATCCAGACATGATCTTTGTAAAGTCTTGAGAAGGTCCGGTTGAGAGCTATGTATTGCTTAGAGTTTGCAAATGCTGCAAATTAGGGTATCCATATATTGCAAGTCTACGCTTAATTCCATGTTATATAAGTGATATATAATAACATGTAATATGAATTACAGCCAACTTAATATTGCCAACTTGCAATCCCTTATTTTGAGAACAACTTGTAAAGGTTTTGGCATATGTCTTTGAAAGGTCCATAGCAGGCAACCATGACCTTAGGAAGCTGACCCCAAATGTTCAGTAACTGTTGATCAGGTTGAATCAGGCCAAAAAAAAAAAAAAAAATGGTGATTCAACCTCAATTTTGAAGACACAATTAAGATTATAATTCATTTCCTGATTCATCATCAGCCAAAAGTTGGTTGTTTTATTGTTGCTACTGGTGGCTTTTATTTATTTATTCAGATCAAATTACCACAAAGGGAAACCTGTTTGAAAAAAAAAAAAGAGTGTCAATTAATAGGGTTATTTGCCATTTGGCCTGTGACAAGAACGTTTATCGAGATTGCATCATGGCCAATGGAAATGTTGTCCTGACGTGTTTTGAGCCTCGCTGCGAGTTGGCTGCTCCTCACGGCGTTTTGTCGCAGAGGATGGAAGGCTTTTGTTGAATGAAGACATGGAAAGCGAGAAGAGGCGCATGAAGTCAAGCTCGTGCTCGTGCACAGCAGCTTTCACAATCGGCCACAAAAGAATGAAACGTTTTGCCTGCAGCGTGCTTATCGTCTCTTGTTCAACGGAAGCGTCGGGAGGCCGAGAAGACAACGGGAGAAGAAAGGAGAAAAAGTGAAGTGAACAGCTGTGCCACAAAAAAAAACATCTCCTTCCAAAAAAACCAACAATTCAACGGAGGAATGAATGAAGACGGATGCTGAGCCACAAAAGAGCAGAATGAAGACGTGCCACATACTCAAATATCAGAAATCATATCATAACAAACCAAATGTGTTTTTTCCCTACTTGTAGTAGCACTAATACTGTCATTTCTGGCATGTTGATTTGGGTGTTGTGCCACAAAATTAACTTAAATGAGCACATACACTCTCGAGTCATTAGGACCACAACCAGACAAAATGAAAATACCATTAAACAGTATATTCATCATTGCTGCAACATGTTTAGGCCACATTGGGTCAAATGTATTTTTATGACATAAAATGAAAGATTTTCAATTGAGATCCTGGTGTGATAAGATGATATTAATTTGAGCTTCCAACAGTACATTCTCGATGTGGTCCAGATGTGATCCACATATAGTCATTTGCATCTCCATCTTGTCTACATGTAATTCAGATCTTATCTCCATCTACACATGATGCAGATTTGTGTGGACATTTATTTAGTCTATCTTAGGTGTGTGAAATGCATGCGATCTACATACAACCGACATGTGATCCACATCTGGTCTTACATGTGGTTCAGATGCAATCTAGTGGCGGCTTTAACTCTCCGGAAAACAAACTCGTGAGAGCGAGCGGACGCCGTGCCGTTGTTGCGTTTTCAATCAATACTGATCAATTGTCACACATAAACAGGAAGTGGTGTCAGTGCAAATGTGGACAAGCGAATGTTGAGTGGTGTGTCTGCATTAGGGACGATTAGGGTAGTACCCACAACATTCAGCAGGATTTTCAAAGATGTAGTTTATACATTTATAGTCTGAACTCTGCCTAGCAACAAGCATGTGGCATAATCAGGAAACAAAAGCTGAGCTTTTTTTTTTTTCATCTTTGTTGCCAATGTCATGCGGGATACATTCATTTTTGAGAATCTAATCTAACTCTGAAGTGTTTGTGTGCAGGTATTACGCCATCTGCTGCCAGCCTCTGGTGTACAGCAACAAAATGACGCCGACTCGCGTGGCCCTGATGATCGGCGGCTGCTGGGTGATCCCAACCTTCATCTCCTTCCTGCCGATCATGCAAGGATGGAACGCCATCGGCATCGACCATGTGGTCAGTGTCCATGTTTCATAACTTTCAGAACTGAAAAAAAACAACAAAGTGCTTCTTTATTTTCATACTTTTGCAAAGTTTTGCTGAAACAGAATTTTTACGATCTTGAGCGACAAATTTTTGGGGAGAAGTACGATTCTGACTTTTTCTTAATCACGGAAAAATAAATTATCATTGTATTGCAGCTGTCGTTAAAAGAATACAAATAATACAGACTTTCATCTCATAATATTGTGACTGTTTGAAAAAAAAAAAAAAAAAAACTTTACTCTCTTCAGATTTCTCTTAAAGCTGCTGAAACAGAAAATTGAATTTTGTATCACTACTGCCACTGGTGGATGAAAAATGAAACTACACAACTCCTGCTTCACGTACATGACGTCACATCTGCAGACATTGGCCAGAAGCTTGCGGGAGAACCATTTGTGAACAGCTGATGTGTTCATCTACTGATTAGAAGATGTTTCAGTCATAAATGGTCACACACAAAAAATTCTATTGTAAAGATACAAATTTTTACATAGAGCAACTTAAAGACAAAAAAAAATCCTGCAATTTTATTTTTATTTTTTATTTTTACTCAGGCGACAATAATAATAATAATAAAAAGCCTACCTGGATAAAAGCACAGTACAGGATTTCCAACCAACGCTGCTTTTGTGGAGACTTTTTAGTAGATAGTTTTCCATGCTCAAATCAAAAATGATTACGCTATTTAGCTATCTCGAAAATTGTGTGGTAGCAATTAATAACCATCAACTTGATCAATTGATAGTGTTGTTGTTTTACTCAAAATGTAATTTTTCGTTTGTGATTTTTGTCACTAAAAAAAAAGTAATGATGAAAGGAGAATGTCGACAACACTTAAAGCCAGCTGATGCTTTTTGATAGAACTCACTGACACCCCTAGAGGCAACTACCAAAACTGCATGCTGAGTTGTAGCAACACAAACGTTGAATAAATCCTTCAGTCAGTCGTTTCGTCACAAAATATTCTCCAAAAAGCCTTTTAAAGAAGGTATTTTGTGTTTGTTGTCATTTGCTGCTTTAATGGAAGGCAAGTCAGGCGTCATCTTGTCACGCCAGCGAGCGAGTGACTCGCCAGCTTTTGTTAACCTCGCTCGCCCTCGCTTGCCCTCGCTCGGTGACCCGGCTTGTGGTCCAATTTGGCACCGCGCACGCACACGAAAAGAAGTTGAGTGCAGTTTGTAACTTGAGTTGTCTCTGAGGGTCCAATTAAAAGTGTTGAGTTCTGACAGCGATTCAGTTCCGGAGGAATTCCACAAGCCGTCTTACTAGTTCTGTCGATGATGTTTTGTTGGAAACTGCTTGATCTGATGCGTTTGACTACAAAAATACGTGAACGTGAAAAATATTGCTTGAGCTAACTCTATTTTTAGCATTTTATCTTAGTAACTTGATATAAAGCTGATTACTTTTTCTAGGTACTCGTTCTTCCAGAAATTGTGTTTTTTTTGCCAAATATAATTATTTTGGACTTGGATATTTATATTGGATCATATTGCTTGCACTCTTATCCACAACTGAGTTACTGCCATCAGCCCACTTTAGCTGTCGGGGGCTAAACTGCTGTCACACTTGCACAACCTTCAATTGTTGACACTTGAGTGATGCGATTTATGAGGTTTTAGAGAATTGAGCCGTCATTGGGATGAGTTTTTGTTTGTTTGTTTGTTTTTTTTGCTTTGGCATGTGCAAACATTTGACAAACGAAAGCTGTGAAGGTGTCTGTGAACTCAACTCCCTTCACAACAGTTTGACAGATAAAAGTCTCTCAAAAAGAGGCTTCAAGTTGTTTTTTGCCATTCCTGTCAAACTAAACGTAAAACAAATACAACAACCACACAGCTTTGCTTTGGAAGAGTCTGCTTAGCTCAGCGCTAATAAACAATTCAGCATCAGTGTCACAGTGGTTTGACCCTTTTAGTAAGACACATATGAACACAAACAACGGAGCAACAATGGAGGAATATTACTGTAAACTCATTACTAATGAGTTTTGACTGACACTTTGTACAGTATATATTGCTATTGCTATTAATGGCAAAAAAAAAGAAGCTCATAATTAATGCAGCCAGGGTTGGAGAATTCAGGTCCAGAAAGTAAAAACCCTGCCACAGATTGCTTTCGCCACGAGCAAACAAGCTCAAGCCAAACGAGTTGACTTTTTGGACCGGAATTGACAATATCCGTTGAATTGAAACAAAACAAACTCTTTTTTTTTTTCAAACGTCCGTGTTCCAAAATTGGTTGTTGGCATATGTTGGACAATGTTTTTTTTCCCCCAAAGTCCCGTTGACGGTCGTTGCGTGCCGCGTTTGCGCAGATCGACGAGCGTCGCCACCCGGAGGGCAGCAACTCCACGTCGTGCGTGTTCCTGGTGAACAAGCCGTACGCGGTGACGTGCTCGCTGGTGGCCTTCTACATCCCGCTGGCGCTGATGGTGCTGGCCTACCAGCGGATCTACGTGACGGCGCGGGCGCACGCCGTCCAGATCGGCATCCTGCAGCGGGCGGGGGCGCCGCCGCCGTCGTCGGACTCGGCCGACCAGCAGCGCAACCAGCGCATGCGCGTGGAGACCAAAGCGGCCAAGACGCTTTGCGTGATCATGGGCTGCTTCTGCCTGTGCTGGGCGCCCTTCTTCGTCATCAACGTGGTGGACCCCTTCATCGGCTACACGGCGCCCGAGCAGCTGTGGGCGGCCTGCCTGTGGCTGGGCTACATCAACTCCATGCTGAACCCCATCCTCTACGCCTTCCTCAACAAGTCCTTCCGCCGTGCCTTCCTCAGCATCCTGTGCTGCGGCCGCAAGCGCTCCTCCCGACGGCCGTCGGTGCTGGTGGCGGCGCGCGCGCCCTGCGCCAACGCGCGCGTCAACGGCTCCGCGCGCGTGCTCAGGTACGTGACACTCGAAATCACCCGTTTTTCCTTTCATAATCACGACTTCATTCGATCAACAACTCAAACGAGCTTCTCAATGTGTTGAGGAGGCGCAAAACTTTTTCATACGACTATTTTTGACCATACATTTTTTGGGGTCAAAAACATTATGACTTTTGTCAAACACGCATAGCTGAAAAATAATAATAAAAAAGAATTCAGAAAATTACAATTTTGTTGAGAAAAATAAGACATTGTCTATGATTATTTTTTTATGTTCATAACTCATTTCTCTTATAAAATATTTTCATTTATCCTTTAAAAATATGACTTAATATTATCTGATTTTTTGGGTGAAAATGTTGACTTATTTCTGTCATAAATATTTTTATTTTTTTTTGACACGCCGAGAGGAGGTTGGACTCAGACGCAGAATGTAAGTTGGCCAACAAGGCTGCAGCTTTAATCGCACGAAACTCAAATCGCCTCTCAAGGAGGGAAAAAAGGCTGAACAAAAAGGGCTCCAAACTGGAGATACAAAAAAGGGCACTCAAAAACAGGGACAACAAAAGGCGCTCCACAAGGGAGGAAAACCAGGGCAAACTAAAGGCGCAAAGCAAGGCAAGGCAAGGCAAGGCAAGGCAAGGCAAGGCTAGGCTAGGCTAGGCTAGGCTAGGCTAGGCTAGGCTAGGCTAGGCTACAAACAAGGACTGTGGTACGAGGACTGTGAGGCCGCTTCCATTCACTGAGATTTGTGACACTTCGGCAACCAACTGGCGAATGAAGGTGGCTTTTATTGTCCGGGTTGATTGGAAACAGGTGGTGCTGATCATGGGCGTGGACCGGTAATCATTGAGCTGCAGGAAGGGTAAGTGACCTGGGGTGAGAGTAGAGTCAGGACTATCAAAATAAAACAGGAACATGACTGTAAAACAAAAGCATGAACCGCCACTCTGGTGGCGGCGTGACATTTTTTAATTAAAACAACGATGATCTTTTTTTGTAAAATAACCAATACAGCATTATTATTAATTTATAAAACCAAAGCTGACAATGGTTTTGAGGAAATTATATTATTGTGAGAAGTCTTCACGCAGGATTGACTTTTCTTTAAAAGTATGCATATCATTTATGATGTTTTTCTTCTAAAATTGCAACTTTTTTCCTCGAAGAAGTACGAGTTCATTTCATCCTGTTCTTTAGACTGACTTTTTTCTAAGTAAAATAGAAGTTATAAAAAAAAAAAACTTTTTTTCTCGTTATTTTATTCAGACAGAAAAGTGTTTGCCTTGAAAAACGTTTTTTTTTTCATACCAATATTAGGACTTTGATTTCCCTCAGTCACATATGCCACTATTCAGATTTGCCATATTCTTAAAAAATAAAATAAATAATTATTCTCCTCTGATTTCCACTTTGTGTCCCAATACTTTTGTTCATGATGTATATTATTTGCATTAGGATTTCTACTTTGTAGACCATTTACACACTAAACATCATTTGTCACATATATCTCCATGTTTACTTTATCTTTGAACCCATGAGCAATAATTATTAGACTTAGACTTAGACTTGACTTGACTTTATTGATCCCTCTGGGAAATTTACATTTCCAGCAGCAATAAGAACAGATAATAAAATAAAAAAATAATTCAATCAATCAATCAATAAATAAGGTTAATGCACCACAGATTGAATTAATAATAATACAAATAAAATAACAAATACAAATTCAATCAATCAATAAATCAGGTTATTACACCGGAGAGTGAATTCAATTAATTAACATAAATACAGTACAGTGGCATATTTGTGAAGTGAAGTGCATTCTACATGCAAGTGAGGAGTTGTCGAGTACAATGTATTATATAATACATATATACACATACATATATAATTATATGTACCGTATGTATATATCTTTTATTAAATTGTGATCCATAGATACAAGAATATTTTTAAAAACCAAGGACATGCACAGAAAAGAAAGCTAAATGACTGCATACAATAATTCTAGCTGCAGCACATCAATATAAGATTAAATTTGAGTGATCACAGCCTGTATAAATCTTTTTTTTTTTTTTTTTCCCAACTTCGCAAGTGGCATTTTGAGGTTTAAGGGGGCGTTCCCATACACACTTCCTGTCTTTCTTTCTTTTTTCCTCAAATGCAGCATTAGGCCTTTAGTTTTAAGGTTTTGGATTCAAGTTCTTCGGATTTAGATGATGAATTTGTGGATTTGGCTTGAATGTCATTCATTGTGTGTAGGTCTTATATTTCAGGATGTGGATTAGAGTTCTTTGTTCTTGGATTTGAAGAATTTGGCTTTAGGACCTTCAATTTAAGGTGGAACTTCACAGGGTGTACGTTGAAGTACCGATTTGAAGACTTGGATTAAAAGTTACGGTTTTAAGTGGATTCAATTATTGGATGAACGGTTTTAGCGTAAACAACCTGCATTTGACCATTAGTTTTATTTTCGGACTTGGATTTTAATTTTCACCTTGAAAGCTTTTTTGTTTTAACGACCTTTGTTCAAGGTGCATTATTATGTTGAAGGCTTTGTAATGAAGATGTTGGATTTTGAAGCTGGATTTGGGCCATTTCTGAGGTTGAAGAGATTCATTTGACGGATTTGAATTTGTTTGAAGGATTTCAGATTTTTGGGATTTGCGCTAGAAACAAGCTTTTAAAAGGCTGCCATTTGTTTTCGTGGTTTCATGTCAGGAAATTGTTGTTGTTGTTGTTGTTGTTGCAACTTCCTGCAGATGTTCCTTGCTGACCAGTCGGTGCCCACACAAGTTGTTGTTTTTTGTCTTTTGTTGTGAAATCCCACGCAGGGATTCAGTGGTGGTCTTAATTAAAAACATTTGACGTTTTTTGAATATTACTTGGATATGTTTGCCCGTCTTGTCTCCAGCAGTGTTTGGAGCGCGTGTGCGTGCGTGCGTGCGTGCGCGTGTGGATAACAATGTCTTGCAGACATAAACAAAAGCAAAGAAAAAAAAAAATCCCAACAGGAAATGTTGCTCTAGCTGCCAATTGGAACAGGCCACACACACGCGCACACGCGCATGCTCCGCTAATACGCACACACCAATGCTGCATTTTGCCGCACATTTCAACACTAAAATACTGAGAAGAAGCAACTTTTTCTTATGTTAATTTGCACTTGATTTATTTTATTATTTTTTCTGAATGGACTGTCCAAGTTACACTTGCAAGTTTTGGTTAGCTTGAATTTGAAAATGTTGCTGTCTAAAGTTGCTCTTCGGTATTTGTGCTTTGTAAATTTGTCTTAACAAGTTTATTTCTATTTTTATGATTATTATCACAACAGATTTCAGCCATCACATCTTATTTGCAACATCAACAACATCTGGGGGGAAAAAAAGTGCTAATGAGTTGAAGCCGTGCCTTAAATTTTTGCTTGCAGCTTAAAATAATAATGATAATAATAAAATTTAAAAAAATCTAAATTCACATTCAAATATTTTTAAATTAAATTTGCTCTTATGTTTTTTTTACTCCTATTTTTTAAGCGGTCGTAAGTTGTGTTTAAACATTTTTGTTATCTAAATTTGCACTCTAAGCTTTTGTTTTAAAAACAAAAATGTGTGCTTAAAAGCACATTCAGTTCTAAATAAATTCACTCTTATCATGCTCATAAGTTGTTTTGTTTTGTTTTGAATCTGTTGAAATGTACATTTCTGTAAATTTGCTGCTCCCAAGTTTATTTTGTATATACTGTAATAACTGATTTTTTATTTCTAAATTCAAACGCATCTCCCAAGTGGATTTGCATGCGGATTGTTTCAAACAGGACTCGCACGCGTGTCGCTCGCTCACAAGCTGCCAGTACAGTCCACATCTGCTCTCTGATTGGTTGATTGTGCGTGTGAACTTTAACCTTGTTTTTCACTATCCCTCTTCCTCCTTGATCCTCTTTTCTCTCATACAACTTTCTTTCTTTTCCTTTGCGTACAAACTCATCTGTGTATCCTTTTTGTCCTTGTTTCTTTCTTTCTTTACTTCCTTCTTTCATCCCTCCCTTCGTCACTCGTTCTTTATTTGACACCTTTTCCTTTCCTCCCTTGTGTCATCCTTTCCTTTTTCCACCCCAAAACCTTTGTTGACCTCCTCCGCCCGCCATCTGCCTGCCGACCTTTCATTTTCTAACTTCGTATTGTGCACATCAACTGCTGTTTAATGAATATTTCCTGCGTCCTTGTTCTTCCCTCCGCCCTTTCACCACATTTCACCACATTTCACCACATCCCTGTGATGCGTCTCCCCGGTCGACCCCTCTTCTTCCTCTTCCTCTCCGTCCTCCTGCTCGTGTCTCCAGCAGCTGCTCGTCTGCCTCCAAACTGCTGCTGTGGTTGTGCAACAGCCGGCCAGTTCCCGTCTAGCCGCCCAAAGCTCGCTCAAGTGAGTCTTTGGCACGCTCGCACACATCTCTGCTCTTTCTCACATCAATTACAGTAAAAATCGTCTTTGCCCGGTGCTACCTCATGTCAAACCTTGCAGGAAATCCAACCAAATCAAAGCACTTTGTTCGCCCCCAAAAAATAAAGAAATGATTCCATTCAGTATCAAATCTTTTGATAGTTTCCTGATTTATTGTGCTAAATGTAATTCCTCAGGGATTTAACTTTCAGAATTCTTAGATTTTGATTTTGATTCTGAAAAACATTTTTGCACTTTTTTTCATTTCCATGTTTGTACTTCATTTGAATTCTTCATGTTTTACCAAATAATAATTGTAGTGAACATCCAAGGTGAATACTTCAATGAAATGTAAAAAAAAAAATGTTTGAATTGATTGTACAATTGGACATCCCTCAAGCACAAATCATAGTGTGTGCTGATGGAATTGTTTCATAAATACCAAAAGCATAGCAGAAAAGAGAAAGAGAAAAAATTCAATGAATTAGCGAGCGCGCATTGTGTTTATTCGATGACATCACATTTTGTGAGCGTTGAGTCTAATCAAAGACAAACAAAGTGTGATTAATGCGTGCATCACGATTGCTTTTTTTGCTGCCCCCACGAGGCTTTTAAATCCTCCGTTGTCATCAAGCAACATGCATAATTATGCCTTTTAATTGCCCCCAACATCCGCCCGCCTCCCAAAAGGGGGAAAGGTCTCACTTTGACTTTGAGATGAAACGTCACGGTAAAAGAAAGAAAGAAAAAATTCATGCATGAATTGCAATGTGTTCACTTTTTGGCATGTGATGTGAAGACAAAAGTATTGGGACACACCTCTTCATGGTTACATTTACCAATCAGAGTCCTTTATAGGGTTAAAGATTAGTTTAGTGTAAATTAGAATTTGCTTTTGGGTTGGCAAAGCTTTTGGCCTTGGCCAAAGTTGGGTCAAAATAATCCGTTAACAATCAATACAAAATGTTTCTCATTTTTGTATGTTTTGACGTAGTTCAATATGGAGTAGTAAAACGTCAGCCTCCACCTAATGGAAGAAGAGAAAATCTGATTTTGGGAAGAAATAAAGAGCTCAAAGGTTTGATGGCATTGTTTGTTTTTGTCACGTTGCTACTCTGAAGTTTACTAGCGTAGTAAATGTGAGTATTGTGTAGCGTTTGCCAGCGTCGGTCCCACGAGCCTCTGTTGCAGATCGCAGCGCCATTTTCAGAGCTATCAGTGAGTGGCCGTGGTCATAGCTCTTTGAATGGTACTGCAGTATGCACGCAGCCTCCCACGCCGACGCCACCTGACCGCCAGCAGATTCAAGCCAGGCGGATTTGCTTCCACATTTCTCCACATGTATGATGAGTGGCATCACATAATAGCACAATGTCCACTACATATTTGTGTTTTCCATAACTGTGTGTCAAGATAGTTTGCAAAGATCTCTTAGCTCAGCCCCTGAAGTCCAGACGTACTCTTCAGTGGCCTTGAAGATGAATGACCTGTTGACCTTTTCTCTGCAATCTATAACTACGCCATCTTAGCATCTTAATTTGTTTCGACCGGCGAGTGTGCATCGTATTGATGTCAAATAGGATACAGTTTGAAATGAAGAGCTTATTGGTTGCTGGCTGCTTTCGAAAGGGGAAAAGGCAGCACCAAGCGTCACATTTAATGCTTGTTTGCTGGAGGAAGGCTTGTTGCCGGGGGCAACGGCGAAGCTCGGCGGCGGCGCGATAGGAAGTAAAGCAGTTCGGCTTTCTGCTCCGTTTGCTTCGTCTGTGGCGCTGAAGATGAAGCTCCGCCTTTGGCGTCACATCCTCTCTTGCGATTGAAGATGGCCAATGTCCAAATATGAACATGTCTTCTAATCTTGCAGGCTTTCTCCGCATGACATCATTTGAAAATTCGGGCCCCGACGTCAGTTTGACTTCACAACATTGATTTTGCTCGGCATGTCTTCCATAAATAGACTCACAAAAAAAGTCGAACGAAGCCATGATTGCAACCATAAAGGGAATCTGCCATTTTGTTTTAAAACGGCCATTTTAGGCTCAATTGAGTCAGTTGCGCGCCACAGAAAATTTAAAAAAAAATCCCCAATCAATCCCCAATGCCACATTCCCATCGCAACATGAAATTTGTATAGACCAGAAAAAAAATCTCAAAGAGTCATGCCTGAAAAAAAACAAGATGTCTGCCATTTTAATTCATAGCTACCATTTTAGTGCCAGTTTGTCACGTCTTGTCTTGAAAGCCTACGACACAAAAACTTCAGTGGATTTCAATGCAGTAGCTGCACAAAAAAACATCAGTAGCAGTACTGAAACAATCACACGACAAAACTTATAAAGTATCAATAAAAACAGAATAGCTGACAAAGCAATTTCAAATTGAATGTGTTTTCATTCATTCAGGATAGTTTTGGGATTGTTATTAAGGCCACACCTGGCAAAAGACATTTTACAAAAGTACATTTTTAAATATTTTAAAACATTAGAACAAAAAAAAACATTTTTAAACATTATATTTCATCATAGAATTCAAACTTAATTTTAAAAAGTTATAACGTACAGGATTATTATTAACATTACAAATAGTGAACAAATGGGTTAAAAACGTATCTCGTGATTGAAGTTTTTGTTTGTTTGTTTTTTACTGTAGTTGCAATAAACCAAAGAACGGTTCCAGGAAATGTGACTTGATTGTTGCCATGACGACACATCAAACAATGCAGAAGTGCACACTTTACGTTTGTTTACGTAAACTTCAAACTTGCAAGTCGGGATGTTGACCCGATGATGCCAATTGGACGTCATCATGGCCGCCGAGCGCGCACACTCAAAATCTCTCCTGAAAACGATTAGTCGTGTAATGGTGCTGTCACTCATCCGGAAGTAATGAAACTCGTCTACTGGGAGATACTCAACACACATACAGGCACACGCACGCACACGCGTGCATTCAAGTATTAGAAAGTCAACGTTTTTGCCTGTCGTTGGTCATTCAATCCAGTGTGCGATGCCTTCACGTGCGTAGGAATAACAAGAGATGAGATGTTGTGCATGTTGCGTTTGCTGTTCCTCCTGTTATGTTGACATGTTGTCTTCCTTCACGTGATGCTCGTCAGGTATTCGGTGCTTCACAACGGGGACCTCGCGGCGCACGAGACGAAAACGCCGCCCGGCCACGCAGAATCCTGCTTGTGACGCACCGTCACGAACCTCCGCCGAGCCCGGCGGGACGCGGGAACGCTGGGCGGCGCCGACCCCGCCCGGGTCCACCGAGACCAAGAGAGTCTGGTGGACTGAGGCCAAACCGGTTCCGGTTCCGGTTCCGGTTCCGGTTGCGGTTCCGGTTCCGGTTGCGGCCCCAAATGGGACTGCGGTCCTGACACAGTAGCACTGCCTGTGGGACTTTGAGGCTGGGATGTTTCCAAATTCCAATATGGTATTTCATTTAACGCTACAACATTTACATCACTTATTGTGTGTGCGTGTGCCTGCATACGTGCGAGTGCGCCTGTTTCCATGGTGACGCAACTTTTTAATCGGAATTTCATTTTGTTTTTTTGCTCCCTGTCTTTGTCAAGTTGTGTGTGCGTGTATTTATGTGTTTGTGTGCATGCGTATGTACTGTGTGCTTGTGTGTGTGTGTGTGTGTGGGCGCACAAACAAACAAACAAACAAACAAACAAACAAACAAGATGTGCTTTAACTGCGGACGTTCAGCTTCATTTGAAATGATTTGAATAGTAGAAATTTGCCTCCCACTTTTGCAGGGGACCAAAACAAATGGAACAAATGAACAATCATGAATCATACGAGCACTTTTTAATAGTTGTTTGCAAATTCTTGACTTGAATTTCATCTTTGCTGATGTTGTGTCAGACCTGCAATGCAACAGTTTTCACTTTGTGGGCCATTTTCCTTTCAGTTTTGTCCTCAAGTCAAATGCATCCTCAATTGGATTCGATTCAAACGATTGCAAAACATTCCACTTCTTTCGGTTCTTGTCCATCGACACTGTGATGGAGCATCCAATGAGTTGGGGAGCTTTAGCATGAAGCGCTTCAGCATTCACCCCGTTGCTTTTGTCAGCAGTCACATCATCAATAAATACAAAAGATTAGCTTCTATTGGCAGCCATAGATGGCAAATGTTCACCTGATTTGAATGTAAAAAAAAAAAAACAACTCAAATTCAAGCTGAAAGTCTTCATTTAAAGCAGAAGTAGCTTTCATTCAAATCCATTCTGGTGGTTTTCCCAAAAAAAAAAAAGATGAAAGTACCAAAATGTCTGGAGTCGACCCGACTACTTTTCAATAACTTGTAATTTGCCTTTTGGATTTGAAATGATGTTTTGTGACATACGTCCTGGGATTTTTCTGACACACCTGATAAACGTGCGCGTGTGCATTTCAACGAGTTTGTGTTTCGGTTTGTTTGTTTGTGTTCCGACTTGTGCGTACGTGCAACGGTGCTCTCTCATCATTCCATGCTGCTCCCACGCCTCCTCCGCATGTCACATGATCCATCTGCCTCACGACCGGGAATGTACAAGAACGTACACAATCTTTACATCATGCAATTTGTATTTTTTTTCAGACCCCTAAAGACGATTGACTTAGAGTCGTGAAATTTGATAAACATGAGGATATCCACAAAAAAAAAAAAAAAAAGTCTCAAGAAGCCAAAAAGACAAACAGTCTGCCGTTTTGGTTGGAAGCCACCATTTTAAGCTAATTTCCCAATTTCCAAGAGTCATTCAAAGATACATTTGCGCTGCAGATTTTGTCTGAGTGCCACCAAATTTGAAATCTCCTGTACAAGATCGATGCTGCTAAATTGGGAAACTTTTGCGTTTTTGCCATCGCCTGTCAGCAGCGCATGGCAGGTTGGATGACTCACAAAAACAGTCAAGTGAAAAATTCCACCTCCAGAGTCTGTTTCACTTTGGTGAGTTGACTCATAAAAAATAAAATAAATAAAAAAAATATCAAGAAGCCATGCTGAAAAGACATTTTGGTTTCAAGATGAAATGTTAAGTTCATTTTTTTGCCACTCACACGATGTTATAAAATGTAACCTTCAAAAACACTTTCACTTAGCAACATGAAATTATGAAATTTGGCAGCCATGTCTGTCATGTGGAGACCAACCAAAAAGTATTTCCAGAAAAGACACAGAAAATCTGCCATTTTGGTTTCAAGCTGCTAATTTAGATACGACTTGCCGATACGACTCTCAATTGACACGCCTAATTATCAATGAGTTCATCAATAAGAGGTTGAACTCGATTTCTTACATATCCAGGAATCGTAACATGAGATGATTCCGAGGGTTCACTTCCTCTTTTGTCAGGTCCATGAAGGCATGCATGCACTTTTCACTACTTGGAGGTGTCCCAATACTTTTGTCCATTTAGTGTAGTTTCAATTCTGATGGATCATATTACGATTATGACTCATATGTGGATTGTGTTGGGGGGGGGGGGGGTTTCTTTGAAGCTATGAGCTCATCCATGTGTGAAGCACGAGCACTTTGGCACAAACACAAAATGAAAAAAAATGCGAGTTTTTTTTTTTTCATTCAATCAATTTCCATTGATTTATTTGCTTTTTTATCATTTTGATGTTGTTTTTGGTGAGTGAGTGAGCAGGTTGTAAAATAATGTAAATAAAAAGAGATTTTATTGATAGCCACGCTGCCTCCGAGATGTTCATTCACACGCATACGCACGCACAATTTTGAAAGCAATTGCAAACAATAACCCGCCTTTGGGACCCTAAACTAGGCTTTAAAACCTAATTTGAAACTGCAACCATTTTTTAAAACCCGAACCAAGGGGGCATTCCATCATTGTAAATCGTAACTGATCTTAAATCATTCATTTTAAATCCGAAACCTCGCTTGAAATCATAACCATACATTGAAAGACTCATTTAAAACGCGAGCCTAGAAATCCAAATCTAAACATGCTTGATTCCATATTTATTTTGTGATTGGCAGCCACATCGCAGCATGCGTCTGTCCACAAACATGCCAATTTGGTAGAAGTGTCGCCAAAGAGAAAAATCTCATGGCATGTAAAATTAGACTCTGTCTTCATCTTTCGAATCGATGGCAAAGCGACGAACGGCAGCCATTATTCCGTCATCCTCACCAAAGCTTTTCATGCAATCATAATGGAAGCCAAGAAGCCAGCCTCGATTGCGCCCTCGCTCGCCCGCGCTGACATTTGAGCTGTGCTTAGCGGCGGACAAAAGATGGCCGTGCTGACTTGCAGTGAATGAAATGCGCCGCGTGACGCTGACATTTGCGTCCACAAGTTGCAGCTGGAATCCACGTGCAAGATTGCTTGACTATTCTGCCTCTGGAAGAGAAAGTGAAAGAGCGATTGAGGTGAAATTGATGGCTGGTGAAGCACTGACAGCAGGCCGTCATTTAAAAAATATTGTGCAGTGGCACCTTGAAATACGATTGACTTGACGTGCTGTATGATAAATACGATTTCTGAAATACAAACCGTCACACTTACTTGTTCAACATTAAGGAGGACAATCCGGAAAAAAAAAAAAAAGAAAAAAAGTGAGCCAAGTAATTGCAAACATGAGCAACTCAACTTCAAAGGACATCCATCATCTTAACGTCGCAATAATACAAAAGTAACAGGATCATCGAGGAAAAGCAATTACACGTCTGAATAACCTTTGAATAGGATCAAAAGAATTCCCACTCATCTGGAAGATCAAAGTAGTACACAAATCTGGGGACAGCGACGCAGTCAGCAACTACCGCATTGTCGTCCTTCCTTCCACTTAGCTCCAAAATGTTTGAAAAAAAAAAAGAGGTTGCTGAGCAACGAGTCAACCATCGAGAATCCAACCAATTGCTGCACCCTCACGTAAACAGCAGAAATGGCTAACTGCTATTTTCTAAAATAAATAAATACATAAATAAAAACCATCCTGGGGCAGATGGTTCTGAATTCCTAGACCTTAAAAAAAAAGGGAATTCCTCAGGGATCAGTTTTAGGTCCACTAATTTCCTTAATGTACATATATGACCTTGCAAATTGTTATCAGGGAGGTATTAAAAAAACAAAAACAAAAAAAAAAAAACAGGCACCTTTAGGGTGCATAATAATAAACACGTCAATGAAGCATAGTACTGAGATATCGAACTAAAAATTCCAAAGTCAAGTTAAACATGTTTGTAAAAAAAGTCTAAAACAATCCTGAACTGTTTTCTCCTTCATCAGAAGTATGCAATGATATTTTCCCATTTGTCATAATGCATCATCGTCGTCCCACAATCAATCTTTATAAACGCACAATTGAGGTCAACCACTTTAATAGTTACTAAAAACCAAAGCTACTTTTCCCATTTAGTTCTTGTGACCCTCCAATTGTTGCCCCTTTTCAGTGTGCTCCTCTGCAGGGAGTAAACGAGGATGTGCACAGCCAGTCAAGTGCTCCTCTTGTTCTCATCATCTCCTTGTGCTGGAACACCGGCAACTTTTCATAAGTTAGTCAACTGGAACTGTTCAACGTTTATGCAGCAATAAATCATCGGCCCAAATTTGTGTGCTCATCTACGGATTTATGTCACCGCAGACGCAACAACAACATGATGAGGAAATTCAATTTGTATTCAAATTCAGTGTGTCGAACTTTCATGTGCCAAGTGGGAGACAACAACAGAAGACGCGTGAGGTGTTTATGATGCTGTTGCAGATCATTTTCATTTCAATGTCAATTTCGGTGGCCCTTTTATTCATGGTCAAAGGTGGCGTTGTGATGGGAAACTGTTTCGGCCCAAATCATAAATCCTGCTT
This sequence comes from Festucalex cinctus, assembly GCF_051991245.1. Classification (NCBI taxonomy): domain Eukaryota; kingdom Metazoa; phylum Chordata; class Actinopteri; order Syngnathiformes; family Syngnathidae; genus Festucalex; species Festucalex cinctus. The sequence goes on along the minus strand of NC_135419.1, from coordinate 493,109 downwards.
CACAGAAAGAGAGAGAGAATGTACACACACGCACAGAAACACGCACAATTCATCTTTTCTCAAGTATAATAGTCGTGACTTCGGGCAAAAGCAACTTGTTCGTAGACAAACATTGTATTGTATTTTATGGCCAAACAACAGTTAGCTTACCAAACGAATGCGATTTTGTGGGGATTGAACCCACGACTTCGTACATGCGAAACACGCGCTCTACCACTGAGCCACGTCAGTTCATGCTTTCATAATAGGGATTAAAAATGACGCTTTTGGACCGGTGGTCGTCACTCATTTGACGTTAAGACAATGCTGCCCTCTGGTGTAAACAATAAACACGTACACGAGAGAGAGAGAAAGAGACTTGATTAATTCATTCTGTGCCATTTTCATTATATATATATATTTTAAAAAAACTAACAAAAATCGAGCAAAGACGCTAAAGAGTTTAAAATGATATTCAAATGATTTGGGATCATAATGTTGCTGGCTGCTGGTGACAAATGTGAACATTAAAAGCATGCCTATTCATTTTTTTATGTATGTATTTATTTATTTATTGCCCAGAGGAAATTCACTTCAACTATTTATTAAAAATAGAATCGACATATTGTTGGGCTTCTTCTGTAATACCTTACTGTGCCACAAGGTGGTGCTAAATCTTTGGCTAATTTGGGGGCTGAAATGAAGAAAGTCCTGTCTTGTTCCTTGATACATCTCCACTGTTTAAAAACTTTGGATGTCGGGGGAGGAGCTAAATTCAACCTGGGTTATCAACTACAACTACAATTAATTTGGATGGTTACAAAGAGTTTGCTATAATTGCGTCTTTTTGCTCTGCTGAGTGGCATCAATGTTAAGGGGAAAGTCAGATGAGTTTCAACTGATACTAAAGGGACGTTTTTTTTTGTTAAATTATCAGAGATGATGAAACATATGATCTTCACTTTTTTTTTTTCAAACTGTAATGCAATATTAGTCTATGCCACACAGTCTGTGGTCATCAATAATGAATGTTACTACTTAAATGTGGCTTACATAAACTAGTGTAGCTTGATAAGCTAACTAAAGTATCATTAACTTCTTCAATGAATACACTAATAAACGTATACTTTGACAGTGTATTGTTGTTAAGCATCTAATGTTGTGGCTTGTTTGTAGCTACTTAAACCATTGAAATATTTTAGATATTTTGAGTGGACCATAGATATTAAATAATATGATATTTGTGTACAAGACGGGTTGTGACTTGGAAGCTAAACCCCATTCATTCATTCATTCATTCATTCATTCATGGAGCAGGGTGGAGCAAGCTTAAGATTTCTATAAAAACAAAATGAATAGGAGCTGCAAGTCCACACACATGCGCAAATGATGCAGTGGAAACATTCCGATAAGTTTGTGCATTAAGAACAACCCAACATAGAAAAACACACAGAAATGTCAACACATGTATTTTAAAAAGGTATTAAGCAAATATGCTGATACATTTTTACAATGACATCAAAGGCACTTATATAAACCCAATTTTACATAAAAAGTTTTGGGTTAAAAAAAAAAAGGGGAAAAAAAAGACATCACCTGTGTCAGATGGTGAACGCCCAACAAGTGCTTATAAAAACTGGCAAAGAACGTGTTCAAGGCTGCGAAAATGTTTTTGAAGAACTAAATAATTACAGCATTCATTTATGGCCTCCAGCATTTTGGATTAGACATCATACAAAGTAAAGATGGATCCAGCTCCAGCATTATTATTATTATAGACTATTTTTCACATCACTAAACCCGTCAAAACCAATAAAGACCTGCTCCCATGCAAGAAAATAATCTCTAATCTCAAATAAAAGTTGCAAGTGGACGGTGTGTGCGGTACTGATTTTGACACTGCGACTTTCTACCAACTGGGCTCAGTTATGCTCAGTTGACAACAATGCAAATGAACTCATATTGCATTTTATACCAGCTGCATTTCAGTTTTTCCCAACTGGGGCTGGTCAAAATTATTTATCGTTTGGATCACATAAAAATCAAAACATTGCCACATACTGCAGGATTGTGAAGCAAATTCTATACCTGAGAATATATTTTAAAGCTTTCAGCTCTACATGTTGGACTTCTAAGATAAATATTTAAAAAAAAAAAAACTTTTTTTTTTTGCTGTGAACTTTGTTCAGCTCTGTGTTTACTTGTCAATTGCATCGCCCTAGACAAACACAGATGCAGAAAAGGAACCTGGGATTATGACTTCATCAGCATGCAATAACAATAAATTACATCTTGTGCTTTTTAATGTAAGTAAAAACATGACTGCTCGTTTGGACGTCAGTAACTTGTCTTTCATGCTACGTTGGCTTTTAACGTAAAACTTTGGTATTGTAACAAACGGCACCATTTCAGTAACAACATGAACTTCCAGGAAAAGTTTTGAGCCTTTGAACGGGAGCTCACAAACAACTTTGTCCATACGAGGCATGAGCAAGTATCAGATTGTGACCGTATAACTGCTATACCATATTGCAATTACTGCTCAAAAATTGAGTTCTTTGAAGTGTTTGGGTGGTGAGTAACTTTCTCCCGTTGAAAACACTTCATAGGTCCTTCAGTAAACCACACTAACAACAGATTTTTTCTTTTTTTAAACGTATTAACCAGTCCATGTCTAGTCCAGAATTGACAGTAACCAGTGTAGAGCTGAAGTAGTTTCCACTTTTTAAACCCTGAAACCGATGATAGAACTAAAAATTAGGAAGTGAGTAGTCGTACTTTTGATACAGAATTATTCCACCCCAAAAAAACAATGTCCGATACTTAAAAAAATAAAAATAAAAAAAACTAGACATCCCCAATACAACATTTTCCATAAAACTGCATAAAATAAATGCCATTTTCTATTTTTTAGTTTCTGGTATCCCTCACCATCGCGAGTACCGAAACCTTAACAGAAGGTATAGGCAGCGATGCCACTTGCCTGCCCGTCCCTACTCAAAATAAAAACATGGAAATAAGTGACCAAGGCTGGATATACACCACATAGTTCACACATCAGAGAGCGTTAAAATAAAATACATGAAATCAGACATCGCTGAGAAAAGAAAATCAGATCAATGGGATATTATCTGACGGTACAAATTGTGGATCATGTGAGATAGTTGCGTATATTTGGATCGAGCAAAGTGGCAGTTTTGATGACTAACCGGCAGAAACGAGACCCGCAGCGAAGGCACAATCAGTAACCGACGTCAGCATAACAAGGCACAACTTGTTTTTGTAAACATATCAGGAAACGTCAACATCCGCCGTTACGCGGCTGCTGAAGGTGACGGACGGCGTCCGCGATCGTGAAGAAGGTCAAAGCGTCGTCCTCTCCCTGTTTTTCTGGGAAGTAGCCCCCTCGTTGGAGGGCGTCCAGGACGGCCGTGTTGCACCGGGCCAGGACCAGCGCCACGCCCATCTCGCTGTAATCTTTGTGCACTTCCTTCAGGGCGTCGACGCCGGCGCTGTCCACGAACAAGACGGCGCTGCAGTCCAGGACTAAACCGCGTAAAGGTTTCCGGTCCAGCGTCAACGTGATGCCGGCGATTCCCTCGCCGTCCTCGGCCTGCTGGCCGTTTTCCGCTTTCAGCTTCTTCTCAAACTTGACGCGCCGCGCTTTCTCCTTGACCGGGTCGAGCGCCGCCTTGCGATACAAAGACTTCTTGAACAAACTCTGGTTGGCGTAGTAGATGGGCGCCGGGTACCCGAAGACGGCCACGCCCGGGTGAGCGCGGAGGCCGCGGTACGCCGACAGCGCCTCGTAGTGGTCCCTGTCGGACGTCCGTCCCAGCTCCGTCGCCTGAGCCAGCTGCATCCGGCCCAGGACGCAGAAGGCGGACGCCAGGACGCCCGCCAGGAGGCCCAGCTCCGTGTTGACCAGCGCCGAGGTGGCCATGGTGAGAAGCCAGACGGCGGCGTCCACGCGGTTGCTGCGCCACATGCCGGGGACCTGGGCGAACTTGCGCAGGGCGCCGCGCAGGTTGACCACGATGATGACAGCCAGCACGCACCTGGACGGGAAGCCAGAGTTGCCTGAACCCGACCAAAGCGCAATTTGAGGCGAGCGGCACTCACTTCTGCAGCGAATGGAAGACCGGCGCGATGACCAGCAGCACCAGCAGCAGCACGGCGGCGCTGACCAGGCCCGACACCTGCGTCTGGCAGCCCGTCGACTCCTTGACCAGCGTCTTGGTCAGGGCGGCGCTGGTGGCGAAGCAGCGGAAGAAGGACGGCAGGATGTTGCAGAAGCCGATGGCGTACATCTCCTGGTTGGCGTCCACGCGGTAGCCGTGCTTCTTGGCGAACATCTCCGACAGCGACACGGTGATGGCGAAGCCGACGAGCGCGATGGAGAAGGCGTCCGCCGCCACGCTGGGGATGAGCGACCACGCCGGCAGCTGAGGCGGCAGGAAGCCCGTCGGGATTTCGCCCGCCACGTCCGAGCCGTAGTTTGCGTTGAAGTGGCCGAAGTGAGACGCCAGCGTTGCGATGATGACTACAAACAGCTCAAAGGGAATTGGAGCCTGGGGAACAAACACAAGAAGGGACTATTGGAGGGAGGCATTCGTTTGCAAACTGATAGATGCTGTTGTTTTGGTTAGTCACAGAGGCCAAAGTGGCTCACAGTTCAATGTCCAATATCGAGCAATGGTGGGAGCCAATTCAAGTTCCTGACGGAGAAAAGGGAGGTGTCTGTTTGTGGGAGGCGTTTACTGGTCTCAATTGGAGAGACAATACAAATACATTTCTTGACCGGGGACGAGATTTGAAGGGAATCGATGATTCGAATGAGGTGTTGCGTGAAACAAGTAAATGACTGAAGCATTTCCTCATTGTGAGGCGTTTACCTCGGGAGTCACTCATCTATTTGCCAGTGTGCAGAGCATGACTGACTAATTGGGAAATGGCATCTCATTCCTTCAACAAATACCAGTCGGTGTCTTAACCGGCACGAAAACACGAATGGAGGCATTTAGTTATTTATGTGAGATTTGTACTTTAGAGAGCCCTTGAGTTCTCTTCAGTGAATGACACACAGTGAACAATTTTGGCATGGTGACCCACTATTTGAAGAAATATGGACACATTTCTTGACCTACCATCATTTAAAGACGGGCCTCTACTTGAGGGAGGCGTTGATTTTTCTGACCATCTATTTGAGGGAACGGTTGATTTTTTCTGCGTGAATGCCGACTGACCTTCAACTTGGCTTTACAGCGGTCATTGAGCTCCTTGGCGGACAGCAGCAGCAGCAGGCACGCCAGACTGGTGATCAGGTCACACAGGTTGGTGTTTCCCAGGTTAGCCAAAACGCTGATCCAGGTCTTGAAGAGCGTGAACCAGCCCTGCGGCCGGGGGAACTTCAGACCCAGCATGTACTTGACTTGGGAGGTGAGGATAGTGAGCGAGGCGCCCGTGGCGAAGCCGCTGAGCAGCGAGTCCGACAGGTAGACGGACACGAAACCCACCTGCAAGATGCCCAGCAACACCTGGTAGACCCCCGCGACGAAGGTTACCGTCGCTCCGACGGTTATCGCGTAGCAGCTCCTGTCGCAGGCGGCCGCCAGGCTATCATTGGCGCCGGCCAGCGCGACGCTGCCGTTGCTTTCGGTGTCGCCGTCCGCGAGGTAACCTGCCAACGCCAACTCCCGGTTCACTACCTGCCCCACCAACAGGCAAAGCACCCCGAAAATGCCCACCGAGATATGTCTGGAGGTGCCCAGCAGCGTGTAAATGATGGAGGAGAAGAAGGCGGTGTAGAGCGCGTAAATGGGATCCTGGCCGGCCAATAAGGAGTAAGCAATGGACTGGGGAACCAGCAGGATGCCAACAATGAGTCCCGACATGACGTCCCCAAGGAGCCAGTCCCTCAGCTGGTAGCGCGGCAGCCATTTCAGGATGGGGACCAAGTCCAGGACCTTGGACTTGGTCTTCTGCGGTGAGCATGAGCAGTGTTTCCTGAAGTGACGCGCCAACACCATCTGGCAGCTTTCTGCCGCCTCTTCCGGAACTCTCTCCAGGATGAGGGCCTCGTGTTGCTCATTCTTGTCCCCAGATGCCATGCAGCTGGCATCTCCATGAGCCATCGTTGAGCGCTCTACCTTCAACAGAAATTTGTATTGATAAGAACACATTCAAACAATTTTCAGTTTTCAGTCGGGAACGTTAACGGTAGTGAGGGAGGTACAAACTAAGACGAAAGTTCACAAGTGTTTGGATCAACTGGGCAAAGTGTGAAAGAAAGAAAGCATTCACTGGGCTGAGATGTCATCATATTACATATCGAGTCGTGGGTGGGGGGGGCTCCCACTGGTACTAATAAGGTCAGAAAAACATGATTTACTTGCTGAGGACATTTTTACGTAATATCGTTTCAATACAAATTTGACAAAAGTACAGTAACGATGATGATGATGCCTGTTTCTGCCATACACACTAATATAACACTTGAATAACCCGTAACATAATACTTTCTTTTTCACTTTCTCTATCTTGATAAACGTTCCGCGTTGATGAGATTATTGGTCCAGGCTATATTTAACGGCTAATGCCGGGAAGCTACGATTAAAAAAAGAAGAACTTTCTACGTTAATTTATTCTCATGAGTAGGAAGTTCATAATGCAAACCTCATCCTGCGGTATGTTTACTCAAGAAAAGTATGAATGAATGAACGCCTTTGTCAACAGCAAGTTGACAACGTGTCAAACTCTTGAAGAAGCTCGTTCACGTCACAGTTGGTGCAAGCGGTGAATAAGCCGGTGATGACAACAAAAGGATCGTTCTTAAAAGGTAGACGTTAAAGTTGCTACTAACCTGATCTGTGCTAGATTTTTTTTGTTTTCTCAAACGGCGCGAGGAGAAGATCCGCGTTTTCGTGCTCATTCCATTCCGCTTCAATTTCATGACATACCGAAACGCCTCTACGTGGTGACGTCACGGGGCAACGTGAGAAGGAGATCACGTGAGCTGTTCAGGAAACAAAGATAGTCGGCGTTAACGTGAACTGTCACTCCGGATTGAAAATCATGCCGTAACCCATAAACTATCTCCAATTTGGCGTTATACATGTCTATTTTTTACAGTCTCCTCAAAAAGTATTGGAATGGCCTTTGCTTTCTTTCTATACTGAAGATACTTGGATTTCCAATCAAATTATGAATATGTGAAAAATGTTGTTTGCTGAGAGGTTTGGATCCTAAAGGCGCAGACACAAATAAGATTTTATCTATTTATTCACATCGAGAGGCAGAGAAACTCAGAGACGCTGTACACAGGAACAGGTGGACAATAATCCAGCAAAACACACACACACTTCTCAGACCTTTAAATAGCCAATCAATCAATCTGATTGGTTGTGGCTAGACATGTGAGTACTAGTACTGACATGGAATTCTCTGATCGGCTGTTGACTGATTAAAGAGTCTTGACATCATGGCACCAGTATTGACATGGAATCATCTGATTGGCTGTTGACTGGTTTCTAACCACATGGCGAGACCAAAGAGTCTTGACATCATCTAGTTACAAGCCGACTGCATCTGTACAAATAAAACAAATAAAACCAAACATTTGACATTTGCCTCAAACAAAACACAGTCATGATAGTTTAACCCAGGCGTGACCCCAGACATGAGACAAGACATAAACATTACCCCTGCATGACTCGAGTCATGACAAAAAAAAAAGTTCAGAATTGCAGCTTTTATTTTGCAGCTTCGTACAGAGGAGCTTTTGTTTGAACTTTTCAAGTCAGTAAATGTATGGAACAAACATTATTAAATGACCTTAAAGTGAATACATTTAATATTTGGTGGCATAAGCCTTACTAATTGCAATAACTGCATCGGTCCAGGATTTTTGCTTTCCTCATTTGAAATGCTTTTACAGGCCTCTACTGAAGCCTCTTGCAGTTCTTCGTTGTTTGTCTCTTTAGTGTCTCCCGCCCAGAAGGTAAAATGTTGTGTTCTATTGTGTTCCAGTCCGGCGACCTGGTCAGTCTATGACCTTCCGCTCTTTCCCCCTGATGAAGTCTTTTGTTGTGTTGGCAGTAGGCCCGTGTTTTGGATCGTTATCCTGTTGCATGATGAAGCTTCTCCCAATTAGTTTGGATGCATATTTGTGTAAATTGCCAGACAAAATGCTTTTGTCGACATCAGAATTCATTCTGCTGCGACCATCATGAGTTACATCAGCAACTAGTGAGCCTGTTCCATGGGGGGCCATGCAAATCCCAAGCCATGATTTTATCTCCACCGAGCTTCACAGATGAGCTCGTGTGTTTTGGATCATAAGCAGATTTTTCTTGACACATACGTTGCTGATTCATCAGCAAGCTCTGCAGAAACCTGATAACGATTCTCATTATTTGATCCAGCTGTGTTTGAGGAGGGAAACGTCTAAAATATGCAGGACTTGTGGCCCTTGAGGACCAGAGTTTGACACCTACTGCATGCTAATGTTGACGCATTCAATCTAAAAGGCAAAACATGAACAACTAGAAAAACCAAATGTCATTCCACTACTTTTGGAATGTGTCTCTGCACATGCATCTCGGCTATTGTGACGCAATTCCACGGAGCCCAGATTGCAATAAAACGAAGAAGGAGTCCTTTCCCAGGACATCGGAAGCTGTCATAATCTCAGGATTGCATTTGTGTGCAGGTTTACGCGCACATGTGATCATTTAAAAGCACCCTTGCAATAATCCCTTATGCTCGCTCATCCACCTGCAGACTGTTTGATACGACGGAGGGATTTTACGCTTGTGCTGCTGGAGACAATACGGACACTTCATCAGGTAACGTTTCTCTTTTCATGCTTCATATATCGACTTACTGTGATGTCATGAGGGTTGCTGCTGATTGAAGGGTTTGGCAATATCTTATTTTTTAAAAAATACATTATTTTCATCTTCAAAAATCATGTCTTATGGTTTTTTCTGTGCATTTTGAATGGACTAAATAATTGTAGAAAATTAAACTGGCCCCGGATGAAGTACCAAAATAAATGAATAGCATCCAGTATGTGGAAAGTCGCACTGTTTGGGTAAGGGTACGTTTGTTTGGTTTTGTTTGATAACAATGAATTGACGCAGACAGAGGGGAGACAAGAGACTAAATACACACATTAATTGACACGACGAGACACAGCTGGGCAAGACACAAGTGGCAGAGGGTGCTGATTGGTTGACAAATTAGGAGGGGCGGGTCAAAACACAGGTGGACATACTCAGGTTTGACGAGACGGGGGAAGCCCACAAGGACAACATAACAAAACACAGATCACGACAAGAACAAACAAAATCAAACCAAACCAAAATCATGACAAAAGGAAGAAAATCAGCCCAAACCATGACACTCTCTAAATTTCATACTCTCACTCATTCATCAGTCGCTGACTCTCTGACTCACGACATCATTCGACATCATCAGTCATTAATTCAGTCACTAACTCAATCACTTTTCAGTCACTTTTTAATCACTCATTCATTATTGAAGTCATTCAACACAGCCACATACTGTGGATGCTAATCATTGTCTAGCATTAGGAAAAAAAAAAAAAAAAAAGGTCTGGTATGAAGCATGTCCGCTTCGCTCCGCAGTCATGGTGGACGCCGCCACGGCCGAGCAGTTCCTGGACGCCAACCCGCAGTTCGCCAAGCATTACTACGACGTCAACTTCCGGCCCAAGGTGGTGTCGGACCTGCTGGACAACGGGCGCGCCACGGCGGTGGACGTGAGCCGCTACCACCGGCTGACGGCGGTGGAGGAGAGCGAGATCCTTTTCGACCTGGTGCGAGACATCCAGGACAACCTGCAGATGGAGAAGTCCCTCTTCAACCTCATGAGGCACCTCAGCTTCATGATGAGGGCCGACCGCATGAGCCTCTTCATGTACCGGCAGAGGAACGGCGTCGCCGAGCTCGCCACCAGGTCGATCCTCGCACGGTTTTAGCTCTTGCAAATGCACTTTTCCAAGGCCACAAAAAGCTCCTCATGTGTAAAGCACCCACAAACTCTCACTCGCTTTTTCAAAGTAATTCAACGTAGAAAACAACAGCCGCCTTCATGCCAAGATGAGGAAAATAAACATCATGTTGGTCTCCTATTTTTGATCTGGTGTCTTCATTTGTGCTTTGCAGGCTGTTCAATGTGCGCAAAGATTCCGTGTTTGACGAGTGCCTGGTGCAGCCTGATAGTGAAATCGTGTACCCGCTGGATTTGGGCATCGTAGGCCACGTGGCCTCCACCAAGAAGATGATCAACGTGCCGGACGTGTCCCAGGTAAGAAATTCATGCACCGAGCTCTTTAACATACCACAAACATGAGCATTAATATCTGCGTAACTTTAGCGCTCCTTAATAATAAATGATGATGACAATAATCATAATCATAATAATAATTATAATCCGTCCACCATTTTGCCTGCAGTGTTTTCCGCTCGTCCGCTAATTAGCCCTTAGCTAGTGCTAGCGCTTGTGCAGTTGTGTGAGTATCTTTTTTTTTTTCCATCTCATGGCCCCAAAGAAGAAAGCTTCGTCTTCTCTCAATGTTGGTCAAGACAAAAGAAAAGCAATTACCGTGGAAACCAAGCTGGACATCATAAAAAGATCACAGAAAGGAGAGACATTGACGATCGGCAAAGACTTCGGATTCAATCGGACAGTCATACAGCATTTTTTACATTTATTTCATTTAATGTATTTTAGATTTTTTTATGCAAATCATTTTGATGTAAATATTGACTTTAATGGGGGAAATTTGAGTTAAGTCAAAATTCGGGTTACATCGCTGGCTTAGGAACATAACTCCGACGTAACTCGAGGACTCCCTCTATTTAAAGAATAACTCATAATTGAGAATTAATTTCTAAATTAAAAATAAATACAAATCTGGATTTCTTAAGTGTTATGAATATATTTGTAAATTGCATTCAAAATCTAATCTTTGAATGCCTTGAAATTTTCTACATATTTTTTCATAATGAGAGTGATAACATTATTATTATTGTTGTTACACATTTATTACACATTTGTTACATTTTTACAATTGTATAATTTGAACCAGCAGTTATTATTATTATTATTAAATTATCTTTATTTGACCTATTTTTCTCACTAAAATACAGCAGTGCAACCAAAGTTTCTTGCAGTGCCTGAGCCACCCTTTATATTAATCCTCTAATCCCATATCGGTGAAAGAATGTAACTGATCCACGGTGGGTTTGATGAATGCCTCAAATCTCCCATTCAATTCCCTCCTGTTAATAATCTCCCAGTTTGCAATTGCTTTTCACTGATGCTGTGCACCAAAATAGCCACCAGAGGGCGCCGTGACACCACAATTTCCTTCCCAAGCCCTCCAAAGCGGCTCAACGGTATTATGGCTTAATTCCTTTGCCATTTGGAAGTGGTCCATTTTATTCCCGCATGAAGCAGCAACCCAAACTCGTCCCTGGGTTTGACTCATGGATGAATGCCCAAAGTGGGGCAATTCCAAAACTTGTGCTGACAGCTGACGTTTCCTCGTAATTGTGTTGCTAATGCAAGTGAGCGAAGCGGCCTTTCAGGCGGGATGCTGAAAATTCCCATTTGCATTGAAGGGGGAGATTATGCTGAAGCGGGATTATGGTCTTCCACTCATGTTCAGTCTCGCTTCTTCTTCTCGACTCCCATTTGACCTTCACGTCATTCACACGATTGTCACGCCTCTCGATGGCCTTTGTGACATTCAGGTGTGTGTGTGTGTGTGTGTGCGTGTTTCCCAGATGATTAATCTGGCCTGAATTAGAGCGATCCCAGATTACAACCAGAGGTCACACAGGCCTGTCCACTGACTCAGTCGCAGCAGCAGCAGCAGCAGCATTAAAAACACCAAGACAAGACTAAATTTTTTGAACATTTCATAATTAGCGCTGCATATATCATTTATTTGATTTATTTAACAATTGTTTTTAATTTACCAAATGGATTATTTATTTATATTTATAGTAAATTACACTTAGATTGTTTATTATTTGACAATTAGTGACAATTTTACAAATATGAGTTACAATTAAATGTGCAGTTTTTAAAATGGGAAGCATAATATTTAAAATACTATATAATATAAATGACCAATATGACACATGGCAAGCAACTTTTTAGATGGTGAATGTCACATGACCAAAGCAGATAATAGGTGAGCCGTGATTGGTCGTTACGTTAGCCCTAAGGCAATGTGATGTCATTTGACATCGACAGCAAGTGACAAAATGGCCGCCCCCTTACAACAAGTGACAAAATGGCCGCCTCATCAGATGTTCAGTCTAGTGGGGGCGAAATAGAAATTACAGTATTATTGAAAGGACAATATTTGACTTGACTTCCCCTTTCATTGTAAATGTGAAAGTTGTCAGTGATTAGTTTGACTTTTGTTTGGTTCTTTTTTTAAAAACCAAAACAATGAATAAAGCAGAGAATGGTGGTCAGATCGAAGGTTCTGCCGGTGATTGTGTCCCCCAGATAATCCGTCCGTCTGCAGGTTTGAAGGTTTGGGCTTGCCTTGCTATTTTTCAATCCATTTCAGAATCCTCACTTCAGCAACTTTGTGGACGAGCTGACCGAGTACGCCACCAGGAACGTGCTGGCCGTGCCCATCATGAACGGCAAGGACATGGTGGCCGTCATGATGGCCGTCAACAAGGTGGACGATGCGCCGCACTTCACCGCCGAGGACGAGGAGGTAATCGTGGACATACGGTACTTTAGCCAAAAAATGAAATGAAATGTATTGAGTGTAAGATTAGCTCCAGGGACGTCATAACGTCAACTTATTCCCCTTCCTGGTTTATTGCTCCATATTAGCAGAAGCAGCTTGATAATCCAAGAAACCTATTGATGGTAAAAATTTGCTTCAAGGTGGAAGGAGCGTTTTTCCAAATCTGTCTGGCATGGACGAAAACGATTGATTTGAATGTCTTACCCAAGATGGGCACATGTCTACGAATGGATCTTTTCAAATGGATATCAGAGCAAGAATCGTATTGATTTTGAAGGACAAATAAGCGCAACCTCAGCTGCTGCTCTCAATCATTTCAAGTCGCATCTCACGGCATTTTTTTTTTTTTATTTTTGACCATGTCGAGATGAAAGGGTGATGACCTGAGGGGTTCCCCAGGGGTCAATACTGGGACCCCCTAATTTTCAATCTCTACAATAAAGCAATAATTTAAAAAAAATTAAAATATATACTAATAATAACACAATAAAAAGCAATAATTAAAAAAATAAAATATATAATAATAATCCTAATAATACTAATATATAAATAAATAAATAAAATCAGTCTACAGTTATGCAAATATATTGTCATGTCAAGTTAGCAGTAAACTTGGCATTGTTCTCATGTTTTATTGAATGAATTATGTTTGAACTGTAACTGTCTTTGTTTTCAAAAGTCTGATTTGTACTTTCTGTACAGCACTTTGTATACAACTACGTATGTTTTCAAAGTGTATCAATCAAGGTGATTTGAGTCGTGGATGGCAGGCGAACATGCGCCCGTCGATTGACTCTGTCGCTGGATCAAACAAGTGAATACATATTTGGATACAAAACAATTTTCTCGGAATGAAATCGAAAAGTGAAGACAACCAAAACAAAGAGAACGTTATCAGTCACCTTGAGACTCTCAAAAACTCCAAGCTTTTTTGTTGTTTGACTATCAAGGCTACACAGACGATACGAAGCGCAATTTAACGAGGAGTGTCCCCAAATGACAACAGTTCAATTAAGATGGAGTGTCACTGTCTAAAACAAATAAACAATTGCATGAAACAAAATTCCCTTCAACTAAAGCAAAAGAAAACCCAGGCAATTGTTTTTGGCAATAAATAAACAAAATAGGATTGCTTAATTTTGTTCAGCACATTGATTTGCCTTGTGTATGACCTGCCACTTTTTCAATCATAATAATGATGAATATGAATGTACCCACAGACCCTGAACAAGTACCTGAACTTTGCCAACCTGGTGTTGAGGGTTTTCCACCTGAGTTACCTGCACAACTGCGAGACCAGGAGAGGGCAGGTGATTTTCGTTTTCTTTTTTCTCCAATAACCCAGCATGTGTCCCATCACACTTTGCTGCTGCTCAAGGAGAAGCTGCGTCACTCCGAGCGGTCGCTGCCACAAAAGACAAACCACTAAAACACAAAGTTGCAGCACCGATTGATGCAACTCAAGAGTCGTAAGGAAGTTCGAGGAAGTGGGGGGGGGGGAATTTGATTTGATTTGATTTATTTATTTTTTTTGTCTGATACATGGTGATTGGAGGAAGTTGGTATCAGAAGTTGGGGATGTGCAGGATGTCCTTTTTTCACTCTAGAGCAATGCCTTATATGCACGTATTACAGCTTATTACAAACTATGCGTTTATTACACAGTAATTACACATGTATTATAAGTTTAGTATTGCACGCACCATTCACACACTAATTGCACATTACTTCATCACTACACACATTGTACACATTTGGTAACAGTGAGTACAGTAAACATTTTTACACATCACATGTATTCAACCTGTTTAACCGCGTATGTATTCATCATTTGTACTACGCATACACGTGTTACTATTACACATTTGTTATACATGTATTATTCATGTTATGCATTTGGCACACATTTACTCACACTGCACTTACACTTGCAGTACCTATTACACAATTATTACTGATATTTTTTTCAAGGTCACTCGCTGGCACATTACACAGTTATGACACACTCGTTACACACTTGTTGTATTACACTTGAAGTACTCGACTATCACACATTACTGTCTTACCAAATTTCTCCATATTTTTCTGAACTTATCAAAAAGTTTTAGTTATTGCACACATGACACACTTATCACACATCTATGACACGGTTATTACACAAGAAAGCTATTTTCCAGGTGCTGCTGTGGTCGGCCAGCAAAGTGTTTGAGGAGCTGACGGACATCGAAAGGCAGTTTCACAAGGCCTTGTACACGGTGCGAGCGTTCCTCAACTGCGACCGCTACTCGGTGGGCCTGCTGGACATGACCAAAACCAAGGTGAGCATCGGTTCCAGGTCCAGCCTGAGCCTTCCAGATTTCTCCTCCATTTTGTTCTCCCATTCGTAGGAGTTCTTCGACCTGTGGCCCATCCTGATGGGAGAAGTTCCTCCGTATGACGGACCCAAAACGCCTGATGGCCGGGTAAGTGCAAAAGATGGAAAAAGAAAAAATGGAAGCACCAATTTCATGTTGTCTTGTGCAGGAAATTGTCTTCTACAAAATTATCGACTACATCCTGCACGGCAAAGAAGACATCAAAGTCATCCCGTCAGTCGCAAATACATTTGCAGTCCACTTTCCGACTGGTGAATGATTCCAAATCCAAATCTGTTGTTGTTGTTGATGTGCAGGAATCCTCCAGCAGACCACTGGGCTCTCGTCAGCGGCTTGCCGACGTATGTTGCAGAAAGCGGACTGGTCAGAATTCATTCAGCTTTTTTACATTTGACATCTTGTCTGGTTTTAAACAGTCATTCGTGGCAGTTTCAGCTTTTACATGCATTTAGTACACCATTATTTGCACATTTACTACACAATCCACTATTTATTGCTACAAAAGCATGTCTATTTCTTACACACTTTTTCACCTTTGTTGCACATTTTGTAGACGTTAATTACTGCACACTTATTACACATCTACTACAAATTCATCACACACAACATCACTTTCCTTATTTGTTATATAAAATAAGTTTATTCTTTCGTAAAAATGAAAGTTGATATTTGAAACAACACATTCAATAATTGTGGTTTGCTTTTTTTGCAAATTGCGTTTTTGACATTTTTGAGCACAAATGAAAAAAACAAATACTCATAACATAGTTTTCCTGTTTCCAACAGATTTGCAACATAATGAATGCGGCTGAGGACGAGTTCTTTGACTTCCAAGTAAGAGTCCGAATCCATAGTTTGATATGAACGTCACGCCACGAGGTCCACTCGATTGAATTCCATCAGGGCTCCCTGAGAACTGCAAGTCAATCGATTGTGCAGATGTGCCCAACTAACATGATGTCGCGCGTGCGCGTGTGTCATAAAGGAAATAAACGATCTCCTTAGCGTTCCTCGCCGACTTTCCAGCAGGATGCGCAGCTGCTCTCGTCTTTCCTCCCCTTAGAATCACTTTGCCACAAACGCTAACGAGCAAATTCATCATTTTTACTCCTCTTTTGGGATCCCATCACGAGGTTGAGAGGCCGCGCTCGTTCTCTGACATGTTTTGGCCCGTCGAATGGATTTGCATTCAGCGACATACTTTCAGTACAGTTAAATGACATTCATATCACTTTTGATGAAACTCTTCATCAAAAGTGACACATATCACAAATCACACAAGTATTGCACAGAAGTCAAGTCAAGTCAAAATCTAGATATGCATTATTGCATACTTTTACATACATTTTAGCTGATTTTGTCCAGTTTCTTCAAGTTTAAGATGAGTTTTTGTCAATATTCAGTGGCTTTAATTGTTGAAGTTAAATACGTGTTTGTAATATTTCCCTGAATGTTTTGTGTCCTTTGCTTTGCACAGAAAGAACCTCTGGACAACTCGGGATGGACCGTCCGGAACGTTTTGTCCATGCCCATCGTCAACAAGAAGGAGGAGATTGTAGGCGTGGCCACTTTCTATAACAGGAAGGACGGGAAACCCTTTGACGAGATGGACGAAACGCTGATGGAGGTCAAGTGAAGCAGCTACACTTGCATACAGTATGCGTGCGTGCGTGCGTGCGTGCGTGCGTGCGTGCGTGTGCGACTCACAGGTTTCTAAATAGAGGGACGTGCGTGTGCATTATTTATCAGCCTGGAGGCTTTTCTGCGTCCATTTTGTTCACAAGCTTCAATGCTCGCAGTTGAGCAACAATCCATGTGTCACTTTTTCAACATCAACACACAAACCAAAGTGACTTTCATCATGTTCTGCTTTATTTGGAGACTTCCTCATCCTCACAGGAAGGGATTTGGAATTTTTCACATCTTTTTGGACGGATGGATGGATGGATGGATAGATAGACAGATTGAAAAAGTTTCATCAGTGCTCTACCATACTTCTACTTTTTTGTATTAATATTTTCTTTAAAAATATTCATAATATATATATATTTTATTGTTATGTTTTTAAATGGTAAAAATGTAGTATTATTCAGCATCAAGCATGATTAATTGATTCTAAAAAAAAAATTAAAAAAAAATCCCCATTGCAGTCTCTGACTCAGTTCCTGGGCTGGTCGGTGCTCAACCCGGACACGTACGACAAGATGAACAAACTGGAGAACCGCAAGGACATCTTCCAGGACATGGTGCTCTACCACGTCAAGTGTCGCAAGGATGAAATACAGAATGTCCTGGTCAGTCAGTACCTCCAACTTCATAGTTTTGCTGGGATGTATATCAAATCAACAGTCTAGTATCGTATCGTATCGTATCACATGGTTTAGTATACTAATAGTAGTAAACTAATACATAAATAAATAAATACAAACAAAATTCTGCCTTTTTGGTTTGAGTCAGCCATTTTAGGGCCGCTATGACATCATCGTTCCTAATTTGCGTTTCCTTGACTTCCTCAGAACACCCGCGAGCGTTGGGGGAAAGAACCGGACGAGTGCGAAGAGGCGGAGCTGGAGGAGATCCTGGTGATCAACAACAACACAAACAATTCTCACAAATATCTTTTCTTTTTTTCTCCCGACACGATTCATTCGAATGACGCGTTTGTCCCATCACCAGGCGGAAGTCCTCCCCAACGCCAAGAAAGCGGAGATCCTGGAATTTCACTTCTGCGACTTTGAGCACAGCGAGTTGGACCTGGTCAAGTGCGGCATCAGGATGTACTACGAGCTCAAAGTGGTGGACAAGTTTCACATTCCCAGAGAAGTCAATCACATTTTCAACTTCAGGAGCAGTTTGTTTAAAAGTTCACCAGTAGCGACAAAATCAAAATAATAATAAGAACAAACCACATCTAGTCATATATCAAATTCAAGGCTTCGCTTCTGATGAAGTATCTCGCCTCCAAAGTGATTTGTGAGAATACATTTGACTCGCTATGAAAGGCACAACGCAGTTGCCGTCTTATTTTAGTTTTATTTGGAAAGACCTCATCGTCTCCAGTGCAGGTCGTTAATGAATGATGAAGCATTCGCCGGCCGCCTGCTGCGTGTCCTCCTGGAAATAAACTCACTGCAAAGCTATTTTTAGCACCTATTAGAAGAAATGGAGGCCTAATGGCTGTGTGGTTGTTTTTTGCAGGTGCTGGTGAGGTTCATGTACTCACTCAGCAAAGGCTACAGGAAGATCACCTATCACAACTGGAGACACGGATTCAACGTTGGACAGACCATGTTCACGCTGCTCATGGTCTCACGCACACACAAACATGCACATCCATAAGTAGACCCACAAAAAAGTCACACAAATACCCCAAAATGGACAGGAAGTCTGCCATTTTGGTTTGAAGCGTCCATTTTGGGGGCATTTCAGTCACTAAAAGTAGTAGCCGAGGCATGTCAACATATCCGAAGTAAATCCACAAAACCACGTCGAAATGGGAAATGTGCTGTTTTTGTTGGGACCAGATATTTTATGGCCATTTTAGTAGAAACAATCAAATCATCCCTCAAAGCCAGTTTTGCTTAGAAACGTGAAATTTGTTAGGAATGTTTACCATACGTTAGCAGCGGCCATTTTAGCTTGAGACTCAGCAAATGGACTCCAAATGTCATCAAGGAAAGTGTGACGTGTGCGTTCAGACGGGCGACCTGAAGCGTTACTTCACCGACCTGGAGTGCATGGCCATGGTGACCGCCGGATTCTGTCACGACATCGACCACCGAGGCACCAACAACCTCTACCAGATGAAGTGAGAGCAAAAACGGGCTTTTGCTGACGATCGCTCGCTCGTACAAACGCAATTCATCACCTGCACTGAAATACTTGCAGCAAGTCCCGAAAGGTCGTCCCGGTCGGGATTTGGCACCGTGGAACCGCCCGGCCTTAATGTGTGTGCGTGTCTGTGTGTGGAAAAGGTCTGGAAATCCGCTGGCGAAGCTTCATGGCTCGTCCATCTTGGAGAGGCACCATCTCGAGTTTAGCAAGACGCTGCTGAGAGACGAGGTGTGTTGCAGTCGCACACGCGCGGACACGCGCAACTTCAGTTGAACTCACCTTGACCGACGTTTCCGTTTCGGGCCGTCGCCGTGATCAGTTTGACTTGCAGACAAATTCACGTCAAATATGTCTGGTAATAGAATAAATACAATCAAGAATAAATGCTCAAACAAATTGAACAAAATCACAAGATAAAGTGATAAAAGAAAATCCGAAGCATTTGAAATATTTTTTTAAATAAAATAAAAAAACTGAATATAAATATAATAAATATAATATAATTGAATGATTTTTTTATGGTACAAAAAAATAATTATTAAGATAAATTAAAAATATTTAACTAATTTAAGTAAAATAAAACCAAATTTATATGCCAACACCTTAAAAAAATAATAATAATTTCAAATCAACAAGTATTTTCATTTTAAATACAATTAATTCAAAATAATCAATAAAATTAAATTATTTTTAAAATTAAAACGTAATTTTAAGGGTATTTCATGTTCATTCATTCAATTTTGTAACTTAATTTAATTTGAAATTTCACATTGACTTTCATTTAATGAAAACAAAAACATAAATTTAATGTCAATACCTTTAAAAAAAATAATAAAAATAATTTCAAATAAACAATATTTCATGACGCAAGTATTTGACCACATTCGTACTTTTGGTGTCGTTTTTTCCCCAATTGAATGTTTAAAGCAAGTTGAAAGCACTCGTTTTCCAGGTGGACATTTAATGTAGTATCGCCCCCTCCCTGCTGTTGACGGAAATGACGTCAAACCCAGCAAAGGGCTCAGCCATAACGGAAATTTCCGTCACACAGCAGGTGGTCGTCGAGAACAAAATCAGCGTTGAAACGATGAATGAATGTGTTTGTTTCAGTCGTTGAACATCTACCAGAACCTGAACCGGCGCCAGCACGACATCGTCATCCACCTCATGGACATCGCCATCATCGCCACCGACCTGGCGCTCTATTTCAAGTCAGTACCAGCCGCCCGTCCCGTCCCCCTTCAATCCCATGATGCATTGCGGCCGTCCTCCCGCGCAGGAAGAGGACCATGTTCCAGAAGATCGTGGACCAGTCCAAGACCTACGAGAACTGGAACGACTGGACCAAGTACATGATGCTGGAGACCACGCGCAAGGAGATTGTCATGTAAGCGCCGGCGTGGAAACGCGCGTTTCCGCGCAAACGCCCCATCACGTTGTGTGTGGACATCGCAGGGCCATGATGATGACGGCTTGCGACCTGTCGGCCATCGCCAAACCTTGGGAGATTCAGAGCAAGGTCGGTCGGATGACGCCATCCTTTCCCTGTCAGTGTGCTCATTTTCCTCCCCGCCTGCAGGTGGCGCTGTCTGTTGCTGCCGAGTTTTGGGAGCAAGGAGACCTGGAGAGAACCGTCCTGGAGCAGCAGCCCATCGTAAGCGTTTTGGGACACAATCTGGGTCGTCGATACAGTCCAGTGCAAGCCGTTGAAGTCACAGGGCGGCCATCTTGTTACTCCCATCTTGCGAGCAGACTGCTGTATAAACTATAACTAACTATATGTTCAGATGAGACATAAACAGCTTGTAGGCAGTTAGTACAAGTTTCCTCCTGTTCTAAAAATCATTCAAGCATATCATTTACATACGTATATATTTAAGGCAAGTTGTAAAATGTCCTCTTGTTTATGTTGAATCCATTTAAAAGCACCATAAATCACACTGTTTCTACTAAGTACTGTCTCAAATGTTCTCCAATTTTGATACTGACTGTAAACGTATAAGATGGCATCCCGAGAAACGTTTCTTGGGCGGAGCAATATGGCGGCCTCAAAAGTCTTGGCCCATCGGCTATCCGGTCATATATTGAGATCAGTGATCAATACACAGCAGCTCTCATGTTGCCTCTCATTTGGGACCCTAATAAAGGAAGGCTGAATCTCAACCACTGTCTTTGTTTTTGTCTCCTTTTCAGCCCATGATGGACAGAAACAAAGCAGAAGAACTTCCCAAGCTTCAGTGCGGCTTCATCGACTTTGTCTGCTCTTTTGTTTACAAGGTCCTCCTAGCAAGCCACAAAAAAAATGTCATAAGTTTAGGAGCATAAAGTTGAGTTATGACATGAAATGGTAGAGGCGCTAATGACGTTTTTTTGTCGTCAGGAGTTCAGCCGCTTCCACGTGGAGATCACGCCCATGCTGGATCGTCTCCTCAACAACCGCAAGGAGTGGAACGCCCTCAAGGAGGAGCACGACGCCAAGATGGCCGCCACGGAGGCGGTCAGGAAGGCCAAGGAGGAGGCGGCCGGCAAGGCGGCGGCGGCAAGACAAGGTCCGCATCAACACACACACCAAAATACCTGAAAATCCACTTTTTCCAACATCTCATTGATTTTTTTTTTTTTGCTTCTTGCAGCGAGTGCGGCTCAGTCCAAAACTTGCACGCTCAGCTAGAAGAAAAAACGTCAAAAACGTGCGTGGAAAAAACGTCAGCATCAAGCAGCACCTATAAAAATACATTACCATCATGACTGATATTAAAATAGCTTGAAAGTAGTTTTGCTGTTTTTATAAGCTACTGTGATCGGTGGCAGTTTCAACATCAACACGCACTTAAGGAAGAAAAATAAAGAATAATTACAATAGTAAATAATGATGACATTAAAATGAATAGTACAAGGTGCTGTTCACAAAGATTGAACGCATCACAAATCATGAAGCTACAAAGAAGATAAACTTGCTAGCTGAAGCTAAACTTTATGCTGCTATCATACAATTAGAATCTACTGTATGTGCAAATATTGTACACTTAAGATGTGCTTGCTTGATGCTTTGGATGCTTGCATATTGAAATGTGTGATTGCTTCAAACAATAGTAAATGATATTTTCATACACAAAACTTGTTTTCCTTTTTATGGAGTGTGTTGTGTTCCTAATTATTATTATTATTTTGATGAAAGATTTATATTAAAGATTGGCTGGCATCGAGTTCAGGGTGTCCCCCGCCTACTGCCCAAAGCCAGCTGGGATAGGCTCCAGCACCCCCCGCGACCCTAGTGAGGAATAAGCGGTTCAGAAAATGGATGGATTTATATTAAATATCCAATTTTTGTCGACAGAAGTAATAATTTTACAAAACTAAGTTAACATTTTTTCCGGAAAACAAAAGTCAGGAAAACGATGGAATTTTATGAAAATAAAATATTTTTTTCCGTTTTTTTGTTTTGTTTTTTTGGTAACGTTAAAGGCAATAATTAAGTTCTGTTTTGGGTAATTGAAAAAGTCATAACGTTAGAAGAACAAATTCACATTTAACAAATGTGTCACTCTGTGTATTTTCTGGTGAAAAATGTTTAACATTACAATAAAAATAAGTCACTTTTTATTTAAAAAAAAAAAAAAAAAAAAGTGCTGTTACAAGAAATTAATCCATTATACTAGAATCAGTATAATCTATACAGTATATAAGTGTGCTTCCAAGAATAAAATGACCCTTTTTTATTTAAGACAAAGTCGGAAGAATAGTCTTCATTTTTCTTCATATTTTTGCCTAGAACAGTATTTTATTTTTACGACAAATGTACAGTCTTTCGCGTTTAGTCGTACTTTTTTGGACACGGCCATTTGCGGTTGATT
This sequence comes from Festucalex cinctus, assembly GCF_051991245.1. Lineage (NCBI taxonomy): Eukaryota > Metazoa > Chordata > Actinopteri > Syngnathiformes > Syngnathidae > Festucalex > Festucalex cinctus. The sequence continues at coordinate 470,259 of NC_135419.1, read as the reverse complement.
GGGTCTGAGCCCTGCAAGTGTGGTGGCCATAAAGAAACTTCTCCACATTGGGTCAAATTTGGAGACCAAATTTGTTGCACCAGTAGCCTACCAAGAAATTACTTTTTTTTTTTTTTTTTTTTAAGTGTTTGTGTGTATTTTGCATCATTTTAGAAAAGCACATTTCAGGGTGAAAGAATATTTCGTGTATGACAATATGTGTATTGCTATTACTGTCCAATTTGAGTGGAAATGAGGATTAATTAGTGTGAGCATTATGAGGGTCGTCCTTTGAAAATGTCCTCCCTGAACCCCAAAAAGTTTTCGATTCCCCGCTTGAATGATGCTGCACATGCAGCCGTCTCATATGTGGGTCACGTGACGTCAGCATTTCACAACAGCACGCGTGACAGCTGAGCGTTGATAAACCGGACGGAGGCTGCAAAAGGGGGTCAAACGCGCGCTAAATCCATCCTTCTTCCTCCCCCTCCGCGCTTTGTAGTAGCGCACACGTAAGCGCGCGTGTCGTCACCGGCCGATGACGTCAACGCCGCTGACATAAGAAGACGGCAGCCTGAACGGATCGCCGTATACGGCCATGATGCTGGCCAGGCCGGGTAGTGACGCAGGGACAACCCGTGACTGCTGCAGAAAGAGGAAGGGGGCTTTGGAAGGGGAGGGGAGGGGAGGGGAGGGAAGGAGAGGAGAGGGCGGCAGCTGGAGCCGTGACGACTATTTTTAGCCGCTCGCTGTTGTTTCCGAGCAGGTCCCGAATGGACCGACCGGCTGCCGTCTACTCAATTGTCACATGTTAGCATCCGTGGTTGGGGAATCCAGATTCAGAAAGTCCAAACCCGGAAACTGCTTACGAGCTTGTTTACTTGCCAGTTGAGGAGAAGCACTTGGGGGCTAAAAGCGAATCTGTGTGAGGGTTTTTACTTTCTGGATCTGGATTTCGCGCCTGGTTAGCTTCACATGCCAACCGAGCAAGATGCGCTTTAGCGTTAGCGTCCAAATTCAAATCACCACCGAAGGTATTTGGAGAACTGAAACTGACAATTGATGGTTAATTAATATCTTTAAAAGAAGCTGTACTTTTAAGAGTATGTTTCTTGTGTGTGATTTATCGACCACCGCCTCACGCACCGTAAACCATCTATCAGTGTAATTGTTTTTCGTTAATGACCCCCTTGGGCTTCATTTCTATGCATGTTATTCTCACTTTTATCGTCTCATCCTGACGAATGCAGATAAAATTCATCATTGTGTTCAACCACAGCAAACGCACAAGAACTTTGACTTTTTCAAGTTCTCTGCAACTTTCTCTCCAACCTGTCTGGTGAGTTCCTTGCTCTTCATGATGTTGTTGACCTGAAACCGAAACCGAACTCTTTCCTGAAGCCACACCTTCAACCACTGAGCCCTTGTTTGAAACCTCAACTTGAAAGCCTGCTTTGCACGTACTTGGTACGTCGACGTACAGTATGTTTCTTTATGTGTGCTTTAAAAAGAACACTTTAGAGTGAAGTCCAGTAATATATACGGCAAATGTGGCTTTTGTCCTGATGCAAGTGGCTTTAGTCACACCAAAGTGGAGAAGAAGAAGACGGACAGAGGACAGGACAGGACAGGACAGGAAGTACTTGACAGGATGAATTCCAACACTCGTGTCTCCTCTTGTTTCCACTCTTCTCACACACACATTCACACTTTATCAACACTCCAGCAGAGTCGACACCAGTAGTTGGCAATTTGTGTTACAAGTCAGGGCAGCTTTAACCAACACCTCTATAGTCTCGTCACACGCAAAAACTTGTATATCAAGGCAGAAGTACAACGTTTAGCTGGCTCATGAGTATTATATTAAACGTTAAACAATCCATCAATAAAGCCCATTGAGGCAGCGTATCGATACGTCTCATGTCTTGACTTCACTTTTGGCCTCCGTTATCATCCTAGCAGTGAGTTTGCTAACTTGCTAACAAAGCGAGTTTTGCTAACTTGCTGGACCAGAGAGACGAACCGTCCGAGGTTAGCTTAGTGCTAGCTAGCTTGTAAAACAGAAGCGACATGGAAGGATAACGCGGACAAATTTAAAATTTTACCACAAGTGAAAACATACGTTGAGGGATCCGAGAGGTTAAAGTAGGATATTTTAAACTAAAAAAGGAAAACCTTTCCATAGATTTGTTAGCACATTAGCCGATATGTTTAAAAAAAAAAAAAAAAAAAGTGAAATTCGATTTTTCCATTTTTGGACTATTTAGTGTTTTTCAGCAAAGGTACAGTTAGCAACACATCAAATTGATTCAGGATTCAGTGGTTAAATGGTAAACAAATATGTGAATCTGGATTTGGTCTACGGCTCCAGGCACGAAGACTGACTGATTTAATATTTGACATTTCATTAACATATTGCGAAAATCAACTTTAACAGCTTTCAACTGCAAAAACTGATTCACAATTTCAAAATTCATCAAGACTTTCGGGGACTTTTTTTTTTAATTTTTTTTTTTAATTTTTTTTTTTAAAGTGTATGTGATGATGTGGTGGATGTTAAGACTGTAGTGACTGGTGTGGCAGGTAGGTGGCAGTGTAACTGGATTCGTAGCTGTTGACTGTCGTGACTGAGACGCTTGAAATGACGACAGAGCGCTGCAATCGAGTGCTGTTCATTAGGGTTTTATTTCTGGAGGCAAATCAATGAATATATTTCCTTTATACAGTATATGAGGAGCACATCTCTACAGTTTCATAATGTAAACAATCTCTGAAGAGAAAAATGTATTCGGTTTAAAAGGAAGCCAGCGTCTCCTGTTTGAAACTATGTACACCAATTAAAATATAATTTATAACAAGAACATCTATGAAACTAGATTTGAACAATTCAAAAATACTGAAATGCCTTTTTATCCCCGCTTCCTCATCTCTCCACATTCTTTACCCGATGTGAAATCACACACAAAGAAAAAAAAAAAAAAAGAGAAAAGGAAGAAAACACCTCAAAAAACATCCAAGCTAGGTGGAGCATAAATAAAAATAAAAAAAAATGTAAAAATATAAAATCTCACTAGAAGTATTTAGCATATTTTATGTTTTTAAAAAAGAAACGAAAATCAGGTGAGTTTGATAGTCCTTAGAAGTCAAATAAAACATATGCCCTTTATCTTATCTTATATTGTTCCACACGCTCACACTTTTATATCTATTATTTTATTTATATTTTTCACATGGAATCATTTGCCTACCAAGTGCTCATTTGACATCCTTAAAGGTTTATTTCGTGTGATAAAATGATTCACTAGAAAATAAAAAAACAAAATAACATTTTAGCATGTGAACAAAAAACAAGGAAGCCACCAACTTTTTTTTTTTTTTTTTTTTTGGTCAAGTTTTGCATTTTTTCTTGCCGTTTCCCCCACACACTTTTCCCAAACGAAGAGCAGGAAGTATTGCATTGTGGCGAGAATATTTTCCCTTTGGAAGGTTTCATTATTATCATCATCATCATCATTATTATTATTCATATTTGGATTGATTGGAACTAGCCCAAGTGGACAGTGCTTATTATTACACTTGTGTCTTCTCAAAACACTTGAGGAAAATAAAAGGTCAACATCAAAGTTTTCTATAAGAAAGTATGTCGTCATCTAGTTATATATCTACACAAACACACAAATATATATTGAGATATATTCATATATATATGTATATACCTTTTTTTTTTTTTTTTTTTTTAAGAATATGGCTATTGAAAAAGAGTTCTTTCGAAAAAAAAAAAAAAAAGAACCTCAGTCCTCAGTGGCGGTCGGGACTGGATGTGACGGTTGTCGTGCGGAAGGGGAAGAGCCAGCTGCTGATTTTAAGGCTTTGCCGCGACCACGCGATGACGTGATGACGCGATGAGGTGACGTCAGCGGGCCAAAGATGCATCAAATGTCAAAAATGGTGTTCAAAATTACTGTGTGTGATTGTAATGCAAATGCACCATAACTGTGAAAAAAATGGAATGAAAGTTGATGTACAATGTAGCGTAAATTGGGTTCATTCATTATTTGATTAATTGAGGACATCTCCCAGCGCGGACAAATTTTGCCGCAGACAACAACTGGACAGTCGCACGCCGCAACTCCTATGGACCACGATACCACATTTGTACTTTTTACTTTTTTAATTGTCTGTCCCCTGATTTAGTTGTAGTATGTATTATCCCAAAATAGACGTGGCGCCCCCTAAAGGCGGTCGAGATTAGTGCAGGCCTTAAACTCTGGTCGCCCTCAATTAATTAAATAACCACCTGACCCGATTTACGCTACAACAGTATGTAAGTGTATATATGTAATTGTAGCCTTGTGTCTGTACGTTGATCCAGGTTTGTATGTGGGACTGAATTTGTGGACATATGTAGGAATTTTTTAAGTTATTATGCGTCAGTTTAAAGGCAAATTTGGGCCGCCACTAATTCCCAACCGCTAGCTGGAACATCTCCTCCATCATCATCATCATCATCATCATCCCCACTCTCCCCCTGGTCTCTTCACCTCCACAATCCCAGTCATCCCTTAAAGTGTGCAAGATTACTATTGATTTTTATACACGTATCGATCACATTCCTCCTGGTGACCATTCTTGGTATTGCATCCAATAACACGGAAAAAAATGAACACAACTAAAGAAATGTGATCGTCTAAAGGGATTATTCATGTTTTTTTTGTTTTGTTTTTTTAAACAGTGTTGGACTTTGTGTGTCAAGTTACATCAACGTTCCCTCCAAATCCTGCCGCCGCCGCCAAAATAAAACATCATTTTAGTGCTATGTACACATTATGTAAGACCATACTGTATATGTGTGTATGTGTGTGTATATATCTTCTCTTTATGTAAACCATGATGTAAACATTCAACGTTCTTGTGTGGGGGTGCGTGTGTATGTGTGTGGGTTGATAATCTGTGGAAGGACCTGAAAAATCAAGGTCAAATGAAGGCCTTGAACCCGCACAGAGCTGCATCTTATTTTGGCAAGGACAGTAAGTGCTCTGGACTAAAGCCTTCCACACGCCGCCATTTTTGGAGCACAAGCGCCAAACCGGTGGCAGCCATTTTGAGCTAAAGCTAACGCTAAGTGTTGTGTGAACTCGAGGTATGCTGTGGTCAGGCTAGATGGCGATCGCAAATTGGAGGCGAGACGTCATCTTCCTACAACTACAAACATGGTGGCGTGCAGACGAGTCTTTAGAATGAACCCTGACGGGATAGCAGGCGGCGGCGAGAGCATCGGCGCATGGACGTGAGGTAGAGATGCTCAGCTGACACCACCCGCGTCGTTTTCTTGCTTAATTCCAACGCTCCCTTCCCTTTTTTCCCCCCCGGTGCCTCCTACTGGCCGCATTGGGTAAAAGCAACTGCCGCTAAAGGGGATGTTTACATTCACGACGACGAATACATTCCATCAGATCAAACCAACACAAGTCAGTCGGGGCATGTTGAGGCGGGCTGGGATGTTTCTGTTAATGGCGCCACCGCCACTGGCAACCAATCATTGTGTTCCGCCCACCCCCAACTGAACAACACAGGCTGCAGTTTAAATGTAAACAAGAGATGTTGCATCGGCGGAGAGGACCAGTCCGCAGCTTGCAATGTGGGAATGCTTCACTTTTTCTGATGGTTTTAGTAAGCCGGCTTAGCTGGCTAAAGTTCAACCTAACATTGGTGTTCCTAAAGGCTCTGGAAATTGAGGGAATGGCTAAAGCTAACAGTAGAAAATAAAGGGAATGTGGTCAGTCATGTTAGCTGGCTAAAGCTAACACTAGAAAATAGAGGTACGCTTCACTTGTGCTAGTTGGCTAACACTAATGTTGAGGGTGTTTGTAAAGCAGAGGTGCACTGTGGACATGATAACTGGCTAAAGCTAACGTAACGTGTGTTATGGTCTTTGCTAGGTGGATAAAGCTAACTTTACAAAATAGAGGTGCACTATGATAATGCTACATGACTAAAGCTTACAGTGTATGTAAAATTGAGGTGCTGGGTGTTGGGATAACTGGCTAACTAACTGGCTACAGCTAACAGTAACAACATTTCAAGCGCTATACGAAACACCAACCACGAGAAAAGAGGACAATGGTCATGCCAGATGGCTAAAGCAAACGTTGAGTGTGTACGAACAACAGATGTGCTGTGAACGAATTGCCTAAAGCTAACGCTAATGGGTTTTTAACTCGAGAAAACAGTGGTGTGCTGTGTAATAGGGTTAACTGGCTAAAGAATATGTTAATAGCCTTTCAAGAATCTGATTAAACAAAAAAAAAAAGAATGGCTCTTCAGCTGAAGCATTCCCACAAAGCCTTTGGCGTCTCCATGTCACGAACCAAACACAGGCCAGTAGGGGGCGCCTCAGTAAAAAAATGGGGTTTGGGGATTTTGCGTTGACAGTGACAGCGGGTAAAGCAGAAAAAACCTCCCAACGGTGCATAGATCAAATCAAGGAAGCACTACAATTACAAAACAAGAAATAAAATCTTCATTTTTGTAAACTTTTGCCAACCTTTTTACATTGAACGTTATACTCTTTGCACACACACGACAGTTTTTTCCATGTAGAACATCCAACACAGCGGGTATCTTTTTTAACGTTTTTTTTTTTTTAAACAACCACACACACGGTTTGCTTTTTTTGTTGTTTTGTTTTTTCGACGGCGATAGCACTCCGCCTGCCACCCGGATTTTTTTTTTTTTTTTTTTTTCACACAGGGACACAAACAAACACACGCACACACACACACACACACACACACACACACACAACAAGGATTTGCTACGGAGGTCTCTCGGCAGGACATAGCGTCGCAGCTGGTCTCGTAGCTAATACAAAGTAGCCGCCTTTGCCTCCCCCCAAAACAAGTTCTTGTCGTCGCTTTACTCCCATGTTTTTTTAAAAATGTAAACATTTTATGTGGAGAGGTGTGTACCGCTTCTTTCTGCTGCTGCTGCTGCTGCTGCTGCTGCTGCGGGGCGCGGCGTTGAATAAGGCGGGACAGTCGTGGCGCGGCGTGGGGCCAACGCGGCCAAACAGTCAGCGGTGGTGCAGCGACTTCTGGGCCTCCTTCAGCAGAGTGTCAAAGTCCAGCGCGTCGTACTTGCTCTTGACTGGGCCTGGACCCGCCTCATCTTGAACGAGAGGGAAGGCATCAATGCTAACGTTAGCCTAGCGCAGAAATGCTCGTCAGCTGTGCTACTGGAAATGATTCCATGTAAATTACTTGGTCTGAAAATCAAGAAAAACATTTGTATATCTATGCCAGCAAGAAACATATCGTAAGTGTCAGAATGATGAAATTCATACAACAGAATATTCACTTTGTGTTCAAATAAATAGGCCCAGATTTGATGCTAAGCTAACATTAGCCGAGCGCACGGGAAGTTACGCCTCCTATGTTGTGCGTGTTGTTGTAGTCACCAAGGTCGATGTAGCGCTTCCTCGTCAGTCTCCTCCCGCTCACAGGTGCGCTCTGCAAAACATTCTCACGCTCCCGCCGGTGCCTCTGGATGCCGGACTGGCGGATCTTTATTACGCCGCAGCGCTCCCTGTGGGCATACAGCGGAATAGACACAAATCAGAAAAATTAGGACCTTATGGAATTTCGCAATAACAAAAACTTTTTTTTTTTTTTCTTGCCACCTTGAACCAAAATGGCAGGCTTCCCTTGGTTTTTTGAGACTTTTTTTTTTTTTTTTGACATTGCTATTTAAACTTCATGTTGCTAAGTGAAAATGGTTAGAACAAATTTGCTGGAAGGACCCCTGGAAATTGTGAAAATGAACCTAAAATGGCTGCTTTTAAAATGGAAGACCTGCTATGTGTGTTTTGGGCAAGGTTTCTTGAGACTTTTTGCGTCCGCTACTCTAATGCAATGGTGACCTTAAAAAGTACTTGGTCGGTCTGGGAGCTGATTACGTACTCATTACAGATGATGACTTTGCAGTCCTCGGCCGTGCCAAAGACCTGGAAGCGCTTCCTCAACATGTTCTGGGTCATGCTGCTGGGCAGGTTGTGGATGTAGAACACCTGACAGTTCTCCTGGCAACAGGGAAACCATAGCAACAGTTAGCAACGGGCGGGAGAGAACACACAGATGGACGTAGGAGGTTTTTAGCATTGCAGATGTTGTCTCTGCTCTCACGCGCGCGCACACCCACATCCAAACAGTGTTGTGATTCACTACCGAGTGGAACGGGAACACTGCGTACCTCGTTGGATTTGGCTTTGTTCCTTTGTTCGTCATCTGGGCACATCTCCGAGTGTTCACTGAGGATGGGAGAAAAGATGGAGGAGAAAGATGAGGGGGAAAAATAACCAAAAAGGAGACAGAAGTGAGAGAAAACAGCAGGCCAATGACTTTGGTCCATTGCTCTCCATCAGGACATCATGGACTACACACCACAAAGTACATTGAAAACTATATTTAAAAAAATAAAAAAATCTATTGGAAATTATGTGTGACGCGGCATAGCAAAACGAGTCCCAAGTCACAAAGGTAGATTCCGAGATCCAAAGCAATAAAAAGCAATAATGGTTCACTAGGTCAAACTTTTCTACCTCTTTCATTGATTAAAACTTTCATTTTCATGAAATAAACAATGTGAAGTGTTCAAAATGTGCTATTTTGTAAAAGGTACTCAAAGTCAGTCATTACTGCAAAATGTAGCAAAACAATCGTTCATTGCCTTCCATTGATATCCACGGAGGGAATCCCCGACATACGAATATTCGTATAAGTTCGCACGTCACGTTACTTTTAAGACACTATTACATGTATAAAGTAGATATAATGACGTGTAAAGTACATGGTAATGTTTGTTTACCTTGAGACAAGTGGCAATCCTTGGGGCTAGAATGCTAATCACAATTGCTAACCGTTTAGCATAGATTATTTTGTTGGTGTTTAATAATGCATTTTATGGAACAACTTCTGTCCAACCTTAGTGGAATAAAATAATAATAATAATAATAATAATTTTTTTTAGGGGGGCGGGCCTTGGGGAGGCGATTAATCAGTAAGAAAATCGATTTTTAGGAAGATTAGATAGTGACAGCAGTCGTGCCATGTTAGCATGAGCGCCTTTGGAATTTCTACCTGGAGTCTGCCTTGCTGGCGGGGGAGTCAGGACACACGTGGAGGGTGGGCGAGGGCGAGCGGGATGCCGCAGAGCACTCCGCCTCTTCCTCCGAGGTGGGGGGTGTGGCGGCTGCTGATTGGCAGTCAGACGGGGGTGGTGACGATGTCGCCGGCTCGCCAACGTCAGATTGGGCGCCATTTTCTGGCACCCCGTCACAGATTTGGGGTTCTCCAGCCCCCTGCAACATGGCGCCCAGCATGGCGACGCTGCGCCTGCGCGATTCTCCAAGGCTCAGCGCGCAGTAGTCGTGGTCGCCGAAGTCACGGAAGGAGGCGTCGTCTCCGGCCTGACCCATGCGTCGCAGTTGGGCGTACAGCTCCGTCTGCTCCGGAAGCTTCCGCTGATGCGCGCGGCTCAGCCAGGAGCCTCGGAGGCCGGCGACGCCGCCGGGAGACGAGTGGACGGATTCCTCGCCATGGCCATTTCTTTCGCCATCCTTTCTGGCCTCGGTTGGCTTGAAGAGGTCGTCCTCCACCGATTTGTGAGGCGGCGTGGTGGGTGGCGTCAGACCTGCGGAAGACATGATTTATATGGTGCCCTTGAAGGACACTCTCACAGTCCCATAAAGAGACCTCCTTTAAGGACTGAAGCAGATATCTCGCTCGAAGACTCAAAAGTGTACCTGCAGTTCCGCACAGGTCCACACCGAGCGTCTGCTCGAAAGTCTTGCTGCCGAACTCTCTTCAGTCATGGAGACAACAAAACAAGAGAATCATGTAAGATTTCATCATGACGCCTCCTCTCTTATCACCACAACCACATGCCGCCATTCTTCTCCCATCTATTTATTTATTTATTTTTTTCTTGGCGCGACAAGCACACCGGCCACAGGAATAAAAATCGGCCAGCGTTTGAAAAAGGCAGATTAATGTGAAGGATGGACCCACGCCAGGGAAAGCGTTCAGTGTGCCGGCCTGAGCGAGTTGGAGACGCTCCAGGGACGCCGACGGGAGGCTAATGTGGAAACGCGCGGGCAGAGAGGACGCACTCGTCTGGGCTCAGATTACACAATCATCACAATCATTAAGCATCTTGGAGTACAATCTGTTTTGGATTACAATGCATCAATATTAGGCTGCTGGGATGAGAAATGACAACCTGGCAAAGTCACGTTTTAAATCGGACGCAGGATTGCAATTATATGTAATGTACATCAACAAGTCATCATACACGTCATCACCTGATTCAAGGACCTACACTGTACAGAAACCTTATACAATGACTTAGACTTCAAGAATTCCTTAAGGGACCTCCTTGGAAGAACTCATTACAGGGTTCTTCTTCAAGGATCTGAACAGATACCTCCTTCAATGACTCCTACAAGGCTCATAAAGACCTCCTTCAAGGCCTCCTACATGAAACTTCTTCAAGGACTGATACAGAAACCATCTTCAAGATGTCCTACAGGGACCTCCTCCAAGGCCTTGTAACGAGACCAACAACTCCTACAAATACCTGCTTCAATATTTCCGACAAGGCTCTTAAGAGACTTTGTTCAGGTACTCTACAAAGTCAGAGTTCAAGGACACCTACAAAGGCCAAGACTCTCGAGGGACCTCCTTCAAGGCCTCCTACAGTGACCTCCCTCAGGGCTTCGTAGAGGGACCAAGTTATCTTACAGGTAACGCCTTCTAGACTTCATAGAGAGGCCACCGATTCCGACAAAAAACGTCATTCTAGGTCTCCAACAGAGACCCTTTAAGCACTTGAGTAAAAAGTCATGCGCAAGTGCTGTTAAGTAAACTGCTCATGCATCTGCTCTCACTTCTTATGACAGGATGCCTGCTTGTGGCAGCAAACAAAGAATCTTAAACACATTGGCTCGTCCACCGCATGAACAATTTTGCATGAGTGTGACAAAGCAAAGAGAAATTCTCACCTTGTGGACTTGTTGGCGTTGAGAGGCAGACACAGGCAGGCTCGATTTTCTGTCCACACAAAACACGCACAAAAGAAAAACAATTGGAGTCATAATGGGCAACAATGACATGCACTGTCTTCCTTATACAACCGTCTCATATCACAACGTCACAACATTCAGAAAATATAAAGCCTGATTTGATTACAGCTACAAGGATTTCATGTTGCCAGATGGCATTTTCCCAAACTATTGAATTCCCAAGTCCATTCATTCAACGTCTCACCGCTGCGGCAGCAGGTTTTGGCCATCTCCGTCGCGTCACCTCGAGTTCCTGCCTCCGTCGTGGTCCCTCCTCCGGCTTGAGTCGGCGAGAGTTTGCCCTCCGCCTGCTCGTCACGCCGCTCCTCCTTCCGGTCGCCGACCCTCGGCTGGCCGGGCCGCAGCCTCTTGGCAAAGCGGCTGGGGAAGGAAGCCAGACGTCTGGAGCGGCGAACCGAGAAGGAGCCGCCATCCTCCATTTGCGGCGCCTCGCAGGAGGAGTTTCTCCTTGAGGGCGAGGAAGGGTCTTGACAAAGATTGGGTTTATGGGTGCCGGTGCCAGGTGGGCGGTTGCAAGGCAGGGATCCTGGTCCTGCTCGGGTGTACGGCGGATTGCGCAGTCCGTACGGTTTGCTCACGTCGAATGAGCTACTCTGCTGAAGGAGCTCACGGAGAAGCGAGTCGGTCTTCATCTCTTTACGCCTGGCGAAGGGAAGCCTCCGGGGGACACCCGGCGGACCGCTGCTCGCCGGAGGAGCCACCAGGACCACCCGGCTGTGAGAGTTTGTAACTGACAGGCGGGCGGTGTCGGGTCGAGCCCGAGGCCTGGCTGGTTCCTTGCGGTCCAGACCCTGCTGCTTGCGCACGGGCGTGCAGTACGTGTGCATGTAGGTGATAAGCTCCACCACGGAGCGGAGTTCTTTCTCCGAAGTGAACTGAGGCTCGGCGGGGGCCTCGCTTTGCCTCGCCTCCACCTCGCTACCGGAAGACTCTTCTTCCTCATCGTCGTCCTCCTCTGATTCGCTGTCCTCGTCGTCTTCGTCCTCCGGATGGGCAGCCGGGGGCTCCTTGGCGTCACGCCGGGATGTGGTGAGATGACGGTGGAGCTCGGTGCACAGGCGGCCCGCCGGACGCACGGCGCGCGGCTTCCGCACCTGAGAAGGGTCCGTCTGCGAGGGTGGAGACAAGCTGGTTGATTCGCCGCATAAGTATGAAGATCCTTTCACACATTTTATCCAATTGTCGGAGAATGGCAATTACCGCAACGCTATTTCATTGTTTCAAATCTCTAGTTTGGTACCAGTCTCAACTGGTCTGGGTCTAGTGTAGTCATCGCATGGTTCTAGTGTTGGTTTTCTCTGGTACTAGTCATTTTCTTGACACGTACTACTGTGTTTCTGTACTGGTTGTGGTCTTGTACGTTCATAAATCCAGTTTTAGCCTGGTAGTAGTTTTGTAATAGTCTGGTACTAGCTTGACACTATCCTGGTCTTCAAATAGCTTGGTACTAATCTGATAAGAGCGTGCTTCTAGTAAGGTTCTGCGTCTCTAAAAAATACTGGTCTTGCTCTAGCAAAGTTAATTAGCGGTTCCTGCTTCGCGCCATTTCCTTTCCCACAGCCGCCCCTTGTGGAGTTTAGCTTTGCTGCTCCAAGTTGAACGAGTGGAACCACAATCATCAAGTACAGAGCAGTCGCCACATTTGTTGATGAGCGATGGCCTCTCTCTCTGCACCACACGCACGCCTAAAATGAGACGTCAAGGCTGCTGTTTGTTGTTCCTGACGACTGAAGAGCGGAATTGAAAAGTGAATAAAGACATCAGTCACATGTTCAGCTTGGCTGTGTTTGGAATTTAAAAAGAGTCTTTCAGTATATACGCCATCGTTTCTTGTCGTTATGCATGAGGAAAAGAAATTGAATTGCAATGCAATGATGCTAAAAGTCTCCCAGACGGACTCATTTAATAGAATTGTGAGTCTGATACTCAACAACAAAGAGGAAGTGTCACTTCAAAAGAAAACATCAGTGATCATTGGAAAGATTTCTCAACGTGATCTGTATCGCTAACCCTGAGTACAGATTGACTTTTTCATTTAGAATAAAAGGAGTAAAAAAAAGAAAAGCCTTTTGATTTTGTCTGATATTAGTCGTGTCCTACGATGCTTCAGTCTGTACGTTGTCTGGTCGCACTCACGTCTACTCAGGGACAAGCCTGGTCCCAGTGTGCTCCTAATTAGGTTCTCGTCTGGTGGTTATAATCTAGTGCTAATCTGGTCCTAGTCTGGTTCTAAATAGTCCTATTCTGGATATAATCTGGTACTTGTTTTGTCCGGTCTCATCTCATTTTTAAAATGCAACTTATCTTGAATGAGTATAATTGTAGTCTGATACTAGTCTGAGACTCTTCTGCCCCTCATCTAGTTTGAGTCTGCTCCTGTCTGTTATTAGTCTGCTTCTAATTTTTAGGAGTAGTCTGGTCTATTTTTTGTTGTTTTTTTTTACTGGTCTGGTAGTAGTGTGTCACTAATCCAATACTAGGTTGGTATTTGTATGGTTCAAATATGATACTACTGTACCACTATTATGGTACTAGTCTTATTCTCGTCTGATTTGTAACTAGTCTGACTCTAATTTGGTAGTAGGCTGATACTAGTACGGTCCTAACCTCATACTAGTTCCATTCTAGCCTGGTCATAGTTTGATACTAGTCTGGCTGTACTCAACTGTTTCTAATCTGGTCCTAGTTTGGTACTACTAGTATGGTTGAACTCTGGCTACCATCTGATTTATGTGTTCCATGGTTTGCCGCTGTTCTAGTTGTACTATTGTTCTGTTACAGCTCAGGCTGCTTGAAAGCGCTACATAAATAAAGTTGAGTTGAGTTGAGTTATATTTCCACACCTTAACCGGAGGTCGGACCTTCCGTGAGTGCAATCCTCTGTTGCTATAGCGATGCCCGTGGACACCATCTTTGCCCACAGGCACATTGGGCGGAGTCAGCAGCAGGATCTTCAGCTGGCAACACAAGACGAAGAAGATAGCAGATTATTATTACATTGTGTGTCTACTGGAACATGGTCTTCACATCATCATCATCATCATCATCATCAACATCATCATCATCATCATCATCATCGGTGGACGGTCTGTCTTGACATACCGACCAAATAATATCATATCTTCAAAAATACTGTGATTAAATCTGGAGCACTTGTACTGGTCTGGTAGTAGTAATGGCTGCTGTCTTCTAGTACTAGTACTAATACTACTGGTGTGAGTTTGGCTAATAAAATCCGGTTGAGTTCTGATACTAGTCTGGTTCTAATCTGTTACAAATCTAGTACTATGTGGTTGTAGTTTTGTAGTCTGGAAGTAGTATGGCACTTGTCTTATTATATCATGGTTTTAATCTGGTACTGTTCTTGTTCTAAACTGTTGCTGGTCTGGTACTAGTCCAGGTGTAGTCTGGGTCTAACGTGGGTCATGGCTGTAATCTGATCTCGTACTAATCTGGTTCAAGTGTTGAAGCACTTGTGTTCTAGTCTGGTCGTCGTATGGATCTAGAACGGTACCAGTCTTGCTTCAGTTTGTGTCTCGTTTGGTAAAAGCCTGGTATGAGCCTGATCCGCTCTCCTGTACATTCTGTATTTAAGTGTCCATGCACCTGACAGTGTTTGGCTAAACCAGAGAGGAAAGGATTTGTGGGTCAGATTACTGACACCTACACTAACACTTTGTGGACCAGCCAAATTGGCTGAGAGGGCAACAACGATGATGATGAGGAGGAGGAAGAGGAAGAGGAGGAGAAGGCTTCCATTGAGGATGCTGAAGAGGGTTAGCGCGTGTGGGCCACATGCAAAACCCCACAGAAGCATCCGGAAGCACAGACAAGTGTTTCGGGGCCTCTCAAACACGGATTCTTCCACTCTGGATGATTTCCTCGGCCACGTCACCCAAACGTCACATTCACATCGATGTGAAAGCACACATGCAGTAACACACTGAAGAATTTACCTATTTGCCGACGTTCCTAACGTTCCTTTCTACCCTCCTTCCTAGCTACCAACTTGCCTAACTAGTAAACTGTGTGCCAACCTGCAAGAAGGCTACATCCAATAAATCAAATCCACCACTTAAACAGGCAATAAAAATCAATTGCGTTCAGCTGATTAAACATTTCATTATAACAATTTGTCTTGGAAATAATTGCAGTAAATGTGAATCCGTTCAGATCAGACTGATTGTAGTTCACATTCACACCAACAGAGGGAAATAGCACCCTCAAGGCTGAGGAACTATTGACGTGTGAAGTGAAATTTAATTTCTTTTTACTAAAAAGAAAGCAAGAAAAGCCCAGGAAAATCAAATAGTATTTGATTTTAACTTCCCATTTTCGTTCTTGTCATTTAGTGAAGTTGGTTCGATGACGAACTGTTTTAACTGTTTAAACATTCCAACATTGCCTGATTGAAGCACCAGCGACTTTGACTCGTCATCATTTTCTCTCTCGCTTCCTATTTTTTCCTCAACGTAAGAGATTAACCTGCTCGCCTCGCTTGTAATTTGGATTGTTGACTTGTCAATGTCACCCAAGGGCAGGCCAGTAGTGCACTTGGTATTTTTTGTCAAAACACAAAGACAACATTGTCATGAGACTCGCTGTTTTGGGACGAAACAATGCCACTGAGGCATTTAGCACTTTACACTTGCTGTGTGTTTGTGTGTCGACTTACACTCTTTCTGAAACTCTAAAATAACCTTGATACCTTTAATAAGCCTTTCATCACATTTTTAATCCATGGACCCTTTCAACACTATTAAAGAATTGGCGCATGCCATTCAGTTTACTGCATTTTCTACATACATTTCATGTGGCAAAACTGCTTTTGCCCAAAACCTTTCCACACCCAGACAGGGTTGTTTTTATAAAAGTCTTTCTCAAACGTCTTGAGGCGCACATCCTTTGGACAGACACAATTGGAGCACTATCCTCAACACCAAAACCTCTCCAACTCAGTTTAGCATATCGTTACCTTGATTTCAAGTTGTAAAAAACGCTTTCACAATTTTTTTTAAGCAACACACCCCTTCAACAGTTGGTGCTCTCTCACCATTGGAACTACTACTCACCTAAAAAAAAAAAAAAAATCCAAACAAAGCTGGTTTATTGTACTGTATAGAAGTTGATTTAATGTCATAGAATAGACGTTGCCAAACTTTTTAAGACTTGCACCCACATCAATAGAATTGTTGCACCCGTATGCTCAGCGCCAAAAACTCCATCTTGCCAAACATAATAAAAAGAAAGCCTATTTAGCATATTGCTCCACTGATATGACATCAGAGAACATCTTTTCCCAAACTTTTTAAGCCACGTAATTCTTCAAAAGCATAAGAGTTGGCGCACCCCACGTGACTCATACCCCAATAAATCCAAATAAAGCCTAATGAGCTAATAGCTTTGATTTGATGTCAAAGAACAGCCTTTCCAAAACTCTTTGACCCCTTCACACTCCATCAAAGTTGGCGCACCCCCTACAAGACCTTCATTTTTTCCAGACATCTTTGAAAATGAGCACAAATTGTGGAGATTGATAGGACGCCACCTCGCAAACGGCTCATGCAAACGGATACTTACGCTTGAGCCGGCCTACCCGGAACAAAAGCATCTTTGTAGTCCAGCTCCAGCACACATGCACACACGCATACACAAAAAGCTCCCTCAAGCTTCAATGAAGCTTCACGTCCTTCTTAGGCACACGTGAGCATTGTAGCTGGAGTCTATCAAGGTTTACTTGGCGTCCACAGGGTTGCTCAGGTGCAGGACAAGACAAACAAAGTTCGATTCCTGGAAGTCTTTGGACAATAACAGGGGGCGCAAAAGGGAGAGAGTGTGGTGGTCCACTAAAAGGCATCTCACAATGACGTGTGAGGTGAACGAGGGGAGCAACGCTGGTGGAAAACAAACTAGTAGCGACTCGTGACTGCCTGCCACTGATGCGGATTTAAGTACGTTAATGCAGACAAGCCAAAGTGTACCTCCATCAATGTTGAAATGAACAATTAGTCATCCGTGGGTAAAGGTAAACTAATTACTGTGGAAAGATTTCTTTTCATTGTTTGTGATGAATCCTACAAACTCTGCCGAACCACAAGCAGAGAGTAATACAAGTGGTTGTAAAAGAAGTAGCGAATGCAGTGCAGCAAGCAGAGAAGTATTACAGGAAGTTGAGAATATCAGACAGGAAGTACAGACAGTAGAACAGGTATCAAGAAGGCCACACAGGAAGTAGTGTTGCACCAAGTTTTGATACCAGTATCATACCGTGAATTTCAGCAGGCAAAAATGAATTACAGTTGCAGGAAATTGAGAAGGTGAGACAGGAAGTAGAGCGAGCAGAACAGGAAGTGGTCTTACCAGAGAGGGGTCTTCTGTTTCCTGCGAGCGTTTGACGTGGTTTGCCCCGACGGAAAGGTGATGAAGGTGGTCCGGGTGGTCCTCGTCCCGCTCGGGCTCGTCCTCCCCCAGGGCGGGGAAGACTGAGAGGCCGCCGACCTCCGCGTCCACCATGCCGTCAAGGCTGTCGGTCAGAGCGGCCAGCAATGCCGCGTTCTCCTCTTCGCTCTGGAACGCCGCACAAAACACTTTTCAACTTCCTGTTCACCTCGCAACAAAGCAGAAGACACGAGGCAGCTCATAAACGAGGACAAGACCGACATTGACCTCGAAAAGCTGGTCGGGCGTGCTGTATCGGATGGCGGCCGGCGACGCGTCCGCCGCCTGGTCACTGCACCACTGCAGCTCGCCGAGGCAGTTGACGCTGTCAAAGTCGCTGGTGTCCAGCTGCGAGAGGTCAATGTCGGCAAAGTCGCTGTCCAGGCGGTCTGAGCACACCTCCTCCTCCCCATACTGAAGATGCAAAAAAAAAAAAAAAAAAAAAAAAGAGAGAGAAAGGGTCAGGTCAGTGTAGTCTGTTGTGAAAACTTTCACACGGAGAAGCGGAATCACACAACCAGATAATGAGATGACATCACAAAACCAGCATCGTGTGCGATGTATAAAACACTTAATAGAGTCGACTTTGAACTGACCAATCGGGGTTGGCACCTTTCACACAAAACATTCATTTGGTAAAAAGACTCCCAAATCTCCCAAGTCATTGAAGAATCCCCACTTTCAGCTTGGTATGTTTCATTTGGAACAGCAACACAGAAGTAAATATGAAAGCAAGGCTTGGAAGGACCTCAGAAGCAAAGAAATTTGGGGGGCAATTTCAACCTCCCCCATTCCAAGTTGATACCTTTCAAGCAGAAGAGCAGAATGCAAAACTAACAGGACAGAAAAACATCAAACGCAACTTTGAAGGGTCTCAAAAGCTTGGAAATTTGCAAGTAAACTCCAATACATCCCGTTTGAGGTCCCGACCTTTCATACAAAACACCAACAACTGTGAGTTGACTTAAACACCTCCACCTGGAGTCGGAAACTTTCACTCAAAACAGTGCTATGTGAAATGAATGGGGAAAAGACGGTTTAAAAGGGCCTCGGTAGCCAGTTCAAACATTCCAAGTCCACATACTGTATGTACCATTCACATACATCGACAGGCAGCAAAAAACCTTAAGCATCCACCGCCAACCTGAAATGTCTCAGTACCTTTCACACAGCTCAGCGACACATGAGGAACAGTTGAAAAAATATGAGAAAAAGTTTGAAGGCAGGAAATGAACTTAAATTGACTTCAACGCCTCCATTGTGGGTCGCTACTATTTACAACAAACATTAACACGTTCCCTTTGACGGCCGTGTGAAAGGGGCTATGCTGGACACTCAGTGGAGGTGATATCATCCAACTGTACACACATTTTGCCTCTAGATCACATGAAAATCCCACAAAATGTTCCAACTTTGCCTTTCACGCAACCATGACGACATCATGACACTGGCAAAAATCCACACAATCTACTATTGGAGAAGGAGTGATTTTCCAGACAGGACGCTAAAAGGCTCGTGGTGTGCACCCTGACACACACACACACACACACACACACACACACCCACACACGCATTGAGCCACGTCATTGTGAATATGTGAAAACAAAAACAAAAAGAAACAAAGAGTGTGACACTGTGGGAGGAAGTGAGTGTGCACAACTGGAGTCATTGAATAACATATTATGAAAATGGAAGTTAGTTAGGTAACAGCAGTTAAATTCTAACACACAAGTCGCGTCGACATGTGAAACAATGCCTACATTGTCGACAACAAAAAGATAAAAGTGCTTTTGTATTCCAGATGAGAACATGTCTACTGCTACACTGATGCACATGGCTGGAAGTGTTCCTTTGAAAGACGCTTAGCATCACAAACCGCAGCTTTGCTAACCTGCGGCTAATTACACTCACTGGCTAATGACCCAAACGTTGCCAAAGTCACTAATGTCGCAAACTTCATTGAGGTTGGCAATAATGACGTCGCTAAATAAGATGTGGCCAACGCCAGTTTCCATGACGTCTCGTATATTGGCTGCATTTAAATGCACCAATGTTGAAAAGTAGCTACTGCATTGATGTTGCTAACCTTGGCACTACTTAGCATATACAGTATAAGAAGGAATAATGGATTACTTTTCGAATGAACATTTCATTTCATGAGTCGAACGAGAAAATGAAATAGCGGTGAGACATTAATATCTGATCCGTTATCCATTTCCAGTCACTCATTTAGCATTGATTAATTCACAAAAGCACTTTATCGCTTCAAAATCTACAAAAGCCGATCTTTTTTTTTAGTTTTTACGCCATCGGTAATTCGGAAAAGATTAACGGCTCTCATTCATCACATTCATTAATCTCCCCGTCGCTCGTTAGTGTTTATTTGCCTTTCAAGTGGCGATTATGGATTTGCAAATATGCTAATTGTGATGGCCACGTCTCTGCGATTCAGCTTGGTAATCGCTTACGCACGCGCATTATGTGCGTGTTTATTAGGGTGGACATATGATATCAGCACATTTAGGGAATGTAGTCAACCATTTTGGTTCGCAGTGGCCATATAACAAAAAACTCCTAAAGGAAAATTCAGCCCCCAAAAGCAGTTTCAACAAGCAGCACGGAATTTGGGAGGCATATCTGTTTGGAGAAGACCCACAAAAAAGTCCCAAGGAGCTAACCCTGAAAAGACACTTGAAGCCAGCCGGTTGGATTTGCAGCAACCATTTTATGCTTTCCATTTCCATCATTCCCTCAAAGACATATTCGAAAAAGCATTCAAATGGATCTCTTTTACCTGCATTATCACGGTAAAAGAATGAGCAGGTCGGTCGTGACTCACTAGCAAAGACGAAGACGGGATATGGGGGGGGGGGGGACGCCCTCCATTAGACCCTCCCACTGCTTCATGTCCCTCCAGCTGCTCATGCAGGTGTGCGCGCGTGTGTGACACTCTTCGCATGCTGATCACATCATCACATTGGCGCATCCTTCTTCTTCTTCTCTTTCATCTCACGAAGCACGCACGCATCCTCGCACTAAAGTGGAGCACAGACCTCCGCCAAGGCCGCACAATCCTATTAGGATCGGAACCAAAATGGAATCGGTCCTTCCTTCACTCGGCTTGCAAATTTTTAAGGGCAATTATTCAGCTTTTTTTCTCTATTCCATTCACAGTGTTGACAATCAGTCACTACAGTGAGCCGGTTTCTTCTCTATGTATCAATTTTGAGTTGAATATCAGTCACTACAGTGAGTTGATGTCAAAGGTGCGCATCAGTCACTATACAGGAACACGTAAGCATCCGAAAGCAGCCGTGATTGGAGTGGATCTCAGAAAGAGCGCTCCTTCTCTCTCACGCAGCCAAAGAGGGGTCAGTCAGAGTTCACGCCGTGATTATTCCGGGCGGCGGTGTGGTGAGGAGCACCCCGAGGTGCCCAATGCCAGCGTTTCAACACAGCAGAGGAAGACACGCAAACAAAGACAATAGCAGGCGTTAAATGAATCTGTCAGTGTGTCTTTGGCTCCTGATATGAACGTTTAACTGGGCCATTAGGAACGAAGAAAAGAAAAAAAAGGCAGATTAAGCAAATGGGCATGAAATTATATGGAAGACTACTGATACCTTTGATGTTATTGAAATCGGACACTTCCAGGGAAAATTGGAGTTCAGAAGGAGTTCAGCGGGTTTATAAATGTACCAATAGGACTATTAAATACGGGTGTACTCACACATTAAGCAATCCGTGCCATGCTTGGGCCGAATGCCACCTAGTGGAGTCTCTCCGATGCGTACTCAAGGCCGACTCCAGGCTCTTTCCCGACTCCCAATATAAGAGCAATAAACATGACGAGTAGAAATGAGAGACTAAAAAAGTCCATGGAACACGAGGTCACATGCAAGATCACAATGTACAAAGTACATGTGATCATTTATGCCTCGCCAGTTCTTCATACGAGCTGCCACCTCGCGCCGTACAAATAAACAGACCGACTACAAATGAGCCACAGAGGCAAAAAATAGTCCACAGCAGACTCAGATGTTCCGTGACCAATGACCGGAATGTCCGATAGTACTCAAATCATTTTTCCACACCAAAATGAATGGAAATACGATTAAAAACAGTTCCAGCATCTGTGCCAAATTTGACTCAATAGGTCTTCGCAACTGCATACAGAAATGATGTCATGAAGTAGAATGGAAAGAATTAAACAGGCTTTGTTACATTTTTGCTTCATTTCAAGGGACATTGTGCTGCTCTTTCTGGTGTTCGCACCTTGACCACATGGGGGCAGTAAAAAGTCATTCACATTTCATGGCATCACTGTATATACACTGTCATCAATAAATCCATCCATCCATCCGTTTTGTCTGGTGCTTGTCTTGTCTATGCCGGGGTGAGCCGTGGCAGCTGCCTTTTGGCAAGCGGCAGGGTACATCCTGAACTGGTCACCAAGCAATCACAGGGCATAAATAGACTTACAACCATTCGTAATCACAATCACACCTATGGCCAATTTAGATCCACCAGAAATAAACAAATAAAAAATACAGTCCATAATCCAAACTGACTATGACATTCATAGCTGTGTATTATTAGTCAAAATTATCTTGACTTCCATGTGTGGTCAAGCTCTGCTCTTAGTAACAGTGGAGAAAAAAAAAAAAAAAAAAGAGCGAGAGAGCGTGAGGCTGCCGGGACGACGGCGCATGAAAGCCGAGTTATTTATAGCGCTTGCATGCTGAAGCGCTAACGGTGCTAAAAGAAGCGCGTCGGCGGAGAAAAGCCGAGCGGCCTCTACGCAACGTCCCACGCCACTGAATTTAAACGCGTTCGTCTCCAGGGGGCGCTCGCCTTTGACGAAGACCAGATGACGCCGACTATCCGCAGAGGTTCAATTCAGATGCTAAGCTAATGTGCTAAAAAGATTTAAGCTAATTCAATTAATAATGCATAATGCTGCATAATGGGGCTAAAACCAAACAAAGACACAGTAAAGTAATATTTCAAGTGAAATGACATATGTCAAGTGACCTTCAAAGCTCTGTCCAGAAATTGATCCACGCATGGAGGAAATTGGATAAAGGTGCAAGGCAGTCTGTGATCTTGCATGCTGCTCCCTTCTTGTCATATAGAAAGCAAAAAAAACGATTCCACTCATTTCTTCTGGGTTTTTTTTTTGGGATGGCGTAATTTCAACTTGACACTTCAGTGGTACAAAGCCACACTCTATTTTCTTGCCACATCCCCAAAAGAAGACAAAGAAATTTGTTTAAAATGTCAAGTAGCATTAAATCAATCATTTACGTGAGACAAAGCTCAAATGCTAGGTGTGAAAAAGTACTTCATTTTTTATTTTATTTTTTAGCAAAAATCAGTGAGCAATGATGGATAAGTACTGAATTTCAGTGTAATTTGGTACCTTTCTATTAAAGAGGTCATGCATATTTTAGGTTAAAACATTCAAAAAATAACAGTTCTAGCCAGACTTTAGGTAAAAGGTAAAAACCTAAAAATGTACTTGAATGTTTTGCAACTCTACATTTCATAAAAGTTGGAGCGGTGCAAGTTAACTTATAGCATCCAACATTGAGCAGGTAGTTCCTGAGTTCCTGAGAAGATGGTGACTGCTCGACATAAACACAAAGTAGCGGCAGTGCCTCCAGCTGCGTGCTCAGATGTGGTTGAAGCCATTTTCACACTTTGGCAGACATGATGATGTCATCAACAAGCATTATTGTATTTGGTGGGTACAGTCCAAGTCTCTGCCGAAACCTTCCCAAACATTTGAATCCTAGTGAACATGTTTTGACTTTTTTTTCCCCAAGAGGAAAGACTTTAATTTACATTATCTGTCATTATCATTTCTATTCTGTTATTTATTTTTAATGAGAAATAAAGCAAATACCAGAAGAGGTGAAAATATAAATGCATTGTTTTAATTGTGTAACACTAACATGTTCTTCTTTTTATACTGTATACAATAATTGAACAGTTTTTCCTCTTGAATAAAAAGATGACATTGAATTTTTTGGCCATATCTCTTGTTTTACAGTATATTTATGACCATGTTTATTAGGCTTCCTGTTCTGATGGTTAATTAAGTTACATTGGGAGTGCTTCCATGACAGCACGAATAAAAGTAAGTGCTCAGTTGAGAACATTCTGTGTGACATGCAGAGTGAAGGTGAAGCGATGAGGAACGGTGATGAGGAGGCGACTTCACCGGAATGACCTCACACCCTCGCAGCACATGAAGATGGCCGAATCCCCCCCGAGCCACTGCTGTCCCGCTCCCACCTTTCTTACTTTCTTGTAGGTCACTTTGACAGGAGGCGGTTTAGAATGACATCTAAGCCGTATCGATTATCCGGACCACAATCACACACAACACGCGGAAAATCAAGCACAGGCGACAGCCACACATTGCTGTTTTTTTTCCTGACATAAATAAATCAAGCCACTTGGTTGTCATGTGGCTGCTGTAGGTCAAAATTTCCATGCAACTGACTGGACTTTTTGGTGCAGGTTAAAAGGCCTTGTTTGTTTGTTTGTTTGTTTGTTTGTTTTTTAACTTAAAGGCAAGTGATTGACGGGTGTGGCTCATCTTTCCTGGCGGGCGTCACCAAAGCCGCCGAGCCGCAACACTCTTATTCCTGAGCCCCGAATCGGCTTTTCCCTCCCGCCATCTCCACGGATCCGTCACTCAGGATTCTTCTATTCCTCCTTTCGGTCTTCTCCAGCTGACAAAAGTCATCCGGTCCAAACAAACTTGAGACCTGGTTCTGATTGACACGACCGGCGGTACTTTGTGTTCTGGCTAAATGTCATCAAACATCAACACAGATTGGAGGGACCAAGTTGAGCAGGTTTCGGAGGTAGAATTAGAGGCAGGACTGTGCCTGAGAATGCTGTAAAGCAGGGACAGGGATGTGAAATTTAACACCCAACACGTCGAGAAAGGCAGCACCACTTTCACTGGATTCTGTTTGAAAGGCACCAGTGCATCAATTTCCTGATCTACTGACAACTTTTGCGGAAAATGAAGTGAAACTGCTAACAAAAGCCCCTTTCACACAGCCTTTCTTCTTTCTCTGCATTTTCTTTCGTTCTGTGTGAAAGGCACTGACACGGAATGGAGTGTTGAAGTTAACTGAGCAACTTCACGGGTATTCCAAAGGCAACAAGGCGTCTGCGTGAAAGGTATTGCCGGAACAGGAGTGTGAAGTTTGACAACACATGACACTAACTTTTACCACATTGTCGTGTTGAAGGCAGTTGTCCCAGGACACAGCTAAACTTGTAGATGTCATGTGCCATCATTTTTTAATTTCCCCTTTCACACTGCCGGCCAAAGCTCTGCTTTTCACCCTGGTGTGAAAGGCACATACAATTTCACGAGTTTCTCTGCAAATGGCACAGGCGGATACATTGTAAAAGAAGCTAAAGTGAAGCTCAGGTAACAATGGCCCCTTTCATGCTTTTCAAAGCTCTGTTATAACCTTGCCACAATTTGTAACCTTAAAAGACATTAAGAGGGGGGCGTGAATTCAAGCAAGCAATTTGCTGGCTTCGGTGGTCGTATCAGAAGCAGGACTGCATGAAGTGTGAAAGGTGTAAACAGGGGTATGAAATTTCACATCACTCCTCGACGGCAAGTGAACAGACTTGAAATGACAATTGAAGCAGCAAAATCTTTCAAGGGGATGGAAAAGTTTTCACACGGCCATCAGCAAGAAAGAAAACAAGAAAGACAAGCTGACAATTTACGCATCCACGTACAGGAAGGAGCGCCGGCGTGTGATTGGACGTGGTCGATTCCAGCGTAATCCTCATTGGCTTGCATGGTGAGTGTGTGTTGTTCTATATTTAGCTCATGCTCGGGTCACATGACTTGCTCTCGGCAGGCTGCGGCAGACGACCTCTCACACGCACGCACGCACGCACGCGTGTGCGTGTGAATCATCATGTTTCAAATTAGAAGTCTGAGGGTGCGTTTACATGACATTGATCTCATAAAAACAGGAACGCTTTTGTTTTTCTTGCCTCGCCTCTAGTAAATATGAATGTGTTGTAGTATTTGTAAACATCATACCGCCAGTAGAAGCAGTTGTGTAGTAGAAAATATTTGTATTCCCCTCTAATACATACTGATGTCTTGTTGTATCTACAGTAGCACACGTCCAGTCTTGTCCTCACACCTAATAATAGCATTTATGGATGTAAGTGCCTCAGCATCACTTGATGCTATTTCCTACAAGTACAATACTTTACTAAACAAAAGAGGTATCGACTGGAGGCAAGGCCATTCATATCTATCGACACAAGGTACAAGAAAGCCTCAACTCGAGGTGAGGCCTTAAAATATTAGCATGTACTGTACTACAAGCGGGGTCGTTATACACTGCAAGACATTGGTAACTATAAGAAGTGATGCCTTTTCATATGTACTAAAAAAGAGCATGTACTCAAGGTGAGGCCTTTGCATCCTACAAGACAGCATCGACTGAAGATGAGGTCTTTACATACAAGACCGTCTTAGATAGAAGTGAGCCCTTAAACTGTTTTTATCGACTAGTAGTGAGGACCAGACACTGGCATCAACATGAGGTGAGGCTTTTACATATTTATTGGTAAAAAGGCAGCTTTTACCAGAGGTGAGGCCTTTAAATATTGTAAGGCAGCATGGCCGAGAGGTGAGGCCTTTACCTATACACTAGTACAAGACATTAGCATCTCGTGTCGATGAGGCAATTACATGTATACTAATGCAAGAGCTTAGCATTTACTCGAGGTGAGCTCTTGACATCCAGTACACATTTCCTCCACTTTGGGCTCTACTAGAGAGACGTAAGGCTGCCACATACATACGACTACAAGACCTTTGGCATCTACTGATGCCAAAGGTCTTTACGTACAGTATTAGCATATTAGCATACTAGAGGTGAGGCATTCACATACATATGACTACTACTACTGCATTAATGCACACGAAGCGTCCTTGATACAAGTGGAGGTCAAATGCTCCCAATCAGTCTCCGCGAGGGAACAAGCTCATTAGGAGGCAACCGACGGGAACGAGATCCATCGTCAACACGCGTCTCATTTTGCCGTCACGTCTTCCTGTCGCATGACCGGCATGATGCTCATTAACTCGCCTCGCGTGGACATCAAATGACACAATTTAGAGAGGCCTCGTGCAAATGGACTACAAAAATGGCGTCGTTTTGTAGTCCATCCATCAGAATCGTTCTTTTGCTACATACGGTACAACGCTGCTATTTTTAGTGCAAGTATTCTAGACTTGCACTAAATGTCTTTTGCAACAAAACGCAAGTTGCGTTTTGATTTTTGAACAATAAAGGGTGATTATATTACCCCGACTTATGGATCAATCCATTGGTTAAGAGCTGTATCCCAACACCAGACCTCCGCCATCTTAATATATATGCATATGTTTGCTCTCTCAATACATTATTCCGTGAGAAATTAAAGCAATTGTCGGGCTCAAAAGTGGATAATTCCATCATCTGTTTGTACAAATAAATAGCTTGCATCGTACCGCTAAACAATGTTAAACCAACATCACAAGTGCCAGTAAATGGAGTTTGTCTCGTTTGGACTGCGATACGCTTTGTTACCCTGCGGCACACAAAGCGCTTATCACACACACGCTCTCACGCATACACACTCGGATGCACTTCTTGTCAAGGTCGTCGGGTAGAATTTCGAGGAAATGCGCAGATAAGCAACATGACACGTGGAGGACATCGGAGAGGAGGTAGATGGAGGAGAAAGTGGTCAAAGAGGACTACGTTTCCCATCAGCCCCTTCCTTCTCTCCAATTGATGTCCTACACAAATGCTGCAGTGCAATTGGCTCATGACTGTGTTTAAATTCCATCCAAATGTAAACATAAAACATGGTGGTGGGAAGACCTCTGCCAAGCACAAAAAAATCTGTAGAGCTCCTGTAAATTGACAGTATGTATGAATCGTGTCCTTATCAACCAAAGTTGAATCCATCTTTTTGTGTTTGTTTCTGGTTGCTGGTTTGTGTCCTGTAAACGATGTGGAATGGAGGAATGAGGCCAATATGGGAGATGGCATCAAAAGTGGAACAGATATGAGATGGTGACAGACTGTGTGAAAAGGTATTTCGGGGCTACAACGTTTTGTCTGCCATTTCCCCCATGTTACTGTTTTGTATAAACGAGATGGAGCGGACTGTATCCGGGCAGATTAAGCGCTTATATCACAGTGACTAATCGAAATGGTCTGGACTCAAACACATGCCTGAACACAAAACAGTATTTGGTCTTCCGCTCCTCCTCCTCCTCTTCCATCCTTCCTCCTCTCATCCACTGGCTGTCTTGCAGGTGAAGATCTTCTTCCCTATCATCATTTCACCCGTGCGTGCGTGCGTGCGTGCAACTCGCTGTGTGGTCACGACTCTTAAAACCAGCAAGGAGAAACGATGGCGTCTATAAATATATTGTTATATTATTTGATATTATTTATTTTTTATTATTATTATTACATTGTTATTAGAGCTGCCAAAGTTAGAGATTTAACTAATTAATCATAAAAAATTCTCACATTAATCATGTATATTCATATACTGTATGTAGTTATGATACATTTCCTAAGCAAGTCTCCTCCAAATGCATGTTATGTGTGGAAAATGAAATGATTTGAATGTGAAGCCGCAGCAACTGCATCAACACTCACTAGGGATGCACCAAGGCGCCATTATGATGACTCTTGACAATTAGCGCCGGCTCGATCGCGTTCCTAGAAAACTTCTAGTCCAGATCAAAGCACAATAGCACATGACGCTCTTTATTTGTCTTTGCATCTAAATATGGAAGTTCCTTCTAGAAGCCTTCATCGTGGTCCTCCAGAGGGACGCGCTCCAACTCGCATCTCATGAGACCTCCTCCAGACTTCTCAACATCAGAGAACCCCAAAAACAAACATCTCGACACGCAGGCGGGTGCGATGACGAGGTGTGGGAAAAATTCATCTCATCCGACATCGCTGGCGTGCGTGTGTGATATTTCGGGGAGTCACTGTCAATAAAGCGTCCCCTCACCCCCGCCAAAAGCTGGTGCCAGTAAAGTGGGGAGGGGGTCGCTTTGTTTTGAAACTCAATCACAGCCAGGACGGGTGGAGTTTTTCTGGAGACGGCCGCAAATGTTGGTGTGGTCCAAAGGACGAGCGTAAAACAGCTGCCACATACACGCATAACAGCCATGCTCTTTTCCCAAACATATCACGATCAATCGAGGCCTCAGGGGGTCCGCCGACTGTCAAAGTAACACAACGCTCACACGCTAGCCAAGATCACAACAAGCCCGCAAGCATCACACACTCTTCGGCTTCAATTGAGTTTGACTACCTCAAAGAAAAGGAAAAGAAAACAGGTGAAACATCATCCACTGCCATGTGTCGATGTGTGTGAACCCTTTGTATTTTTTTTCTTTGTCAACTACTGTTCTCTCGGCAGTTATTGTTGATTTGTATTGAAAATATTTGATTGTTGCCATGTTTGGATGTCATGATTTACATGACAATTTTTGGTTTCTTCATTCCACACTGCCATCTAGTGGCCTGGCATGCCCATGACGATTTTTCACAGATGTCTAAAGACGTAGTGCACTTATGAACATCACAAGATGACAGATGATGTTGATTGACGGCACGCTCAAGCAAAGCCTTGATGAAGCGCTGACACGTTACGCGACAACAACATGCCACCACCCGCAGTTCCTGCACAACCATTTGGCTCAGTGGAAGATGGAATACAGCAAAAACAAGCACAGCTGTCACACGCACGCACGTGCATCCGATGCACACTGCGGTGATTACAGCTGCAGTCGCACAGATCCTGCATACTTAAAAGACATCCCACAATAGGCGGTGCGCCTCGCTATGCCAAAGGAATTACAATCTTCATAATACATACGCTCCTCCTGCATTAGTGACTTAAGTGCGTCGCTTCGGCTTCAATTAAGATCATTCGCAGCCCGCAGGCTGAATCAATGATTTAAATGTCGTTTATCCTGAATAAGAGATCAGATGAGAACTGCAATGATACTAAAAAAATCACAATTTAAATTAATTCGCCCATTTTGGAATTTTGTCATTAAAAGTCATATATTATTACTTGCGAAATGGATTCAAATGCAAAATCTTTTTTGGCCTGGATCTGCAAAATGTGTATGATCAACGCAAACTTTGAATGGCTTCTTCCTTGAAAGTTTTGTGAAAGTGGATGAAGTTGTTTTTGTGTGTTCCGGCTAACAAAACAACATTAGCAGCGCTGGCTGAGTAAGCATCAATACCTGCTCTCGAACAAAATTTGGATCACCACCAAAATGTAATGGCTTCTTCCTTGGACGATGCCCCAAATCTCCACAAGGTTTTGTGAAAATCTATTTAGTCGTTTTTGTGCTATCCCACAAACAAAAACAAAACACCCCAAGTTTTCAAGTGCTACAATGCCTGCAAACAAAAACGAACCTTTCATATAAGACCAAAAATAAAACAAGTTCTTCTTTGTGTCTTTAGTCATTTTTGGCTCATGATAAAATAGAGTAAGAAGCACACAAAAAAAATGCAACTATTTTCAGCAATTTGATGCAGCAATCAAACGTGTTGTTTCAATCCAAATGCTATCATTCCCTATCAAAAAGAAATTGCCTTCCCAGACATTTTTTTTTTCTTGTTCTGTGTGTTGTGGTGCATTGTGTGAGTCAGCGACGTTCTCTTCCTCCTCAGAGGAATCATACGCACATATGCACGCGCACATACGCAGATTTAGTGCGCTAACGAGGAGGAAGTGGACACATGAACATGACACAACAAAAATACATAATGCGTCCGCGTGGGGGGGTGTGCGTGTGCGTGCCCACAGCCAGACGGCTGAGCCATCTGTTTCGACGGCAGCAACTTTTTGTTTCCCACCATATTGTTGCCTTCCATCACAGTGAAATGTTTTGCTTCTATGTGACTTATCTGTGGTTGCCTGGTTTTATAAAGCTGCCCAGCCCAAACATACAACATTATGGGTTAGCTTTGTTTGCTAACAGAGCTAATCATCAAGTCACATGGAGCTAACTGCTAACTGTGTTTAGCCTACGCTTTGTCAAAAAGTCCAACTGGCTAACTAATGCGCAAACCACCACAAAAATCACTACCCACTGATCTGTATATATTACTGGATAGCAGATAGGCCAAGAAATGTATGGGTTATTGGCTATCCGGTCATATATACAGATCAGTGTCATTACCCCATAGCCCTAACCTGTTTTTCAAAAAAATGTTTTTGTCAGAGCTGCCCAGAAGCCAAACTAAGAAGGGAGTACAGCGTTAGCTACACGGCTAACATGCGGCCTGGTCTAATGGCTGGATGGTTCAAGCTAACCTTTAGTTTTGAATGCTAAAGTGAAATGACAAGACAAGCAAGAGAATAATAATAATAATAATAATAATAATAATATAACCCTCAGTCTAACTTGTTAAGTGTGTCAGACGTATGTTATGTTAGGCTTGTAACACAGGTCATCTTTTCCTGGCTTTGCTTCTGGATGGCTGCTGCTAATGCTAATTAGCGGTAGTTTTAAGTAAAAAAGGAAGGCCTTTCTTTAGTTCTTTTACACATGATAACATCATTCCACAGGTTTGTCTGTCTATGAAGGGAAAGTAGCTGTTGTTCGGTTGTTTTAAAAAAATAAAGTTTTAAATCAGCGTTAGAGACCATGTTAGCAAAGCAATGTGATGACTTTCACAGGCACTTTGTCGTAACTGTTGACAAATGTGAGATGACACCAACGAGGACACGGACACGTCGCAAACAATTCGCCGCGAAGCGCACGCCGTCTGCGCTTCCTGCTAAAACGCAGACAAGCAGCCAAATCTGACAGTTATGGATCAATTATTCAACTTCAGACAGTTTGAATTGTTTGATTACATGTTCAACTACACTCTGCTCACAGATAATGTTTATCTGGGTTTGTGCAAATGGCTAACTAATGGTAAGATTTTGTTCTGATCAACGATTAACGAGGCGCTATGTGCAAATCTGGCAGATTCTAACCAATTCATGCTTTTTTCTTTTTTTTTTATGGGAGGTGCATTTTTGCCTGAAAAGAATCTTGGCTATTTAATTCTAGAAGGCTGACTGTATACAAAGTGTGCTTTTCTTTTTTGTCATCCACTTTGATGTTTGCATGTCACAAACGCTGAAAGCCCACAAGCTGACACAAAGAAGTGCTAAATATAGACCGCCATTGTTGAACTCTACACAAGCAGCCCACATTGCAGGTTCTCCTTCCCATAAAAGTCCAGATAAATTTAGTGCTTTGGAGATCACGTGTACACTCATCCACAGTGCAATATTATAAGTATTATTAATATTTGTTTTTAGTAAGATTATTTTTGTGACTAACAGTGTCACGTTGGGGGGGTGTCGGAGGCAGGACCCAAATGCAGGGGGCAACAAAAACAGGGCAAGGGAGGGATGCAGGTAAAAAGGGGATTTAATTAACAAAAAATGTAAACCAGGGACTAGGAAAAAATACAAATTAACAAGGTCAAAAACTAACTAATGACGAAAACACGAGGGCAACAAGGCATGGCATGGAAAACATGGGACAGCAACAATGACTCAACAAGAAGTTGAAGAAAGCAGGCTAACTAAATGCACATGGTAACGAGAAAACAACAGACACCTGGGCAAGATACAAGAGCTGATTGGTCAACACGCTGGGAAGGGAAGACGCACTCAGGTGGACGTGCTTAGACATAACGAGACAAGAGACAAGGAATA
The DNA here is from genome assembly GCF_051991245.1 of Festucalex cinctus. Lineage (NCBI taxonomy): Eukaryota > Metazoa > Chordata > Actinopteri > Syngnathiformes > Syngnathidae > Festucalex > Festucalex cinctus. The sequence continues at coordinate 437,873 of NC_135419.1, read as the reverse complement.
CGTGACAAATAACCAAAAGAAAACAAAATCCCACCCCCACAAAACCAAAACATGACAAACAGTGCATAGCAATCCAACCAAACAACACTTACCATGTTTGTCCAAATGCTCTTATAAAAGATCAATAACAAAGCTAATATTGTATTTGATACGACAACAGCAGTCGGGAAGCAATTATGCCATAAAACAGTAAATAAGTGTTTTTATGTTTGCCCGGGGACGCACTCCTGAGCTTTTTTCAAATTCAGCCTCAAAGCCACTTTTACTAATTCGCAACATGAAATTTGGTAGGCATGGCCGTCACCTTCATTCTCTGCACTGATCCTCACTCGGGTCATGAGCGTGCTGTCGCGAGTATACAAAACGTCTGCCAGAAAAGATACATTAGGGTTGTGTTCTCAAACGAATCCCAACACCCTAATACAAGTCCGTAGCGTGGGTGTGTTCAGAGAGGCAGAGAGCGCTGCCATCCCATCATTTCCGACCGCGCCCGATGTTCTAAACCAATCAGCAGCTCATGCTTGAACTGTTTCCATCTGTACGACCTGACGCTCCGTGCGCTCATTGTCCCCAGTTGCAGTTCTATTTTGTGGCACTCTGAATAACCGAACCGTACAAAGTTTCCCAAATGTCAGAGTGGAGCACAGAGTTACATTTCCAGGTGTCTTTCTTGTCCAAGACATTCTGTCCCATCGCTACGAGATTTGAGCCGTCTGGGTGATGCTAAATTGCAAAGTTTTGAATCTGCCACAGCATTGTTGGCGGAGTATAAAGCCAAATTTGATTGCTAATAAAACTACAAGGAAAATTCAGCCCCTGAATCCAGTTTCACAGAGCGTAAATTTTGCTACTCGAGTATCTTGAGTTGAAAAAAACAAAAAAAAACTCTCAAGAAGCCTAAAAAGACAAAAAGTCAGCCATTTTGGTTTAAAACAGTCAAAAGTGAGCTGTAACGTGAGCAGATGTGCACTTGGGATGTGCCGTCCATAAAAAGACGAAAGGAGATGTCCACTTTCAATTGGAATGAAATTGCTCATTAGCATTAAATTGAAGATTGTACCCCCAGAGGAACAAACCAGCAGAGCTCGTCATTAAAATGTAGTCCTTCATTCGTGTCTCGCTAGATGACCAAATTCAATTTGGCTTTTATTATTATTATGGGGTCCTTTTATAATTAAATCCAACAATAGATTCCTTCAAACAACACATTGCGTTGTCACATCCAAGTAGCCGGTTTCTTGCTACTATGAATTACTGAACAGTTCAACCAATCTATAAATAAAGACTGAAGTGTGGTGGCTTCTTCCGACGTGCCTCGTTGGGGTTCTTCATACGCCAGTCCGAGGGAGGAAGCACACTGTATTTATAGCTGCACTGTTTCCATGACACTCATCCTCACACCGGCCCGCAGGCTGCGTTCCCGACCTCCCGAGGGCAGCAACAGTGGAATCAAATAATACTGTAGTAATAGCTGATCGACTAAATTCTCGCTTATGGCTCGTGCATTAGCATACAATTTGGATAGCTATGTTGGCCACCCAAGCTAATATTTAGCCGTGTCTGTGATTAAACGTAATGAAAAAGATATAATAAACGGAAGAAAAAAGACATTTCATGGCACATTTCACTGCTTGACATTAGCAACCAAAGTCATTTTGCCATTCAAGTTAGCTGTGTAGCTAACAAACAAACAAACAATTGTGACCACTGTGCCACAGAACACTTCACAAATAATGTTTCTTTGTGTCTGTTTATGCCCAGAATGCATAATGACAAGCACAACAATTTAAATGCTTTTCCAATACATAACAGAAGGTACAATGAATGTGTGCATCTACAGTAGCGTGTACCTTTTGTCATTCATACACGAGGGTAATAGCTAAACAGGCCCAAATTTCACAAGTACGTCGCTCTCTACATGGTAGGGCTCATTTGAGGATGCAGGATTTCTTTTCTTTTTTTCTCCACGATGCCACGATGAAGACAAATCACAGATCTGAATGAGAGATAATTGATAGTGTCATTGTGTGTGCGTGTGAGTGCGCGTTTGCGTGCACGTGTGATTGTGCAATCCTCCGTCTCCACGGAGATGCAGCAGGCCAGGGAAGCAGCCAACATGGCAAATGCCTGCGCATTGCAAACGCGTGTGTGCGTGCATGCGTGTTTGTGTGTGCGCGTGTGGTGAAATTAGCTCGCAAGAGCAAACGCCGCATGAATACGAGCTATTTTGATTTGACATCATACCTTCCCTCATTTTCACGCTTTTCACTGTCGACAGCAGACTGTCCTTTGACATTACAATAGAACATATTTGAAAACCTTTTCATGTTTTATGGTGAGCCATCAAATTTGGTCGATGAGGAAATGTCCAGTTGAGCCTCAAATGGGACACTTGCAACCAAAACGGACAACTTCCTGCGTCCTTTCAAGCATGGCATACAAATGCCAAGTCAAACTGGCTGTGGGGGCTGATTTGTTTCTGATTCGGTTGGGCACAACTGAGCCTAAATTGTCTTCTGATAAAGGGACACCTTCCTAATTTCCAGCGATGGATTCGTCAGACTTTTGAGAGGATCGACTCATGATAGACATTCACATTCATTTATTAATGAATTTTCATTGGGCACAGTTGAGCCAACTGAACCTACAATGGGCACTTGAAACAAAAACATGCCAACTTCTCGTACCTTTTTGGGCAAGGCTTCATGAGAATTTCTTTCTTTGTGGTGTGTCTATTCACAGTAAGCATGACGACCATATTGCTAGTTAAGTACAGTGCCATTAAAGAGCTTCCAAAATATCTTATTGTCCACCTTTATTTCACGGTTTTTTGAGTACGATCGCAGAGTGAGCTAATCACACCACTCTCCTTTGACTGGTAACATATCATTTTCACTTGTGCGTGACAAAAGTCGTCATGTACGAGACAAGCGGTGACGGCTGAAGGTCTCCACTTCATTGACACATACAGTGATTGCTCATGAATGGACTCTGCAACTCCTCAACTGAAGCAACTTTTGCACCCTTTTGTGTCGTTCGAGCACCTTTGATCCAGTTTCACCACACCAGCACTTTGTCCTCGAAGAAAACACACACACGCGCACACGCACTCAAGAGAAACATTTTGTTGTTAGCCAACAAGTGCAGCAGGCTAACTGACTTGCTGGTGAAAGGCTAACATGAGTTCAAGCCAGGTGAAATCACATTCTGATGAACGTATGTCACATTTTAAAGCCAAAGAAGGCGAATGCTAGCTCTACTAATGCTAACCTGGAGCTATTGGGTTCATTGTTAGCCTACAATATGAGTGACTTATTAAGCACAGTGGCTAAAAAGTCATTTAAATCAGTTTACTACATAAATGTCTTCTAACAAAGCCATAGGACCCAGATTTGCAATCTGTAATCCCTTAATTTTTAAAATTAAAATAATTAAAATAATCGTGACTTGCAGCTCTATTCTAAAGCACGCCATAAACTGGTTTATACCGTCGTTGAAGTTTCTGAGGTGGCTAACCAATAGCATTAGTGCCATTGAGTTATGTTACCTGCTTTTCAAGGCGTGACTGCAGAACTGAGAAACTTGTCCCAGGTTAAAGTGGATTCAAAGATAATTGTACCCGTGCCTAAGACAGAGAAAGTCATACCTTTAAGCTAGGCGACGAGCCAAAAATAACAAAACTCAAGGGGATGTGTTAGCTGCATCTCGCAAGGTCAGATTCAAGATAAAATTGCGGTTGCCTCAAAGACCGCATGCCTGTGATGTCGTCTATTTTTGCTGGCGGGCTAACATAGAATGGACTTTAGCAATTAGCACACGCGCTTAACACGTACACGCACACATACATACACCCGGCTATTAATACGTCCACAAGTGTGAGCACATGCAGACCCGTCCATCCATCACTGTCACAGTCACACAGAAGATCTTAACACCACAGCAAACAGCAAAAGGTTCGACGTGTCATTCAGCCTCAATGATGCCATGTGACCCCGAAAGAATGCCCTGATGAGAACTTCAACAAAATGACCCTCAAAAATTAAGACTTAGCAATACTAAATAGGCATGACTGTCGTGGGGAAAAAAAAAAAAAAACTACACCAAAAAAGAGTCATGAAAATGTAGGATATATTAGAATCTATGAAGTCATCCATTTTTGGATCAAAGCTGACATTTTGGGGTCAAATGAATATTTCTTTCCTTCAAAGACTTGTCCGAGCCAGCTTCAAGTCAAGTCAAGTCAAGTCATTATATTTAGAGCACTTCCACATAGTAGCATGAAATTTGGTAGACATGATTTTCATGACGAGACCCACAAAAAAGTTTTGATAATTTCCAAAAATTCGTAAATTCGTTACAAGTGGACATTTTCAGGTACATTTTGTAATTTCCAAAGTTCCTTCAAAAACAAAATAATCCAAGAGGTTTTGTCCAATTACGACCAAATTTCAACCCCACAGAATAAACGCAATTAAGGACAACACAATATTGTTTGTTGAGTTTGGCTCAGCATCAAAGCCACAACTCGAACAACTCGACTTCACAAGGTCAGCTGAGGTTGTCGCGGAATATGAGCATGTGTGAGCCTGTCTAAGTGCGGATATAGGTCACATCCACACAGTAAATTCTGTGACTCTATTTAGAGTGGGACCAAACAGACTCCCTTTTAGTGGAATATTTACACTTGGAAGAGAGTAAAATAAAGAATTGCAAAAAAGAAAGAAATAAAAGTCACTCCAGGGTTGAGGAACGAACTTATGACCTTCAGCTTGGGAGACAGTCGATCTACTCCCTGAGCCACGCAGGTCCTGCTGTGTGTTTCGTATATCGCTCCTGTAAGCTGAAATCTTCCTAACTCCAAGAGACCAAAAAACACTTCTTCTTTTTTTTTGGGGAGATAAGCTAACAGTAGGAGGGGCATAGAGCTCAAGTGGTAGTGTGGCAGTCTCCCAAGCTGAAGGTCGTGAGTTCGTTCCTCAACCCTTGAGTGACTTTTTGTTTTCTCAATTCCTTATTTTACTCTTCCGAGTGTAAATATTAACCTACTCTAAAACTGAGTCTATTTGGTCCCACTCTAAATGAAGTCAAACTTACTCTAAATAGAGTCTAATTTACTCGATAAAATTTACTGGGCATGCAGGCTAATGTTAAACTTGACGTGCGCTTAACATGTTTACCGTTTGTTTACCATCAGTTTCATGTTCCTGTTTCACAGTTCGCGACACAAAAAGAATTAACGAAAAAAAACAACTCATTATCAAACATCAACCCAACACATGGATTATTAACACACCCAATCATTCATACACGCGCACGCGCACGCACACATACAATAAATATATAGAGACCCATATGAAGCAACCAATAAGCCAACTCTGGACCTGCACCACCTGTGAGTTCCCCACCGAGCCACATTTCAGCAGCATGTCACACGCAAGGACAACAAACACGCACGCGCGCACGCAACACAAGCGCAACGTCAAACATACAGGAAGTATTTGGAGGTGGGAGCTAATGCATCATTACACAAACACAAATACACACAGGAAGGAGGCCAGAGTCATCAACATCTCCGTCCTTGAGGTGGAAGGGATGCCATGCTGATGCGCACGCACGCACGCATACAGTATACTCACAAAATGGCGGTGACATTATTGGAGAAGCACGTGTGCATGTTAGCCACTCAAATTCTCCTCAACTTCCTGACATTTCTCACAGATATGAACAACGACGGCAAACATTTGCGCCCTTTTCAACCTGAGACCCCTTCTAGGAACGCTTCATCATCCTGTCGCAGTTGCAGGCTGACTCTTACACATAGCACAAAAGCACAATGTGGAAAATTGCAGGAAAAAAAAAAAAAAAAAGTCCATTTAGGTAATATTAATTTGGTAGACATTTCCAACATTGGTTATTTAAATACAAAAAGAAAACGTCTGGAGAAGTCACAAAGGAAGTCAGGCATGATGCGTCCATGATGAGTGACCATTTTATGGTCAATTTTATGGAGGAAAAGCTTGATGAAAACCACCGAAATGTTTTATGCTACAATGACTAAGATGCCTTTACACTGAAAAATCTTACTTAAAAACAAAACAAAAAAAAACATATTTCTATTTCTTGTATGAGGGCAATTAGAAGTTCATTAGCCTTTACTTTGGAGTAAATAGCAGCCATAAAAACTTCTATGAGAGCATTTTTAAAAGCATCTGACATCATCCGAAGTGAGGAACAGAGCCAATCATAAAAAAAAGAAAAAAGAAAAAAGATGGATGCGTTCAAGTCGGACTCTCAGTTAGCCTGACGCCAGAAGATAACGGCGGATAAGTGGCTTAACGGACGACGCTCGGAATTAGTCCAGTGCGACCAGTTGAGTCTTATTTTCGCGCTCGTTGAAGTTCCACAGTGACACCTGAGAAAATCCTTTGGCTGCTTTCAACACAACTGGAACAGTCATTAGATGCGTTTAAAATCTTGAATTCACACTTTGTATATCGGGTTGAAAATGAAGAACTTTAGTGTTGGAGATGATGCATTAAAAAGTAACGCCCAATTCACACTGACTGCGGAAATGACGCGGTGCGTTTTCCGCACGGCTTCTGCGAGGACCGCAATTCACACCGCGTGCGTTGCGTGTCTGAAAATCCGAAAACCACAAAATCACGTGCGGTTCACGCTGCAAAGTTGAGTTCACGCGATAACAACCGTGTAAAAAAAAAAAAAAAAAAAAAGAGTCTTATTTGAAAACAATCGCCACGCTTGCCCGTTGTCACATCGATATGCTTTATGGACATTATTTCTGGGATTTCTACCATGGCTACGTTTTGTGTTTAAATTGTGTTATTTTGTCATGTCTAATTTATTCTGAGCTGATGACTCATGTCATGCTATATGTAGCTAGCTAGCTTCCCTCCCAAAAATACGAGTTTGCAATATATCAAAGTGATCAAATTTGGGGAAATGTGTTCCGAAAAACAAACTGAAAAGGTCATGAATTTGGAAAATGTGCCCAAAAGTGGTTACATTTTATAGAAGGATAAAAAAGGATCAGTGTTTATAATTTAGGAAACTATGTTCCCAAAGGAAGCAAAAGTTCTCCTTGCATGCAGTTCAAATTGACATGCAGTCGTTGTGTGTGTTTGTATTCAGCTTTTCATTTGATTCAATCACAACAATGGAACGTCCAGCTGATGCAAATGTTGATGCATTTAGGAAAAGAACAAAGGAACAAGAGAAGGAGGCAAGGATCCGGACACGAAAACACCAAAAGAAAAAGTGATGAATCAGCAAAACAAAATCCAGAAAGGTGGGAAGATTATTTGAGATGACCACAATCTCACACACGCACACGCGCACACGCTCCGCAAATGAAAGTGTGCGTGCGTGTGTTCATACTTGAGTGCACGTGACGCACATGTAGCTGCAGCTAGCAACTCCATATTAGGCATCAACGCACACACACGAGGGCAGAGAGACATTGAATGCGACCTTCGACCTCCTCTTAGTTTATCTGCACAAATTGCAGGATCTCGCCGGCATCTACAAAAGAGCAGCGAGCGTGTGTGCGTGTCCGTCCGTCTCGTACTCTTTGAACTTCCTCAACATTCTGAAAAACACATATTGTGTTTCGGCAGCCATTTTGTCATATTCGTGAAACCAAATATGTCCATCAAATGTTTGCCACTTTTACATTTCTGCTACTCCCAATATTTTCCCCCGAGGAAATGAAGAGAATTACGAAGTGAAGATGGACAGTCAATGGTGAGCCTGAAGCCAAAGAAAAATGCAAAACCCACAGCAGAGATTTAGCATAATTAATAGTTGGGTTCTTTTTAGGCGTCTTTGCTGCGAGTAGAAAGTCATTAGTGGATTTATGAGCATTATAGGAACTTTACTATAAGCATAAACATCCATTACTGGTGAGCATGAGTGGGGGAGAAGTACGCTGCACTTCGATTAATCGGCCCACTGACTGATTTATAGGATGTGGGGAAATCAACACTTTTTGTCAGCAACTCTTTCACCTGGCTGGCGACGGCCTTAAGCATCCAGAGTGTAAATTTCCAGTGCGCTCAAATGTGTTTGTGTATTTGTTAGCGTGGAGGACACGTTTCCGCAAACATTCGTCATTGAAGCAAAGCAAAGAGCTCCAATTAGCGTGTGGGACGAAAACACATCCACACGCTCTGCCTTGATTGACAGCACCTCATAATATCACATATACATATCTCAAAAGTACATTTCCATTTAAAAATAGATTCACAAACACCTCCAGGTTGGCATCAAGTATGTCGGTACTGTTAAGATGACGGACGGCACAAGTCTTATTAATGTGTCTGAAATATCATTCGAGCGTGGTTGCGTTGGTAGCAGTACAAATGCAGTTTGATGATGAAAGGTGGTTAGCAATGCACTACATTTACTCAAAATTGTTAAATGAACGCACTTAATTGCACTCACGATTATTACTGCATTTAATTTGATTTTATTAATTAAAAACCCAATGTTAACATGTTCATTTACATTCAAATAAAAGGAACTTTAACTTAAGGGTCCCAAATCATACTGATGCGCATATTACCAGCCTCTTGAAATAATTGCCCAAGTCTTTGTTTTTTTTGCAGAAATCATCTCCTCAAATGTTTCAATTTTTTGTGTTTCCTGAACAATCTGAAAAAATGACTTGGGTGATTATTTTAGGAAAGCGTCAATATGAATGATATGAATGTATTAGTCAGGAAAATAATATATAATATATATATATTGTAAGCTTTTGGAGTGCATGACGTGTCTTTTCTAGCAGGGTGCAGCCTTGGGGTTGAATGTGTCGTTCTTAAAGTGCTAATCGGGCGAGTTGAATCATGACAACTGCGGGATCGCTAACGGTTGCAAAAGGCTCGCTGGAGGCCAGATGAACCAGAGCGCACTTCAGCCTGCACTGCAGTGGAGGACGAGGAAGAGGACGAGGACGAGGACGAGGACGAGGAAGAGGACGAGGATGAGGATGAGGAGGCTGCGCAGGGCTCTTCTTCACCCTAAAAGGTCCATCAAGAGCACTCCCACCTTTCACTAATTAGCCTCGCTTCAGTCACAGGAGACGGCGAGGCCATAAATGGAACATTTCTCAAGCCCGAATGTCTCCCGCTTTGCTCTTTTTTCCTGAAGCTTAGCTTAGCTTAGCGTATAGCATGACAACACCAAATGAAAACTGGAGATTTTGACCTTGGAAGGCAGTCAGAGTTACACACAGGATAGCAGAAGCACAAAATATTTCAAGTCTTGTTTCATATTGTCATTTTTCACTCAGCTACCTTCCAGACTTAACCGGAATATGTAAAAAGCCGCTGTATAATCATTATATAATTTACCATAGAAACATATTGCAAAATCGTATGGTGAGCTTTAATTCCGCCTCAATGTCAATATTACTGGTATGATTGGCAAAATATGAGCATATCTTCTTGTCTACTTCACTATTCCAGCTGATAATATCAGTTTCATCGGTATCATCAAAGTGTGAACAAATCGCAATATTATTGGTATGATTGGCAAAATATCAAATATGTTATCATATGTCGCATTGCCCATTTCCATGCTTAATCGTAATTTTATTGGTATCATCAAAATCTCGCAATACTGTTGTGAGTTAGTGTGCGATTCTCACCTAAAATTGCAATATTATTGCTATAATTGGAAAAATGTCTCTAGAACTTATTGCGTGTTATAAATACGGTATTGTTATGAGTTATTGCACTATTCCCACACCTCATCATTTTATCGATATCGCAAAAATATCCTGATCGTATTGCAACTTATTGTTATTCCCACCACGAATCGTAGTCGGTATTGTCTAAATATTGCAGCATCATTACTCTGAATGCATTAATTCCTCTAAAACATGCCATAAAGTGGCTTTCCCCAAAAACATCCTGCTCACCTGCACACTTCTGCTTTTGTCTACTTTCTCCTTTTTTGTGAGTCACGTGCCTACTCCTGAAAAAAAATCCTGCAGGATAGTGGATAAGCTATCAGCGTGAGAACGCCGGTTGGGCACTTGACGTTCAGCATCGACTTGTGTGTGCTTTATTCACTGATGCCACTGTACGGACGGCCAATGTGAATTATACAAGCAAGTAAACAAACAGAAGACAAGTGGAAAGATACACACACAAAAAAGTGTTGAGCAGGTCAGAACAAGCAGGAAAGTGTTGAACAATGAAATAAAGGTGTGTTTTTACGTGGGTGCGTGTGAGAGACTTGAGCTCACCCTGCAAAGACAACACGCCGCATGCCAAGCGTGAGGAAGCGTGAGCGAGACACACATTAGCTTGACGCTAATGATCAAACGCCAAACGGGGTAACTTAGTAACTTCGCCATGTTAATTATTGCACACGTACAGTAGAAGAACCTTTGCCTTATCGCAGATTTTCAAAGGGTCCTCAAAGTCAAGCTCAAACTCAAGTTATGTTCAGTGAAAAAAGAAGAAAGAAAAAAAAATCTGAATTGAATCAAAAATCATTGGGATATACAGTAGACGCTGCTGAGATTGCATCAAATATCGGCGTCTGACTGTAGTCAATCTGATGTCTGATGTTTTTTTCCCCTCGTTATTCCAAAAAATGGAATTGCAGAGGAACCTCTTCTTAAGTGCCAAAATTGTAACCAAAGTCATCGGGAATAACAGACTAGCAAAGTAGCACAAAACTAATTCTAAAGTCTACAAAAGCATTTCATCTGGAAATTCAAGAAAATGCGTCTAATTGGAAGACCCTTCATCATGCAACGAGATTAAACACACTGCCAACACAATAAAGGACTTCATTGGGGGGGGAAGTGGAAGCTCAGAAAGTGGCCAAGTCAATCACCGGATCTTAACTCAATAGAACATGCATTTCACCTCCTGAAGAGGAGAAAACCCCAGAAACAAACTAGAACTGCAGTAAAGGCCTGGAAAAGCATTTGAAATGAAACTGCAACACTTGTAAAAATAGACAGATTTCAAAATATAATCCCTCGTCAGACGTGCGGGGGGAACTCGAGCGCCCTCTATTGACGAGCCACCCGCCACTGCCAAAAAGTCACATTGAAAAATAATTGATTGCACCAAAACAATACTTGCGACACCTGACACAAAAGCTCCGAACATACCCGATGATGTTTCGGCATCCAGCAGGAGGACACAAACACTCAGTTGACAAGAATTTGGCAGGTTCCCCAAACTGGATTGCATCAGCGTGGCCGGCGGCATTCCTGCTGTCAGACGCACGCTCGCCTCGGCCGTCGGCCGCGGGGAAACAAACGACAAACTCCATGTGGGCGTGTCACGACTGACGCGACAACACTACAACTACTACCAGTACTGCTACTACGACTAGACACGGACAAAAGTATATACTTGTCATTGGCATTCAAAGGACAAACAAAAGCACTTGATGACATTAAATTAGCAAGTTTGACACTGTGTATTATTTAGTGCCATCTGGTGGTGAACTAACAGAATGCAAGGTGCACTATGGTGCCGCAGAGATCGCACTTCGCAAGCCTCGTGAAGCAGCAAGCGAGCAGGCCGGCGAGCAGCGCAGCAGCTCGCGGAATCAGCCAGCAAGAGAGCTTGCTGGAGTGGCTAAAGGCTGCTTTATACGTGTGCGCCGGTTCGCTCGTGGCGCACACGTCCGTCTCCAATTCTTGTTCGCCGTAGATGGCGGGTCATAACGTCGCTCGTGATTGGTCCGTTTTCTGCCCCCGGATAGTTTCAGTCAAGGCAACTGTGTTTGTAAGGCCAGGAGGTGCGTATGGATTCATTGCCCGCCCATTGAGATCACCTTTGTGTGGATGTGTGTGATGAGAAAAACAAAGTAACAAAGAAACTACGTTTGATCAGCACTGAGCTTTGGCGAGTTACGGCCGACAGTAACATGATGAGCCAACTCTCCCCCGGCTTTGTTCTTTGTTCCGGAAACGAAAAACGACTTCCTGAATTGGCCATAAAATGCAGAAGAATCTCCACTCTGTGGCGTGCTAGCCAATAGCAGCTGTAGCGACACCCCCACTTGAGGTGAAACTGCAGCAGTTTTGTGATGCGTTTTGCAAGTATGAAGGCAAACGCACGATTGCTGAATCGTCTCTGCCGTAGCCTGACGCAGAAGTATAACGAGGCCTTAAGAAGAGCGGCTCGCAAGAACAAGCTGAAGCGGCTAACAAGAGCGGTTAGCGGGAGAAGCTAACAAAAGCTAGCGGCAGCAAAGCAGAGGGAGACAAGCGCTCGAACGTTGCTTCTGACACTAGCTGCAAGCGCCACTAGAGGCGATGTTGGCAGACTTCTTCTCCTTCGGGTATGGAGGTGAAACATGTCAGCCACCTGTAAGGCGTGACACCACCTACGTAATATAATTAGCGATTACTCCACCTACAATTATATCAAAAAGAAATGATGTGATACAACATGTTTTTTTGGCATATTATTGAAATTAATAGTGTTTTTTTTTTTTATGAATTAATTTCTAGGTTCACCACTAGAGGGCACCAAATACTCCACGCTGTCACTTTAATCCTGACTAGTCAAGTCACGTCTGGCAAATCAGTTGTTGTCGTCAAGCAAATAATTCAACACACCTCCATCAGGTAACATGCTTCCAGCACAATGTATGTGTGGCAGTAAACGTGCACGTGAAAGCGTCACACGGCGGCGGCAAGCAGAGAGGAGCGCCATGCCGCTGCAGCAACTGTGGTCACGCAAGCTCGAGCGGGCCTTTGGGAAGTAGGTCAATGAGCGAGCGAGGCACAGGAAAGCTGAAAGATAGTGAGAAGAAGAAGAGAAAGAGAACAGCAAGTGACCCTTGAAACGTGTCGCCAGACGGCCAACAAATGAGCGCAAAAATGAGCTCTTTTGAAAGAGTGCTTCATTCAGACATTACAGCAAGATATCAAACTTTGCCATCATGATCTGCCCACACACAATGACAAAAATGCAAACGTCTTGCAATATTACATCATTCGGTTATCTGGTATATAGGAGCTTCAAAAATGTTAGCAATGAAACAAAGTCTTTAGGATGAGTTTGTCTCTGTGGAAATCGGCAAGGGACCCCAAAATGCAAACATACTTTTGCTCATCGCTTCCTGAGACTTTTAAAATAGCCGCTTTGAACACATGAATGCATTTTTTCATGCATGGCTTCTTGAGACTTTTTTTTTTTTTTATTTCAAGTTGCTAAAACACAATAGTCAACACAAGTCTGCCTTGGAAGGATCTTTGGAAAGGACCAAAATGCCCCTAAAATGGGCATTTGGAACCAAAATGGCAGACGACCTTTTTCCGGGCATGAATTCTTGAAACACAAAGACACAAAATAGTGATTTGTTTGACTTGGACGGACCACATAAAACGCTTCTCATTGCACATCCTCGCAGGTACTTAACATGTCTCCACATAAACATGCACACTATAAACTTTCCATCATTATGCTTTGCTCCCTGACGCGTTTATGCTCATGAATACACACTTTAATGTCATCACACATTATTCACTAGGGGGAATAAATCCGTGTTATTACATTTGGGCGTCATTAAGGATCGTCACAACGATGCTTCTGTGTGTGTGCGCGTCCATTAGTTCTGAGCCAATCAACCACCACTGACGGATATCGACTCAGCTGCGACGCACTGAGACTAATTTGGATCTTGTGCTCGAAAAGATGCAGGTCTGCCATTTTCCCTTAGTGATATGAGATTTGGCAGGCAATAGGCATTGTCTATCACGAGTAGAGCCCCCAAAATATGTCGCAATTCATGAAAATACGTGGGAAGTCAGCCATTTTGGATGTAAGGGTCTATTTCGACCATTCATGTCATGAATGTCTTTCTTTCAGTCAGCTGCACTCAGTAACGTGAAACTGGTCAGCATGTTTGTCATGAGTAGACCAACAAAAAGGATCAAGAACCAAAACCTGGAAAGATGACGAAAATGTTCTTCATAACCTGAACTGTTCGGAATAACTCAAGGTTGCACTTTATATAGCTTTGTCTTCAATAAAGTATGTAACAAATATGAGTCCATCACTTCTCCTCTTCTGCTGAGTCTGGTCTGCAGTATGTCGCACAGCGCTGCAGCCCAGTGACCTTTGGCCTGCTTTCGGAAAGCAGGCCGGCCAAGGCTTAGCCGGCGCACTGCTGCCATTTGTTAGTCGTGGTGGCTAATTGCGACGCCGGCACCGCTCAACTGATTTGTATGAAGTCGCGCTGGGGTCATGCTCAACGAACGCTAATATCAGCAGATGAATGGTCAGAGTTCACGGTGTCATAAACTGCAGTCTTGAAGCAGGATGTAAATGTTGGAAGTATCGCTGGAGCTCTCCTGTGGAGTTTTGGGAATGATCTCCCAAATGCTGATTTTTGTGCTTTATTTTTATTTTTTTTTCTTCTCTTGTTTTATTCATTTAAGTCTAACTTTCATAAAAGTTGTTTTTCATGTTTCGTGTTATAATAATTGATAATCTGCGTTAATTTATTTATTTTATTTTTCATTTAATCAAAAAACTGTTTCCTTTTCATTTCAAATTATTTTTTGGTTTCATTTTATTCCCATTTATTTTGCGTTCTTTGTTTTTATTTTACTTTATATTATTTTTTATTTTATGGTTCTAATTTCTTTTGTTTCTATTTCATTTTTAAATGATTTCTTTATTTATGATATATTATTATTATTATTATTTAATTATTATAAGTTAGTTAGTTATCTATTGTTCTATTTCTTATAATTGTTTAATTTTCTTTTTAACATTTTGAATTTCTTCCATTTATATTTTTAACTTTATTTTATTTGTATGTGTATTGTATTTTTATACATTTTTTTCTTTTGTTATGTATTTTCATTTTTATATGTTATGCTTATTTTCTTTTATTTTGCTTCATTTGAATTTCTAATCTTATTTTTATTAAGTTTATTTTTTTTCATTTCATTCATTTATTTTTACTCACATTTATTTTGTTCTTGTTTATTTAATTTTCATTTCCATGTATTTTTATTTCATGTTTTTATTTAATAGATTTTTAATTTCAAGTTTTTCGTTGTTATTGTATTTAAAAATATTGTTTCATTTTTTTATTCTTATTCAATATTGTTTTTCTTTATTGTGCTTTGTAAACTAATTTATTTCATGTACTTATCTGTTCATTTATTTATTTGTCTATTTATTTGTTACATAACTTCATATCTGTTTCATTGTGTACTGTTTACAGGTCAACTCCAGGTCAAAAAATCTAAGCATGCACAAAAAATTCTTGCTCTAATCAAAGTGGACGCAAATGTCCTTTTCTCACCTTTTCCTGTCATTTGTATTCATTAGAATTGTCATATTGACAGTGTCCCGCACATACACGCACACGCACACGCACGCACGCACGCACGTCAGGTAATTTCGAATGGCAGCCAGGCGGTTAAAGGTAAAGTGGATGCGGTGTTAGCCGAGGGCGGTGAAGGGAAGCATCAGGGAGGCCTGCTGCGAGCCTCCATGCTGGCTGTCCTATTTCTTTGGAAGCCGATTTATCACCGCGACCTCCACCAGGGAAATGTCTTTTTTTTTAACACACACGCAACGCAGACTTGACAAAGGCTGATTGCACGAGTCCGACACAGCAAAATCAAGCTTACGTTCAAAACAACTCAATGTTACGTTTCATTGGCAGCTTCCAAAATCGCTGGGCGATAAAATGATGGAGATCATTTTAAGGTTGACACACGTACACAACGAGTTCATATTAAAAAAAAATAAAATTTCCTCAGAGGCCATTAGAGAGGTGTTACTAAGCACAAATGTGATATTTAAACAAATCAGACATTTTAAATGAAAACAGTTTTGTTTTTTGTTTTTTTTAACTGTCAGAAGAAGAAGCACCAAACCAAATCCGATCTGGATCTGATCAAGATTTAGCAACAGTGTAAAATGAACATGGAAAATGACATTTAACCCTCTTCTGACACATCTCATGATATCATCTTGCAATTAGGATGGCAGTCATCATCATCGCTTCTATTTCTATGAAGTGCGTTTGATTGCCGATGACGTTTCTCTTCGTCTGCTGTGCTTAAAGTGTCCCTTATTGCTACTGCTGCTAATAATTGGATTGTCCCTGCAGCTGTATTACGGCTTAAAACCTCCCCGGTGTCTCCCACTTAGGGCAGACCACTCACTTCATCGCTCGTGTTCATTTTCACTGCAATAACAATAAAAGAAGGGAAGAAAAAAAGACGTGTGACTGCTGCAGGCAATAAACAGTGCTACTCTTGCTCGTTCTCTCTCTCTCTTGACATGATGCCAGTGTTTTGACTGGCGCTCGCCCTGATGTGGCCAACAAGCAAATCACATCACAAAAGACAGCAACACTCACAAATTTGTGAACGGAAAGTTGTTGCGTATGTAAGCAGAAGTTCCGCCTCCGCATCCTCGACTGTCCAATTACAAATCTAATAGCACGCGCTTTAGTTCATTGATAGATACTATATTATAATGTTAAGTGATGTCTTTATTTAAACTTGCTAATTGGTGATCGTGATTTGCTCAAAAATTGCACACGCTAACATGCATAAAGCCACAAATATAAAAACACAAACACACAAACATAACCCGCACACATGCACACAAACACTGATTTGCACAAGTTGAATGTATATGCACCAGTTTGTTGTTTCCACCGGAGGTAATCCACAAGCGGGATTATTGAGTGTGATTAAGACTTGGGGATCTACGAGGTTAGGGGGATTAAAGGGGGCGTGGGCGGGTTATGTCACTCTGTCAAGTTAGCAACCTGCTGCTAAGGCGCATGCAGGAAGGACTGCTAAAGAGTCACATAGAGCAGCACTGTCTGTCGTCATGGTAACGGCACACGCGTGTCAGGTAGCAGCACAGGCAACAAACGCAGGCCAACAATGTAAAAATTGTGTCCTGAAAATCCAACTTCACTGTTCTTCTTGCAACTATTTTCACTTGAAATTGTTTTTTAAGTGCAAAAATTAGAACTTGTCCAACAACTTGTATGTGTGCTAAAAACAACTATGAACATTTGAGTTGGCGGATGGCTTAAGTTACATGCGTATGTAAACCAATGACGCTATCACGCTAAGCTAATTGACGTTCTGACGTCGTACATTTCTTTTAATTAGCCAAACAACTGGACAACATTTTAGTTTGTTTATTTTTAATCCGTGTGTGCTGTCAAGTTGCCGCGGGAGTGACGTCATGCATGCAGCCGACAAATTCACACGCCCCTCACCACCCCCCGCTCTGCGATTGGCTGGAGGGGTAAACAACTGTCTGTCCACAGAAACATCCCGCTGTTGATCAAACAAACAAAATGGCAAAATATAGGCTGCGGGTTTAGGAAAAAATCACCACTGCACATTAACAGAAGCCCAGAGGTGTAGAAGGAGTTCATGGGTACACATCCTGTATTTATATAGTGCATTTTCCTGAGTGAAAACGGTATACCGTGCCTTTAAGCTAACAGTTAAAACAAGTGAACATGATTGATGGCTAACTAAACTGAAAGTTTAAACTAAAATCTGCCAAAGTTGTTGGCTAACTAACCCTGAAGGTGTAAACTCAGAGCTGTTAATATGGCATTAACAGATAAAACAATAAATACCCAAATCTGATCAGTTTACACTAGTTAGTTCACACTAAGCTAACAGCTAAAACTATGACCTCTGAGTTATCAGCTAACTGAATGTAAACGCATAAACCCGACCCACGAACCAGCTAAAGCAGGTATGCCGGTGTTTGCGGTAGAGGACGTTGATTTCACATCAGAGTTGGTTCAAGGTTGCAATATTCGCTAAACATTCACCAACAGTTTGAATGTTTTTTTCTGAAGAATTTTTTGTTGGTTGTTGTTGCTCTTTCATTGCTTTGTTGTGAGTATGCCTGTGATGTCTTTGATGATGACCAACAAAGACACAAAGGAACGTCTTCTCTCAGAAAAAAAGGCAAGATGGACAAATAAGCTTGAACGTTGGCTCAACTGTGGGAGTCGGTGTGCGTAGCTACGTACAAATGTGTTAAGCTAGCAGTTAATGCAATGAAGTCCGTTGCGTGTCACCGCTGGTTCACATGCTAGCCAACCCGCTTTCATTATTGAA
Organism: Festucalex cinctus; assembly: GCF_051991245.1. Classification (NCBI taxonomy): domain Eukaryota; kingdom Metazoa; phylum Chordata; class Actinopteri; order Syngnathiformes; family Syngnathidae; genus Festucalex; species Festucalex cinctus. The sequence goes on along the minus strand of NC_135419.1, from coordinate 419,740 downwards.
ACAAAAAACAATGATGGCCAAGTTGTAGCCGCTTGTTCAGTCATTACCTGTGTGGGTTAGCCATTAACTGCTGATGGATGATGTCACAACGGCCACTAAACTGCTTTTAGCACTCCTCGTCGAGTCGTTCGTTTATAGTCATAACACAATAGTGACGGTTTCTTTATCTGTGTATATGTGCGTGTGCGTGTGTACATATGGGCTTTCAAGGACGCAGGTATAAAATGGAGAAAAGGTGAAAGGAAATTTCCATTGCCCATTGGACACACACGCACACGCAGGTGCCAGCATGCTTTGTCGCTGTGGCAACCAGGTGCAATGGGCAGGTACGGACTGGCGTGTGCAGTGTCAGCAAGCACTTGTTTATTATATACACACACAAACACACAAGGAGGTTGAGTGGTCTTGCATTACTCTACCTGACAAAGCACTTTTGTTATTTTTAGGCTTTGCCTCATCAAAAGAAAGCTTCATTGATATGTACTGTGTGTGTGTGTGTGTATTCATGACAGACGTGCAAATTTCAAGGACAAATTTGTAAACAGACAAAATGACCCTCAAATGGCCACTCCAAACCAAAATGGCCGACTTCCTGTGTCTTTTCAGGCAAGGCTTAAGACTTTTTATGTGGATCTCCTCATGATAGACAGGTGTGACTTCCTATCACTAAATGAAACGGTCTTCATGTTGTGCAATTTCCAAAGCCGAACATTTGCACCACCGAGGAATAATTGCTGAAGGAACACAACTTTATTATCCCCAAACGCGAAAGAGAAGCTGAGTAAGCACCTTGATGAATTATTGAGCGCAAACACGATGCTCTCCTTTGGGGAGGGTGTGCATCCGAGCCGGATTTCGGATTTTGAGCGAGACTATTCCCATCACACAGGTCGAAGGTTAGCAGCTCTGAAAGGGATTTGCAATACAGTAGCTTCTTTCGCATAGTGATAAAGAAAAATAATGCATCCAAATGAATTTTCTTGCTAAAATGTCAGCCATGACACATTACGCTAACCATCACCCCCCAACCTGATCATAACCCTCTTATCCGAACGAGAACGACATCTCAACTGAGTAATGCCAAAAATTGAAATGGATCATTTATCTTAGGACCCAAACTAACTTCTCAAAGTGTAATGCCAAAATTAAATATACTGAACTGAAACAATTTGTGTTCATTAAGAAGCCCCTTCCATTGCAACTTGCAAATACTGTAGTACACCAGAATTCTGATTATTATAGACTCTGTGACTTTAAGCTGCAGTAACATTTTAGTGGTGACTCGGTCACCCGCACCTGCAGCATCCGGATAAATGTGCTCGGTGAGGGACTGACATTTGAGATGGTCACATGATACGCACACACAGGTTATATTGCTGACTCACAGTGCGTGGGAGTGCAGGGGGGCTCCATTAAAATGACTTTAAGCTTTATTAACTTTTCCATTTGCGACTTGTGCTTTGAGAGTTTGCAAATGAAGGTTGCGCAGCGCTTGATTGGTCGTCTTAAAAAGCACAAGTCGTTTGTCGCCATCGGCTAACCAAAGTTTTCCAATTATTCCAACCTCCAACTGTGTTTTTTTTTTTTCCTTCTAATCTGCAGCTAGTCATTTAATGTTCATTTAATGGTGGCAAGTTTGAATTACAAGTAACCTTAAAATGTCTTCATGGACAGGAAGCAACTCTGTGTGACTCTGCAAGGTGATGCTTAGCATGAATAATAGGCGAGAGGATGGAACCATCGCATGAATTAAAGGACGAATATTCCTCCATTTTGCTGCGGGCTATTTTTGACTGAGTGGATTATTTACTGGCCATGTATGAGTTGTGTGATTCTTGATCTTGAAAGTGTCAAGATAACTTGACGTGTTTGGAATTTGCGCTATATAAATGCCATTGACTTGACTCCTGTGTTTTTTCTAGGTTTGTCACATCCATCAATTAATCTGATGAGAGGGATTGATGGACTCAGCACCATCTTAGAAACTGATTCAGTTTGTGGTTCGCTCAATGTTCTCATAGCAGATGTTTGCAAATGTCTGCATTTGATTCAAAACAAAAGATAATCAGTATGCTTTAAGGAAGAACTAGAGAAATCAGAGAATAGTAATTAGCATTGAGAGGTTGAAATCTCAGGATGCCTCTAAACAATTAGCTGTCAATTAATTTGATATTTGATTAGATGTCAATTAAAATTAGGGACACACTGTAAGAAAAACTTGTAACAAGTAAGTTCGTACACGAGTTGCACAGCTACAACTGATATCTGGGAACTCCGTGCACAAACTGGCTAACGGTTAGCCGCTAACCCGAGTTTACATCATCCCAGCTGACTCCCACTTCACTCACCATGCCAGACCCGACATTTTAAAAAGCCACACACGTTGTAAGTCACAGATATAAGGATGTAGAATGCGAGGAAGGTAGACAAAAATCATATCTGAACCTCACATGCATAGTTTGTGTTGGTAATGCAAAATCAATTTCACTTTACTGCGTTTTTTCACTGTTTGTGGGAGGGGGCCTATCTGGACTGTACTTGGTTGTTTAATGTCACACATTTCACACATAACCAGACAAAACTATTCATAGACAAACATTTGTCAGTTTTCCATGTTATAAATCCCCCCTCACGAAACCTCTAATGCTGCGACAAACGCCACTGAAGATGGACACACAAAAACAGCATGTGAATGTGCAACAGGGGAAATGACAGCCAGCCAGCCCAGAGAGAGAGAGAGAGAGAAGAGGAAGAGTCACATGCTGGAGGGAAAACGAGGAGGAGGACGAGGAGGAGGCGCGCCAGCGTCGACGTCACGTTAACGCCTCCCTTCCTGCCTCCCTCCTCCACTACGACTCACATGACTGCAGCAGCTCGGTTCTGTAACACATCACGAGGAGTAGTATTACAAGGGAGGGCGAGCAACATAGAAACCAAGTGGCAGAGAGGGAGAGAGAGTAGCATTTAATAACCTAGAGTAAATATTAACGCAAAAGATAAGATTCAAAGCAGACACTTGTTATTCCAGTAATTCCGACACATGCACACAAGTATTCACACTTGACATCCCTTTTAAGGCCTGCTGCAACGTTCCATGCATGTCGACCTCATTTGGAAGTTGACACATGCACTGCTCGCGCATGCGAGTGGAACAACGTGGCCACAAGGCCTGAATATTAAGAGCAAGGTCACACTATATAAATCAATGTGCATGGGGGATTAAATGTTGAATTTTGCAATGTCACAATCTAAAGGTTAATACAGTGTTATATATAGAGCACTGCATGCACACACTTAACCTGCTTCAAGTGCCAATCTGCCTGAACACATGATGCAGTCACCAAAGTCACACAGCAGTGATGCAGCGGATCTATCAGGGTGCATCCTGAAGAAGGAGGAGATGGATGAGATGGAGGTGGGGAGGCACAGAGGGGGTCTAAGTAAGCATGTTTGTGCGTGCTTGGGAATCGCGGCATCCATCCAGGAGCAAAATGAAGGATTAGAGCCTTGATCCCCAGCCGCTCTGTCCTGTCATACGCCACCCGCTGCAGGAGCTTGGTTCGAAAAACACCACATTTGCGATTGACTTCGCCTTCTCTTCACACCATCGCACGTTTCTGCGCAATCGTGACATCCAAACGGCAGAGGATGGCCTCCCAAACACATCGGCGCACAGAATGATGCCATCAGGGGCTGGATTTGTGTGCCACGTCTCATCTTGGGAAAGTTGCGCTTGGTCGCAAGGTGCACAAACGCATCTTGACAATCCGCTTAAAAGGTGCTTTTGTTACGGCAGAGAAGCAGTACACACGCATATATAGGCAGGATATAGCACGAATCGAAACAAACGCCACTCACACGTTTTGTAACAAGCTATTACGCACTCTCCAAAAAACAGCGCCAACTTCCACCATAAACGCCAAATGTTTTCTCGCCAGAGAAGCGGAAAACTCCCTCGTGCACCGTCAACGCAAAAGCTTAATCGTCTTAATGCAACGACAAAGATGCAATCAAATATGAAAAGATATATCGGCCGCGTGTATTGTGATGACTTCGAGTGACGCTAAAAAGTCCTTCCGGGGGGGTATGTCAGCGTGGTCCCCCCCGGGGATCGGTGCACGTGTTGGCGGTGGCACCACGTGTCCACGCCGGGTTACACTGACAGCTAACTTCCCCCGTGAAGAATGCGTCCAAAAGTTTCCAAAGTGCGGCTCCGCAGTGGCCCGGCTGCAGCGGGGGGGCCTCGGCGTCCACGCGCGCACCCCCACCGCGTACAAGCACACAAGTATCCGCCACGGATCCTCCGTACGGATGACGATGCTGACATGTCCTCCTCCACGTGAACGCCGCAAATCAAGCCGCGGCGGAGCACTGAGCCGGCGAGCTGCTGCTGACAAGCCGGCGAAGGGCTTCCTCAAGCCGGCCTCTCGCCTCTCGCCTCTCCGAGTCGCGCTGGTGGTGATGGCGCAAGTGGAGACGAGCCAAGACGAAGACGGAACAAGCCAAGCCAAGTCCCTCACGCACACCGCCGGGGGTCTTACCTGGCTGTCGGGGTTCTCTGTCAGGTAATTGAAGACGAAGGACGAGAGTTCCTCATCTAATAGTGGAGCGCAGTCCGCCATCTTCTAGTGAATGAGGCGCCGCGCAGCCAGACGGCAGAGTAATACAAGGAAAGGTGCAGTGACGCCTGCGGCCTGCGGGGGGCGCGTCTGTTTACACAAGGATCACGCTCATTGGCACACACACACACTTACATATAAACACTGTCGATATATCAGTAACAGTAACGAGACTAGCCCAAATAAAAACAAACCCCTAAGACACTAATTAAATGGAGTATCCATTTGTATTATTATTTGACCGACAAATGAAAAATTTAAAACGTTTGTGAGCAACCTGGTGAAAAGTGATGTATTTTATTTTAGGAGTCCCAACACCCGTTGACAAAAAGTCACTCAGTGGAACCAACTGGAATTCCGCTGATCGACGCCAAATTGGATGGATATGTCGGCCATGGCAGGATGCTTGAAGAAGTTTGACGTACCAAATGAAGAAGTCAGCCAATTTTGTTTGGACTTTGAAGCAGCCCAATTAAGGTTCATGCAAATTTGACATTTTAACCCTGTTGCAATTTTCAAGCGAGCCACTTGAAAAGTAGTCTTCAAAAGGGATCTACAATATTACACGTCTCACACATGTGCTACATGTGGATGTCGGAATGGGTCGCTAGTAAATGGCACGCATGGATTCTTTACTGCGTTGTGCTCCTAATAGAAGACCAAAAAAAAAAAAAACACTCCCAAAGAGACTTGTGTGATTAAGGGCTATATAAATAAACTTGACTTAACTTGACTTTTTCCGATCGTGTGGTTCTAGCCAGCTCCGCTCCTTCCCCGTTTCTCATTCCTCTAAATGTGAATCATCAATTTGTTGATCACGTTTTTCAGTAGACATGCCTCAACCAACACTGTGGAATGTGTTTTTTATTATCTGGATGAACCAGCTGACGTCTAACTTTTGTCTTTCTATCTGCGTTCAATGTAAGGTATCGCCACCTACTGGACCGGAGAGTAACATTAGCCACAACAAACAAAGGATTGTTTCATAATAATACTATTTTTTGAGTACTCCCCCTCCCTTATTATCTGTCGTATTCACGGCAAACTAATTTAATGACAATGCTGGACAGGCTTCGACGTGCTCAGTCAAGCATGAGCAAGCAATTCAAAACAAATAACTTGTACTTCCACTAGCGAGAGATAATTCACAGTCAAGGAAGTTCTCGTATTGCAGCGATTGTCTCCGATTATCTTCTCACTAACTTTGGTTTTTCCTTGGCTGAGGTCGAATGAGTCGCGTGTGTCTAACACAAAAGGTTAACACTTTGAGACAGGTGACGGCCACAGTGGAGTGTGCGGTTTGAGGCCCGCTTGGCATTACTGACCTTCACGTGAATGCTAAGTGTATCTACGGGTGTGTGTATATGCGTGCGCGTGCATGCGTGTTTGCGCGTGTGTGTGTGTTGTGCCGACATGCGCTGGCACGCTTCTCCGCTGGCTGAGAGAATGCATCCATAAAAATGGCAACATCACAAACATTTGCAATAAAAAAAAAGATACTTGACACGTTCCAGAATGTGTGCGAGTGCGTGTTTGCAAAAATGTGTCGCAGTTCGTGTTTCACGAGCCGACACACAAATGCACACAAGCACACATGGACATAAACCATGCGAATAAAGATACCGTGTCTGGTGACAGGTGAATCGTAAAAGTCCTGTTAAAACAGTTAAAACAACAGATTGTTTCAAAGACAAAACAATTCTAGTAGTTGAACCACTGCTGCTCATCTAAAACAATCATCAATACCCAATAGGTACTTGATTGTTTTGTTGTTTTGTTGAGGGAATAATTTGGTTATCTGCAAGAATGTTTCACTACCCTTCATCCGGTACCAGATTGTTTTCTAAAACAATTGTTATGGCATACGCAGTATTATGAAGTACTTTCATAAGTAATGACTGCAAAAATCATCCCCCAACCAACTAATACTCCTTTAGTACAATTATTATATGGAAGACAGGCATTTATGGGATGAGAAGCTCGTACTATATGTACAGATGTGAACGAGAACAGCAGCAAGAAAAGTCAGCAGCGTTCTACGAGAGCATTGGAGGTTAATCCCACGCGATTTCCTTTCAAGTCTGCCAGCTGTAAATGGAGATGGAGTGAGTCTTGGAACGTTGACATTTGGATGTTTGGCCTTCCTTGCTGTCAATCGTCCCGCCGCCGCCACGGCAACGACCGCGACGAGGTCGCGCGGTCACCAAGCTTCGCCGCTATGCGGGGCAGCAGCATAGCCCGCATTGCTGCAAAGGGGGCGCTCCAGGAACACCCCGTCCGCCCTTGCCGTCATAAATCTGCACATCGGAACGCAATTCCAAGGCAACGGACCTGAGAGATCACTTTTCATATCTGACATCATCTCAGCCTGTTTACTAAGTCATGTTATATTCTGCCCTCAAAACACATCACAGTAACATAGATTTAGCCTGGTAAGTGGTGACTTACCATTTCAATGCAGTACTTTATTATTCAAACATTATAAAAGGCTACATTAGACGTGGCAACGTAATATTTTGCCTCAGACACATTTGATTATATTTAGTATTATAATTCACCTCGAAAGGGTAAACAGGTTATCGTGGTCCCGTGCTATAAATGCCATATTTTTCCAAGAAAATACTATTTGCTCACAAAAAGGCCACAATGGGCATGAAAACGCCATCGTGTACATTCCACTCAAATACTATTTGTTTGCTAAAATATTATATGGGGTTTATGCCTGTTTTTGCACATCAGTTTATTTCCGGTTCGGTTTGCGACGTGCGGCCTGCGTCAAAAATACTTGCGCTTCCGACTTTGTGCTCCTGGGTTGCGCGTTCGCAACCCGGACCGGAAATAAACTGTTGTGCAAAAAACAGTCCCGCCTCTTCTGTGGCAAAAGAATCAAACATTAGAGATTGTCCAAATCAAAAGTGATACAGCCTGGACAATGGTGACTCACCGTTGAAATGTAATATATTGCTATTAAAAGGTATATTTAATGACGAAATAATATGAAAAAGAAAACATGGATTATGATAATTTTGCCCGAAAAGGTTATATGTTGCTCTTGAAACAGCCCATGAATGTTTAAACAGGCAAATTTGCCATTTCAATGCAGTCGTTTGCCATTTCAAGGCCAAAATGCTGCATTAGATATTAAAATGTGCAATTTGGCCTTGACACATCCCAGAATATGCTGCTCGTTGTCAGGGTCTCGGGCGTGGTGGTCCTGATGCTGCGCTGGGAAGAAGCAGCTTATGAATCGCCAGCGCTGTGATTGATGGCTGCGCTCGATGGGCTGCAGCTGGAGAATCAGGACAATTTAATGACATGCCCGGACGCTTACATGGTCGTGCACGCTCACCAGCGTCATGCGTCCGTCCTGTCTGCGCTAAAGGCTGCCGCTCTCGCTCGCTCGCTCCACGCTGCAATTTGCAGCTCAGGGGAGCGACCTTCAACTTTAGCCTACTTGGCAAAGCGCTTGACTCGCTGCATCCAACACACAGATTATTTCAAAGTATTCCTCTCTCCTCTGATTAAAAAATATATCAATGACATCATCAGCATTTAGGCAACTTTGACATCAACTTAAAAAAATATATATATCTGAATCTGCAGAGGCGTCATCCCATGGTATTTCTGATATGGAACTAGCTTAGCCACTCCTGGCTAGCCGCTAGCTAGCACCGGTTTACAAGATTTGAAAGTTGATTGCATGTTGTATTCTGTTTTATGTGGATGAGAAGAGAAAATTCGATTCTTTTTCAGCAGCACTTGCACAATAAAAATACATGTGAATGGCTTGATGACCGTGGCACCTTGAACGCCTCATTCCAGTGGGAAAACACCAGTGATGAGTGGCTTTTTTTTTTTAACCAGCTTCACTGCAAAGATCATCATAAAGTACGCAAAAACGTGAAGTCGTGCAGCTCGCTTGAGCTCATCCCATTGGCTGATGAGATGTGAAGGGCAGCTTGGGGGCAACTCGAGGCTTCCTGAGTGAGCATCTGTGAGAAAAGCAAAAAGAACAACAGCAGAGGACGCGACGTGCTGATGTGACAACATGTCTTTTGAAACCAGGATTAAGGTTTCCAGCATATGGGAGAGTTCCAATTTAGGGTTTTAGGTTAGGTTTAAGGTTCAAAGGGGGTTTCCCTCCAGAGTTAGGGTTTCAAAAGAGCCATACGCTGTCAAGGCTTTCAAGCTGGGCTTTGGTCTCAAAATATAGTCAGGATTTCAAGCGTGTGGTAGAGTTTCAACTTACGGGTTCCAATAATCAGTGTTTCTGGTTTGGGGTTTCAACACTTTCAATCTGAGCGAGTACAGTGCAAAGCGGGCTTTAGCCTGTTTAATATATTAAAAGCAAACAGGCCTGCACTTAAATAAACATGACTTGCTGCTACCATCACGAAAACCACAACTACGAGTATATTCCTATTACAGCTTGCTGCTGCTAGCTAAACATAAGGGCAAATTTTGTGTTCATTCCTGGTAACAAATAAGCACAGATAAAAATTCTTGTGGTAATATTTTTGTTTTGAAGCCGTGCTGCTGATGCAGTTGTGTCTTTCGTGATTTGAACATGTTATTGATGGAGTTCGGGTTTGTTTTCGGAGGGGCACTGATCAATGACTTGTATGAATGAGGTCACATCACTCACTCATTGACCAGCAAACAAAACAAAACAAACAAATGGGCGGGATGTCATCATTTTGTGACGTACGTACACTACTAGTTTGGCAATTTGATAGATATTTGAAGTGGTTGAAATGTGTTTGATACTTATTTTCTCATATGCTGGTTTGATATTTCAATAAGAATTGACTGGACTTGGCAACAAGTTTACTTCATGTTGCAGATGTTATGATAACTTCAAGTTTACTTATCTTTACAAAACACTTTACACTACTATGCACAATTTAAAAAAAATAATTTGTTAGGCATGTTTGTTCATCCCCAGCAGTCAAGAAAATGGATGGATGGATGGATAAATGTTTGTTCATTTGCATGCTTGATGTGGAGCTTTTTATTGCATGTGATGACAAATTGTTTTGCACATTTCAAATAAGCGTTAATCCATTTCATTTGTCTATTGAGCAGTTGTTTGACTTTTTCATAGTTGTTTACCTCTTTTTAAAGGTTAACATTGCAGACACTACACATTTTTCCCCAAGCCATTTTTTTTTTTCAATATCACATCAATAACATACAGCGGCCGTAATACCGTAAAGATATTGATATTATTTCTTGTGCTTATTTTGTTTGTTGCATTGACTCACGGACAAAGTTTGTCTCGAGTGTGCGTGCGTGCACCTGCATGTGCATCCACGCACACACACCTGCCCCAACCCCCCCACAGTGTTTGAATGTCAGTTGGAAGAGTAAAAAAGGAATCGAGTCCTTTACCGCTGCTACATGACTCATCACTCCACGCACGGACAATAGAATTATACAGTATTTATTCATACTACATATATTTTAGTCGTTAAGAAAAGGTATTAAAAAAAGGAAAGAAGCAGTAGCCTATATTAAGAGATGTGGAGTGAGTATAGAATATATTGTGTAGATGGCGTATTTGATATTATTGTGCAAACATGCAGGCTGGTGGTGACCTTTGAACTCTGGCTCTCTGCCTATTGACCTCATCCAACACGGCCTTCCTTGCGTGTTGATCATTCCAAATCAATAGTGCTCTTGTCTGTTGACATTGTTTGGAAAGGCTCTCTGGGACAGGAGGGGATGCGAATTCAGGAAGGCCTCTGATTGGCTGCCTACAAGGCGGGAAGCTTGCTGCTAAAATCCAGGCATTGAGGGATGAAGAGGAGGAAGACGAGCAGGAGCCAGAAGAGCCCGAAGAGCCCGAAGAGCCCGAAGAGAGAGAGTGCTGCTGAGTCATGTGACCCGGCGGCACGTGTAAACCTTCTCCCTCTGCCTGTGCTTCCACTTGGATACAACAGCAGCTGTGGACCAATCATGGCACACCGTCCGCGTGTCACGGCGCTTCGCCGCCACCGCCAGCAATGTCACCCTGCAAGTGCCTTTAACCGTGTCATGCCCACGGTTGCAGGCAAGCTGGACTGGCTCAAAACAGCAGAAAAACGGCTCTTTTCATGTTCCTAATCCATCCATCCATCCTAGGTGATTGGTCGTGGCTGAGAGGTGGGTACACTCCTGACTGGTCGCCAGCCCAACCACTCGCGGAGCATCAGTTGATACAACGTGATCGACAGGAACAATGCAAATATTTTACTTAAGTATATATTGATATATCTAAAAACTGTGATTGGCTGGCGACCAGTCCAGGGTGTAATAACCCCGCCTACTGCCCAGAGCCGGCTGAGATGGGCTCCAGCACCCCCTTTGTGAGGAGGAAGCGGTCAAGAAAATGGATGGACTTCAATAGCTCACTCACGATTAATCACTCATTTTAAATATGTTCTAAATGTACAATAAAATACAGAATCAAATATTTGTTCTACGTTTTCATACTCTTACCATAAAAGTGGAAAATAAGCATATTTTAGTCAATGATACAGTAATTTCATAACAGCTTTAGTGCGATGTGATGAACGCAAACGTTTGTCTCCTCACATCTGTCGCGACTGGTCCCTGAACGTGGATTGACGTCCGTGCGTCCGTCTTTCTGTCTTTCAACTTCCTCTCGGGTACGAAAAGGCGTGCGTGCGTGCGTGCGTGCGTGCGTGCGTGCGTGCGTGCGTGACACCTTCCCCTTACGGCCCGTTTTTCATGGTGAATGATCATTTGATACCCACATTAAACGGTGTGGGTCAAAGAAAAGAAAAGAAAAAAAAAAGATGTGCAATTAGTCAAACCCGTCTGTCTATGATACCTGCTTTGCATTTGGGGAAATGGCAAGCAGGAGTTCATCAAAGTTCGAGCCTAAGAATTGGCCCTCAAAAATGGCTGACTTTTATGATCATTTCTTGTTGATCGGTGAAACTGGTGTTGTGGTCTACTCTTTGGAATTTGCGTGACTGTCCAAATTGACCGTAAAAAGGCTGCTTCAAACCAAAAGGACCAACTTCCTGTTTAATTTTGTGCAAGGATCCTTCAGACCTTTTCATGCATCCTTTTATGATTCGAATGTCCATCCAGTTTTGTGTTGATTGGTGAAATTTAGGGACTAATTTTTTGGAATGCTCATTAGTGGCCATATTGACCATAAAATTGATGCTTCAAACCAAAATAGCCAACTTCCTGTTTAATTTCATACATGGATCCTTGAGACTTTTGTTGTGCATCTTATGATTGGCATGTCCACCCAATTTCATGTAATTTTCATGTAAAACTGTTTTTTTTTTTTCTTTTTTCTGAAAACACCTGAAAGACATAATGTCCTCCAAGTTGCACAACTTGCCAACATTTGTGATTTCAGACATGAAGGGGCCACCTAAACATTGAATAGAAAGAAGAATGACAAATGTGCTGATTCGGAGTGAGCACTGTGCTGCCATCTGTGGCAAACGCGTGTAAGTGCAGTTTGCTGCAGTACACCTTCTGTCGTGATCTCTCACTGGTGACTCATATCACATAAACTCTCTCTCTCACTCTCTCTCTCTCACTTTCTGTCTCTCACACATGCCCGCACACACGCTAGTGGGATTAAAGGATGAGTATTGTCAGCGTCATGATACATTGCAACGTTGTTGTTTTTTCTTCTAACTTTATGTATTTATTTGTATTTGAAGGCATGTGTGTATAACATTTTTCTGCTTGTGTTTTGTTGTGTTTTAGCTCCTTCATCAAGTCAGACAAAAGTGTACTCACTCATACATGACCACAGACAGATCAAATTAAGGATCATTTTGGGAATAAAAGAATAAAACAAACATACACCAGAAGTGGCGTTACTTAAGGTGAGAGAATTCGAGTTAGGCTTAAAGGCCTGCAACACACAGACTGTCGAAGGCAAATGTGACTCAACTAAGTGGACAAATCAAATGAGTCGGCGACTCTCACTCACTCACTCACTCACTCACTCACTCACACCAGCCGATTGAAACTCGCACACGGAAGCAACTCGCTGCAAGGGGAAAACAGCTCCCCCTGGTGCTCTTACCAATGAACAACATTTTGAGACGCCACCTGTCCACAATGAGAACGAATGACAAATGTCAACACTTGATTGGATTGATTTGATCTCTCCTCTCGATTGAGGCGCCTGACCACAAGGCATCCCCCATCATCATCATCATCATCATCATCATCATCATCATCATCATCGTCATCATCTGTATTTAATCCTGCTGTCACGTGGCCATGCAGTCACACTTTCAGATATGTATCACAAACACAATGAGGCCACGAAAGCTCAGCAGTGGTGAGCTGCGAAGGAGAGAAACAACAAACAAACAAGCAAGCAAACGAAGAAATAAGCAAACATTATTCACATTCATGTGGATCAAGTGTGGAGGGAGAACAATTGGGGGTGGGGGGCCATTAATACCAACTTGTTTGCCTCATAAATCAATGTTCATGTAAATACATGTAAATAATTTCAAAAGTCAAACCATCCATTCAGGAAGGCAGTTATTATTATTATCATTATTATTATTATTATCATTATGTAACTTTCTAAAATAATAATGATAAAAAAAAAAAAAACTGTTTTATGTGATTATGGCAGCACATCATTTGAATTTGCAAATGATGCTGACAAGGTCTTAGATGTGATTGTTGTGCCGCAACGCTTGAAATTTAATCGAATGATGTCGGCGAGTGGACGGAAGAAAACATATTAGAAAAAATAACAATAAATGCATAAACCACGAGATGAAAATACATCTATAAAAAAAATATATTCAAATAAATGTCTCAAAACATATTTAAAATATAATGTGAATAATATAGGGCATATTTTAAAAGTAAACATAAAAATGTCTAAAAACTAAATAGATTTAAAAATAGGAATACAAAAATGTTGTTTATATTTCATAAAGACAAGCTTTGGCGACCACCTTGTCTGGCACACGTGTAATATGGAATATGTCAAGCAATAGAGAATGTGAAAAAGGCGACGTGAGAGATGGGGAGGCCGAGTTGAGTTCCCGGGGCACCTGCCTGGCTGACTGAGAAATCCAACACAATTATTACGTCTGAGCACACACAAAGACGCGCGCACACGCATGCGTCGCGGAGGGCAGATGTCCTCAAATAACCTCTGCAAACTGGTCCCAAATGCTGCTCTTGCCGACTGCGCCAAACAAACACAAACACACAAAGCTGCAGGAAAACACGTGCACAAAGATGCATGTGAGAAGCCGATGGTGGGCTCAAAGGAAGCAGGTTGACCAGAAGGAAAATAAACAAAATCATCATTCATATGCGTCTGGAACTCAGTAGATAATACTGATTTTGATTGTATTATGTCAGCCTAACTCAATGTTACTTATATACAGTATTTGTTGATGATTTTATGACTGATATGGCCACATCCAATATGGCAGACGGAACGTGCCACGCGGTTCACAGCAGTGTCGACAGCAGAAATAAACAGAAAAAAAGGAAAAGAAAATGATCTCTTGCTTTCTTTTATGGTAGATTTTACACAGATCTGATTAGCCAATTTTGTTTGATAATCACTTGTTATCTTAATTTGATCTCTGCAAAATATGACATATATTTATTGTTTGTCAGACTTTTTTTGAACAATTAATTAAATAATTTAATCAGGGTTTTTTTTTTTTAATATATATATTTTTTGGGGGGGTATTTTTTGTCAGCATTTTTTTTTTTAAGGATTTTTAAGCTTTATTTTTTAATTAATGTTTGTTTAAAGAATTTTCTTGGCTTTTTCTCTCAACACAATTTAATTGGTGTCAATAATATGTGTTTTTTTTTTGCTATTTGTGGACAATCACTATCCCTGGTGGTGGTGGTCAACTGTAAAGTAAATATAAAAGTTGTTTAAATAGACATATTTGTTATCTTCCTACTGAATCGGGGATTGGTTATTTTCTTGCTGATCGGCCTACTGTGTATTATTGTGTCCGACTGTGTAGTCAGAAGCTCACACACATCTCAGTGTGTGCATGTTTTCCTATGTGACAGTGTCATTGTGTCCTAAACAAATAAAGCTTCTTCTTCTTCTTCAGTTACCTTTCGGTGTGTGCATGTTTTTACGAATGTTGGCTTCCCGTTAGCGCTGCTATTGAACGTGTTGCTTGCGAGGCCGCTCCGCCTCGCTTCTGGATGACGTCACACTAGCACGGTCGCTCCGCGGGATGGGAAGAGCTTAGCCTAGCTTAGCATCATTCATATTCAGCGGATTCCCTGGACGGATCCGCGCTAAGGGACATTTGGCTTGGATCCGAGATCCTCCTTTCGGGTTTCCCAACCTTGGTCGAGCCAAGGTACATATTTCACAGTCAAACTCTTACGGCTCACCACCACAAACAAAAAGATCCCAAACACGTTTATCTATGTACAGTACTGCAATAATAATAATCATTTATTCTCATCTCACTCTACTCACAAATTGACTGTTAGCATGTCGCGGTTGCTTCCTCTCGTAGTTTTCCTCTCGCATGTGGCAAACACACACACACACACAGTTGTCTTCAAGGTATTCAAAAGAAAAATGTCTCATGTAACGGTCACACGACTGTGTGGAGGACTGACAACAGTGTGAAGCCCCCTCGTATGTTTTCATAACGTGGTGTAAAGGTTAAGTCCTGGCGTGTTTGTTTAACGTGAACACGCACACACGCGTACACACCAGGCTGCTGCTCAAGTGCAAAAACAACAAAAAGGATCATCAGAAGCTCCCGGCAGGTTTTTCGGAGTCCCTCCATACGAGGCCCTCACAGGGAAAACGTTTCTCAAGTTAGACCACCAGATTCCCACTCTATTCTCTCATTCGGAATACTTTCATCAATGTAATGCTGCTCAAGCAACAATTTGCCAATTCAGAATACACAATCAAAGCTACTGAACCGAGTCATCCAGAATAAACCTAAAATACTATTTGCTTCATCTACAACAGACAGAAAAGAAAAAAAAACAAAAAACAAAAACCAGAGTGCCACAACAGCCTTATGATATCTAATGTGAGGATAGTTAAAGCGATACTTGACTTCTTTAGCAATAAAAAGTTCATATTTAGCCTACAATGAATTTGACATTTTCATTATTTTTCACGTACAATTAGTAGCTTTAAAAAACACCTTTTGCAACTTGCTGTCGAATGAAAATGACATCACATGGGCTCAGGTAACCAATCACAGCTCACCTGTTGGTTTGGTCATGTGACATTCACAAGCTGAGCTGTGATTGGTTACCTGAGCCCATGTGATGTCATTTTCATTCGACAGCAAGTTGCAAAAGGTGTTTTTTAAAGTGAAAAATAATGAAAATGTCAAATTCATTATAGGCTAAATATTCATGTTTGACTGCCAAAAATGGTTAAATAAGTCGCGTATCCCTTTAATGGTGGTTTATCAATTTGAAGAAGGCAAAATATGTTCTCGTACTTCATAAGAACTCTCGTCATGCCAATTGGAACAGGTGTGCGCTTGTGAACATCCCCTTGAGGGTGAAACAACTTTCGCTTTCTTGCTCGTTAACGAACTGGCTTCAGCTGCCTCGTCCACATTCTCAACTTGATGACTTCAAAACAACAACAACAACAACAACAACATCAGGCAGGCCAAATGGACTCGGAGACGCAGCAAATCAAAAGTGTCGTATATCCGTCACTCCCTCACGGACAAACGCGCGAGCGTCCAATCTATTATTGAGCAGGACTCCCATCATTCCGTGGGGGGGCTGAAGGTCAGCGCCATCAATAATCCTCATGCTTGCAACAACACACACACATGATCACGACTATGAGTTTGAAGAGTTTATTTACATCAGCAGAGAACCCTTTTTTTTTTTAAGAAAATGAAGAATACGGATGAGGAGGATGAGGAAGCGATAAAGGTGAAGGATGAAAAGGAGAGCGTGTGAAGACGGGTGGCGAGGTCACTTTGATGGTTAATGCTGTCAAGAAGGTCAAAAAAATACTGTGGCTGGAAGTGAACTGAACACAAAACAATACAAGACAAGATGTACCTCGTTTTATTTGACCTTCGCTAAGTGCAAAACATGAGGCTAAAGTTGATCACTAGTAGTCAGTTACTTGGTTAGTCAGCCAGTCAGCTAGTTAGTAGGTGACTTACTTTATTTGTAGTCAGCTAACTAGTTTTACCTACAGTAGTTATTTAGGTTGTTCGAATGTTCATTGGCGAGTCAGTCCGTTATTTTGTTGCGTGTAAGCGTGTCCAATTCCTGCATGGGAGTCCACATAGACAAAGACAAGCATGCAAACAGTGTACAGATGTTTGGTGAGGTGACAGATGTGCACTGACAGGGCTGCAGTGCACCGGATTCTTACACTTAGTGGTACACATGTCAAACTGCATCAAGCCTCCCACATGCCGCCGCTTGCAGTTTTGTGATCTCCTTACAGACGTCCGGGGCTGTCAGCAGAGGGCGCTCGAGGGAGCTTAAACATGCTGAGTGGAGGAGTTGCCACTTTGGATGTTTTGGGAGATTGGGATTCCCTCAGTCAGAATAGAAATAGAAAAACAAATACATTAGTATTATTATTATTATTAGTGCATATTAAAGCCTCCTCAAACCATATATTGAGGGCTGCAAATTATTTAAAAAAAAAAGAAAAAAAAAGCAAATTGGGCAATTTAGGCAATGAAATTATTACTGGATTCAAAAAGAAAATAAATCCACGAGACAACTAAAATTGAATTATTTTTTTTTTCCCCAAACCAACGGTAACCCCGCCTACAGCTTTCAACCACACGCTCACGCACGCACGCGCACGCACACGCACACGCACGCAGTGGTACAGATGGTTGGCCGCCACCCAGAGGCTTCCATGAGCAACATTTGTTCAACCGTTTTCTTTCTGCACGCAGACACTCGTGCACAATTTGCAATACAAATGGACTCGTCATGAACAAATGATGGCGGTGATAACTTTTCATCTTTAAAGACCATCCGCAAAGAATTCATTGACTGCAGTTGAAAATCAAGTCGATGCACTTCTGCTGCACACCACGAGGGGGCGGTTCTAAGAGACAAGTTCTATTTTTAGCCTGCTTTCAGCTGGAGGGCAACATATTTATAGGCGGAGATGTGTTACTGTTACACACATGCAAGTTTCTGCTGCATGAACGCACGCACGCACGCACGCACAAACAAACAAACAAACAAACAAACAAACAAACAGTTCATCTGCAGTCAAGCAGGGGCCAGCAGATGCCTGAAGACATTTGACATCAAATGACTGATGATGAAGGAACAAATCACACACTCATACTGCAAAAGTGCACACATGCGATCAAAGTGGCAACACAAACAATCCACATGTTGCAACTGCCACCTTCAACAACTGAGACAATCCACAGACTAGATCGACACTGCGCCTTTACAAAAAACACCAGCAGACAGAGCAAACTATTATTGTCCAGGTTGACTACCAACTCAAGCTCGTTCCGAGTGAGGCCAACACAGCAGTGCTCCATTTTGTCCCACACAGGTAAGGCGCTTCCTGAAATCCACGCCAAAGCTCAGCATGAATGTGGCGGAATCGGAGCAGACAAAATCTGGTTTGTGGTGCAGCAGGTCTCACAAGTTCACATCTTAGCTACATGCAGAACAATAAGATAACATAGCGGACACATACAGGAAGAAATAACAATCAAAAATCAACAAGTAGACTATAGCTAAGTGGAGCTAAGGGAAAAACAATTCAAATGTGAAGTCAAATAAATATGTGCTTATTTTAACAAGACAAATATTTCGTGACAATTTTCAATTGTCATCAATTTATCATAATTAACAATAAAATGTTTGTGCATTTTGTGATTTTATATGCTAGATTTACAATTACGTAATGTCATAAAATACAGGCAATACAAAGATTGGTTTTTGTATTTAATGTAAAATGGTCTATTTTACTCATGAAACAATTCATGCATTTGTTGAATTAAAGAATTATTAAGTAGAATGAAAAAAGAATATTTTACCAATACCTTTTGTATTTCATGCAAAATGGCTTACTTTGATAAAAACACTTTATTTCAAATGAATTTGATCACAATAAATTCAAAAAACAAATATTGTACTAAGATTTTTTTCAACCCTTCAACAACCCCAAAAAAATGTTCCTTTAAAAAAAAAAAATTGTTGAATTTATTTATTTTAATATGAGCCTCTATCAAATGGTTGTGATATTATTTGAGGTAGACCAACTGTGTCAGGAACTAGGAAGTGTGGTGGTGGACCCAAATGCAGGAGGCGGACGAGTCAGAGGTGCTCAAAAGGAGTAAATTTCATTCAACAAAAAACGAAAGTGGCAAACAGGCTTGGTGACAAGGAATAACAAAATACCGACGAGAAAAAAAAAAAAAAACTATGCAGGAGCCGACTAAACTATGACAACATGAACGTGGGGAAACAAGAATAACGAACCGACAAACACTGACACGAAAACCGATAACTAAATACACACACTAATTACACACGACGAGACACAGCTGGGCAAGACACAAGTGGAAGGGGGTGCTGATTGGTTGGCACATGAGGACGGGCAGGTAAACACAGGTGGACATGGAAAGGCTTAACGAGACTAGGGAAAACCAGGAAATCAGAACATAAACATGACAAACTGATGGCAAACATTTGTGCTGATTGGTTGATAGCTAGTTATGGACAAAATGAAAACTCAAACTCCACGACTCTTGATCACAGAAATGCAGAAAAGCTTTTTACAAACATTGACACTAGAAGCCCTTTTTTGGCCTTGTTAGCTCAGCATTAGCATGTTTTTATCTTGTAGCTAATACATGTGAACTGCATACAAGTAAGTAGTAGTGTAGTTTTTTTTAATCTATTCTTAAAGGCCGTCATACTTGATGGATGCACATATAAACTCATTTGACACAATTTGACATTTTGAAGCTTTATTGAAGAATCTTTAGCATTATTATGCTGCTACATTGGACAAGATGGACACGTGAAATGTCTCCAATAAGTTAATCATCAAACACAACAGTTAAAAAAAAACAAAAAACACATAAAACAATACTACATACTGTATATACAAAACCAGAGCACAATACGCTTGTGTTAATACTGGCAATTTACATACATACATACATGCAGTAATGTTATTAATATACCAGAGTGACTAAACTATTTACAATATCATACCTTAGCTCTGTATTTGTAATTTATTTATTGCAATATCAAAACTATTTTTAGTTTATTTTGCATCATTATTGAACAATTCATTGTGCTGCTCGTTCTGGAGTGCTGCCTTGACCACAAGGAGGCAGTGTATTACAGTCATGCAGACTAATGAAGAACAGTACTGTACTTCTATTGCTTGCTACTTTACATGACTGAAGCTGTAATATTATTCGGCATTTGTCGTTAAGGATAAATAATGTAATCATAATTACACCCCCTTGTTACCTTGTCTGTAGGACTTGGGGGATAAGTCCAATAAGTCCATCCATCCATTTTCTTAACCGCTTATTCCTCACAAGGGCTATGGAGGTGCTGGAGCCTATCCCAGATAGCTTCAGGCAGTAGGCGGGGTACACACTGAACTGTTTGCCAAAAACATTTTCATTCACACGCAATCTCAAAATTACACCTATGTGGGTGCCATATTTGTGGCCATTTTACAAAGGTCCACACACACACACACAAGACTTTACCAGTCGACCTTACATCCAAATATGGACTGTATTCAAACTCTTAATGACCATTTCACAGTCTATTAGCGCCCTCTACTGGTAGAGAGTTGAGTCGCAGCTTTGGAGAGTGGGAATCAAGATCATCTTGCCTAGCAACCGGCAAGTCACAACATAGTATCCATAGTATCGATGCTCAAAAACTGAAGTATTGTCTGCATAGTCATTTCTATTTTCTTGCTTTTTCAAAGAAATTTAAGTATGATTAACAAAATGCCTAATTCTGCACATGCGCCAAACAGCCCCTAAAGTACCGGTAAACATTTATACAATGTGACAAATTTTCTTCATTGTGCATGAACTGTTGTGCGGATATTACACACCCTGGATTTGGGATTTTTTTTGTTTGTTTTTAAATAAAATAAATAAATAAAAAATGCTACAATGCTATTCTCAAGTGATTACGCTACATCTGTGATAATTATATTATCTGTCTACATATGTTGCTCCTTTTCAAATAAATATGCGTACTG
Organism: Festucalex cinctus; assembly: GCF_051991245.1. Taxonomy (NCBI): domain Eukaryota; kingdom Metazoa; phylum Chordata; class Actinopteri; order Syngnathiformes; family Syngnathidae; genus Festucalex; species Festucalex cinctus. Next base: position 398,878 of record NC_135419.1, on the reverse strand, counting down.
CTTCTGCATATGAGTCAATGGAATTTTGCATGGTTTGTTCGCATTTCGTTAGGCGGACTTAAGCTATGTGCGTGTTTTAAATATAATATGTATACATGTCTTTTTTTATGTTTAGTTTGACAGTAAGCTTCAGCTGAGAGTGACATTAAATAGCTCAAATGCCCGTAATGATTCATTGTTGACTATTTGGCTAACTTTTGTTGGTATTTCAAGTTTGCGCTCTGTCGCTCACACATCAGCCGAATGGAGACTCGGATCTCGAAAAAGCCACAAGTTGGCACCACTGGTTACAATTTTAGTCCTACCAAATGCTGACAGTTTTTTTTTAGTTACAGTAATGTTATGACATGAAAAAAACAAGCTAAAAATCAAATAAAACAAAGACAAAGTGCACAGAGAAGGCAAATGTTCTTTCCTTCATTTTGCAACTGCAGCAACTCTTCACAGTCATGTGACAGTCATGTGAGAGGCCAACAAACAGCATCACGTCCTTCAGTGTCCTTGCAGTGACGCCAGCGTAGCCGCGAGCTGGTTAGCAACACATGCAGCCTGCCCACTCCAACAAACTCGCCACTGAGGAGGTTTCGGGGGAAGTCCGGAATGTTTTTGCGGACCTCTTCCCACTTGTTAAACTTCAGCAGGACCTCTCAAGTCCGACACTTTTGTACGATTCGAGAGATGTGGACATTTGTGCGCAAAAATAATACACACTTTCAGAGCAAAAAAAACAACAACAAAAAACTAATCCAGAACAAAGTCAAAAAGTCAAGAACCAGTCAATAACAGTTTAAAAAAAAAAAAGAAAAAAAAAAAGAACCATGTACAAATGAAAAGATTATAGTAAAAAAAAAAAAATCTTTCAAGGACCATTGAAAAACCAAGTCCAGAATTGGCTTAAAACAGTGATGAAGTAAAAAGCAAAGACAATTAAAAAACAAAACAAAAAGAGGTAAAACCGGGAACAACCTAGTCAAAAATAGACCAAAACAAAATGAAAAACAGTCAAAAAAGGGAAAATATACCAAAAGAAAGTGAAAACCCAAGTTAGTCAAGAAAAATCAAGAGCGAATTTGAGAAGTAAAAAAAAAAAGTCAAGACCATCGAAAACCGAGTCAAGAACGAGCCTAAATGACTTAAAAACCAAGAAAAATATGTTACAGTTTGACTTATTTAACGGTTTTTGGACATTGACAATTTTTTGACTGAGATTTTGATGGTTTTTGACTTGTTTTTTCTCAAAGTTTTGACTATTTAACTTTTTCTTTTTTTTCTTTAACTGGAATATCTGTTTTTTATTTGTTCTTTTCTTTGACTGGTATTAACTTAGTTTTGGCTGTTTTCATTTGAAAATATTTCCATGATTTTGACTGTTTTTGACTTTTGATCTCAACTGGTTCTCTATTAGTCCTAACTAGCGTTTTGTTTTGTGCGTCTTTGACAAACATCTCCCATGTTTGGTTACGGCTGACAACGTCGGCTAACCTTTCGTAGGGGCGCCGCCGTCGCCGCCGGTGTGCCAGCAGGTAGGCTGGCGGGCGGCCGCGGCGCCGGCGACGGGCGCCACGGCGAGGTAGTTGGAGGGTACGTAGCCCCTTTGCCGGCCTCGCACCTCCACCAGGCTCCACTCGCGGTTCCCGCGCTTGTCGTGAGGCTCGAGGACGCGCACCGGCTCGCCTGCCGCCACCGAAACTTCGTGGTTCCCTCGTGCCGTGAAGCCGTACGCCGCATACACCTGTTGACACGTCAGGCGCGTGAGCAATGCTACTGCAATGCAACTTTGTGTTTTTTTTTAATTATTTTTTTTAACTTTTCCATTTGATTAGCTTTTTAGGTGTTTTTGTAATTGGTTTTGAATGTGTTTTTTTTGTTTGTTTTCTACTTGTATTCTGACTTGTTTTGAACTTGTAACACTAGTTACTCACTTGGTTTCTGACTCGTATTCACTCGGGTTAGACTTTTTTGTTTTGCTTGCGTTTAACTCTCTTTTTCACAGTTTTTGTCTTCTTTTAAGCAGCTTCTTAACATGGATCGACTTTTCCTAACTTTGCACTTGATAAGCTAATGTGCCAATGAGCCGCTGCCCTTGCTGAATTTGGTGGCCATCTCGATGTCATTACAAAGTCTTGCAGCAGTAACAACATCAAGTGACATGTAGCGGCTAATTAGCATTTTGCTGAGTGGCTGTCCGCAACCTTGTCGACGGCCCCCAAAATGTTATTTTCTCCCTGCCAGTGATTTGGGGATGACTCAACGGCCCTGTTAGCTGAAATGAAGTCTTCATCATGATTATCGCGATCACGTGACCTCGAATTGTGGATGTCATTTATAGGAGGCGGCTCAGGGACGCCTGGAGGAGGTCACCTGAACCTTCAGTCATTTTGACAGGCGGTCAGGAAGCGCATTACACATGCACACGCACACAGCGACGCATCTTATGATATTGCGCTCCCCTTATTGTCACTCTCTCTGTCGTGTACGCGTTCACACAAACTATCACACGCATTTACAAACCTTGACAACTCACACACTCCTATACTGCATTAATATCAGAAAAACATAACAGACACACGCACACTTGTCACAAAACACAGCGGACGCACGTGTGGTCATGTGACAGATTGATGCGCTTGCTGCAGCATACACGCTCGCAACAACACATCACTCAAGCAAACACGCACACACACACGGTTGTCACAACATTTCATTTTTGCTGGTGTTATAATGACTCTAATGAATGATATTATTGACAGCACTATAATCAAATATGGCTGCATTCATGCCATGATTATGTATTCTAATAGCTGGGGGGGGTGTTGTATTGACTCACCTAGCCGACTATTATAGGAATTATTTGGGGGGGTATTTGTATGTATTGTATTCTTTTCATAATAAGAACTATTGACATGTTTCCTGGCTCGTTCTTATAGACCCTGTAAAGTGAATTTAGAGATTTGTTTCTAAACACGATACATAATTACTATGAACTATGTCGTATTCAATTGTGGAGATATAGCGTTATACAATTTTTCACTATTTCAGACAGTACTTTCTGCACCCTTTTTGATGATCCTATAGATACAGTTATTCACGTATCGCTGCTGTGAGCAGCACCCTGCCGACAAGTATTACCATAGACAAGAGTACATATAAAGTAAAGCTGTGTCACTTAACTCCATCATGAAGGAGCATAATCTTTACAGATACCAAGTCTGCTTGAAAGGGGGAAAGGGAGGAGTTTTTTTGGGGGGGGTGAGCATTTATTTATGCAAGGTGATGATGCAACTGGTCAAATATTGCATATCAGTGCAAACAGCAGTACGTGAAATAACTTGTACGAAATAGTGGTGCGAGTTTGCGTGTCGTCACCTGGAAACATGGTTGGCTGAACGCCACCCCGGCCGCTCTCGCGCTCGTGTGCGGGAGCTCTGCCGTGTACGAGTGTCTTCTGATGACGTCGGCATCCTGCGGGAGGCTCAGATGAGGCGATGGCGGCGGCTCCTCCTCCGCCTGGTGATAGCGGATCAACCTGGAGGCTGGCGCATAGCCTCGTGGGCCTGCGGCTCACAAACGCAACCGCACCAGTCAGTTTATTAGGCACAGCTTGATACAACAGCGGCGTTAGGTTCTGAGGCACTAATGAATATTGAATATTGTTTTTTTATTATAATCCACCTCCTAAACAATTCCTATAAAGATAACGCGAGAGAAAATAAAAGGAACGCTGTAAACATTAGCTGCGAGTGTGATCATATGTTGTACTGTCCGGTCGGCATCCAGTCCCTCACCTCCGGCATCCACGAGCCACCTGCGTTTGTCTCGGCGGGTGTCTGCCTGGCTAATGACGGCCACGAGCTCCCCCTTGGCGAGGTTGAGGTCCAGGTCGCGGCTGCCCACCACAGCGCTCACCACCTGGTAGATCTTGTCGGAGCTGTGCTTGGCGGTCAGCTGCTGGAGCCGCTGCTGCGAGGACGAGTTCAGGGGCTGACGGGTCAAGAGAAATACGTCACTTGTGACGCGGCGCGGCTTGTCCAATGAGCCAGTGACTGAGTCTTGTTTGTCGGTACACAAAGTTGGGTAGCGACCTGAGAAGTGGGCCGCAATAGCGTCTCCTCCACACTTTGAGCCAAAGTTTCCAGCCTCCTTGCCCCTTCGAGCGCTGCCGTCTCCGCCCACTCCCAGAATACACGAGTGTCGAAAGAACTGTGAGCAAGCTGGGAAGAGATGAAAGGCATGATGGGATCAGGTCTCAAATGATCCTCAACGGCAATGACTCGTATTTGGGCCGGATACCTGTTGGGCGAAGCTCCGGAAGAGCTGCTCCAAGTCGGAGGCAAGGTCTCTGTGTAGGCAACTGAACGTTCCCAGCATGCTCCAGATCATCTGCAGCGCTAAACTGTTCAACTTGGGAAGCTCATTAAGCAGCAACGTGTTCATCGTCCTGCATAAAACGTATGTTAGGAGCCATATGATTTTCACTTATAGCAACAAAAGTAGAAAGTCCAACAATTTGGCTTGAAGCATCCAGTTTCGGGCCATTTTGGCTCTTGCCTCTTTCATTGTGTCCTTCAAAGACAAAATTGTTCTTGCCACTTTCCATTAGCAACACTATTAAGTTGAACAAAGAAAAAATAAAAGAACAGCAAAAGCCAAGCGAAAACAAAGACATTGTCGACTGGCAGATGCATTTTATCCGATTGCTATGAAATTTAGACCTTGTAAATCGTGAAGGATCTTTGCATCTGAGTGGAACATGGCACAAAAGACGCTTTGCCAGTCCTCACCGATACGTGTTGGCAATGTCCTGCTCCTCGTAACTCAGAGTAGGCTTGGCCTCGATCCCTTCGTAGTCAAGCAGCTTATGCAACCTCTTACGGATCAGATTCCTCGGACCTGCCAAGAGGTCACGGAGCGCACACAGAGGCTTGTGGATCAACGTCCTCATCCTCTTTTCCTGCGAGGCCAACAGTGACAACATCAATCATCAGCAACATTCTTGAAGTGATTTGAGTGGACGCTGGCGAATGACTCACAAATTCAGGTAGAATCCACTGCCTGAGTCCAGTGGTGATCTCCTTATAGCAAACGGGGGCCTTCTCACCGTCCATGTCCAGGTCAAACTCCTCCGTCTTGCAGTTCAAGAAAGTCTGACGACCAAAAAAAGAAGATAGCGAAGATGGATGACGGCGAGCAAGTCAACGCGTTATGTTGCTCCAGCAGGGTGAAGGTACCTGGAGGTGGTGGAGGTAGAGCTCCACGTTGTCCAGTAGCTGCAAGATGCCATGATCGAGGACATTAAAGACGCCTTCTAGTGCGTCAAACTCCTCATCCACTAGCTGCAAAAACACAACAAAACACATACTTGGCAAGTTCAGATAAAAAAACAAAAAACGTATACTTCAGCTAGATACATGACGTTTTTGTTGATTAGGGTGCAATGAAAACCAATGTGAAGTGGAAAATCCCTTTTAGTTTAAACTCAAATAAATTGTTACATTTTAAAATGTACTGTATTTGAATCATATTGCAGCACACATTGATATTTGCGTTGAATCGTGTATACGAAGAGATCGACATGAGATATAAATCAGCATAAATCAGTTTAATTGTCACGCCGCCACCAGAGTGGCGGGTCATGCTTTTATTTGTCACAGTCAGGTTCCTGTTTTATTTTGAAATTACTAACTCTCATCTCACCCCAGGTCACTTACCCTTCCTGCAGCTCACTGATTACCGGTCCACGCCCATGATCACCACCACCTGTTCCCAATCAACCCGGACATAAAAGCCACCTGATTCCTCCCCTCAGTGCCGAAGTGTCACATTTCAGTGCATGGAAGCGTCCTCACAGTCCTTGATCCACAGTCCTTGTTCGATGTCTAGCCTAGCCTTGCCTTGTCTTGCGTCCTTAGTTTGCCCCTCGTTTTCCTCCCTAGCGGAGCGCCTTGAGTTGTCCCTGTTTTTGAGTGCCCTTGTTTTATCTCCAGTTTGGAACTCTTTTTGTTCTGCCTTTTTTTCCTCCTTGAGAGGTGTTTTTTGGTTCAATTGATTAAAGCTGCAGCCTTGTTGGCCAACTTACACTCTGCGTCTGAGTCCTACCTCCTCGCTGCGTGTCATTAATGTTGCTGATTGAATTGTTTCTTTGTATTTAATTAACTTTCAAGAGCATTTACATGTTCTTGCATATTAAGAGACATGACAAAAACTGCAGCCGTAACATAATCAAGTTTTATATTTTATATTATTTATGAATATAAATGTAGAATAATATTACAACAAAACACATACTCTTGTTTTTTTCCTTGACTCCAAAAGACGAAAGAAATGTCTGATAGATACAAGAATTATCGTGTAAAGTGGATAGATAATTAAAATAATAATAATTGGGGAAAAAAATCAGCGAATAAATGTGTTCAATTTAAAAAGTCAATACAAATATAATAATATTGCCTCCAGCGCTGCTCACACTAGTTGCGAATGTTTAGTGGTGGTCGCAGCTTTGTCGTTGTCTGCAGTTTAGTACATTATACATTATAAAATGTAGAAATCTAATGCTTTAGTATTTAATAGCATCTTTTAAAGGTAAACATGTAGGAAAGAGGAATGTAAGTCGTATTATCTTTGTCTAAAAAGCATGTTTTTGATGTGTGTGTTACCTTGGCAACCATGCCGGTCTCGTGTTTGATGAACCGTCCAATCCTGGCGGTTTTCTTAGCGATGCTGTGCGAGCTCAAGCGGTTGACCTTGTCCATAATGCTCAACGTCTCGCTCTTCTTGTACTTGTCGGCTGTGAGGACGCAAGGCACAGACAAAGCGCTCACAATCATCCGGTTGGCTGATCTCGGATGTGCTGAGACATTTCAAGCGCTTCTCACCAACTTCCCGGAAGCGCTTGTACTCGTTGATGCGGCAGTTTATGGCGATGGAGGTGCGGGCTGTCTTTTCCAGCAGCGTGGACGCCGGGTGCCCTGCGCCGATGTGCTTCTGGATTGTCTGCAGGAGGAGCGGGTAGCGGGCAATACGCTGCACGGGCATCACCAGGAAGAAGCTCAGCGAGCTGGCATTCACTTCCGGTCTGTGGAATCAAACATTTGAGTCATCAACGTTTGGCTTGAGAATGTTTCACAACCTACGCTGATGTCTTGATGACTTCCACAATCTGGTCCCACAGCGCCTCCTTCTGTTTGTAGGAGTTCTCCACCAGGGTGACGCGGTTGTAGTTGGCCAGGTACTCCTTGTAGGCCGCCTCGATATCGGAGGACAGGCTGAGGAAAGCGTCGCCTGTTACAAAGTCAGACAAGTGAGTTGGAGGTCCACTGATTGTTCATGTTGGAAATGACTTTTGAACAGATGCTGTATACGGATAGATTTAATACCCCATTTGTACCGCTGAACTGTCCAACAATAATATTATGGCAATGTCTGAGTCAGGAATTGGGCTCTTTTCTGGCAATTCATGGGTAGTTGTGAATTGCCAGTGTCCGTATTTTGTCTGTTGTCTGGTGATTTTCAACCTGTTTGAGCGATGTGAGTCTCTGATGTTATTAAATATCCGGAGCAATCAATGTTACGGGGGTAACGAGCTCGTGGCAAGTGATTTCTGTAGCAAAATACAGACTATCCATGACAGTTGGGAGCTCTGCGTAGTTATTTTTGTACTCTCTGTGGTCTCAGGATTGGTATGGTAGGAAAACATTTTTGAACTGAAAGTAATACAAAGACAGATTTAACTTCTACTCCCACATTTTAGCGGTGAGCTAATGATAATGTCCGTGTAACTCCACGATAACAGGAAGTGTCCTTGGATCATTTTAATAGTTCACAGATGGTTACAGTTCAAAATAACGTTAGCTGTGCAATCATAAATAAAGGAATTCTGTATTGCCGCATTTTCTTTCACATTTCAGAAGCATCCAAAACAGAAATTGAGCTGTTTCGACAGTTTCACGGATCTACACGGGGATTGTCCCGAGCTGGGATGTTGTCTGTTTCACTTTCAAGGGAAAGGAAGTGTGAAGTTAAAAGGGCGGAGGAAATAGGTGTCGGATGTGGAGCTCCCACTTACACAGCACCTCCAGGAAGAGCGGCTCTTCGGGCTGGAGCTGCTTCTGATCCAGCAGACTGAGGAGTCGACTGGACACGTCCATGACATCCTCCACGTGCAGGAACATGCTGTCCAGGTTGGCCAACGGAGGCTGCCGACAACACATGACACAGACAAACACTGTGAGACAAGAAAAGGCCCGCTCAAAAAAAACATTCAATTGAAAAAAGTTTTAAACAATAAATAAATGAAAATGTTGCAGAAACAACCTCCTTAAAACAGACTCAATGGTTCCCTCTGTAAAGTGGAAAAAAATAGCTCATGACACATTGTTCAGAGTTCAATCATTATTAATACAGTTTAAATGACTTACATTTGTCATCAAAAATGACACACTAGCACCCGTCAGGAATACGTCCATTTTGATCTGAAGCTCACACTTTGGGGTATTGCAGCCCTTTCCAAGGTTCCTACTTGGACTACTCAGAGAGAATGCATCAGATGGTCTTTTAATTATACTACTTATATACAGTAACACAATGTCTCATACTTGGCATCGTCCAATTGTTTGTCATATATGCACATTAGAACAACTTTTATGGTACACACATTTCAACAATAAGCTGTCCTTTCGATGACACTGAAATGTCATCAGGAAACAATAGCTGTTGATAAGAGCAGCAGCAACAGTAGGCAAACTTAGCAGTGAGACACTGAACAATCTGCACTGTGCACCGAAAACAAGCCTGGAATTGAGCATTTAACAATGCTGCACAATGGCAACATTGTGTAAAGGAGGTCATTCTTCGCCATTTACAATGTTTATGACATTTCCATCCTCACTCCTTATTTTACAAGCACAGCTATCCATCTTTGGCTTATTCCCTCCAATTCTTACATCACACTTGCAATCAATCCTGCATGTTATTTCTGTTTGCGCAGCGCCACACTTCCTCATTTTGATCTTCTTCAATCTCACAGAGTCGACTACCATTTCCATCACACGTGATCGTTTCCATTAAAGTCAGATTCCATTACGCTTCATGGCGCCTTTCATTGGCTCCAGCGTGATTAACGACCACACAGGCGACAAAAATCAGCCGAGCGGCTGATGTGTTGAACGGAAATCAGCAACAGTGATAACGTCTACTCGTTAAGATTTCTATGATCTTCTTCTGCTCTTTTGTTATTCTTTCTGCTATTCCTATTTTTATTTTTTTTACTTCTAATTCAAAAGTCACAACACACTTCCTTTTTTCCTGTGTTGTTTCAGGTATCATTGGGACAGATGACTATGAGCAGCAGTTGTGTTTTTTCCTCCCCCTTCAACGTGAAAAAGCTGACCTTCCATTGGTTCAGAGCATTCAAGGGGACATCATCAAGTCGTGCACGAGCAAGATGCAAGATGCCGCATCCAAAGTCCTAAATTAGCGTCGGCAAAAATGGCATCGGCATGTTACTTGTTAGTATTCGCCGATGCCGATACCACTGTTATAATGCGGTATCGGGCCCTCTCCCGATACCGGTATCGGAACTGGACTGGATTCCTGACCAGTGGTGGAAGAGAAGTCTTTTTTTCTGTGGGGAGCTCTTAACAGATCAGAGCGCCTCACACACAATATGGCTAAAACTGTTAAATGCCCTTTTTTATCTTCATGTATGGATAAAAAATAAACAAATAAATACAATCTTTTAAGATTTGAAAATCCTTATATGTGAACTTGGCCTCGGGCTTCCTAACAAGGATTTCAAACTTGGGTTATGATTTCAAGACAATGTCAGGGTTTCAAACCAGAGTTTCAAAACAGGGTTTCAAGACTGGTTAGGGTTTCAAACACGGTTTAGTGAGTCAAACATGTTGCAAATTAGTATTTGAAGCTCGGATTAGGGTGTCAATTTAGGCTCTTGATGTCGGATGATGTAGAGGCCAGTTTGTATGAATAAGTTGTTACGTAAACAGAGGAACTTTGCATGCTGTGAGAGCTCCTGTGTATTTGATATGCATTTCTTTTTACATGTATTGTTGTACGCATGTATTGTTATGCCGTACCTGTAATTTTTGCAGATTCCCCCTGATGGTCACCGTGCTGACCTGCAGCATTCTCAGGTAATTCCTTTCAGACTCCACCAGCTCCTGGATAGACATCAGCTGCCTCTGCGCCGCCCTCTCCTCCTCCGCCATCTTTTCCACCTCTTCCGCTGAGGAAAGCGTTACATCTGCAATCTCCTCTTCTTCCTCCTCTTTAAATGCCTCATCCTCCAGATCGTTGTCCTCCGGGAGCTTTTCTTGTTCCGGCGGTGGCTCGTTCATAGGCAGAGGGCGATTCAAAATAGTGCGGGGGAAGGGCACAGGTGGAGGCATGCTGGGCACCTCCATGATGGAGATCACTTCGTCTAAATGAATACAGGACAAGAAGAAATCCGTCATTTACATCATGTAGGATACAAGATTTGTTCAGAGCGGTTTAAAATACACTCTAAAAACACTTGGGTCAAAAGTAACCCAATTATGTATCAAAAATGGACCGATCCGCGTTATAGGTCAATTTGACCCAGCTTCCGGGGTTCTGTTGTACAAAATGACCCCATTTTTGACCCAAGTAAAAGGATCTGACCAATATTTATGAGTTGTTTTAAACTGAAAGACTCAGTTGGGTCAAACAGAATGAGGATCCAAGAGTTTTTGGAGTGTAATGACAAAAGATTGCGTGGCTTTGAGGAGCACAACGAGAGGAGCCACAGGTGACGAGGCTTTGTTGATATAAATGCACAATGGAAAGCAGCAATCTCTAAAGTTTTGTCATGCAAGTGGCGAGCCAGAACCATCGGGGGCTCAGCTCAGCTCTCCAGGAGGCCGAGGGAGACGCTGACAAAACAGCAACTCCGATGACATTTAAAGCATCCATGAGCTCAACTCAGCGAGAGAGAAGATGAGAGTGGTCATCTCGTAAATCTCAAGTCGTGGGTTCAATCCCGGGCCATCGTGACCGCATCCAAGCATGCTTGAGCAAGAGACTGAACCCGCCAGCTCCTCCTGATGCTGCTTCATCAGTAGTTGAACGAATGTAACCCCGGGTTTTCACTGGATGCGGTTGCGGTGCGGTTGCGGTGCGGTCCGGCGACGCAAGCAATTAGATTCCATTCATTCGAATGGTGCAGTTTACACCGCTTGCGGGTGCGTTGCGTGTCGACTGCGGAAGGCCTGCGGCGTGCCGCAAGCCTTCCGCAAGGATAGCCTATTTTCTATTTTTGCCGGACGCCGCAGCGGTAGGCCTCCGGCAAATGGCAAGCTAGCACAAAACACATCGAGCGGGACAGGAAGACCGAGGCAGTTTCAAAATAAATTTCCGGTTACCTTTCAGAATAAAACACTCGCCAGCTCCTATTTCGCAAGTTTTTCATCAAAACGTGACGTGGGCGTCGCCGCCGGGCCATGTGCTCATTCACGGTTTAGACACCAGCGAACATGGACGAGGAGAGGTTTATATTGGAGGTGGAAAACCACAAAATAATATATGACACGGCACATCCGCTTTATAAGGACTGTAATGTATTGTGAGGTTGATGTTCGCGATTGCTTGTTGTGGCCGTCTCGCTTGCCGTACTGAGCGGCAGCCGGACGCGGAAGACAGAAATAAAGAGTGGACCCGCACTGACCCGACTCTCGTTATTAATATACTTTACAAGGACAACCAAAAAAAGGATGCTGCATGGAATCTCATATCTTTCTGCTTCTCTGTTGAGCAGACTTTCTGTATGTTTGTCGTTGTGAAATGCCACATGATCGCGCGCGCGCGGTCCCGCGAGACACGTTGGGAAGTGGGCGGCGACGGAGCTGCCGGACCGCAGCTGTGCGGAGCCGGTGTGGATTGACAAAAAAATTGACCCGTCCGGAGCACGCAGTCAAGACGCACCGCACCGCAACCGCACCGCAACCGCATCCAGTGAAAACCCGGGGTAAAGGTGGAAAAGCACAATAGAAATTGATGGTTTTCATTTTGTTTTGCCACTCGGCTGGCTATCGGCATTACCAGCCTAACCATAACCATAAACCTCGGAAGGGTTATCAGGCAGCAGGATACAATTTGCGTAAAGACATTTAAGTCAACTAAAAAATGTACAAGGTGGGAATGGAACTCGTCACATCGCACGTTCGGGGCGACTAGGCTAAACACTTGACTGCAATGTGGTACAATTATTTTGTACTTGTAGTTGTCATGCAATTCACGGCTAAAAATAGCGCTACTTTGATAAAATGAAGGTTTCAAGCCAAGGCTAAAGTTTCAAGGCTGGGTGGCAGTTTCAAAGCGGAGTTTCAAGCTAGCATTAAGCGTTTCAAAATAGATTTTCCAGACAATGTTGTCGTTTATAATAAGCCTTCATTCAGGTTTCACAAGAAATTGCAAAGTGCTTTGGGTACCATATGGGGCAATTAAAGCTCTATATAGAAAACAGTACATTTACCATTTAGAAAGAAATTCTGCTGCTTTTCTTCAATCTCTATAGTTCATCCCAAAATGCGTCTTTTTCAACACCAAACTCATCGTTAGTGTTTAGTTTTTTTAAGCATAAGAATATCTCTTCTCTTCATTTCATTATTTATCTCTATCATTTAATGAAAGCCCTTGTATATTTCCTTCAGGCATTCTAGTTGCACTCTGCCTTATTTGAACCATTTGGCATTCCATTGTTGCTCCATGTGAGTGTGGAGGAGTCCCGCAAAAAATACACAGTGAGTAAAATGAGCTTTTACGACAACTGGTTCCAATGCAGACGTACATCCTCATGCTCAAAATACAAAACAAACAACAACAATATACAAACCTTGTGAAGAAGACTTTTCAGTGTGTCTGTGATGATCCTCGATGTTCTCGCTGCATGGAAAACACAAACAGGCACAAGCTGCTCGAAGTTTCTCCACTGACTCACAGACACGCTGCACGGCCTCATGTGGCACAAGTGTGTGAGTGTTGATTCACTCAAGTGTGTGTGTGTTGTGGGGGGGGATGGGAGTGCAAAGGAGGGTGGGCCGGCTGTTTGGTAGAGGAAAACGGGAGGGGTTGGCACTCACACACACGCTCACGCGTACACACACGCATGCACAATAAGCTGATTGACTGCAGCAGCCAGCGGCAGGGAGAGGAAGTGACACTCACTCCGATGCAAAACCGATTGGTCGACAGCTCCTCAACAGGGCGGGCGAGGACCATTCAGAATGTCTCCCGTCTCACCCCTCCAACACCGGAGGGGCGTCAAGGGCCTAATAAGACGTCACTGACGCGGTCCCCTGGCGATAGACAAAAGCGTGGCGGGACGTCCCATTCTCTGCCAATTGGCCCGTCGTGTTGTTCTGCCAAGAGACAATTTTGAGAAGATTTAGAACAGCAGCAACAAAGTAGGGAAGAAAGTCCACTTTTTTTGGTTTGTTATTCTATTGTGCAAGGTAACGTTTATCATGAATAACTGCTAAGAGGTGAGACTATTAAATATATCACATTTTTCATTGCTGCGATTGGCTGGCATCCAGTCCAGGGTGTAATAACCCCGCCTACTGCCCAGAGCCAGCTGAGATAGGCTCCAGCACCCCCCGTGACCCTTGTGAGGAATAAGGGGTCAAGAAAATGGATGGATGGATTTATTTCTACTGTGCATCGTGACTAAGTTGCGCGAGGAACGATCATGCACATCATATGACACATGCAATGTGAAAACAAGTTTGGCACTGACAAATTTAGCTCCGTTATTGTTATCTATTGAGCAAAGTGAGGATTGTTGTGAATAAATGGGGAGGGGAGGGATCACATTAGTGACGTACATTGCATAACTGAGTGTACCAGAGACGGCATTTTTCTTAAATTCAGTAATGCCAAAATAATTTCTATTGTGGAATGTAAATAAGTTGTGGAATTTATATATATATTTTAATACTTGAACAATTTCTAAAATTATTTTTTATTTCTATTGTGCAAGGTGTTAGTTTTTGTGACAAAGTGCAAAAGATGTCTTGGCGTTCATTGTGACGTACTTTGACATTGGAGACTGTGGGCAAGGAGTGAAATGGAGCGCTACAAAATACAAACAGAACCTGGTAGAACACGGGTCGAGCAGTGCTGTATCGGCGGGGAAGGGGCACGAATATTGTGCCATGCCACGTTAACCAATCTAATGAAAATAATCCGCTTGAGACAAGGAAGGAATTCATCACGGTGGGGAGCTCGAAATGCTGCAGGATGACATTCCTGAAGCTGGCAACTTGTCAATGCTGATGTTAGCGAAGTTAAAGGCTCAACACGCCCTCAAGACAAAAACATTAACATGACAGACAACATATCGTATGTACACTACAGATTTGCTTCCTTTTACTGAACATTTTGGTGTTTATTTAGACTTCTCATTAAAGTGTCATTTAAAATCAGTATATCCTTTTGTAACTTTATGAAAGTAAGATATTAAAATTACATAAAAAATATTGAGAATAAAGTTCTCATTTTTAAAAATGAAGCCATAATTACAAGAATAAAGTTGTTAATAATGCAATGTAGTATTCAAAATTGTAACACAACAAAGTTCCAAAATCACAAGGTTGTAAATTCAATATAATATAATGTCTTAACGTTTCAAGTTTATCCTTAAAAAAAAAGAAAATAAAAAGATGTTAAAATAGCTTGAGGGTTCTATGCTCTCAATCTGTTTGAAACCAGTTCCGGCTACAAAAGAAAATGGAAACAAACCACATTTCGTAATACGTACTACATACACAGCTGTATGGTAATTTTAATCGTCAAGTAACATTACTGTGACTTTATGTGACTTTCTGGTAATTATTTTGGGGGAACAGGTGCATACGACTCAATAAAATAGTAAGATGCATTGAGTTGACAACTACTGACATTTTGCTGTATAATAGTGGAAAGAAATACCTCTTTAAAAAAAAGAAAAAGAAAAAGAAAAAAAGAAAAAAGAAAAAACAAAATCGAGATTTAGGTAGTTTCCATACGGTTGTATTGTTACGGTTTGATTTGTTGAACAATGTTTTAATGCCAGCAAATCTTGACAGCTTGAGTGCCGTTAGCTGCTAAAATTGTGCAAAAACAGATAGTTTGTTTCAAAGAATAAACGATTTAGTTACCTTGTCTCGGTCCCTTTCTACAACGTACAAACTCCTTCTTGTTGTCACTCTGGAGTCGAGCGCACCTCATCAGTCAAACACGCAGCACGCACGTCAATCTCGCGAGACTACTTGACAAACGTGATGATCGTCTGGTCATAAAAAGTAGTTATTTTATTATTTTTTTTAATCAATTTAGGTTAACACGTTCTTTCATTAAACGTCGCCAATAGCAGTTATTAGATACCACAATAGCAACAAAATGGTAAATTGTTAAAATAAATAAATAAATATTTAAATATGTTTTCTCCGCTGTCCACCGAGACTGTAGGGGGCGATATGCAGGTGACTTATGTACTGTGTCGTGTCGTAGAGGTGAAAGGTTACGAGCATAATGTCGCTACATGTGAGTTGTTGATGTTGCGCTCCAGCTATAACAAACCGCAAACAACTTCACCCGTGAGTGAGTTTTATTGATTTTGTTGTTCATAATTTGTAAAGTTGAATTTATTTGGTTGTCGTTATGAAAGGAAGACTCGTTCTTCGCAGTTAGTAGCACAGTTCCCTTTTCGGATGGACGCAGTGACTGGATGATGAAACATAAACAATGAATAACTCATATCATGCTCTTATTTCTGATTAATTTCTTGATATTAGAGGGTATTCGTCTGTGTGGCCGCGTTTTCTTTGTCGTTTTGACAACGCCAGCATGTAAGCTAGCGCTCCGAGTTCCATTTTCTCACAGGCGCACCCACTGGCAGAAATTTTGAATAAAGCAATTTAATCAAATCGTTGTCTTTTAATCATTAACGGCCTTGACAACGTTTTCAGTAGAGATAAAGTATCTATTTTTCATCATGTGCACAATGCTTCGACAAGTGTTTAGCATCTTGAGTTACAGTACATCAGAGCTTAATTAATAATTAATTTAATTTGAGAGAATTAAAATGGGAACTGGGTCATTTAATCATGAAATGGTCCAATTCCCTTATAATTAAAAAAATATTTAAAAAAAAAAAAGCAGTGTTAATGAATACCTCACTGTCGCTGTCACTCCAAAGTGAGCATTAGTATCTTTCCTATGTGCAGTGCAGGTTTCTTGTCCTGAGTTGCAATGAGGAACTTAAAACTACTGAAGAGCCTGCAGAGTTCGGAGCTCCAGGGCCCAGGCTCACCGCAGTGTATGTCGCTACGCACAGATGCTGGGACACTACTGGTCGCCTCCCAATACTCCATCACAGAGTTCAACCCTCAAACTGGACAGGTAAAGCAGGGTACACACATCTTTCAAATGACCTGTTTTTCCGTGGGTCAGGAGCATGGGATGGGGGGGGGGAAGTGTGTATATATTTTTTGAAGAACTGTTTACCCCTACCTGATGCTCATTTTTTTTTAAGATTGATTATGATACACTTTTTTTTTTTCTTTTTTTTTCTTTTTTTATCTTTCCTGGTCATAGGTGGTAAGCGAGGCCTCGCTGACAGCAGACGGCTACCTCCCAGTCGATGGCAGCGGCTGCGTGGTCGGACTGCAGGACCTGGCGGAGGTGGAGTCTGCGTGTTTGGCCACGGCTGGTGGGGATGTCGTCGTCTTTGACTTTAACACCAGCCAGGTGCATTGCACGTGATGCGGTTTTTGCAGTGGGCTTCTGTGTTAAAGAGATTATTAACTTGTTTGGTCTTAACAGTTGGAGTGTGTCGGCAGCGTGGACAGCGGGCTGACCTCCATGAGTTGGAGTCCTGATGAAGAACTTGTCATTCTTACAACCGGTCAGCTGTTAAATGAATTTGAATGCAACTTTTTCCCGGCTTTATCGCAGCTCATCTTTTGTGCACCTACTGTATCACAGATTTTTAAATAATGTGTTTTTTAAGTTTTTACAATATACAGTGTTGCCTTGTCTTACAAGTTAATTCATTACATGACTACACTCGGAACTCAAAACATGAGCCCATCGCCTGGTATTTTGCATTGTTTGTTAGCATTAAGCTAGCAGGCTTTGTATAAGGCAAAGTTATGCAAATGTTTTAAATACAACACATTAGTGTCAAACTAATATAAAACAGAATCACAAACTTCAACAGGGAATGGCAATAAACGGCATCTTTTTGGAAGAATTGTTCACGTTTTGCCCAACTGTTGCTTGTTGTGCAGTGATTTGCGTTCGCCAACTTTGTGTAGTCTTGTGCTTGTGAGGAGTAAGCGGTTAGGAAAATGGATGGATGGATGGTTGATGTCTTTTATCTCAGAACTTTTAAGTCGGGGCACTCTCGTGATGTGTCACACTGTACTGTATCTGTAAAGTATTCACAGTGCTTCACTTTTTCCACATTCTTTTGTGTTACAGTGGCAGCTTCATTCCAAAAATGTAATAAATTCATTCTTTTTTTCCTCATTGCATAAATAAAATGTAATGTTATTGCATACAGGAATAGACAACCATGATCCCAATGCACTTTCCAGCTGTTTATAAACACAAACACGAAAAGTGCACTCACACAGGAGCTGATGGTGGCCAGTGCTTCTTACTCAGTGATTCATATTTCGGTGCTTGCAGGTCAGGAAAGCGTCATCATGATGACCAAAAACTTTGAGCCCATTACCGAGTTTGCAATTCACCAGGATGACTTTGGCGAAGGTACAGTGACTCATTTTTGGATTTGTGATAAATGTAATATTAGGTACTGTTGATTAACATATTCCCCGACTTAACAGGGAAGTTCATCACAGTTGGCTGGGGAAAGAAGGAGACGCAGTTCCACGGTTCAGAAGGCAAACAGGCTGCACAGAGGAAGGTTCAGGTCTGTTACTGTGGGGGGACAGCGGGGGTCTTAGTCTATAAAATAAATAAAATGTCCATAGTGCTTCATATTTTGTTACGGTACAGCCTTATTATTTCTTATGTTGAGCCTTATTCCAAATTTTTTTTTTCTCTAGAAATTCAACACAACACCCCATGACACATTTTTTTTTTTTACACATTTTTGCAAAATTATTAAAATCTAAAACTAAGAAATCACGTGCATCTAAGATTTCACAACCTTTGTCTTGAAGCTCAAGAATATAAAATTAGGTTTCCCAGACAGAAATATGTATTTTCCATAGCAAGTTTTTTCTTGCCAACATCGCCATTTTGTAATACTACCGTCTCCTGTCCTCTTTGGAAACACTCAGGAAACATTAAGCACACATCCGGAAGTGTCTGTTATTACTCGGTTTTTGTGAGATCACTTTTGATCATGTGAGATTTCTGCCTCGGAGGTCTTTGTTGAGATTATCGGAAGAGACCGCACACAATGCACCACTCTGTCACAGATATTTATTTATTTTTTGAACTTCAAATACAAATTTTAAAAAATCCAATGCCTGTGCCAGGCCTTAAATGGAGTGCACCTGTTGTAAATTCGGTTGAGTTGACATTATTTGGAAAGAAAAACTCTTGTCTATACAAGATCCCACAGTTGACAGTGAAAGTCACAGAAAAAAAACAAACATGAAATCTAAGGAATTGTCTGTAGACTTCAGTAAATAGGATTGTCAAGAGTTAAAGATCTGGGACAGGTACAGAAACATTCTGTTGCATACTCCCTCAAATTGTTTGAACTTGAATTTGTGGAGAGACCTTAAAATGGCTTTGCGATGACTCACTAATCCAACTTGATGGATCTTGAGAGATGGTCTGAAGAGGAAACCGTCCAAAGATAGGCAGGCCAAGATTTTGATCATTAAGAAAGATGTGAGGCTGTAATTGCTCCTAAAGGTGCATCAACACGGTATTGAGGAAGGCTGTGAATACTTGTGTATTTGAAATTGTGTTTTTATTTTTTATTTTTTTTTAGTAATTTGTAATTCAAGCAACAGATCTTTTGATTGATTCAATTTAGGGCTTTGGCTATAACATAACAAAATGTGGGAAAAGTGAAACAATGTGAATACTTTTTTGGATGCACTGGACATACTTGATAAATGACTGTGGTTGTTATTGTTTCCAATGCACTTGCAGGATGTGAAGCCAGCAGCAGAATGGGACGACCGCCGGCCTCGGGTGACGTGGCGAGGGGACGGACAGCTTTTTGCCGTCAGTGCCGTTTGCCCGAGCACGGGAGCCCGCAAAGTCCGGGTATGGAACAGGGAAGGCGTCCTGCAGGCCACCAGTGAGCCCGTCGATGGCCTGGAGCAGTCCCTATCCTGGAAGTAAGAAGTTTGTTGATTAAAAGATGACACAAGTGTGAGAATGTATCTTTGCACGAGGTAATCCGTGTCATGCTTGGGCTTATTTGACACCTGAAGTCTCATACATTGTGGTGAGTTTGAGTTCACTTATTTATTGTCAAACTAAACATAAAACAAAGATTTATAATGTTTGTTTGGATAAAACCACAAGTGAAAAATGAGGCAAATTGTGACAGTCTTAGGTTCAAGGTAGGTTTCTTTATCATGCCCGCAAATTTTATACCCTTAACGAGAGGAATATTAATCTGAGAAAAATGATCAAATTTAGCCCTGTGACATGGCTATGTCACATGATTAATGCAGTTGCTTCTCTTGACAGTTACCTAAAAAAAACAATCCTCCATGTTTCAGACCCTCTGGCAGCCTGATGGCGAGCACCCAACGTCTCCCCAACAAGCACAGTGTGGTCTTCATGGAGAAGAATGGCCTGCTGCATGGAGACTTCACCCTGCCCCTAAGAAAAGACCAAG
The DNA here is from genome assembly GCF_051991245.1 of Festucalex cinctus. Classification (NCBI taxonomy): domain Eukaryota; kingdom Metazoa; phylum Chordata; class Actinopteri; order Syngnathiformes; family Syngnathidae; genus Festucalex; species Festucalex cinctus. The sequence goes on along the minus strand of NC_135419.1, from coordinate 379,026 downwards.
CCAAGGCATGTCCATACTTCTGTAGCTCGCGGTCCTATACTTTTGGTGCTAAAGGTTGGTGTGATGTTTTCCTTTCAGGTGAAGGAGCTTCTGTGGAATAATGACTCCACGGTCCTGGCCATCTGGATGGAGGATTTAACAGCGGACGAGGATGGACGTGTTAACTCTTGCGGTGAATTCCCTTTTTAGCGTCGCCGCCAGCACACTGCAGACATGAACATTGTCCCGTCTTCCACCTGCAGTGCAGCTGTGGACGGTGGCAAATTACCACTGGTACCTGAAGCAGAGCCTGGATTTCGGCACAGACCCAAGCCAGACTCCGGAGTGCGTGTGCTGGAACCCCGAGCGGCCCCTGCGCCTGCACCTGGCCACCCGTGGCTGGCGCTACCTAGCTTACGACTGGGGCTGGACAACCGAGAGGAGCCCGGGGACGGATACCTCGGACCACGCCAACGTGGCTGTGATTGATGGAGGTGAGGACCTATTGGATGAGAGGAATGCTGTGGATTAATATTATCAAAAAAATCTAATTACACCTTTCCAGACAAGATCCTGGTGACCACCTTCAGGCAGAGCATGGTTCCTCCACCCATGTGTTCCTTTGAGCTCCAGCTCAGCTCACCTGTCAATCAGGTTACCTTCCTCTGCCAGCCTCAGAAGACCAACCAGTTGGCAGCACTTACTGCTAATGGAAACCTAAGCATCTACCGCCAAGGTTTGGTCTCCGTAACGAGTACTGAACAATTTCTTCCAAATGATTAGTTCCGCAGCTACCTTTCCTGTATTTAAATTTATATTACACTGCCTTGTTAACATTCAAAGTGCATTATTATTATTATGCTTAAATCTCAAGAATGGTAATAATGCAGGATATTTATAGTTGCAAAACAATGATGGTAAACAAAACAACAAGCATATAATTTTAATCAGCATAGGCATGTGAGCAGTGAGCACAGATCTTTCATTGGTTAAACGGAAAATATTACACTTTAACAAATAATAGTGACTCTAGTGTAAAACCTTGTGGAACTCCACCACTGACAAAAATACAGTTTACCACAAAGGCAGAAAAGCTTGAAAATAAATCTCAGTGCATAAATTTGAATTTGAAATGTATCATATAATAGTGGAACTTGTGAAACTCCGCCACAAATATTTACATAAATAGTTAATTTATCACTGCTGAGGTTAATTAGTGGACCTACATAGAAACTTGGAACTGCAAACTTGACTACAACCTCATTAATATGTCGTTCACCAAAGTAGTAGATAAACTTGAACATTTGTCTTAAACATGCTAATATTCGACTTGGAAAAATATCAGTGACTAGCACAAAGGCTTACGGATCTTTGCCACGAATATCCACATTAACTCATTCACTGCCTTTGACAAGTATACTTGTCAATTGTATTTTTTAGAGCGGTGCTAAATGGGGGCGAATCTGAGCATGCTCCACTGTAAATATCAAACTTGGAAACAACTTTACTGATGCCCAACCACCGGTAGATGACATCATTGCCCCATTTTATAGGAAATAAACACAGTTTCAGAGTCCATGGGAGAAATGGCTGTATTTTGGCAAACCTACATTTTTCTGCTGTCAATTATAAAAGAACGGGACGGGACAAAAAGTAGGGAGTCTATTCTGTTATTTGGTAGATTCGGTTTATATATAATTATTGAATGGAATATCACGTGAGTATTGGAAATGTAAAAATTTTCTATAATGACTGGCAGTGAATGAGTTAATATTAAGTCTACCACATCTGTAAAATGTTAAAAATGTTTGATTTTGACTTTGTAGATGAATAAAAACGGTGGCACTCTCCCATGTAGGTAAATGAGAGGGGATTCCGCACAGAGTTTTGTGGAACGCCACCACAATTATGTCTATACATGAAGCTAACATTTGTACCATTTGATTGAACAGATTCTGGAGAAAAACCTGACAATGTTGCAAATGAATTCAGGACTGTGGTTCATCCTCTGGTCCTTCAGAAAAGCTTCAGGTAATTGTCAGTCACAAACTTGTAAAAGCTGTCATCCATCTTCAAAACTTGGCCTGTTGTTTTTTGCAGCATCGCCATCCACCAAGAGTCGCCACTGTTTCTGCGACATCTGCTGTGGCTTCAAGACAATCTCTTTGTGGCTGTCAGCACGGGTCTGCTGCCCACCTCCTCCACCCTGATGTTGCTGTGCCCTGTCCAGGATGCCGATGCCAACACGCTCTCAGTCAGGTACTGAATAAGAAAAACCACCTTGGAACATCGATGACAGACTGGATTATTCATTTGCAGCATCGTGATTTGTTTTTTTCTTCTTTTTACTGCCACAGATGTCGACTGGAAGTGGAAGGCGTCGTGATTAGCCTGGTCCACTGTTGTAGCACGCGCTCGGTGGCCTTACAGTTGGAGGATGGGCGCATCAGGAAGTTGCTCTGGGGTCAGTCACTAACACTTGAGGCTATTTCATGCTTGGACCAACTAGATACTTGTCTGTGCTGATTATCTCGAGACTTGTGAGACATGGGATTAATATGATTCCTGGTGATCGCCACTTTGCACAATAGAAATAAACAGAATGACCAGTAATAATCCACAGAGCACCATGTAAAAGTAGTATTTTTGTGCAGATTGTGCCGATCCATCGGTGGAGGAGTGGTGTGACTCCAGCGGGTGCAGCGTCAACTTCCCCGTGCCCTGCACTCAGATGGCTCTCTGCAGAGTGGATGGCCAGGTAAAACCAAATTGAACAGTACAGGCTTAGACATATTCAGGGGTACCCAAGATTTATAGCATTTCAATTCATATCAGTGAGAAAAATAGATTTGCTATAGAAGAAAATTGACTTACAAACTTGTTCATAGAAAAACTAAACTCGGTACCAACCACTGCAGGTGACCATTTCAAACCAACACTAACTTTCTATCTCAGGAGTGTGTGCTGGGCCTGACGGACAGATCTCACCTGTACGCTGCTGACATGGAGGTAGGCTGCCATTTTGGCACACTAGCTGACAGTGGCAACCATGTTCAACTTGTCCGCATCTTGTCTTCCCTCAGCTCGCCTCCAACGTGTCATCTTTCGCTGTTTGTGATGACTTCCTGGTGGTCACCACGCACTCACACACGTGCCGCTGCCTCCGACTGAGCACGCTCAGCCTTAAAGGTACAGGACCATCATTTTGTCCCATTTGGAAATAAATAAAGCAAATCCCAGTTAAAAAAACAAAACAAAACTCACAAATCTAAACTTCTTTTGAATAACAGTATGATCATTTGCATTTTGTATAAATCAATCTGAAATGTGACGACAAATGCACTTTGATAATGAACCCCCCCCCCCCCCCCCCCCGCAGCGCTGCAGACAGCCATGGCCCAGGACGGCGGACAGAATGACGAGACCCTGCGGCGGGTGGAACGAGGTTCCCGTGTGGTCACGGTGGTGCCGCGAGACACGCGGGTGGTCTTACAGGTGATCCCCAAACACGCACCCTCTGCCCGTTGCGATCGTGCACAGATGTTGACCGTGTTGCGTTCGTGTGTGCAGATGCCACGTGGGAATTTGGAGACCATCCACCATCGGGCTCTGGTGCTGGCGCAGCTCAGGCAGTGGCTGGACGGGTGAGTAGAAAACAGTGCAAACCTGCGGCAAGGCTCAACATTCACGTGTGTTATGCACAGGAGGTCAAGATTCATGCAGTAACTGTTGTCTTTTGTTTCCCAGTTTGAGATTCAAAGAAGCTTTCGAGTGTATGAGGAAACTGCGCATCAACCTCAATCTCATTTATGACCACAGCCCAAAGGTAGAACACATTAAAAACACATTTTGACACTTACTGTTGACTGAAAATGACATCACAGGAGCTCTGAGCTCAGGTGACAAACAACCACGGCTCACCTGTTTTCTGAGTTTCATCATGTGACATTAGCAAACTGAGCCATGAAAATGTGTTTTAAAGGTATTAATTGTGCATGAAAATGGTAATCAAATAAATTCCAGACAAAATATGAACTTTTCACTGCTGAAAATTGATAAATGAGTCAACTACCGTCCCTTTAAGTGAATGTGTGTTGGGGGTAGATAGTTGTTTTTTTGTTCAACGAACAAAAAACCCTTTTTCTCCTGTTCAGTTTTTATTTTATTGTTTGGATTTATTTATTTTTTTCTCGCCCGTTTCCAACTGCTCGCTTCAGGTGTTCCTGGAGAACACGCACACGTTCCTGACGCAGCTGGACTCCATCAACAACATCAACCTGTTCCTCACGGAGCTCAGGTCAGCCCGTCATTGTCACGTGACGGCCGAGCACTGTGAGTTATTGTTCTGCTTCTGACGTTCGAACGCCATCAGGGAGGAGGACACCACCAGCAGCATGTATCCTCGCCCTGGAGGATGCATGCAGCTCCAGCAGCCGCCACACGCCTCCGCAACCAAGAAGGTGGACGTGGTGTGTGACGCTCTTCGTAAAACCATGGAGGTCACCGATCCCAACAAGTCAGTGACAACTTTCAATCGGAATTCATAGAAATACATTTTTATTCGCTATGAATAATTGTTGTTCATTGATCTATTTCCATTTTAGACCAATATTTTCCTTATTTTTTAGATTCTTTTAATGTTAATTATTAGTAATTTCTTTCTTTTTTTTTATTGAAATGTCATGAAATTAATCACTTTTGATTTTTTTTTTTATTTGACTAGACAAACTCCTTTTTTTTAATTTCTAGCTATGTAAAGCTTTAAATAAAAATAGTTTAAACAAACTTAAAAACAATAAAAATATTTAATACATTTATACACAATGACTTTCTTTTGTTCAAATAAGCTAAATAAAAATAAATAATGAAAATAGATTTAAAAATGTATGAAACAATTTGCACTTTTTAATGTGATCGCAAGATAGAAGGCTTTCTTTGTACAAAGTTACTTTTTTCAATTTTTTACCAAATAAGCATGTATTGTATTTATGTGCTACGGCAGGGGTGTCAAACTCATGTTAGCTCAGGGGCCGCATGGAGGAAAATATATTATCAAGTGGGCCGCATCGGGAAAATAACGGTATATAGCTTAAAAACAATTGCCATAATTGATACGCATATTTTCGTGGACCAGTCCTAAATTACGGAGCTCATCTTGTAATCATATTGTTCCGAAAAATAACACGGATGCAAATGGAACGCGGCAACACTTTGCCGGTATACATTCCGGACGTGTTAAATTGACCTGTTTTCAATATATATTGTTCCCAGAATGCATTGCATGGGTGTTAATAATGTTATAAGCACGTTAATCCTTGCCATATCTATTTGTGTTACCAGTAATTTAACACATTTATGTCTGTGTATGATTAAAAAAAAAAAAAAAAAAAAGTTTAAGTTGAGTGCAAAATAAAGACATCCAGGATGACGATTCCCCATTCAAGTTGCATTACTCATCTGAGGACTGCTTGTGAAATTACAAATTTGTACGTTTTGATTGTGGCCGGTTGATTAATTAGACATTACATTTTTTTTTATTTTATTTTTTTTTATCTTTACAAAATCATGTCGCGGGCCGGATTAAACCCATTTGCGGGCCTGATCCGGCCCGCGGGCCGTATGTTTGACACCCCTGTGCTACGGTGTCATTTTCCATAATAATAATAATAATAATAATAAAAATGATGTTGCGTGTTTGATTCCCGGTGTGTCAGGTTCTGTCTGTCCATACTAACGGCGCACGTGAAGAAGTCCACTCCTGAGCTGGAGATCGCACTGCAGAAAGTCCACGAGCTTCGGGGTGAGCACTTTGGCACACAGAAGGCGAAACGCGCAGCACTTTTTAAGAACGACCATCGTCATTGCTTTTGCAGTGAACCGCCCTGAAGGAGACGGCGGCGTGAATGCCGAGGAGGCATTGAAGTACCTCCTCTTCCTCGTCAACGTCAACGACTTGTACGAGCATTCGCTGGGGACGTACGACTTCAACCTGGTGCTCATGGTGGCTGAGAAATCACAGAAGGTACTAAACAAGTCTGACCGGGAATGCTGGTGAGGCTTTGTGTATTGGTCTACAGTATATGGTTGAGGCCAAAGGCAGCTGGATGCCAGCGGATTTGATATGTGATCAACTCTGATGATGATGATGATGATGATGATGATGATGATGTGCACAGGACCCCAAAGAGTACCTCCCCTTCCTGAACATGCTGAAGAGCCTGGAGGTCAACTACCAACGCTACACCATCGACAAACACCTGAAACGCTACAGCAAGGCGCTGACGCACCTCACAAACTCTGGTAGGCCTCCATTTGGTCTCACACAGGAAGACACCTTTACACAGAGGAAGGGATTTTTCACTGAGTACCTCATTTTACTCAACGAGTGTTATTATTCAGCTTTTCCAGCTACCTCTCATTATACACAACTCAATGAAAGGTAACTCAATGTGTTAATCTTTTTTTCTTTTTTTTTAGGAGATGAGCATTTCCCAGAAGTTTTGCAACTGGTGAAGGAGCAGAAACTTTACAGCCAAGCTCTGCGTCTTTACCCAGCCGACGGCGCGCACTACAAAGTATGTCACATTATGCTCACTTCTCACTCAGCTTCCTCTCACAACCACACGTGACCTCCCCCAAGGCGCTGGGCTGCGCCTACGCCAAGCACCTGCTAGACGGGCAGCGGGCGGAGCAGGCTGGCCTGATGCTGTGGCGATGCGGCGAGCTCGACGGCGCCTTGCGGGCCTTCACCGCCGGCGCCAGCTGGAGAAACGCCATCTGCGTGGCGCAGCAGATCCCGCTGCCCGAAGACCGGCTCCCCCTGGTGGCCCGAGACCTGGCAGGTAACCGTGGCGACTGGCCGCTTAGCCACTTGGCACAGTGAAGCTGAAGGGTTGTTGTTGTTGGTGCGATTTTCCAGATGTGTGCATGCACACTTGATATGTTTTGTGGCTTTATACCTCAAGTTGATGAAACCTGAAATAGTTTATCTGCCACATCCAATATGGTGGACGCGTTGGGCCATGTGGGGTTTATGTCTGACAAGTAGCTGCTTCGCAAATTAGCGCAAAACTTGTTATTGTAACCGTTTGCTTCCTCTCAGGAAAGCTGAGCGAACAACGTCGCTACACGGAAGCGGCCGTGCTGTTGGACCAGTACGCCAAAGTAGGTTGCTCACATCAAAACAGCAATTTATTCTTCGTCGTGGCAATAATTGTGATTTCGTGACCACGCAGGACTGTGAGGAGGCCATCTTAACGCTAATCACCGGTGCAGCCTGGGAGGAGGCGCTCCGACTGGTTGGTAGACAATTTACAGTACATGCTGATGAATGCTTTATTTTCCTCCCACTCTAAGTTATAAATAGAATGTGCTTTTTTTTTTATGTTTGAGATTACCCTGCACGACAGAGCAGACATCATCGAGACAAACCTGAGACCTGCATTGGTTGAAGGTATCTTGAGAGGCCATTTTGTGTCCATTTTTTTTCTCAAGTGAAACCTTCTGTCTTTTAATGAAATGATTTCTTCTCCCCCACTACGACAGCGGCCTCATCGCAAATCTTCCTGGTGGAGACGCAGGCGGCCGCCTTCTCGCACCACCGCTCGCGTCTGGCGCTGGTGCGGCAGCAGAAGGCGGACAAAGCTCGGACGGGCGTGTTGGGTGAGGACGGGGAAAGGCGACGTGAGGGGTCGCCATGGTAACGCCAGCACCGAAACAAACAGACGTCCCGTCCCCTTGCAGACGAGGACGGTCCCGACTGCGCGGATGCTGAACTTTACTCCGAGGCCAGCAGCGTCATGACCGCGTCCAAGTACTCACACAGCAACTCGCGCGTTTCCTCGTAAGACGCACGCGATACATTCAAGATGCCTTCACTTCATACATGCTTTCCATGGGGTCAGATGTATACTAATTATGATGGCTGTTAAAGTCAATCCCCTTAATTTAAAAAAATGAATTAAGGAAATATCTATTTTTTCTGGTCTTTTTTTTTTTTTTTTTTTTTTAATTAATGAAAATAGTTTAAATGGATAAATAGGGGTGGGGGAAAGAAAATACCATCAATTGACACTAAGTTTTTTCTCCTGAGCAAACACTAAAGTTAAATGGGGGGGGGGGTGTTTTGATGATTCTGATTTGGATGTACAACGAATGATTGACAACTAATCGATTATCAAACTCTTTTCATTTATAATTCCTGATGTAGATGTTTGAAGCTGCTGTTTCCTCAAAATGTCATTCCTTTTTGATACAATTCTGATTGTTCTGCCTGAAATGTTTGAGTGTAAATATGTAAGCAAGTGACATTAAAATTAGTGTCGTTATGTGACGCAGGAGGTCTTCGAAAAACCGCCGCAAGGCCGAGAGAAAGAAGCTGAGCCTGAAGGAAGGAAATCCCAGAGAGGAGCAAGCCCTCATGTACGCCCTTGGAGAGATCGTCACTAGCGTGGACAAGATGAGAGGTTGAACACGCCGCCGTCCGCTCGAGCTTTTTCAAGGCGCGTTTACACTTTACGGGGATTTCACGTTTCTTTTCTGCAGAGGAGGTTCAAGCGCTGCTCAAGGCTCTCGTGCACTTGCGCTTCGACAAGCGAGCCGACGAGCTGCAGCTCGTCTTTCAGGAAGCTCTGCACGCTATGGAGGAGGCCATCCCGGAAGTGTGGCCGCAGGACTCGCAGGCCAGTCACGCACCGGTAAACGCTCGTCTTTCCTCACATTCATTGCAAAAGTGAAAATGATCCATTTACAGATGGAGACTTCAAGCTATAGCAGAAATATACATGTCGTAAAAAATTGAGAATTTTCTTGTAGCGATGATGAGACTTGGTTGGTTGGAGTAGGGCATGAAAGAAACAGTTTCAGTTTTTATTTAGTGAAACTGTGGCATTTTCAGTTGAAAGTTTGTATAAAAAAAAAATAGTCATTTAAATCATTATTTTCATCAATATTTAAAAATTTAATAAAATTGGAAATATAAGGTACCGGAAGCACACAATAAAATTTACAATAACTTTTAAAAATCAAACAAAATTTTCTCTTTCGAAAAAAAATAATAAAATAAAAAGAATCCCTTTTTAAATTAATAAAATTGTAAATATGCACACAAATTATTTTGTGATTAATATTTACAAATGACTGATCTTTTTTCCAAATTTTTCATGTTAAATTAAAAAAAAAAAAAAAAAAATAATAATTTTAAATGGTAATATTTGTGTGTGTGTATATATATATATATATATAATATATATATATATATATATACACACACACACCGGTACATATGTATAAAAAGTGATATTTTGATATTTTCCTTTTATGAAGTTTATTGGTTGGGGTGTGCGAGTTGAAATAGGTGTGTAAAAATGGTGGCCTCTATAGGTTCAAGGGGATTAAGATCTAAAAATGAAATTCGGATTTGACATATTTCAAACTAAAGAAAAAGATTGCATCGTTTCAAGCGGAAGCAAATGTGAATCTATCCTGTTTGTGTGCTTGTTGTTGCGTTTGAGCTGACGGGACCCAACTCGACAGCAAACAGCATCATGGCTTCCTTCCAGCAGCCTCCGCCAACGTCACCGCAAGGTCAGCGTCCTTTCAATTAAAGAGCTCTTGTTTACCACTTGATGGTGGTTCAGAACCGATGTTTAATTCTCATGTGGAGCATTTTCCATCTGTTTGGCTATAATGATTCATTCTAATCAAAATATGAGGCTATTTGATCAATCGTATTATGACTTTCCGAGGACAGCAAGTCGTCATAAGTCATGCGTTACATTTTGGAAGTCATTTAGCATCGCACTGTAACCACTCACAGTTTACAAACAACCTTTAACTCTTTTGTAAGGACTTTAACGCAGACTTAATCTGTCGGAATTAGTATCAAACACTTGTCTTTAGTGTAGCTTTTTAATTATATTGCATACAAAATGATTGAAATATGTAGATCTTTGGTTTCTATTGTGTGGTAGTTTTGTGACTTTACTAATTAAATTCATTTACAATTTTTAATTGTGAGATGCAAAAAAATAACTATACCATTAAAAGATAACTTTTTCTTTTCTAAATAATCAAATTGTAGATATAGATATTACATTAAAGATAATATTTTTGTAATGAAATGAATAACCTAAATAGAATTGCTATTCTCAATTTAAAATACTCGAGTCCAAACAAAGTATTAAAATGTTTTTCTTTATTCAAAATTAAACATTGAATTACCCTTTTCCCCTTTACTTTTGTAAATACATACACTAAAAGAATCATACCATCTATTTCAAAAGTAATTTATTCAATAAAAAAAATAAATAAAATGGGGAAAAAATATTTGCGGTGCCTTACTTTCTTTTTCTTTTTTTTTTTACATAAGATAACTTATTCATTGGATCCCAATAGTTCTTACAATGTGCAAAAGCTAATCTTCCTGATATCCATAAATGTGAAGACCAAAACAATACAAAATATGTTATACAGTATAAACAATGAATAGACATAGTATTAATAAGGTAAATTAATAATACTAGAAGACTAATTATAATTTGTAGAAAAAAAAACACAAGAAAATTCAATGTCAGGTTCAGTGCAGTCATTGCAATCCACATTTTCAACCCATTCGATGATATTTGCGTGGTGAACCCCAACATGCCTTTCTTATGGAGACTTTATTTTCATTACATATACTTAAAAGTGTACTTTGTTTATATATTCATGATAATATCAGGTATTGAGTTCCATCCGATAAGACTTTTGGAACCGCTAGTTTGACCGAGCTTGTCTTGTGCACTAATTATCGTGAGATGTACTTTGGATGTTTAGATTGTAAAGACAAAATTTAGGGGGGGGGGAAAAATTGTTAAAACAAATTATTTTCAATATTTTCTCTCTCCAGATATCGAGATATCTACTCCACCTACAATGCGAAGCAAGGTCGAGTGGAAGCTGTACTTTTAAACTAACCCCCCCCCCCTTTTTTTTTTTTTTTTTTAAGTTTAAATGTAAAAGACAATAAAAAAAAACATGTAATAAATATGTACTTGTTGCAGCATTTCCTCATCAATTCCAGACACCAACTGGTGTGTACAAAAGTGCTCATCACGCTCACATGGTTTTTGTTGCATCTGCCAACCGGCCACACTCATCTCAGAATAACAGAAACTATATTATCAGCATGCTCCACATCAAACAATATTTACTGCTTCAGTGGTCAAAAAAAAAAAAGGATTAAGATGAAGGATTAAAGGGAATGTACACACTTTCTGCATTTCAAATTGAAACAATCATTATGACACATATCATACACATAATCATGCTTCCACCACCATGGCACCTGTCCCTTATTTTAGGATCAGAAAGTTGGCAACCCTAACCCAAAAGAGCGCACATCCATTCACACACAAAACCTGCTTCTGTTGAGGCTTAATAAATATTTTTGCTAGTCAGATTATATTACCAATCCAGTCGTTATTTACACAGACTCGTAGTAGTTTGGAGTGTTTTTGGACTTTTCTGTACAATTTTCTGGCTTGTTGAGAACAGCAAATTCCCCAAGTGGTCATGAAAAATACAAATGGCCGCTCTAGATATGCTGCTTAACATGTTACTACTGATTTGTTCTGGCTTTAGGAAATAAAGAATCATTCTAACTTTGTTTTATTTTGGAAAAGATCATTTTACTTTTTACTGAAGTACATTTTCAAGTTGGTACTTTTACTTAAGTAAGGGAATGACTTTCAGTACTTCTACTATTATTAGTTGTTGTTTTTTTTGCACAAGTAACAGTACTTTTATTGAAGTACTTTTGACATCTGCCTACCATGCTGGGCCATATTTCTTCAGTAAAAACTGCCGCGTGATGTCGTCTTTCGTGCGTCACTTGATGTCGTACTTTGTGTGCATGCGTATCATATCACAGACGCTAAAACATTTCACACGCTTATTTTGATTTTGAATGCCTTTTTATATTTTGTGAGATTCAAGATCAACACAATTGTCAGTTTCGAGTTTGATTTTTTTCCAAGTACAAAACTTTTGAACCTAATTTAACTCCATATTATGGACTTAAATTTGTTTTTCTAGTCTTCTTATTCTAGTTTAACTCCATAGTTTGCTACCTCAACAGGCAGTTACACAATTGAGGTTTTGTTTTGTTTTTTGTTTTTTATAAGGATTTCTTGCCCATCCATATTTGTCAGCAATCCAAGTGCAAAATCTCTCACATGAAGGAGCTGTTTTTATGAAATACGTGCTGGGCATGCCGACCCAATAGTTTTCCTTTTTGTACGGGTGACTTGTTACCCTCGAGACGTTCTCGCTCCGCGATGTAATTCTGAATGTTCCAGATCTGACCAGTGCAGCGCTGCACAATGAGATGATAGTAGCTGTCTTCACCCTGGGCGATCTCCAGACACCGCTTCGTCACCCTGTTCTGGATCGACGATCCCTGGAATGCGGTAAGAGTTTGTTTTTTTATTTCCCCTGAGAAATGTGAGATTTCGCCTCAACCTGCTGCCACTCACCTGCTTAAAGTCCCACAACATGTGGAACTTCTTCTGCGTGGCTATCTTGCAGTCGTAGAGGGCCGGGTAGAGGCCACCGCCGGGGTCCACCAGGCAGCGGTTGCTATTGTACGTGTGGGATTTGATGCCACCCACGTAGATTTCCCCGTTGGTGCGGTAGTAGCAGCGCTGCGGCAAAGAGGAAAAGCGCAAAGTGGAGTGAATTTACACATTTGGAAACTTTCATGGGGATTAACAGGAATTGATGGGGTTCTGAGTACATTCTGTTTGAATATGTCGCTGAAAACACAGACAACTACACAGTGCTGAATTATTCAATTTAATTTTTGAACAAATTAAAAAACAATGATATTTTTAAATGATTTAATTTGAACGGATAATGCTGTTCCAGACGTCTGATGTGAAATATGTTATTTCGAGTCTTGCTAGTGAGGCAAACCTGTATGCCAAGTAGCCCTTGAGGATTCAAATTCTACAAAAGTTTTTCGTCTGGAGTGGGCTCGTACCTGTGGGGCAAAGTAGTGGCACGAGTAGAGGATGGGTGTGCTGCCCGGAACCGGACCCTGGTCGATGCACAGATCCGGCTTCAGCGGGTTGATTAACTGCAGAGAGGAAACGGAGCAACAGTTTTGGTTTTTGGTTTTGTGCCTTCATATTCGGTGTTTGCACTTCCTTGTGGGATTTCACTCTGTGAAAGTATTTTCTTCTCATTCCCTGTATAGTAATAGTGCCATTAACTACCTGAAGGGCGCAGCAGTGAGTGACATTTGACAACACTTGAAATAGGAATCACATTTTTTTTCAATCACGGTTTCCCATCACGTGTTAATGACGAGCAAAGCTAATAATGAACAAATCATAAAATACAGGAACAGGAAAGGACCCAATTCCGAGATAAAGACAAACAGCAAACAACTTCACATTGTAGAAAACAGTACACAAGAAATGGGAATGTATTTACAGCTTGAAGTGATGCATTGCGGGACTTGACAATTTGTATTGCCATCTGAGAGTGACATTATGCCATGCGTCACGTTTTGACCACATGAAATATAATGAAGGAAGGATAGATTTGTGTTTTCAAGCTGGAAATCCGCTCTCGATTTTGAGTTTGTGCCATCCATAAATGTTCTGCTTATCCAACTAAAGAAAATATTGAAGTATGTTGTTGTTGTTGATAAACGGTTATCTGCAATCAAAACACTAAATACAATAAAATAATTATTGCAGCACATTCAAGCTTAACGAGAAAGACCCACAAGGTTGTGTGACTATATATATATATATATATATATATATATATATATATATATATATATATATATACATATATCCCCAATTTAATTATAAATAATGTACATTGTAAATATTACATTTGTATGACAATACTTAACAGTTAAATATGTCAGACCTAAACAGACTGCCTTAAAAAATAAGATTTATGCTAAGTGAAGTCTGGAAATTGTATTTCATTTTTTTGTTTCTAAAATGAAGCCATTTATGTTTAGTGAAATGCATATACTTACAAAAATAATTAATGGTGTTAAGTGAAAACAAAAGTTTTTATTAAATCACCTTTATTCTTAAAAGTCACTGTTATAAATTTAAATTAAGTATTGCAATTGCTAATTTTATGTTCGCGGTGTTGTTTGCATTTATTCAATTTAACAAGGTAATTTGTAATCTGTTATTACTTTTTTATTTTCGAGGTAATGTTGGCCACACTGATTGTAGGCATGTTTTACTTGCTGGCATCTTTCTGTTGTATCTTCTTCTGTTAGTGGTTCAAAACATTCATCTTGTCTTCAAGTTTAGGCAACTTGTGAGGAAGGTGGCAGCGAATGCTAAAACTAATAAAAAGGTATATACAAACCCTACTTTGTGGGAAAAAACGAAAAAGACAAAAAACGAATGATTTGTCCGTTCGTGTTGTGTTTAGTGAGAATGCCGTTCTTTCTGTTGTATGACCATTTGTGAAACTTTGGTGGATCATGTTGCATGCGCCAAAAGAGCACAAAAAGTTGTAAGCAAGTGTGCAGTATTACTATTAATGATCAAAATGAATTCTATAAAGCAAAAGACGCAGAATGTCAGAGCAACAGCGAAGACGGGAATAATGTCTTGATAAAGATTTCCGTCATCACATTACAATCGTCACACATTTCAACTTGTTTATTTTGACCTTATCAAGCTCTTGACAGCAATGGAAAATAAGAATGTAGATTATGATCTCCCCCTGGATACCTTTCCAGCCAGGCCTTACACGGAAAGAAAGAAAGAAATGACCACTTTGTGGTTGAACCAGTCCTCAACGCATATGTTGAACAGCAAAAGATTTTTTTTTATTTTTGGTAGTTATTTAATAATTGCATCACATAAAGACATATGACATTTTGATGGACTGACATACCAGCAACTAAAACCAAGCGATTAAAAATACAACTCACCATTACTAATTGTATTTTGTGTATGTTTCTCTTCATCAAACCGTCCAGGTTCATCTTATGTACCAGTGAGACAACTTTCCGCCAGACGTTTGGCCGTCCGGGGAAATTAGGAAAAAAAAAAAAAAAAAAGCACTAAACATTGATGTGGAGTAGTAAACCGGACTCGTCAACGAGTCCACTAATTGGTTGTGCTCACCGCTCCGTAGGCGAGCAGGTCTTTGAGAGGGTCCAGCAAGGGGTAAACGTTTTCCAGGTACCACTTGAAGGGTTTGCACTTGAGCCGCTTCCTCAGCGCCTTCCGTTCGGACACGTCGCCGATGTCCACGCCGTGATTCTGTGGGGGAAGAAGCACAAAATGGCCGCCGTCACGTGACTATTTATCTGAACATGCCCCCATGCCGTGTCAAGCTTGCGGGCTTGTGAGCGAGTCTGCAGTTGTTTTACCTGCAAGGGAAGGTTCCAGGCGATGTTGACGTTATATTTGTACTCATCCAGCCACACCTCGGCCACGCGCAGCGCGTTTCGCTTCATGGTGACGCTGAGGTCGGGCAGGTAGGGCTTTCTGGCGCGCTCGATGTGGGCGATCTTGGAGCAGGGGATCACCTCCACGCTGCCGCCGCACAGCCACGCCTGCGGGCGCAAACAAACGCACGCTGAGCAAACGTCCCAGCTTTGTGTCGTGCTTGAACATCTCACCCGGATGCCCAGCTCCACGTTCTCGCCGCCGTATATTTTCATTCCTCCGTCCAGGCTGCCGATCTCAGCGAAGAACTTGCGATCGGCCACGAGTATCCCCATGATGGCCGGGCTCCTTTTGGGAGCAAACAACAAACAAACAAACAAACAACAAATCCTCAGCTTCTTTCCAAATGATCATCGCTAGTGACGCCGCCCCCATTTTACTGGCACCACACAACAACCCCCTCCCCCGCACATTTTAATTTACTAACAATCATAATGTGGTTTGGAATAACATTCAACTTTTTAAATATTTAAAGTACCGGTAGTTTTTATTTTAATTGTACTTTAAATTTGAGTTTTTTTGTTTTTTTTTTAAATATTAGCAGCTACAGTAAGCAAACATTTGCATGATCATGTGATCCGTTTCGATTTAGGAGGCCAAATGCAGGCAAAAATGTGCGACTCACTTGGCAGGCAGCGACTCGTCCTTGAGCTCGTACCACTCGGGCCTGAAGGACTCGTACATGCACCACAGGGCCCAGTCGAAGGCGTCGGCCGACGGCCCGTAGCGGGTCACCGTCAAGTCGTCGTAATTGACCCGATCGAAGACGGGCGTCAGGATGACCGTGCGGTCCTCCTTGATGCGAGCCAGCAGCGGCTCGGCCCTGAACGCGCAAGCGGATGTCAGTCAGAAAGGAAGCGACAAAAGATGCAAACGGTGTGAGCTTGCTAATAAGGTGGACATTTTTGGCTAATGCTAGTGTAAGATTCAGACAGGAGTACGATTTAAGTTCATTTGTTAAAATATATATATTTACTTATACATGTATGTTTCTAGAACTATTATTTACACATTTCTATATTTTGGTCTTTTTTTTTAGATACCAGTAGCTAAATTGATGTGGTGAATCTGCTATTTTCATTTACTTGCATTGACTTAAGTTAGCTGGCTCCTGATTGGTTAGGGTTGGTCAGCTGACGAGTGTTCAGGAAGTGTGGTGACTGTCGCTACATGTGTGACTAGTAAACAGCGTTGTTACAGAAGAAATCCGTCTCCATCCTGCTTTCTCATTTTCTAAAGAGTGGTCCATTTACCACCAACGAACCCTCACGTTACACTCGCATTTCATCAGCACATGGTGGACAGCAACATGACTCAATTAGCATGCTGACTATTTACTCATTCACGCATATATTTGAAATTCCTAAAAGGCTTTTATATGAATTGATATTTCACTCTGGCAGAGTGCAAAATCGTTCTCACTTATTTTGCCCACTGTTTTGATATTCGGTCTGTCCTTACTTTGTACCCAAGTATCTGTACTTGTACTTGGTTACAGAGCGGAAGTGGAAATGGCAAGATGAGACCAACCATTGCACGTGGACTTCAATGTGGGCATCCAATATGGCCACCACGTCACCGGTGGCTATCTTCCATCCGGACAGTCTGGCCTGGGTGAGGCCGAGCTGCTCCTTGTGCATCACTCGCTTCAGCAGGCCCGGACGCTCCTCGTGGATGAGCGCGATGAAGTCGTCCAGCTTCTCCTGCAGGTCCTCTGCGGATGCAAGGTGAAGGTGAACGATTCATTCTCATCTCTTACTTCTTCTGCTTCTCCAACAAATGACGGGAAAAGCCTACTCGAACAGCAGGGGCACTTGAAATGGTGGCGGTTGTGCGATGGCTCCCATTTTGCATTCGTTTGAAAGTGATTGGTTCATTCTGAACGCGGCCGCGTGTCAGTCATAAGCGGGTACGCGTACGGGTGCAACCGCATTGTTTCCGTTATTTTCACATCCTAGCTCGAAAACATGACAAACTCAATCGAGGTTTACGGGTGACCGCTAACATTATCTTGGTCTCAAGCATATCACAAAAGAATAGTTTTGTGTTGCCACCTAGCTGTGTGTATGCTTGCATTTGATATATTTTTTTATTTTATATTTACCTGGCTGGCATGTACCTTGATGGAATAATGGCAGAAACAGGAAGAATGTACTCATTTAAAGAAATATTGTACGTAGGTCAAATATTTGGGGGCCATAATTGTCGTGGTTTGTGTTTTTCAAGGGCATATCGTGAAATTTGAACAGGCCACTTGTACCGTTTGTGCTGTGGTCGTCCACCAGTATTATCTCTCTGAGCAGGCTGGCGGGGGTCTTGTCTATGATGCTGCGGACCGCCCGCTTGATAATGGACAGCGCTTCGTTCAGGTAGATCAGCACCACGCTCAGGCTGGGGAGATCGGCAGGGTACCTTTTCTGTGCGCATCTGTTTCCAAGCAACAGCAAGAAAAAGATGTCATGATAACAACACGGCTTATTGTGACACGCTCAATCAAATTTGTTGATAGAGCGCAAAAACAACCAAATCGAGAGCTTCTTTTTTAGCGCAGATCCTTCAGATTGACTGTCAGCCATATCCAAAATCATCATTCATGACTGCAGACAATGTCTGCCCGTACCGGTTCTGAGCAAGGGCGGTCCAACTCTCTGGAACCGAATTGGACTTAGTGTCGGCAATGCGCGTCAAACTGGTGGGAGAGTGTGGCTTTTGTACCTGGCGTGCCGCGTGTCGGGAATGTCCCTGTTGAGCGGCAGCCTGTCGCTGAGGAAGGCGTTGTAGCCGTACTTGACGAACAAGTCCTCGGCCTCCTTCTGCTCCTCCTCGCTCAGACCCTCGCCCCACTTCTTGAACAGCAACGAGTTGGGGAACAGCTTCTTCACCACCACCTTATCATCCTTCTTGTCCTCCCGTGGCTTGTCGTCGGCTTTCGCCACCCGCACCGCCTCTGGCTGAAGCTTGTTTACTGCTTGGACTGGAATATGGGAAGTAGTTTCATTGTACTATTCAAATGAAACTTGAAAGTCCATGTAGTAGAAGTGTTAAGAATAAGGTAAAGGTTCACATGGGCATGGAAGGGGAGATTCACAAACGCATGCACACGCACGCACACAAATAGATCAAAGAAATAGGGGTCTTCAAAGCAGCACATCCCGTCCAATTGTTTTTTGTTTTGTTTTTTTCTTTCTTTTTCATATTGACCACCCCAGCACAAACACGCCACCCCGCCTCCGGACTTATACTGACTGCCTATGAGCTGTATGTCTCATCTGTACGTATATGCTAATCCCGGACTGAGACCATTTATAGGCTGAGGGAAACCTCTGCAGTTGTTTTGCATTAACATTGGCAAGATTAGCACGCAGGAAGCCAACAATATAGAACTTTGTCACGATATTCTAATTTTGTGAAACGCTGGATTAAAAAAAAAAAAAAGTTTTTGCCATGATCATCAAAATCGAAGCAAATCGAGGCTTGAAATACTCCACTTTGTGTGGGGTTATTAACTAATATAACATCTGTTTCCCTTTTTTGAAAGAGATTATTGAAACAAATGGACTGTTTCTTCAACATTTTAATTTTCTGACCTCGGTGACATGCACCTGTAAGGAGCTTCCTCTGGTTCATTCAAGACTACAGACACATCATCACTACTGTCTTGTCTTTGTGTTTGAGTCTCAGTTTTGCAATTCAACGTGTATAAATGAGGCACAAATGATACATTTTGACATGCAAACTGCTGATTTCGAGCTTTGAGAAAGAAGGATTTATATTTTACTCATTTTATATTTAATACAAATTAATGAATACAAGGAAATTAATGTATTACAACCAGGAGAGAAACAGATAATACAATAAAATAAAAATACCTGATGAAATTAATTAAATAAATCAATCTAAACTCCAAAATCCCAAAATGGATGCAACAAATATTGCAGGATTTTGAAATGATTGAAAATGCTGAACTGTACTGGGCCCACTCTTGGGGCACCTGGTTGGTGGTTGTGTTGGGTACGGGCTGGCACATACAATACGTGGCTTCATTGGGATGAAAACAAACCAAAGAAGAATGAAGGACTCACGCAGCTTCTCAATGTTAGTCTCCATCGTTTCCATCCTCTGTCTGTGGACGGAGTCGTTGTAGATGGCCATGTGATCGTGTCGATGCTCCGAGTGGCTTTGCGCAACCCGCCAAATGCAGGCCACGTACAGCAAGGTGACGGCCACCAAGACAGCCAGCAAGACGCCTTTGAACCAGACGGTCCTCATGTTGACGGAAGCTGAATAAACAAGGGAGGAGGGAGTCGTTCAGTTTTTATCCCAGGTGCCGCGGGAGGTGCATTTTTTGCTGTGACGGGCAACAGATGCTCAACGTGTCTCGATGTGCACATCCTTTGAGCATATGCCCTCCTTTCAGATGCTCAAATTAGCAACATTCTCTTCGGGAAAGAGCGATAATTACGTCAATGACAGTCATGGAGTTCTCACCAGTCAGAATTAACGCAGACCTGATGTACTGGCCAGGCGACTCAGGAGTGAGCAATTAGACCTCCAACAACAACACAACAATGAGCTTTATTTTTTCTTGCTGTTTTTTCCGCCTCCGCATTTACAGGAAAGCCTAAAAGTTTTCCGCTAGCACTGACTGCAATATTGAACTCTTCTGTTCACTATATTCCCGAGTCTACACTTCAATTTTTCCCAAAACTTGCAAGTAAAAGTACAATTTGTCAGTCTTTGCACGTCACGCAAGTAGGCCAATCATAAAAATTATTTAAAGTATTTAAAAACAAATCTCTGGAATCATGTTATAGACTTTTGTTTTAATCTAATGTGCAGGTCATTAATTATATCAAGCTGCCCATAGTTTCACAATATCGCCCTGCATCAACATTCACCATCAGCTTCAAATTTGTGATTCTGTTCACAAGGAGTTGAACGTGGTTTACAGTCTGACATATTAAATCTCTACAGTATTTTTATCTTGTGTAAAGCACACTGAGTTGCCTTGTGTATGAAATGTGCTATACAAATAAACTTGCCTTGTGTACAGTCAGTACCTAAAAAAGTGCTCGAGTTCACCAAGATCCTTCATTTTGAACTTTTCTTTCAACATCTCTTTTACATTTTTGAGTAAGACCTTATTACTTGTTACAATGATGACATCATTAACCCACATTATCAGAATGATTCTTTCCTTTCCCGTTTGTTTGGTAGGCTGTAGTCTACCGGTTTATGTGTAAAACCATTTCCAAGCAAATGTAACCGCTTGTTCCAGTTTCCTTCATATTTCTTCAAGCCATACAATGACTTGTTCCGTTTGTAAACCAGTTTGTCACCTTTGTCTGGTTGTATTTCAAATACTTCCGGTTGCTCCATGTGCACTTCATAATCAATTGGGGTGTGCAAATAAGCAGTTTTGACGTCCACTTTGTGAAGCTTTAAGTCATACTGGATAGCTCGTTGCATTAAACTGCACACTGATGTCATATTGGCTGGTGGAGAAAAAAGCTCCTTCTTAGTCAATCTCTGCCACTTGGCTGATAGCCTTTAGCGACGACTTGTCATGTGACGTGTGACCTTCAATCTCCTTATATGGAAGTCGTCATCATTGTCATTTTGAGTCATTTGTGTTTGCCACTCAATTCGATTTTTAATGAGGACTTTAACCAAAACAATATCTGGTCTTACTGGAATTTCCCAACCTGTTTTGAAGTGCTCCTTTCGAGCAGTTGCTGTGGTTTTCTTTAACTGTAACTTCATGTATTTCTATAACTCCTTTTATAAGAAAAATATGAAGACGTGTACCTCATAAGAGAAAACATATTTCAAAGTGAAATGGTAAGTAAAAACAAGCCAACTTTCCGGAAGATGTTTGAGGATCCTTTTGGTAACATTTTCATTTGATACATATTCAATTCTCATTGCAGTTCACCCCCCATTCACATCTCCTTGTGTTGAGAGCAGCCCCCATCCCTTGACGTTGTTATGGTCTGGATGTGGATGGACCCAAAGGCAGAGAAAACAGGTAGGAGGAGGATTGACAGGCATACGGTACGAACAATTTTATTGATAAGACGGAACGGGTTAGGACGGGTCGTGATGGGAACAGACTGAGCAGGGCGTGGCGTGTCGACTTGGCGTGTCGACTTGGCGTGGCTTGAAGGCCGGGTGTGGCAGTCGATGATCATGACGATGACACTTGGCATAGACTGAAGCACCAACACAAACTATAGCATGGTCCCCTGACAAAAGCAATGATCCCACACAGACAAGACAGAACCCACCAACACTAATGAGCAACACCTGGGACCCTATATATATATATATATATATATATATATATATATATATATATATATATATATATATATATGTATATATATATATATATGTATATATATATATGTATGTGTGTGTGTGTATGTATGTATACCGCGACCATTGTGTGAGGAGTAAGCGGTTCAGAAAATGGATGGATGTTGTCAATGAACCTGTTGTTGTTTTGTTGTATTGCATTTTTTGTGCTATAGAGTTGTTTTGTTCCTTTGTGCCATTGCAGTATAGGTGACGATTTTATTTTGAAGTGAACAGGAAGTAGTGTTAAAAATCGAAAGGAAATGACTTAACGAACGGACATTCCGCCTTTTGGTAGCGTCGTTCCAAGGTTGAGGAAGACGTGTGTGCGCGGCAGCCAGATAAAACGAAAACAACTAAGGTTAAAGATTCACCGACTACTCATTAGCACCTGGTTGAGAAGGGAACGAGGTTCGTGTTTGTTATATTTATGGTTAATTGATTAATATCGTTACATTTCACGTTGTTTGTTTGTGTCATTTGCTGCGTGGTGAAATACTGTATTATCATTTTCACCCACTAGAGTGTGCTAACGCACTACGCTAAGGCTCAAGATTCTGTTTATTTTGCTGAGGATTTGTATTTCTGTATGGTTTATTTTTCGTTATAAGTAAAAGCAAAGGGCAAGGTTACATTTTGTATATACTATGTTAATTGTAGGCAAAAGACAAAACAATAAGGTAATTCATTTGTGGTACAGGGTTTAAATGGGGTAAAATGTATGTATGGAACATGCCGTTTGAGTGGTTAATGGTATTTATTTTGTTTTGTATTGTAGCTCTTACACGATAAGGAAAGGTCAATAAAATAAAATGTGAACCATCAGTTGGAGAGACCAACTTTATTCAACCCGGGATGCTACAGATGTATGTTTATATATGAAATGGGGGGGAAAATGTACTCAGGTTGGTGACTGGAAAGGAAAAAAAAAAAAAAAAAAAAAAAGACTTAACTTTTAATTTGCATTTTCTGTCCAACACAGCCAATCACAGCGATTGTCACCATCATCAGTTTGTATAAAAAGCAAAATGGCAGAAAAATCTCAAGACTTAACAATTTGAATCCAAATCATTTTTTTTTATTACTTTTAAGGATTTTCCTGCATGCATTGTGTCCACTTAATGTATTTCACTTAATAGCACCCTGACTGTAGACTGCACTCCAATCAATGACATCGCAGCCATGTACTTGTACATTACTTGGCATGTTGTGAAAGCAATGATTTGGGGAGTCTAATTGAAATGATTGGCACTCTACGTGACACAGTGCAGGTGGCTTTATTGCATCATGTTTATTTAACAACTTGATTGCACAACCTGATTGATTGTGTAGCGTTTATTCCCAACTCTGCTTGGATGTGCTATATTTTGCGCTATTAGCGGACGCAGCGCATTCTTCGTGAATCTACCCCTCAGTGTTTATCCATGTCTTAATTCTTGCATTTACAATCACATCCGGGGGTCACTGATACTGATCCAGCTCCTCTGATGCTCAGTCCGTTGGCCTCCTCTGGTGACCTGTTCAGCTTAATGAAGATCTTACATTACATTTTGTTGTCCAGTGTGACTGTATTTTCTTCGACTTCCTTAAAAAGTGTGATTTTTTTATTTATTTTTTTCTGGCAATGTCTGCAATTTTTTAGTTCGATGTTTATTCACAAAGACATCAGTCCCCCTGAGTTTTCCAAGATTTCCTCCCCTACGTATGAGTGTTAACCATATCATTTGAATCGTTTTCTCCTGTGCTTTGGCTCATCATTAAAACAGCCTTTATCAGATTTGGTTTACTTGCAGACTTGCCTGCAGAAAAGTCACACTTTTCTTTTTTTAATGGAGTAGTAAGTGCTCCTCCACCCGCCTAAGCACCGGTCGATGCCCAGCAGAGAACGCCCACAAACCCCACGTACAGCTCCCTGTCTCCCAGTCCTTGTAGCACCCATATAGACCTTCCTGGAGCACCTCTGCAACTCTGATCCTAGAATTGCCCTTGGTAGAAAAAAACAGCCCAGCAGGCACTTCTTTTATTACACGCAGCAATGACATGACATCATCTTTAGTAGCAAGATAAAATGAAATGAGATTGAAAAGTGTTGCCTCATTTCCTCAAAATATTTCAAACTCCCCCCTACCATGCTGGACCATATTTACTTCAGCAAATACTGCCACATGACTTCATCTTTTGTGCGCGCCGCCATGTCACTCGATGTTGTACTTTGTGCATTATGGATGCGTTGCGTTCACATTAGAAGTCACGTTTGTTTTTGTAATATAAACGAGTACCTAAAAAGAACAGATTCAACAAAAAAAATCTGAATTGGGGATTACGCCCTGAAGTGTGACCACCCCAACTCTGCTTATCAGTGCAATATCTGTCAAATGACCAAAATCTTCAATTTGATTCAGACCCAAATAGTTTTCCTATTTGGACGGGAGACTTGTTACCCTCGAGGCGCTCGCTCCGCGATGTAATTCTGAATGTTCCAGATCTGACCAGTGCAGCGCTGCACAATGAGATGATAGTAGCTGTCTTCACCCTGGGCGATCTCCAGACACCGCTTCGTCACCCTGTTCTGGATCGACGATCCCTGGAATGCGGTAAGAGTTTGTTTTTTTATTTCCCCTGAGAAATGTGAGATTTCGCCTCAACCTGCTGCCACTCACCTGCTTAAAGTCCCACAACATGTGGAACTTCTTCTGCGTGGCTATCTTGCAGTCGTAGAGGGCCGGGTAGAGGCCACCGCCGGGGTCCACCAGGCAGCGGTTGCTATTGTACGTGTGGGATTTGATGCCACCCACGTAGATTTCCCCGTTGGTGCGGTAGTAGCAGCGCTGCGGCAAAGAGGAAAAGCGCAAAGTGGAGTGAATTTACACATTTGGAAACTTTCATGGGGATTAACAGGAATTGATGGGGTTCTGAGTACATTCTGTTTGAATATGTCGCTGAAAACACAGACAACTACACAGTGCTGAATTATTCAATTTAATTTTTGAACAAATTAAAAAACAATGATATTTTTAAATGATTTAATTTGAACGAATAATGCTGTTCCAGACGTCTGATGTGAAATATGTTATTTCGAGTCTTGCTAGTGAGGCAAACCTGTATGCCAAGTAGCCCTTGAGGATTCAAATTCTACAAAAGTTTTTCGTCTGGAGTGGGCTCGTACCTGTGGGGCAAAGTAGTGGCACGAGTAGAGGATGGGTGTGCTGCCCGGAACCGGACCCTGGTCGATGCACAGATCCGGCTTCAGCGGGTTGATTAACTGCAGAGAGGAAACGGAGCAACAGTTTTGGTTTTTTGTTTTGTGCCTTCATATTCGGTGTTTGCACTTCCTTGTGGGATTTCACTCTGTGAAAGTATTTTCTTCTCATTCCCTGTATAGTAATAGTGCCATTAACTACCTGAAGGGCGCAGCAGTGAGTGACATTTGACAACACTTGAAATAGGAATCACATTTTTTTTCAATCACGGTTTCCCATCACGTGTTAATGACGAGCAAAGCTAATAATGAACAAATCATAAAATACAGGAACAGGAAAGGACCCAATTCCGAGATAAAGACAAACAGCAAACAACTTCACATTGTAGAAAACAGTACACAAGAAATGGGAATGTATTTACAGCTTGAAGTGATGCATTGCGGGACTTGACAATTTGTATTGCCATCTGAGAGTGACATTATGCCATGCGTCACGTTTTGACCACATGAAATATAATGAAGGAAGGATAGATTTGTGTTTTCAAGCTGGAAATCCGCTCTCTATTTTGAGTTTGTGCCATCCATAAATGTTCTGCTTATCCAACTAAAGAAAATATTGAAGTATGTTGTTGTTGTTGATAAACGGTTATCTGCAATCAAAACACTAAATACAATAAAATAATTATTGCAGCACATTCAAGCTTAACGAGAAAGACCCACAAGGTTGTGTGACTATATATATATATATATATATATATATATATATATATATATATATATATATATATCCCCCCAATTTTATTATAAATAATGTACATTGTAAATATTACATTTGTATGACAATACTTAACAGTTAAATATGTCAGACCTAAACAGACTGCCTTAAAAAAAAAAAAAAAAAGATTTATGCTAAGTGAAGTCTGGAAATTGTATTTTATTTTTGTGTTTCTAAAATGAAGCCATTTATGTTTAGTGAAATGCATATACTTACAAAAATAATTAATGGTGTTAAGTGAAAACAAAAGTTTTTATTAAATCACCTTTATTCTTAAAAGTCACTGTTATAAATTTAAATTAAGTATTGCAATTGCAAATTTTATGTTAGCGGTGTTGTTTGCATTTATTCAATTTAACAAGGTAATTTGTAATCTGTTATTACTTTTTTATTTTCGAGGTAATGTTGGCCACACTGATTGTAGGCATGTTTTACTTGCTGGCATCTTTCTGTTGTATCTTCTTCTGTTAGTGGTTCAAAACATTCATCTTGTCTTCAAGTTTAGGCAACTTGTGAGGAAGGTGGCAGCGAATGCTAAAACTAATAAAAAGGTATATACAAACCCTACTTTGTGGGGAAAAACGAAAAAGACAAAAAACGAATGATTTGTCCGTTCGTGTTGTGTTTAGTGAGAATGCCGTTCTTTCTGTTGTATGACCATTTGTGAAACTTTGGTGGATCATGTTGCATGCGCCAAAAGAGCACAAAAAGTTGTAAGCAAGTGTGCAGTATTACTATTAATGATCAAAATGAAATTCTATAAAGCAAAAGACGCAGAATGTCAGAGCAACAGCGAAGACGGGAATAATGTCTTGATAAAGATTTCCGTCATCACATTACAATCGTCACACATTTCAACTTGTTTATTTTGACCTTATCAAGCTCTTGACAGCAATGGAAAATAAGAATGTAGATTATGATCTCCCCCTGGATACCTTTCCAGCCAGGCCTTACACGGAAAGAAAGAAAGAAAGAAAGAAATAACCACTTTGTGGTTGAACCAGTCCTCAACGCATATGTTGAACAGCAAAAGATTTTTTTTAATTTTTGGTAGTTATTTAATAATTGCATCACATAAAGACATATGACATTTTGATGGACTGACATACCAGCAACTAAAACCAAGCGATTAAAAATACAACTCACCATTACTAATTGTATTTTGTGTATGTTTCTCTTCATCAAACCGTCCAGGTTCATCTTATGTACCAGTGAGACAACTTTCCGCCAGACGTTTGGCCGTCCGGGGAAATTAGGAAAAAAAAAAAAAAAAAAGCACTAAACATTGATGTGGAGTAGTAAACCGGACTCGTCAACGAGTCCACTAATTGGTTGTGCTCACCGCTCCGTAGGCGAGCAGGTCTTTGAGAGGGTCCAGCAAGGGGTAAACGTTTTCCAGGTACCACTTGAAGGGTTTGCACTTGAGCCGCTTCCTCAGCGCCTTCCGTTCGGACACGTCGCCGATGTCCACGCCGTGATTCTGTGGGGGAAGAAGCACAAAATGGCCGCCGTCACGTGACTATTTATCTGAACATGCCCCCATGCCGTGTCAAGCTTGCGGGCTTGTGAGCGAGTCTGCAGTTGTTTTACCTGCAAGGGAAGGTTCCAGGCGATGTTGACGTTATATTTGTACTCATCCAGCCACACCTCGGCCACGCGCAGCGCGTTTCGCTTCATGGTGACGCTGAGGTCGGGCAGGTAGGGCTTTCTGGCGCGCTCGATGTGGGCGATCTTGGAGCAGGGGATCACCTCCACGCTGCCGCCGCACAGCCACGCCTGCGGGCGCAAACAAACGCACGCTGAGCAAACGTCCCAGCTTTGTGTCGTGCTTGAACATCTCACCCGGATGCCCAGCTCCACGTTCTCGCCGCCGTATATTTTCATTCCTCCGTCCAGGCTGCCGATCTCAGCGAAGAACTTGCGATCGGCCACGAGTATCCCCATGATGGCCGGGCTCCTTTTGGGAGCAAACAACAAACAAACAAACAAACAACAAATCCTCAGCTTCTTTCCAAATGATCATCGCTAGTGACGCCGCCCCCATTTTACTGGCACCACACAACAACCCCCTCCCCCGCACATTTTAATTTACTAACAATCATAATGTGGTTTGGAATAACATTCAACTTTTTAAATATTTAAAGTACCGGTAGTTTTTATTTTAATTGTACTTTAAATTTGAGTTTTTTTGTTTTTTTTTAAAATATTAGCAGCTACAGTAAGCAAACATTTGCATGATCATGTGATCCGTTTCGATTTAGGAGGCCAAATGCAGGCAAAAATGTGCGACTCACTTGGCAGGCAGCGACTCGTCCTTGAGCTCGTACCACTCGGGCCTGAAGGACTCGTACATGCACCACAGGGCCCAGTCGAAGGCGTCGGCCGACGGCCCGTAGCGGGTCACCGTCAAGTCGTCGTAATTGACCCGATCGAAGACGGGCGTCAGGATGACCGTGCGGTCCTCCTTGATGCGAGCCAGCAGCGGCTCGGCCCTGAACGCGCAAGCGGATGTCAGTCAGAAAGGAAGCGACAAAAGATGCAAACGGTGTGAGCTTGCTAATAAGGTGGACATTTTTGGCTAATGCTAGTGTAAGATTCAGACAGGAGTACGATTTAAGTTCATTTGTTAAAATATATATATTTACTTATACATGTATGTTTCTAGAACTATTATTTACACATTTCTATATTTTGGTCTTTTTTTTTAGATACCAGTAGCTAAATTGATGTGGTGAATCTGCTATTTTCATTTACTTGCATTGACTTAAGTTAGCTGGCTCCTGATTGGTTAGGGTTGGTCAGCTGACGAGTGTTCAGGAAGTGTGGTGACTGTCGCTACATGTGTGACTAGTAAACAGCGTTGTTACAGAAGAAATCCGTCTCCATCCTGCTTTCTCATTTTCTAAAGAGTGGTCCATTTACCACCAACGAACCCTCACGTTACACTCGCATTTCATCAGCACATGGTGGACAGCAACATGACTCAATTAGCATGCTGACTATTTACTCATTCACGCATATATTTGAAATTCCTAAAAGGCTTTTATATGAATTGATATTTCACTCTGGCAGAGTGCAAAATCGTTCTCACTTATTTTGCCCACTGTTTTGATATTCGGTCTGTCCTTACTTTGTACCCAAGTATCTGTACTTGTACTTGGTTACAGAGCGGAAGTGGAAATGGCAAGATGAGACCAACCATTGCACGTGGACTTCAATGTGGGCATCCAATATGGCCACCACGTCACCGGTGGCTATCTTCCATCCGGACAGTCTGGCCTGGGTGAGGCCGAGCTGCTCCTTGTGCATCACTCGCTTCAGCAGGCCCGGACGCTCCTCGTGGATGAGCGCGATGAAGTCGTCCAGCTTCTCCTGCAGGTCCTCTGCGGATGCAAGGTGAAGGTGAACGATTCATTCTCATCTCTTACTTCTTCTGCTTCTCCAACAAATGACGGGAAAAGCCTACTCGAACAGCAGGGGCACTTGAAATGGTGGCGGTTGTGCGATGGCTCCCATTTTGCATTCGTTTGAAAGTGATTGGTTCATTCTGAACGCGGCCGCGTGTCAGTCATAAGCGGGTACGCGTACGGGTGCAACCGCATTGTTTCCGTTATTTTCACATCCTAGCTCGAAAACATGACAAACTCAATCGAGGTTTACGGGTGACCGCTAACATTATCTTGGTCTCAAGCATATCACAAAAGAATAGTTTTGTGTTGCCACCTAGCTGTGTGTATGCTTGCATTTGATATATTTTTTTATTTTATATTTACCTGGCTGGCATGTACCTTGATGGAATAATGGCAGAAACAGGAAGAATGTACTCATTTAAAGAAATATTGTACGTAGGTCAAATATTTGGGGGCCATAATTGTCGTGGTTTGTGTTTTTCAAGGGCATATCGTGAAATTTGAACAGGCCACTTGTACCGTTTGTGCTGTGGTCGTCCACCAGTATTATCTCTCTGAGCAGGCTGGCGGGGGTCTTGTCTATGATGCTGCGGACCGCCCGCTTGATAATGGACAGCGCTTCGTTCAGGTAGATCAGCACCACGCTCAGGCTGGGGAGATCGGCAGGGTACCTTTTCTGTGCGCATCTGTTTCCAAGCAACAGCAAGAAAAAGATGTCATGATAACAACACGGCTTATTGTGACACGCTCAATCAAATTTGTTGATAGAGCGCAAAAACAACCACAGAATGGAATACAAAGCCCTTATTGTTATGATCAATGGTGCAGATGCAACAAAATTGAGTTCATGAAAATGAGCAAAAATAAAATAACAATGACAGGCACAGAGGAGGATAAATGTTCATATGAAGTTTTGCAACGTGTAGATTTGTTTATGCAACTATAAGTTGTTGAGTGTAAATATTTCGATTCGTTTGTGCAACGACAAAGTTCTTAGTGGACTTTGACGATCCGTGGCGATGGAGAAGCACGCAGACATTTTAGAAAGAGGCGCGGGTGACGTGCGGTAAATTGACATTTGGATCCTTCTCATTTCAACGGCAAGATTGGATTGCTGACCCAAAAGTTTCTACCCAGCGGCATCTTTCCAGGCTAACTGGTTGACTCTTATTGGAGAAGCTGTGGCTGCACTTGGAGCCCCACCCAGATGACTGAACTCTAGACGAGAGCTCAACTCATGGAGGCCGCTTGCATCTTGATCTTGTTCTTTGTAATCTATAGATGATGGTAGGAATGTAGGTTGACTGGTAAATCGAGAGCTTCTTTTTTAGCGCAGATCCTTCAGAATGACTGTCAGCCATATCCAAAATCATCATTCATGACTGCAGACAATGTCTGCCCGTACCGGTTCTGAGCAAGGGCGGTCCAACTCTCTGGAACCGAATTGGACTTAGTGTCGGCAATGCGCGTCAAACTGGTGGGAGAGTGTGGCTTTTGTACCTGGCGTGCCGCGTGTCGGGAATGTCCCTGTTGAGCGGCAGCCTGTCGCTGAGGAAGGCGTTGTAGCCGTACTTGACGAACAAGTCCTCGGCCTCCTTCTGCTCCTCCTCGCTCAGACCCTCGCCCCACTTCTTGAACAGCAACGAGTTGGGGAACAGCTTCTTCACCACCACCTTATCATCCTTCTTGTCCTCCCGTGGCTTGTCGTCGGCTTTCGCCAGCCGCACCGCCTCTGGCTGAAGCTTGTTTACTGCTTGGACTGGAGTATGAGAAGCCGTTTCACAGTTTATTCCTTAACATTCATATGCAACTTCAAGTGGAGCGATTTGCTCCAACATGCCCAACCAGAATTTTGCGCCAGCCTTCGCTAATATTTAAAAACAATGCTCAAAGGGGGCGTTGCCCAGAGGAGTGTTGGGCTTGCGAGGGGGGCGTGGTCTGGCTGTAATTGACAGCCACAGTGAAAACTATGCTAAGTACAGTAAGAGACGCGGACTAATATATAAAACTATGGCGTCAGTTTCAAGGAGGTGGCGTGAGTAGACCGGAACAGCCAAATTGTTTATCACGTTTAACCTAAATTCAAGCTTTCAACAAACAAGCACTAAAAACGCTTTGTAAGTACCAAAGAAAATGTGAAAATAATTTATGGATCATGTAGACAGCATTAGTAGACACCCGTTTATATAGTTTATCAGAAAAAAATGTTTAAAAAAAGTTGATTTAGTGCTGAGTTTGCATTTAACTACTTAGATAAAATAATAAATGAATTTAAAAAAGTGTAATAATTAACCCGAAAATCCCTAACAAATATTGCAGGATTCTTCATTTCAAAGCAAAGCAAATCAAAATAAAGGACTCACGCAGCTTCTCAATGTTAGCCGCCATCTTTTCCATCCTCTGCCCGTGGACGGAGTCGTTGTGGATGGCCATGTGATCGATGTGTCGATGCTCCGAGTGGCTTTGCACAACACTCCGATGGCAGCCCAGGTACAGCAAGGTGGCCGTCACCAAGGCAGCCAGCAGGACACCTTTGAGCCAGCCGGGCCTCATGTCGACGACGCCTGAAAAAACAACAGAAGGGAGGAGGGAGTCAGATTTGGTTTTTATCCTGCGTCCTTCTTTGCACTCCTCCCCGGGCCGCCCAACCCAAACACGCACTTTGCGTTAGGCACGGACTGATGATGAACGTTGCCACGGACATGAAGCCATCGGAAGAGGCCTGGCGGCCATATTACGTTGCCACGTTCTCAGTGCTGATAGCTTGAGTACGTTGACTTCTCTGTGGTGTTTTCACATTTTTTTTGGGGGGGGGGACAAAAATGCCACAGTGTGCGGAGTACGGTTGCACTACCAACCCGAGAGAAGCTGTACATGCACATTCCATCGGTTCCAGGTACTGAAAGTTTCACCTGTTTGCGTGGTCTATCCCAGGGAAGGATGGCCTGGCTCATCAAAAGTACAATTCAAACAAACGCACAACACACCACAACGCATTCAAAGCTAGTAAGAGGAGAAGGAAGATACGTGATACGGTGTATGTTTATAGTATTATTATGATCCCGCTTTTGAATACCTTGAGAGACGATATGTTTGACACGGAGGCTAAAACTAATCATCTGTTCTCTCTCAAAGGCTACTCAAAGCTTCACTTGCGTCATGTCAGAAGAATCATGAACGATGACACCAAAGAAAAAAAAATATGAAGGAACAGTCTGTCATAATTAGTGCCATCTAGTGGTGAACTAATATAATGCGTTATACTTTCAGGAAAGGGAGAGGAAATTGCGGTCATGACTCGACACGACATCTGACCAATCAGAGGGAACGCAGACCGGACATGCCGGCCAAGCGAGTCAGGAGCAATTAAGAAAGACGCACGCACACCCAAGAGGAAACTCGTGCTTCACTTGGAAGTGGGAATGCTGTTGAAAAACGATATTCACTCAGATATGAATCTCTGGCTCCAGTCTGTACTAGTAATACTTGGACAAGGCAAGGCAGCTTTATGTATTATTATTATTATTAACACCTTTTGAACCTTTTCAAAACGTTTGAACCACCTTCAACTTTTACATCTGGATTGACTTTCTAAAGTGATCTCACAATTAGCCAATCATGTTCAAAGTCATGTTCAATAGGAGTAAGCATGGCCCTGCTGCCACCATTCCAATTGCCTCTGACTTTACGTGTTCTAGTCGGCTTTTCCTGCTGTTTCCCCCCATTTCTTGTTGAAGCCTGAAAGTAATGCAAGCACTGACTGCAATTTTGAACTGCTCCTAATTTATTTTCTCCAAAATGTTTGAAAAGTCAAGTTGTCAGTCTTTGCTTTTCGAAATATTTGGAATAAATAGAAAGAATTGTGTGTTTTCACGTCAATGTACATTTGTAAGGATGCCAATGTTGACTTAAGAATTGCCACTGTGGCGTTTGTCTTTGGGCTGGTCGAGCCTGCCGGAAGCACCAAAACGCCGTCTGCGGTGTCCCAGGGCAAACAGGAGCCTGCATCCTCCTTGTGAGCCGCGCGGCCGCCATCTGTCAGGCCGCAAATTGAAGGCATTGAAGGCGTGGCCTGTCTCGTGTGTTTGGAAGGCAAACTCGCTCGCTCGCTTCTTTGACAATTGGAGCTTTGACAGCCATGTTTGCTCATAGATTAGCAAGTGGGATTTTTCGATTGAATTCTTAGCAGCGACTTCATCCTGGTTACATTTTTACACAATACATCAAGTCATAGTTTGCAAATGTGACTATAGCTTTTATTTGCACTTCATTTGTACGTACAACAGAAGGGGACGACAATATTCAGGGTTGGGTTTTTTTTCAAGTAAAATGGAAGACTTTAAAATCTTCATTTATTTCTCAAACTTGTACATGTGGAATGATGCAAGTATGACGTCTGACATCTGTTGACACTCACGCGACCGCCAAC
Organism: Festucalex cinctus; assembly: GCF_051991245.1. NCBI lineage: Eukaryota > Metazoa > Chordata > Actinopteri > Syngnathiformes > Syngnathidae > Festucalex > Festucalex cinctus. Next base: position 345,392 of record NC_135419.1, on the reverse strand, counting down.
GTGCAGACACGGCCACAGGCAACAAAGCAATCGATATATCGTGGCATCTACTTGACAGTGATTGTAAAAGTCTCGTCAGGCTCAATCACAGATGAACACTGATGATAAACATGTATTCAATATCTTTTGCAAATACTCAAGAATGCGTTTGTGAGCAGAAGGGTTTAGTTTAGCCAAAAATCATGCTTTGCTTGCGTCTTGTGGCATCACAGTGTGATGCAACTATGTCAAAGTTAGATGAGGAGTTTCATTTAGACAAAAGTAATTATTTGCCACCATCATATTGTCTCGGCACTATACCTGTATTGAGCTGAGTTGAGGGGTTTCACCCAAACAAAAACAAAAAAAATGGTGCTGGTCACTTGAGGAGTTTTGCTTTGCCAAAAAAATGTTTTGCAATTGTCTTCAGGGATCAATCGGCAATTCTAAACCAGGACGAATTGGAGTGTTTATTGGCTTTGCTTGCTATCCAGATGGAGTTGGTCAAAAATGAGATCCTCAGTCAGCAGAGAATTGTCTCTGCTTTTCTGGAAGACATTTTGGTATCATACAACAAAAAGCCGCCATTTTGTCTCCCACGTAACTGCTCTTGTGGCTCTCCGGCTTGCCTTGGTGTGTTCCTATGCTCATTTACAGCTATTTTTTTATTTTATAATTTGCAATAATGAAATAAATGAACATGTATTCAATTGTTTATTTTACAAATGTTTTTCATTTGATTTATTCACTGTTACTTACTAATAGAAACAAAACATATTAAATGAAGCAACTTTTTTTTTAACTAATAATTTCATTTAGTACACTAAATTATTGAACAACACGTCCAGGATGAGGATTTCTGACCTGGGTCAATTCCCAGAAAATTGTCAAACTGTTGAACTCACAAGTCGACTGAATATAATCGGCCCCCTTTTCATCTATGAAAGGACACAAATGGTCATTTGCTGCTTCCACAACAAAAGCCGTCTGTTTACACCTTGTAGAATATTATTAGCGAAAATGAATCCGTCGATGGACACACCTGTGGGTTTAATAGTTATTCTTGTCAAAAGACGATTAGGAACACAATTACTACATTCTGGTTAAACACCTTTAATAGCACAGTTGAGGTAAAAAAGGACAGTGAATAAACTGACCTGTCCACAACTGAGATGCTGATTTTTATTTCTAACATGGATTAGAATTAACCTATTGTTGACATGTTTGAAATTCAGTTTCATGTCACTGATACTTCAGGGGGGGGAAACAAACATAAGAAGTCCTTAAAAATATTTACAAAAGTAGGAAAAAATGACAAAACTAAAAAATAAATCCACCTTATTGAACACAAAACTTTCTAATCTCTCTCATCAATCCACCAACAAGTGACGTTTGCTTCTTCTTCTGAAACGTTTGCAGGGGTACGACGACGCCACATTGGTGGTCTTGCCACACGCAAACAAGCAAATCCCAAGAGTTGCCATCCGAGATGTTTCAGGGCTTCCAGAGCTTCAGGAGGCCGTCTTCGCCGTATGTGGCGATGAGGTTCTGGTGTGGGTGGTGGGCGATGCCGATCACGTCCTTCTCATGAACCTGAGCGTGAGGATGGAGGAAACGAGCGCTTTATTTGCCGTCAGAAGCTCAAATACGTGCGCCATACCGTCAGGGTTCTCTCCAGCTTGCCGGTGACGGTGCTGAAACAGTAGAGCACAAAGTCTTCGCCCACACAGTAGATCCACTCGCCGCGCGGTGACAATGTGCAGCACACAAAGTCACCTCCTTCCCTCTTACCCGAACTGAAACTCCTCACGATCTGCAATGAATCCACATTTGCCGCCGCATTTTAATGATGCTCAAATCTATTGGGCTGAGGGAAACTTGAAAAATACTCACATTTCATTTGATTTAACAAGGCGAGCAATCAATGGAATAATTCTAAAAAGGTTTGTTAGTCGAAAGCCCAAGTCAGATGAAGTGCTGAACAAGAAGTTTTTAAAAAGTTAAACAACAGTGACATCTAGTGGATCTTTTCAGCACAACATCAACTGCATTCACAAAAATGTGAGAATTGTAGTTTTCTTTACATTATTACACAATACTTAATGCCCTTTAAAAAAAAAAGAATCTTGCACTCAATAAGTACTGCATATATTTAAAAAAAAATGCATATATCACTTAAACGAAATAAAAACTAAATTGAAACGGAGCATTTTATACAAACTAAAACCTATTATTCAAACAAATTCCATTTTTTTTAAAGCTAAGATTAACTTAATGAAAAAGTATTGTAATCCTGGTGTGCATGTGTGTCACGTGTTTGTACCTGTCCCTGCATGTTCATGATGACCACAGTGTTGGAGCGGTTGCACACCACAAAGTGTTCCGGGTTCTTGGGCAGCAGGAGGACGTTGTTGACGGTAATGTCGGTGCCGGCCGACGAGCCCAGCGGCTTGAAGGTGCTGCTGCACTCGGTTGTCTTCACGTTCCACACCTGAGGTGCACAACACGTCAGGTCAGGTCAGGTCAGGTCAAAATCAATCAATACAACCTTCAACTAACGCAGACGACCAGCGGCGGGGCGGGCGCACCTTGACGGTGCCGTCGGAGGAGGCGCTGACGATGTGGTGACCGTCGGGGGTAAACGTGGCCTCGTTGACAAACGACGAGTGGCCCCGGAATTCCTTCAGGGACTTGCCTGACTTCAGCCCGTGGATCCTGAGCAAAAAGAAATACATCATGTCGTGTTTGATTAGTAGATGCATTCAATACGGTACGTTAGGTATATTAGATATTAGTCAATATGATGAAAATAGATTTCATTTGCAATGGGCATAAATAACTTTAAATGTGATGATGATGATGAACATGGTCCATTAGAGGTGTACAGAACATTAATGTGACATTAAGACACAGGTGCATACATGAAATATAAGGCAAACATGGCACATTAGTTGTATACATAATGTCAAACATGATTGATTAGGGCTGCTTGATTATAGAAGGAATAAGCACAATTATTTTGGCAGTAATTGAAATCACAATTATTCAAACGAATAAAAATGTAAAAAAACAAAAAGTATTAAGGCAACTAAAAAATATTAAGACAAAGAAAATTCTTTGAAACGCTATAATTATGCAAATGAGTTATTTCAAAATGTAAAAAGGTGCAAACGTATACATTTCAACAACTCAAAAATTGAATTTTGATGAATTGCACAGCCCTCGATTTCAATGTGGTGTATTTCAGGTGTACAGACTTTAGATCGACAGTAAATATTAGATGAAATGTATAAAAGAGCAAATGTGGCCAACTTTTTAGTTGCCGAGGATTCTTCTCACCTGATGGTCTGGTCAAAGGAGGCGCTGAGGATCTGGCCGCTGTCCTTGCAGAAACTGAGGCAGGTGACTCCTTTGCTGTGCGCACGTTCGAACCTCCTCAAACACTGGCCGCTCTGAATCTTCCACACCTGCCGACACATCGGAAGCGGCAGGTATGTCGGCCATTGACGCGCGCGCGCGCGCGAAACCCACCTTGATCTTTCCGTCTTGGGCGCCGGTGGCCAGCATCTCGGTGTCTCGACTGAAGCTCATGCACAGCACGGCGTCGTCCATCATCATCATGTTATCTTGAGCCTGGTACTTCAGATCCTTCAGGACACACACAAGAGTACTGAAAGATGAGGCCAAAATGAATCGCATTTGAAAACAGAGCCAAATGTTTGATTTACCTTCCGGATTTTTCCTGTGGTGAAGTTCCACACCTCGATGAAGCCGTCCACAGAGCCAGTCACCAAGTACTGGCCGTCGGGGGAGAACCTGGAACATTCCACGTGGGATTTTTGGCCAAACTGGAAAAGAAAGGAGACATTTTTGAGAGCCTCACTTGGGAAAAAAAACGCCGACAGTGAAAGTCCGGCGCCACCTTGATGAGCTTGCTGAGTTGCGTTGGGAAACGCTCCTCTTCGACATCTTTCACGGCCGCTTTGCCCCTGAACAAGTCGATGGTCATCCCGGGGGGAAGGAGACCCTGATGCTGCTGCCACTTGAGCGACTGCTCACAAAAACAAAACAATCCACATGTTGAATGCCTCCGGGAAGCAGTTGCGGCGCAGCTACGAAGGCACGAAGGCGCTTTCCATCGGTGTGAAATGATCCCACAACTTTGCACACATCTTTCACACCCGCTTTCCACCGCGCTTCCTGAGTCTGTCTCACCTGGCCCAGGAGAGCCATCAGACGGGACGGCGGCACCACGCTGACCTCTCCCGCCAAAGCCTGTGCGATAGCCGCCCGCCGCTTCTCCTTGCTGCTGCCATCCGGATATGCCTGCAAATGCATTCATTTGAATGCATCTCCATGATGGATGAAGATGACGGCGACATTTTCCTCACCTCGCGGGGATCAAAGTAGGAGCGGGCCAGCAGGTTCTCCAGGTGGATGTACCTTTCCGGCTGGGTCTGCTTCAACATGATCATCGGGTCCGTTTGCCTGAGGAGGGAACGCGCCGCGCCCAACTCCCGCAACTCGATGAGCTCCAGCACAACCTGTCCACAATACACGGGCGCAAACGTGGCCGTCATGCTCCGACCGCAGGTAACGATGAGACTGCAAACTGCCCGTCTGACATACAATTGGCAGCGATCAGAGAAAATATCGAGGACAAGGAGAAGTTGGCTTTGAGGCAGTAATTGCTCACCTGCTCGTAAAGGTCGACGAGCGTCTTGTCGGGAAGCTTGAGCGACTGGATGGCCTGGAGAACGGTGTCCCAATGCCCGCTGTTGATGTCTGCCACAAAGCTCTCAATGCTGTCGACTGTGTTTAGAGATACGGTGGTCTCCTCCTGGAGGATTGCCAGCGACCTGTGCAGGTTGTTCTCCTTCAGGTACTGCATGATGAGTCGGACCACGCTGGAAGTGACGTTAAGTCAGAGGGTCAATCTTGCAATCAATAAACCACAGCCAGCTTTATTTGTTTTAAATGGACAGATGGGCCCAGGTAATTAGTAGATGTACTGAAAACTGCTGTCAAATATTTCATTTTCTTTCTTTTTTTCCATTCATCATGATCATAACTGTTTTTTTAATGAATGATTATGAAAAAGTGCTCATTTCATTCATTTTCAATGAAGCCGATGTACTGAACCTTCATTGTAGGCGGACTTCTGCATCCCTCGCGTGTGGTTTTACGCTTGGAACTCGAACTGCAATGTGGCCCGCGATGAAAACAAGATTGACAACCCTGTCCGAAAATATCACAGGACGTCCAGTGGTAGAAAACAAAACTTTTGACGCCAATTTTAGCTGGTCGAGCTAAAGTTTAGCCCGGATCGTTCGCGCTAGCTAGCTCGAGAGTGGCCGCGCATGCGAGGACGTGTGAATTTAATAAAACGCGATCGATAAAAAATTTTTTTTTTAAAAAGCAGGTTTGTTGCTTCGTGTACTTCAAATGGAAAATGTCAAGAGTTGGTTTACTCACTCTGCGGATTCAATCTCCAAAGACATGACTAGTTCGGTGATGAGAAAAAAAAAATCAACAAGAAACGAACAAGCAGAAGCTATGCACGTTAACCCGGAAGTGGACCAACGACTTCTTCGCTTAGTGTTGCATGGCGGGTTGCAAATAGGTTATAGCTCCATCTACTGGTAGTTTGCGACATTGGAGCTGCTTGTCGACGGTCGCTGGTGTGATTTTTAATTTATGACCATGAAATTCCAAACCAGATGGGAACAAAATGGGCCTTTTAAATATGGACAAAATACGTGCATGTCTTTTTTTTTTTTTTTTTTTTTACCTACTGAATAGCAAACCATCATTAAGTGCAAGAAATAATTGCGTGCATGTTCAGGTACTATGTTTGCCCAGCATGTCTTTCAGAAATTTCTGCTATCAAGTGGTGAAGTTGATTTTGCATGATGTTCATGTTGAAAATGTTGCATATAAGCTTATAAGTTTACAACACGTTACAAGATTACAGTCATATTATCCTGGCGTCCACTATAACAAGTACAAACATTAGATACCCCCCCAACCCCCAAAACAATTTCCATATTATTATTATTATTATTATTATTATTATTATTATTATTATTATTATTATTATGTGGGAAATAGTCAAAATCAGCAAAAAATAAACCAAAAAACACATTTTGCCCAGCAGAAAAATGCTAGTCTGAAGGCGCTAACAACTATACAGTGGCAAAAATCTAATCATCATCATCATCATCATAAAGAAACAAACAAACCCTGTGAATGGGATGATGATGATGATGATAAGACTGATGAGGTTGATGGTTGGTTTTAGGCAGTTATGATGTAGAAGACTTCCTGTCGTTGAACATGAACTCAATGACAAGGACGGCAGCAAAGCAACAAGCTTTCATTAGAAAACACAACTTGTAAGTTATAAGTATCCATCCATCCATCCGTCCGTCATCTGAACCGCTTATGTCATGATAACAATCACGTACTGTTCACCATAAAAATCAGGCCCACATCACCATCACAATATTAGTCATGTCACCCCCGCAAATAACGATTGTTCATTGTATTTGTCTATGGTGTGTTCATGTTCAACATGTCTCAATTCCATCCAAACACATGACGGCATCCAAACATGGTCATCCTCCCACAGTTGTCGTTTAAAATTGCATGCAGCAGGGGGCGCTGCATGCGCATTTCTTCCCTGGACTCTCTGAAGGTCTTTCAAGGTGAACTTGTTTCGATGCGCTTTGGTTGGTAATCGTGACATCATCCCGCAGTTTGCGGGAAGAAAAAGAAGCGGCGGGATGTCGTCAGGTTTGATTTCAGCATCTCCCAGCAGGACAAAACATTGCGGGGGTGCCAGGAGGAGGATGCTGGCGGATAAAAGCAACAGCTTGAGGGCAAAAGGAATGAATGAATGAATGCTTTATTTCAGCAAAGGAAACTGTGGCAAAGCGCCACAGATATTTTTTTTTCCCCCGTCAAAGATGGGCAAACTTTAGAACTAAAGGACGACAATAAACTTGTAAAACGCACAGATGGGTCACTTGAAGATGAATTAACCAATATTGAATCAAACAAACATTAGTTTATTATACACCAAACTCGTATTTATTGGATATGACACGAAAGAAAGCAAAGTGGCAAAGCAAGGTGGTGTGTCACAAAATACTTTAGGCCTACTGATTATTTTTTAGCAAAACCAGACGGAGAGAAAAAAAAAAAAAAAAAAAAGTCTGTCCCACAACAATTGAAAAAAAAATCCTCCAGTCCTGTGCGGAAGTTATGTGAAAAAACACATGACCAAAGTGTTGTATTTTAATTACATCACACCAGATTTGAACCTTACATTTTTTGAAAAAACAAAACAAAAACAGTTTCACTTCACAGTTTCACACCGGATAAGTGAAAGAAAATGGATTGACGGATGATTTATTTCAATTGTGATTTCAATCAAATGAAGAACCTTGGGAGGCCGCTAATGGCAAAACTTGTGCGCTGATATTTATTAGCCTCTCAATAGCCTGGATGAGGCAAATACACAACAGCTCCCGCGTACAAAGAAATTCCCATCAGATCGCCAGCGAGCAAGCGAAATGGGGCGACTTTCAAGTGGGAGGGGGCACAAAAAAAGTGCAAATACAAGCGCTTGGAACACGGCGAGCATTTCACTTTCACTTCTCCATCCACTCGGGCAGGAAGCGCAAACACCAGCGAGGAGGCTTGAGAAGCATCGAGCGTTACGCACCCACGCACGGACCGCAAAATCGTGCTTAGAAATAACAACAACAACAAAGATCATGTCGAACGAAGACACGTCACGCGATGACAGTACTTCTCCTTGCCCGTTATTCATTGGAACTGACACCTTGCACAATAAAATTCAACAACAACAGACTGACCACAATATGCCAAACAATTACTTGAATTGCTCATTTACTCCCAAAAACGTAGAAATATCTTCTATTTTAAATGTCCCAAAGATGTATTTTTATGTTTGTTTTTATGCATACAGAAGGTGTTGCTGCAGCCTCTCAACTGCGGGTGAAAAGAATGGTAGTAATGACAAATAAAGGCCAACAGGCGGCAGCAGAGTATAAGAGATCAGCCAGAGCCGTGATGAAAACAAGCTGTTTCCCCACAATTCTAAGCAGATTTGTGAATAATGATGAAACGTAGCGATATTCGAATGCTAACTGCTTTTTTCTTTTCTTTTTTTTACTTTTTTCTTTTTCATATGTTCCATGTTTTGATAGCAATAAAACACAATATTCTGTGGGCCTTGCAAAATCAGTTAAAATCCAATCAAACCGCCAGGAGGGGTCGCGAAATGTGAAAATGGCGGCGAGTGTCGGCCATTTTGCTTTCAAGCAACCATTTGCCTTGGAAGTGTGGCAGCTTGCAGTGAGGCTGCTTGGCAGAAAAGCACAAAAGCCATTTGGAGCTAATTAACGTCATTTGCAAGGATGCGTGACGTGAAACTTTTTGTTTGTTGAGCACGGACGCAGGTGGGACCAATTGATTCCCCACGTCGTGCCGATTGGCACGCACAGCCACGATCTGAAATCAATCCAACATTTGCCGGCTTTGCAAACGTTCCGTCCGAGTGGGATTCGTGCTTTCAAAAGGCTTTCCAGTATGTTGGATCTGACCAATCACAGCTCGCCTGTTTTCTGGGTTTGCTCACATGATGTTTGCAAGCTGAGCACTTCATGTCATTTTATGTTGACAGCATGTGACTTTTTGTCACAATCAGTCAGCAGCTGTGGCTTTCCTTGCCCATAGACATCGCAGGACCTCAATTAATCTGTTGTGTTGTTTTTTCCCACTTTACTTTTTTCTCAAGCTTGTCACTTTGAAAATGTGTACGTTGGGGTACTCGGAAGGGAAGTTCCCACTTTATGGCAAATAATAGTCATTCTCAACAAAATGGAAATGTTTTTCCCTTACGCTATTTCAAGTGTGTGTTGAATTATGGATAGAAACAAATTGATGCTTGGAGCTAAAGGTGGTACGACCCCATCCTGCCCCACCCATTTCATGATCTTTTTATGATTTCTTTGAATAATTTAGAATGTAATAAAGCCACCGTCACTGAGAACATGATCACATCACGACTTATTCATCCTAAACAGCCTCGTTTTAAACAACGTTCTGTTCTATATTAGCCTTGCGTTGAACAACATTCCTAATTTTGTGATGATTTTTTATGCGTTTGCGTCATGCATGTTGACGCAAGCTCATAACAATGCATTGATGTTGTGCTGCTGAATGCGCATTATGCATAAATGATGCATGCATGTTGTATTTCTATGTAACAATGCAAATGTTTGGCTTTGTATAAACTGTCCATGTTGACAAATGTCCTTCACGTCTCTGTTGCAAGGAGGACATTTAAGAAGCCTCATCGAAGAATAAAATGTCTGACTGATCACGGAGGGGTGTGATCTCCTTTTTCATTTTCTAAACGCTCATCATTTGAGAAATATTGCAATTTTAGCCATGGTCAGAAAATAAATGATGCCATATTTGAACATACAAAGGAAGTCTGCCATTTTGCTTTAAAGCAGACAGTTTGAGCTCAATTGATTTGGTGGTAACAGTATTCACAGAAAGAAAGAAAGAAAGAAAGAAAGAAAGAAAGAAAGAAAGAAAGAAAGAAAGAAAGAAAGAAAGAAAGAAAGAAAGAAAGAAAGATGTCTCTCACCCACAAAAAAAGTCTCAGGAAGCCATGCCTGAAAAAGCACAGGAAATCGGCCATTTTGTTTTGAAGCGCAACTCAACTCAACTCAACTTTATTTAGAACAAGCACAGCTGTGGCAAAGTTCTGTTCATCAAACACAATCATTCACATCATAATGATACAATATTATATAACTACAGAGAAATATTCTTTTCTCATTCAATTATGCAAATCCTTCCAGTTTGGGCTGTAAAAAAAAAAAAAAGAGCGTTAACTTTGCGGTGATTTTGTCCATTTTGAGGGTCTTTTAAAAAAAAGTCCGACTCACGAGAGAGAATTTGTCCAATTGCGAGCAAATTTGAATCTCGTATGCTTGCCAGATTGCTGAAGTGCGACAGTAAACAACATCCGTCAGACCCGCTGCTTGATGCGGGATAACGCTCAGAAAGATTTTCCGTTTAGCGCCACGCACGCACGCACGCACGCGCACACGCACGCTTGCCCTTTTCAAGCACTCCAGTGCGCAGCTAAATAATTGATTGAGCGCTTTTTCCTGCGGAAGGCGAAGTAGGCCAACATGTCCGCTGGTGTGTTCAAAGACCTTCGACTTTCTGCACATTCCAAATGTTGCTCCTTGTCATCAACGTCAATCAGGTGACTGAGAAAAAGGCAACTTTTTCGCCGGAAATATTACATCGATGCGACGTTTTTGCTATCATTCTTTCTCTCGCTCTTTTTTTCTTTTTTTCTTTTTTTCTTTTAGCGGCAATTTGGTCGAGCGATGGTTGTCACTGTATAAGAATGCATGAGTAGAAATAAAGATAAACGCTCTAGGCTGTCATGTGTGACCAATATGGGACTAAAGGGGGCGTAGAAGACGAGCCACAAATTTGTTTGCTCACGAGTCTCGACCAAAACATCGGAAATGATTGTCACTTTCATGCTGGTCATTCACTCTATTGTGTGAATGGTACAGAGGGAGGAATGGTGTGATCTGGTTGAATTCGAAATTCAGATTTTCTGGCTCTTAACAGAGTCTTGCAGGCATCACAAAAAAGGAATGTTGCTTGTGTCTAAGAAATTAGAAGAGCTTTTAATGCTGCCACTTTGAGTGGCTTTTCCCCAACTTGCTGTGCTGCCTGGAATGTGGCGGTGCCAAATGGGCAGTCAACTTGACAACTTCTGATGAAGTCTCAGAGGATTTAGCGCACACACAAAAGTTTCTCTTAAGTGTAGCCCCTTTCATGCATACTGTCCGGTGCGAAGGGTGTGACTGGGATAAGCGGCAGGTGCTGACGTGGAGCAGCAAAATTCCAACAAATCAGAGGCAGAACGTCGCCTGGATGAAAGCAAATAATTGTCGCTGCGATATGAAGCCCCTTTCTCGCTGGACATCAACAAGACCAAAAATGAGAAAACGTTTTGAAAGCTCCTGGCTTGGATCAAACGTGATCAATATGTCAGAAGCTTGCTGCTAATGACTCCATCAGCAGTGACAAGATGGCAGCTGTCAGCCATCATCGTGGGCCGGGGGGAGAGTGGGGGATAAAGGGGGGTTCGTTTGGGGGTGGGATTCATCTTGGGGGTCTCTGACAGAACGCCCGATTCACGCTTCACATTTGGACTCGGATCGGCTGACTGCATTTGTGCCGTTAAATCCTCGTTTATTTCAATCCACCTCACATTCGTTGCATCAAAAGATGATTTTCAGGCCTTTTTCTTTTGAATGCAGTAAAGTGTCGCTTGACGGGGAATAATGCGATTGCAACTTGCTATTCGTTTACATTTTATTATTATTATTATGATGATGATATTTAAAGAATTTAAATCTTCTATTTATTTCTTTATCTTTCTTTTGACATGAATATTTTGGCTATTTTTTTGCAATTCCACCTCGTCCACATTATGATAAACGTACATGAGCACATTTTCACAGCATTCATGCAGCCTCCATCTTCATGTATTTATTTAGTTGATGATTTGAAATAAGGCAGCGAAGTAAGATTTTTGTTTCGTTCCCTTTATTAGAAATGGATCAATATTGTTATGAAATAAGTGTTTTAACTTGCCGGTGTTTCATGAAACAAGTTATTTCAAAGCCATATTTATTCATCTGAACAGTTGGGATAGGCTCCAGCAGACCCTAGTGAGGATAAGCGCTTTGGAAAATGATGGACGGACGGACGGACGGACGGACGTTTCACATTCACACATCACTCCTACTCATGATAACCGACAACAGAGTCACAAAATAGTCAACAGGACACTCGATCACGTGTCGTATGATGAATATGATGAATATGATGAATATGATGAATATGATGAATGTGATTGCGCCTCTCGCCAGTTAGTCATGATAAGTGTCACATTGCACAAATGAAATCAACAGCTTGACTCGACTAGTGTTGAGGATGGAACATAGCATTTGATTGGAAGGTGATGGTTAATTTGATCGTAATCATGGCGCCAATGAATATTGATGAGACTTAAAAATAGAACCAATCATGGAAGATGCATAGAAACGTGCGGAGGAGAGATGAATTAAATGAGTGAGCGGAATGATGAATTATCATCTTCATCGAGCGACTGGAAAGAAACCGCCACAATTAAATATGCTGTGAGGCGATTGGCCCACTGCAACCATGTGACCTGCATTGCATTTGCATGCTTATTATCCTCATTACTACATTTTATATATAGGCTAGCATTTGATTGAACTATGAATAATGTCTTTCACTCTTTTTAAAGTAGCCTTTATTTGATGATTTTATTTTAGAGCTAGTGGGAATATGATGTGAATAAAGGTGGGGTTCAAGAAAATATGAATCAATGAAATGTATTGATATACGTCAATAATGAAATACAAATTCATTTTGTACTGTAGATAAATAATGGTTTGAAAAAAATATGTCTGGCCTGCTAGATTGCCGATCGCATTATATTATTACATTTCTACTTCATGTATTTAGTTATTTATGTGTATTTTCTTGAGAGCGATTTTGTTTCCTCCCTTCGTGAAGAGATCAAAATGGCGTCCTTTGATAAGTTTGCGCACTCATTCAAAGAAATTCAGAGAAATACGCGCGTGGCAACCTCCCCCAAGGAAACTTTGGACTATTTATAGCTGAGCAAAACATCGCGTTGACTCGTGTGTGATCCCGACACAGGAACATCAAGAATTCCTACTTCCCATGCGCAATCGCACTTTTCCTATACATAAATCATGCAGAAGAATACATTATGCAGTGTGAGGGTCTGTGCGCTGATGATGATGATGATGATGATGATGATGACGACAATATGACTCAGTGAGCTCAAAGTGGCAGATTTTGCCTTTCATACAGCAGAATCCTTTAGCAATATTAGCATAATAGCAAAACAACTTCCAACATCAAAACCATGCAAAACGTGTAAACGTACTCTGCTACTGTGTCCAAAAATGTTCACAATCACAATGAATAAATATTAGCTGTTGTCATGTTGACATCGTCATGTTCTGATTGAATCAATATTAGACCAAACACGTTGAGATCCGAGTCCTTCTCATGTTTTCACTTTACAGTCGAGCTTATCCCTCCACTTAATCTCCAAAATTACAGCCAAGCAAATACCGACCATGTGATGAAAATCAGAACTATTCACATATTAAAAAAAAATAAAAAAAATAAAAAAAATAAATTGAATTTAAAAAAAAAAAAAATTGCTACCAAAAGTACAATATATTGAAGGCTATTATGCTAATATTTATGTACCTGTGATTTTTTTTAATTTAAAATAAATGAATAAATGTATTCATTTCATCACAGTTTGGTGCTGTGTGCAGAATTCTGAGGGAACAATTAATTCTTTGCTTTTAGGAAGAAGGCTCAAAGTAAGCGTGTCACTACCTTTCACACACAACTGCGACAAGCGTGTTTAAGGGTAAAAAAAACAACAACTAACTTTATACGGAAACCCAGCAAAATTGCTGTCGAGTTGTAGCAGAAGGACCAGCATAAAAAAAATGCAGGGAAAATTTGGTGGAAAAAAGCAAACAGAGTTTGTTAGTTGGAAGCCACTTGGCAACGCGTTTTACTGCATCAAAGTCAAACGAATGTCGAGTATTTTGGAGAGTGCGTAAAAGGAAGCCGGCGGTTACTGCGAGGCTCCCTCGGCTCGGCGCGGCGCGCTAACGGCATCCATTGAAACCTCCATTTGCGACTGGCGGGCTGGAGTGGAGGACGAGAAGCTTGACGGCGGAATCCGGTGACACTAAAACAACTTGCCGACTGTCGGAACTAATTTGCTTCAAATCAAAATGGCGGACTTCCTGTTCAGGTTTGGTCACTGGTGCTTATCGCTTTTTAGTGTGTTATGACTCACATGTCCACATAACATAGTGTTAAGCAAGGAAAGTGGAATTGGGAACTATTTATTGTCGTCAAAATGATCAAACCTGTTTTAGCAGCCAAATGTCCTCGTAGTTGTTTGTCAAAGTACGAGCCGAGAATTGTAACCTTGTTGTGCAAGATGTATTCTCGCGGTATTTGTGAGTTCCCAAACTCCGGAGAACACATCTTGTAGCGAGCCCGTTGATTTCCACCGATCCGGACCAATCACAGAGCGACATTGTGTTTGGGGCGTGATATGCAGCTGTGACCAAACCAGGAAGCCGATGCCGATGCCGATGCCGATGCCGATGCCGGGGCAAACAAACAAACCAAATAGTACAGACGAATGGACGCTGCAATTAATTCGGTTCTTGCAGAATTACTCTCTGTGTCTTTGTTGAATGTTGAACGAGAGGCGCTTTGTGCATTTTTAGCTGGTAAAGATGTTTGTGCCCCCCTTGACGAGAACGAAGACAACATTTCCATCTGTGGCCGTAATTGGTCAAAACAAACGTGAACAACGTCCAATCAGCTCAAAGTATTGCACAGAATGCCCCTCCTTTCCCAAACAAATCACCGTGAAGAAGCACAACATTGACGTGATGGAGAACTGCCTTGAGCCAACCACAATGTCAATCTGGCTATTGCCACGTTAGTGGAATTCACCCAAACATGCTCAATTTCATCTTCCATTTTGGGCAGGGGTCCTTGAGACATTTTTGTGCTTCCACTTCCACACAATTTAATGTCGATCAGGAAAACTGATGTTGGGGGACTGATTTATTTATTTTTCTTTTCATTTCCAGGGGGTGCAACTGAGTAAGTTGTAGTTGGGTCATGTTCGGTACCAAATATTTTTCCACAAACAGCTATGTGCGGAAAAACACCAAGACACTGCAAAAAAAAGTTTTATGAAATCACTTTATTCTCAGAGTGTGTGTTGATTCCACGTTTTTCCAGTTTTTTTATTTTATTTTATTTTATTTTGCCTGATGGTTTCCAGACTAAAATATCTGTCTTCAGGGGTCATGCAAGTGAGGCTAACAGAGCAGCGCTTTGGGAAAGGTGGGTAGAAACACACATTGGGACACATCAAAAACGCTTCATAGTCGCACCATCGCACACCACAGAGCATGCAGACGTCCAGGAAGAAGAAGAAGGGGGGCGAGAAAACTTGCAGTAGAAAAGACTTCAAATATGCACATAAAAGATATATATATATATATATATATATATATATATTTGTTTTTATACAACTGAAAATAAAAACAATCACCAACTACCAAGAGGACAGGTACAGGACCGGCTAGAGAGAACACATAAGATTAGCGCGCTAACTTTAGCATCCACGAGTACAGAAGACAGAGGAGTACAAACATCAGACGTTTACATTCAAGTTACATCAAAGAGTAGTTTTATTATCAAGTGGCTTCTTTTATTGTTAGGTCTACTTATTACAATGATTAATGAGCGGAAAAATAAAAGGCTTTTGTCGAATGGCAGTGGTCTGTTAGCCATGAGAAGCGTGAAAATGACCAAATTAGCAAACAACGCTATGATGACAATTGGTATAAATTGGTTGGGGGCAGTATTCGTAGCTTGGTAGAATTCATTTGGGGCTGTAAATGACGATTGTGCGGGATTTCAAGGCCCTTGGAAATGTTAGCGAGCTACGCTAATGAGGCTAGTAGAAGAAGGCTAGCGAAGGTACAAGCGACAACACCTGAGATATGTGGAAAAAATGTAAAAAAGAATGTTGTCTACTATCGCTATCTACTACTACAACTACTATGAGTGTCATTCTTTGGTTTGACGTTGTTTGCGGCTGTGCGGTTCTGGTCTCTAATTAGCTGCTAGCTCTCTGAACTGAGGCTAGCAGGGGCAGTATACCAGCACAATGAACTCACTGGATGCTATGCTACTCCAATGCTCAAATTTAACACGATTCTGCTTGAATATACAACATTCATGATATACGCGAAACACAGCTTCTAATGTCTACAATTTGTCACACACAAGCCAGATTCAATACTAAAATAATGGCACAAAGTCACAGTCAAATTCTGGAATTTTTTTTTGAGTAGCATTTGGCTAACAACGAGTCTAAGTTAGCGGAATGTCTGAAATATCTGGAATGTTTCGGAAAGACTTTATGAAAACAAAAACATCAGACAATCTTTGTGTGCCATTTGTACGTTTCCCAATGCAAATGGTCTTTTTTTTTTTCTGTTGTTGATGTTTTTTGTGGGTACCGATGAGGCAAATTTACCAGTACTGTCTGAAATAGCTGGAATGTTTAGGAAAGGTATGAAGTGATGGAGCTAACGTATTAAAACATGTCCATGTATAGCAACCCACCAACTTGTGCAGCATTTGCCCTGATCAGCAGTAACTTCATGATGTAAACATACACTAGCTTGAAATTTATGAATGTGTGATGTTCGGGTTTTTTGTTTGTTTTTTCAACGGAGTAACTAACTTGGCAGTATTGTCTGGAATATTTCAGAAAGACACCGTGGAATTGACATAAGATAAAACCAGGCATGTCAACATCTGATGAACATTGTACATTTAGTGTGATGTTCACGTTTCGTATGACAAAAATGGAGGAGCCTCATCTTCGGTCAAACACAACATCGAAGATTGCCTGTCTTGACCGATTCTGCCACATGATAAAAATAGACATGAATGATATATTTGGCATTTGCAACCGTCTTCTGTTTTTGAAGCATTTTCGCATATTTGTTTTTTACAATCATTGAGCAAAAGCACAAGACTACGACGGTCGTTTACCGCTCAGAGACAAACTTTGCGTCATTTTGAGGATTTGATTTCAGCCCCGCTCACCCTGATGTGGAAGAACATTTGACACAGAGTCAATAATCCGGATTTAACAAACAAACAAAAGTGGTTATTGCCTCAAATATTTCGCTCAGCGGCGACAATCAACCACGTCACGTCACAACATCCCACTGCATGCCAAAAATTAAAAAATCCAAATAAAAAATCAACAAATCAATCTCTTCTTTGATTACCTCACAGGGATGACAATATTTCTTTGTAATGTATCAAATCTTAATTAACATGAAAGAACAAAAAAAAAAACATTTCGATATTGTCTTCAAAGTTAAAAATATGGCTTGTACTCATCTATCCATCTTGATATACGTCATATACATATTTCATATATATTTATATAGAGAGAGAGAATTATTTGGCGTAACGCCGGGCTATTTACAAATCAAAATGTGGATGATGTCTATTTCAATGAATGAATAAGTGTCAGACCGGACATGAAATGAGCCATTTTGTGATCACGTCGCAGCAGTGGAGTGTGTGAGGAGGAGGACGGGCGGACCAAGCGGCGTTACTTCTTGTTGAACATATCCATGAGTGGCGCCGGGATGAACTTCATCACCGTGTCCACGATGCTCTCCTCCTCCTCCTCCTCGCCACAGCCGGTGGGCACCGCCTTCTTGGGGCGCGTCAGGCTGCCCTCCGAGGCCTGCTCCATGGCGGCCGCCGCCTCCGCCTCCTTCTCCTCCTTCTTCTTGATGCCGTACTGCGCGGGAGGAGAACGAAAACAACAAATGAAATGAAATGAAAGCAGCAGGCAGCAGTGGTAAACACATTTTCATGGCGAATCCTCGAGATGATTCCATTTGAATGCCCACGTTAGACGGGGACAGTTAGAAACACGCGTCTGCCTACGTTGTCTGCTTCAGATCAGGGCTCGTTTTGGCCAATACTTTAGTAGGAGATGAAAGGAAATGAAATCATTTGGTTCAAATTCCAAAGGAAAAATAGAAAACAGGGAAAGCAGATCATGTGAAAGTCTGTTAAATATGGCGAGCGAATGGCTCCACTCTGCTCGCAAGCATATTGTTAGTGGAAGCAGGACACGTCAGTGCAGACGTGCTTTGAACGAAATAAAAATGAATATTCCAGCCCGGGCTCCAAGTTAAGCTAACACTGGTCGTCTCAAAAGTTCTCCATGTTATTATCTGGGTTGTTCCTCATGTCATTTTCTTTTTTCCAGTTGACTAATGAATGCAGCGGGTGGTTGAGCAGCACGTTGCAGCGGGCCAGTGGGTCAACGGGCAGCACGACGGTTGATCTTCAAGCAGAGATGCGGAAAATGGGATGAACTCCTCCGTGACCTCGTTGCCGCTTCTCCGTAATGGGATTCAAGGCCAACAAATATCCTCCACCGGCGGCGGCGCATTTTGTGTGTGTTTTTGCAGACGGACCGCGGGCTCGTCCGGGGATCGCTTACACTCAAATCATTGCCGGCTCGTCAGCTTTTCTTCCGCCGTTTGCTGGCGATTCATTGGAGTCCCCCATAAAGATGCTTTTCCCCCCTTTGGTGCATGGAGTTCCAATTACAACACTAATAGGTTGGCGGACTGACAAAATGCCGTGTTATTTGTATTTTACGACGTGTCCTCCCTGGTTATTCTATTTGCTGGCATGTCAACACCGCGAGGACCTTGTTAGCATTTCGTCAGCGATCTTCTCTGACAAGTTCCGACAACCTTTATTGGACAAAGGCACATATGTTGCTAATTTCACAGATTCTCCATTGCAGTCAATTGTCAAGAGGGCTTGCAAATGGTGAATCCCATTTCTGACACCAATGCTGCAATTGTTGACGTTCAATCGTTCCAGAAATAAATCTTTGGGCCCCATTTTCATTTTCATGTGCGCTCGGCGTACATTGTCAAGTCTAGTTTAGGATGTGAATTTGGTAGAATTTGATACACCGCAATATAAGTAGACGACGTTCTAGATCAGATAAAAGCTGGTCTAAGTTGTGGCGCAGGTGGTATAATGTGATTTTGGTGGATTTTGCTCCACGAGAGGCATTTGTTTTCCATGTCTCCCTCCTTCATCGGCGAGCTCATCAGCAAGCTTTGCGGAAGCCCGAGAACGATTCTGATCTCGAATCAGGTGTGCTTGTGGAAAGAAAGGTGGAAAATGTGCTGGATAACGGCTCCCTGGGCCCGAACTTGACCACCCCTGATTTCTAGCAAATGTCCTATTCGTGTTTCTGACGGTGATGTCTGGCTTGGCACTGAAGTCTTTGTGTTCCTGTAGCAATTTCCCCATTCGAGTCAAGTGTCTTTCCTAATGGTCAATCTGATACCAATGTCAGACTTGACATCCGATTACTCGAGAGACCAATCTTTGGCTTCCCTGTGGCAAATTCCTCAATAGACTGAAGAAGTAAAGGGAGAGCCCCACTTCTGACACTAATGTCAGAATTCCCGATTGCAAATGATCTGATGTGCCTGACACACGAGGTTTTTAATAGTTTCATCACTCTTATTATTTCCTAAGGACACTTTTTTTTTTCTTTTTTTTTTTAAACCATGAGAAGCAACAGCATTGAAATCCAAGCTTTTTTTTTTGGGCAGAGCGCATTAAAAGTGTTCCTGCTTCTAAAAAAAAAAAAAAAGCATTTTACATCTTATCCATAAAGTCATTTGTGATGGCAGCCCCCCGCAAAAAAAAAAAGTCTTTAACAAGCAGCGGTGACTTTGAGGATTCTCTCGACGCGCATCCGCTCGTCTGTTTGCGCTCTTTGCCGCCCGCCATCCGTCGCGCTCGGCAGCCTTTCAGTTATTCAAAGAGCGAGAAAAGACGACGGCGCCGCTCAGTCGAGCCCGGACGTCGTTTGGGGCCGTCGCCTCCTCGCGCCTCTTACGAAACTCAACGACTGCGACCTCGGACAGTCGCACGGAAGTCGACTCCAAAGTCAAGTATTGGTTATGTTGAGATTACTGATGATGATGAAGAAACTTGATTACAGACTCAAAGTCCAAACACAAACAGACCAATGAAAAAGAAAAGCTGTGACACCTTCTGTGTATTACTCAAGTTTTGTATTTAATTTATTTGCTGAAGTAGAATAAATTTTTACTTTTTAAAGGGGAGTTAAGAATGTTCCCGTTAAATGTGCATTACAAATGATGAAATTTGCACCAAAAATACTGCATAGAGAAAAGGGGTGTCAGATGATTAAACATTCATATGACGTCAATAGTTAACTTGCAAATTCGATATCAGTTCTAAATGTATTATAAAATGGACAATAAAATATTTTTTTTTTCTCTTGTTAAAAATAAAAAAATGTTTAATAGAAATGTGGCTGCATCTTTTCATCATTAATACAGTAATTGGATAATTCATTAAAATTAAATAGATGTACTGTACTGTAAAAAACGAAGGTGATATCGATTTGTGACAAGGTCATTTTTCTGCCACTAGATGGCATAATTACATTTGTAAGACGTTGGTGAAAGCTCAGTGTATTATTATTTTCATATTAAGGGCTATCTAATCTTTAACATGAAGTAACTTGTGAAATTCTGCACATTTTTTTAATTGTAAAATCCAACTTGACCCCAGTCTCCACAAATATATGCATTATTATTGTGGGAATATAATAATGCATATATTGGTGTACATATGTTAATTGTGCTTTTTATTCTCCACACGTTTTTGCCGCCTAACAACACCTACATAATACTTCCAATTTACATTGTTCAATTTCAACCAGCTTCAAAAATTGACGCTTCTTGGGTGTATATCGTCTGATTCCACACTACTTATAGTATTTGCACAATTTAACATTAAATATCAACTTTTCCCCAATCATTGAACGTTTTCTAAATATCATTTCCATATATATAACTTCTCATCATTACCAGGTGTCTGATGCTGCCTGGTGGCGCAGTTGGTAAAGCACATTGTGCAGTAACCAGGAAGTTATCATTTCATAATTGATCTCTCAATTTGCTTTCCGCATTCCCACGCAATTTCTCCAGAAATTGCACTTAGTCTCGTGACATTGATGACGTGTCTGCGACTTTGTGACTGGAATTCCCCGAGTAATCACATGTTAAAAAAAACAAACTAAAAATGGTGGCGTTAAAGGAACTTTAAATGAATTCAAAATGAGCGCACAATTTTGCCAAAGAAAGCTTCCCAAACCTTCACGCTGCACATTTGACGTGATTCTTGTTGAGGTTTTACATTTCCTGACGTTTGATACCTTATCTCTGATGCCCTGTCGGATGTTTTCCCTCTCTGCCTCCATTCTGGCGTACTTGGCCTTGCGCTCCTCCTCTTGTTGCCTCAGCGCCTCTTGCCTTTCCTCTTCTTTCTTCTGAGCGTCAGGGTCCTTCTCCTCCTCGCCGCCCAGCATCTTGCCCATGTCTTTGGTGGCCCCTAGAATGTGTGCCAGAGACAGAATCTGTTATTTGAAATCATGAAGCTCACCTGTGTCCAATTTTACCCTGAAGCCTTGTTCCATTTTGCTGCCATTGCTCGAGACCATTTTTTGTGTGCGCACAGCGTAAGGAAACAAGTATGTACTTTTTTTCCGGCATTTCAACTGGCCGAAAGTGGCCGCGGTAGAGCCAAAAGGCACAGATTGATGGAAACAGGGATGATTGATACAGCATATTTGAAGAGCTGGTTGAAAACGACAAATCGGACGTAAATCCCCCCATTTGCATCAACACGGTTCAAATCAAAAAGGAAGAAGCGTTCTTCAAGTCAAACACAGAAAGTGGTCAAAACCAAAGCAGAGGTGAGCAGATCAGATGAAAGTGGCGGCGCTAAATTATGACTCGTTCTCTTGATGGCTTTTGCGTCTCCCGGAGGGGATTAGCATCTGTTCATGCAAAGCGCCACTCGGACCTCAGGTCAAAGAGGCTGATTGTGAGGATCCTCTCCATTCTCGCCTCTTTAGATGTGCTAAGCATGAAATGATATTGTCATCGCACGTCCTGATGATGGAGTCCACATGAATACTTTGAGCTTTTTACGGACAGTCTCAGTTCAAGTTTACAGTAAAATGAACTACTGAAGCAAACACACACTTTGCTATCGCCTGCAATGCGCCGAGTGACTCTCACACGGCGTACGGATTTGAGCAAACAGCGAGACTGCTATGGTACATTCTATCTTCAATATGAGTTTGTGTTTTTGAAAGATCTTCGATGAAAGCGGCAGCATAATAAAGTATTAGTACTCGGTATGGCAAGTAGTAGTCTACGAGTGCTGAAAAAAAGTAATATCATGTGCATCCCGATGAAAAATGTTTCACAGTGAATCGTCCAAACGATCAGACAGAAAATGAGCACTAGAAATTGCCCTAAACGGCTGCTTCAAACCAACTTCCTGTTTGATTTCAACCACTTCGAGGGGGCGCAACCGAGATAGGTTTTTCATTTATCAGGACACTCGCCGCCTGGTGATGATGATGATGATCCGGCGCGAATAAGAACACATATGACCGTTTCATATCATCAGGTTCTTTGATTGCGAGGCAGGCTTGACATCCACGTCACTTTGAATCACAGACAATAACTCCTAAATGTTCCAAATTGCATCTGTCAAAAGCACTTAGAAGCAACATTTGCAGGAAAATGTTGAAATCTCATCGCTATGTGGAGTTTTTTCCCCCCAGACTAATCCAGACGGTCAGCATGCGTGTTGTCGCATGTGTACGCTGTCACTGCAAGTCCCTTTTCCAGTTGAGCGCTTCCACAACGGTGACTCGCCAACCTTCCACCTGCACTCTCTGCTCACCTTCAACGCACCGGAAACAAATTGATTTTAACCAGGAGCGAACCTCACCATCTCACGGGGGGGAAAAAATAAAATAAAATCTCCTGACGATGAAGAAAGAAAAGAAAAGAAAAAAAAAGCCAGGCAAGCCCCTCATTCCGCCTCTGGAGGAAATAGCGGACGCGACCATCTGCTTGCGGCGGGAAAATTGATGAGACGGCGGCGACCTGGAGGGTCCCGGCTGCCGTTTGGAAGACGAGTTGACAGGCCGGGACAAGCGTCCGTCCGTCGTTATACAGGCGGGGTGACGACTAATTAATGAACTCTGACGATGTTCATGTCGGCAGCGGCTTTGATCACGCCAAAGAATTGAGCAAGCAATGGTGGCAAACGCTGCGAGGACAAGATGCAGACGAGTGGATCCATCTGGACCGGTCGCCAGCCGATGTCATGACACAAAGTGTTCACACATTCACAACACAACACCTAACGTGCATGTTTGGGAGAGAAATTTGCGAGGGAGTCAGTCAGTCAGAATAGCTCGAGAAAAGCACACACATGCAAATTCGACTCGGGACTTTGATGGGAACGATCTGCGGGAGGCAAAAGTTTTGGGATATTCATAGCAACCCTGCTCTGGGGGATTTGGTTTTGGATGTTTACAACCCCCCCCACCACCACCACCAAAGGTAATTTTTTTTTGGGGAGTATTGGATATTTTTGTACGGCATTTGGAATTTCATAATGCTGCTTCACTCCAGGCCCAAATGATGATTATTTTTTTAAATATTGTTTTGCTTAGCAGGACTGAAAACTTTGGTTCCCGATGCTCGAGGGGATTTTGCAGGAATAATATTAGTCACTCTTAAAACTTTTCATTTGCAGATTTTATGAGTCTGAAAACTTTCACTTCACATTTCAGCAGGAACTCCAATCTCAGCATGGTGACATTTTCTCGTCAACTCATTAGTGCCGCCAATCACTGTGAAATGTCATTTAATGCCAGCGTGGGCTCGGAAATGTCTGCTGAAATAGTAAGGAGGCGTTTCCGCCTGTATGCTAATCTGTCATAATTCCAATGATATTAAAAAATGTTTTGTTTTTCTTTTTTTTCTCATGCTTCATGGTAAATAAATGCACCTCCCTCAATAGAGGCCTAAAAACAACAGTAGTAGTTCATGTCCGCACATAACTGCCAAGCCCATTTTGATACTTTTGCTAACCAAAACAGCAGTACCCCTCCTACGGGATGTAAAATGATACCGCAACGGACATGCGCTGATTTGCATGCAGAGAATGTGGTGTTAAATGCATAGAAATAATATATTTACATGCCCCACATAGCCCACTCAAGACAAATAAAACCCTCTTTTTTTTCCCCCCCATCTAAAAAAAAAGAAAAAAAAGTAGTAAGCAGTTATCTAACTGCATGCACACTATCATTCACATAACAGTTAATTCCATTCAAACTGTGTTGCTAACCAAAACAGAAACCCCTACCATAGAGGAAGTGATATTTCTACACATTGATTTAAAGGTATTAAATGTATGGTAAAAAAAAATTGCAAAATACAAATGAGTGCTCACTTCAAATAATTCAAGATTAAACAGCTCATTTGAGGGGTGCTGAAGATTGGGATGAAGTATAAAACATCTGCCTCAAAATCTTGGCAGTCAAGAAAGCAATGGAGAGCAAATGTAATGATCTCCGCTCCTAGATGTTGTGGCTAATACAAACAGCAGCACCTACTGAGGCACTTAATCACTACATATTTTATCATTACGAAAAAAAAGATCAAAAGAAAAGAATACATATCTTGGTGCGTCATATCAACAACCCACTTCAATTCCATTGCTAACCAAAATAGCAGCACCTATGTAGGCCAATGTGAAGTGATGAATTTTAAATATCCACAACACACGTCTTCACTGGATTGTATTCATAAAAGCATTTCAAGAGAGGCAACACAGTCTCCTTTCCTTTTTCAAGTGCCGTCAAGAGTGCGAAGCTCATCTTGATGCTGGCGGCCAATTAGCTTGTGGTGACAAAGTTGCTGTGCGGCAGTGCAGCGAAGGACGTCCTTCCCCAAACGCGGACCCCCTCGACACGGCCCATGGGAGAACCGGGGAAGCCAAACGAGGCAGCGGGGAGGTGGTGGAAGCCCTGCGGATGTCTTGCTTAACTTGATACACATTAAGACGGCCAACGTCTCGGCTTGAACAACTCGATGGGATTCAAGTCGAGCCAAAGTCAATGAATTGATGAAGTTTCGCACCAACAGTGCCGTGATCTCACTGCTATGAATATTTCATAACTATTGGTGATTAGCTAGCAAGGCTAACCGATAACTCTCATCTACAAGCAGCTTTTTTTCATGCTCTTGTGCACGCACGAATAAATGAAGACTGTGTCACGTTGTTGGCTCGACACTTGACGGCTACATAGTCTGGCGATGGCAAAGGCCCTCGTAAAATGAGCATTTGGAAGATCTGATTTACAACCTTTACGAGTGCAGTGACGTTTATAGTTGCCTCGTCCGTTTCACCCTGATCACATCGTGGCCGCAGCTTCCTCCTTTCTAATGCCGTTTCCCTCCTCTTGCTTTGCCGGGTCAACTTCCAACCCTACCTTACACATAGGACAAAGAGCTGGGAAAATCGAGCTTGAAAGAGGCTAAGGTGCAAGCTAGCCAGGAAAAAGGAAACAACATTGTGCTAGCTTGAGATGTGGTTGTGAAGTTGCGAACACCCGACATTCGCTTCGCTTGCCCTGTTGTGTTGAAAGCGAGAGTCAAATAATCCCCGACTGCGGCGTGAGAGCAACCCAGAGTTATGACAATATCCCATTTGCACAGGGTTCTCCGATAAGGCGATTTTACGCCATCTCTGTGTTAAACAGGATCATGTTGAAGGTTGCTCAAGGTTTTAAAGGACAAGCTGGTGACGGCTGGGCAAATGATAAGCGGCGTTAAGGGCAATTCCCAAAGGATTCCGGGATTGACGTATCTCGTCCGTGTGGCAACAGTTGCAGATCAAGCTTGTTGCAACCTCGCATACCGGGTTGCCATGACAACTGTTGGAGGTAGCAATGAAACAATATAACGAGCCAGTCTTTGAATGTCAACCACACTCAAAAGCAAAAGCGAATCTCACAAAACAAAAACAAAGTTCAAAATCCAATCCAATCCAACTTTATTTATAAAGCAGGTTAAACGCAACACACTTGACCAAAATGCTGTACACAGATTGAAGAAAAAGGCACAAAATGGGTAACAGAAACAAATAATAATAATGAAACAATACAAAGTAAAAAAAAAAACAGTATAACCAAGTCAACTTTCAAGCCGGGTTAAATGGCAGTGACAAGAAATTCGTTTTTAGCAGTGACTTAAAAACAGGAAGTGAATTGACCTGCCCGATGTTCAGAAGTAGATCGACTTGTGCTTTAGGAACCACAAGAAGAGGCCGATCCTCCAACTTCATCGAGGGAGGTGGGACGTGTGAAGCCAGAAGAAAAACATCAAGTCAGATCTAAGCGGTAAAAGATACAGTGAAAAAAGTAACGGGCCAAGAATTGACCCTTGGGGAACTCGACAAGAAAGGAGCACCAAGGGCGCAACATGACCACGTTAATACTGACCATCAACTCCGACTATTCAGAACACATAAACACATAAAAGGCAAAAGTCCTTCCTGCTTGTGCTTTTCATTCCAATGAACCCTTTGATGTTGGGTGAAATTCAATTGTTGCTCGTCAGCCAGTTTGCTATGTGAACCAAAAAGAAACTTGCCCAAACAGTTTGCACAGAGCTAAAAGCTTCACGGAGAATGAAGTCCATGGTCCTTGCTGGTCCTTGTGAACTGCTGTGAAATGAGCAGTGGACCTTGCAGCGAGCTGTCAATGGACTTTTGGCGGTCAGCTGGGGATTCATTTGATCCGATATTGCTTTCATTGCTAAGTTGGAAGCACAGCAGGACTGGGAAATGTGCGGACGGTCACGGACAGCCGCCTCGCTTGCCAGGATTAGACTTTACGTAACGGAGACGGAGGATATACGCACTCGCGTGTGTGTATTTGTTTGTGAGCGTGTGCTTGATGCAGCCAGAAAAAGAACGCAATGTACGAGTCTTCATTGTTGTTGTGCGTGATGATGCGTTTCCTGGGTGAGCGCCCACATGAGGACGCGTCTCCCCGGAGGACGGACTAAAGAAGAAGGTCCTTGGATGAGGGGGAGGACAAGATGAAGGCTTAAAATGGCAGCATGGCTCTGTGTGCTTCAATTAGAACAACAAAAGCTGGTTAAAAAACGTCAGCACTTCTGCGACTGAATTCTTTGGAAGGTGGCCATTGCAATTGTGTTTGTATTATTTTAGAAGTTGCTGAAAGACCTTTTTTAAAAGAAATAAAAAAGTTCCATAAATGCTATGAATAAAAACATCCCTCAAGTTTCAATAGGGCAATTCAATCTTGGGATTTCACCCTTGGAAGTGAAGAAGAGTGATCTGGAATGCAACTGCCACAATGGAGCTGAGATGATCGTAGCTACTAAGAAATTCACTTCATCGAGCACCAACTGGCTGCTAATTTTAAAGTATTTCATTCGTACAGAATGTGGCTGGATTGCTTCATTTTACAATTTGCATTACAAGTGTCAAATTTCAGTATTGACGAGGGAATTCAGCCAGTTGAGCCCCAATCGGAAGCAAGTTTACTAGACTCGTGCTAAGCTAAACTACGAAGATTGATTTTCAAATGGAGCAAAGAATGTAGGCAGCAGCCTAGACAATTACGATCCATCACAAAATGTTGGCCCTTTCACTAGGAAATGTACTTTCATCAAATAGTACTACTAGGGAATTCACTCATTTGATACCCAATTGGAAGCAGGTCAATTCAACTGATGTTACTTCAGCTGACTCAACATCGTTCGGTTGCATGACGTGAGCATTTGATGATTAGCCATGTAAGTCTCAATTTCGGCACTTTCAGTCACATGTTCTGGCACATGACGAGTGAGGAATTCATCCAGGTGATCCACAAATGAAAGCACGTATCCTCGAGTCATGATGAGTCATGATAAATTGCAAAGGATTTCATAGAATGGAGCTATAGTGCCTTTGGCAATTTGGCTAGCACAGCTAGCATAAAGCTAGTAGCATAAAAGCCCAAATTTCACGTTTTCCAGAGCTCACATTTTAGCAAAGCCCAAATTTGTCCATGTAATCCCTGCTTGAAAAAAAAATGTATCGTAGACAAATGGGTGACTTCAAATTGCAAACGATTTCAGCCTCGCTCATTGGACGTAGGCGGCATGTTTTGACAATTTTAGCTTGTATGTCATTGGATGCAGTTGGAGCCTTTGAAGAGCCACGTGAGTCCAAATTTTAGCCCTTCAGCAGGAATTGTACTTGAACCAACTGAGCCTCTTTCGGAAGCAAGTACAGTACAGCAGATGGACAGGTGACACTGATTGCAAAGGACTTGAATCTTGTTCATTGGATGTGGCTTTTGCCCGATGTCAAAAAAACAAATCTGGATTGAAGAAGTTGCAGGCCTCAAATTCGAATCAACCCCTACTAGGGAATTCACCCCAATCAGAAGAAGGTAGACGGGACAGACGGGCCATGAAACTGCGATGGACTCGCCCTGCGATAAAAATATGTTGTCTAATATGCTTGCATGTAGTCCATCCGCAGCTATTCAAACTTTGAAAATAATGTAACAATAATAGATCATAAATTAGAAGAACGATGCGGTCGAATCGAGTCGCAATGTTCCCTTTTGGCCAACTTCTTCAAAGTCACATGGAGGTCGCGGCAGTTTGCTGCTGCTCAAAGAGCCGCGTGGGTGCCATTCAACTCCCACGCTGGGTTTTGGTGAGCGTCAGACCTTGAAAAGATGGAGGGGAAAAAAACATTTAAAAAATGAAGAGAAATCAGCTCTGAGCCACTTTTTGATATCACGCTGAGCTGTATGTGCTGGAAGCTTTTTGGAACTCGCTCGTCCTCACAGCGAGCTAACAGCTAACAAGACGGAAAAGGGCTGCTGTGCTAATGAGCTTTTTTCTTGTTGTTGTTTTTGAGAATTGACTTGCGCCAAAGTTTTCCCATCTCTGAATGGACCTTTCTTTCCGCACTGTGGATTACATGCAGTTTATTTCTATTGTGCACGGTGGCAGTTTGAATGAATAACTGTGAAACGGTAATTGTAAGACTTATAAACATTACACGTAAGTAAGCGACAAATCGGGCCCCAAGGCTCAGACAGAGCCCATTTTTTTTCCACTTGTAAAGTGAAGAACATTTAAAAACGTGACTCAACATTTGCGCAGTTAATGAATGTTTTACGATTATTTCTAATCCTAAAATTCGTTTCCATTTGCTTTATTTCCCAAGGGAAATCATCTCTGTTTCAGACTGTATTTGAATGGGGAGCTTTCCTCATATTTGATGTCATCAAATGAACACATTATGCAATAAAATGAACCAAGACATGTTTCATGCCAGCCGAGGGAGAAGAAATTCCGGAATCAAACTGATTTTCATTCGTTTCTCCAGATTTGTTGTTGATAGCGAACTGTTGTGAAAGAAAGAAGAGACCATAAAGAAAAACGAACCCCAAAATATCTGGCAGAATCTGCCGGGTAAGAAAGGCGAGCATCACTCTGCTGCTCGCCACCGGCAGCGTGACAACACACAGGACAGGATGCATTTATCAGGATCACCGTGGAGGTCGCATCAAGGTCGAAGCCGGCCACAAACAAACAGTGAATGCTGCTCTTTACAAGCTGCTCAATTTGATGGCAAGTGGAAGAAAATGTCCATCAGATTGATTTGTGCCTTGGCAGCTATTTGAGGCAAGAAACGGGCAAATAGAAGAATACAGTGACTTGTTGTTTTTCTTTTTTTTTAAAGCCAAATCTTGGTGGCAAATGGGTAATTCTTTGAGAAAAAAAACAGGCAGCTTTACAGCAATATTTAATTGAAAAAAACAACAACAACAAAAACCTAATATTACATGAATAATAATTTTGGGAGAAAAAGCTCATTTTTACAAGAATTAAGTCAAAAGTCATACTCTTATGCAAATGGAATTATACATTTTCAGAATGACAGTATGACATTAAGTCATATTTGTTCAGGAAAAAATGTAGATTACAAGAATTAAGGTCATATTTTTCTGAGAAATGTCAGAATGAGTGAAATCAATCTCCATAACCATGAAGTTGTTTTCCAAGACACAACTAAAAGAAGAAGAAAGGTTTATTCTCTGATATAGTAATTCAAGATTTGCACCCGCATTTGTACAACATCCTGCAGTATCGGGCACTTATGCCGCCCTAATTGAAATCTTATTTCGAAAGGTTTACTGTCATTCTTCATCCTTGGGCTTTTTTGACAGCTGAGAACTGTTTTAATTTCGACCAAAATTGAACAAAATGTCTCCTTGAACACAATGTTGGACATCCAATCCAATCCAAATATTTTACCGCCGTGTTCCTCTCATATTGGACCTCATTAGATTGGCCAATATTGTTCCAGTTAAGTGTGACAAGCGCAACCCGTGCTCGCAACATCCCGCAAGAGATTTTGTTTTTTTAAATTTAACAGCGCTTATCAGTTGCAGGCACGCACAGTAGCTGGCGGCCGTGGGATTTTTCTTTTCCATCTCGCCTGACAAATGTGACTTGTCAAAATAAGAATCCAAAAGGAGCGACAGGAAGCAGACGCTGACGATTGGACGGCAAACGGCGGCCTGTCATTTCCCCTCTCGCCTCGCGGCTCAGCGGGCCGAACCAAAGCGCGCCAAGGCGGACGAGCCCGGAAGACGATTAGCTCGCGAAGAAGGCGGTGGAGGAGGAACGCCTGAAGGAGCCGACGGTTAAAACAACACCTGCTTACTGCGACGCCATCTTCATGGACTGCTGCGAGTAACCTCTCGTCCTTCTCTGTACTGGCACTTTTATTTCTGTCTCAAGTAGACTAAATCGAGGCACCAAAATGTCGGCGTCACGGCACGACACTTTGGCCAATAAGTAGTTGCTATTAATAATACTTCCTGTCAGAGTGCAGTAACAGGACGTATATTTCATTATTTTTATTATACAGATGCATGACAGGAATGTCCAATGATATCACTGTCAAATATCCATTCATCTATCAATTATTCAATCAATTAATCAACTCATCAGATTTATTTTAATGTTGTATTAAAGTGTATTACAATTCATTTTTCCCGTCTGATTACTGTTTATTAACCAATGATTGGTGTTTATTTTGTACTTTGTATATTCATGGAGTGATTATTATTTTTTTTTTCCAAAGGGTGTTAATGTTGTTTTATGTTACCGGTTTGGTCATTGTTTTCCAAATTAAAAATTGATGTTTGCAAATGTCTTATTTTGATTAAACACAAAAGATAATCAGTCTTCTTGCACTCCATGAAAATCGATGTTTCGTTCTGAGGTCGGATGGCAAAAGCGCAGACGCAAATACGATTTGAACTTTTTATTGGCATAACATCGAGAGGCGTACAACAAACCTGACGAGACGCGAAACAACGAGGATGCATCGAGAATGACGAGACGCCAAGCCTCCTTGGGCTGCGGAGATGCACAGAGGAAGCGAGGTAATAATCCGACAAACACACAGCTTAAATAGAGCGTGAATTGATCGGATCGGCTGTGGCTGGACATGTGGGTAACAGGACTGACATGGAATGATCTGATTGGCTGTTGACCAGAAAAAGAGATGAAAGATTCTTGACATCACATAGCTTAAAACCAGATGATGGTTACATCAGTTCAAAACAGACACTTGACCTCACGGTCATGACCCAAACTTAACCCTTGTCAATTAATCAATTAATTTTGACAGCTCAATAATGTCAAAAACATAACGCAGAAACAATGAATTCTATAAGGTGCCAAGAGATTAATAATCATAATAATAATGCATCAGAGTTATATAGTGCTTTTTCAAGACACTCAACAACACTTGACAATGAATGCATTATTCATGCACTCACACACTGTTGGCAGTAAACTACAGTAGGAATTTCCTTTGAATGGGTTTGCCGTATGAATCGCTATGACAACTGTGTGATGGACATGGGAAAAAGGGGGCGGGACTTGAGAATATGTGGACAAAAGAGTGAGGTTGTGGGAATGTGCCAGTTCCCCGGACTCAGTGCTCAAAACGGGACATCCGGTCACACAAGATGTGGCGCACATTTTTCTGATTGCAAAATGGCGGCCGTGACTCGATAAAGACTGTGGCAAGATTGATATGCCACTAAGAGACAGGCAATTGCGTGCCTTGACATTTACAATGCCGTAAAAGATAGATTTGGAAATATAGGTGGCGCCTGCCAATAATGCCATAAAAGATCATTGAACTCCGCCACTGAAGGCAACACCAGAAAACTCGAGCGAAAACGCGAACTTTGTTGGAAAGCTCCTCATTTCTAGTGAACGTGGAATATTGCGGAATTAGCACGCAAGCTCATAGCAGGCATGGAATGTTTGTCACCTTTGTGAAAAGGCAGCAGAAGCTTAGCTCGCTGGACGCTTCGCTTCTTTCATCGCATTCCGCTCCCACTTTGATCCCGAACACCCAAATGTGACCCGCAGTCATGCCTTTGACTCCAATTTCTCGATGCTAATGCCGGCGGCTCTCATTCAATCCATCTTTGGAGAGGCTCGCTTGGCGAATGAGCTCGGCGGACGCGTAATCACCTGGACCTCAACCCCAGCCCGCCCGTCCCCCGAGGCGCAGCATAAATGTGATTTGAACCATAACAGCGGGCGCAAGAATCAATCCTGCCTGCCACCGATGACGAGAGGCGATCTTGCGCACTCCTGATTACGTTTCCAACGTGTTGTATTAGTTTGTTATGAAAAAGATGGAATTAAAGTAAGTCCACATTTAATGAAATCATATGCTGCATTTCGGAAATGGTTTATCCAACTAGAAAGTAGTAATATTCTATTTTTAAAAAATCCTGACCAAAAAGTCAAGTATCCTGTTTTAAATGACTAATTTTATATTATTTTATGAGATTAAGTCAGCTTTTAAAGAGTAAATCAGGTCAATATTGTACTTTATAATCATATGATCTCTCACAAGGTGTAGTATTCTGATGAATATTGCCTTTGTGAAATATGAATTAAACAGCAAAATTCATCTCTGAAGACGGCCATTTTGCCACTTGCTGTCCTGAAAATGACATCACAGCTCACCTGTTTTCATGTGACATTTGCAAATTTGTGTGAATAATTTTGAGACCAATACTTCACCAGAATGGGATGGGGAATCATAACATAAGATCAAATTCACATTTGTATTCTTCATTTTAGGATTTTTTTTCCCCACCACAATTTTCTTTAAAATGTTATGATGAAAAATTGCATTAAGGGTGAGTCATATTTTCTGAGGGCCCAAAAAAATGTCAAACTGAACCAAAAAAAAGTCCCTGCATGTTTTTCTATGTTTTGTTTGAGGCTTAATCTATATTTTTACAGGGGAAAAAGTAATGATACGGAAATGACATTTATTCGGGAGAAAATTTGGAGTTGATGCATTTTGAATGCCGAATTTGAGCACGACCTGTTGAATGTATCACCAAAGTTGCGCAAATTGAAGAAGTCAAATGTTTGATGCCGAGCGCTCCCTTTCCAATCTTCTGAGCCTCTCATGTTGCTACGGTAACCACCAAACGGCTCCCATTTTGCGGGTGGAGCTAATGTTGGGAATTATGAAAGCGGCGTGAAAGCAGACAAATATTGACACGAAGGCGTCCTTGTCATAAAAATGCACGTTGAAAGAAGAGTACGAGCGTCGGCGTGTCGCCCGCGTGTGCGCGGATGGGATTTATTTCGCCTTCGAAGCGGCGTGACAGTTATTAGGAGGAAAAACTCTTTTCTGCGGCCGGCCTCCATTTTAATGATGTAACAGCGTGTAATGAAAGCGTGAGCGCTTTTGTTCTCATGACCAAATCATATCAAATACGCAGCGGTATGTCGCTATTGATTCTTCGCTTTGTTTTTTGCGTGCATAAACTTAATCAGTGTCCTCCAGCGTGGCATTTGGATGAACTCTGACCTCTTTGCTTTCTTACCGGCTTATTTTTGTTTGTTACCCAGGCAACGGATCCTTCATTTGCATCTCGCTTTTTTGAATCATTATTGGAGATTTCATGTACTTGCTGTGGAAACTTGTATCATATTTTACACATTAGTTGCATCACCGTTACAGTATTTAGGAGAAAATTGCTCTTTATTACATTTGTAACTGCTTCTATGGTGACTATTGATACATGTTTGGGTTTTTTTATTACATGAAACACTGATGACTTTTATTGCTACATTTTTGAATATATTCTTTTAAAATCTCAAATGTTTTCTAATGGTGCCAATTTGCTCATTGCAGTTATATTTCTCACCCTTTTAGAAGGGCTTCTTTTTCACTTTTCTCACATTTATTTTGATTTTGGTTGCTGCTGTATACAGTGAGACTCAGTGGGCGTACTGGACAAAATTGTTTTTTATTCCACTTTTTAGGTGTTGCTGCAAATAAGTGACGATCAAGGAGGGTCGTACATTAATACTGTAATATGTTCTATGCACCCCCCGCTAGTCTAAATGTGGCAGTCTGATTAATAATCCATTTGTGGACTAGAAATTAAGCCGAAATCCACCTGTCACTGAAAATGACATAAAAGGGGCTCACGTAACC
This sequence comes from Festucalex cinctus, assembly GCF_051991245.1. Classification (NCBI taxonomy): domain Eukaryota; kingdom Metazoa; phylum Chordata; class Actinopteri; order Syngnathiformes; family Syngnathidae; genus Festucalex; species Festucalex cinctus. The sequence continues at coordinate 311,063 of NC_135419.1, read as the reverse complement.
ACCACTTATCTGAGTTTGGTCATGTGACGTTCACAAACTAATACTAACCAAATAACTAAAAATATATTTTTTTTTTTTGTAGTTGTTTTTAGGAAAGTGTTTACCCTTGTTGAGTTGAATGGAGGTTGAAGGCAGAAAGATGTCAGAAGAACGCCAGCATGCCGTTTCCTGGGCGGGTTCCGTCATATAGCGACGTGCCGAGACTCCCATTCCGAGCATTTCTAGTTCTACAAGTGCTCTGATGTTCACGGGCCGACCAGAACCCCCCCAAGCCGGCGCCACTTTGAAGCTTGGGCAAAAGCATCTTTTCAAAAGAGCGAGAAGCAAAGCGAGAATCCGTCTCAGTTTTTCCTGCGAGGCGTGAAATGCTCGGGTGAGAAAAAAAACGATCAGCAACGATCTGCATAGACACGATTTGAAGTCATATTTCAACATGCACGTTATATGCTAAGCAACGTTCACCGCTGCATGACAAGATAACGAAAATAAAATAAAACAACTCACCCACCAAAACCATTTCATGAAATTGTTTTGGGTAATTTCGCATTTTGTCCTAACATTAGGATAGTTTAGTAATATTTGTGTATTTTTCAACTGATATTTTTGTATATTTTTCATTTCTTTTGGGATATTTTTCCCAAATATTTGTCAGTATTTGTCATCTTTTATGTGTCTAGTTTTTTATATTCTACATTTGTGTTCTTACCCAATATTTTGTATCTTTCATGCACCATTTCCATCTTTTGTATACTATTCATGTGTTTTTAATGCCATCTTTTAATTTGTCTTTTTAAAAATGTTTTTCCGTTTTTTTCTTCATTCGTTTGTATTAAATATGTGTGTATTTTTCTTCTATTTATTTTTTGTAAACATTCCCCCACCCCCATTTTTGTATATATTTTTTTCCTCGTAGATAATAAAAAGTAATATTTGCCTAATTTCTCATCTAATATTTGTTTCCTTTTGGGAAAATGTCTGTCATCTTTCTCTTCTAATATTTTTCAGTATTTTTCATCCATTATTATGTATTTTTTCTTCTCATTGTTTTTCAAATATTTTTCATGTTTGTACTTTTATCAAATATGTAGTTTGTTGTTGTTTTTTATTCCTCAAACATTTTTGTACTTTTGTAATATTAGTGAATATTTTTGTGACATTTGTTTCTTTTTTCATATTTTTGTAAAAACCACGATCATGATCACTTTTGCTCTCATTAGTCTGTGCAATTGTCAGTCCTATGATAAAAAAAAAAAATCTTTATTACGGTGCTAATACTGATAACCGTGATCATATTCAAGTGAGACTTTCCGAGCGTATCGTCTGTCGACCGAGGATGACTTGTGACCTGGCGCGACCCCGGCCTCGTTATTCGATCTGCTTTCTTCAATCAGGCCAAGTTGGCAAGCGCGCGCGTCCCACGCCAGGCGACTGTAAGGGGAGGCTGTCAAGGCAACGTCGGCCAGGACGCCGCCAGGTATTATTAGACGCGCGGCCCACGCTGAGACTTGAATGGTGGGAATGCAGGTCCTCTCAAGAGCATCGCTAATGGAAATATACGCACAACATCGCCTCCGTTTACAATCACAACAAAGGGGGAGATCAGTTCAATAAAGATGAGTCATTGTGGAAGGGGGAATCACTTTGAGACAGGTTCATTTGTGATTAGTCACATAAGAAACTGATGGGCTGAAAAGCCAGAGTCATTTCATGTATTTAATTGAACAGTTTCAAAAGAAGTGCTCGTAAGCGGAGATGAGAGCGTATCTTAAGGTCTACCGCAGGGATGGAATTTCATGGTTTTTTTTTCAAAATAATGCAGCATTTTTGTCATACATTAGGAAGTGTGCAGTCCTATGTAGCCCCCGAGTAGCACTGACAAAGAATTGTGGCCCACTCCATCATTTAAGTTGCCGTCGCTTGGTCTACGTGCTTAATGCAAACATTGCACGGACGCCAACGCTAACGTTAGCAATAGCATCAAGCGATTTTAGTGTGAGCAAGTTTGTCACAGAAATTTTGGTTGCAAACAAATATTTTCCTGTCGGCACTTTTTTTTAGCATTAGCATTCCTTGACCACAGGCAGAGAAAAAGGAAACGCCAGACACAGGAAGTGTTCTTTGCATTCCACATGGTAGCATACTAGCGGGTTGCACGCATGACACGAACATCAACAAATGTCACACACGCTGCCTTAAGCAGACATTCACAATGTCAACAGGTGAACCTTGTCAAGTCATGTGCCAGAGTTCAAGTCAAGTCGAATGAATAACCAAGTCAAAGGCAAATTCAATCTTTTCTACATTTTAGTCAAGCAGGTCCAAAGTCCTAAAATTGGTCACTTGAGTCTGACTCACCTCTGCTTTCGCTTCACAGTGATTTGATATCAAAGCTCGATGTCTTATCTGGGGCTATCCGTGACTTTAAGGATTAAAGTAATAAGAGAAAACGATCGTTACACTCTAGAGATGTAATGGACGAAGCAATAGTCGGGGAAGAAAAAAAAAGGGATTAGCGTGGTAACACAACGCCGCTTTGTTCTCCGCTGAGCAACAGATGTCTCACTCCAACACTTCCAACAGCGTGTCGCTTCATTTGACATCAAAGTAGAAACAACACTAGCTCAAGCCTGAAGTCCGTGTTAGCATGCAGCCTTGTTAATTCCTCGATAATCAGGAATTAGATTCTGATTTACGACATTCAGTCATCCTCCATATTGATAGCTTCGACCGTCAATATATCACAAGATGCTCTCCACAAAATGAGTGCAGTTTCAGTGACATGATTACTGTCATCATTTGTTCCATCTATTATATGCAGTGAAAGCAGAATAATAGAAATACAATATGTCCCACTGGAACTGGCTGTTATTGACATATTAGCGCAAGTGAGCACTTTCCACAAATGGAGCTTTAGGCCCACTCGTGCTTTCGAACACATCACATGATCACGCCCACAGCTGCCTGCTGCCTTTGTCCAGCTCAAGTTGCCCAGGATGATGCGTTCAGGGGGCCAGTGTTGTGTTGACACCAACGCAGCTCCAAACACGACGCGAATGCTTGTGACAAGTGGGAAAATGAAGCCTGTCGGCTGGCAGAGGCAGGTGACCCCCGAGGATCTAGTGAACGTGCCAGCGTTTTAGCGGGCTAACTCGGACCTGGAAGGCGTCGCTCAACTGATGTCACTCTGGATTTAGTTCAAACAAAGACGTACAGATGTTTTTTTGGCCCCCTCCTGACTCGCGCAAGGAGCTGACGATAATCAACACTTCTCAGCTCAACTGAATTGTACATGAGATGTGCTTCTCATTCATGACTTCACACTTTTCGACAAAGTGACAACTCTTTGAGATGCAGATTTATGCTGTGAGTCTTCCCTTTTGTTTCTCAACTTTATGGACAGATGGATTGCTCAGCAGATTAGTATGATGGATATCTACACATATTTGGTTGTGGGGGTTAGTGGGATAATGGATGGCTGGTTGGTTGAATGGATGATATGTAAGATTAATGGATAGACGGGAGTTTTACGTTGCTAGGTCAGTGGTACGCATTTAGTAGACTGGTTATTTTCATGTTTGAGTTAGTGTTATTAATGGTTTGATCAGTGGGTTATTTGGATGACTAGGATAGCTGGATAATTGTTTTGGTTGGTATTTGAATGGATGTGTTAGTCAACTGGATGGTACGTTTAACTGAAAGGATGGATTTGTTGGCCAAATCGGTACATGAGGTTGTTAGATGAGGCCTCTTAATTAAAGATTACATAGGCGACTTGAGCTCGGCCGTTGTGTCGCTGTGACCTGTCCTGTCCTGGCTTGGCGCCTTTCCATCTATCTGCACTCTGGCACAGATTTACGCAGCAGAAACCAGTTAAGGACATCATGTCACACATTTTGACATTGGCTAGGCTTGGCCGGGCCTTGTGGGGGTGGACGGCCAAGGTAGTATAAGATGAGCGACCATTTGGAGTGGGGAAGCCTTGTTCCACGTTCAGTTGATAAGGCGCCACAGCTGCGTACTCAATCTTTCTGGCATCCATTAAATAGTTCAACTGAAATGATGTCGTCTCCTCTTTGTTATTATTAGTATAGCAAGTATTCAAGATAAAAGAACCAGTGAAAGTTCCCATCTAATTTGACAAGGTTATCTGCATTTATGGGTATGCTTTTACAAATGGTACTGCAAATCCTATCCACATATAAGCAGCAAATAACGCATCAGGATTTCAGAGTGTCGACGTGTGATTTGACATACTTTACAGTCAGGGTGTTATCCGACCGCCGATTTGGCTTGCGCGCCGCCATTGTCTCTCCGGAGATGAGCTCCGATAAGACGCCTCTCCCTGGCTTTGTCTCGTCCAACAAAAAGCGGCGCTGATGTCGCAAGTGTGCGGCGGCCATGATAACAGAGCAGGCCGCGCTCACTCATAATCAGCGTGGAGCAGACTGATCGTTTCTGTCTCTCTGGAGGCGATGGATGCCATGATGACTTTTACACCATGGAGGTCAAAAGTACAGCAAATGTGGATTGATTAGATGACAACTATGTTGCAAGCCTGTTCTTGATTGGAGTGTGCCGTGGGCTATGACTTTGTGGAAAACGTGATTAATCAATGAGATAATCGGTAGAATAATCTGTCTATTCTAACAATATTTGATAGTTGCTGCCCTAGTTTGTGCCAGCTGGTTATTTTCCCTAACTTGCTCCTGTGCTTCTGCAGCCTTTGATTTTGTGGATTCATTTGAGTGCTTCTGGTTATTGATTGCACCTCTGGACTTATTTCAATGCTTTTAATTTGAGCCTTCCTTTCTTCCAGATTGAAAGAAAGCGTGGGGGTTCCCCGGTGGTCGTCAAATTTGCAAGTTCATCAAACGGAATATTGGATGCCAAATGAAGCTTGGGATTTAACACCTATAAAAAAAAAACACTTTCTTCCTTCTTCTCGCTTCCTTTAATGTGCTCGTTGCACATTCCGTCTGATGTGCTGATGAGATGTTGCCAGGGTTGTTGAGGTGTTTGCACAAGTGAGAAGGATGCTTATTTGAATCCTGCTGCCAGCCTGCAACCAATTTGCCACCGACACATTTCGCCGTGCCACCCAAAATGGAGGCGCTTGCCATTCATTTGCCTCACATCTGCAAACTAATTTGAGCTTCATTGTGTCTGTCACTTGGCATCATTTCCGTGTCCGAGTCGCTCTCCGTCGCAGGGCCTGGCACCTCGTGAAGGACGCGTCGTGCTCTGCTCTCTAAGCCGGACGTCCGCAATTCAGCTCTCGGTTTTGTTTGTGTCTGTCGACGCAGCGGAACAAAGCGGCGGTCATACGATACGATACGATACGGACGAGGACGAGTGCCCAGGAAGCGACGGAAATGTCAAGTTCCTCCCCCTCAAATGGTTTCGACAAGAACATCTTTGTGGGAATTGTGGATCTTCACAGGAACCAAATGGTCAATTAATGGATCACTGAGAGTTCTGCTGACCGTGTGCAATTGATTGTGGATTCATGCAAATGAGGCCTTCCCACACAATTCCCACACTTGGAACCTTGGACTTGATTAGTTACTAGATTAGTTATTCAAAAACTCAAACTCTAATTCATCATGATGTATGTTCCAGAACATTGTTTTTTCAATATAATTGACCTAATTCTACCTTCCTACACGCTCAAAGTGCCAACTTTACCCTAAATGCCCCAAGAAGGTCTTCTTGCAGCTCCGAAACTACTGAGTGTGTCAACCTGCATCGACTCTTAATTTCTTCTTCGATCATGCGGCGCAAAAAGAAAGTTTTTAACTGGGTGTGAGAAATCCCCAAAATGCAGTCTAGTCTGTCAAAACCCACGCCTCACTTGAGCTCAGGATGTTAAGTCAGGACGCCTACCTGACCCTGACGCCATGACCATCCATTCATCCATTCATCCATTCATTTCCTGGGGAAGTGAGCATTCAGCCATTCACAAGACACAATGTGGAAGTCAAATCTTCAACATTCTCCCAAGCACTCACCACTTCATTCATGTCGCAAAGAAGTCATGGTCCAATAATTCTGTCCAAAATTGAGATTATTTTCAATTCAAGAGCCCCAAAAAACAAATATCAGTAAAATCCTGAGAGAGAAAAAATGACAGTAATTGATGAAGATTTCAAACTGTTCACACACTCAAAGCTTCATTCACTTGACATTTTCTACCACCAAATGAAAGTGACGTGGCGTTATTGTTGATGCAACCAAACCAGTGGCAAAACTCTCCAAGTTTACAATCCATCCATTTATTTGGACTGAAGAAAGTGGGCCAAATGGGGACTGCCATGAAAATGTTGATGAATGTGCATTGTTCCTTTCAAATCAACAAATTCAGTGGAACAAACTCGCTGCTTTTCTCCCCTATTTTAATAACACTTGTTTTGTTTTGTTTTGAAACATTTCGCTGCTGTACCTGACGACAATGTATGAAGCAAATAATCTAAGAAGGCCACATAGGAAAAGAGGAACAAACAAGTCACAGCTCTTTCTTACACTTTTAATGTTTGTCTACCCTAATTTACAAACACAACTCTTAGAAAACAAAACACAACCAAGATGAAGGCATTGAAAGTGTGTGTTTTTTTGTTTGTTTTTCTGACAGCGCCACCATAGCCGCGTGTGGGGGGGAAAAAAGAAGAAAGAAAAAAAAAGAATCCCAGACTGGAGCCGGCTGCGGACATCACATTGAGACTTTGAAGGCTCGGATTCAGCCTGAGAACCGAGTGAGTCATCGCCCTGGAGCCATCACATCACCTGAGCTCAGACGCTCGCCGGGAGGGGAGACAGAGACAGACGGGCAAACGCCGGCCAGAATAAGAAATGCTCCCACGAACAGAAAAAAGTCAAACGCTCAGCTGAGGGGAGCTTTGAGCAGCAACAGACAGGCGGGATAGAAGCGAGCTTCAAGGGAGTGACTGCCATGGCAACCAAGATTTAGGCCATGCAAACCATCAAACTGTGTCAGATGACAGAGTGAACATCTGCTGTTGAAACTTGCAAGAGTGCCACCAAATTGTGCTTGTTAGCTGTGAGCGCGGCTACTTGAAGCATCCGGGATTGGATTTCATTCATGAACAAGGAGATCAAGAATAATCCCTGGATGTTGTCAAGAATGGTGTCGTACTTTAAGAAAATGTCTCCCAGTAAGAAAATGGCCGAGTGTGTTCGGTTAGCAGTTTGATGCACTGTACAACTGTGACTTTGACGCATCCTCAAACAAAGACACCGAAACCCGAAAGCGCTTCAAATTCCTTGTACGGAGTTAGGAAATAATCATACGGTACATCGACTCAAAGGGATGTTGACAAGAGACCGTTTGTCACGAGGGAGTGAATTGATGAGTTGACCGGTCGACTTTACGATTGCGCATTAACGCTTAAAATGACGACCGGTCATTGCTTATGACGTTCTTGGTATCTAATCTTTCAATCGGGCAATTTATCGACAACTTTCACTTTTTTTTAGCTCTGGTTGATGGACAGGGCAAAATCGGCTTTTCTACCTTCAAGGTACTCAAAGTGCTTGTTGATTTCTGGTGTTTTGCTGGAGGTGCCCTTGAGCAAGCCAAGGAATATTTATTTCAAAGACTCCAGGTTTGCTCCATGAGCAGATCTGTATAATGGGTACAAAGATGGAAGGTAAACAAAAAGCAAGCAAGCACCGTCATTTTCACAAGACAGATGGTCGTTGATATCGGCGCCGTCCTCGCGGCAGCCTTGTTGAGGCCGGACCGCCTGCTCCGACCACCTCCCCTCCACCACATGGCCTCCAAAGCGACAGCCCGCTTCCGCCGCGAGAAGCAGGCGACATCACGACGGTGTTTTCGGCATGACTTGGCCCGGCGGGGACGGAAACCCGCACAAAAGGCTCTTGGGGACACTCGGCATATGACGAGCAGCGGGACAACGCGGAGGATTTCGAAGCACAACACAACACGTTCGTGCCCTGCCACAACGTTGGCTTCGGACTTGGACGCGGACTGATCCTGACCTCCGACCTTTGCACACGAGACGTCCAATTCAGATGCTGGGAAGCCAAGTGAGGGCTGTTAGCACCTTTTAGCAACGTGATGGTGAACAGGAGTCGTACCAAATTGACCTCACAGTTCCACACTTTATGCCACATACGTACGCATAATAATTCCTCTCAAGGGCACGTTATGGAAAAAAGTGACCTTTTCATTGCTTGCAGAGACATACATGGCTCCCTCAAGTGTATATATACAATATCATTTTCAGCCAGCTGTTTTGCCGAAGATCTGACGGGGAATTCGCCCAATCAAAAGCATCGGAGACAGATGGGCGATCAATTCAAAGCTCAAAGCTTTTTTTTTTTCCGACTGCTGTCTAATGTGTGTGTATTCTGGTGAAAAATGACATCATTTACGGGTTTCAAACACAAGCCAACCATTTTAAAACTCACTTGGTAGCGCCCCCTGTAAACTAAAAATGAAATGCATTTACGTTCCATTTCCACTAAACTACAGGGGAACATAATTCGAAACGGATGAATTTTTCTGTAATGTTTGCATCATTTTTGCTGTTCCAACAAGGAGTAAGTAGCCGACTGTATATTGACTACTCAATTCGAACTTGTATTTCCTAAGCAGTCCTTTTCATGATGCTCTTCACATGTTGGCATCACGGCACCAAGACGGTCGATCCTTCAAACAGGATGTTGTCACAGACAAGTGGCCAGCTGAGTGTCAGCAGGTTGCAAAAGAGAGACCAGAAGAGCAAGAGAAAGGCAAGTGGACCCTTGGACATTAAAAAAAACAACAACTAGCGTATTCAAACATTTAGAGAAGGTTGAATGAAATTCATCCGTAAAGGTAAATAGTGAATTGAAGGTTCATCCTGGCATATTAATGAGAGTTCCTCAAAATGAAGAAGTGAGAATGACGCAGCAGTCATATTACAAGCTCACATTGTGAGATGAATACGTCTCGAAAGCAGTCGGTGGCTCTTTGTCAAGGTAGAAGAACGTTAGCGGTGCAGTAAACATCTGCGTTATCAGTCACAGTCCAGCGAGCGATATTTGCCAGGCCGACGCTGCCGAGATAAAAAGGAAATCGCAGCGATTGAGCGATGGCGAAGATGAAAGCGCGAGGGTCCGTCGTCCCTCCGAAGAGCCGCAAAGGCGGGAGAGCGTCGGATCGTTTGTTGCTCGTCGACTGCGAGGCATCAGCGAATCGAGGGGGGCGGCCATTTTGAGCACGGCCGCCAGTTCTTGTCGCCGTGCCAAGCGAAGGGAAACCGGCCACGTCACCGCAGGTTATTTTAGGGAACAACTGAAAAACATCAAAGCTGCAATTTGGGCATTTCCGCTCTCCAGTTGAATGCGTTCTCGAGTTGGTGCCTGACCGATAAACAAATAAAAGGTCTGATAACAAGAAGACCTTTGCTGTGATTTGGGGAATCCGTTTTTTGCCCCCCGATCCGTTCATCCTCGCCGTTTGACGCCAAATCTGTCGACGCAGGCGGAGCTGCTTAATGCAGGTGCAAATATTCAGCGCAAACACGATGACTCATCCTGGCGGCGCCGCCGCAGAGGTGGCGAGGAGCCGCGTCTGTGCTGAGATGAATGAGCGGCTGTCAATCTGTGCAGCCGTCACCGCTGGCCCAAATATTCTGCTTTGGATTGACGCTCCAATATCAAGCACAATTTAGAAGGAAATGAAATCGCAACCTCTTCCAGGAGCTGTTTTGGGTTTTGGTTTTTTTGGTCTCTTCCTAGAGAGACCTTGCAAAAAGAAGCGCAAAACAAAACAAGCATTTATACAATTGTGCCTTTGTTGGCAATAGAAGTTCCAACAAATTACTCACTGATTAATAACTGGTCATTTTGTTTGGATTTATGTGTTTGACATAGATACTAGTGCTGTGCTCAAGACCACCAAGACTTTCATGAGACCGGAGCTCATCGAGACACAAGACGAGACCAAGACTTTTTTGGGGGGGAGTCGAGACCTGGTCAAGACCAAGAAAGAGGCAAGCACAGACCAAAACTAAAGCAGGTACGTGAGGGGCTTAGTAAGACATGAGGGGAACTTATTTGCTTTTCATTCTCCTTACTATCTATCACATGTATGAATTCAGAAGATCCGTCCAAAATCCGGCCGGGTTGATCCTGCCGCTAGCGTTTGCTTGTCTCGAAGATGAAGTACACACGACCCTTGCAGGGAAACTGCCAATCACTCATTAAATCACTTATGATTGTTACTTGGATTGTCTGTAGCAACTCTGGAGCTTCGATCGGGAGCGTTGATCAAACCCAAAACTCACGTTGCCCCCTCGGAGCGGATGATAATGCAGACAAGAGTCTCTTCATGAAAAAAGAACCTGCCACTCATCATTTTTCTTATAAAATTCCAGACTAAAGAGAATAACAAATCACTTCCATTAACCTGACATTTTTATTTTAGGATTGAACAGTTTTGTGTTTACTTACGCGTGCCAAGAATCTGATTCTGACGCTATGATAACAAACTTTCACGGTATTGCAATTAAAGCGCGAAAATGAATGACTGCATTTTGAAATATTTGGGAAATCAATTATTTCCATTGTGTGTGCTACTTAGGAAACAAGTACATTTTTACATGAATATTTAATCCTATAATTAGAGTATATATTTATATAAATAACATCAAACTGTGTTTATCCATCCATCCATTTTGTGAGCCGCTTTTCCTCACAAGGGGGTGCTGGAGCCTATCCCAGCTGGCTTTGGGCAGTAGAGATGGAACGATATCCCAACATCACGATACGATAATTATCACGATATTGTGGGGAGGTCGGCGATACAAAAAAAGGTCACAATAATATGAAAAACAATAAATAAATGAGCTCCTACTAAAATACACATAATATTGTGCCTACAATAACACCTAGCCCATAGGCAGTATCTTATTTTGAAATGACTTGGTCAGAACCATCAAAAATGCCAAAACGGGTCACAATATTGCCGACGGGTTAATATTGAGCCACTTACTTGCTCATGCAAACATATTTGAGTTGCTCACATATTCACAAGCATCTTACGTTCATTCAACAGAAGGAAAGCGAAGTCAATGTTGAATGTCAATTACGTATCGGCACATTGTATAAGCCAATATTCAAATGTAGGTACAAGTTGTGCCTTGACCTACAAGTTTTTCATTCTGTAACTCAAAACACTCATATAGCGTTCTGTAATATACAAAAATAGAATCTAAAGAATGAAAGAGTTTGGGCATCATGATGAAACACAATTCATTATGCTGCTAGCTGGTGTTTCAGTCCTGGCCACCAGAGGGCAGTAAAATACAGTTACATGGACAAAAACAAAGAAGAAGAAGAAGACATTGAAATAGTAATCGTTTTTGGTAGACTCGTGAGTATTGTTATATGTCTACAACGTTTGCATTCAAATATATGAACTTTCACAACAAAGCTGTGATTTGCTCCCAAGTCAGGTCACTTGTATCTCAAGGCACCACAGTTCTTGTTTGTACTCCTTTGTATGCTTTTATACAGAATCCATATAAGTGTGACATTCAAGAGAAGGAAAGAGAAGTGGCGGCTGTTAAACTTCACAGCCTGGTCGCCTCACGCACGGCCGCCGTCCCACCTAAGCTGCACTGCGACAGCCATTAAGTGATGATTCGGCCGCAGAAAATCGACTGGGGAATTCCGGTCCTGTTCATTTCACGGTTGCGACGCGTTCTTAAAATGAGCGCGCGGAGGAATAATAACGACTTCTTTTGTGAATGCAGTAACGGGCCGAGTCATGAAAAAAAAAACAACCCTCATGTGATGAAGGTGTGGCGAATGTCGGAAGACGCTCAACGCTAGATGCGGTTGGAAGGACGCCAGCTGCTGTTGTTGTTCCACAATCTCCTCATCCATCTCGTAATCTCGCAAAAGTCATATTTCTAACTTTCACGCTGCAACAACAACAACAAAAAGTGTGACGGAGTGCTTTTCCTTCGAGAATGTCAGCATACCAAATTGGATCATGCATCAACAACACCTGAGAGAGCAGCCGCATAAATGCTGCCTTGTGTACCTTCTTGTTTATGATGTGCATTATTTCGAGTTGATTTTCTAGTGTGCAAGTTCATCTGTGATAACTGGAAGGAATGTGTGCATTGCAGTTCATGTTTGACGGGGTTTTGGAATTGTTATTTTGGCAAAAACTCCAGAATCTTCACTTTGTATTAATAAACCAAATGTGGACAAATTAACAAATGAAATCTGCTTTTCCATTACAATTGTTAGCCAAAACACGTTTTACAATGAAATGACCCCTGAGCAACTTGTTGTTCTTTTCAGTTGACAGCAAGCGCCAAAATGGCCACCCGAGGAAAAATTTTTTGCTTCTGAATGAATTCCTATTCCACAAACGCAATAGTAATCGTAATCCTGTGTTTCGACTAGTGGGGGTCCATAGAACATATTATTGGCAAGAAAATGTTTGTAAACTTAATGCACACTATCGACACCTAGAGGACTGAAGTGGAAGAGCACGACTTTGCAGCTTCCTGTTGAAGCGAGTCCGTGTTTATGTGCTGCATGACTTCATCTTTGAGACGTGGTCATGAAGTCGTGTTTTAGTGTCAGCTGCTGCCATTCCATCGTCAGCTTTTTTTTTTTTTTTTTTTTTTTTTGACAAAGATGAAGACGGCGCATTGCCGCGGCCTCCGGGGCAAGATGAAGGATCATCAATTCATCCATCATCTTCACGCCGACACTGTTTCTAAGGGCAGGTGGAGCAGAACTTGTACTTGTCTCCAAAGAGCAAGACAAACAAAACGTCGTTTTTAGGCAGGCTGTCAAAATAAAGACGGGAAATTGATGAGTTGTCAATCGATTGATTGTTGTTCCTCGAAATGATACCAAAGGAAATTCTGCTCATCCAGTACCTGCCATGTGAAGTAAGCCAACTTTCATTTCATTTCATTTTTAGGTGAAAAACCAGTCCGGTTTTGAAAAATAATCCCATAGCAACAATGATCGATCATGATGAAGTTTGTTTTTTCTTCTTCTTCTTCTTCCTGATTTCGACACTCGCAACAGATACGGTTTATGTGTCAGGAGTCAGGACATAAAGACATTTTTACACTTTCTTTCCCGTCATTTTAGGGTGAACATCAATCCCAACTTTGCCTTTCAGCTCCTCGTTAGAGAATCGTGCAACAATGAGCAGTTGGACGTGCATTTACAGAAGGTCAAAATCAAAGTTCACTTGTAAAGGTTACAGTGCGTTTGAGCCTCATCCTGAAATTTCACCCGAATTTCGGGGTTTTTTTTTGGAAGACACACTGCATTAAATGCCCGCCTGCCTACCAGGTCTCGAGAATCACGGATAATTGGAAAGTTGACCCGTGTGTGAGGAAGCAACTCGGCTCCCAGCTGACCGGCTGATGATGTAACAGTAATTAAAGTGCAATTAACATATTGGTGGGCTCAAATTTTCCTCTTCTGATTTCACATTTTCACCTGCTCGGAAAGCATCGAAAAGATAGAAGCTTCCATTTTGGCATCCGTGGCGTGGTGGCCGTCCGATTGCACGATTGTGTATCAATTCATCAGGATGAGACGGCCTCCATTCGGCTCAAGTGGATTAAAACCGCGTGCAAATGTGATTCTTGCGAGCCAGCACAAGTGTGAAAAATCTCATTTGACTGGTTGGGCTTGCTTGGCCACCCGTGCGAAGACGTCTCGTTCCATGAAAGGCGGCACGAAGCGTGTGTTGTTATCTCAGGAAGGTAAAAGCGCCTTCCCGACCGCCGCTTGGCTGAGACGGTGGGAAATTGTTTGTGCGAGTGTGCGTGATAAATAATACATTCCCCATCCCGTGTGCAAATCTGGTCTGTGAATGAAGTATCGCAGGAGTAAGTTATTGTGTTTGTCAGAAGACGCATGAGGTGAAGAGCGCGAAAAGATGCAATTAGGATTCATTTTGATGTAGTATGTCTTTTTAATGGCATTAATGAGAGAATACAGTGAAGTGCGTCCCTTGATTTCTGAGGTCCCCAATTTACGAATTTGAATTGGAGTCAGTGCTTTGTCCATTTTTTTGCTTTGTGTTGCAAGCCATAAAATGGGAGTTCAACAAAACGATGACTCTGACTCCAGTAATGAGGGATTTGCGTTGGCATTTCAATTCATTCCAATTTCAACAAGTAGCTAATTGAGTCATGTGCTTATATGTAACTTGTAAATGAGCTATTTTCATACACAAGCTTATAGTCAATTTTACATATGTCCTGTTTGAATGTCAAAATCCACACCTCACGAGACCTCACTTCAGTTCACATAAACAGACACACTTCTTTGTGCGCTCACATTTTTAGTTTGGCTGTTTGTGGCTTTCTGATGAGCAAACCGGTGCTAGCTATTGCGTCATGTGGCTAACCAAGCATGATTCAACAATACTGGTTTGATTTTGACAGCTTTTTACTTCCAAATATCGGGCAACATCAGTATTTTGCTAAGTAATGAACTTGTTGTTTTGCCTTTTCTGCATTTGGTGTGGCCAATCCGTTTGGAATGTTTGACAAGTGAACGCTGGCTACACTATTAGCTAGCTAGCTTGTAAGCGACAGACAGTCGAGCTGCCTGCCGCCATATGCTCGTCACTTGTGTTCAAAAAGCAAAGTGTTTTATTTTGTTCTATCACACTGTATTAGCAGTTGTTTTTTGTATTTGCCCGCCCTTTACATTAACATCAATTTGACATTATATTATTTTACACTGTTGGACCAAATTGGGGGGGAGCAGCGCACATCAGCACAGTCGCAAACGACTGCACAATTCATCTCTCTCTAGCCTATATATAAACGTGCGCGGAAAAACAAACAGTAAGCGGCAGTCAATGTTGACTTGTTTGAGCAGGCTGTTGCTGCTGAGGTCCACATCTCCCAGCATGCCGCTGCTGGTGATTACCACGCTGTGACGCTTGATGCGTTTGCTTTTTGGAACACTTTGCTAGCTGTCAAAAGAGTATATTAGCTGTGAATACCGTCTGTCTGCGTCTTGCGCTCATGTTTGTGCTCAAATAAACATTGGTCAAATGGTATTTTGTTGTCATTCTTTCCGTTTTGTCACTGCATCGAGTTGTGTTCACAGCCACCATACAGTGCTCGTATCTCAAGTTTGTGCTCAAAGTCATAGCAAAAAAATCGGCCAGTTGACGGCTCAAATCTGGAAAGACTGCTAAGTCGCTTCATTTGTATCTCAAGGCACCAATGTATTCACTGTACTACTTTCCTATTGAGAGAGACTTCAGAAAAAGCACCAAAACTGTGAATAGGTGAGTTTTTTCGACAAATATCCAGGGATAGATTTGAAAGAAAAAGATACAAAATAAATAGGCTGATTTAGGAATTGTGAACGGTGAATGTGAGGCAGATTTCTGGACTATAGAAGTTGATGTTGGTGTTGGTTCGACTCTGGAATGAATGATTTCACTGAACATTGTTTTCAATGGGATCTTATTTTCGATATTGGAAATGAGTCCGATCGCTGATATGTGTTGTCGATGTGTTTTCAGACTCATCTTTCTTCCCTTTTGTCTTCCATGCGAACGCACACCGTTTTCGCTGCTGCTTCCGATTTACAGTAATGGCGGCAGAGGGAGGAAGGCGGGATGGAGGTTGGTTGAGTTGGGAGGGAAGAAAGGCCCGGAGAAGTGTGATGGCACGTGATGACTTGAAAGGCGAGTCATAAAGGACCAATTTGTTCTGTTTCGTCTTCCGCCTCGTCCTCCCAGGCCAGACGAGGGAGGAGCGAGGCGAGGGAGGGCTTTCAGGTTGCAGAGCTTACAGATGCAGCCGCCTTTTTACGGCTAGTTTTGATGTGACGGGTGACAAATCTTCACCAGCACGGACGCCACGGGACCCACGCCAAGGCCGCAATATACGCAAACGGTTCTTCCTGACTTGCAGATTGAATCCATTTGTCATTTGTCCACTTTCCGCCGAATGAGTTCTTTGGCCAAAGGCTTTACAAGTGTGCGCATGAGGGGCTCCCCCACATAAGCAAGCACATTCGATGGAATCCAGCCCCAATCCACCTTCATGTTTTATGCATGCAGAGGAAATGCAAGTGTGATTGTCTTTACTGGTGTGCTACCTTCAGGAACACACCGCTTACCTACTTACTGATATCACGATCGGATTCCGCAGCTCGAAAACGTCTGACAGCTTATTATCACGCACAATCAAACACACACATACCAATTATACATCTAAAATGTTTACACAATTCAGCAGGTCTTCCAACAGCTGCCATTGCCCCAAAGTCAGCATGATGTCAGAAAAAAAACAAAATGGCATTATTGGTAACTGGGGAGAAGACAAGTTGAGTAGTTTGCCAACAAGAATCATTTGCAATCAGCAACTCGCGGTGTCGCTCGCGTTTCCTGAAAGGATCTGAGCTGACGTGGCTTCGACCCGCAAGCTATACGTCAGAACGGGGAAGTTGTATCGCTGCTTTTTTATGAGCGATGTTTCAGCGTATCTCATCGCCACTCGATCGTCTGTGGCTGAGGAGGACAAAATCGAGCGGATGCCATAAGTTGTTGTACGGAGAAAATCTTAAGGCTTGCTGGTGGCTGCTTCTAAAGGAAGAGAAACTGGGAACCATATCAAGCGTCAACAGTCACGTTTCTATGTAATGGCCTGCTAGCCTGCTAGCAAACATCCGCTCTACGGTTAGCTACACATTTCACTCATTGAATTAATTGGCCAATCCCTTCATTGAAGATGCTGAGAAGTCCATTTGATGTTTATTCCCAAATACACAATAAGTAATAGGAAACATGATCATTGGTCAAAAACTGAGCATCAATACATATGGAGCTATAACATTGAACTGTTTTCCCCCATTGAAGTTTCCTGATTATTATCGTATTGTTACCAACGTATGACGTGATTATACGTATTCCCCGAATTAAAGAAAAAAATGGATTGCATTTAACAGACAATATTCTTCATCAATCAAAATCAAAGTGTTTTGAGTGGCGACGGTCTGGCGACGTCTTTCCCGGCCGGCGCTGCGGTCGTCAACAACACGAGCGAGCAGCTGTTGCTTCACGCGCACGCTCAGACTCCCGACGCGCTACCCAACTTCCCGACGCCGGCCGCACTCTCACCACCCCAGCGGCACGGAAGCGGGAGACAAACTTGGCGGGAATGCGAGCAGATGGAGTGTGAGCGCGCATGACGAAGAGGCCGACATAATTGCCTGCAGCTAATCCGCCGCACACTCCAAAGCGGTTAGTTAGACCGAAAGGAAGTCAACTTCTTGCCAAAGAGTTTGCCATAAAGGCTGGCAGCCATGTTTAATCATATTCATTAGTGATTCCCAAACACTCATCAGGTGTGGAGCAAGAAATTGGGGATTTTGTTTGTTTGTTTTTTTGACAGCTGCCTTTATTCATGGAAAGCATGTTGGCGCTTTATCAGAATTGCAGAATTTTTTGAGGTTTACGAAAAAACATCAAACGATTTTCCCAATACATTTGAATGCGTTTCAATTCTGCACGTTGTTTCTTTCGCTTGTCACAATGGCCGTTTTTTATTGATAACCCTGATGAGGGGATATGAGATACTATATGAAGCAGTGCTGATGATAAATTGTGGCCCCGTCTATCATTTAATTTGGCTACAAGAAGGATGCACCAGCACGCTCGCAGACATCGGTACACCTCGATGGTGCCGCACGACGTGGCTCTGCTTTCACTGGGTACAAAAAAGGAGCTGAATAAATGAAGGGTAATCGTCACCTTTTCCCCAAAGGCTTCCTACCTTTAATTGGCTCCCATTTCAAGTGAATACACTGTTAGTCAATTCCAAGTATGCTCCCGTTCAAACTGTCTCCAAGCACCTTTGCCAATTCGACATATTTCTACATGATATTCATTCGTGATCGCCGATTGTCTGCCGTATGATAATGTGGCCTCCAGGGAGCGATTGCATTACGTGTTCGAAAATGAGAAGATGGCAGATGTATTTATTAGGGAGGGGCCTCTTGAAATTGCTTCCTCATTATTATTCATAGGATAAATAAATTGCTGTTTTGACAGATCTCCAATTGTCAAAAATTAAAATGTTGTGCAGGCAATTATTCTTTTGAATTCAGACCTCATAACCTGTTTTATTTAGCAACGTGAAATTTGTCAGACATGCCAATCATAAGTAGACCAAAAGTTTCAAGGAGTTGTCTGCCATTTTGTTTTAAAGCGACCATTTTAGAATATGTTTTTGGTTTTATTCCAACTTGATTGCTACCAAGGTTGAACCTTGCATACTAGACGGATGACGCAAAGTCATGAAAGGTTTTCAGAATTATGTATGCCATAATTGGGGTCATTGAAAGATTCATTTATCTGAAAGATTGACTTGATCAATTTTGGAATCTTATATTGGTATATAAGATAAAATCTTTCAGACATGCTGATATGCAAGACAAAGCAGTGAAAATATTTCTGTCATCGTGTGGGTGGAGCCTGGTGGCGAAATTGGATGACTTGCCACAAAAAAAAAAAAACCCTCCAATGATTCATGTCATGCCATGTCTGAAAAAAATCATCCTGCACTTCTCTTGGTGTCCTTGAGAGATGAAATTTTCCCTTGAAATTTTGTCCATTTTCTGCCAAGTTTGACGATGACGAACTAACGTTCATCGTGTCTTGTGAGTTAGCATAGCGGCAAAGTTTAGCGACTCTTCATGAAACAGGAACGTCCAATTAAAGTTCAGACTTTAACGTCTTGTCTGTTCTAAAGGTCCGACCGGTGGAAATGAAATGATACAATAAGTGATTTCCTCCAAGCTCCGAATACTCGCATCAAGTCCTCACATCGAGTCTTCCTCGTGTGGGCGATGTCGATACAAACCAGCAAACATCAAACGAAAGTTAGCTACGAAAGTTTGGCAGGAAAAGCCTTCCCGCAAAACAAACATTTGCTGACTCATGCTGCACCAAGAGAGAGAACAAAAAAAAAATCTTACCTCCCAACGCTTGTTTCATCACGAAATTCATGCTGATGGCTTTTTATTCCCTGCCTGGTCGGAGCAATGTCACATTCAAAGCTTGCGGACGAGTTGAAGTCCTGGAAAGAAAAGGAGGAGTCAAAAGTACATCCAAGCCAAAAGTTCACATACAACAAAACAACGCGCACCAGCACACAACCTGACAACAACCATTACTGACACAACTTGCATTTTGCTGTACACACACTTCATGCTTGCACATATAGAAACACAAACACGAAACCAGTACACAATCTTCACACAATTCCACAAATCGCACAGTCAACTTGCACACGCAAAACGCAATGAGCACACACTTAGATCACGAAATAAACACACACACACAACCTTCACACAATTAACGTCAAAAAATAATAATCAGGTGTTTACATAATTTACGAACAAAAAACATACACAACATTCACACAATTGCTTGACAAATAACCTTCATAAAATTGACCAAAAAAATGACATGAGCTTCATAAACAACAAATAAGCTTCATCAACTTCAAAACAACAAAAACCCACAAACACTCAACACACCAAGTTTATGTTCTTCACGCCACCAGCACACAATCGTCCACAACCGCGACACAATTCATAACACACACTAGCGCTGTCAGTACACTATTGGCGCACACCACTGCAGTATCAGTTCATATTTTACACACAATCTACAAAAAGTACAAGCAATGAATGCACAACCTTCACCATTTACCAGCAAATACAACACAATCATCACACGCTCGCACACTGCTAGTACACAAAAGACACGCACACGTTCGAAAGGGCACCAGCACACTTCCGGTCCACAAATGCAGCTTACAAATAACACACGAGCTGCATGACACAAGTGACACGACCAAGACAGTATGCTTTTCCTCGAATGAACAGCGTGTGACCTCTGCTCGAGTATGCGCGCGCGCGCGAGAACGCGCGTCACCAACAACCGACTTGGACTCGGAAAAGTGAAGGCAGACGTGTGCGCGTGCCCAAATGATTCCTGTGCTCAAACTTTCCATCCGAACCTCCGTCGGCTTGTTCAGCTTGAACAAAAGCCGCTCGCGCTCGCGCTCGTGCTCGCGCTCGCGCACCGGTGCACGTACGCCACGCCCCCTCTACCCGCGTGCATGCGTAGCGACGTGCGCGCGCGAAAAACACCGCGGCGTGCGCGCTCTTCTCTTCTTCCGTCTCGAAGGCGGTTTCCACGCAACCTCAGCATCGGCATCGAACGTCGATTATTTACCTGCGTTCCGCACGGGGGGAAAGGAAGAAGAAGAAGAAGAAGATGAAGAAGATGATGAAGATGATGAAGAAGTTGTCCTAGCAGCTCGTCGCTCGCATCGTCTGCACGAGAAGCAGAAGAAGAAGGCAGAGGAAGAGTAGGAAGATGAGGAAGATGAGGAGGAGGAGGAGGTCCTTGCAGCTGCCTGCACGAGTGGAGAGCGAGGAGGAGGAAGAGGAGGTGGTGGTGGTGGTGTATAGTGGAGGATGAGGCTCACAGCGTGACAGGATGGAGAGAGTGAAACACGGGAGGGGAAACGTCCCGCTAACGACCCCACAACTCCTCCTCCTCGTCCTCCCTTCTTCTCTCTCTCTCTCTATCCACGCCCCGCCCCCTCCCTCCCAACATGGCCGGACAGAGCCATCAATCAAACGTTGAAGGTTTTGATCACACAAATACACACACACACGTTTTAGGTTCGTGCAGCAAGTATTGATTCAAGGCACCCTCAAAAAAATTGTCACTTTTATTGGTTGATTAGTTATTTTATTGGTGGGCTATTTAATTGCTTAAATGTAGTCATTGAGGTGTTAATTTGTCAGTCCATTTAGCAGTTGCTGGCTTGCAAGTTACAGTAGTTTTTTGTTTTGTTTTGTTTTATTAGTTATAGCGATTGGCTGTCAACCGGTCCAGGTGTCCCCCCGCCTACTGCCCAGAGCCAACTGGGATAGGCTCCAGCACCCCCCACGACCCTTGTGAGGAATAGGCGGTCAAGAAAATGGATGGATAATTGTTAGTGTTAGCAATTTTTCAAATTAGTTAGTGTTAAGCTAATTGGTAATCAAATTTAGAGTTTTAAATGTATTGTAGTGAGTGAGTGAATTGGATGTTGTGGTTAGTATTTCATTTTAAAATTCGATGATTTACTAATTATTAAGTAATGTACCCAGCTGGTTGGTTATTTGATTAGTCAATAGGTCAGTTGGAAATGTTTGGTACGTATTTAAAAGGGATGTAACGATATCCAAACATCACAATACGATATTATCACGATATGAAGCTCACGATACCATAATTATCACGATATTGTGGGGAGGCTGGCGATATTTTAAAAAGATCACAATATTGTTTAAAAAAAAAAAAAGAGCTCATACAAAAAGCACAAATATTGTACTTTTGTACATAACAGCAATGCGTACAAAGCACCGACAAAAACAATATGGAGGCGCTTGTTAATGCACGCACATATTGACTCCGTTCACAAGCATATTTCGTTCACCTTCATCTGACAATTGGCGTACATAGAAGGGCCAAAACATCCCTAATGAAAATTAAATTGCGCAATATCGTGAACATGACCACGACGATATTGTGGCAGTTTTAATGTCACGATATTGCCCGTATCGTTACATCCCAACTATTTCATTCTTTATATTATTAGGTTTGTTTGTCATTTGGTCAATTTGTTTGCTAATTAGTCGTTTAGTTCCTGAGTATGTCCTTTAGTTAGTCATTGGGTTAGCCGGTTGATTAGTTAGTTAGTTAGTTGGCTATTTTTTAGTTATTTTGTATTTTTTTTTTTTTTTTTTGTTGGGATGGTTGATTTTTTTTTTTACTTAGTCAGCTAGCTAATAAAAAGAGGGTCATTGCAGCTGCTCGACACGCAAGAATAATTAAAAACCAAACAAACAAAACCCCATTTTGATTGTTGGTGTGACATCATCCAGAGCAGCTTCTTGTCTGTCGTTTTCCTGCAGCGACACCAAGTGAGAGAGCTCGTGAGAAAAAGCTCCTTAATAACAGCATGGCGCCTCCATACTGTACAGGAAGTGGCAATTACTTGATTATGTGATACGCAAGGAAATAAGCAAGGCGCCATTGTGTAGGAAACGATTCTGTTAGCGCATTGTTGTTGCCCTGTGCCGTGTTTTTCCACAATATGTCAGCCTGAGCTGACGTCGACTCTGTTCCTCCTCCTCCTCCTCCTCCTCCTCCTCCTCCTCCTCCGCTGTTGGCCTCCATTGATGAGAGGTGGCGGTCAATACTAATTCACATGAAGTGATTTTAGAGGGCTTGCAGGCACGCCAGGCAGGCGCACGGTCGCATGCCTGATGATCAATCGTATTGGTAAACATTTTTCCATGTCAACCTTACGCGGACCCGATTGGGCTCTTTTGATTGATTTTCATTTCATTGGTGTTGAAAAAAAGCATCAGGACCTCGCTGGATGGATTTTCTTTCTACAAAATGATTTGCAATTCAATTGTGTCAGATTACTTCACAAATAAACAAACTCATCATAAACAAGGAATGTCAAAACACAAGTTTTCCTCATTCAGACTGTGACATGTTCATTGCCTCATATTATTCCACATACACAGCGATAACAAAGCTATTTAAATTGTGCACGTACGTAGATTTAAGTACAGTGGATAGTTTTATGCTACTTTAGAGCGCCTCATTGTTGGCTGTGAGTGCACACGCATCATGCAGAGAAAGGTGCAAGAGCAATGTAAAGTCTTAAAAGGTCAGACGTGACGCTTTAGAGTGCCTCGTTGTCACAGTAGCTCATTGGGATACAGTTGTGCTATGTAAACTTATGAGCACAACTGTATATGTCACATCACAGTATATGTTCCCATAACTTGACAGACCCAAAAAAATGCGAAATGAACAAATGACAACAATTGAACGACAACACACTAAAATCGACTGAAGTCTTGCGAGTTTGCAGGCTTTTGCAGGCAACTCGTTTTCAGTGGAGGCTCAGGACTGTGATTCAAAAGTTGAATTCATTTTGTAGACGTAACAGACAATCAATAATTGACCCCCCCAAAAATGTGGCACTCAGCCAACACACTCCCAATGAATCCAAACGATCAATGACCTGAAGTCGATAATCAAAGTGAAGAGAAGGCTTGCAAGTGATTTGTTTCCTAATGGACAGACATCAAAGTCGCACTTTTGTTGCGAGCACTCCGACGTGCGTGTCGGCTGGCGGCAGCCGTTGAAAATGCAGCGACGAGTATTCGTGTGTTGTTTCCAGCCAACCGAAAACAATTTCACATCAAATGTGGATGATGGCAAACATCATCAATGCAGTCAGTTTTCATGTTACAAGATTGAAGTCATATTTTTTTGGTGGTCGAGTTGTTACAAACTTTACCATTTTATTTTTGACACAAAAAAGTGTCAATCGCTGCTGTTTCCTCTCAAGCAGAGCTGCTATGTTGTGAATGCCAACGTGAAATTAAATACATTTGCTTCACTTTGAGTTCATTGTGCTATTTTGAAAAATAAAAACAAAGTCAACCTGATTAGAATGCTTTTTTTTTTTTTTGGCAACCAAAATCAAGTATGTAAAAGTTACTTTTCACAAATAAGTCAACGCTTGGTCAATCCTGCATTCACACAAAGGTCATTTAGAGGTCAAGTATACCTGCTCATCCTCATTAAGACTTCATTATGGACGGCGCAGACACACAAGTTAGAAAATAATGTTTTTTGTTTTTTTTTCCAGTTCTGTTTTTTAACATCCCCCTCGGTGTAAAATAACAAGTCGGCTCATGAGTGATTCATGCGAGCCCGTTTGTCCCTGAGCCAGTTTAATTAAAAGGATCAATCTGGAACACAGCGGCGGCGGCGGCCCTCATTTTGTATTAATAGAACACTTGAACGCTTGCTTGCAGCCTGTGTGGCTTTTTTGGGGAGCAGGAAGGGCTTGAAAATGAAACAATTTTGTCGTTGTGCAAACTTTGGTGCTTGAAAGCAACATTCATTTTTAAACTTTACATTTGAAACTGTTTGCTGTTGAGTCAAACATAATTGCCAAAATTGTCAACTGAATGTTTACAAAGTAGGTTTATTGACAATTCTCAATTATTTTCCATATGCATTCTAAAATCCCATATGCTAGACTAATGGTATTGGAAATCATACATTCGGATAGTTTGTCTTTAAATTGCCTTTGATGTTCACAAGAATACTTTGGGGATGACGAATTGGCTATATTCACACGATGTTACTGTAATGTCGCAAACATTGTCACAAGACGCAGTGAAGGTGGAAGGTACGTGAAAATAAAATAGCCGCTGTGTCATTATTTGGACTTATAGGAGACAAGATGTCAACTGTGAGCTTCATGAGCAGCTTGAAGCTTTGTCTGCCTTCTCTTGATTTGGTCCAAGAGACGAAACCTTGTTCTTGTTCCTGTTCTGAACGAGCAGCACGTCACATGTCCCGTGTGCAGCTGACAACTTCGGACAAAATCAAGGCAAGCAGTGGAGACTTCACACTTGACACAAAGTCCAAGAAGGAAGTCAATTTAGATTACTGGCTGATGATGATGATGATGATGATGATGATGATGACGGTGGTGGAAGTGGCGACCGTTTTACTATTATACTACCTGTTGTATAAATATCAAATACAATGTCGTTTTTTCATTTGTCATTTCAACAAAGACAATTTTCTGGAATGAAGCTAGCATGTCTTTGTAAATGTCAAATAATTTAGTGCATACATTTTCCTTCGCATCAAAGGCACTATCGAATCATCTCTGAACTGAACGTGCTATTGTAAATATCAGTCTTCAGCAAACATAAACATGCTTCTTCTTTTTTTTTTTGCAAACAAAGACAATTTATCATCTTAAATTAACACATGGGTTAGTTAGGTTAATTTAAGTAAAAACTAACTTAACTAAAACTACGTGTTTTTGTGGAAATCAGGAAATTGTGTCTTGGAAAAAAAACGTAACACATGTTTTAGTTAGCATCAAATACAATTTGGAATCTATGAGGTGAAAACTATAGTGATTTTATTTTAGTTTTTTCGTAAATATAATAATCTTTAACAAACCAAATTGTGCATATTTTGAAAACAAGTAAAAAAAAAACTATTAGTTTTAGTAAACATGAATGTAATTGAATCCTGTTTGAGTTAGCATCAAAGACACTGTACAATCATGATGTTTGATAAAAGTCATTTCAGAAAATGCAGAACCTTAAACAAACGTAACGTAACATTATTGGCAAAAGTGAAGTCACTCACAAATGCGTCATGCGGTGAAACGAAAATCTTCAGCGAGTTAGCAGTCCAGACGCTCATCTGGAAAGTCATTTGGGTGTCAGTGTGGTCGTCATGAAGTCACGGGCGTCAGGTGGCTTCCAATTACGGACTCAATTACGCCTCCGTCACCATGAATGAATGAATGAACCGGAATGGATTTGCTTCATCTTGCCCGCCATCGCACGAATGCCGTCGCTGACGACGTCTCA
The DNA here is from genome assembly GCF_051991245.1 of Festucalex cinctus. NCBI lineage: Eukaryota > Metazoa > Chordata > Actinopteri > Syngnathiformes > Syngnathidae > Festucalex > Festucalex cinctus. Next base: position 285,515 of record NC_135419.1, on the reverse strand, counting down.
TTCTACAATGCGGAACGTTCTCGGAATATCAGCAACGCCACTTTCACCTAATAGGCGAAAGTCACCTGCAGGCTCATTATTTTGCTCATATTATTCATTGTCTTGACTAGAATAAAAAGGGAACATTTGCTCCAAATAATTAGCAGTTGTCTCTGTCGTAGTCATGACTAGGGCAGTGCATAAATCGCTGGTGACTTGAATTGAGTTGCATAACCCTTAACACTACCCTAACCTTGCCTAACCTCACTTGACCTCTTCCAACATTACTCTCCGATCCCCAACCTCCTTTAACCTCTGCTAACACGGCCGTAACCTCCTATTGTCATAGAGAAGGCCTGCGTAGCCACATTAGCATTAGCGCTCGTTGCTAGCCAGTCGAGTGTGTTGCTGCACATGCTAAATGTGTTTGGTGAATCTTGCAAATGTCGTTTGTGTGCAAATGTTTGTGAACAAAGTCCACGTTCTCAAGTTGAACAAACTTTACAGATACAGCGAGAGCAAAGTTCAGGTAAAAAGTTGATGTGACGGCGAGAAGCTGCCTCGGCGGTCGCATTAGCGATGGCGTGCTCGTGCTTCACCACCGCGGCGACGTTGCTAATCGCGTGCGCTGTCGCCGGCCTTCAGGCTCAGCCCTTTTTCATCGAGGAGCACGGCTACGAACGGGACATTAACGGCTACCTGCGCCACCTGGTAGCCCACGTGGACAAACTCGAGCGGAACGCAGCCGAAGCAGGTCAGTCGGCCAAATATGACGCGTGAGAAACATTCCAGCTGGCTGGCGAGATGAACATTTGGTGACGCTCTTTCTTGTGACGTGCGTGCAGCCAAACCGCCGGTGGCCTTCGCGGCGGCTCTGGTCACCACGTCGGACTGGACGCACGTCGGCCCCTTCAACACGGATATCACGCTGGTGTTCAAGAAAGTCATCACCAATCTGGGCAACGGCTACGACGCCAACACAGGTAGGGCGCCGTCGCCTGGCCAATCCAGCCGCATCTCGTCCACATCCCGTCAAACGTCTTGGAGGATGACCTTCTCGACTCACCGAGAAAATCGACGATTTCCATCGTATTCCTGCCCCCCCCCCCAATAGGCATCTTCACAGCTCCCGTCAAGGGCCTCTACTTCATCCTCTTCAACGGCAACGTGGGCAACTCGGGGGCCTTAAACGTGGCCGTGATCAAGAACGGCGTCAACATGTTCGCCATCTACGACACGCAGGGCACGTTCAGCAGCGCCACCAACGGGATGCCGCTGGTACTGGAGGAGGGAGACAAGCTGTGGGTCACCCTGTGGCCCAACAAGAACGTCTTTGACCAGAGCCGACTCACCACATTCAGCGGCTTTCTCATCAAAAGTATGTGAACGCAAGGATGCTCTAATAAATGGCCACACGTGCACCAAATTACCTACCACCGATTTTTCTGCGTTTGTGTCTGTGTGTGAATTTGACACTCCGTTTGCCTCTGAGGATATATGAGACTGTTTGTTTTAGAGCCGCGTTTGTCCTCGAGTCTCGTTTTCCATGTCTCTCTCTGTCAGCAACACACCTGAGGATCGTTGACAGGCTCGCTGATTAGCTCATCGTTTGAAGCACCTGGCTTGGCGCTGGAGAACAACTTGTTTGGAGGATTCATGGCACGTCGTTGAGAATGTGCTCATGTCAGAATATCACAGGCCGGATTTGAACTCACAACCTCCAAACTGTCAAGCAGATTTGCAAAGCAGTCATCACTGCATGATTTTCTGTATCTTTAGCAACGTTCCGATCAAATGATTCCCAAGCTGTGAAGAAGTCGAGCAACAACAACAACGGCAACAGCAGGAACGAGCACGGTTGTGAGAAGATTGCGTTGTGTGGAGAAAAAAAAGAAAAGAAAAACAAACCCCATCCCCGTTTTTGTTCCAGCAGTGCTGATGAGGCCAAATATTACTGCAGCAGCAAATCCATTTGAAAACGTGAGCGCGGCTTGGAAACGACAACCCGTGATTGCGCCGCGGTTTGCGTCCGGCGGCCGCGTCGCTTGACAACAAATCATTCGGAGGATTACGACAGCGGGAGCAACAAATCTCTGCAATAAAAAACAAAAAAAGCTCTTCTGCTGGAATTTAGAGCTCGGCTGGAAATAAACAAACAAATAAATCAATAAATAAGGCAAGGCAAGGTTGCAGTTATGAACTTGTCAACCTGTTTTAGTCACATTGGTTCCAAAAATGTATTCAGAGTCGACAGTTCTCTCGTTTTATGCTGATTCCAACCAAAACGGAATCCAGCCACTCTTGAATGTTTTGTCCTTTCTGGTTTCATCTGATCTTTTTGGAACTTCCCAGTTAATTAAAACACACTCCACAATGTCATACAATTTGGATGTTCTTTTTTAATGTTTTGGAAATTGGAAACCCTTTCATCAATATGACGTCATGCCACAATTCCGCTAAATCACATATAAATAGCATGTCTTTGATGATACGATTATCGTGTGTCTTTGAGGATATATTCATGGTGGATACACTCATTGAGGATGTGCTTATGACATGTCAGGTTGGTGTGTCTTTGCGAATGTTGTTTCTGGGGTGTCTTTGAAAAGTTGTCTATTTCTGTGGGCTTGTCGTGTCTTTGAGAATGTGTTTATTGTGTCTTTCAGGATGTGTTGCCGTGTGTCTTTGAAGGCATTTCCTTGCGGCTGCGTTAATGTCGTGTCTTTGCTTCCAAGCAGTCGCCGCACGTCCTGTCACCATCTGGCAGAGTCTCAACTTTGGCCGCGTTGACATCAAAGAGTCAGAGGCAGCGGTGGCACGAAGGCGCCCGCGCTGTTGCCGTCCGTCCGTGTGGCATTTGTCAATGTCGCTGTGCCAAATGTCAGCTTTTTTTTGTTTTCTCACCATAAGGTGAATCACGTGTTGACAACTCGTTTGTTACACACGCGCGCGCTCCACTGTGTGTGCGTGTGCTGAATTTCCGACATGCGGCACTTTTAATACAAGTTTGCGCTTCTATGTCAAGATGGCGCTGGAATGTTTTTGACAGAAGCGATGAGCAGAACACGAGAAGCTGATTGAGCTCAAGTGGAAATTATTCAGACTTCATCAGCATGAAGACACGACGACGACAACGTCAACAACGACGACGACGACAACGTCGACGACGACGACGACGACAACAACGACGACGACGACGACAACGTCAACAACGACGACGACGTCGACGACGACAACGTCAACAACGACGACGTCGACGACGACAACGTCAACGACGACGACGTCAACAACGACGACGACGTCAACGACGACGACGACAACGACGACGACGTCGACGACGTCGACGACGACGACAACGTCGACAACGACGACGACAACGTCAACGACGACGACGTCAACAACGACGACGACGACGACGACGTCAACAACGACGACGACGACGACGACGACGATGACAACGACGACGACGTCAACGTCAACGACGTCCAACTTCATTCAACATTCCAAAACCCACAAAGACATGTCAGCTAATGGCACAGTTTAGCTCTGTGTTTCAGGTGTGCCTTTGAGTATGGCATCTTTGAGTATTTCTTTAAGACAATTGTATTTGTGGTGTCTTTGAGGCGCATGTATTCAGTCTGCGTCTTAGAGGATGTAGCAACTATTTGTCCATGCGTTCCTGTCACGTCTCGACGACGTGTTTGTGGCATGTCTTTGAGGATGCCTTCGTGTGTTTTCAAGTATATGTCTATGGAGTGTCTTTGAGGATGCAATCACGGTGTCGTTTTGAGGATGTTTGCGGCATGTCTTTTTTTTGTCTTGTTTTTGAGTATGGATTCATGTTGTGTCGAAGAGGATTCTTTCCTTCCCTGAGCTCAGACAACTTTGCTTCGTCTTCCCCGCTAAATTCCCATCAAAGAGACCAATGAGAGCAGAGCGTTTGCTTTTCCACACACGCATGGGCCGTTGCAAGCTCCGCGCACGTGCGTGACGCGACGGCAGCACGCTTGCTGACCTTTCGCTACCTGCAGGAGACTTGACAGGTGACAAAAGGAAGATGGGAGGCGCCGGCCGCACGCTGCTGCTTTACGACTATTTACTTGCCGCATCAAATGTTGACATTTATGGTGTGCGTGCAGAGCGCCCGCTCGTCAGTGTGAATGTCATTGATCATCTTTTGTCAAATATTTATAGAGTTGACGCTCGTTTCAACCTTGACCACAATTTCAAATGAACCGAGATCATATTGATCATAATCCACCTTTGGAGACTAAAATGATGACCGGAACTCAATTGTGGATTAAAAAAAAGAAGAAGAAAAAAACAATTGAATGATCCAAGTTCAAAATCAACAAAATGTCAGAATCCAAATCAGAATCATTGACACATAAATAAGCAAGATATAAATAAATAAGCAAGATATAAATAAATAAGCAAGATATAAATAAATAAGCAAGATAGAAATAAATAAGCAAGATATAAATATCCCTCTTTAGTTCCCACTAGCTCGCCTCGTTAAAAGTTGTTTTTTTTTTCCTGCAAGGCTCGATCATGAAAAAGTAACAAAAATCCAAACAAACATAAACTAAAAAAAAATGAAAGACTCGCTCATAAACAGAACAATCATCATCATCATCAAGTTAATCGTCATGACTGTGACGTGCAAATGATAAACAATGAACATGGTAATTCATCCGTTTTGTGCCGTCGTAATAGAAAAAGCAGCAATCATGCAAAACGGTTTCAAATGATAAAGTTTATGTCGCAAAATTATTACAATCAAAACAAGTATTTGAATTGTAATCAGATTTGTTTCTTTTCCTGAATACTTGACCAAGTTACTCTCATATTTATCACTTTTATTTATTGCTGTACAAATGTATGCATTCAAGTCCAAACGGAATATTAAAGACTGAATGCAATTGACGTGAAAGCAAGAGGAAGCGACTTCCTTCCAAATATTTGATTGTTGATTCATTTTTGCTGCCGTCCACCTAACGAATGCAAACGATGCTTGCAAAGAAAGAGAAGCAAACCGACACGACTTTCAACTCAAATGGAAAAATGTTTGCAATTGTGCTCGTGCGAAAAACAAAACAAAAATCACATGCACACAATAGCCAGGCTTTACTCACATGAAAGTAATTGCTTCATTTCTTTTCTTTTTTCTTTTTTTTTTTTCCTGGCGCGCTGATGAAGGTACCGCACGCTGATGTTTTGATGCTCAACGGTGGGCGACATATGATCGTCCTCCAGCGCTTGTCGACTGACCTTTAACAAAAGAAACAATCGCAAACCACATTAGCGCCGCATTAGCCTCCCGCGGGCAGCCCGTGGGAGCTCACAGAGAAAAATGGGCCACGTTAGGCCGAGATCCTCGTTGATTTGGAATGAAACACAATCTAGCGCAGTCATTCAAATGTTTCCCAAAAATATAGCAATAAACCGTGCGGGGCCTTGATACTCTATATGAGTTTCATTCATTCCTTGACCCTGCTTGTAACTCAAAACACTTTCCATTATTTTTTTTATTTCAATCCATCTTCCCCCATTGAAATGAATGCAAATGTCATTAATGTCACAGTTCCGCCAACAACAAAAAAAGAAAGAAAATACCACTCAATAGTCTTGAATTTTATATCCACAAAGAAGAAGCTGCAGTAATATTGGGTGTTTTTCGTAGAGGATCAAGAATATATGCCTGTCTGTGCTGTTATATTGTCTGTCTACATGTGTTGCTGTACCATTTGTGTTCAAAGACCAGATGCTTGGATGGGGGCAGACAACTTTTGTAAAAAAAAAAAAATCCCAAGAGATGACGTTTTCATTTTGGATCGTTTCCAACATGCATGCAGGCAATTTCATGGTGGGTGCTGCTGTTTTGGTTCGCAATGCAAATGAGTCTAATTTGCGAGCGGTCGCTCGTCTAAACCTGCTCAGATTTAGCGCACGCGCGGAGGGTCGCAACGCGATTGATTTTGCCAAAAGTGGCGTGAGCAGCGTCGCGAGGCCAGCAGGAAATCACGTGATTGGTCAACAACCCTGTGGGGTCTCTCGGGACAACAGCAACTTGAAGGGGAATGAGAAAGGAGAGAAAGGCTTTTTGTTTTTTTCTTTTTAAAGCAAGGTTAGGGTTTTAAGACAGAGTTGGGGTTTTAAATTAGGATTTCAAGCAAAAGTTAGAAAGATAGTTTCAAAGTAGGCTTTGAAATTGGAACTTTGATGGTAACGTCATGTGTGTCATTATTACCTTAACAACTGAATGCCTAAGCCAACCAAAACCCAATTCAAACTTCCAAGTCTTGAGCCTTCAAAAAGAGTTTTTGTTTTGTTTTTGTTTTTTGCCTCGCCTATGTTTGACGAATGTCGAGAGAGCGAAATTGGAGGAGGAAGTCGAACGAAGCGAGTATGTGTGCAACTGCAGCGCGTCACGCCGAGAGATGTGAAGTGATGCAAACTTACCAAAGCGGAAGCAGGTGAGGGGGCGGAAGCAGGTGAGGGGGCGGAAGCAGGTGAGGGGGCGGAAGCAGGTGAGGGGCGGGCAGCGGCTGTGTCCCACCCTGAGAAATGCTCCGGTCCGATTGTCTGAGATCTTCAAACGACAAAAACAAATATTGTCCCCCCCCCTCAAATATCTAAGGGTGGTGGCTAACTCTGGCTAGCTTAGCCGAGGGCACCAGATTAGTCGGCCGATTGTTATTTGAGTTGATGAATTCCAAAAAGATATCTTTGTCTAGCTGTAATGCGGGTTTCTGTTTTGGTGCGTTTTGCGGCGGCATCAGGGGGCAAGTGGCCACTCTGCATGTGTGGGATGCCAAATGCTAATTGCCGTAGCTTTAAAGCACACAGAACGAGCAGCCTGGCGCCCGGGCTGCCCTCGGCGGTGCCTGCCGGTGACGAATGAGCCTCCTCGGTTAACGGGCTCAGCAGGTGTCTCGCACCTGAGGGACGTCAAGCTCAGCCGCGCCGTGCTGCTTTCCTAGCTAGCGCCTCATTTGAGTGGCGCTCATGAGCTCGCCTCACGTGCGGACTAATTAGCTCGCGTGAGGTCGGCTCACCTGTGAGGTGGCAAAACAATGCCTTCCCTTCCCTTCCGTTCCGTTCCGTTCCGTTCCCTTCCGCGCCCGCACACACAAGCCGGAGGGAGTGCAAGTAAAAAGTAAAAAGTCGTCCGTCAACATTGATTTGATACAGCGGTACCGCCACTTCGGCAAAAGTAGCCATAAGGCAAGTTATGCGTAGTTCCAAGCGCAGAAAGATTTGTCATCGCTGTTCCAACAAAACATTCGGATTCATATTGCGTTTGTGGAGTGGAAATTAATTGAAGCAACAAAAGCTTAAAACTGAAAATTTCTCGTCTGTTCACTGCGGCAGAAGAGGCGGCATTCCGCCATGTTGTTGGATCACAACATCTGCCATTTACTTCCTTTGCTATGTTCTGTGTGGAAAAAGAAGAGAGCCTGGAAAATCAGGTGACTTTTCAAAGGCATTTATTGATTAAATACACAGTTAAGTTTGGACAAAAGCTCCTGTGTTGCGCTTTTCAAATCACAAGAAATTGAGCCTCCGCTCTCAACCGCACGCCCTCCAAAAGGTCGGCTTGCCATGGAAAGCGCTTTCATTACACAGCCGCAATAAATAATACAAAAAGTAGGCAGGGGGGGAGCAGGGGTGGAGTGGCGCGCTTTCGAAATCTTTCTCTTTCTTTTTTCAGGGTACGAGGGTGAACGCTGAGAAGGCATTTTGTGACCTGAGGACCTGACTGGAAACGCACATGAAAAGCCATATTGCACATTTGTCCTTCACTCTTCAAACCTGAAAAAGAACACACACTTTGTGTTGTCACGCCGACGTGAACTTCGGCAATCCAGAATGCAAAAAAAAAAACCCCAGAAGCATCCAAAACGTTTGCTCAAGTCTCAGTAAGAATGCTGATTATGATGATTATGATGCAGCACCGCTTGCTTGATTGACAGGCCTTCTTATGGCGTTTTCACACAGTGAACCAAAATTGTTGCGATTCTGCGATAAACGGCAAATGCCGTGTAAAAATGGCGTCTTCTGTTATGGCTCTGATTTGGCAACTTTCGCTTCCACACAGATACACTGCAAAAATCATCACATTAGTGAAATAACATTCGAAACAGAACGTATCCTCTTCGCAGGGCTCTGTGTCAAAACGGAAAAGAGCGTATAAAAACTTGCATTATGGTAATAGTGGCAATCTTGCAGGATCGGTGGGTGAAAGACAACATTAATCATAAAGGGCAATTTTTGGAGCCCACAAAATTGTCACATCGGCACCACAACAGATGCGCCGGATCGTTTCGTTTCGTTTCGTTTCGTTTCGTTTCCCTCCGTCCGGTTCTGTGGTGAAAGTCATCTAAAATTATTTTGCTGTCACAAAGCGCTTTACACAAACGCTTGCTTTGACTTTCTTTCACAGTCTTTCAAAAAAGACATTTTCTGTTAGAACTCTGGTGCAACAATTACGCACAGTCTCCGTATGAAAGTGAAAATTGACTTTAACACGAGATATGGAAAATATGCGCTCGGATGGGCAAAATGTCAACAACAATTCAACGCCAAATCTTCAGCGACGGTCCTGAGGCAAAAATGGTTGCTTTCATGCGGAGAGCCTGCAAAATCTGTCATCCTGTCTGGCTCTGCTAACAAAACTGGTAACTGCTGCACCATCTGTCAGGGTTTGATGACTTTTACACAGAGGCCCTGTAAAATATATAACATATATACTTCAGTAAGTTTTGCATAGTCTCCGCGTAAAAGTGCTGCAGACGGCCTGTCAATCAATCAAGTAGCAAAGCTAAACTCGGGGGGGAGAAACGTCCGGAAAACACAGTCCAACAGGGTTGAGGGGTTTCGGGTTAGCACCAGAGAAAGCACCAGATGAACACGCACTTGTTTTCTAAAAAAAAAAAAAAAAAAAAATGGCATCAAATATTTCCGATTTGGAGCACCTTGTTTAACGCTTCAGAGTCCAACTAAGCGGCTGGCACACATCATTCCCACAAGATCCACTAGATGTCACTGTGATTCCCCCCCCCCCAAAAAAAAGAAGAAAAAAAAATGGCCGACATGGCCAACCTTAAAGCTCAATGGCAGTGTTTTGTTTTTCGATGCATTATTTTTCAGGAAGAATTTGCAGTTATTTGATGGCAAAAAATCTTGACCGGATTGGGAGAACGTCTCATTTTTTTCACACGGGGGAAAGTGTCATGAAATGGCAAAAAGCTTTCATTTCATTTGCAGGCTTTCTTGGGCTGTTTCACACACAGACACTTAAAAAAAAAAAAAAAAAAAAAAAAGGCCATATCAAAGCCATAACGAGATCTGGTATTTATCCCCTTAATGTTTAAAAAAAAAAAAAGGGAGAAAAAAAAAAAAAAAAAAAAAAGTCCGGGTCTTGATGCAGCTATTTTTCAGGCTCTCTGCATTAAAGACGTGTTTCGTTTTCTCGTGTCTGGAAAACGCGTCTTGTCCCGTTTATGGGATTTGGGGTCGCGGGGGCAGCGGCTTGAGGAGGGAAAACTTGCATGCGCACTTCCCTCTCCCCAGCCACTTCAAGCAGCTCGTCCGGCGGGGCGGGATGCCAAAGGCGTTAAAGGCGTCCGTTCCCAGGCCAGCCGAGAGACAGACAGACGTCTCTCCGGCGTGTCCCGCCGGCCGGCTTTGATGCGGCCATTTTGTGGGACCTCTTGCGTGAACGGGAGCACAAGGATGGACATTAAGCACCCGTCATTCCTTGTTTTGTTTGTTTGTTTTAAAGAGATAAATTGTGTTGTTTTTTACATTTTTGGGGGGCATTTTAATGATGCAGAATTGTTGCTCGCATTCTGACGGCGGACGGGCGGTGGGAGTTTTTATGCTGCAGATCTGCTTTCTTAAAGAACAACAAAAACAAAAAAGTTTTTTTTAAAAAGAAGAAGATATATTCTGATATATATAGCACTTCTGGACACACTCTGTTTTTAACAGTCTAAAAGTCTCTCTTCCTCTCCGCCGCTCGCTCCCTATAAGCACATCATATGTACAATAATATATAGAACATAAATTAATCTACACAAAGCCTATTCACAATGGACAATCATTAATAGCAACTGAGATGGAAAACAGGGCGGGGCCTGTGCGAAAAAGACACATTCCGAGACGTTTGACTCCACAGCCTGCTTCTGATGGACACGTGATGGCGTACAAAAGATTTGCCCCCAAAAACAAAACAAAAACTCTCCATCCTCTGCTGTGATTGGCCGAAAGACGGTCATGTGATCATGTGAAGTCCCCGCCTGCCTCGACATCTTGTTTGCATGTAAACAGAGCACCAGTGTAGTTAGTGTCTTTTGAAGTTTGTGTCTCTTCTTAAACTGTACAAAAGTATAAATATAGGATTTATCTCCATTTCTTTTTTGTCTTTTTCGCTCTTCTTCACATATCTCGGATGTAGCACACAAAAAACAAAAACAACGAGCCAGTGCTGCTGCTGGCTTTTTGTGTCGAGTGTGGTTTTGTTCTGTTGTGGCGTTTGTTTGCTTGTTTGCTCGCTGCTGCTGGTTGATCGTCTTTGCATACGTCGGTTAAAAACAGCACGCCAGGACAGGAACGACGACAGCCAGAAAATACAAAATTCAAAGTAAGAAAAGAATTTTGGTGTCCGTTTCAGCTACAATAGATCCATCTTGGGCCTGTAATGGAGCAGGAGGGGCGATTTCTGGAAGCCAACAAAACAAAATGGTTAGTGTTTGTTTGCGCTGCATTGAAATGAACTGAAATGTCTTTTTTTGTCATTATCATGTCGGATACATTTTGCCAACTGGTCCAGATGACGCATGCTGTTGTCAAGTATTGATGTGACGCCATAGTGGCGCTCTTAAGACTTGGATCAAGTTGGCTCAAGTCCCCACTGAAGAAGGTCCTTTATTCAAGCAAATGCCACAAAACGGTTACCTTAAATCTCCATCTCGTGACGACGACAAATTTCAAAGTGTGGTCCTTGCCCAGGATTTCCTCGTTGCATAAAATGTCCAACTGTGTTAAAAAAAAAAAAAAAGAGAGAGAGAGATTTATCAAAATCAAGTTTTTCAAGAGAAGTACTAAGAGTGAGAGAAGGACTTTTCAAACAGCATTTGTGTCACAGAAGAACCAGGAAGTGGCAACCAAAGGTGCGGGTGGGACCGGTAAACGGAGAGCTTCGGCTCCTTCTTCACCACGGCGGATGGTCCGCCTGGCGACCGATCCTGGCGACCGATCCTGGCGACCGATCCTGGCGACCTCTCGCTCCATCCTGCCCTCACTCGTGAACGAGACCGCAAGATGCTTGAAGTCCCCCACTTGGGGCAGGATCTCATCCCGACCCCGAGACGGCACTCCGCCCTTTTCCGACCCCGTGACCACGTGGAAGTACCCTTGAGCAAGATAGCGAACCCCCAATTGCACCTGATGCTGCGTCATCAGGAAGTGAATGTAAAGCGCTTTGAGGTGGGAAAGCGCGATAGAAATCAAGTTCCGTTTGCCATCGTGCGATTGCGTTTACCTCGTTAAAGGAGGTCAGGTTGAGCTTTTTGGCGATAAACTTTTTGAGGTGCAGGACGGTGGCCTGCGCCGAGCAGCGGATCCACTTGCGCTTCAGGCCTCGCAGTTTGCTGCTGTTGCACTCCAGGCAGATGCTCACCTGCCACGACATGCCGCAAAAACGTCTCACGGACTGGAATGCGATCGTCTCGTTCCAGGTGGGCACAATGACGAATGAAAGACAAATGGCCCAAAAAGCCATTTTGCAATGATCCGGAGTCCGTCGAGACGAAAACGAAATGTGTACCTGCTCATCGCTACGGTGATAGTCGTTGTCCTCCTCTGCTTTCTCCTCTCCAGCTTCCTTATTGGGCGTGTCCTCAGACTTTGTGTCACCTGTTTCGACAGGAATAAGAAAATAGGACAACAAGGAATTTAGATTTTTTTTTTTGCATTGATAATTCAGTCACTGCATCTTATCGTGTCTCTCTTGACAAGACCCACAAAAAGTTGCAGAAGCCATGCCCAAAAAGTCATTTGGTTCATAACAGCCATTTCTAGGGAACTGAACTTGAATTTCAGCCACCGAAAGCAGTTTTGCTTAGCAACATGAAATGTGTCCATCATAAGGAGATCCACCAAAAAAAAAGCCAGACCCAAAACTACGCAAGAAGTCTGCCAATTTGGTCGGAAGTGGAATGAGCTCCCGAATTTGTTAGAATGAATCAGCAGCATATCAAAGGTGACCACCCTCACTTTGTTTTATGGACCAACAAGTGTTGACCGCCTCTCGCAAAACGGTAAACGAGGTCCAACGGTCCTTACTTTCTTTTAATGACCTTTGGTCAAGTCACTAAAACGAGGCTCCATCACTCATAGCTTGCTAAAAGTCGGCAACCTTTTGTCATTGGTTTCATATTTCTACAGTTTCGAGCAGTAGATTAAACATAGCGACTGTGAGACACCATGTCACCGCTGTAAAAAAAAGAATCAAATGAAAACAATTCCATATTGTTCTTCGCCGTGTTGCTTGAGATGCGCGTGTGCGTGCGTGTGTGTGTGTGCGCACTGTGCAACCCCGCAAGGGTACGCGAGATTGCCGCCCCTCTTCGCCTTAATTAGCGGAATGAGAGCGCGGGATTAAGCGATTAGGCCCCGCGAGCGTGACCGCCCACGAAAGAAGCCAAGCCACCGCTCATGTGGATTGGTTCAAAAAATACATCCAATTCCAATGTTGCTTTGATCTTAGCACTGTTGTGTTTCCATCTGCTGTGTGCTGCAGCGTATTGTGACGCTTTTTAAAACCATCTTCAACATGCATTATTGAGACTCATTCAACTTCACCCTCATGCTCCGCCCACAGTCAAAGATTCAAAACGAAACCTCTTCGCATTACTCTAATATTCAAGATTCAAATCTAGCAGCAACTTGATGAAATCGGAGCAGATCTTTTTAAGGATACCAAGAAAAATGGCCCAAATGACTTTGAATCAAAATGGCAGATTTCCTTCCTGATTCTTTTGCGGTTCCACTCATGATAGAAAGTGCAATTAAAATGCATGTTTCTCAGTTAAAGCTGATTTTTTTTCTGGAATTTGCATGAATAAATTGAAAACTAAATTGGACGCTCGGAACCAAAATGGCTGCCCTCGCGGCCGCCATTTTCAACACATTCCAGGCGACGCTACTGAGCCAAATCTGTGGCGATTGTGGGCCGAGTGTTGGTTCAACAGTGCCACGAAGATGATGACGATGATTACGATGTCGGCGCTTACCGTTGCGCTGCTCGAGATGCGTCTTCATATTGCAGAGCTCCCCTTTAATGTCGCCGGGCACTTCCATGCCCAATTTCTGGTAGAAGTCCCGCTGCTTTTTTATCTCCGCTGGAGAGCCAATAGGAGGAAGGAAGCATGGTCAGATCACAAGTTTCACATCATTTTATCTTTTCCATTTCGAAAAGACGAACATACCCTCTTGAAGTCCGGGTACCAACTTGTACACAATGTCTTGCATTGTTCTGTCATGGCTGTCAAGAAGAGGACACTTTGTGTTCAGAAGAAACACTACAAATGCATGCGTCAATCCGACGACATTCCGACGACATTCCGGCACTACGTGACGTCCTGTTTTATGTGCACGCACGCACGCACATTAGAAGTCACGTTGGTTTTTGGAAAACATTGCCTTCGTTTTCAAAATTGGAATTTCAACAGTTAAGTCCATAAATCAATATTTGAAAATGGACCGTCTGATATGAAAATAAATCTTAGATGTGTATATATTATATGTGATATCTTCCTGTCTATGTTTGGCCACTCACCCAATGTACTGCAGCGGATGGCTCTGATGAATAACGATCCTGCATGTGGGACACGTGTTGTTCTCCTCCAGATACTTCACAAGGCAGCTTCGACAGACTGCACACGCACACACAGACGACATTTCACGATGTTTAGGGCGCTTTCGACATAAATGATCAATAGTGTCAACCGATTTTGATCAAGTCCACATTAGAAACTGCATCGTTGCTGAGGTGACTCATGAAAACCGCATCAGAATGAATTCCAAAGTCTATACGAGCACTTGGTCTGGCAATTTCCAGAAAAAAGATGCATCATGCAATAAGACGATGACCCAAAACACACTTTCAACACAATCAACGAAGGTCTTAAGGCGTCGATATACCAATTTGACGTTGGCATGTTCCGTTTGATAACTTCCTGTCATAAAGTCGGGTCGAGTTGGAATATGTTGCGGGGGCGTTTTCAGCAAACGGAATCGGCGTCGGGGCGTTTGATCACTGTGATTGGCTGTTAGCTAGCGAATCAGCGCAAGAAGAGGAAGTGACGAACGCAGACAAACAGTACTGATGGAAAGCCTTCAACGTGCTCGGAAAAAGTGGGGCAAAATCGTTGAAGTGGGCAGTTTCCTTCTTCTTGGGACAATCACGAGAGCGAAGGTTGACAATGACGCCATTAAACGATACTGTGCAAAAGGCCGCAGGGTTTCTTTTACATGAGAGGACATCGGGAGAGAAAAATGCATTCTTTACGTTTTCATATCCGTAAAGAGGTTTGCCGCTGCCTCCTTTAGGAACAATGACGAGCGCCGCCGACGGCATGGAGGGGAATTATTCTCTCTCATGCGCTGAAGGTACGCGGCAGTCGGGGTGGGTGCGGTGTATATTGACGGCCGTTTTCTAGGCAACGTGCCAACGTTTGGGCCTGTGGCGTCGGTCACATTTGGCTTATCTGGGCCTTCGACTGGCCAAGTCAATCACCGGACCTTAACCCAATCCGGTCCGGCCTGCATTTCATCTCCTGAAGAGGATGCGGAAGGCCCCAGAAATAAGCAAGGAAAAACATCTCCAATCTGTTGAATTCAGGTCGCAGGCTTGATGCACTTATTGCAATTATTGCTCATGCCAGCAAATATGAAATATCAGTCACGCCCATTCTAATATTTCTGCTCACTTGAAAAGTGGGTGGCATCAAACAAAAGGTGCTCTACCACATCAAAAGCTGTAAATGCTGCAATTCTTCCTCATCTTTTGATCAGAGACAAAAACATCTTCAATGTGCCCAACAACAAAAACAAAGGATTGTCCTTGTCATTCCAATTTTTTGGGAAGGGACTTCCACACGCATGCAATGTGTAATGAACAAACTAGCTCCTCCCCTTTGCCAGCTCGGCCACAGATCTGATTGGCATGGTGCCAATTTAGCAGCCTTCCATCGAACCTGTGTCCACTTGACCCGCCTCCCTCAGTCCTTACGAGAGCTTCATTGCAGTCAGACAGCTGCAGTGGGCCGACGTGACCTGAATGTCTCTTTTGAAATGAGGCCTGGGGAGGCCGTTTCAAGGAGGACGAGGACGAGGACGAGGACGAGGACGAGGACGAGGACGAGGACGAGCGGACTCAAGCAGGCTTCGCTCGCGCGCGTGTACGTACACGTGTGCAGGCACTCGGTGACGGTGGTGGCGTCTATCAGGTAGCCGTCGCACAGTCGACACGTGATGTGGGCGTTGATGTGACACAGCTTGATCTTCCTCGTCAGCATGTCGGGGTTCTGCGGCAAACACAAGTTCAAATCAAATGAGATCAGATCAGATCAAAGGTAGACGCCCCCTTGTCGTCATGGCAACAGAAGCAGCCGCTCACTGCATGCAAACCAGGCAGTGATGCTGCCATCTTGTGGAAGAGGAGAGAAGGGGACACATGATGCCAAACCGGACTTGAAGTAGCACAACATACATGTTCAGTTGATCGCTTGAAGATAAAAAAAAAAAAAAAAAACAGGGATATAGACAGGCAGAGAGCGGAGGCGGGTAGAATAACCCCAAATTGTAGTCAAGCAAGAGTACCGGTCGTTATTTTAGAATATGACTCGAGTTTAAAAATAATAATAACAAAAATGAAAGTGCAAGTATTGAGTAACTTCTGACTTATTGTTTTAAATTCCACATCAATATCAAATAGACCATTTCAAATATGGAAATTCAATATCGCTTCAAAAACAATAAATTAACAAACTAAGGCAAGTTCCACCACAATAATTGCTCTAAAATTAACTTTGACATGTGAAACAGCACAATTGACTATATTGAACTTTGATCGTTGGATTAGCGTGCAGTTTTTAGCAGTGCTGACATCGGTCTCATTATTTACAAATAACGTAAGTTCTGCCAACAGACAACTTTATCTTCAGTGCGATGCATACATTTCAGATTGCTTTTCAAATGTGCACAATACTTTCATCTGACAGTCTGCAGTTTGCATTTACATGCCGTGCTCGACATGCTGGTTTTATTCCACAGGGCATCATATTTTGCAAATGCAGATCGAGAAAGTATAACAGCAATATCACAATATTATATGATATATTAAAAGGAGCACATTTATTTTAAAAAAAACCCCAACTCAGATTGATTTCCATTTGTGCAGTTCTAGCACCATCTGGTGGCTATTTTGTTAAATTTATTTATTCTTTTTTTTTCAATGGTCAGATGAAATATGTAACGTAATATGCTTGTGAGCCGAGTCAATATGTGAAGGAAGTCAATGTGAGCATAAATTAGCAAGTAAGTGCCTCAATATGAAGTGTTAATAGATTGTCAGCTATTTATATGCATTGCTGTTGTTGTTTGGTTTTTTTAGTACAAGCTCTTTTTTTTTAACAATATTGTGGCCCTTTATCAGCAACCTCCCCACAATTATCGTGCTAATTGTGGTATCGTGAGCTTCGTATCGTAACAATATCGAATTGTGACGTTCGGATCGCGTTACATCTCTAGTGTGTTACTTAAGTTCTAAGTGGAGTTCTTGTAATATGACATGCCAATATTTTGGGCAGACAAAGTTACAACGGATGAAACTTTTTGCTATTCCACGCATCCTTCTTCGAAAGCACACATGCCTACGTAATGCGATCTGTAGGGAAAACACGGATTTGTGTTTTCTGCCATGTTCGATGTAAATAAGTCACATTACAGTGACACGTAACATACGTCTCTAAAAAGAACAATATTGATCGGGCAGTAGGGCTGATTATTTTTCAGAACCTCATGATTCCATTTTGAGACTTTATATGATTGTGATTGATCATTCATTTGGATTTTGACTCAATTCCATTCAGTATTAATTTCCCGTTAATATTGAATCCGATGGCTTTATTTTCAAGCCCATGTGAACATTTACACAGCTAACATTTGCACAAGAACATTTTTGTCCATATAGAGAACAAAAGCAAAAAAACTGGCATGTAAACTTAAAAATTGTGGTTAAAATAAACATTGTGGCAGGCAGTCAGCTTGGTAGGCACTGTTGATAGCTCGGACGTAAACAAGAAGGTATTAAAGGTAGCTCGGTATGTAGGTAGGTTTCTTATAGTGTTGTTCCGATACCGATACTGCATTCAAAGAGTGGTATCGGTGTCGGTGAGTACTCACAAGTAACATGCCGATACCATAATTCCAACATTTTGGATGAAGCAGCTTGTCTTGCTCATGCACGACATTCACTGATATGTGACATGCTCACTGCATGCCGATCCAAGATGTCCTATCGGCCCTTGAATGCTCTGAACCAATGGCAGGACAGCTTTTTCATGTTGAGGGAAAAAACACCCTAAGTATCGGCATGGTATCGGTATCGGAATCGGTATCGGGGGGCCAAAAATGGCATCGGAACAACACTCGTTCCTTAGGCAGATAGTATGACATGTATGGTAGGTTGAAGGTCAGGTAGAAAGGTAGTGTAGCAAAGTATATCGGTGGTTGCAATTGTGGCCCTCTCCATGATTTCCGTGTCCTGTTTACATAGTAAAGCGATGATGTCGTCCTCCTCACCCCTAATACCGCCATGCGTGGGCTGTGGATGTCGCGGCGTCCACCTTCTCTTCCTGCAGGGTGAGCAGCTGCTGGCGTTAGCTAGCTCCACATCATGGAAAGCCTCTCATGCGAGCCTGCGCACCGAGAAAAAAAAACAAGAAAAAACAAGAAATGTGAGTCTTTGCAGCAGCTTGACTGCCATCTTGCATAAAAAGAACAAGAAACACAGTACGCGCACATTCGACTAGTTTTTATTTTATTCATTTTTTCTTTCATTATTTAGGGGGAAGCAACTCCTGTTTTTGATGGACATTAATTGGCAGTCTATTCATACTTGTTAAAAATATTCCCAATGCAATTGTAATGGGCATTAACTACTAGGGATGTCACTATATCCAAAAATTATCACGATATGAAGCTCACGGTACGATAATTATCACGATATTGTAGGGAGGTTGGCGATATTTAAAAAAGGTCACAATATTATAAAAAAAAAAAAATAAGAAAAAAAAAAGAGCTCATACCAAAAAAAGCACAATATTGTGCTTTTGTACATAACAGCAATGCATATAAACCATCTCCAATGTCTCATAATATTGAGGCGCTTAATTGTTAATGCACGCAAACATTGAGTTCTGCAGTTCTTGAGTTGACAGGCATATGATGTTCCCCTTCATCTGACAATTAGCAAAGATTTTAAACATAGAAGGGCCAAAACATCCATAATGACAATTAAACGACACTAAAAACTAGCCACCAGAGGGTGCTAGAACTCCACAAATGGAAATCAACCTGACTTTTTTTTCTTTTTTTTTTAACAGATGTTTCTTTTAATATTGTGGTAGCTTTAATATCACAATATCACGATATTGCCCTTGTCGTTACATTCCTATTAATGACTAGCTGACATTTGCTATCTGCAGCCAGGTGCAGTTCCTATCCCACGCGTATTATGGGAGTCCACTTGATTGTACAGGCCACAGCATGATCACTCTCGCTCAAGTATGTATCATACAAGCACGGAAATGAAAAATCCAATTTAGGATTTATTTATTATGCCATTTGTGACATCAGTAATCATTCACAATAGCGAAAAACAGTACAACCAGACATAATCCACACAGTCCAAAATTTCTTTCAATTGGACATATTATTCATGCCTGGGCAAAAGTACGGGCACATGTCAAAAAATGATTGTAACATAAACATAATTGTAATAAAGTTCACGAGCGTGTACGTGCGCAACAAAAGGTGATTTTGTCACTGAGTTCCAATGGGCTCATTACTTGCACCTCGAACAATGGAAATAAACACAACAATATTGACGAAAAAAAAAAAAAAACGAGTGCCAGAACAACACAGCCACACAAAAGAGTGTTTTGCTTCGCTGTAGTTTGCCGTCCAGCTGGAGAGAAACAAACGCACTGAAGAAGGCCTCCTGTCTGCTGTGCCACAGGCGGGAGGAGGAGGAAAGCTTCTGGTCAGGAACTTTTGGCTCGGCTTCAGAAACACAAACGCACATTCACTCGGTCCCATACCCAAGTGGAACGATTCACCTTTGTGATGGGAAGAGCAAATTGGCATATACATAAAGTCACATCTTAATTTGGACTGAATGCGAACATGCTAACAGCTGTTTCGACCAACATAGGTCAAAACTTTGGATTAAAATTCGCCAGGATCCGGACCGATGACAACACAACATCGTTTGTGCTCCAAGGGAGGTTGACTGTTCTGTTCACTGTCGAGCCGAATGGTGTATTTGAACTTTTTGGGTTTTTGTTTTTTTCATGTCCATCCATCCATTAGCAGATCCGCTTAGCTTCACATTTATAGAAATCATTTGTCAATTACGTTTGGGTTGTTTTTAAGATGCGGCGCTAGCTAGCAGCTAGGCTAAAAACACTCTTCCTAGTTATGATGCATACCGTCTAATAATTGCTTATTTGACCATTGTGACTTTTGTGCTGCTTTGAAAAGAAACTAGAGACCTCAAGAAGGCTTTTTGTGGCGAAATCTCAAAATGGACAAAATGTCCAACTGTCTAAAATTGTCCATATCTCGAGATTGATCCTCCCGACATTTTGCCGGAGCGGCCTCACCGTTTCCCATTTGTTAGCTAATGACCATTATGTATTGTGATGTTCAACGTTCCACGTCTTTGGCCGATTCAAAAAGGAAAGTGGATCTTAATTGACATTTTCGAGAAAAGCTCTTCTCTGGCAGCTGCACGGTAGAACTTGTGCTGAAAGCTTGAGGGGATTCCCAGCGGAGCCACTCGCCCCAAAAATGTTTCAGTGAAGAGCATGCATGTGCCGTTAGCATTTCTTTTTCCAAGTTATTGAACCAATACAACAGACACAATGAAGCAAACAGGAAAATGGGCTGCTCAGCCACTGAAAAATGTCATGGCTATAGTACAGTCAAACATTGACTTATGAACTTTATTTGTATCAAAATGTTCATAAACCGAGGTGATGTTTCGCACTGAAATGAATAGAAAGGTCATGAATCCATTCTGGGACTGGAGATAGGCGGAAATAACACCGACATTAACTATCTGGTGTCTTCATTACCGAGACACTACAATTCAATAATTAACATACATATAATAGTCATACATGTTTGTTTGTTTTTTAGGGTTAGGGTTAATTAAAGCGAACGCGCTCACCACTCATCCACCGTGCCACCCTTATTTTTTTGTTCTATTTTTATTTTCAAGTCTTGGGAGTCGGGATATATTGAAATCAATATCTCCCGCGCATGCATGTACAGTTACGAGCTGTCAACTTACACCTGTTGTGCTGCTAAAATGGTGGCAGTCAAAGCGTCCGTCCTCCTGACAAGCTGTTAACCAGCTGACCTCCAGGGGATAGTGACACTAGTGACAGCGACAAAAGGGTGTCAGGTGGGGTTACGAGAGGTCAATACAATTGAAATGGTTCAAGGAGAGACAACAACCTGCTGCCAACAGGGACCAAGCCCCTTTCACACTGCGGATCCAAGCTGGCCTTTTCAACAGCACAGGATGGGAGAAGTGATGGGCCAGGAGAGAAAACTTCTCTTTCAGACATACTGTGTGTCATCCCACTTCAGATACTATCACAGAAGACTGCAGATTCGCCGATCGACAGACTCATTCCTTTGTCGATACCTTTCACGCAGATAAGACACAAGAAACACATCGAGTGCCCGCAAACCGATAATACGGTGTGCTAAACACCGTGTCACGTTTTACACAGAACAGACACGAGAATACAGAAATATTGACTGTGTGAAAGGAGCCTCAGTTTTCATACCACAAAACACCAGCAGAGATCGGATTCATCAACTTGAGCCAGCAAAGTAGGAGACAAGCATCCCATCAATATTTTGCCTTACCACAAGGAATCTTGTTAAAAACAGTCAAGCGTATCGAACTTTTCCACCGACTGAGGCACTCAAAGCGCTTCACACCAACTTCGCCTTCACGTACTGATGGCACAGCATCAGCAGCAACTGGTGCTTCAGTGTCTTGCTCAAGGACACTTTGACATGGTCACAATGGCCAGACCCAACGCACAACTTGTAGGTTGGCAGACAACCACTCTGTCTGGTGTGACACTTCACCTACTACTGACCTTCCACAAACTTGCCATCCCGTCTCTGATGTGACCTACAAACAACGTCAGGTGGCTGCTTTCAACTCCCCATTCGGTCACTTGAACACAAGACAGCAACTGAGGAAAAAGGCCGCCGCCATTGACGGGCTTCGGATTTAACGTCACAATACGCAAAAGCAGAGAGTCGCAGCTTTGAAATATTGAATTCCATTTCACGTGGCCACCTTCTCGACTCTGATCTACCTCCAAAGATGGGAAATAACACACGTCCACTTCAACCTCCATATACGGGTGGATACATTCACACAGCTCTGATACGACCTCGAGAGTTGAAAAAAAATTGGCAATCAAAAAAATGTATCCACTAGACGAGCAATTTTATCTGTGTGTGCCTTTCACACTGACTTTAACCTGTTTTTAAACTTTTACGACAGTTCAAATAACATCCATCTTCCCTGAGACCAAGATTATTCACCTCGACCAAAGTAACGGAAAAAGAACGGATCTGCTTATTACGGGCTCACGAGCCACTCATGGACCTTAACCCAATATGCGTTTTATCTCCTGAACAGAAGAATAAAGGGAAACAAACAAGAACCGTATCGGCCTCGATACTTCATTTGACATCAGAAGTCAGAAAGGTCGGCATGTGCCATCTGATGAATGTAAAAATCACAAGCAAACATCTGATCTCGTTGGGTAACATCCGGGTGGTGGTTTTGGCAGATTCCACGTCGAATCAGCGTCGGCCATTGTGACATTTGATTACTCTGATTGGCTGTTAACTAGCTTGACTTGATAAGAATAAGAGTCACAAATTGGTTGCTTACTGATGCCGATTGTCAAAACAAATAAAGGCTAATGCTAAAAACAACGCTAACAGCAAAATGTACTTATTGGATTAACTGCCAGTGGCTTTTTCTTAGACGACACACCTTGACAGTAAAAACCAAACTACTTCATTCCAGCTGTTGTTTAAACACTTGAAAAAAAGACTCCTGTAATAGTGCCCTGTCAGCAAATTGTGATTTCCCATAAAACGGTTGGTTTTGAGCTCAAGTGCTCACTTGTAACCAAACGAGGCAGCTAAATGACAACTCAACAACAACATCAAGTTAGCACGGTTAGCATCACAAAGACTTCAAAACCGACAAAACACACCACAAAAAAAAAAAAAAAATGCAGACTTGTTGGCTGCTCTGTTCTGTGTGCTCCCCCCACGCACAACAGCAGTGCAGTTCTTGAAAAGGGGAAGAAAAAACAGCAGAAACAATACAAAAAGAGAGAGGTGGAGGGGGTGCAAATAACTAACACCCCCCATCGCGTTTAATCCAAACCTCATGTAGAAGCAACTTCAGTGACGGGCCTACAGGCGGGAGGAGCGAGAGAACAAGACGAGACACGCCGGCCAGACGAGCCTGAGCCCCGGGGAGGAACACCGCGTGCATCCCGGCCGAGCTCGGAGCTCCGAACTCCGAACTCCGAGCTCCGAACTCCGAGCTCCGAGCTCCGAACTCCGAACTCCGAACTCCGAACTCCGAGCTCCGAGCTCCGAACTCCGAGCTCCGAGCTCCGAGTCTGCCTGCCTGCTTTCCCACCTTCCCTGCCTCGAAGCCGGCGTGCAACTGCAGGGCCCGGCGCATAGCATTCACCCCACGTACACACCCGCTCACGCACGCATTGTCACACACGCATTCGCGCATCACGTATGGATAGCATGCTTGGTAGCAGCCAACCGAAAGCCATGCTAAAAACGAGGAGGAGGTGGCGGAGGAAGGGGAGTGAGGAGGGTACAAACCGGCACCCGAAAGCGGCCACAGAGGCCAGGGTGGAGGGACTCGGGGAGCAGAGGGGCCAGTGATACCCGAGTGCCGACTGACCTGGTCGAGGAGCACCGAAGTCGGCTGGCTAGTGGGTCGGATCCGAGTTCAATCCACTCGCACTACAACAAAGAGGCGAAGATGACCGAGCGGCCGCGGAACAGGCCGAAGCAAAGCGCTCCCGGAGCAGCGCGGCGCATGCGCACGTCACTGGATGCGGGAAGCGGGAGAGAGCGTTGACAAAAGTCAGAAACGTTTGAATTCAACACAAAAGCACGATTTATACATTTCATAGCGACATCATATTTAATTACAACTTAGCATTTGACTCAAACGTGGTCATTGCATGTATTTCCAAAATGGCTGAGAGAAATCACACCCTTTTGTTGTGTGCTGGGAGGTTGGATTCCAAACCCGCAGACACAAATAAGGTTTGAACTATTTAGTCACAGAACTTGACTCAACGAAAAACGACGAGAATGCATTGAGAATCACGAGACGCCAAATCCCCTTGGGCTGCGAAGAAGCACAGCGAAACAGTGAGCAATAATCCGGCGATAATAAAAGGCAGTGAATCGATGGGATCGGTTGGAGCAAGTAAAAGACGAAAGAAGGACATCACAAAAGTCCCTGCGATTGGCTGGCGACCAGTCCAGGGTGTAATAACCCCGCCTACTGCCCAGAGCCAGCTGGGATGGGCTCCAGCACCCCCTTGTGAGGAAGAAGCGGTCAAGAAAACGGATGGATGGATCACAAAGGTCCATACATCACCTAAAGCAGTAGCGAGAGGTGACTTTGCGCCAGAAAATATTTGGGGTATTTTAAATATTATTTTATACTGCTGTATAAGGTATCAAATGAAAGCAAAAATATTCCGGACTGACGCGGGTTGATACGCGCACGCTGTCATGTAACCAGTTCCGCGGTGTAGGAAATGACAAAATCACAATCTGCAAATTGGTTGGAATTTACAGTGTTCGGAACTGGCTCGTGACCGTCATGTCAACTCAACCCGGAGAAGGGAAAAAAGGAGATTGCAGAAAAGCCGCAAGAGGTTTCAACCAACACTAAAGTTTACTGACCTATTTGGACAGCCACCTCGCCACTGATGTTTCCCGGATGTCCTTTCTTGAGAGTGAGGGACAAAATTGTGATGATTATTCCAGTAGGACGAGCACTGGAAATGATATTTACGCTGGAGCCTCCTCGGACATCAAATTGGCCATTTGCCAACGCTCGTTCCAATAGAACCCGCACAGTACAACTCATGAACTCAAACCTAAGACAAGACCCGAGACAAGAGACGATACCCAAACATTACTCCTGCGTGACTCGAGTCACGACAGGTTTACAGTCAGTTCCTGAAAAAGTATTTGGTCCCTTCCTGATTTCTGTCTTTTTTGCATATGAATCACTCGCAAAGGTTTCATTGATCAAACCAATTTGAACATCACACAGAGACGACGACGCAAAGATACACAAAATGCAGTTTGCAAATGATGATTTGATGTAATACTAAACTATATCTAACCCTGATCCCCAGCACATGACCCGGCCGACAGGCCCGACTGTCTGAGGCCAAATGGAGAAAACTCATCCAAGTGAAGTGGTCACAAAAGAACCTGGAAAGACATCCAAAGAACTGCAGCAGGCCTTGCTGGCCTCCGTTCAAATGTTCACGACTGCATTCGAAGAAAGACACTGGCCAAAAATTGCATCCATGCTGTCCCAAAAGAACACAAAGGCTCGTCTCACATTTGGTCTTTATGCTCCCTGAAGACTTTTGGAGAAACATTCTATGTACTAAGGAGTCAAAATGTGAACTTTTTGGAAGGTGTGCAGCCTGTTACACTCGGTGTAAACATGGCACAGCATTGGAAACAAAGCGCCTCGAGTACAGCGATCTGTCCAATCTGTCTGCCTGCCCGTACACCAACTGCGCCACAACTTAGCCCAGCTTTCAGGTGGTCTAAAGTTTCGCTTACCGAACCAGCAACTCGTCAAAGTGCCCTGAAGCCAGGCATGGAAAAGGAAACGTCCCAGTCCGCCCAGCATGACACATTCCCAAACGCAATAGAAATTTGCATGTCAAAGCAAACGTCAAGTAACACAATGGTAAACATGTTTCAGTTTGAACTTGAAACATCTTGTCTTTGTAGTTTATTTGGTTGAATAAGGTTGAAAGGGATTTGCAAAACCTTGTATTCTGTTTGGACGTATTTTATTTTGTTTGTTTGTTTGGTTTATTGAACAAATAAATGCAATACAAAATATAAAATAAAAGTGAAAGAAAGAAAATAAAAGTTAAAAAGGACAAGAAGCATGAGTAAAGTCAGAATTGCTTGTTGATCCTCGCCGAGAGGCGCAGCATCTTTCAGCAATAGAAGATCTCTGTTGCTGTCTGTCAATCCATTGACACGAACGAGTCATGTTTTGTTTTTTGTTTTTTTTATGCCGACGATTTTGGTTTTTTTTTCTTTTCTTCACGGCGTTCGAAGTTGCTCGTTGGGCTGACAAAACAATCTTTTAATTGCGGAATTAGTCCTTCACGCGTGACGCGTCTTTTTTTTTTTTTTTTTGAAAGAAAGTGAAAGTTGAATGCGGCGTCTGATTAGCTTATTAGCTTATTAGCCGGTTGTCAACACGATGGAAAGCGGCGAGGACGCCAAAGCTGACTTGTCATCGGCATCGGCATCGGCATCGGCATCGTCGCCGTTGCTGGCTGAAGCTTCAAGTTGTCATCCCAACGACGAGTTGAAGAAGTTGCTTGCTTTCAAAGTGTACAAGAGGAGGTGGTTCGTCCTGCTGGTGCTGTGCCTGCTCAACTGCTCCAACGCCACCGTAAGATAAATCAAGTCAGATTAAAATAAAAAAAACACATTTGGGTTTGCACCGTATCAGGAAATCAGGCCGATTACTTTTGCTACGATTGCGGGTTCGGAGCCAACTTGGAAGGAAATTGTTATGTAATCCTAATCGGAATAGGAAAAGTTGCTCTAAAAACTTGTAATGACGTACACACACAAAAATGTAATACAATTTGTATTCATACAAATGCTATTCCGAGCAGGTCGATTCAAACTTTGAACTTGAAAGTAAACATGATTAGCGCTTGATGAACTTTCTGCATTGTATTGGAACTTCCTCTTTTGTGGTCACGTGATGTGTCTCGTGATCCAGTCAGCACAACTGAACTGATTCGTTGCGGAGGTGAAACGGATGTTTGGAAAAAGTGGAAAGCAAAAGATGCACAATTACAAAGCGGCAGGCACAACTTTTGACAACATTTTGTGGATTTCGTGACATTTGAAATTGGAAAACGAATCAATGAAAGGTGCTTCTTCATGTGCCATTTTGTTCTTGGGAGGAGCTTCAGAAAATGGATGGATGGATTTAAAGTGACAGTGTGTCGATTTGATTAGGATTTTTCATTCTTCATTTTAAAAGCCAAGATTAATAATATGCAAAACAAATATCTATCTATCAGTGTTCTATAATCATAGGTGTAGTAATTGCTAATGAATTGTATTACATTGGAGAGACGACCTCACCTGACAGGACGCTGACATGTTTTGCCGCCATTTTTCTGCTCCGGATTCCTGAAGGAGACAAACGAAGCGAACGTCGTTATTGTTGGGAGACTTCCAAATGTGGTCAAAGTGCTGATTATTTTTCAGCTTGCTATAATTGAGTGAAAATACATTTTCAAGGCATTTGAGGCTTATTTCTTTGCGATTGTTTGATTTTGGAACTCGAATGTGTTTATTTGGCAGCTGTGGCTGACCTTTGCCCCAGTGGCAGAGCAGTCTGCCCAGTATCTTCAAGCGACCTTGACGGAGGTCAACTGGTTGTCGGTGGTCTTCATGGTGGTGTCGATTCCGCTCAGCTTGGCCGCCATCTGGTTGCTGGACACGGTCGGCCTGCGCGTGACGGTGACGGAGTCGCCGATCGATCGGCCGCCGCCTCCCGCTTGCCATGCGATGCCAAGCGACGTCATGTTGTGGTTTTTGTGTGCGCTCAGCTGGTGCTGGGCTCGTGGTTGAACATGTTTGGCGGCGTTGCCCGCGTGATGGGCGGCCCGCCCGGCGATGGCTTCCGCGTGGACTTTGCGCTGGTGATGCTGGGCCAGACGCTGGCGGCGCTGGCGCAGCCGCTCGTCATCTTCGCGCCCACCAAGATGGCGGCGCTCTGGTTCCCGGACAAGCAGCGGGCCGTCGCCAACTCCGCGGCGTCCATGGGTCAGTTTTCCTGCTTTTTCTTGCTGCTTTTTCTTGCTGCTTTGTTGAGCGCGCAACATTTGGTTTTCCTCGGCAGCGAACCCGCTCGGCATCCTGATGGCCAATTTGATCTCGCCCGCCATCGCGCGCTCAAAACAGCAAATTCCGTTCCTGGTGAGTTGCGTTCATGCTGTCCACAAGCGTTCGTCAAAAGTCCAAACGATGTCACTTTCCTTCCTGCAGATGTTGGTGTACAGCATCCCCGCCTGCGTGACGTGTTGCTTGGCAACGGTGGGCATCCGCAGCAGCGCCCCGCCCACCCCGCCGTCGGCCAGTGCCGAACTTTCCACCTCGGAACCTTTCGTGCAGGGCGTCCGACTGGTAGGGACGAGGTGGCAGCAGCTTTTCTTGCGCAGTTCGTCACGTTTCCTTTGGGTTCCCTTTTTGCGCAGTTACTGAAGAACCGCGCTTATCTGGTGCTGCTGCTGTGCTTCGGTTCTGGCGTGGGCGTGTTCACGAGCTTCATCACGCTGCTGGAGCAGATCTTGTGCGTGCAGGGTTACACCAACGTGAGTCCTCGCCAGCGTCCAAAATCCATTGCGGAATGTCGGACGGAAAAACTTTCAAGCGGGACTTCACCATCGAATATTTTTACAATTGATTCATCTGTCATGTATTCAATCGACTCATTGGGTGGTTTTTTTTTTCCTACTTTGTATTCATAGAGTGATTTAAAAAATAAGGGGGGTCAGTCATTGTTTTCCAAAGTAAAAGTAGATGTTTGCAAATTGATAGTAATTTTTACATTTAGGACTCCGATAATCAGTGAAGCATGACTGTTGATATGCTGACGAATTCAAAGTTATTTCATTTGAAAATCAACAATTTGTCAGTGACTCAATTCATTTTGACAGTTTTCAAAGCCAATGTTTTAACATGTACGTTTTTGTAAGCATCAAACAATAATTTCATTGAGTTGTCAATCTAACCCTTTAAAAGGATTTATTTGTGTTGTATTGTTGATTTTTGTGACCATCAAGGACAATTGAATCATCTGAAGAATGTCTTATTTATTCATTTGAACAATTTCGTCTTAAAGTAATGTAGCGCGTGGAAAATGTCCAAATAATCTTTGAGTTTACATTTAGTCAAAACAGTACTTTTTCATTTTGACGCCTCATGAATGTGTTTTGCTTTGCGTTTGGAAAGTATCTGATTTTGTCGACTCCTAATTGCGACTGTGACTTTTAGGACTTTGCGGGCTTGTGCGCCGCCCTCTTGATCGCGTTTGGCATCGCGGGCGCCGCCTTACTCGGGTTTTACGTGGACAAAAGCAAACGCTTCACGGAGGCCATCAAGATCAACATGGCCGCCTCCGCCTTGGCGGCCATCGCCTTCTCGGTGGTGAGCGCGGCGGCTTTGCGTAATCCCAACGGCCAAATCCTCCTCAGGTGTGTCTGATGCAGCGGCAGGGCGTCGCCATGGCGACGGTGTGCTCGCTCTTCGGCTTCTTCGGCTTCTCCGTTTACCCGGCGGTCATGGAGCTGTCGGTGGAATGTTCCTTCCCGGTGGGAGAGGCCACTTCGGCCGGACTCATCTTCATGGCGGGGTACCAAATCGCAAAGCCTTGAAAAATCCAAACCTCCACATTTTTTCCCACATTTGGTGAGATTTTGAGTCCGTTTGACTTTTTGCTTGCGTCTTTGTAGGCAAATCCTGTCCATCGTCTACATCGTCGTCCTGCAGTCTTTAGCCATCCCCGTCGCCGATTCGCCGCGCTCAACGTGCGGGCTCGCCCCTCACAGCTGGAAGGGTAACGTATCGTATCGCCTTGGATCTTTTTTATCGGCTGCATATTTAGAATCCTACTTTTTTTTTTGCACCATTTAAAACTCAAGATTGCCATTTATTTATCCCGTTAAAGTGTGAACGCTAAGTAAGACTTTTTCTTGAATATTTCCATCAAAAATTGATGTTTAAATATCGATCGGCCGTCGATTTTTCTTAACACCCCCCACTCCTCACTTACAGGTGACAAACCAAAATTATGAATACATGTAAGCCTTTTTTCAGCAAAGTACGGTTACATTATATTTTATGAAAACATTTGAAATCTATATTTCATGAATGTGACGCATTATTAAGTGCTGTAGTCCATTTATCATTTCATATTTTTCTACATGTCATGGCAGTATTTTGTTGTTTGATTCGTCAGTGTCGATGATGGTGCCGGCAGTGCTGACCACCTTTTTCACTTGCGTCTTCATCGTCGTCTTCCGCACGCGCTACAAGCGCTTGGAGGCAGAGGAGGACGCCACTTACGGGCGCACGCGAGTCGACGCCGGCGTGGACACGTGATCCAGAAGGATACGATAGCAAACAAGCTTTTTTGTTGCCTTCCAGTCTGTGGACTTATTGACTCACAAACACTTTTGATGCGACCAAAACGGGATTTGCACTTTTTGGAAACATGTTTTAATTGTCTTTGTTCTCTCTGGAAATGATATTTTGAAATGCACATTTGAAAGCTGATCCAGTTTGAACTCGGATGTTGAGAACGTATTTAACTATTTGTGCACATTCCTGCAAAAGGTTTTAACTAAAATATTTTCAGATAAACTAAAACATCAAGAAAATGTGAATTTGACATTGTTTTGGGAGTAAAACAGATCAGAAAAATAAAACATGAATAAAAATCCCTTTGAGTTGTTTGGTCTTTAACTACTAATTTGGATATTAAGTGTAAACAAAACAATGACTGAAATATATATTGAAATTATTACAATAAAATACAACTTTCATATTACAATACTTGAAAGAATATGGATTTTTTTGTTTGTTTTTTACCTACTTGCGTGTTCCTGAGAAAACATTGACATGAAATGTTGACTTAAGATGCTTTACATTTGAAAATAGTATTAAAACGACATATTTTTTTAATAATGTGATGTAAATTATCCATAAAAATATTTCATGCGTTTTTTTAAAAACTTATTTTGTAGATTCCAGGAAAAAAAAAATTTCAAGCTTTTTTCAAAAAAGACAATTATTTTGCTAATGATTTGTATTAATATAATTTAAATTGGTTTTGTGCATACAATGTAAATAAAGATAAAATGAAAGAAATACAGTATTGGCATACAGCAGTCCCGGTTTAGATGGTTTGAAATTGAAATTTGGGTCAAAATTGTATTCAAAATTGATGGAAACTAAAATATATACTTTTTATTACATTAATTTATCCACCTTTCATAGCATTTGGCTTGAAGATTTTGTTGAGCATAATTTGTAAAGTTTTATTGGAAAAATAATTGCCATTCAAACTGAACTACAATAAAATAATATTGGCAAAACTCTAATAATAGCCTCCACTGCATTTAGTAGTTAGCAATTTTGGTTAATATTTTTTCGATAAGGGTTTCTTAAAAATGAACAAACTATAAATGCTGTATTGCCATCATGTCACACTTGATGATCAAGAAAGTCAACACATCTGGTTGAAAGTAGTGGAGCTTTAATTCATATTCAATTCCACATAAAACAAATATATATATAAAAAAAAAAAAAAAGTTGAAGGTTCTTCCTGGACTTGGAGTCTATCTTTAAAAAACTAAAATACAACTGAAAAAGAACAGCATTTTTTGTTGTTGCTGTTGTTTGTTTCTTTTACTGGCTGAGTGGGATTGTTGACGCGAGAGCCGCAAAGGATTTTTCAGAGCTGAAGGGCGCAAAACTGCTGATAGACGGCCAGGATGTGGTGGTCCAGCTCGGCCGTGAACAGCAGGTTTTCCAACGTGCCCATGTACTGCTGGATGGTCACGTGGTGCTGGCGAACAAGGTCGGCGTGAGTCGAGTGCATTTTGCGCGGCGGCGCGCTGGCGCGGCGACGTGCGTTACCATGAGAAAGATCTGCTGCAGCCTCTCCACGCAGTTCTTGTACCACGGCGTGCTGACGTCGACGCTGCCCGTCTCGCAGCGGACCAGGTGCTCCGTCAACAGCATGATGAAGCGCTGCCGGGACACGGACAAAATTGCTGTTACCTTGTCCGAGATTGTTTTCTCAAAACATCACCTGAAGCGGCGAAACAAACGGGATGAGAAGCCAAGTTGTGAATTTGGAAAGGAACTTTTTTTGATGGCGCAACAGAAAAAAAGACAAATGCGATGACGACCACACAACAGCAATGTGAAAACGTTCCACCTGGAAGATGACGAGGAAGAGGTTCTTCTGCTCGCTCTGGGCCGACTCCACTTTCTCCTGAAGTCTGTCGATCTGCTCCTCCAGCTGACCCTCCTCATCCTCGCTGTTCTTCTCCATGTCCTCTTCGTCGGCGCTGTCCCTCGGCTGCCCCACGCAAGCAGTCACGCAGACCAAGTTGAAATCCAGACGCGCATTTTTTTTTTTTTTTTTTTTTTACCAGTTAGTGTGGACGTGGCCCCAACATCCCACTTGGCTCGTTTCCGTATTGAATGCGCAGACAATAAAGCTCAAGCTCTGACGTGCCAATTTTCCAGGATGTCCGTGTAACCGAGACTTCCATACAGCTACTACTGTACTACTTGCAACATCTCCACTTTGATTGGCCATCACAGATGTGCTGTTGCGCTACACATGCGCTTAACCTTCCCTGTCACAAATGTCCACATGTTGTGTTACTTGTCTACATGAAATGAAATGAAATGTCCACGTACCCTCTTATTTTGCTGCTTCTCCAACTTGTCCTTGGCCTCCTCCAGCTCCTTTTGGATCTTTTGGACATGTTTGTTCATCTTCCGGATGGTCGAGTGCAGAATCTCCCAAATGTAAAGTCTAGGGCAGGAGACAGAACTTGTACAAGTTCTCATTTGTGCAAGCGGACGAGGAAGTGGGCCAGGTGCGTACCTCGTGAACTCATGAGCCATGTCCTGAGAGAAAAGCCAGTTGGCCACAGCGGCGCAGTCCACAATTTGCGTGCGGATCATTTTGTCCACCAGCACGGCGATCATCTAAAAGGAGCCCAAAGTCGCAACAAGTGAGCCGGAAAGGTCGGCCGACACCCGCCGAGTGCCTCATGCAGGGTGTCCTACCTGCGGGTGGTTCTTCCACACCTGGTAGACCACTTTGAGAATGTGCAGTTTGCCCTCGTCACTCTCCGTCAGGTTCTTTAAGATCTCGTGAAACCTGCAGGGAAGAACAGCACGTCTATATTAGCAGGGGGGCGGGGTTTCCCCCCCATTAATACATTTTGGAAAATATAGAGAATACAGCTCCCCCACCAGAAAGTGCTTGTATCGCAAATGTGTGCTTAAAAGTCAAAGCGAAAAAACTGGAAAAGAAGCAAATGCTGTCACTCATATCTTAAAGCACCACCGTATATTACAATTTCAAGGCGGGGTCTTCCATTTTCACTCAGGAAAATGCACTATATAAGTACAGGATGTATACACATGAACTTCTCAACTCTGGGCTTCTGTTAATGTGTGGTGGTGATTTTTGCACAGCAAAAACTGCTGATTATATAAAAAAAGGAAAACCATTGTTCATTCGCAATGTTTAATAAAAACTTTGCTTTACGTCCCGGGGGGAGTCCACAAAATGAGAAATTTTCTCCTCAAATGAAGTCGTTGATTCACAAAAGTTTTCTGAATGTCATATTACAAATTTGGCCTTGAGTTTGAATTGAAACCGGATCAATGAGGTAACCAAAACATTAGGAAATGCTCACAGGAAGTAAACGGTCAAATTTTGAGCAAAATGTACTACTTAGCAAGTATCAAGTTCTGAGGTGAACTTACTTGCCAAGGGCGCTGAACGAGTGGCTGAAGGATTTGGCGGCCAGGTGAAGGAGCGTCTGCAGGAAGACGTCCACCTTAAGTGGGTTGAAGCTCTCACCTTCATCTGCCAGGAGAAGCAAAAAAAAAAATAATAATAGTCATATAATATTTACGTTCATAGACAAGCAGCTGACATGAATGGAAATTAGAGTTGAAGATGTTGAATCAACAACAACCAACCGTCGTCGTCGTCCTGGTTGGGGTTGGGCACGTCTTTGAGGATGGTGAGAATCTCCTCGTTGGACGCTCGGTTCTTGATGGCGTTGCAGACGGTGACTGAGACGGGGTAACCCGGCAACAATGCTGAGAAATTTGACAAAATGTCAGCTGCGAGTGAATCCGAATGGATCTTTTCTGCAATTTAGAAACCACGACAAAATGGCTTACAAGCGTTTTCGCTGGCGTATTTGTAAATGAAAATGGGCTCGGCTGGAATGAGGGCGGCGAAAGTGGGCGGGACAATTTCAACTATCCTCTGGTGGTAGGACAACCTGCATAACACACATCCGTTCACAGTTAACAACACGTGCCCTATATTATATTTGCATCACATTAATGTATGCACCACACAGGCAGTCCTGTAGTTATGAACATCCGGCTTAGGAACGTTTGCAGATATGAACGCTGACTGATGTCCATACAGTAAATGTTGTAAATGCGTGCCACATGATCAATTAGGGCAGTGTAGTTCCTCTTTCTGCCACAACCCCGCCAAGCAGCACCACTGCAAACGCACACCTCACCTGTCCATACGTCCGTCATGGCGTCTGTCCCTTCGCCCACTCTCCATGTGAACGCGCTCCAAGCGTGCATTTCCTTCCTATTTACATCGTTGACCTCGAGCGTAGCCCAATGACACCATTTCATAATGTTCCAAACACATCTCCTGCATTATAATTGACATTGACAATTCTATACCTCATACACTTCTCCAGAACCTCTTTGACGAATTGGGGTTTGGGTTTCTCGAGATCCAATGTCAAACAGTCAGCCCTTCACAAAAACAAAAACAAGAACAAGAACAAAGGCTCAATCCAGCCTGCTGTTTGTCAACAATTTCAAGTTTAAAAGCTTCGCTCACCAGTCGTCCCAGCTCCATCTAAACTGGAAGTTGCTCAAATGGTGGGAGAACCAGTTGACGAGTCTGGAAGCAGAAGACAGCCAAGGTGAGACGGGGAAAAATATGGGCGTGGCCCAGCCACGGCGGGACAAAGAGACTTCTACGACCTGTCGATGCAGGTGGTGTTCATGGTGTCCAGTCGCATGTAGAGCATCTCTGTGGCTTGGGCCAACTGAGGCACTCGGTTAAAGCAACATTCAACAAGCGGTCAGCATTTGGAGCGCCAGCATTCACGGTGCTAAATTTTCAAGCTTTTAGTTTTCACGGAATAAACAAGTATGAATCTGGGAAATGGAAATAAAGTGCCACTTTTTTAACCATAATAGAAATCTTCCTGTTTAATTTCAGACATGGGTCATTGATGTTTTGGGGCGTCCAATCATGACAACAAGCATAACAATATTTGAGCTATTTGGCCATTTTGCATCAAATCAACAAGTGAACCTTGAGTGCAATAGATTTAAAATCAGACATGATTCTTGCCCATATATGAGAACTGTTGAAAACTGAAATGAAAATAATTGAAATTTTCTCTAATATAGATGAGGATACGACTTGCGGTAGCGAGCCCGGCTGCAGTTTGCAAAGTTCGATCAGCAGTGACGTGTACAATACATCAATGTGAGGTGGAGAGGGCAGCTGAAAAAGTTCTCCAAAAATCACCTGAAGGCAAAAAATAAAATAAAAGAGAATTTAGTCAAACCTTTTTGGTACTTTTGTATGATTTCATCGAGCCTATCAAAGAAATAAGCGTACCTCCACAATGTGATAGTTGAGTGGGATCTTATTTTTGCCAGGGTAACTGAGCAACTGGGCGGCGCTGCAATGAAAACAAAAAGTAAAGGTTGTATGTGCGTACAGTGATGCCTTGACTTATGAGTAGAATTTGCTCTGTGACCAAGATTGTAATAAAAAAAACAACAACAAAAAAACTTGTACTTAAAATCATCTTTTCCCAATTGAAATAAAAAAGGGTTAAATCTCTCTGTCATCCCAATGAAAAACTTTTTATAGTGTTTTTCAACAAGAAGACTAGCAGTCTACAGCAGTCCTTTATAAAACCTTAAACTAAACTAAGCTGCTCTTTTGAACAACTTGGCCAATAATATCTTTACAATAGCCTTTTTAATTTGACCATTTATGACTGAAACATTTCCAATGGTCACAATGGGTACTCCTGTAAGCCACTGGCCAATAGTTTTCAGACTGGATTCGGTTTCAAATTTCCCGCCCTCTGTCTGAGGACGTGACGCCTAACCATCAACAGGTGGCAGTAGTGATTTCAAATGTAATTTCCTGCATTCAGTAGCTTCAAGTAAAACATAACGGCATGTAAAGAATTAGTTTGGACTTGTTCCTTCTGCAAGCGATGTGGTTTAGTTAAATATGCCATGTAATTCTCTTGATTTTAGGTTTCAACTTCAACAGGGAATGGCAGTAAATAGCTATCAGCAAGCGTTTCACATCCTTGTGAAGTTGACTGTCACAACTAGGCGCTCGTAACTCCAATTTTTGCTGGTAACTGAAGACACTCATATACATAATAAAAGATAAAAAAATAAAAAATAAAAAAATGTGGGTGGCACAGTGACTGACGGGTTAGCAAAGGACATTAGATCGTGTCCGGGCTTCTGCCTTCCTGGGTGGAGTTTGCATGTGCTGTTCATGGGCTGTGCAATGGCTCATAATTTGGAAAACTCACAAGTCTGGTCATTTGTAACACACACAACACATCATGCATAGAAAAAGTGTGTATAAGAAGAACTATATAAAGAGGTGTACCAAGTTCTACGTTCTCTCCAATGAGTCTTCATGATGCAGTGCAGGTTCTCTTCGATGACAAACCTCTCCACAGAATGACTGCCAGGCATGACTGGACCCTAATGGCAACATACAAGATAATATAAGATAGGAAACATAAATAATAATAAGCATTAGGGCTTGACAACTAAGACAGACAGGTACTGTTATAAATTCCGGGGAAAATGCATAATGTCTCTGTATTTTTTATTTTTTTTTATATATATGCACTACAGAATAAATTACCAGTAGAGCATGAAATGTTGTATGAAAAGTTGTTAAGTATTGTTCTTATTAGCTGGTGAGACTATTCGGTCACACTAATGAACTGTAGTTTAAAAGATTAAATGTCTTCTCTAGGATACTTATATTTTGGATTTAAAAATAAGTATTTAAGGCAGAGAGGTAGGCAAAATATGGCTCACTCCATTTTTTAATCCAGCCCACAGAGCATTATCAAGAGTCCTGTAATATCTGATGAATTAATTAAGCCACCCTGTCACCTAAAATAGGTTAATGAAAATTCATGGACTGTTCTTTAATTAATTTATCTGATTATCTATTGGTTAATTGATTTATTGTAAATAATTTTAAAAATAAAGAATTGTAATTTGTCACTGTAAGGTCGGTATCCTTACATTTCCAAAGTCAGTCACAACTTTTTCAGAAAAAAACAAAACAAAACAAAACCAAAAAACAAAAAAAAACACCATCTTGCTCAAGTTACCAAACACCACATCATAACTTACGTTTGTGGCTGACGGGCTTCTTTCCAATATCTTAGAAAAACAGGCCTAATCAAACGGATGTAGCGTATATGACCTATTTGCACTCGTGGTGGTCAAAATAATTTACATATCTTCAATGTTGAACCGCTAAAATGCCTTATTTGGAATTTTACACCTCGATGTCTCCTTTTTAATTGTTCACTAATTTCCTAACTGCTGCTTATTAAGAAGATAGTTGCATAAAAAAAAAAAAAAAAAAAAAAAAGTCAAAAGATGGCTCGTACCTCAAAAAACTCATAATTTCAGTCACTTGGATCTCAAGGCACTACTGTATTTGGACATATGGCACCCAAAACTCATTTGTAGTTCTCTCATAGCGCAGCAGTCACGTGCCGAAATGGCTTACCTCAGGTGCGTCGGTATAGTCGAACATGCGGAAGATAACACTGGGCATGGGGTACTGGGCATCGGGCATGTGTCCTGGCGGCGTGAACGGGGGCAGGTTGTGTTGTAGGGCCTCGCACAGTACGCTGTCGAAGGCGATGTACGGACGCAGGATATGACGCTCCTGCCAGCGGTCCTTCTTCAGCTTCTGGACCTGCGCCCAAAGGCAGTCCAGGTACTACCGGGACATATAGTCGGTGTTAGCGACGGGAAAAATTGATTTTTGGGGGAAAAGAGTTGGTTGCCTTTGTTGAAATTAGCTGAAATTTCTCATCTCACCTCCTCTTGAGGGTGGGGCTTCTCAGCACTCCACACCTGAAGCATGGGGAGATGAGCCTTCACTCGCCTCCTGAGAGCAGATGTCAGTGTATCGTGTTTACAACAGAAAGGAACATTCAAATTGCTGAAAACAGAAGATGTTTTAAAAATGGAACAGCCAGGGACACTGACAAAACAACAACTGACAAGAACTGTCACCCACATTTATTTAAAAAAAAAGAAAAGAAGTTAACCTTACGAGAATAGATTTTCAGCAATGAAGTTATATACGTTTCCCAGAAACAACAAAGTCTTCATCTTCATCAAAAACAGTTAACTTGTTGGTATGAAATACTTTTTAGAGAAAACTGGTAGTAATCCAATTTCTTTTAAGAAAAAACAGCTGCCATTTTGCAAGCCGTGAAGTGAGTTTTGTTCAAATCAAGTCCTACTTGAGGTAGCCTTCAATCTGGCTGAGGAGTCGGTCCATCTCCACGTCTTTCTTCTCATAGAGTTCCTTGCCCACCCACGGTAGGCAGGACAGCACCACGTACACAAACCAATCCGACCGAACCTTTGCACCCAAACAGACAAAAATCATTTGATGAACCCATCAACATGATAGCCGAAAAGAAAATACCTGTGGTACATCTTCCTCCTGCGTAACGCTGATAAAGTTCTCAAACATGGCCACCATGGATGGAGCAGCAATCACGTGGCAGTTGACCAAGTCGGACAGGAAGCGCACCTAAACGAGATGCGTTAATAGGACAAAAATGGCGCCAACGTGGTCACGTGTTGCGCTATTTTACCAAGTAAACGGCCTCATTGTACAGGTTGTTCTTCAGAGTCTCCTTCAGTTGCCGAATCATGGCTTCCACAAACTCGCCACCAAAGTTGTAGTTCCTGGCATTGAGGAGGCCCACCAGCGTAGTGTACACGGTCAGCTTTTCGGGGAGGAGGCGAGCCCTGTAGACGGGAAAAGACCCATGATGACATAGACTGTGTGTGTGTGTGTGCTTGTTGAGTATGTGTGAGACGTGTCATTTTACTTACACCGCACATAAAATGCGAAGGATTTTGTTCTTGTAGTTGGGAAGGTCAGCCTCCAACACGCCGGCGAGCCCCTCCAGGTTGCTTTCCAAAGACGACTTGCTCTGGCCAAACAGACATCACATTAACAGATATTACTGCAGTTTTACCACTCTTAATGTGTCCGCACAGGCATAAAATGGCTCACAAAATACATTTGTAAAATAATAATTGCACTCTGAGGGACATAAACTGGACGTTATTTGGGAGAGTATCTAATAAGGTTAATTGAATACAGCTAAATTTTGCAGAGCGTGTTGAAATATCCCCTTAATGCGCAACATGACTTTCAGTACAAAATAGTTACCTTTTCTCCCACATTGCATATCAAAGACTCCAAGCTGTCTTCAATCTCGGTGGGTTCGGAGGTTCTCCTCCTCTTATGATCCTGGCCTCCTGTTGGTTTCACATTGGAGGAGTCAAAAGGGATTTTTTTTTTTTTTTTTTTTTTTTAGCTTACAGGCATTCAAAACCACTAAGCCGTTGTTACTTGT
The DNA here is from genome assembly GCF_051991245.1 of Festucalex cinctus. Lineage (NCBI taxonomy): Eukaryota > Metazoa > Chordata > Actinopteri > Syngnathiformes > Syngnathidae > Festucalex > Festucalex cinctus. The sequence goes on along the minus strand of NC_135419.1, from coordinate 246,291 downwards.
GCCTCAGTGAAATTTTGTCCTAGTGTATTACATAAATGATACTATGCTTCTGCTTTGGGTTAGCCAATAAGCATTCACAGTGAACTGTTGAAGGAGCAAGGATGTAAACAACATTGCACATTACAATGTACACAAAAACAGTACATTCCATAGAAATTATTTTTACTATCAGATTTTATTCTTGATAAGTTATGTTTAAATGTATCTTTAATCAACTTAATTGCACCTTTATTTATTTTATGTATTAATTAATTTATTTTTAAATAATATAAATAAGTGGAAGAAGATGGATGGATGTATGGATGGATAATATAAATATCGACTAACTTGAAATACTTCGGTGATACATTTTTTTTTAGCCATATCACCCAGCTGGTGTTTATTTAATCTTTATATTTTTGACCAGGTTGACTTGTTCATAGTAGCATAAATCTATTATTAAAAAGGCAAACATTATGTGATAAACTAATCTAGTTCAGCCTACCAGAAGACCAGTTTGAGGGAGTTCAGTGTATTTGGGTTTTTAAATATAAGCAATTAATTACAGTATCGACCTTTCGGGGGTGGTGGAGGTCTACTATTTGTCACTCACCCAGGCAGGCGAGGGTTGACTGTAATTTACTGTCATACAAACCAAATTAATTCATTTTTGTAATTTTGATGTGGACATTTTATACATTGGCGCGATGACCAAAAGCTGACACATTATCTCACTGCTTATTTTAGGTTATACATAAAAAGACACATGGATAAATAAACCTATGATTGCCTCCTGCGCTACTCGGAGCTAATGCAAGAGCTAAAAACATTGCTCGCTAGTGAACAACGGCACAAACAGGTAAGCGTTGTGCCTACGCGAGAAAACTAGTGGACGCAATGAGAAGGAGAAATTATATTTTAGGCGTATTTCCTGTCATTTTGCTCTCATAGACAATTTGTGAATAAATGTGCAGTGGGGAGCAGAGTCACAACAAATCCAAGTGGCTACTTGCTACTAGCCGCAATTCATTTTTCCCCATGTGGAAATACGACTGCGTTAAAGTCAAATTTACCGTCATATGAGTCGCTATGTCGTCTCCTGGACATGTTTTAATCCGTCTTGTCGTTAGTAGTGAGCGGAGGGAGAGAAAACACACACACACAGAGAAATTAAAACTAAAACTGGGAAAGGCGCCTTTCGCGTATCAATTCAACTTGGAGGTGTGAGGCGATAATAGCTTAGCCTAACTTAGCTTAGTTTATTTTAGCCGGCCCATTCAAGTGTGGCACACTTCCGGTAGCGAGAGCGTGCAACTCGGCTCGGGTGCAACCGCCTTCCACCTTCTTTATTGTCAGTCCTGAGTGTCCATCTGCGGTGAGTTGCAAAAAAAAATAGCTAAATCTATATCGATGGCATCAGTTGTTTTTTACGTTAAGGTAAGGCATAAGATGTTTGTAAATTGAAAAATAGAAATCGTTAGCTGAGTGAGGCGCAACCACATTTTCCTTCCGACCTGACCTATTTATTAGGGTGAGCGTTTAAAAAAAAAACATTTCTTAAAGAATTGTTTGGTTTCCGTTTCTATGTGAATGACGCTATTTCGTAATAGTTTTTTTTTTTTTTTTTAAATAAATTAACAACATAGATGTAAAAGTTATTTGTCGGACCCATTCAAGTAAGACACGTGAGTGCAACTGCCTATTCTGTCCGCCCTGCCCAGTCGGAGCTTGTTTGTTTATGGACGAGCGAAAACACAAGCTTAGCCGCTAATAATAAACATGAGTTCGGTGTGCTTCGAGTTTCAAGACTGCGAACTAGGTAACGCGTGCTCGCCTAATAACACATTTAAAGAGGAGAAACAGCTCTCTGCGTCGCTCAGAAGGTGCTACAATTTCAACAAGAGGAAGGTGAGTAGAGAAACTCGCATTCTATTCTCATACTGTATGAGCAAATAAGTCGTATCGTATCATGTCTTAACTTCAAGCAAGTCCCAAGATACTGCGACAAAAAAGCAAAAAGTTAAGTCGAGTCCACACTCAATTTCAAGCAAGTCCAATCAAGTCATGGCCCATGTGGAAAAAAATAATGCATCAAATCATACAATCTTGTCATTGATTACTCAACATTAATTATTTGTACATTAGCTACTTTGCACTCACTCCGAATCTGCACTTGTGTTGCTAACTCTAAACTTTGGATTATAGAAGCATTTTAACTCGATAAACATAGGGGGAAAAAATGTAGCAGTAAACTGCAAGTAATTGATGTTACATGTATCACTTAAACATACTTACTTGACACAAATTACTACTTTCCATGAAGCCAGAGTGGTATCACTTCAACATTCTTTGACACCAATTACTACTTTTCCGACTAGCCAGAGTGTTCTACCATCTTTTGGAGGGTAATTTCCACAGAAATAGACTTGAACTGTGAACTTTGAATAGGTGCAGATTTACTGTACAAGTGTACATTGTAGTCGTCAAAGAGCTAATGTCTCTTGTTCTTTTTCAGTCCTTCTCTGCCTTCGTGGCATCCAAGCAGGAAGCAAGTCCCGAGGTGGGGGAGAGTCCATCCTGGTTCTGCTGTGGTCGCACCTTTGCTGAGCATGCTGCCATTCACCAGCATGTCGCCAGGACACACATCGGCGAAATCCAACAGCTGGCATGGGCGCAGTTCGACCACACGCTTAGGCAACAGCAAGAGGAAGAGGAAGAGGATGAGGATGACTCCAAACTGAGTGATGAATGCTCGTCTGTGGATTTCTCCGCGTGGATGCCAGACGTTAGTCACATCCTGGAGGAGCAGCTTGAGAAGTAGCCACATTTTCAGTCACTTTAGAAGCAAATTTTGACTCAGTTTAACGCCATTCTTCCTCTTTTGCTCAGGGGCCCTGGCAAAGTTCTGCTTTACTATCGTTACTGCTCCGTCACGGAGCCACACATTGTCTGTGCTTGGCAGAGAGCTTTATGCCAACGCCTCCATCTAACCGGCAAGGTATGCAGCTATCTGGAGTAGATGGTACATGCAATGGCAGGACGCTAAAGTGGATTTTCAGAAATCATTGCTTTACTTGAGTATTTGTTCTTTTGATGAAGCTTGAATTTCCACCTCTGGCGAAATGGTCCATAAAACCAAATGAGTGTTGTCATTCAGGTGAGGGTGGCCACAGAGGGCATCAACGGAACAGTGGGGGGCACCCACATCGCTACTGAGCTCTATGTGGATGCAATGTGCTCGCATCCTCTTTTCTACATGGACAAAGAGGATTTTAAGGTATGTTGTTTGTGTGAGATTCATTTCTTTGGCGATGAGAAAAAAAATACAGTATATGATTGTGAGTACTGTTACATTGCTGCAGACACAGCTACAGAGATGCTAATCATTACCTGTTAGCATTAGCCTTAAGTTAGTAAACCAAAAGCTATGTGGTTGTTTTAAATAAAATAATAATAAAATCATATATATATATATATATATATATATATATATATATATATAGTAAACTTAAACTGAGAGTGACAATGAATAGCTTGACATCTCTATTTCTTTCTTCTTCTTCTTTTTTTTTTTTCCTGACTCTGCCACCATACAGAGCTCGTAACTCAAGTTTAAAGTGACAATTCAGAGCAAAAAAACTAAATAAATAATCTGAGTGTTGGCTCCTATCTCAAAGAACTCGTAAGTCGCGTTACTTGTGACTCAAGGTTGCCGCTCCATTTGGCCGCAATGCAAGTGGACTTGAGCAGCCTAAACTGCTCGAAAATTGCTCTCTGTAGGATGAAAATTGAAAATTGTTCTTCTTTTGTTAATGCATCACCATCTGTGTGTGATATCAGACAAGCGATGGCGGTCCAGAGTGTTTTACTGATCTGAAGGTGGGGGTCTTTAAGGAAATCGTCCCGATGGGATTAGATCCTGACGTCCTCTCCTACCAACTGGCAGGTACCATTAATGGTTAATGTGATTAAATCATGTATAAGAAATTTGACGTCTGCATTTGAGCCATGGCATCAAATACACATTATTATTGGAACAGCCACACACTGAAGCAGGGGGGGCACTCAAGTACCCAAAGTCTTGGCCTATCGGTTATCCAGCGTGCAAAGTTCAATTGTACATAGCATTTAAAAAAAAAGCATTTACAAATCATTATAATGCGATATTCTATATGATAAAGGACTAAGGGGCATATTCGCTAAGAATGCGCTGCGTCCGGTAATAGCGCCAAATATTGCACCACAACTGCACCCGCAGATCTTGTCGATCTTTCAGCTTTATGAGATCGTCAGCACTTAACGATCCTTAACGATCTAATATCGTCATATCGCCCACCCTTACGCGCAAATAACACCGGCGCACTGTGACGCAGTCTGTTTGGCCGCGCACTTAGTGACGGATTTCGCCATCTGCACGTGTTTACTGAATTAGGCGCTCCCAGATTGCTCCATTTTTGCCGGTTAGCGCGGTGCAAAGGCGATGCAAACCTTTAGAGAATATGCCCTAAGTGTTTTTTTTTGTTTTGTTTTTAATTCCAAGTCAAACTTGTATAAAGCAGTCATGTGTTGCACCTGTTTTTTTGCTCAGGAGTTCATCTGGAGCCTGAGGAGTTTCACAAAGAGGTGGAAGCCTTGTTGGCCAAAGGGGATTCACACAACGACGCGGTCCTGCTGGACTGCCGCAACTTTTACGAGAGTAAAATTGTATGTAACAATCTCCATTTAACGATTACGCCACTTGTGCGCCTTGATTAAAACAAGTCTTCCGCCATCAGGGTCAGTTCTTGCGTTGTCTAGCCCCCGACATCCGCAAGTTCAGCTACTTCCCGGACTATGTGGACCACAACCTGGAGCTCTTCAGAGACAAGAAGGTGCTCATGTACTGCACCGGAGGCATCCGCTGCGAGCGAGGATCTGCTTACCTCCGCTCGAAGGTGAGTTATTTTCTTTTTATTTGTAATTATGGAATGACATGAGTTCGGCAAGTACAAGTTTGATGGTTTAACGTGCTTTTAAAGTCAGTCACAAGTCATGACCTTTTACTTTTCTTCTTTGAGGGGACTCCAAAGCAGACGACATCTTACTGTAATATGATTGGCTGCTTACAGAAATGGAAGGGGAGTCGGTAGGGAGGAAGATGAGAGACAGAAACTGCGCAAACTCCAACATACTTGCTGTACTGGACATGGATGCCTTTTTGCCTTTATGTTGATTAACTTGCAATGTCCTAAAAAACAAGCATGGTGTCACCAGGTACTAGTTAGCGTCCACAGAAGAATTTAAGCAGAAGAAGAATGTTAATCTTTGTATTTATCTTATTTAAAAATAGACTATTGACTTCAGTTAGAAAAATCTTTTTTTTTTTTTTTTACTTAAATTGTTTTTAAAAGCTGTATTTTACAGCTGTAATTTTAACACTGTGATATTTTTGCTCACAGTTATTATGTGATGCCTGGTCATGAATGAACTCACCAAATTGTGTTATACCACTGATGTTCTACCAGGGGTCTACATCATCGTAGATGTACGATAGAACGATTTGACGCCACATTATAAATTCAGACAGATTGGGTTGTTTAGCTGCAAAAACATGATTTGAAATATTTTCTGAATATTGATTTATTATGCTAGGAATTATTTTAGGATTGTAATGTTATAATCCACACTTTTAATATATATATATATATATATATATTTTTTTTTTTTTTCATTTGATTTTTTTTTTTTATTATTGTAATTTCCCAATATTCAAATTCATTGAAATGATTAGTTTCCATCAAGCATTTGTTGTGGTGTAATGGCTTTCGAGGGTTTAAAAAAATAAAAATAAATAAATAAAAAACTAACTTTTGGTTTTTCACAGGTGCACTGGTGGAGGTATGCTGATTTGTGTGGTTTAAAAAACAAAATACAATATATAGTATCGTTTTACTATTTGTAGAACGTGTGCAAAGAAGTTTACCAACTGAAAGGTGGAATCCACAAATATCTGGAACGCTTCCCGGACGGTTTTTACCGCGGGAAGCTCTTTGTTTTCGACGAGCGCTACGCCATCTCCTCCAATGATGACGTCATCGCCGGTGAGCGAAACTCTACTCTCCCTCCCCCCAAACCTCCGTTTCCCTCCCCAGGCCCACTTCATGACTCTGAACCCGAATCGGTTTTTAGCTTGCAGGTACTGCGGACGCCCCTGGGATCGCTACCAGCTGTGCACCACCCGCTTCTGCTGCCAGCTGGTGCTCTCCTGTCCCACTTGCCGCTCTGAGGGACACACCGCCTGCTGCCCCGGCTGCTTTAGCGCCGGCGCGCGGCGCAAAGAAGAGTGCGAGTGCACCGACGGACGTCCCAGGATCCCTCAAGACGTGAATCATGAGGATGGGCCACTTCATTAGGTACACTAGGTAGAAGACAGTACGTTTGGCAATTGTTTTTGCCCTTGTCGTATGGTCAAATGAGGTGACCACAATATTTGGAACAGGTATTGGTGTGACGGAGTGCACTTCAAACTACAACCGTCCCCTTTCATGAAAGCATTACAGCACTCTGTGGTGGGTACAAATACATTGCTACTGTACTTAAGTAGATTTTTAGGTATCTGGACTAGGGATATTCAGGTATAAGTAGGTCGGAGGTGCTGTTGGACTTGTTAATCAACACGGTTATGAAATGAGTAACAAAATAAATACATTCTTCAGCGAAATCCTGCGTGAGTTCAGCTTGGTGTATTAATACGTGTATCATAAGGATAATCTCACAGCATAGATTTCTTCAGGTTAAGGTATCAGTTATTTACAATCCGCCTAATTTGCTGTCACTGTTAAATTAATATTTGAATATGTTGGTATTATTTTAAATTGTCAATGATTTTATTTAATGCCCCCTGGCAATTTCACTTTCAGTCATCCAGTAGTGTTCGAGGAGTGTCGTGTCGCCAATACCATCTTGAACTTTCCTCGCTATGGGATCGTGAAGGAAATCGGTGTTATCGAAGTTGCACTTCTACTTTTACCAAAGCGGAGCGTTTTTGCCGTTGTAATCCAAGATTATCTTGCATCTGATTGGGTATGTGTACCGAATGAGGTGGCCTGTGAGCTTAACGTGGATAAAAAGGGCTTTTTGTTGTATACGTTTGTTCCCTTTGATCTATTTTATTATTAAAAGATTGCTTTTGGATGTACAATTGAGCCTTTGAATGGAGAAAATATGTCTCGAGTGCTTTATACAAGTAGAATGTAAGCGTGAAATAAATTGAAAGGTGGTGGTGATGATTCATTATTCAATTTTTGTCCTGTTTCAAAGCCTGTTTAGTAAAATCCCGGAAGGACAAAAAAAAACAATCCACATTGTCTTTTGCTGTTTCTATAAGCGGTTAAAAATAATTGAAAGTGGAGTTTTGTGAGAAATATGGATTTTATTTTGAGCCCATTGCACAGCCATAACAGAAATGTCATTTCTGTCTTATGACAGACAGATGGCGATATTTGCCTGTTGTCCGTTCACAATAGCTTGAAAACAGCCAGTGATGTTCACAAATGTCATAATGCATCGTGAAAAAAATAAAGATCCACCCTGTATTTTATTATGTATCTAAAATAAATTGCAAAATTATACAATTTGTGGTTTCTGCTTAGGAACAGTGATGTTGTTACTACGTTTAGTTTACTTAGTAGTTAATGAAACTAATTTAAAAAAAAATCATTTCAAAGCTACTTGTTTTTTATTTATTTATTTTTTTTCTCTTCTTGTTATTTTTAATCCTAATACAGTCATTGCATTTCGTCATTTGACGACTGTCGCATTGAACGGGCTCCAAATTTTTCTCCCGACGCGCCCGCCCTCTAATTGGTCAGCGCGCTGATTGGCCTCGCCTTTCATTGGCTGAAAGTTCCGTGTGTGGGCGGGGACGCTCCGTCCACTCATCCAGGGAAACCTTCTGCTTTCCTGCCTGCGGCTCAAAGTTTGAAGACGCCGAGTGGAGCACCCGGGGCGCTTTTTTAAATGTAGTATTTCCCCCCCCCACTTTGCGTTTTGTTTTATTTCTGCTCTAAAGATCGTTGCTACTGCCAATGCTCGGTATATTTCCAGGAAAGAGGCGCATCAGACTGCTGGATTAAGCCATTGATGTCATATTCTATCCATTTTTTTTTTTTTTTTTTTGGGTGGATTAGCTAGTTTAATCATCTAATGGCTGGTGGACATATTTTTAAAAAGTAAGTGCCATTATACATACACCTAATTAAAGTTTGTAGTGTCAAGTCTTAATATTTTTTCTTGAGTGTAAAATCTTATTTTCAAACAGGTGGCCTACTTAATAAGTCTTATTACAATCCGTAATTAGTAGTAACATTGATTAATTAATTCCTAAAATGACGTCATAGTCTTGCTGTGTTGATATTTAATGAGGAAACGTGAAATGAGTCGTAACGTTAAAAGTTACAAAAATAGGATTAGTTTGTGTCTTTATAATCGATTGATGTGGCAGGTTTTCACCGTTGCGTCAAACAGTAGTAGGCTATGCTATTTTAATTAATTCAAGACTTTCATTGCAATATATCAATAGATTAAAAAAAAAATTCTAAAAGTCACCCATACCAGATGGGCTGACGTCATAAATAATATACAATGTAAAAATTACAGATGATTTTTAATAGGTGGCACACTTATATAGTCATATTACAGTTTATATTATTTATTATTACAGTTTTTATTATGTATTTATATATGATTTTTCTTTTCTTAATGAATTGACATGAAATCTCTGCTGGGACTGAGGTGTCATTCAGTGCCAAGCAGAGTTGTGAAATTCGAGCTACAAAAATGGGATTTTCTTCAAAGCTGTCAGATGTATGATCGATCGCATTTGGAGTTTATCTTTAAAAGGTGGCATTAAGAATAGATCCCGTCAGATACTGAAAACGGACCTTTTGCATGTGAATTATGACCAATGTGGCAGATTTCCACTAAATACTCCATTTAATGAGCAGCAATAAAACCACTCTCCTTAAACTGTATCCGTGTAATCCTTCTAAAGTAGTTAGATAAGAAGCCCAATCACGGGGAAAGGAGACACACTGGACAGGTGGATGTCATAAATCTCTCTATAAATAATAAATGTTGTTGTAGGATATGTCAATTGAGTTTTGACAGGTTTATCGACCCGCCGTCCGTGTGATTTGCTCTCAAAGCTCTGGAAATGACGAGAGACGTGTCCTGACCGTCCTCTTACTTTATTTTCAACCACTGAATGTTTGTCCATCAAGGAGTGTCAAGGCCAAACTGAATTGACAACCAGTGGAGAATAAAATGAGAAAAATCTGTTTGATGACAATAAAAATCAATGGTATGGAATAAATAAACTGGGAATGCTATGAGAAAAAACACATGTGCAATAAAAAGTAATGAATAGACATGAATAAAGTTACAACAGTATGATCAAGATATGATGAAAAAACCATGAGAATAAAGTAATAGAAGTAAAAGAAAAACCCTTAATATTTCAATAACAAGTAATGCTAAAAGAATAAAGATGTAACGTTACAGGTCTAAAATCAAAGCATTAAGAGTGAAAGTAACAATACTACAATAAAAAGTAAAGCAGCGAGAATAGTATCACAATTTAGTTAGTGTACTGTAAAAAATAATAATAATAATAAACCACAAACAAGCTTGAAAATGACAACGAGTAAAGGATTGAATGATTAAAATGCACATCCAAACTTCCCAAATAGCTGATAGTCATTGACAACAATAACTATTTTTCTTCTAGGCTGAAGACGTCTTGTAAAACCTCTGTGATGACGTCACTGTTCTTCCACCTGCTGCTGCTGGAGTCCATCTTGATGTGCAGTGCGGCCAGAGGTCAGTGAAGTTCAGCAAATGCGGGCTGCGTCCCAATATTTTTGCGTCACTATGTCGTACGGTTTACGTGACTCTCCATGTGTGGTCTTGTTAGCTGAAGGTGGGTGGGCAGCAAAGACGCTGCAGCTGCGCTTCTCAAACCGGGGGGCCCGGATCCCGTCACAAGGGGGATTCTCAAAATCATTTCAAATCAATTACTTTGGTCATTTTCAAAAGTGCAGACTGAGTGTTTATATGGGGACTGGCAATTTTGAAAATGATCACGCTCGGCTAGTGTGTTCCTTGTTCTTAGTAAGAATAAAATTCACTAGTCGCTTAAAAAAAAAAACAGTCAGTAGGGGGTCAGAGAAGGTTAAACTTTAACATAAAAATATTCGGACCCAAAATGGTGAGAAGCCCTGAGTTAAACACCAAACAAGGGTGCACCGTGCAGATGAGCGGACTCAAACCATTGACGGAAGCCGCTAGTGGTGCTTTTTCTCGCCACAGCGAAGGGACATTCAGCCAGGCGGCGTGCGGCCACGGGACCAAAAGTAAACACGGGCCGGAGATGGATGAGTAGATCAGATGAGGCTGTCCGGGATGTTTGCTGGACATTTCCTCCTCCTCCTCCTTCGTGGAAGGCAGGCAGGAAGTGACGCTGGAAGCCAGGAAGCACGCAGAACGGCGGGAGAAAACAAACAAGGGGCCAAATGAGCAGGAAAGCCCCTTTCGCACTGACCGTCTCAGCTGCTTGCTGTCCAATTTGGAAGGGAATTTGCCCGCTTCTGACGTAAGCTGGCTTTTCCCTGGCTCAAATTAAGCCAGAGGTGGCGCCGTTCTGATCAGAACACGTTTTCTGGGGAGTATTTACAAGCTTTATATTGTTCATTAACAATGTCTTTTTCTTCCAAATCGCTTTTTAAATCATAGCAGAATAGAAATGAAACGACAGGGCCAATGTAGGCAGACATGGTCAGCACGAGGTCGCCCATTTACGTGGCAGGCAAAATGCTTATTAAAATGTGTTGAGCAGAAAGGGGAAATGGAAAGCACATCATTGTTTGAAATTCCACTCCAAATTCGTGCTCTTGCTCCACAGCCTTTCAAATCAATAAGCATCTTGCTTTGAATGTGAATAGCGGTAGCAAATGGCATTCGATTTTAGGAGTCCAAATTGTGTCACAGACATTTGGACAGCAGCTGCGGAGATCCAAAAGGCCAACATTTGCTTTTGACATTAGAACTTAACGAGAACAAGTTTGCCTCCTTTTGAAGTTTGCTGCTGTTTTGCTGACTTACATTTGACGAGACAGAGAACCTTTGATGTTGAATTCAACTGATATTTTGGGAGGGCTGGTATGTCAACTATCAGCATTAGCATTAGTGTTGGATCCTGTATGTTGACACACATTTTCCCAAAAAAGAAAGGAGTGGTTCTATTCCATTTTTTATTTTATTTTTTACACACTAAAATGAAACATTTCACACAGTTGCCGAAGTTTACACACAAGGAGCAAATCACTTGTCCCGAGTTGCACAACAATAGGCACAGACTCACTATTTCACACTTTTGGCACACAGTGATTTGCACACGTTTTCATAGCTTGGACGCAGATAAGGATTGTGACGTTACTTCCTGGTCATTACAAAGCACCGGCTTGCCAATGACCACACGCATCGACATATTGGATATTCACATCCACAAGTGTGGGAGCACGCATGTGCTTAATTGAAAATACTTCATGCAGTTATTTTTATTTGTCTAACTGTAGTAAGAAAAACTATTCTGTTCTGATGTGTATTGTTGCGATATGTTACTGGAGCTGAGTATGGTAAGAAATCCAACATTTCAGTCTGCAATTTGTGTCATTTGTAGTCCTTTTGCAACAGTTTGCAAGTTAGCAAGAGAATGTCATTTGAACGCAAACTGCAAGAAGTAACACTTCTCTGTGTGATGAAGTTGCAAATGTAAAAGTCCAATAATGACCTTGTAGATAAAGTTGTACCAGTGAGCCAACCTCCTGGTAGCCAATGGAGGCCATCGCACTCAAGTCCACAATGATGGTCAAGGCCCGACATTTCCTGATGCAACACCAAATCAATCTTTGTCAGACATTGAGCTGAAGTATTCATATAAAACGTCTCCATAATTTAAGATGGATTAAAAAAAAAAAGTTGCTGTGACAAGTCATTTTTGAACCTTACAAGCCACATTTTTGGCCCCTTTAAAGCCTCGTCGACCATATCAAGCCGTGTGCACAACCGAAAGCTCACAGACGCCCAAGAACCCCAATTTGAGATCTTCCAATCAATATTGCCTATCATCATTCCTCTTGTGAGTGTATGGGTGTGTGCGTGCGTGCGTGCGTGCGCGCGAGTGTCATCACACAGGACTCTCTCGCACCCTCCACCGGACAACACACACTTGAGCAAAAATAGCCTGACAAGTCTCAACGTCGTGTCAGTAATCTGTGTTGTTAGTCTGTGGGCTTTTCAATTAAGTTTGAAATAGTTCATCTTGTTCTGTTTTATGGTTGACTGGTTAATAATTTCTTGATTGTGGTATTTTGCATGACTGTATTACCATCTGTTTATCTCCCACTTTGAATGAATGAGAGGTCTTCAATTTGATCAAAGTAGCTTTGTTCCAGAAAAATCCTCCATTTGGCTTCTTAAGGACTGTAATCCAATCCCATTGATTTGCTGATGTACTAAGAGCCACGTCCGTCCCATGACTTTTGTCCGTTATAGGCTTGTTGTGCGGGTTTGTTTGTCGCTCGGCAGTCGGGATGCTTTCCCGTAAAGACCAAACCTCAAGTCAAATATAAGATGTGGCCAACAGAATTACAAGCCGTCTGTCATTGTTGTGGCACGGCATGGCTGACATGTGCAAACCTCTCTCGCCATCCCAGTCCCCCGCTACCCCCCCAGCCCCTCCCCTCTCTCAAAATAAAATAAAAAATCTCCCTTCCCTTCACCCGCGCCGCCTCCGTGCCAGCTGCTGACGTGGAATCCACACCGCGGGGGGAATGTGAGAGTAGTGTGAGAGATGTGGGGGTGGGTGTATGCTGGTGGGCCCGCAGAGACCACAGCTCTCAAGACCCCATATCTAGCCACCAACATTTTATTATTTTTTTTGGGTCACCTCATCATGTAGTTGATACAATTCTCTTTCTCATGTTTAATCGCATGGCTTTGGTTGATGCATCAACCGTTGCAATCATTGCAAAAGTCCAAATTTCAATTGGAGTGCGATATTTTGGGAGAAGGAACCATATTTGGGAACTGGATCCAAAATGGAGGTCACACACCTTACTAGAACGCAGCAGAAGCCAGCCAAGTGCAAAAGAAGTTCTGGTAAATGTGGAGAGAAAAAGTTATATTTATATTCAAAAATAAATACTAATAATAAGTACAATAAAAGAAATGCATGTTATTCACCTGTGATTATGGCGTCCACAGTACAAAGGAGTTTTATAGAAACATGCAGTATTTGGTGACTTGAGCCAAAATGGATGCCACGTGCTTCCCAGCAACCGTCACTCAAGAAAGGCAGTGATAATGTTGGTTCGTCGGTTATTTAGGTTTGCTACTTGATGGTTTGGCTCATCATTTGGTTGGTGCGTTTGCTACTTGTTTTTTCAGTTTGTGCGAGTTGCTTGCCTCTTAGGTAGTTACTTAGTCTTGGTCGGTTTTGTTAGGTATTGGAATAGTTGGTTGGTTGGCTTGTTACATGTTGGCATAGTTACTTAATTGCTTGGTTGGTTGGTTGGTTTTGTTAGATGGTGGGGTAGTTGATAGGTTGGTTGGTTTGTTACTTCATTGAGATTATTTGCTTGGTCTGTTGGTCAAGTTGGGTAGTTTTGGGTTTTTTAATGGTTGGTTTTTGGGTTGTTTGTTTGTTCCGTTTTTTTTTTTTTGTTGTTGTTGGTTGGTTACACTACTTGGTTGTTTGGTGTGTTACATGGTGGGGTAGTTAATCAGTTGTTGGTTGGTTATGTGTTTGTTTACTCTGTCAGTTAGTTAGTTAGTTAGTTAGTTACAAAGTTCTTGTATTCCTCAGCTAATTAGTTGCTTAGTTAGTTGAACAGATGTGCAGAAGAACCACAGTGGAGTACTTTGTTTGTTTGTACATGGTGGTTCAGTTAGTTGAGGGGTTGGGTAGCTACTTGTTTAGTTTGCTACATGTTAGGTTTGTTACTTTGGTTGGTTTGTTACTTGGTTGATTAGACAGTTACATGTTGGCTGGATAGGAACTTACTTGATTGATTTGTCGTTTGTTACTTGTCTGGTTGTCAGTTGGTTGATGAGTTACTTAGTTGAGCAGATGTGCAAAAGAAGCAGCACGCGCTTCTGATGTTTGAGCCGTGTTCACGATTGCTCACGATGATGTGCTTGTAATCCCTGCGTTGTCCCGGCGCCGTTGTCGTCACAGCGGGACACAATAGCCCCATTCTTTCGCCGGTCTTCATTCATTCTTCCGCGGATGTAATCTCCACAGCCACTTATGCGCATTAGCGCGCTCCTTGCACCGACTTTTAGTCAAGGCAAGAGGAGGGCTTGGGGGATCGGCGGACATGTCGGATTGTACCACACACACACACACACAAAAAAAAACGTGCTGTTTTTGTCATTTGGAAAGCATCTCCAACAAATAGCCCAAAGCAATCACTGTGGCGCCGCGTGATTAATCGTTTTGAGCTCAGATGTGTGTAGGAATTTCCATTAGACTGGTTGAATAAATCACACTGTTACATGGAGTAGTGGAGTTACCCTGTTAAGATGATCATCAATTCAAATATGGCCTATTTTTCAATGTGTCGTGTTCCTGCCGTCTCTGCTGCTCTGCACTCTGTCCGCAGGAGCTCATGATGAAAGACATCGAACTTGAAAGTTGAGTGTTGTTGTTGTTGTTGTTGTCGTCGTCCACATTTGGAATGCAGGTTTCACACATTCTTAACTGTTTGCATCAGGATGAGAGAAGTAAGTACAAGTGCGGAAATCTTGGAGACATTAGCTCACATTGACAATTACAAGTGACGTGATGACTGATCTGTGTGTGTGCGTGTATTCGCCTTCACTGTCAGTCAACACCTCCAAAGCTTTTGGGTTCCTTCTGCCGGATGGATTACGTGTACTTTTTTCCTCAAGCCTTCAAATCTTTATTTTACTCTCTTCCAAGTGTATCAGCCTACTCGAAAACCGAATCTTTTTGGTCCCACTCGACACAGTCAAATTTACTCGACAGAATTTATTTGTTAGTTGCTACTACTTAGGCCTGCTTGTTGTCATAATTAGTAACCGTAGATGGTTTGTAAATTAGTTTGTTTAATGGCTGGTTAGTTGGTTGCTTAGTTACTTGGTTGTTGGTTATGTTCATTGTATTTGGTATTTGGTTTGTTGTTCATTTAGTTTGTTACTTGGTTGTCTGATTATTTATTTGGTTGGTTTATCACTTGTACATTTTCGGTTAGTTACTTAAATGGTTGGTTGGGTGGTTGGTGACTTTAATTTTTTTGTTACTTGGTTACTTATTTGGTTTGATGTATATTTGGTAAGTCACTTGGTTATGTTGTTTTTTGATCAGTTGGTTTGCTACTTTTATTTAGTTGTTGTTTTTTACTTTGTTTAATTAGTTATTTAGTTAGCTAGCATGTATTGCACACTAGTAAACATCATATTACCAACAGCAGGCACAGCTATCATTGAAAATGTGGCGTATTGCTCGAAGACATGCGGGACAGAGCACAGTCGGGGGGGTAAATGTGAAAGGAAAGCATCATGAGACGGGAGAGTCGCTCTTAATTCGTTTGCATGCTTTTCGCCTCAGCGAGACGCCGAGAGGGCCGAGAGGTTTGGACTCGTCCACAGATTAGGACAAGACACACGCAGATCAACAGATGCACTTAGTCACAGCTCAGGATTTTCAAGGAATGCGGGAGGTGGGCATTGTGTGCACGTCGGCGTGTGTTTTGGGTGCATGCTTGGAATGTCCGTCTGCCGAGCCAGTCAACCAGAAAACACGCACGCTCTCTCTCAGACACACACACGTGCACGCACAAAGATTTCATACTGAATCATCAGCGCCACTTTTCAAGTCATACAATGTTGTCAAAACAAACAAAAACCCAATTAGCCAGAGTGCTCAAGTGTACCGGTCTGTTAATTTTGAAGGTTGAAAAGTTTGAAATAAATAAATAAATACATACATACATACATAAAGTGTCAACTATTTTCAATATTTTTGCCCAAACATTTAATCGTAACGATCGTAATGACAATAACCTTATTCAAAACCTGTTTGAAGCTAAATGTGTTGATGTTGACTCTTGTTGAACTGAAATATCGCACGACCTTGCAGGCAACGTCACATTGCATCAACGTGTGAGGTCAAATGGCAACAGCAGCAGGTGTGTGTGTGTGGGTGTGTGTTTGCGTGTGTGCTGGCGTGTGTGTGCGCGCTCGTGCGTGGGTGTGTGTGCTCTCACTTGCGTTAATGAGTAACAGCTTCCAGAGAAGCTGATAAACGTCAAGTTGAGGACAGCAACACAAACACACACATAGACACGCACTCACTCTGAATAAAAAACAAACAAAAAAACAGTCGCTTGCTAGCACTCGGTCAATCGGATGCACAGTTAAAAAGCAGTCTGGGGGTTGATGGTAGTTTGCGTCTCCGTTGAAATTTGAGCGTAGAATGCTTTGATTGCAATTGGAAGTTGAAGGTCGGCGCGACCGCCGCAAACGCATTCTTGGCCGTAGCAGTGAGTCGATGCACTAAACAGCTCTGAATACTGAATCCATCCCGAAGAATCCAATTACACCGCAGATGAGAATTCGATACGGGCGGAATAAGGTGGAGCTGATCTTTAGATGTCGGTAGCACAAATGAGTACATTTTCTTTGTGTCTCATCAGGTTGAATGAGGCAGGAGAGGAGCTGATGGTTACAATGTAATATTATTTGCTTCTGCACAGGACAACCAAACTAGTAAAGAGTAAGTTAGCACAAAAAAAAAAAAAAAAGATATTGTATGTGACCCCATTAGTCTAAACATTGTGATTAATATTGCGTTTGTGGAAATGAATGAAGCAGCAAAATCCACCCATTTTTATAGGAGCGGCAAAATGTTGCCAACTGAAGATGACATCACAGTTGCTCAGTGTCCAGGTAACGAGCAATTACGCTTCACCTGTTTTCTGAAGCTGAGCCATGATTGGTCGTTACCTGAGCCCTGAGCAGCTGTCGATAGCTCGTGGCAAAATGGCCGCCCTCTGAGATGGATTCAAAATGGGTGGAGACTGGTGGGGCATGTAAAAAATCTCATTCAGAAATGTTTTGGGTTGACGACATCTTTAAGACAAACATGAAAGAATAAGACGTCAGTAAATAGTTGAAGGTGTGATGAGACGCGGACGACACAGGAAGATGCTGTCTTGTCTGACGTTGCGGGTTGGAAAACAGCCCATTTGTAAAAGGTCACCTTCACCTCCCCTCACTTCCAGCGTGGCAGGCTGGCACGCGACAAGCGGCCGTTAGCGGCAGAAACAACTTTTGGACCAATCGGGTTGTGTGTTTGAGTATGGGCAGGATGACGGCATGTTTACACACGCACACGCACCGTCGACCCCTCAGGCCTGATGTTAACTGTCACAAAGGACTAACAAGTAGCAGTTCAGTTCTGTGTGTGCGTGTGCGCGCTCACATACGTGTGTTTTGGGAACGCGTAGCTGTCACTCAACAGAGATAATGTGCGTGCGTGCGTGCGTGCGTGCGTGCGCTGTATCACAATTGCACACCAGCCGGACTCTTCATTCGACACTTTTGCCATCGAATGGGATCCGACAATTCTGCCTTTCCACTAATAATCAGATGATCAAGCAAGCATAAAATGAAGTTATGGACTTCACACATCTGATTTGATGACATCATTATCATACGAGTTTACCATATGCACAGATTGTACTCATTTGATCACATCATTAACTGTCAAACAAGCATAAAATGGGACTTCACAAATTTCACGTTATGTTATTAAGTGTATTACAAAAGAAGCTATGGACCTGACACTGCAATTTTATAACATTAATAAATCAGAAGAAAATGCAAAGATGGAGTCATTTTTACGAAATACAAAAATATTTGATAAAAGTATATGAAAAATGGTGAAGAAAAAACTACTAAAATATCAGCTTAAAATTTCTCAAATATTTGAGGGAAAAAAAACATAAACAATACAAATATGAATGAAATTAACTGATTGTTTAAAAAAAAAACACAACTTAGACACATCTCACATTTTCATGGATTTTTTCCCCCAATATGTTTAAAGAAAATATGTATTTTGTTATTGAAGCCATGTTATTGATGTTATATGTATATCCGTGAACTGGTCGTCAAGCAACTGCACTCGTATACTCGAGTTTTGCGTGATGTCACGTCCGGTCTGATATCGATGTTTGATATCGGGACGTTTTCCCCCGACACATACAAACACAAAAGTGCCGTTTGGCTTCTCAGCCAACAGCAACAGCAGAGTTGTGATGGACCTTCTGGAAGCTTCCAAGTCAGATGCCTCTCGTCGTTATTTTAGCACAGCGGCAACATTGGCAACATTTACTATTTTCTTTTCTTTCCATCTCGGGCCACTTTGCTCCACATAAAAAGTGAGATCAGCGCAGGGGAGAAGCCAGATTAGATGGATAATAATTCTCAATTTACTGTATGGAGAGTTGGCCACCATTGGCAACATGTTCATTTATTTCAAATTCTTTTTCATTTTTATTATCATTTGTACTTAATTGTATATCCAAATCATTAGCCTGATAGAATAATTGCTCGTCATTTTTTAACGTATTGGCACAATAGAAGCCCCTTCAGATCCGCATTTTTTTTCTGCTAGACTACATTTATTTATTTATTTATTTGCTGATTTGAATTTGACTCTTTTGCCACATAACATGGAAATGTTTTGGGGGGGTTATCATGTTTGTAGTTGTTATAGTGGACGTCACGATAATATGGCTGTAATGTGTTGTAAACTTATAAGCTTATAATAATAATAATAATAATAAATCATTTATTTTGTATCGTGCTTTTCAAAATACTCAAAGATGCTTAACATGTAGTCCAAAAAAAAGATCGAGGACAAGAATAAAATCAGTTACAAAAAGCTTTAAAAAAAAAAAAAAAAAAAGAAATAGTCCAAAACATAAAATCATTACATATAATAAAATCAGTACAAAACAAAAAAAATTATAATACTAAACATTATGTGCAACATTTTTAACATAAACATCATACAAATCAACTTATGAATCTGATTGGTTATGTAAGATCCAATCATGAACCAGAAATGTTGACATCATCCAAATTATGCCTTTCATTGGTTTAGACTCACAAATGTGTCATGTCCACTGCAACCATCTGCGGGTCGGAAGGCCTTCATGAAAACAAAACAAAGAGCAATATTTGCTCAAATTGAGGTTTGTGTCGCTTCTCAGCCGTCGAGGTCGCGCTAATCGGCGAAGGTTTCATTGGGGCGAGCGGACTCGTTTTGTTTGTTGACTTTGGTAGGATAACGAAATGCAACAAGTGAAATCGGTCATCAAGTTGCGCATGCGCACGTGCGACACACTCGCACACAAGCACGTGCACTCGCACGGGTGCGCGCTGACCCGCAAACATCCTTTAAGGTGCTGCAGGATGTCACATGCCCAAAAAGAAGGAATATTAAGGCCAAATGGACTAAACAGACTGGAAAGTTGTAAAAGGCAACGACAACTTTCTTTGCTTTCCTTTCCTGCACACACACACACAAAGTATTTCAGCGGGAAACAAATATCTGGTAAATAATCACATTTTTAAGATGAAAATCCGAGATGAAAACTCCATGAATGTTGAGGGGGAAAGTAATACTAAAAATGGACAAATCTCAGAGCACCAAAGCATTTCCATCTTCTTGACTTCTTCCGGTCCTTTCCGAGAGGAAATATTACAAATCTTCTTTGGAAAATGTCACATCTGACTGCCTGAAATGTTCACTCTGGAAATGTTATTGATCACATCTTCGAACACACGCACAGATTGAATGAGAAACTGAGACGGCATCACTTTTTGTCTGTGTCGACTTCCTGTCGGCAGAGCTTAACGGTCCAAAAGCGAACGCTTGGCCGAGAGGTCCTGCTGCCGCCGAGCTTTAGTGTGTGCGTGAGCGCGCGCACGAGTATAAATCACTGCGGAGCGATAAAGCGCTGATTGATATACGACCCGGCCAGAGAGGGAGAGTGTGAATGAGCGTGACGAGGGGAGCGATGTGGAGGAAGGGTCTCCTGAGGGTCAAGGGGGGAGTCGTGGGCGGGGCTGTCGACTCGGTGGGAAGGAGATTTCAATCTGTTGCAAGAAAATGGCACATGGAACGGGAGGAAGCAAACAAATGTGCAGTTGGCATCAGTTAAGCCAGTTAGCACGACACAGTAGCCACCCGGTGCGCCTCTTTTGTTGTTTGCACTTCACGTTTAGCTGCAGCCTGCGAATGTGACAAGAATGTGACGACCTTCTTTTCGGTATTGAATCAACATCTACAAAGGAAATATGAAAATACAAGACACAATTACAAGATATTGAAATCATGCATGGAAAATGTATCAATTAGACAAGAAAAACTAACTAGTACAGTATGAGATAAAAATATGAACATATTTAAATACACACACAATAAAGACAAATATTAGACCAAAATATTGAAAAATATGCTAACATATTTGATAAACTGTCTGAGAGTAATGCAGTGTAAAAATTTTAGGAAAATGCTTGACACAAATATTCAAATTATACACAAATATTAGACCTGATTATTCAAACATAATACCGAAATATTGTGAAATTATTTGAAAATAAGACAAATTATGAAATACTAAAATATTAGCCAAAGGTATAAAATAGAATACATATGTTAAAATAGTCAAAATATTTGAAATTATGCTCAAAGATTAGACTCATTTTTCAAATAAGAATAATTGAGTGAATATGGAAAAATAATACTAAAATATAGGGGAAAATATAAACCAAAATAAAGGATATCCGGCACAAATATTTAATAGTACAAAAATATTAGGCACAAATATTTAGAAAATACTGCAACAGTAGATTTAAAAAAATTAAAAAATAATCTATATATATATATATATATATATATATTACATTTAAAAATACAATATACAAATGAAAAATGTATTTGTGGGAAAATACACACACACAAAAAAAAATCTATCCAAAAAATAGTCAAATATTCGAAGAAAATGTTTTTTGTGCGTGCGTCATGTTTCAAACTTTGCACCTGTGACAAAAACTGGGCCCTCGTTGACTCCATCTTGCAGCACACCCAGTAAAATTGGTCTCAAAGCAAAATGCCGGCCGGGCCGACGACGAGCAAATTGGCGATCAAAGAAGCGAGATTGAAAGCGGCAGCAATAAAGTCCAAGTCTTGATGAGACAATCTCGCAACGGAGCCACAGAGAAAATCCAATAAACTCCGCCCACTGGGATCAAATGAAAGCCAAGTGACATCCAACATTTACAGTGTGCTCATGAACGTATCATAGTGTGTCAGTGAGCGATTTTGGAGAGCAGTGAGAGTTTGGTGACGACTCGAGCGTCCTTTTTTGTTGAAGGAGTCGTGAGAAGACGCCAGGCTGCCTTCCCTGCTTCCTTCTCTTCCTGTCCGCTGCTCCGTTTCATCCCTCTTTGTATTTTGGTTCCAAGCTCACATTCGCACTCCCTCACATTCCACCGTCCTTTGGTCAATTCTGTTGGATTTCCGTCTTTGTTTTCTCGAGCAACTCGAAGCGATTGTCTCGAGGCTCCTCCTACACTTCGTTACAAATGAGCTGCTATCAATTTCCATTTGAGTAATAACTCCTTTTTGTCCCTCATTTTGCAGGAGAGTGATTTAAAAGTTTCACGGCTACAATCAAATCTTGCGGATTTTCAGTGTATGGCAACGATTACTTGTGGATACAGAAATTGTGCTTTTCCTTCCATTTTGCTATTGTGACAAATATATGGATTTTGGACTTGCACTTTTAACCACTGCCGATTTATACTTCTTGAAAGAAGATCAATCATTTGCATTCTCTGAACTTTGGGGCTTGTTGGCCCAGCGTGCAGCATTCAAGGGCCAATAGGATATCTTAGATCGGCATGCAGTGAACATGTCACATGCCAGTGAATGTCGTGCACAAGCAAGACACAAGATGCTGCATCCAAAATCCTATATTAGAGTTGGAATTAATGGTATCGGCATGTTACTTGTGAGTAGTCACCGATACCGATACCACTGTTTGAATGCAGTATCGGTATCGGAACAACACTATCATTTACATTTACTGTACATCCATATGTTAGCCACTGCACAATCAAAGTAGCTACTTTGAAGGTGATCATGAAAACAATATTGGACAAAAATATTAGAGAAATGCACAATTATTAGAATAAAATGCAAGCTTATTAGACCAAACAATTTTAAGATAATCAGTCAAAATTAAGTATTGGGGGAAAAAAAAAAAAAAGCAACAACTCTTAATTAGACAAAATATTTGGATAATAAAAAAAATTATATGACAAAACACAATAGTAGATTCAAAAAAATACAAAACAAATACTGTACATAAATAAATAAATACATATTGGGAAAATACAAAAATAACGGACAAAAAACTATTACATAAAAAAAAAAATAGAAGATTAGACGAAATTATTGAAATATCAGCGAGTACAACCTCAGATGAATTACACAAGCGCTAACAGCATTCAGAAGCAGAAAAAAATCACGTACATGGACAACATTAAACACGTTTAACAGAAGACTTTCAAAATATTGAAAAGTCAAGAAACAAAAGTCGATTTCTATAATGATGACTAAAGCACCAAACTCTAACAAATGAGAGGGAGAGCAGCAAAGATTTGAACCTGGATTTAAAAGCATCTTCTTCCATTTGTGTGCAACATAACAGCTAAACGCCGCTTCACCATGTTTGCTTTGAACTCTGGGCTCAGCTAATTGACGTCTGCAGACCCCAGAGCCCTGCCGGCTTCACATTCAACCAGCATCGCTTTCATGTATTCCGCAAGACCCATACGATATCATTCCGATTTTTCAAATCGAATCTATATATGGAAAGGAAATATGAGAAATAATCCAGAGAGCAAAACCACGTGTTGTTCCGTCGCAGGTCCCCCCAGGGTGTCGCAGCGCGTGTCCCAGCGGCAGAGCGTGCGCCTGGGCCGCACCATCAAACTGCCGTGCCCCGTGGAGGGCGACCCCCCGCCGCTCCTCATGTGGACCAAAGGCGGCCGCAACATCCACAGCGGCTGGACGCGCTTCCGGCCGCTGCGGCAGGCGCTGCGCATCAAGGAGGTGGAGGCGGACGACGGCGGCGCGTACGTCTGCAAGGCCACCAACGGATTCGGCAGCGTCAGCGTCAACCACACGCTCATCATCATCGGTGAGTGGAAGCCCGCGTCATGATGTCACGATGCTCCGCCTCTGAAAATTGCGCTAATTGGTGATGGGATCATGACGGGTCTTTCTTTCTAATATAGACAACAATGAGGAGGCTTTGGGTTCAACTTGCGTGGTTGTGTTGCGTCATGTCATCATGTTGTGGCCGCGTCCCAGCGGTGATGTCACCATCCGGCAGACGTCGCGTCTCGCGTCTTTAATCGCCGCGTCTCAGACACAAACAGCAATGTACGGTGGATCTAAAAAAAAAAAAAAAATGCCACCACTAATGTCTCCTTTAACATGTACACTATTGAAAAAAAGCTTTGTTGCTGTTTTAAATGGACGTCAGCCACCATTTAGAGTGATTTGATTAGCCCAAAATAGAGTTGAGCTGTTCTAGTAGGCTGTCAGTGTGATGGGTTAATTGTGAACACATCCCCGGTTATGACGTGTGCGTATACGCATGTGCAAACACATGATCACGTTTGCTCATTTTTACTTTTTTATCCCAGTAGAGTCACACAAGTTACACCACATTAAGGATGGACATTTCTTGGAATGATTTGTCACGGTCTTATTTTTTTATATAGCAAAAATTTGGCATTTGAACAGGGGTGTGTAGACTTTTTATATTCACTACTTGTGTATATATAATGATTATTGAAACCATTATCAACTAAACTCTAGTTAGCCATGACATATTTTTACATTCGGAGGAAAAAAAACAAACAAAAAACCAACACTTTTCTGTCATCGATAAATAACATGATTGATCGTGCATGCTAATTCTCCGACCATTTCATTGAACTTGAACGTGCACAGCGTCTCGATGTAAACAAATGGCACAGCACATTCACACATGCAGTTCTGTCCACTATATATGTGTGTGCGTGCTTGGGGTGAGGGGTCGGAGAGTTTCGGGGGGCCGACAGCTGCCATGTTGACGTACAGCTGCTGTCTGTCTGTCTTGGCTGCTCACCGGTTGTCCTCCTTTATCCTTCCATTGAAAAGCAAAACGTCGTAGTTGGATTATGGCATCACGTTAATTGGACATTATTTTGTGACTGGATTGAATCCGATTGCATCGGAATCGAAGAGTGAAATTGCATCGTAACTGCACCGAAATGCATCATAATTGGAGTGAATTGTGTTGCATTGTAGTGACTTGACTTGACTTGACTTGTTGAGACTTACTGTGAATTATATTACATCACATCTTAATAGGGGCTATTCGTATTGAATCTTACTTGGATTTGATCATATTGTGTAATTGGTAGAAGTATATTTTTGTCTGGGCTTAATTCCTGGTGTCTTCTTCCTCAAGTGTGGTTGTTCCCTAATAAAGGTAATAATAATAATAATACGAATAATAGCCATGAGTCCCCACTTGTGCCTTATTAATTCCTCCAAGTCTCAGCTGTAATCATTCATTCGTCCCCTTTGTTCATTTCTGTCAATATTATCTCCGTTTGGCATCTCATCCGCTGCAACAGCTGGAGCAGAATTTTTGTTGGAAGTGCGTGTTCGGATGGAAACATGGCAGACTCTCGTTCTGTGAATGCTGAAGGACATCTGGGCCACCAGTTTTCCACATTCCAGAAATTCTCACTTTTCCACATTTTCCACTTGAGGTTGATTGCATACAATTCTTTCAAGTGAATGATGCAATCAACAGTCAGCTTCCTCATCTTTTACATTCCAACTGGAAATTGTTCATCTCATTCAGAACCTCTTGTGAACCACATTGCAATAATTCCACACATTCCGCAAAAAAATTCCCAAAATAAGAGACATTTTACAGTACTTGTTTACCTCCTCCGTCCTCTTTTTTTTTTTTTTTCAACAGATTCAAACCATTACGACATGAAAATGTTCATCTTATTCTGAATGTTTTTTTTTTTTTTTAAATCATTTCTACTATATTCCCCAAATGACCACATTTTTCACTATAAAAATCCCAAATTAAGAGAAATGTAGTTTGTCCTTTAACATATCGCAACAGATTCAATTTTAGACTGTTCAGGACATTTTGAAAAATTTCCCTGACATTCCCCAAATGTCCTCATTTTCACAAAATTCTCCTTGCACATTCAACATTCAAATTGCATTTTCAGCATGTATTAGCTCTTCCGTCGTGTCATTATTTATGACCAAAATGTCATCTCGAGAATAAAAGTGTTTCTCTCCAAACAGGACACAGAAAGGTGAATTGGATTATTTGGTGAAAAAAAGAAAAAATCAAACAGCTTTAAGTCATCCAGAATGCTGCTGCTCAATGACTGACTGGGACCAGGAAACTGGACCATATCACACGGGTCCTAAAAGCACTACAATGGTTTCCTGCGATCCAAAGATTAGTTTGAAAAATCTCACTGTTGGTGTACAAAGCTCCAAAAATGGTCTTGGACCGAAATATATTCATGACCTTTTAGTTCCCCATGAGAGTTCCCGATCCCTCGAGTGTTTGGGTGCAGGCTTGTTGCCAGAACCGGAACCAAAGAAAGGGAAGCAGCAAATGAGGATTTCTTGGTTTTATCATTTTATTTTGCTAATCTATATATTTTTTTCATTTTACAGTCATTTGATTGATTTGATGTATTTTTTGCCTCTGTGAAGCACTCTGCATTTCCGCGGCGTCTGAATGACGTTCTACAAACAAACTTGCCTTGCCTAGTAGAAGATGAGATGAGTGATGCAAACTAGCCCAAAGCAGACATCGTGCTGACATTGGCGAAGCGTGTCTGGATCGGCGATAGGAAACGATACGGGGGGCGGGGGGGCATTTTGGCACGCGTGCGGCGTACGATGATTTAGCAGCTGGCCCGTAACACGTAACATGTGCTTTTAATCATTGCGACATGAACGGTCAAACTCTTCATCCTGACTTCAAGACAGAGCAGAGTCAATAAATCATACCGGGAGGTTTTCACATTTGATGTTCTCGCCTGATTTCAAAATGGATGAAATGATATTTTCGATCAACAATCTGCTGATTTGAAGATCCCAGTGAGCATCATCATGCCCAAAGACATCCAAGCTTGTGGCTGTTATGTTCTGGGGTTGGATCCCAAAAATGCAGACACGAGGAAGAGTGAACACTTTGTTGGCATAACATCAACTTGACTAGACCAGAA
Source organism: Festucalex cinctus (assembly GCF_051991245.1). NCBI lineage: Eukaryota > Metazoa > Chordata > Actinopteri > Syngnathiformes > Syngnathidae > Festucalex > Festucalex cinctus. The sequence continues at coordinate 219,834 of NC_135419.1, read as the reverse complement.
ACAACGAGAAGGCATCATGGAACGAGCTTGAGCTGGAGAGGTGAGCAGAGGAACAGATCAGCAGATGAATAATTGGGCACCAACACGCTTATATCGTACGCGAATGGATCGGATTGGCTGCGGCCAGACATGTGGAAACAGGACTGACGGGGCGTTATCTGATTCGCTGCTGACTGACACGCGGGTAAAACTGATTGGCTTCTCACCAGATGAGGAGATTCCTGACATCACATAGCTTCTGACCAGTTGAAACTAGTTGCTGGTTACATCCTGATTGCTCGCTCAAACCAAACATAACACAGTCGCGACAGTGGCAGCATACAAAAATAATTGTTCAATGTTTAGCAGTAAATGTACAATTTTGAGGATGAAAATAATTGGTTTACTTTTGGAATGAGGCTGTAGCACGAAATAAAAAAAAAAAAGCGAGGCCCTGTCCAGGCGCCACATCGAATTGTTGCTTTGGTCTCCAAGTGGCGCTTTATGTTTTTTCCAGCTGACGTCGTCCCAAGTGAGACTGCAGCTGTTCACTAGACAAAAACCAACATGTGGGATCAGGTTGCAGATGAAGATCAGGGCTCCGGAGTCGACATTTTTCTATTTATGTCCTTCTGAATTCAGCTCCAAAGTACCTTTCGCTGTCCCTCCAAACGATCATCTGCTGTCTCTTTACAGGACTGTATATTATCTATCTCCGTCCGTCTGTCCATGACTTTAAACCTTCCTTCCCCCATATTTGAGTCGAGGCAGAGTGTTGAATTCATTGAACTTAGCGCCCACGGCCTCTCGTCTTCGGGTTCTTTGGTCTTTCCATCTCTCAGTATTACGTTACTTTATAGCTCTGCTGCTATCTGACAAATCCCTCTGTCCTTCACCTCGACATCATCCAGGTCTTTAGTCCTGTCCCCCATTCATTTGTTGCGCTATAGTCCAGTTCCTTCATCCTCGCGGCAACTATCCATCCAAACAATCATCTGACAATTTTTTCACTCACTCAGTATCTCGTCCCTTTGTACCTGCGTCCTCCATCAACAGTCCTCAAGTCTCTCTGTCCTTCACTTCATAGCTCAATAATTCAGTTCTTCATTCTGCATCTGCTGCTTCTTCAGTCCTCAGTCCTTTTATACCCCCTTCCATGTCCCTTCGTCCGTCGCCCGCCATTGTCTGTGTTTGAAGACCTTTTGGATCCAGTTCCTTCTGACCTCATTTGTCCACCTCCTCCGTACTCTCAAGTTTCTTCATTTGGAATTGAGATATCTGCTGCCTGTCTGGAAAGGATGTAAAGGTGGACGTAAAAGTCTGCAAGCTAATTGCTTTGAGTCGCACACATGCACACGCACGTGTCTGCAAGTTGAAATATTATTTATGTGCAGACAACGCACGCGTGTTTTGTGTGTAGGAAGCAGCTCAAATAATCCAACCTCACTTTGTCACACATTCGCCTTCTAACAAGCCGAGTGGACCATCTGGACCACTCTTGACTGACTGTTGGTGCGTATTTACGATGTCTAGCAGGATTCTTGTGCTCAGGTTACATGCCGTGCTGCCTCGCTCATGGCAGAAAAATGTAGCGCGTTTGTTTAACTGCTGGAGGCCTCAAGCTCACACTTTTCCATTTTTAGATATATACATATTTATATATATTTATGATTCAGCGGGAACATGACATTGATTGTCATTACCTCAGCAAAGCACAAATGACGGCAACAGGTTGTTTAGAAATACTGTTGGTTAGTTGAAGTCTGCTTATATCGAGTCCAATTATGGCCTGGACAGGATTGTTGGGGGTTTTGACTGTTATTTTGACTTGGTTATAGACTCTTGACTGATTCTTGCATGTTGTTTTTTTTGCCTTATTTTTTGACTGCTTCTTGAATTGGTTTTCTAGTTGTCTCCCGATTGGTTCCTCATTGATTCGCAAAAGTTTCTTGACTGTGCTTTGCCTTTTTTTTTTATTTTTTTATTTTTTTATTGGGACTGGATCTTTTTATGTTTTTTTTGTTTGTTTGTTTTTGTTTTTTTCACCTGATGTGGTTATTGACTGTTTTGTTTTGTTTTGTTTTATGTGATTTTGTATGTTCTTTTATTTCTTTTATTCTTTGGTGTTGACTTTTTTTTTTGACTGGTTCTTTACATAGTTCTTGTTGTGGTCCTTGTCTGTTTTTGCGTTGTTTTTTTTTAAATTTTTTACTTGATTCTTAACTTGGTTCTGACTGGTCTTGGCCAGTTATTTGACCGTGTTTTTTTTTTTGACTTTTTTTCTCCTGGCCTGTGCCATATGACCACTTTTTGACAAGATTTTCAATGTATTTTTGTCTAGTTGTTGTGTTGACTGGTGATGATTCTTAACTTGGTTCCACCCCCGTGGACCAGCACCGAGTATGGTATGAGCGAGTCTCGTTGAAGTCTTGGTGTCAGAACCGGCACGGGGCCCCTTCTAGTATGTCCCCGCGGGCGGAAATCCTGGAGCCACAGCGACGACGGCGAGATGTAAACATGCCGGCTCCTATGAAACAAAGCGCGCATGCCGAATCGCATTTCAAAAGATGTTTTTGCGGGCGGAATGGAGGCGAGATTGGACGTCAGCACACGCACTCACACACATGCGCACGCTTTGACTGATGAGGGGGGTCGGGCCTCCATTTCACGCCTGTCTGTCCCACATCCTCTGGTTCCGCCTCGTTTCGCCTCCGCTAAAAGAGACGCCAGGCATGGAAGGGAGAAAAAAAAGAAAGAAAAAAAAGTCAAGAATGGATTTTTTTTTTTTTTTTCTTTTCCCTCAGCGCTTCCGCAGGAGATGTCATCAGGTGAATCGCACAAAGCGTGGACGGTTCGAGCTGGAACACGTCTGGAACATCAAGATACTGTCGCTGTCTAAACACTGGCTTGATCGGAAATGCTAATACGGTGGAAAACACGACGACATCATGTGGTAACACTTCATGGTTAAAACGGGTCAATAATATCACGGATACTGATAATGAGACTTTTGGGATTTTGTGAGGTTCCGTGGCAAGGACATGTAAGTACCGCAGACATTTTTTTTTTTTCTTTTGCCTTGTGGGTGTAGATGGAGCAGTGCAGTTCTGCATTGTTTCTTTGTAGATAGAGAAAGTCGATAGGGGGTCCCTAGAGAAGACCTGTGGTATCGCAAGTCTGGAGCGACAGAGAAGTCAGTTAGAATAGTTTAGGACACATGTGAGAGCTGCGGGCGGAGATGTGACTGAATTGGGGATGAGCTCTGAACCTGTTCCCGTTTGCAATGGAGATGGATAAGAAAAGAAAAAACTTGAATAGGATTTGATAGGCTGAAAGCTGAGCTTAAAGTGTAATCCTCGTGGAACATGATGTTTGCAGATGACATTGTGATCTGCAGGGAGCAGATGGAGGAAGATTTGGAAAGGTGGAGTGGTGCACTGACTTGGAAAACAGGAGGAATGAAGATTAGCTGAAAAAAGGGGGAGTGAAGGCTGCGAGGAGTAGAAATACCGTTGGTGGCGGACTTTAAAGACTTTGGATCAAGGAGGTAAAGAAACAGATCCAAGTGGTTCAAAACAGATGGAAGAAAGTTTTCAGCTGTTAAATGGTTGAAGAGTCTTTCCCGGGATGAAGGGAAAGCTTGATAAGATGGTGAGGCCACATTACGTATGACTTCGTAGCACTGAAGAGACTTTGAAATTTCAGATTTGAAACTCTCAATAATACCTCATTATAAATGTAAAGCAATTACTTTGAAGGAGGAGCTCATTAGACTGAGATTTGCATCTTCATCACCCTCTTCTTAGGAAAGCAACAAATGAACGTCGATGCTCAGCTGCATACTTTCCGGTGCTTCACACGCTCGTTTGTTGTCGTGCATGTTTTCATGACCCTCCAAACCTCATCACACAAAGTCGACTGTGAATACACGAATTCAAGGGAAGCTGGTGGAATGCTGCAAAAATACCGTCAGTCAAAGACAAAATCAAAACGCAGGACTGTATTGTGAAAGCAAAGTTTCATTATTGACATTCAGTATGCCATAGTCTGTCTGTGCTTGATGTTTTTGTTATTGATCATTATTTATGATGTAATGTAGTCATTAATTCTAGGCAACCCCGCCTTGCTTTCCTTCCACAGACCCTTGACGGATGGTTTGAGCAACATCTTGTAGCATGGCCAAACCAGGAAACTCTTTCACAATTGAAGAAGATGTTTGTGGGCTACAATTGTTGCCGTTATCTCACTTCTGATGCATTTGTTGCTTCTATGTGTTGTGTACAGGAACCTCAATCGACGATGATTGCGTTTCATCTCAAAAGCCTCAGTCTTCTTTTGTGAGATTATAAGAATATACTCGTAATCTTCGAAGACACTTCCTGGCTGACGTATGCCGTAATGTAAGACAATTTATTTCCAGAACTGTTTGTGTGTAGCATTATTGTCTCCAATTTCCTCTCCAGACACTAATTAAATTGCCGACTATTTTTCTATTCAAAGTTAAATACGCTTCACTTGAACGCAATTCCAGCTTTACTTATGGGAAAAGTGTACCCTTAACTGCTGTGTTTCACGAGGATTGTACGTTTATCTTAAGTTAGCTTGGCAATTAGCGTGGCTTCTCTGTATTTTGTTCATGACTCCATGTAATCCTTTCGTGAGAACGATACTTGTAAAAAGTGTGGCTTCATCGCCACCTTGGAGGTGATGATGACCGATTTAGGAGTGAAAATGTAACGTGTTTCGCCGCGCGAGCAAGCAAGCCGAAATGCTAGCTAGCTAGCCATTTTGGTTCAAAGTACCGTTAGCATATTTTTGGCTGATTTTGGCACATTCCAGGAGACAATTAAGTCTTCTTCATCTTGGAGTTTCTGTCGAGTTGTTGTGTTGAACCGCATGCTGTATACGAGACAGATTAAAGAGGCTAAATTGGGTTTGAGTTTTTGTCATTGTGTGTGGTCGGAGCATGCTGGCAAAGTTTGATGATCACATTTGTACTATGTTCAGTGACACAACGGTCGCTTACTCGCCCGGGCTTTGTTTTTAGGATCAAACATGGTTGGGTTAGGAATGTTCTGCAGATGTTGTGTGGTACTTGTTTGGGTTTTTTTTTGTTGTCTTATTTTACAAGAAAACAAAGTAGTTGAAGGGAAAAGGAAAAAGTTCAAAAGAAAGGAAGAAAAAGTGGAATGGACTGCGTCTGATCAGAGCATGTACATGTGAATAGACAGCTTAGTGGCTATTATGCAGCTTGAAGGATTAGATGTGCTAATCTATTGTTAGCGTCACACGCACGCGTGCACGCACACACAAAACCCCTGAGTGGAACCTCTTAAGTGGAGCAGCGCTCAGGTCGTACATTTGGGGAAAATAAGGACAAAGTGAGATCTCAGCGAACATCAAAGGAATAACGATGGCAATTCTTTTTTCTTTTCTTTTTTTTAATGACTATTAAATAAAGTAAGCAGCCATGTGGCGCCATTTATCAGCAATGTTGAGCTCTTGCATTTTTCACTCTTTTTTTTTTTAATTGGTCAATTAAAATGTATTATCTCTTTAAATAATGTTTTAGCTGCGATTGGCTGGCGACCAGTCCAGGGTGTTTTTTGTCAGCGCTACCAGGGGACAACATCGGAGTTCCACCATGCACTTCCCAACCGGACGTATGACAAACAAAAATACCATTAATTCATAACCATGTACTGTTATTTTTTCCCCCCAGTTCAAAGGGCTCTCATGCATAACAATTACAATTCAAAGATGGCACAAAACTGCTGAAAAGCAAACCAAGAAGTGCAAGAACTCGTTTTTTCCCCCCTAAAGCTCATTCTAAATGCTAATATTCGACTATATTTGTCCTGTATGTTATTCAAAATCTCCAAATGATCTCATTTTGACGGAAGCAACTCCCAGCTGTTTTACTGCATTTGAAGTCATTCTGCAAGTCCCAGTTGGTGGAAAATGCAACAACAATCGGCCATATTCTTCAGGCTGTGTAGCCAAACACGTAGCAACATTAGGCGGAATTTTTTGGAGCACTGGCACAATCTCGCCTATTTCTCATCTTCCAGTACGGCGCATCTAAGATGGGATCAGTAGCAGCCGCAGTCTTTGAGTGAGTCGCCGCCTTGATGTGCGCTTGAATTCCACGCGTGGCAGCTGGCAAGCGCGCGGAAGACAGACGACATCCTTGCAGATGTGGAAATCGAATAAGTTGAAAACAAGTGGCGAGTATTTGCACACTTTTATGGAGCTGTGAAATCTCTTCAAGCGGACACTAATTCATCCGATCTTCAGATAAGTGTCGCTGTTTTGGTTAGCAACGGACTTCGTCAACGGCGCAACGACAGCATCACACGGGCTGACGTGTGAGGGAGGCTTTACGTGCAGGAGTGGTGCTGCTGTTTTGATTTGCAACAGAGCTGCAATGGCTTCAGCACTCAACAATTTGATGGCCAAGAGTGTGTCCGAATTGAGATCGTTATGCCAACTAGCCACCATTTTGATCCCAACGGCAAAAGGGAGGCATCTCTTTGAGCACGCAGCTCCACTTTGATCACAAACTATTTTTGGGGTGTGACTTGAGTTTTTATAGAGTCGGGTGGTTTGAGGTTGGAGCCAAAGTCTAAATATAAAGACATCAAATCATCATCAATCTTCACCCGCCAATGTGATATGTCGAGTAATGCGCACCATCATCCCCAAAAAATAGGAACATGACCCTCAGCCAGAGAAATTACAAACATTTCCACAGAACATCGCCCCCAAATACTATTTTAAACGCGACCATAAACTCTTTCTTTCTTTTTTTTTTAAGGTGTTTACGACACTGATGCGTACGGTGTTCGCCTTCCTTCAAACAGTGACATCCACCTCGATTGGCCATGGAAAGAACGAATGTGTATTGGTAGTGGTACAATCATCAATATACATGGAACACCATCATCATTATTCCACTGGGCATCGGACGGACGGACGGACGGAGCGAGCCAGCATGATGCTTGCTAGTGATTCCCAGTGCAATCTGTGGTCCGTTGAGCTGAACGAGGCAGGATTGTACATTTGAAGAATGAAGGCCTCGCTATTGCGTGCCAGTCATGACATCATCAGCATGCGTTAACGAGACACACGCACACCACCTGTGAGCCGGACGTGAAGTCATCGCATGACGTCCTTGTCCATATTTTGGGTCCTGTTGGAATGGCTGTTTATTATGACTCTGTGAAGAATGAATCACCTCTTTTGCAAGTGCGCGTATCCCGCTGAAAAGAGCTCCAAGAGCAGTTTCATTGTGGCAACACCAAATTAGGTGGACAGGACGTATGAAAAAGTCTGAATGAGCCCTGCCCAAAATTGAACCGGATGTTGGCCATTTGATTTGGAAGCATTTCATTTCATTTCATTTCATTTCATTTCATTTCATTTCATTCAGGTCGCAGCAGTTTCGCCGACGTTTGGACATTTATGTCTCCTAAACAAGAAACTCTCAAGCACCAGTGTCTGAAACTGAACTGGAAGTCGGCCATTTTGCTTTGGAGCAGCCATTTTGGGGTCCGCCCTGAGTCCGAATTGGTAGCAGCTATCCGCAACGCTTTCACGTATGCCGTCTAATGAAAATGGCATCAGAATTTGAGCAATTTCACTTGGATTGATGTTTAAACAAGAGTCCTGTTGATTTGGAATCGTGTCCAACCAAACGCGGTTTCGCTTTGGAAAAAGTCTTGAAGGCCGCAATTACAGATCGTTTCTATGCCTTTTGTTTTCCTTCTATTCTTTTCCGCACATTACAGGACGGCGGTTGCGCACACGCACGTGCAAATCTTATGGCGACGTCAAACGAGCCGAAGTTGGCTCCAGCGAGTGCGACGAGACGAGCGAGGAAGTGATGGAAAACAGATCCGGAGTCTGCCGTAAAAGTGCTGCTCGTTAATCACGCGCGTGGATTTGCACAATCTCACACGGACGCCAGAATAAAAGTTTTGTTGCATGGAAACAATGCAATCGTCACACTTTTCTTTTCTTTTTTTCAGGAAGAATAACGGAAACACGAGCACTCGGGAACAGACGAGGATATTTTATCCGTCCCTGAGTGGGAATTTTTTTCTTCTCATGCCTTGTTCCGGGTAGGTCGGGGTCAGCCACGGGAAAGCAGACGGAATTTACAGTATAGTGTGAAATGACTCCAAATAATTTCTTGCTTTCTCATGACGATTCCTGGAAATCGTCACATTTTGAGCCCATTCTCTGCCCACATTCGACGCTCTTGGCAAAAAAAAATCGTTTCAATTTAGAGCTGCGTCAGTGTTGCTTACGAGCTTCCCATTTGGGTTTTTTATTCATTTCCGAGTTGAAGTTCATCATAAAGCACATCAAGTCCTGCAATTTTCAATAATCCGTCCTTCAAACCAAAATGGCTGACTTAAATTTTGGGCGTGGGTCCTTGAGACTTTTTCCTGTGTTTCCACCTAATTTCATGCATTTCACCACATCTTTTTAATATTAACTCCAGTTTATGAATTATTATGAAATGACTTGGAGCTGCAGCCACATTATATTAGCTTCATATTTTCCACTTTTGTGTTAACGAGTATGAAAACTTAAATTATTGTACATTTCATTTTCCATTTAAAACTATGGAAAAAGATTCGGGCCAGTGAAGAGAAAAAAAAAAAAAAGTTTGTCAGGATTCTCACTTTGTTCTTGGAATTCTTAGTTTGAATTCTGACTTTTGTCATGTTTTGGTTCTGTGGGGTTGGAATTTTTTCTTTTGGTGTTTTTGTCATGCGTTCGTGGTTCCTTTCCTTGTCTCGTTATGTCAAACCTCGTCCACCTGAGCGTGTCTTCCCTTCCTGGTTTGTGACCAATCAGTGCCACTCGTGTTTCCCTCAGCTGTGTCGGCTTCAGGAAATAGGAAACTCTCCTGCGTCAACTTCAACACACACACGAATGCACGCAAACACCTTGAGTGGTTTTTGGGGGTTTTTTCCTTCTCAAGCGTATTGTTGAGTCTGCAGCAGATGTGCTCACACGCCTACGGAAAAAAAATGTGTGGCGATTGATTGGATGAGGACTTATAGGATCACGTTGAGGCTCACCTGAGAACACGCACGCACGCACACGCATAAGCGCACGCTTGCGTTGCGAATGAAAATTGGAGCACGTCTTGACTGCTCGGCACCATTTTGTGGTCTTGTTGATGACGCGGCGCTTTTCTCCGCTCACGAGCCCGACTCGTTTTTCAACACGCAGGTGCCTAACCCTAACCCATCGGGAAAATGTATTCATGTATTCATAAGAATTATGTATTCATTCCAATGCTTTGTTTTTCTGTCATTCTAGACGATTCCCGAGCCGGATCGGCCAACTCGGAGCACGTTCCGGAGCTGGCCGGGAAGATAGGTAATAATGGCAATTCAAATAGAATCATATCACATAATAATGTTGAATGTAACTTTGCCTCAAGTATGTTTCCCTTTCTAAACGTTTCATCGTAATATTTCTTGACATCCATTGTTTGATTAAGGACTGTGTCCCAATACTTTTGGATTTGTTTCTTTGCTCCACTCGCACCGACAGATTAGCAGCCAACATGATATTGACCATGTGTGTTTTTGGTATGTGAGATTTTCATGTGCCAAAATATGAATGCAGAGGTCAACAATCACAACAAGCGCAAATGCATCAAAGACACACACACAAAAAAACAAAAACCGTTTCATTTTGCTGCTGTTGTTATCCGACCGTCTGGAAAGTTGACGGACAGGTGGCAAGTGCAGCTGACTTTGTTGGTGCTGATTAGTTGTGACGTTAATGTGATGGAGCAAGTTTAAAGTTGATTAGTGAGAAGGCCAAAACTATATTTGCAGCAATCCCCATCAAGTCAGATGTCAAATGAAAGGCCGTGACGAAGGCATTTTTAGGCCAGAATATGCCTTCTTCCTATGACGCAATAAGTGCAAAACACGCGTTTGCTTGTGAAGCGTTTTCCATCTGCTGCCTGCTCACCTCCCCTTTGATTTCATTCCTGTTGTACGACATCAAGCCAAAAGCTTTGCATGAGAATCGCTTGCCGTTCCTTTTGCATGTTTTTCCTGCTGGATTTCTGGCGCTGGCGTCTGGTTCCGATGCTTTGGGGCCGTCCGGTCGCGTTCCTCCACGAGTGGACAGAGACGAAAGCGGGCCAGACTCGAAAGCCTTTTGTTGTGCGATCCCGCCCAGTGGAGAGCCGTTTCCAAGAAGGTGTCACATAACTCTTTGGCCTGCTTGTTGACACGCCGCTGCAATAACACGACGTTTGTTTTCATGCGGGGCTGCAAAAGCAACACGATTCCTCAACTCACATTTCAGTCCTTTCTTTTTATTTGGAAACAACATTGGGAACGTTACTTTCTAAAGGGAATTAGTTATAGGCCAACTACAAAACAGTTTCTCTCAATGTATTTGTTTATTAGTTGATTTTCATACTTTTTAGATTATTTTTCATTTTTAAGAAATTGTGATAAAAAAAAATTCAAGAATATTTCTTAAATTGTGTCATAATAATCGTATAATTAATATTTTTTGAATAATCCAGCCGACCTCCCCACTTAATTTGCTGTTTGTTTGTTTACGAAATATTTGTCAAATGATTTTTGTACTCTTTAAAATATTACTTTAAAAATTAATTGAAATTTTGTCGGCATTTCTTTAGTATGAGAATGTTCTTTTTTTTTTTTTAATTAAAAGGATGAATATGCTGTATTTGATATGGTTATGATGATAACTCTTTTACAATCGATGGAAACAATATATAATCTTTAAAATGTATTAATGTAGTCATAATAATTATGTATTCGTTCCAATAATAACTTACTTGCAGCGCGTCCTCGCTTCACTCAGCCAGCCAAGATGAGGAAGCGCGTCATCGCCCGGCCGGTGGGAAGCTCCGTGCGCCTCAAGTGCGCGGCCGGCGGCAACCCTCGCCCGGACATCGTGTGGCTCAAGGACGGGCGTCCGCTGGCCCGCCCCCACCAGGAGGACGGGAAGCAGAAGTGGACCCTGAGTCTCAAGAGCCTGACGCCCGAGCACAGCGGCAAGTACACGTGTCACGTGTCCAACCCGGCCGGACGCATCAACGCAACCTACAAAGTGGAAGTCATACGTGAGTGGCGCAAAATACAACACGAGTCGACAACGGGGCGATTGAAGACGGCACTTTTTCCTTGTCTTTTGGACAGAACGCACCAATTCCAAGCCCATCCTGACGGGCACCCACCCGGTCAACACGACGGTGGACTTCGGCGCCAGCACGTCCTTCCAGTGCAAAGTGCGCAGTGACGTCAAGCCCGTCATCCAGTGGCTCAAGCGGGTGGAGGGCGGACACGAGAGCAAGTTCAACTCCACGCTGGAGGTACGGCGCCACCGCGCATACCTCATTGGCTGACTGCCATTGACGGCTAGAGACGTCAAACGATTCAGATTCCGATTCAATAAATCAAAGAAAATACAGTGCAAATAAATGTATTAGTCATGGATATTCCGAAAATAAAAAAATCTTTTTTTTAACCACACAGTAAGTGAGATCTGATGGATGCCATCGTGGCGTGTTGTCCTTCAGGTAGGGGACCACCGCTTTGCGGTCCTGCCCACGGGGGACGTTTGGTCGCGGCCCGACGGCTCGTACCTCAACAAGCTTCTGATCACTCGCGCCAAGAAGGAGGACGCCGGCATGTACGTCTGCTTGGGCGCCAACACGATGGGATACAGCTTCCGCAGCGCCTACCTCACCGTGCTGCCAGGTCAGATCAGCTGCTTCTGTCTTTGGCTTGCGGCGTTTTCTTCTGCCACCTCTCCTTGAATCCCGATTGCGTCCTTGCAGATGCGACGCCCCGAAACAACTTAGTCCTGACGGCCGCCTCGCCCGGCCTGCCCTGGCCCGCCATCATCGGGATACCGGCAGGCGTGGCCTTCGTGCTGGGCACCGCCCTCCTCTGGTTCTGCCGGTCCAAAGGCACCTGCCCGTCATCCTCACCGTCGTCGTCGTCTTCCTCGCAAACCTCCTCCGCCCTCCCCGTCCCGCAGCGCCTCCCGGTGGCGGGGCGCGAGCGCGCCCGCCCCGGCGCCGACACGGACGACCTCTCGTACGAGGACTACGCGGTCCACCGGAAGCAGTCGCTGACTTCCTCCAAGCCGTACCCCAAAATCTACACGCAGGACATTCACGCGCACACGCACACGCACTCGCACGTGGACGGCAAAGTGCACCGGCACCAGCACATTCACTACCAGTGTTACCAGACGGACAAATGACAGCCGTGACGCTCCAGCGCATTTTGGAACGCGATGAAGAATGTCAACAATCACAAGTCTTTTTTTTTTAAAAGCCAACCACGTAGGAATTGACGTGTTCCGTCCTTCAAACATTTTGCAGATCGTCACATGTGATTATTTAGCATTTAGCACGCTTCTTGGGAACCCCCGGGGTCTTTGTATACATTTGTAATAACGTTATTTCACGTCCGTGGAAGTTCAAGAAACACACCGAGCAGATTCGCTTCACTGGGTGGAGAAGGCGGAGAAAAAAACAACAACAACAACAACAACAACAACAACAAAAAGGCTGCTAAACACTGCAAAGCCATTTCATTTGTTGCGCCATCACACTCAGCATTGTGGGGAGTCATTGTAAAATAAAAGCCAGTTTTAGTTCATGAAATTTGGTCGGCATGTTGATCATGAGTTGACCCACAAAAAGTCTCAAAAACCTATTTTGAGGAATTTTTGAATTGAAATCAGCTCCCGAATAGAGTTTCCCTTTGCAACATCAAATTTGGTCTCAGAAGCCAGAAAAAAACGGAGCAAGTCTGACATTTTGGTCGAAAGGAGCCATTTTAATTTGAAAGTTGACTTGAATAAACCCACACGAGACGGGTAGCAAATGCTAAATTGTGTGTGTCTTTTTTTTTGGCTTTCATGATTCTGAGGGAATCTCAGCTTGGGTGTACCTAATGTTCATTCACGTTAAGCAATTTCGGAGCAGTTAAAACCTGTGACGTTATTTCTGTTATTACCACGTGTTGTTGTTATTTGCTTGATGTGTTGAAAACTGCCGCCGCCACAGACCATTGTGCTAATGTGCACTTACTGCTAGCATGTATGAACGTACATTTAAAAATGGTATTTTTTGAAAAGACTTAAATCAGTAAACAAAAAGAAAAAAAATACAAAAATAAATTGCATTTCTAATTTATTTTGTTTGGGCATTATACTGCATGAGCACATGAATGATGTCATTGTAAGATATTGTATTTATACCTGTTGACAGATGTATGTAATGGATTACTCGTATGGACAATCTTGTACAGTTGATCTTTGATGCATATAAATTGTTGCTATTAAAAAACAAAACAAAAAAACTGTACCTTCTATTTGTTTGGCTGTTCCCATTTCCCCATATTTAGTTGTAAAGTTCCAATTTCAAACCCTAACGGTCATGTTTTGGTTCTGTGGATTTTGTTTTCTTTTGCTGTTTTTGGGTGCGTTTGTCTGTGGTTGGTGTTTTTGTCATGTGTTTGTGGTTTCTTCGCTTGTCTCGTTATGTCAAACCTCGTCCACCTGAGTGTGTTTTCCCTCCCCCGTTTGTGACCAATCAGTGCCCTCAGCCACTTGTTTTCCCCCAGGTGTGTCTCCTGAGCTCATTAGCGTTGCTGTATTTAGCCTGTTGCGTTTGTCCAGTCGCTGTGGGTGCATTGATGGTGTTACGTGGGTCATCTGCCAGGTCTAGTTTTGGTTTTCTTGCCCGGTTGTGAATGAATAAATAAATAAATAAATAAATAAATAAATAAATAAATAAATAAATAACCCTAAATTGCCCGTTCCAGACGTCTGATCTGTCTCCTCAATTTGGCTCCTACATACGGAAGCCTAAACGTACGCCAACACTATCTTGAAAGAGTCTTAAAACCCGACCCCCTGTCTTAAAGCCCTGATTTGAATGCTAACCCTTGCATGGAACCCTAATTCAAAACCCCAACCAAGCCGTGTAACCAAACTTCAAACTTTAATTCTGGCTGTAAACACTAACTTGAAACTTGAATAAAACCTACTTTGAAACCCTTTCAAATGTTCTTTCCGTGACTGATCGTCTTCCATCTTTCATGTTGTTGTGCTCCAGATTTCGTCTGTCCGTTGATATTTTTGCACACGTCATCTGCATCCGTCACTGCTCAAAAGGGGAACATTTGCCCTCTGCAAATCATTTTCCGTCTTATTTGAGACGTGACCGCTGCTGGCTCGTCTGGCACATGCGCTCCCCGTCTTAATTCCGCTTCCTCACCTCCATTGATAAGAGAGGAGGACGTCAAAGGCGTCGACAACCTGGGAAGCGTCATGGTGGCATCGCTCTCCCCGCGACTTTTATGTCTTTCGCCGGCCTGGTTGTTTTCTTTCTCCCGGAAGTGATTCCCGAGTTTGAAAAACGGCTGTTGGCTCTGCGGTCCGCTTGGAGAGCGTTGAAAGCATCACCAAAAAAGCAACAACTTATTGACAAGCTTGCTCAAAAGAGGTTCAGTACAATCGAATACAGTGCGATGATTTGATATATCAAATCCTTATTTAAAACCCGAACCTTGGCTTGCCTTGAAACCCTCATTTGCCGTATCTTCATACTGTATTTCGAGACCCGTTTTCCTAATGTAAAAGCCCCAAAATGTCTTGAACACGACTTCAAGCCCCAACTCAAGCATGGTTTGAAATTGGAAACACTAACCGGGACTCAAAACCTAAATTCAAAACACTCATCTCTGGTTCAAAAGCCTGTTTTAAAAGCCCTCTTTCAAACTCTAACATGTAAATTGTAACAGTGAGCCCAACATTATTTTGAAACCCGAACTCAGGCTTGAAAGTTGAATTTGAAACCCTAACTTGAGATCACATTTTGAAACGCTACAACTCCAAAACAAAACAGGCCAGAACTCTTTGCAGTCGAGCTTGAAACCAAAGTCTCGCTCTCTCTCTCTCTTGTTGAAATCTTCCGATTTGCCCACTTGGATGGGACGGATTCCTTTGGTGTGACTTTGTGTGCTTGTCAAAACAAACGTGTGTCGTCACGGAGGAGATTCTCGCGCGTTTGAGTCAACGGCAGCTGTGCTGGCCGAAGAGCCAAGAAAAGGAAACGCCGCTCAGGTGCTGAATGGAGGCGGCCAGCATGACCGACTCGCACGCGCAACAGGAAGAACGGCCTGAAAAGACACATCAAGCAAATTCTGGACACACAAAAGGCACAAAGACACACACACGTATAAGCATGTGTACGCGCACACACCTGGCTGCGGTTGCACTCAACCTTCACTGGACTACAAAGCCGCCAATAGAACAGAAGCAGCAAAACAAAAACAACAAAAAAGCGGAGGCTCAAAGGGGGCAACTTGCATCTTTCTTGAACCCAATGCTTCCCCCCCCGTGGCTCCGCCCCCCCCGTGGCTCCGCCCTGCTGCCCTTACGTGAAAGGCGAGGCTGGCAGAGGAAAGAACTTTCAAGTCCGACACAGAGACGGGACAAAAGCTCACAGACTTGGAGACAAAAACCCACAGAGGTCACAGAAATAACTTGAGTCTGACAAAGGTCATCAAAAAAATAATTAAAAAAAAAAACATTATGAAAATGAACCAATGAAAATGAGAGTCACTCTCGTAGTTTGGATTCCATTTGGCAGACTGAGCATTTTGTGTTAGCCTTGGTTGCTTTGTTTGCCGCTCTGCCCCACTTTCATATGGGGTTCCGCAGGGTTCCATTTTGGGGCCCCTGCTGTTCTTGTTGTACAACACAGGTGTCACATCAGGTCCAGGAAGGAAAAGCCCTCGCATAGTTTGGCTTTCTGACACTGGGAGCAAATTGCTCTCGAGAACACCTTGGGAGTCACTTTCGTCGTACCCAACACAATGAACATTATTAGACTATTATTATAGACATTATATACTAACAACTGACCATTTGTTCATTTTGTTTTTGTGTTTTTGCATTGTTGTTGTGTTGGAAATAATAAAAAATAAGTTACAAAAAACAACAACAACAAAAAACCTGACGGATTTGGTCTGACACATGCATTTCACGGATAATCCATTAGAGGGCAGTATCACCACCCAGCTGATGGATTTTCCGGTGACCTTGCAAGCTCGCCCCAATGGAGGAGGCGGGACTTTTGACCCATCAGCTTTGTTTCTGTTTCCTGTTTGCGAATTGTGGGCCGGAAACTGCGCTGATGTGTGCAACCCGGAAGTCGGAAGTCCGTGGCATCTACCCCATAGAGAAAGGAGGAGACACGGATGCTTATCAATCGTTCTGATTGTTGGAAAGACTTTGTTTGATAGGTCTGTTTATTATTATATTTTTGACAGTTATAAATGTACGAATTTAAAACATCAGATATGACATAAAAGTCCTACGTAAAAGAAAAAAAAAACAACGTTTGTGTGTTTGTTCAAATGGACCAATAAATGCTCTACAAAGAATCCGAATTTTGCCTCACATATTGCATGTTTCAGGCTTTATAGGGTTAAAGGGGCCATCTGACTGATTGCAAGTTTGAAGACGCCCAATTGGAATTAGAAGACAACCTTGGTTGAATGTCCCGATGCTCAAATTGTTTTCTACGCGTAGCATTAGCATTGTCCAGTCTTGTTTCATGCAGTTGTTTTTCCTTAATAATTCCACAATTCAAATTAAGCAATGTCTGATTTTCATTGATTCATTTTCACTCAAATTGTATTCATTAGATCCAAGATATTTCTGTATCCACTCCAATTTGGTCAAAAACGTGCTCACAAACGCACACGCGGTTTGGCTTGATGTGAGCAAGAATGTAAAAGATTGATTAGGATGTTGTTGCCTTTCTGCGTGAGTGCACACGTACATTTGTGTGCATTTGTGTGCATTTGGAAAACGAATCTCTCAGCGGCCACACTGACGTCACTCAAGTATGCGTCAGGCACTTGGAGAGGGGGCCCCTGCGTGTGTGTGCGTGCACACGAGTATTCACATCTTTGACCTGTCAACCTCAACCGTTCACCTCCAAGTATTTCCCTCTTGAAAGCTCAAAGTTGTGTGTATCTTCTGCAAAAGAAGCAGAAGTGAATGTGGGGTCAGAAACCCAAAGTTTGCTATTATGAGAGACGTGTGTGTAAATTATGATCAACTTGATGACAATAACGCATCTAATATTGTTAAGGCTGTAGACTACACTGCCACATGCAGGTGACGACGAGTACTGCAGGTCCCTACTGAAGGCTCTTTCAATCATCCCGCGCACTTCAGTGTGCCATTGACCAGGACCAACCGTTTATTGTGTATGTTATGCCACGTGGCGAGTGCCAACTGCCTTCACAAAAAAACAAAAAAAACAAAAAAAGGTTCTATTGGGCTGCAGCAGATTGAGATGATGAGAGATGACAGCGGATTGAGACGACCGCAAGATGTTTTGGTGGAGTTTTACAGTGAAAACACAAGGAAGACAAATTTGCATTTGTGGCTCAGCAGCACTGTGGCAGACTGGCGAGCGCATCCGTCTCAGAGTTCAGAGGTGGTGGGTTTGAATCCGGCCTTCCCGTGTGAGTTTGCATGTCTTCTCTCCGGGTACGCCAGTTTGCAGCCACATTCCAACAACTTGCATGGTCGGTTGATTGAAGACTAAATTGTCTGTAGGTGTGAATGGCTGTTTCTGTATTTGTGACCTACGACTGACTCGTGACCAGTTCAGGGCGGAGCCATGCAGCCTTTCGCCCGAAGACAGCTGGGATCGCTTCTCGACCACCCATGACCCCCATGAGGAAAAGTTGGTTGGAAAATGAAACAAAAGAATGAATATTTGCATTAGTGGGTGAACAATCCAATGACGGCGAAGGATTGGCAGAACTGTCAAGCTGTCGAGGCTGCTCCCTGCTCAGCCGGAAGTAGAACTCAAATGGAGGAGCTGCCATACGGGTGACGCTTACGTTAGCACACATCACAACGGACGTAACCAGGAAGCTTGCAATGTGGAAAAGTGCAGAAAATCATCTAGTTGAGGGTTTATAGATTGATTTTTTTTTTTTTTTGATTTGATTTTTTTTATGTGCCCTGCAATTGGCTGGCAACCAGTTCAGGGTGTTACCCTAACACTGCTGCCCAAAGCCAGCTGGGATAGGCTCCAGCATGCACAATCCTTCTTTTCTGACTTCTCTTCCTCAATTTCCATTTCGGCCAAGAATTCTCATTTCGGTGCATCGCTCGTTTTGGCATAAGGAGGTGTGTTCTTCCAAAACATTTCGCACCTGAAAATAGGTCAAACCTAATCATTCACACACACTTGGACTATATGGACATATTTTAAATCTTACTTCTATTAATTGCATCCCATACAGATTTATTCAGCCAGTTGTGTTTTACTAGGCAGTTTTTTGTCATACTTCTAAGTGCAAAAGAAGAAGAAGAAAAAAAAAAGAACAGTCTGTTTTTCCTCTGACATAATTTTTTTCATTAGTTGTGCGTAATTTTTTTTTAAACTTACTTTGATTTTTTACATTTATTTGTTTTGATATATATATGCACAATATATATATATTTTAAATTTTTGTTTGTACTGAGTTTCCTTACTTCAATATAGGCCTATCTAATGTTTTATTATTTATTTACTTATTAAGGGTTCATTTTATTTTATCTATCTATCTATCTATTTTTTTTTTACATGAGGTGTTTTTTATTTTACCTTTACATTATAATTAAATGAATTCATTTGTGTTTTTTTTTAATTATTGCTGTACCTAATGAATTAATAATAAATGAATAATTATCATCATCATGATCACTCTTATTACTGGTGGTGCACGTTGGTGAATGTCTTCATCCCAAGACAAACATCTGTGCTGTGAAATCATTCGCTCCGTGTCCCGTCTTGCCCACACTGGGAATTCGGCTGACACAATCCCAAGTCGCTGTGACAAAGTGTGAAATCTGGATCACATTAAGGAGAGACAAGTTTCTCTCTCTCACACTTGACTGGAAGAAAGGGAGGGAGGTGTGCTGTGAGAACACGCCGCTCAATAATTCCGACTGACAAGAGAATAGTTTTCTTGAGTTCTCTGAAGTGGGCCCGGCTCATTTGTACAGCCCGGAGCCATGCAGAGGTCAAGTGTGTGTGTGTTTGCGCGCATGCGTGTGTGGCATAGAGCGAGCGAGAGTGAGTGACACGGCCTTTGTGTGAGAAGAGTTTGGAAGAAAAAGGAAAAAGCACCAACCCATACGGACAAAAGTATCGGGACGCACCTGTCAATCTACACATTAACCACAAAGTCAGATATTGGAATTTGGTCCAAGACTTTGTTGGTAAAAGTGACATTTGTTCTTAAAACAAAACAAAACAAAACAACATCATTGAATGAGTTTGGTGGTGAACAAACCTTTGGCTTGTCGGCATGAGCACCCCGCAGACACTCGCCGACATTTTGTGGAAAGTCTTTGAACGTTCTCCTGTGTCCCGATACTTGTCTCCATATGTTGGCCAGCTACGGCTGGTTGGCTCGTTTTTCTGTTTGGCCACACCTGCATGCTCACTTCCCAAGAGGAGAATGACAACATGTGTCGTATCGTTGTGATAAAAGTGGCCATCTTCTCCAACATAACGGATGCTGGATCCATTGACCACACCTGATATCTGCTTGAAATCCTATAGAACTAAGATGGAACGCCCACATTTCTCTCATTTGGACTTCCTGTGCTCTCAATACTTTTGCTCATGTCATGACCTGCTCACTCCTCATGTGTGTATTGTACACGTACGAAGTGAGCCTGGCTGTGTCTTGGGGGAGTCACTCCTCGCTAAGTGGACCTTCAAAAACAGGAAACGGAGCGCGCCGGAGGAGGATCAGGCCTGCTGACTCTCCACAATAGTTTGAATTCAGCTTCTCACGCACACACTGGCACAGCCGCAACACGCAGTCACACCTGAGCCTCCCTCAATAGACGCCACTCGGCCGGCTGACAAGCCAGCACAATGGAAGAAATGGAGGACGTGTCTGAGCGCATCAATCTGCCGCCGCCGCCGCCATCATCTTTTCCTTCCTGACATGACTTGGGTGATATCACGTTTCTATTGCTACACTTTTACTCTTTGCCTTCACTTGTACGAGTGAGGTCACACGCACACACGCACACACCTACGGGGCCTGCTTTGATGTTTGGGAGCCAGTAAACTGCATTTATTGTTCACGTAATCCCAGTTTATATGCCTGAATAGAACAGGTGCAGGCGCTCGCCTTTGCTCCGACAAGATGGAAAACGTCAGTTTAAGGAGGAGGGTACATCCTGAAGGGCTGGGAAGGTTGGAAGATGGGCGAATTCCAAGTAGACGTTTGCCCAAACGGCACGCTGGGCGTCGTCGGTGTTCTCGGGCAGCGTCTACGAGGTCGCAGGGTCAGGGTGACAACGTCATATTATAATATGCGATACAAAAGTGAAGCAAGTGTGCTCACCTGACTGTGGCCGAGTATATGGAGTGGTTGGCCACTTGGCTGGACTTCCGATGAGGAGTTTTGCCTGCAAGGAAACACAGAACATACATGTTCTGTAGCATCAAACACATTTTCAGTCAATTTGCATCCTCTCTCTGTTCGATATTTATATATTATAATATTTGGTATTTTCCTCAGGATTCTCTCCATTTTTTCCCTCAATATTTTTTTCCCCCTGGGATTTCTCCCACATTTCTTTCTGCTTTTTGTGCAAAATGTATATTGAATGTTCATCAGCGTTTTTTGAAGCATTTGGGGGTTTAAAATAAAAACAAAACAAAACAGGGAAAAAAGTCAGTTGCACAACCCTGGTTGAAACCAAGGAAGGGTAACTTTATAAAAATGACAAATCTTGAATAATCTGTCCAAATTTGGAAACACAGCAGCCAATATGGAGTTCCTTTTCAGAAAATGTCTGGCAGTGAATGAGTTAAGCATGCTGGACCAGTACATGACTTACGCATGCGTCCGTCATGTGAAGGACTCATCGGTGACAATCTGTGGACACTTGAAGGCTGACACACACACATGGTGATCAAATATAGCATGTCTTCAAATCCATGAAAAATAAATGTGAATAATAAAGACTTACTTTCTGGAAAATATTCAGTCGTTCATCCACGTCCATGTTGATAACACTGTCAAACGTGAGACAACAAGAACAAGAATAATCAGGCCCTCGCAGACCTTTTTTAATGAATAACTACTCAAGATTGTGTCATCATTTACCACTGATTGCCACATCCACTGAAGTGGGGTGAAATTTGTACTCCGCATTTGACCCATCCCATCCCATCCCCTGGGGGGAGCGGTGAGCAGCAGCAGGGGCCGCGCTCGAATCATTTTTGGTGATCAACCCCCCCCCGCCCAATTCCAACCCTTCATGCCGAGTGTCAAGCCGGGAGGCAATTGGGTCCCATTTTGATAGTCTTTGGTATGACCCGGCCGGGGGATTGAACCAACAACCTCCCAGCCTCAGGGAGCTGGTAGTCAGCAAACTCTGATGTAATATGAGCCTTGTAATTGGCACACAATGCCTGTTTCTAATCAAAATGTCTGACTTCTCATTCAGTTTCAGGTCCTTGAGATTTATTTGGCCATGTTTACCCAATTTCATGTTAATCACAATCAGTGAAGCTGCTGTGGGAAGTCAGTTTAAAAAATTATTGGACCGGTTTTGTTTTGGTTGCTCACTTGCGATGTGACGTCCATGCGGGACGCTCAATTGTGCTTTCTCTCACATAACAGCTCCGAATATCTCAAGTATACGATTTTTTTCCTGTAAATTAGCCCTCAGGAAAGCCCCCTAGGGATTGAAAGGAAATCAGCAAATCATTGCCCTAAAACGCATTTGGATGATATATATAATGCGGCAAAACTGAAACAAACAGTGACATGCGATAGTAATGGGGAAAAAAACACACACGCACACACAAACAAACGATCTTGTAGACCTCGGAGTGGAACGAGTGAACGCTGCTGACTGACATGTCTGTCATAGGTCACGGATGAAGTTAGTACTTGGGTGCGAGAATCTAAAAGTCACATTTGCGCTCGCTGTTCAAACCCAGACGGCCAATGGCGACCTGAGCCGATGAGGTCCTGGAAACTCAATAGGGATTGGTGACTGAAGCCAAGCAAAGCTGCGCTTGTTCAGGTGTGTGCGTGTGTGTAGATAGCTGCAGGGCGGAGCAAAGATCCACAGTGGCTAAAGCTAACACACTAAGACGCCAGGCGAGGCTCGGATTTTGTGCGTGCGCGCTGCCAAAACGGCTTCCTGGTACTCACATGTTGCTGGACGAGGAATGTCTGGAAAGTGGCACGGGAGAATGGAACGGGATCTGCAGGGCTGAAGCAGAGGAGGAACAATCACAGACTGGTCACACAAAACGGGAAAATTACCTCCTGACATCTTAAAAGACATTTGTTATTATTTGGGTAATGACTACAATTATCATTAAGACCTGCCATCCTCCATGTGACGAAGACTCGGCGTGGGTGGTCACTGTAATGTAATCTCTGGCTGCTTGCTGTTTGGAGTTTTGGATAGCACTGTGCTTTAGTGGTGAGCATGTCTGCCTCACAGTAAGGGAGTCTGTGTTCGAATCTCTGTTGTCAGCGCAGCGCCCATAGGTGTGAATGTGAAACTGTTTGTCGATGAGCTTCTAGTTAAGATTGTTTACCTTGTTGTCCATGCAAACTTTGGGAGCTGTGGCTCATCTGGGACATCGATGACGACTTTAAACTGGAGGAAGAGCACACAATAAACAACTCCTTTATATCAGCTCAAGAAAAATACAATCGCCTCCACATCAGTACAGGGGTCACAAAGTCCATCATGACATTTCGTCTTGGATGCCAACTTTCACAATAAAAGCCATGAAATGACTTCTACCATTTAGTTCTTGGGTTTTTTTGTCTCCTGATTGCAGAGAAAGAGACATCGACAAGATGATCCTAGTGGTTTTCCAGAAGGAAGCAAAGCGGGAAGATGTTTGTCGAGATTATCAGGATGGCGGACAAAGGCTGCACTGTGAGGCGCTTCCATATGCACAAGGTCACTAGACGCAGTGGCGCAATCCAAAACGCTTACATAAAAGGGGCAGAAAAGCACTTATTCATTCAACATGACGCTAATGATCACAAGAGGGTGACGACATTCGAAAAAACAACAGTGGGGGTTTGATCTCAACTTTTCTTGGTTAAGACTCATGTTGTATTGCACGTCTAGCTGGCACATATAAAAGTTAAACAAATGTAAATTTCAAAATAGTTGAAAAATAGTTGTTTGTTGTGAAACTTCTTAAAAACATAACAGGAGGTTTCAACAATGTCAAAAATAATAAAACATGTTTTCAAACAGCTTGGGTGAAAAAAGAAGATTATATTGCAGGTCAATTTGACCTTTTTTTGTTGTTGCAATATATGCATACTGGCCTAATGAGTGCAATCACTGTAATAAATAATTGTGTGATATAACATTGTTTGAGATTTCTGCCACGTTTGGATGATATACCACACCGGGTCAAATGAACCGAGGGACGTCACATTATTACTACAAACGTCACAGCAGTTGTTGTTTTTTTTTTGTTGTTTTTTTGAGAAACTAAAACTCTTTTCACGCTTCTGCTGTTTGTAATTGCTTCTTTGCTTCCACTAAGAACAAGTTTTCATGGGTCAGTGTGACCCATGTATGTAACCCTCCTTTTTCATTCATTTCTCAGGAGCAACAAAAATGTTCCTGGGTCAGTGTGACCTGCTACTAGACCAATATCTGTAATAAAATGTAGAACTTACAAAACATCTAAACTATTACATTTTTTTACGATTGCTTAAGCACGAAATACAAAACTGAACTCGTATTTTCAAAACCTTACATGCAATTAGCACAACCATGCTTACAAGATGCAAAACATCTCGGATCCGTGCAAAAGGAATCATTCTTGTCAAAAGTCCAAACGCGTATATTAACTCATTCACTGCCATTGACGGAAAAAAGACGTCAAATGATGCATTTTTTTGATGGTCTGGCAATGAATGTGTTAACCATCTCATGCTCCCATATGACATACACACGTGTCAGAAGGTATAACTGTGTTTGAACCAGTTTCACACTGCAATGTTTTACTTAATCAACTTTTATCTGTCACAGTAAGCGAAGTACACATGGAAAGTACAAATACACAATATGGTCATTTAGTCAAACACAAGATCAGTGCTACACGTTATTGAAAATAGAATTCATTTGTCTTCATATTACTTGTATACTCACTTAAAATGTTAGATTTGTTCTTGTTTTACTTATCTTATTTTTTACTGCATGACCGATTTCTGTTCCATGTACAGCACTTTGTATACAGCAATGCTTGTTTTAAAATGCTTTATAAATAAAGTTGAGTTGAGTTCATATAATCAAAATCAGTCAAGATAGACAATTACAACCCCAGAAAATAGGCAAATAAAAGTATAGGTTAAAGTTACTGTAGAAATAATAATAATAATAAATCAATCAATCAATAAATAAATCGCCAAGTTCAGGGGTAGGCAACCGTGGTCCCGTGTGTGTTTTAGATGTCTCCCTCCTCCAACATAGGTGAGGATGTTATCAGGCTTCTCCAGAGCTTGCTGATGAGTTGATCATCCATCCATCCATCCATTTTCTGAACCGCTCGCTCCTCACAAGGGCCGCGGGGGGTGCTGGAGCCTATCTCAGCTGGCTCTGGGCAGTAGGCGGGGGGACACCCTGGACTGGTTGTCAGCCAATCGCAGGGCACACAGAGACGAACGACCATCCACACTCACAAGCACACCTCGGGACAATTGGGAGCGCCCAATGAACCTGCCATGCATGTCTTTGGAATGTGGGAGGAGACCGGAGTACCCGGCCGGAGAAGACTGAGTTGATCATTTGAATCAAATTGGAATAGGCCCAGGGTTGCCTATCCCTGGCCTAGTTGGATCTGATCAGCAAATTTC
Source organism: Festucalex cinctus (assembly GCF_051991245.1). Taxonomy (NCBI): domain Eukaryota; kingdom Metazoa; phylum Chordata; class Actinopteri; order Syngnathiformes; family Syngnathidae; genus Festucalex; species Festucalex cinctus. Next base: position 194,860 of record NC_135419.1, on the reverse strand, counting down.
ATCAACATCGTCGGCAATATTCTCGTTTGTTTGTTTGTTTTTTGAATCCATTGTCTAGTTGGAAGGCCTCCCTCAGCATCAATCCATGGTTGATGACATTATCAAATAGTGTTGTACAAATTTTATTTAACAAATATGGTCCTCTTCTTCCATGAGGCCGTTCTCATATTTCAGTTCTTCATCAACATCTATATCCTGCTCATCCTCCACGGATTCCCCCTATCACACTCTCTTTCTTTTTCTTTCTCTGACTTCTTCCATTTTGGTTGAAAGCAGGTGAACTTACCTGCTGCATTTTTGCGCTTGTAGGCAAACCTGAACGGTGTGTCTACAATAAAGCAATCATGTGTTCAAACAGCTAATGTGCGTGTTTAATTAACTGGCTCATGCGTGTGGTGATTTGTCAGTCAAGTGTTTTGGAATTGCAAGGAGGTGACATTATGATATACCTCTGTGTCTAATGGATAAAAGTGTGTTCAGTGTTTTTGCGTGTGTTGTTCTGCAAAAAGTGTGAGGCTGACTTTGTGTTTATAGTGGTGAAAATCTGCTCCAGGGTTTTGCTCCTTCACTGTAAGGTGTTCATAATTATGTCATTCTTTTGGTTTTAGTGTTTATGCAATCGTAAAAAGGTGGAATATGAAAAAAAAATAAAAATAAAATAAAGTTGAGTCTATCCCATTTTTTTACCCTAATATTCTTTCTTGGCAAAGAAGTGTTTTTGCTTAACAATATATGTAACCACAGTGACATCGAGTGGCAGAGGAGAGAAAAGCGTGCTGGTTGAAAATAATAGTTTGGGGCTTTTTGCTTAAATTAACTATAGTCCAAGTGTATTATGTTATTTTTCTGCCATAAATATTAGCTTAAAGGTGTAGAAGTACCGTTGAAGTGAATATTCCAGTTTGGCGATGTAGGCACTCTGTTCATTCAGCTTCCTGTGACACAGAGAGAGAGAGAGGGAGAGAGAGAAAGTTAATTTCCTTTTTCTTTTTCTTTGTGACGGCATCAGTAGTTTTCCCTCACGTTGCCATCTGCTGCATTTCCTGCTTCATCTTGAGCCAGCCCTCCTCCATTTTCTCATTCTGGTTTTATTCAAGAAATAAAACAAATGCATGTAAAGTGCTTTCAGGCTGGGTGAGATATAACCTCTCTCACCCTTTTCTGGTAGTGTTCCAGCAAACTTTTAGCATGATTGGCCTGGAACATTTGAACCTGGAGAGAACATGCAGAGAAAACTAGCATAACACACAAATTATAACATCGGGTCACTTACTTGACTGTGCAGGGGTAATTAATGTGTTAATATGTCCATGAAATTCACACGTACATACAGTGGAACCTCCAAAAGTAACACAATTTGAATGTCCCCACTTGAGAGGAGACCAGAGACATACGTATGCCAATTCCAGGAGAACCAGGCTGCAATGGATGCCGAGTGGGCAACAAAGTGACGGCTGTTGAGCCAAGACCTTCCTGGTCGCTTTTCATTACGTTGTTTTACCTCATTTTAATTTGACGACACACTGGTTAAATTTCAGTTAAGACGATTAAAATGTTCTTACTAACATTGGCTGTATGCTATATAATGGTGTCATGATGACAACATTATGTATTTACATTATTTCCCATGGGGGAAACATTTGTAGAGCTTAGAATGTGTCACGGAAGACAATTGCTGCTGTTCGTTGACATTGGAGGATCCACTACACATTTAAATATGAAATATTAAAATAGCCAGAGCTCACAAATAATTCAAAACAGATGTGAAACAAGAATGAACGAACAAACTTTTATGATCTCTGACAAATGTTTATTTGCCACGCTGTTAATGTTGGAGAAAAGGGCCTTCATTTCGGGGCGGCTCTGGACAAACAAACAAACATTTGTCAACAATTTGTAGGTGTCATTTTCCTGTCATACATTACACTTTGATGATATACATACTTGGTCAGTGAGCGGAGACACTTGACATTTGTCATTGCAGATCAAACACTTGCCTTGTTTACCTGAAGACAATTAGGAATATGACATGGGAAAGAAATTGTGGTGAAAACTGGGATAATGGAATGGAATATCATAAGTGAAATAGGTATATAACATACACAAACTGCTAATTTGTGGTCACAAAATAACAACAATAATAATGATGATAATAATAATAATAATAATAATAATAATAAATTGTGGCCACAGTATAATATTTTGTGGCCAAGAAATAGGTATAACGTGCTCACAAAATGCTAATTTGTGGACACAAAATACTAAATTGTGGCCCTAGTATACTACTTTGTGCCTTTGAAATACAAAAAACACTAATGGAGCATACCCCTGTAAGAACTGAAAATGAATGATGTCATGTTTTGAAAGAAATGGTGCTCAATTTACTCACCAAACTGTCTTGTATTCTGTTATGCAAGTTATATCAATTGTTCACACATTTTTCCCTCTGTGTCATGTCGAGGGCTCCGTTTATGCGAGGTGCATCAAAAGTTAAGATACTAATACTCACTTTTTTGATCCAAGTTGTCAGGTACGCATAAATTGAGATAGCAAAGAGTTCTGTTTACAAATTACTTTTAGTGGTGAAAATACTGGTCTTTGTCATATAAGAACACGTCCAACTTCGGTCTCTGTCACCCAAGCATTCGCTTATACACGTACAGGTGGGGCCCCAAAAGAGTCCCCCACAAACGCCTTTAAACGTTCTCAAACACCTCCCAGAAGCGTTTTACTGTACCTTTGTGGTAGCAAACACTGCATATGATGTGAGCGCACGAGGTGAGGGCCATTCGGCGCTCGGATGAGGGCGGAAGAAAGCAAGCATTGCAGCAGACCCAGTGCGACATGTTCGAGGGCTTTCCTGTTGTAGAGACGGCGAAAGTGAGCACCCTTGCTAACTGCTAACGTTACCTGCCGACCGTCGTTTAGCTAGTTAACGTCTCTGGAAACATTTAAAGCTCTTATTGGGTTGAATCTTCTTTAACTTTTAAAAATAGCAATGGTTAAAAATGAATTTAGACTTGCGCGTGGTGGTTATTATCACGTTTCGATTAGCTCAAGCTGGCGCTAAATCAGGGCGCCATCGAAGATAGCTAGACCACCACGGTAGTCTTCGACTTTGCCATATAACCTAAACCGTCAATCAAATCACTGTAGGATACTATATAGCGAATATACGCAACCCTACGTAAAGCAGTCGGACGGCTAGTTGTGTTAGGAAGAAGCTGTCAGTTAACAGCTGAACATACTTTGAGTGGGTGTTTTTTTTCTTTAAGCCCAACACAGTAGATTCACTCATTTATTTAAAATAAAACAAAAAAAAACCTTAAACAGACCGAGACTACTAATCTTGTGTGTTGATAGGCAGCTACGTTGTAGTTAGAATCATTATTCTGATTTTTTAAAATTATTATTATTATTATTATTATTATTGTTATTGTTATTATACATCATTTACACAATTGGGACTTTAAATGGGACACAGTATGGAAACATATTTTTAATATTTGTAAACAAACACTCGTCTCGTGTGAAAGTCACTGATCTGAATATATGACTGGATAGCCAATGGGATATTGACCATACGTGACTGCCCAACCATGGACGGCGGAAGGAAATTACGTTTGAATGGAAGTGGACGGGCCGCGGAGCGATTTAGGTACTTAGAGACTTTTATTTTACAAATGAAAAGTTATTATGCCCATCGAGCAATGGAATCTGCTAGTTCAACTGACGTTCGCCTGTCGGCAGAAGTGGAGCATTTAGTAGCTGCTCATAAAGTGCGATAGTTATCGAAACTGGAGATGGCTGGTTTGAAAACAGACCCTACCTTCAGCCCCCTGCTGTTTTCACGGATTTAATCAAATCGCCGACTTTTTTTATTTATTTTTTTATTATATGTATATATCCACTCACTCACACACAAGGCTTACTTCTTGTAAGCCACACATGGGCCTCTCCCAGGATCGAACCCACGCCAAACCGGCACCAAAGGAAGGTGACGGTTCCACTCCTCCACCTGGAGCCCAAATCGCCGACTCTTCCGGAATGGGGAACAGCACGATACACGTCACCACACTTAATTAAAATTCACGAGTCTAGGGAGGAGGGTCAAACTCGGTGGGCCAGTCGTGCTAAACGGATGTAAAGTCTACTAGCGAGATGTCTACGGCGCTAAATCTTCTAATTCTGTCCGAGAATGATATTTCTGGTGCCAAGTTCACTGGTATAGACGTCGAAGAACATAATAGAGCATTGAAGAGATGACTTGCGTGTAGAGGGCTGAAAAAGACGAGGAAATTTAAGGAGCCGGCCGACAGGGAAAGTTTTTTATTTTTTTTATTTTTTTTTAATCCCCCTCAAAACATCGTCCTACGCGACTGACATTCTCCAGTTTCAACAAGCTAGCCTTCCTTTGCCATCATATGCCCTGTCTGTCATATCTGGTTGTCTTACGTCTTTCATAGTACAGTAAGTAGTTGTTGGGGTACATTTTTATTCCCTTTTTTTGGGTATGTGTGTAGTGTGTGTGCGTGTCCCTTGGGCACACTAAAGTTTTGTGTGTGCAGTTGGAGTGGACGTTAACTACGTGGCTCGTTAATGTGATTTGAAATACGACACGTGCAAATGGTCAATATGCCACGGAAGAGGCGGGACGGGATTTTGCACATCAGTTTGTTTTCGGTCCAGGTTGCGAACGCGCAACTGAGGGGCACCAAGTCGGAAGCGCAAGTATTTTTGACGCAGCCCAACACGTCGCAAATTGAACCGGAAACAAACTGATGTGCAAAAACAGTCCCGCCTCTTCCGTGGCATGTACCCCATAGCTCATACACGCCCGTGCAAGTCGTCGAAGCGACAAGTTTCATACAAGTTCATACATGTATTTAAGGCAAGTTGTAAAAAGTCCTCTTGTTTACGTTTAATAAATTTAAAATGTCCTAAATGATGCTGTTTCTACTAAGTCTCCAATTTCGATACTGTAAATGTATAGGATCGTATGCCGTTTCTTGAGAGGAGCAATATGGCGGCCTCGCGATTTCAAAAGTCTTGGCCTATCGGCTATCCAGTCATATATTGAGATCAGTAGTGAAAGTTGACAAGCAAGTCCAGTAAATCGTTATCTAGACTCAGTGGACTGTGAGTGAACATCAGAGCAAACCTTTCCAAAATGTGACGTGACTGCAAGGCTGATTTCCATAATTACCGCCTCACACTAGTTTCTCAACTAGTGATTTGACACTTGGCCAGACTGGACAAACTTCAAGGGCACAAGAACCATTTACCGTCTCACGCCAACACTGAAATGTAAGCAGAGCTGCAACCTTAGCACAGATTAGCACTAGCAACAGTGTTAGAGACATTCGGTTCTGAGAAGAATATTATAATAATGTTCGACTAAATTGTCAATGGCGATGGGGTGTTTTGTTTAGTGTTGCCATGCTACACTTATTGGTATGTTTAATTAGGTGGCTTGGTGATGAAATTTTGGCAACACAAGTGATAATGCAATCGTCTATGGGCAATTGTGTTATGTGAGTGTATGTTTCCTTAAAAGCCCTTAACAGAATTATTAATGTCTTGAGTTCTGACTATTTATTATTCTAAGGCCGGATTTCCCAGCACAGTATATGTCAACGTTGTAGCAAAATATTACATGTATTCATTTAGGATTCCAGGAAAGAACCAAATTACCACCAGTTTGAGAAGCACTGTCATAAATAATCACCATGGCAGTAATGTACTACAAGTAAAAGACAACATGTGATTTTCCCATGTTTGACAGGCGGTGATCAGACGAGTTTCTTGGCGATGAAGAAATCTTTGAGCCGCTTCATCTGCCACAATCCAACCGAGAGCAGTAGGAAGATCTGCAACATGGCCCACCACAGCACTGTACTGTGTGTGTCCTCACTGATCTGACGGAAGATCTCTTCCTTTTCCTGTTGGCAGAAACAACAACTTTCTACATGATCAGCTACTCTAGAATTATAAATAGAGGATATTAGTTGATTTCATTGCTTAAACTGATTTTGTTTTCAACTTTTTTTTTTTTTTTTTTTTTGCGGTTTCTGTAAGTTTAAGCGTATCCCAGCTGATGTGCACTGCTTATAGAACATGACAGAAGTAGTACTGCCAATTTGGTCGATATATTTATTGACTTTCCGATCTTTCTAGCAGTTTTTTTAAGCGATTAGTAACTATAATTCCTGCTGAGAAATAAACGATCAAATACATTTGGCATGATTTAAAACAAAAACCAAGAAAGGAGGGTCAAATGCAATCACCGTCATTTGCGCTAAATATTGCCAAAGGTCATAACACCATGCTGATTAATGAAAGCATTTCTTTTGCGTGGAAAACATGTACTTATATGATTTCTGTGACAATTGATGTGATTTGTCGCTGAGAAAAAATTACTGGGAACAATAATCAGTTTAAGACTTGTCCAGAATCAGGAGAAGTAAAGCAAATTTCATAAGTGGGAAAACAACAAAGAGTAAAACGTGTTTTGAATAATGTAATGTAAAATGTTTACAATCGAGAGGGGGAAATACAATGAGATTTTTATCTGGAAAAACCCCAATTTTGATTTGAAAGCCATATCATCCAGTCTTACCCGCTGGTAATCCTGCTGCCTGGTGATAAACACCATCTGATCAATGAGATGTTGCAGGCTGTATTCCAGCGTCTTCAAGTCGTCTTTGGTTCCATCGGCTTTCGGATTCAAGACATGCTCGCCGATCTGAACATCCAAATGTAACTTCTGCCAAACACAAGAAGAATCATGATCATTTAAAAAAAAAAATAATAATAATAACAATTCAAATGAAGCCTACTGTGATTGTGTGTGTTTGCAGGTCTTACCAGACGTTCTCCAGCAAAAACAGAGAAACTGGTGGAGTTGGTTTGGAAGCAGAGGAAGTGCTGACCGGACATGTGCGCCGTGAAGGTGAATTTAGAAAAGATGCCATAGCGCTTGCTCATCATCACCTAGTGTTCATTGGTTTGCCGTCAGAAATGATGACACAAATGAGTTGTTCTATGACACACAAGTTAAATGTTGTCAGTCACTTAACCAAAAGTTTGACTGATGCTTGTACTATACCTGTATCTTGACACTGAAACAATACTGTGACAAAAACTTTATAAAAGCAAACAGCTAAACAGCTTTAAATTAGTTTTATTTGCATTATTGCAGAGAATTATCAGAATACTACTTCATGAGGAGTTTAATATCTGCAAAAAATATCCGTCTTTGTATTTGTGCGCGACCAACACACGACTCGCCGCATTCTTTTTGACATAGAGTTGAATCCAGTGGCGAGCGGTGACCTTTTCAAGTGGGCATGCTGGACTGAGAAAAATGCGAGCCGGGCGAGAATCCCAACATGCGAGATGAAAAATTTGGGGTTATTTTAATTGTTAATTTTAATATTAAATAATCATAATTATGTTCTACATGCCCCACTGGTCTAAACACGACATTGTGATTAGTATTACATGTGTGGAATAAGAGATATGAAATAAAATCCAGCCGTTTTTATCCATCTCAGTGGGCGGCCATTTTGCCACTTGCTGACCACTGAAGACGACTTCAGTGTTGCTCAGGTGGTAACAACCAATCACAGCTCAGCTTCATAAAACAGGCGAGCTGTGATTGGTCGTTGAGTGAGCGCTGAGCAACTTTGATGTCATCTTCAGTCGACAGCAAGTGGCAAAATGGCCGCCCCCTGAGATGGATAACAACGACTGGATTTTATTTCATATCTCTTATTCCACACATGTAATACTAATCACAATGTCGTGTTTACATTAGTGAGGTCACGTAAATTATTGTCAAGAAATTTAAGGTTGACTTCCATTAAATAAAAAAACAACAATAAAAAGCTGAAATCAGTTATTGGCCAAATACTTTTTTTCATGTCCCTGTTTATTCATTGTTTCCTTTCCTGTACCTCATTGTTGGGGTCCCTGACTGTCACAGTGACGCCGAGGTGAGGCGAGTGGGTGGCCGACTTTAAGTCCCAAGGCTGCAACAGGAAATATCCTGAGGGCGAAAGAGATACGCTCACTTGCCGTAAGTCATCCCATTTTCCAAGAGACATTGAGTCGTTCTCTGAGGCGCTCTGTCCGTTGTTTTTGGCTCATTCTTAGCCTCTCTACAGAACTCACCCGTCACCAGCATGTCCTCGGGAATCTCCTCGATGATGCATCGCTCTTCCTTCTCGCCCAGATCGAAATACATGGCGGCCGCCAGCGTCAGGTAAGCCTGCAGTAAAAAGATGGCCCGTTGGAGCTTCATGGTCAGTCTGGTATGACCTATTCAAGAAAATTTGGCTTGGCAGGTACAATTAAAAACAGGTCTGTAAATGCCAAAAGGGTTTCCCAAAAGTCCACAGCGTGTCTATGCTGGAGGCTGCCGGGTGTGAGAAAGTCACAGGTGCTGCTTTGCGTGACGAGACATTGGTCAAGTGGTGTGACTGGTTCACTTGGCAGCCAATTGCAGCTTTACTGGTGTTTCATCGTAATTGTGTTTTCTCCAGACAGGGGAGGAAAAAAAAAACATCAAAGGAAATCAATGACTAAAATTGGATCAATCATACACTACAAATTATGTGCAAAGTGCATATGTTTTGTGTAAACTGTGCTGTACAATTTATTCCAAATCTATGTAATTAATTCTAATAGGAATTTTGTGTTTTATAATCTGCCCAAATCGGATTTTGTTCGAAGGCTCCACTGTCGTAAGGATTATGAGACGCTCTTGCTGACAACACAGCTCAGATTTATCGAGTAGCGTGAATATAATCCACATGTGAGATGACTGACAGCAGCATACTTGTTTTACATGAGGTCATTTATAATGTTAACACCCACGTGCCCACAGAGAATAGAGTCTCCTCTCAATGTGAGCATCTGCTAAAGTTGTAATCGTCCCCTCGCGCTCAAGTCAAGTATCACATCTCCACATCCTCCCACACCTTGCTGTGAATGCTGAATCAATATACTCTTTGGCAGACATATAATCAGGGCAAATATGTCATTTCCAAAACGTGAAACCATTGATTGTACACGTGTCAATGTGTATTCAGTACAGTTGTGGTCACATGTTTATTCATGCTCATCATAGATATGACTTTTGGTATTAACTGTGTTTGAACTGATCTCAGCGTCTGCAGTTGCTTTAGAAATGGACTTTCCGTGTTGTTCCAAGTATGGGTCGATCTAGCCAGTGCTATCAAACTAACACTTTTTGTGCTGGTATAGCAGCGTCAGTTGGTAGAGATAACCAACCACTTCAAGTTTATTAGTAATAGACTAGTACACCAAAATTCAGCATGCGACATCTGCGCCAACAACGATTTCCTATTTACAGTACCAAAAGGTACAATAATCAGGATTCTACATTTGGCAACATTGCGGCACGGGAGTCATCAGTTAAAAATAAGACATTTTAAATGTGTTGAATCCAACTGGAACTCGTTTGCTGCCATCAACGAGATTAGGGACTGGAGATTTTGTCTTTGAGTCAGAGCTCAAATTTTATATATACAAGCCTCAGCTGAGTATATTTGTAACATTTCCGTTTGGTGTCATGTCAAATATGTGCATTGGCTTCATATAGGTTGAGAATGACTGTGCTAAACTACTCTTAATTGTAGTAGTAAATCATATTTACAGTAAAAATTTGAATGAAAAATACTTCTAGGCCATAAATATTAAACGGCCAAAAAAATGGAAAATAATAGCAGTCCCCAGTAACCTTGTTTTTTGAGGGGGGCCTTCCACTTCCTCACGTTTGGATCTCGCCATTTCAAATGAGTTTGATGTACTGCCAAAAGCATATAGCTAGCACATCCACAAGCTGGAGGCTGCACTTCATTGTATTTGTTTACAGCGTAAACACGCCAGTGATGAGTAAATATGTAACCCACTGAACATGACGGTATGTGGATCCCACTGAGATTAGATAATGACATTTCTAAGGAGAGTATACAGGAAAGGCCTGGAAATCGGATCCAATCTCGTCATGGAGCCGTTCGTAGTGTCTTTCACTTGTTTCCCCGTCTGTCATCATTCAAATGCAGCAGATGTGTGCTATGCACGTTTGTGTCTGCTTTACATATTTCAACTGGCATATTTCTCTGTCACAGTTGCAAGAGTGTCTGCTTTGGACGTTAAACGCGATTACCTCATACTTTGTCAAATGTGCGGTGGCATCAAGTGTGATTTCAAGGCTCTCAAGGTCGATCATTTGTTTTAAAGTCGGTGATTATCTTTACCGAGTTTATGGTTGCACACTTCAAAGGCTTATTCATGCGCCTAGTATGTTAGAATACAAACAGAATGTGTTTGTGGTTGTTAAACACCTGAAGGCAAGTTATTCTCAACCCTGCAGCCAATGGTACTGTGGTCTTTGGTTTGAACCTGCAAGATTCCATGAGAGAAACACGGATGGAAAAAAATGGATGGTATACAATCTAGCTAACAAATGAAGCTTATCCAGGTCTACAATAAAATGTCAATTTTTAAATATTACCGGAGCAATCATCCATTTCTATTGTATACATCAGGATTGTTGGTGAATCGATGTCTAAATAATGGGTCTATTTCCTGTTTTAGTCTGGATATTGACCATTTTGATTTTGAACAAAAGGCCCAGATTTGCATCAAAGGTCTGCTGGTGTTGGCCATTTGAGACCGTTTGTAATGTTTGACAAGATGTAATACAGAGTGAAAGTGTAGACTTCTACGTTAGCTTCTCCTGCTATCTGAATTATTCCAATAATAGGGATTTTGTTGTTTTGATATATGAACAAATTGGATTACTTTTGACAAGAAGGGGTGCAACATCTGCTTCTCATGCTGTAATTCATCTTCATTTGAATTGAACCAAACCAAATATAATGAATCTTTTTGGGGTTTTTGAATTCCTTACAGATTAGATTCATTTGATGACAAATGAGCACTACATGGAGCTGTAGCAACACAATTTTATTCACGATACAGATTAAAAAATTTTTTTTTTTAATATTTGTGGTATTGTTTTATACAAAAATATTTTCTTCATGGAATCAGTACCTGAAAAGCATTACAAAAAAAAAAGAATACAAATGACTACATTCATATTTGTACATGACAGGTTAAAATCCTGTAAATAAATATTCCTTTCTTGCGTTCAATTCATCCTAAAGCCCCTTTTTGATCACCTGCAACATTGAATCAGTGTCTAATGGTGATGATAACCAAACTACACCTCTCCATTGAGCTCAGATCTTTCCGTAGGACTCACTAGACGCTTATTTTAACACTGACGAAGCAGAAGGTCCAGTTCACGACTCAAGCAAATAAACTGCAGACCTTCTGATGTTGTATCTCCTCCTACGTCTTTTTCGTCCTCGCCGCACCTTACGTTCCTTCTTCCCTCCGCCAGCTTTCCACTTCTTCTCCTGCTTAGTTTCAAGGCCTAGTCATAAGCAGTTGTCTGGAACGCACTTCCGCTCCTCCTCCAGCAGGGGACAGGGTGCTCCATTGTTGGCGTGCTGCATGAGGACATAGCGTGTGCGGTGTTGCAGGCCTGCATCTCCGCACTTGCCCTTGCACAGGCCCCAAGGAGACCATGCTGACACCTCACAGTCCAGTGGCGTTTCTGCGTTGCACAACGGTAGACTTTAGTTGACGGGTGGAGGACACGGCTACGCCAAGCTGCATGCGCTCCTTTTTTCTCAGGGTTTATTTAGGACAGTCATATCCAAGAGGAGGGTTAGCCCAATTCACATGACCTCACCTGAACCTCCAACCTAAACCTAACCTCAAATTCTAATCCGTAACCCTAAATGGCAAGAGTAAATAATCCGGAATCTTAATCTTGACCTCTAATCTTAACCCTAAAGATTAGTAGAACTAACCCAAACCATAATCCTAACAGTGATCCTAAACTCTTAACTCCAACCCCTAATCCTAAATCATGAACCCCTAATTTTGACCCTTAACACCGAACCTAAATCCTAAACCCAACCCATGAAGGAGAATATTAGAAGTAACCCCAAGTCCAACCTTGAACCTTTGAAGGGAATATCCCCAACAATAACATATTGTGGTAGTGTCAGCATTGACGACATGCAGTGGTTCTCAACCCCGGTCCTCGGGTACCCCTAATCCAGCCTGTTTTCCATGTCTCCCTCAGCCAACACAGCTGATGATCTTATCAGGCTTTATGCAGAGCTTGCTGATTAGCTGATCGTTTGGAAACACCTGTGTTGGCTGAGGGAGACATGGAAATCAAGCTGGATAGGAGTACTCCAGGACGGCGGTTGAGAACCACTGCTTAAATCATCGATTATCATTTACCGGTAAATAAAATGTGCTCCTTTGAGAACCAGACCAAAATTTTCACGTGTCATTTCACTGTTCATCTTTTGAGAATCGAAATGAACGAAAGGGGACACCTCCGACAAGGTGGTATGTGCGATTGAGTACAAATTTGGTCCAACAAAAAGTAAAAAATAAAAATAAAAAAAAAAGCAGAGGGATGAGGCGAGCTACGGAGGCAGCACTGAAGGATGGATTGCCTGCTGGAAGATGGCGTCAAGGCTGTTACGGCTCCATATTGCAGGTCCATTAAGGACACTGGGAAGACGTTAGTGGGCCAAAGTATGAAATACCATCAGTCAAACTTGGCCTGTATTGGTTGACATCTGTGAATATATTACACAGAAAGAGGTTCAAGAAGGTGATTGTGACTCAGCTGTGAATGTCATCTTTCCGGCCCTCTAGGAATATTGAGGAGTAAGAGATAAAACTATATGGATGAGACTGGAGGCTGTTTGCAAGAACTAGAAACTGATCAAAACTGACGTTTGGACTGTTTACGTGACCCCAGAGCGTGACAATAAAACAGTTCTTCAGCATTCCAGCCTCAGAGCTGCGGTACTGTGCAAAGATGTTTTCATTTGTCAGATTTATTGAGCGGGTCAATGTGAACTGGGATCGTTTGGACAGCATCGACAAAGTCTGTAAGTTAAAGTTTACAACTGTAGGTTTTTGTTGTGTAAACGCTGGAATGCGTCCCTGATTGTTGGTCCCTAACTTTTGACGCCTGCCCAGGGGGAACTAACCTGTCCTTCTATAAATCCCTTGTCACATTATTCTTTAAAAGTTGACTCATTCTCATAACTCTCCCATCCAACATCAGCAGGACCGCCGTGTGGTCGCCTTGTAAAAAGATTTGTATTTTTCTTTTCTTCCTGCTTTGGCTCGCGCTTAATCCACCCAACAGGGACTCATAAACAGCAACTGTGTGTGAATCAACACAAACTGAATGGAACTTCACCTCATTAATAGTGATCCTGTTGAAATGTCTGCCTTCCATTTTTCGGTGGCTGACCCATATTATCGCAACCTCTTCCTTAAGATGCCACATGTGTCTTTTGCCCTTCTTTCTGGTCTTCTTTGAGTTTTAGTGCTCACCTTAAGGGCTCCCAAATGCTTCTTAGCAGGTCAGCTTGCCCTAAACATTGTTTCAAGTATAGCTCATGCAGAACATGTTAGCTTCAAGTTCAAACCTGTAGATGTGGCGTACACTTGTTGATAAATTGAGTCACTGTTTGGATTGTTTCCGGCAAGTAATTTTATGACACGTGCAGTTCTTACAGAAATATTAGTAGGTTAAGTGTGTTAAAGGGGAAGTCAACCTTAAACATTTCTTGACAATATTATGTTATATGTGACCTCACTAGTCTAAACATGACATTCTGATTAATATTACATTTGTGGAATATGAGTTATGCAGCAAAATCCAGCAGTTAATATCCATCTCGGGGTGTAGCCATTTTGCCACTTACTGTCAACTGAAGATGACATCACAATTTCTCAAGGCTCAGGCAATGACCAATCACAGCTCACCTGTTTTCTGAAACTGCACTGTGATTCGTTACCTGAAACAAGCAACTGTGATGTCAATTTCACTCGACAGCAAGTGACAAAATAGCCGCCTTCTGATATTGATAAAAACTGCTGGATTTTGCTGCTTAGCTCATAGCTATTCCACAACTGCAATATTAACCATCCATCTATCCATTTTCTTGACTGCTTACTTCTCACAAGGGTCGCGGGGGTGCTGGAGCCTATCCCAGCTGGCTTCGGGCCAGTATTAGCCAGAATACTGTCTTTAGACTAGTGGGGCTGCATAATACATATTAAGAAATTTTGGAAGGGTTGACTTCCGCTTTAAATTTGAAATGAAAAAGGCTTGTCATGTGATTTTTTTCATTTTATTTTATACCAGCTCTTTAATGGCTTGATGATTATGTCTAACATGAACTCACACTCAACAAATGTTTTACCTCTGTACGTTTGCATTTGCGTTGAGGACATGTACTGTGTTCTTTAATACATCATTTTACTTTTTAAACACCTAATTTGTGTGTACCTTGACCAAAAATGCTCATCTACAACCATGCTTGACGAGTTATTCCTCCAACTTACTTATGAGGTTGTCCTCAATGTCATTCTCTGTTGGCAGCAGATTGGACTGGGTGAGCTCTGCCGGAAGTCTAATGATCTGGTTGGTCTTCCTTATCTTGGTCAGCGTTACTTTGGCAATGGGTGGGAGGTGCTTCAGACGGGGGTAGTAGAAGGAGTTGGCTGGGTGGCTGGGGAAGGATGACGTTATCTACCAATGAAAAAGGACAAGAACGGACTTTGGATAAGTTAAGAAGCTGGGGAGCTTACGTTTTCATGTTCAACTGAAAAAGAAGTGAGCGTTTCCACCAAGTGTTCAAGACCTCAATCTCAGTGCCAGCAGCACGAATATCCATCTTACGCTCATGATTGCCCTACCTGGGTGATTTTATCTTGAGGCATGGTCTCGAAGTTGGGCGAGGAGAACGTGAAGCCGCTGTCTGTCCCAGCATCGTAGGGGAAAAGCTCCAGAGACACGCTGTCTTTCCACTGATCGCCATTGCACAGATCCACGCTATCCGTTCCCACAAACCAGTCGGGGCTCGGAACGAGGCGCACGATAAAGGACAGCTGGAGAATTGACAAATGGAGCAAGGTTACCACGATAGGAGTCTAATAATGTTCTAGGCTATTCAAGCGATCCATTCTTAAGATAAGTCACTGACTACACCATCAACGCCTGAAGTTAGTTCCATTGCCTGCATTTTAACTTCAGACCTGGCCGGACACGTCCCCCAACTTTACGACCACCCTGAAGACCCGCCCAGATGGAAATCCAACCCTACTCCTGCTGAGCTTTATGGACCGTATCAAGGCATACGTTTTTCTTGCAGATGAAGCAGCCAGAAACGTCGAAGCTGCTGTTTTGATGTGACTTTTACTTGTTTGTTGAAATAGTGTTCCTGATATATGGCTGCTACATTGAGGTCATACACGCTCCATTTCTTTCCCTCGGCCCCACTTTACTTAAGGTTTTGACCAAGCCGCTATTGTCTATCATACACTGACCCCTGAGTGGGTCCAATCGAAACCCTGACCTAGTATGAACAAGTCGGGTATGCGAGTGACTCACATAGGAGTGTCTGGCAAAGACCTCAACCACAGTGCTGCTCTGGCCGGTGCCTCCTATGACAGCAGGAGCTGAGAAGATGCCATAAACGCTCTGAATCTGTTCCCCGGCCTGCTCCACTTCCTTCATTAGCGTCCAAGCTTCGCCTTTTTCTGTGAACTCCCTCACTCCGTTACTGGCAAAGCCATTACGCTGCCACATGTGGTAGTCGGAGCTGTGGGTCACGCCTGAGGGCAGAGGGAGGAAAGACAGGGGGATCACCACCGTGTATTTAATTACATGGTAGTTGACATTAGTCACTTTCTATCCAATTTACTTTCATCCCTGATGTCGGATTTAGGACTTCAGATGGTTTTCTCATATCTGGAGGATACGAGATGAGATCTGATGCTTATTACAGCACTTAGGGCAGCGATGTCCAATCTTTTTTCTTCTGAGGGCCACATCCAGAAAAATCAAAGGATTCTTTCATTTATTTCATTCCGCAAAATCAGTCAACAATGGTATATTGTTTATATATTACAGTTACGGTAAATTTAAAAAATAGTATATTGTAAAATGAGATGAGGCAAATAGTTTAGTGTTGTTGTTTTTTTCCACAAAAAAATGAGGGTGACATTTGGTTCTGTCACTCAACCAATCGAAATGTTTACCACCCCTTATCTTTAGGGCAAGTTTGCCGAAAACGCCTAAAAAAAGGTGCACCCAAAGTAAGTTTGAGGCTGTTCCTGAACCATTTGGGGTGTCGGCATAGTATTTTTATTTTTATTTTCAGATTATCCTTCGAATTTTTGCTGCCGGATGTCCGTATGAAAAGGGGTGTTAATGAGGGTTTTACCATTCCACCTAATTACTGCCAGTAATGGTGTCCAGTGGCTGTTATGGTTAAATAAAAACGATGGGCTTCATACAAGTATGCAGAGTTTACAGAGAGAAGGACATAGACATTAATTTTTGAATGTGAGTCATCAGGCCACCATGGCAAAAGCGCAAAAATATTTCATCTGGCTGGTGTATGTGCTTCTAAATTCGAAATTGTGAAGTTTACGGCGAAAATGGCAGCTTTGAAACAAAATGGGAGAAATGTTGTGCCTTTACGGCTATTGTCTTCTTGAGACGTTTTTTGACTGACATGGCTACCACATGATGTGTTGTTACGTATAACTGGCTTCAGTGGCTGAATTTTCAAGCCGTCTGTTCAATCCAGCGTACAGTACGTTATGTCGCTGTTGGTATACAAGATGGGAAACATGAACTTGGTGTTGTTAGTGTACCTATACTGCACGGTACTCACCGACAAGGTTGGACCATTGCGCGGGGGGGCGGTAGACAGGATACTGTTTGGGGAAGGCATCTCGTGTCCACTTGCCGCTAAAGGTCAAGTTGTACTGGGCTGCTTCCGAGGCGGTACACACGGGGACGTCCGTCGGCACGGGCATCGGATGGACACCGTGACCCAGCGTCAGCATCGTGACCACCGCGAGGCGGAGGCGGAGGCGGAGGAGGGCCTCGCTGGTGGAGGACATGCTTGTCGAGGCGTCCATGATCATGAGGCGGGAGAAGCGGGAAAGGAGACTTAAGGAAAAGAGTCAGAATCGTCTTAACGGAAATGGACAGTCCCAAAAACATGTAAGGTACATTGAAGACTTTAAATTCCTCATTGATGTAGACAATTGATACATGTAGTTTTTTTGTTTTTGTTTTTGTTTTGCTGCGTACGATCCTGCTGCCTGTCCCCACTACTGTTAACATTTATGACTTTATATAGTATTCAGTTACTCATCATATTGATTTCGTATTTACAACTGCTTATCTAAAAAGCATTGATACAATGTTTTTTGATCCAATGTTGCTTACTATTCTTGTTGCTGGTTACATTCACATCTATTTATTACTTAAAAATATTGTTTAATTCTAAACTGCTTAAATATAGACTACTTACAGATCCATTCATAATGTACATGTACTGTATGCAATATGTACAGTAAGTGCACATAGTTTTTTGCTACAAACAATGCTGGTGACTAATCTTGCTGCTGGTGAAATTCACATTTTACATCCACTTCAGTATGCATCGATGTACATCTCACATGTAATCTGCTCGCAGATGTATTCATGATCATGTCGAGTTGCTACATTCACATCCTTTAGTTATTGCAGCAGATATTTTTACCACTTCCACACATTGTAGTGTTTATCATAATGAATTATTCAGTGAACAGACATTTTAAACACGTTTCACACAGATCACATATTTACGTCGTCATCTTCTCCAAAATAAATACTAATATGCTTATTCAATAGGCCCAAATTCCAGTTCTATGAATACATATTGGCAGCATGCATTTGTGGTTGTCTAATACTCACTGGTTTTGCAGATGGCTCCTGATGAATGAAGGCTTGGGGAAGAGAGAGAGGAGGGGGGTGGAGAGCAGTGGTTGTGGCTGCCGGCAAAAGTGACTGCGAAGTTCCAAAGTCCAAATTGACCTTTTTATATCTTTTCGGAAGCTTCACCCCCCCCCCCTTCCCTACTATCCAATCCATCCCCTTTCCCCTCCTTTTTTTGGTTCCACTCCCTTTTTAAACATGCTCCACCGCATCCTATTTGCTTGTCACTTGATCCTATGCCATCTTTACAAAAGACAGCTATTTCATCTGTGCAAAGTCACGCTCACACACAAGTGGGGCTACCGCAAAGCCGATCAATCTGATATTTAAAAAAAAAAAAAAAAAAATTCAGAACAAGCTTGACATTTTACGGGAGTAACAAGTAGTGTTGTTCCGATACTGTTTTTGGCCCCCGATACCGATACCATACTGATACCTAAGGTTTTTTTTCCCCTCAACATGAAAAAGCTGTCCTGCCATTGGCTCAGAGCATTCATAGGCCAATAGGATATCTTAGATCAGCATGCAGTGAACATGTCACATGTCAGTGAATGTTGCGCATGAGCAAGACGCAAGATACTGCATCCAAAATCCTATATTAGCTTTGGAATGAATGGTATCGGCATGTTACTTGTGAGGACTCACCGAAACCGATACCACTGTTTTAATGCAGTATCGGCACCTCTGCCGATACCAGTATCGGTATCGGAACAACACTAGTAACAAGATAACGGTTTGCCATTTACGTCACATTTGCGCTGCGTTTTGTAACATAAATGCCCGTTCTGTTTTACATTGAATGTGTTTGTGGCGTAAAAGGATCATTTTGACTGGCAAATTGCGATGCGAGGCTGCTGATCTTGAGCTTGAGTCATCCACCGTGCCGCACGGGTCATATATAATCAAATAAAAAGGCTGTTGTATATATATTTTTGTGCAAATTCCTACACAGAGCAGCTTTAAAACCCACTACAAGATAAAACGTAAAATACAAAGATAACACTGATGCTAAAATTGCTTTTTCATAAACAGTGGACTCTATGCTTACATGATTTCTGCAATCAGTGTGCCAACTTCTGCCTGGTTATGCCATAAAAAATAAATAAATAAAATAAATCACATTTTATATATATATATATATATAATATGTGTGTGTGTGTGTGTGTATATTTTATTTTTATTTTTTTTATGGCATAACCAGGAAGCGTAAGGGGGGGACTATTTGAAGTCTTTTGCTGAACACTTTTTGTCCATAAAGATTGAAAAGTGTGTCACGTTTGAGCCAGTCAAGCCTTCCATGTGGGCAGAGGATGCCGTGTCTCCGTTTTACAGTGTGAGATGTTTGACTTCCCTCCCGACAGGAAGCGACGATGGCAGCTGCTGTTTTCTCTTCCATCTCCTCTAAAGCCTCGTGTGTATGTGTGTTTGACTTTTGGTCATCTTTCAGCCAGGAATGTGTGTGTGTGTGCTTGCGTATACGCGGAGGCCGGGTGTGGTGCTGGGCTCAAATGGGTGCCTCAGGGTGGCAGCCTACCCAACAGCATGCGCTCACGTGCAAACGCGCAAATATGCCAGCATGCTGACTCCGCCCACATCTGATGTTTTCCATATGGTCACGTTTCTTCTTGCATACACACACATTGACACACGCATACGCTGGGGCCAATGACTCTCACGTGACCCCTTTTTAGGATTGCACTGTGGACATTTGTTCATTTTCACCTAGTGACTTTTGGTCACGGATCAAGTCAATTGTCCTAGTGTGCCGCTAATCCGGCATTTTGGTATTCTGTCAATTTGTGGATGTCAGAAGGTCGTGGTTTTTATGCTGGCAATGTATTGGTCATGTATTGGCAAAGCATAATACTTGGCTCACATCAAATTCTCTTCAGGCCATAGATGGAGAATATCTTCCTTGTCTTAATTTGTTCATGCTCCCTGCTTGTTGTTCTTCCACGTAACTGCTTTCATCTAGTCTAAGGTCCATTTTCTCACTTGTTTTTAGTTGCCATTTCTAAAAGGCAATGAAAAATTAGTTGAGTTGTATAGGTTATGGGTTATAGTAATGGTGGCCAAAGGTTTGAAATTATTTGTCCCCATGTCATTTTTATATCACAGAAACGGGTATTTGAACAGGGGTGTGTAAACTTTTCATATCTACTGTAAAGCTCCCAAATGTCTGTCTGTCAGTCAATCAATCAATGGATCGATCTCATGTGTAGATATGAGATGAAAAAAAGATTAGTCTACACATTTTGACCATATTTACTTTGCAAACATGACGTGAGTGATGTCATCTTTTCTTCTGTGCATGAGTGTCATTTTGGGGATGCTTTTGGTTCACACACAAGACAGACTGAGGTCGCAATTAATAATGTAATATGAACGATTACACACGCACACACAACGGATTCCACCAAAAAATCCAAATTGAGCATTAAGACCTGCAGTATGAAACTAGCCCAAAACACTTGATCTCATTTGTATGCTGTTGCTAACCAAAACTGCAGCACATACCACAGTATTAAGCAAAATCCAACTAATCAAGTTTTGTCCAGCATTGCTTTTCAACTTTGTTGCTCACCAAAACTGCAGTATAGCAGATGATCTGGAATTACTCAGTTCATCATCCTTATCTTACACAATCTGTAAAATAAAAATAAAAAACAGCTTACAATTTGAGGATACCGGTAGGTTGCGCAGAACTCACTTGCAAACATTGCTCCATGGTTTCAGGCAAAGTGGTGGAAACTGTGCCTTGCTCTTTGACACCTCATACGTACCCAGAAAGAAAACGAGCATCTCTTCGCCTAGTTGCCCTTCTTCTCTACAGCGTAGCTCCAACCTTTGACCCCTGTGAAAATCCTTACAGATGCGCAACCGCCCCAATGCCTTGCAGTATTGCTTTTTTGTGTGTGTGTGTGTTTCCATCACAGCGCACGCGTGCGACGGCTCGAACAATGCTCCACATTGACTGATTTCCTCGCCTTCAACAGATGATATAAAAAATGCTTTTTTAGTTGCTGCAAAAAGTGACATCATTGAACTTTTTACCAGCAATCTTAAAAACACTGATCCAGCGAGCAGACGCCGTTTGGAAGGCAAATCTTAAAATGTGGCGTCGTCCGACAAAGCCTCGCGCCACCGCCAGTCACTCTAAACGAGCTTCAAACCATTTAACAGCATTTGTTTTTCGTGCGGCGCCAGCGTTGCTGTGGCAACAGGAAGTTGTTGTCATTGTGTCAGGTCGTCGTCATGGAAATACGCATAAAGTTGCAGCCCAATGAAAAGCTCGTACCACGAAAGTGACTCACTTTTTGCTTTTTTTATTAAGAAACCAAAATATTCTCTTTCTGGTAGTTTTTATTTCACATAGAATGAAATGAAAATGTACCTTTAGACTTTGCTCTCCAGATGTGGTGAAGCAGCATGCGGCTCACGCTTACATCATTGAACAATTTCATAAGCTAGCATGTATGTTTTTGGAACGTGGGAGGGAAAAAAGCATGTAGGCAAATGGCAAACAGGATTGCTGTAGCTCAAAACTCAGAACCGCGAGGCAGGTGTGCAAATCACTTAGCCGCTTGTGACCGATGATCCACAAGTAACTACATCCAGATGTGATCATGAAATCTGTTTCTCTTTTTTTTACGACACGATATGTACAGAAAACAAAGGGAGACGCTTATTTTCACCCAGTGAGGAATAGAATGTACAGAGACCTGTTTTCGTGTACAGAGTATAAGTCGTCAGAAAACTATAGATGGGCTACTTGCAATATTTCGGAACAATATTTGTTTGCACTGCGTTCTTTTCCCACCACGACAGAGTTACTTTGAATCAAATGTATTTGCCTAAATCCTGCTGAAACGGGCGTTAGGGACAACCTCGTCATTGAAAGTTTGTGTCATCAGTCACGACAAACCAATGTGAGATTTTAGGGAACAACTTGATTTATATCTCCAGAATTAAGCTCTGGTTGGTGTATTATGACTACAGAGTATGAAAACGTGTATAAATTCTCCATTCGGGGAAACTGCTGACTCTGCTTTTGTTGTTCACTCTGACAATAATACTCGGTATAAAAGGTTATTTTAATGCATATGTATTGTGTACACAGCAGAATATGAAAAGCTGCATACGACATAAGTTGCAGAGGTTTTTGTTCATATTTGGCGATGGTTCCACCGCATCCTCCACAATTTGCCGGTTTGTGATGAAGTGCTGTCTCCATGAGGGAAAATGCGCACTTCTCTCTTTCGTCTGTTTGAGAAGTTGTAACGTCCTCCGCCATTGCTGATCACGGCTACCGTAGCACCACTCAACCGGACGGAGTCTTCTGTAAAATATGCTAACTCCATGAATGAAAATGATTTCATTGTCTTTACAGGCTCCCGCTATTTTTCCACACTCTGAGCTCCGCTTCCTCAAGTAAAAAGCCGCTTGCATTGCATACTACACGTAAACGCTGTCATGTCAGTCGAAAAGGGGAAGCAGAGCTGCACTGTTAGCACAGCATTACCGAGCTAACCGTGTTATCAGTGCTAGCTTCCAATAGCCGGCACATATTCAACTGTTGAGTGAAGTGGTGGAGGTGAGAATTTGGGGGAGATTTGTATTTGATGATGTGTCAGCTGCACAAATCTGCATTTTATTCCACAATGTGTAATTTGCCCTCCACGTGTGAAAAGGCTCCATTTTTTTTTTCTTCAGTCTCTGAACTGTTTTCGTCTAATCGCAACACCCTAGCTCCGCCCCTGGTCGGCATGTTTACCAACTGCAATCAGCAGGAAAAATATAGATGAAATAAAGGTTTCAATAAGAACAAATAAATGTATTGACTAATTAATTTTAAAAAAAACAATGTTTTAAATCCAAAACCAAGTTAAATTTCAATTTCTTTCAACTTTGTAGAGTTTGACCCAACTATGTCTGAGGCCTTTTCTTAAAATAGCTGGGAACTGTTTCAAGTTGGGGAAAAATGCAGTGAGTGTATTTGAAGAAATAAGGTCAATAGTGTGGCGTCATTCATAAACATAGCACATCTTCCACCTTCCACACACGAGGCGGATGTAGCATATTTGTTGGCGTTTTCCTTTGTTGGTACCTCCAATGTCTCCCTGTGTTCTTCCGCCGGCTCGTCCGGTCTGACCCACTCAAACGTGATCCCTTCATGTTTTTCCCATCATGCACATCTCCCGCAATGTAGGGAGGCTGCCAGCCCCCGACCGGATGTGATTTACGCAACAGCAAAAACGATCAGTTTGGCAGTACGGTAGTTTTGCCTGACATGTTTTCAGAGGAAGAAGCAGCAGAACAGCTAATAAAGTGCGTGGATGAATAATTAGCTCACAAACCAGGCATTTTTTCATTCATTTGAATATCATTTTGTCATTTTTAGTTTCATTTATTAGATATATATATATGATTTGCATTTACTTTGATTTACTTCTCAGTGAGCGAGCCACATCAGTGCCATCCATTTCCTAAACCGCATACTCCTCGCTAGGGTCACTGATGTGCTGGAGCCTATCCCAGCCGGTGTCGGTGGTTCCCTCTCACGTTCATCATCCTGTGGTTTGCAACAGCCTAAAAAGAAACGTTACTACTTGATAAACACGCATCTCGTCCATCCGTCATCAACCGCTAAAGCAAAGCTCAATCTCCCATAAATATAGCTTATGGCGCTTACATAACCGTTCTGAGTAATGCTGCTAAGATGCTAAGGAAACGGTAGCGTAAAAGTGGATATTGGAGAGCATTAGAACTATGCGAAATGGCAAAGCGGTTGCGCTTCTGTCAGAACGCTCGTCTTTTTTCATGTCTTCTGGCAGCGGTCGGACTTGAACGACCTTCCTGCTTTACATCCTTTATTAGGTTGGCCATTTTGTCGGCCGGAGAAGTAGCCTTGGACGGCAGCATTATGGCTTTGGACCCCATCTTTATACCTTTTTCTCCCCCTTGCCATTGGCGTCACAAGAGCAGATTCTCTGAAAGGTGATTCAAAGGCGTTACTCTGCTTCCAAAGCTTTACGTAAGCGCTAGCCATCATCATTTCTTTCTCGTCTATTCCTCGCCTTTTCAGGGTCTTGGCAAATTCTGCGAATGATCGGCAAGCTTTGAGAGGGCACAATGGCTCCTCAAAGACACCAGCGTCCAACTGGGACTCATTTGAGCATGAGCGCAAAATGGCTCATCAGCCAGCTTTGATCGCGAGGTGTGTTAGTGGCTGGATAGGGGCTCTTGAGGACCCAACTTGGAGAACCCTCCTCTAGAACCTACTGAGTTTTCTAGCTCTTGGAGTCAACAAAAGAGCAGAAAGGGTGACATTTCTTCACCTACGTCTGACCTGCGATGGCGACTGCGCATATTTGTGGAGGAGGGTCTTCCCTCAGGCTGCAATATGTCAAACTGTGAACTGTATCAAATGAATATGCTTCACTTGAAATGGCTGTTACTGTATTGTACATTTCAAGCGCACCCCCCAAAAACATTGGAACAGCTTTCGTCTCACTTAACAGTGAATGAGATTACCGTAACACAATAATTCTTCTCTTCCTTCCCTGAGTGTCCGATGAGGTCCTGACAGGCGTCATGTTCCAAAGTTTGTTTTCATAGGAGTGAGCACTTGGCAGCACAATTTGCTGTGTGGATTATCTACTGCCAGCCCCCGTTTCTCGTGTTTCTCATTTCATGAAATAATGATGACCAATGTGGGAAGTGATAAACAGAAATCCAACAGGGGAAGGAAGAAAATACTTGGCAATCTTTTTCTTTCTTTACCTGTCAACCACATAATGTAAGCAATAGGCATGTGACGATAACAGCAATGTCGTGATATTAAAACTGCCACAATATGTCGCTGTCGTCATGTCAGAATATTAAAAGCAGCACATCTGTTTAAAAAAAAAATAAAAAATCTGGTTGATTTCCATTTATGCAGTTCTAGCAGCCTTTGATGACTATTTTTTTTTGTGCAGTTTAATTTTCACAAGGCATGTTTTGGCCCTTCTATGTTTAAAATCCATGCTATTAGTCAGATGAAATATGAGTCAATATGTGGAGGAACTCAATGTGTGTGCCTCAATATTAAGTGTTATTAGAGATTAAAGGTTGTTTATATGCATTGCTGTAACGTACAAAAGCACTATATTGTGCATTTATTTTTATTTTTTTGTATGAGCTCATTTTTTTACAATGTTGTAACCTTTTTTTTTTTTTTTTTTTATCACCAACCTCCCCAGAATATCATGATAATTATCGTATCGTGACCTTCATCGTGATAATATCGTAACGTGATGTTTGGATTTCATTACATCCCAAGTAAGCAACAGTAGATATTTGAGCGGACGTTATGTGATGCCAAAAAAATACAAAATAAAGAAATTGGGTTCTGTACATCCAGTACGTGCGGTTTAAAGTCTTGTTTTAGTTGTTTAACCGTTTTCTTTTTTAGGAAATGCAAGAATAACAATGATATATACAATGTAAAATGTGACATTTCATTGCATTGGTCCAATATGAAGAGCTCGAGTGGTGAAAGTAGAAAGCAATGGAAAACGGAGCCATTTTGGACTGCTCATTTGGAGTCCACGTGCATCCAGCCGTCTGTTTGTGTATTTATGCACTTGTTGGCCCCATGTCATCTGTCACCTATCAGCCTTCAGCTCCTCCCAGAACAAAACGCACGTGGGCAGAATCAAAGGCAGGAAACCCCAGAAGCCGAAAGTGGGTCAGCACCTTCCTACAATTGTCCAGACACACACGCGCACACACGCGCACACACAACACGTTGGGGGAAAACGTGACCTGACTGGAAGCCAGCAGCAATAATATAGTCCACCTTTTGATTTACTTGCTTCACATGCTTTTGACCTTGTTGCTCATTCAAACAAAGTGCCGCCACTTTGCAAGAGGTTCTTGTTTTCACCTCCTTCCTGGAGCCTGTCACGACTCGGTTGAAATAAAGTTCGGGTGAATGTGGCTCTTGTCTTTGATGGCGGTTGACAAGGCTCACTTCTTGATATCACTTCTTGCCGTTTGATTGCACTTGATAAAAGCATCACTTCTCAATTGATGAAAACAAAGTCGTCGCAGTTGGTTCTCAATTAGCCAGCTTTGTTGTCAACACTCGGCTCATAAAACAAAGTAGTGGTGCTCTGTTCTTTGTTTTCACACTTTGCTACAGGGTGAAACTTGCTTCATTAAACGTACTTACTTCAACTTACTTAACAGTAGAAACTACTTACTCACTCTTTGAAATAGGAGACGCATTATGCTTTTTGATTTGAAAGCGTTCCCAGGTGTCTAAATACTAAATATCATGTCTGACATGCTACTGTGGAATCAGTCGAGGGGAAGACGCAGCAACTTTTTGCCTTTTGTTACCAGGATGACCAGCTGCAAAGTTGGGGTGTTGTGGCAAGGCGAGCGGCCTGCACATGTCAAATATATTCTATATCATTATACCTATATCAATATCATTACAACTTTACCACTCCAATAAAACCACATTATCATCCACGGTTTTATTTCCTTTTAAAATAATTCATACCAATGCATACAGTCACAAACATATCTTTCATCAGGTTTTTTTTTTACCAAAAATAATATTTACTGTAGAATATAGAATATATATGTATATGTACTGTATATTGCTACACCTACTACTTAGCCGTAAAGAGGACAAACAGGTAGGCAACAGTGGACTGTGTGTCACTACCAGGGAAGGAATTTCAAAGTGCTGTTTTTGTTCTTGAATGAGGAACATTTGTCCATGGAAACAGCAAAGGTGACAGGCATCTTGTGAGGAATGTGTAGTCCACAGGAATTCCTTGCAGAATTCCCAAGGCCCTAGAACGTACACATTTCAGATTTTGGCCCAGTTAGAACTTGGCACTCAGCTCAGGTTGTAGAACACAATCGGAAACGTCAGTGTGAAATCTCCATCCCTGGTCGCTACGCTTGCTGCCTACCCAAAATGCTGGATCTGGACTGGGATCCCGAAAGCACCGTCACATGGACTGATCTTTTTTTTTTTCTTTTTTTTTAATTCAATCGTGCCATGAAGCCACTTGAGCCTAAAATTGACACTTGGAAACAAAATGGATGGCTTCCTGTGTCATTTGTTTGTGAGCTATATTTGTGATAGACATGACTACCAAATTTCATATTGCTAAGTCAAACTAGCTTAAGGGGCTGGGGGTGCTACAGAGCCATGTTAGTGGAGTTTTGTGTAGTATTAGAAAAAAGGAAAAACCCCAAATTGGCCCAAGAAAAATGACAAAGAAACAAAGCAAGGCGTTGTCGTCCCACACATTTCAACCGCAGTGACGATGCCTTCAGGAAGCCAACACTCCCGCTCGCAGCGCTGCTTTTTGAACACAGATACAAACCAAATCACATTGACACATGCAGGCAGAAAAACATCACCACAGTATGTACACATACAGACACGGAGAGCACGGCGGTGGCCAAACGGTACACTTGGTAAGGACCCATCATCAAATGTTAAAGGGAGCGTTGTACTATTCGCTCTGGTGCTTTATATTTAAAAAAAAACAAAAAAATGCTTCAAAGTCAGGAACGAGGGTTGGAAGCGGATTTTCAAAGGATGCAAACGTGCTGAAATCCACAACTTTTGTATTTGCAGTGGAAGCTCTGGATCCCCAAAAATATATTGTAGAGTGAAAGCCCATTTATTGCAGAAAATGTTGCAGACTCGCTCGCTAGAGGCTGAAAATCTGCAATGTAGACAGACCATAAAAAAATGTAAGCCTCCAATATGCTTTGAGCACACTTGATAATAACGTCGAGTGTGCTTGCTTATTGTGCGAGTCACCGAGGACAGGTGAGAAGAGTTTGTGGCTACTGTTGTGTTGCTGGCACATTTTAGGATTTCAAATGAGTCTTAAGTCAAGGTTAGGGTTTCAAGTTCAAGTTTCAAGCCCGGTTTAGGGATTCAAACAAGGATTACATGAGGGTTTCATTCCTTGATTAGGTTTTAAAAGTATGGTTTTAGGCCGGGATATATGCTTTTTCTTGTTCTCCCGTCGAAAAAGTGTTTTGGAGAATCACTCTTCTTTTCCACGTGCGAAGGCATTACTGTTGTTAAGTATATAAGAACCTGTACAAAAAATAAAGCACAATATAGCAGGGATTTACACAATGGACAAATCGATATGTTCTACATGAAAATATGACAAGGCTGTGGAAAGGTGAACGCGCTATAGAGGGGGGCACTGTACATGTTTAAGTCTGCTACAGTACAGAATCTCAGTGCATCACCTCACATTTTCCCAACAACATCAATTTAAAAAAAAATTCCATGCCAAGCATAGCATTTGGCCATCTTGATACAAGCGTGACAATCTGTCAGAAATTGAACGCTTTGTACAAACGACAGCAAACAACCACGTTGTAGCGAAAGGCTCTCATTTCCCAAGAACGACAAAAACGTAGCAGGAAATGAAGTCAACAGTAGACCAACTGCGGAAACTGAAGTTCCTGAGATGTTGTGCGAAAAAAGCTGCCTCAGTTTCAGGATGACTTCAGGAAAAATCTCACACAGATTCATTTGAGTTCCGCCATCTTCGAGCCTCCAGTTTAAAAGCGTGATTCCCAACCTCTGTGCCATATCACGTTCAACAAAATCTTTTGTTTTACAACGGTGACGATGATGATGTGATGACAGCGCCTTTAAGGGGTGTGGCCTAGTGAGTCAAGTTCATTGTCTCGTTTAATTAACACCTGAAATGACGGGGACTTTGGCTTTTCTTACAATTTCTTCATTGCTTCGTTTTCTTTGTTCATTTCAATGGAGCCGCGGCACACGTGAAGCTCACTTGGAACTCGGATTTTGGCTCACAACATTCAGCAAATAAATTGACCAAACAAAGACTCATAATCCCAAAGCACTCCAAAATCAAGGTACCGCTCTATCTGTATAATTAGAACCAACAATATCATTTTGAATCGACTGGGCCAGCTTGTGAATAATGAAAATCTATTTATGCTTGACGGCAACGATAAATGCAGAATAAAAAAAATAAAGAAAGTAATCTGAGATAAGTAATCTCAAGAAATTATTTGAAAGTGTTCCAATATAAAATTATATTTATATTTATAAAATTATATTTAAAAATATGGGGAAAAAAAAAAAAAGATTTAAAAAAAGGTGAACCGTGGTTGCCGAATCACAAGTATTCACTGCATACAAATTCAAAATTTGAAAGCAATTATTTCAAATGAATTCTCTCAAATTGAAAGCACATCGGTTACTGTGGCTGTCCTTCCAGTATCTTGACTGTGGTCTTTCATTTTTCACTGGAATGTCAGGAAGAAATATTTTGGCTCGCAAGCACAACCTGAAAAAGTCCCGCGTAGGGGATCTCTTAAGTCAAGGTAGCACTGGATCTACTGTTTGTGACATTTGTCTTTGGTGTGCCATCCAATTTTTCTCATGCAAAATAATGAGCCTTGGCTGTTTAAAGGTTGGGAAACACTGGTCAAAAAAACCCTTTATGTGACCTGCAATCACTTCAGAGTCTACGGTTTGACTTTTTGAATGACGCTGAAAAAAATAGAGAGTGACGGGGATTTTGGACACACGACTTTCAGACTTTCAACATGATTATTTTTCTCCCAGTCTTTGCAGAGATGAGCGCCCAACCTCTTTGTTTCCTTTTCCTGATCGTCTTCTTGGCTCCCTTCTGAGTGTCCACAAGCGAGCGCGTGCTAATGTCCTGTACAGTTTGGAACCAGTCGTTATTTGCTGGACGTCGTCTTCCCACTGTGCTTTTTGGACTACAGCTGCTCATTTGGATGCTGTTCTCTGTCTCCCTCTGGTGGCTTGACCGTGTTCTGTCCGGGTGACGGGGTGTGCGGCGGGTGCACCGCTCCTGGCGGGAGGGGGTGCGCAACGGGCACCGCGCTGGGCACGATGCCCTCCACGGGGGGCGGAAGGCCGCCGGCGGTCATGCTCACTACCCCTGGTGGGTACCTGGCAGGGGAAGAGAGCGGAGAACGTTGGTTTCAAAACAGGGGTTCAGGTTTCAAGTTGGCGTCGGGGTCTCAATGTAGGGTCAATGTGGCGGAGTTTTTTATTAGGTTTTTTTTTAAGGACTTTGTTGATTTTTCCCAGTACCCTATTTAGCATTTTTTTGCTTTGTTTTTGGCTATACATTTTGATGGCACCTCCGCGTCATCACCTGTATGCTCCGTTGAGTTCTGGGTGGACATTGGCCGGTTCGACTGCCGTCCAGTGGTTGTTCTGACTCAGGAACTCTTTGTTGACGCAGTTCTTCAGACTGTCCGGAATACGACCTGAACACACACAGGTTCTGTTTGGGATGGAACTTATGGAACGCGAGGCGGTCCCGACCTGTGATGGCTCTTCGGATCTCCCTGGCCGCCTCCTCTCGCATCTCCAGCGAGGCCTGTTCGCTGTACCAGGCGGCGTGAGGGGTGCAGATCAGGTTGGGGGCGTCCTTCAGGGGACCCTGACTGAAACTACAAAGGGAAACGGTGTGAAAGGAGCTAAACGATGAGGTGAAAAATGTGATTTTACTGGATTTGGACTGATGTTGCAAGGGCCACACAATATTGTCTTCTATTGATGTAAAAACACGGAAGTCTCTTCTTTCATCAGAGAAAAAAATCTATTTTGATCTGTTTCAGTTGTGTAGCAATTAGCATTCGAATATAGCTAAGTTTCATCATTATTCCCAAATCTGTTGAAATGGGCAATGGGGAAAACGGCTTGTTGTAACATGGCCCTGGTTGATCTCTTATACTCTGCTGCCACCTGCTGGCCGTTTTTGTAACAACTACCATTGCTTCAAGCGTTCTGTTCAGTTCAGAGGCTGCATCAAAGCCTTCTGTATGCTCTAGCATGAAAAAAACCCAAAAGAAAATGCATAAATGTCTTTGGGACCAAGGTAATATTTCAAATCGAATGTATTCATGTTTTGGGGAGCAAATTAGTAGATGATGAGGGCCAGGTGAGAGGTCATTTGTAAATGAAGTAAAAAAAAAAAAAAAAAGTACAAATGTATTCTATTATTTTAATAATACAAAAATGAATTCAAGTATACAACAAATATTACAGGACTCTTAGCAAACTAAATGCGCTTTCCCAACAATGATGATATTGAACAAGTAACCATGACAACCAACCGAGTGACATTACCTGAAAGGTTCCGTCTCGTGAACGTCCAGGGCTGCGCCGCGGATCCTTCCGTCCTTCAGGGCCTGGGCCAGGGCCTTCTCATCCACCAGGCCCCCCCTCGCTGTGTTGACCAGAAAGGCCCCCTGGCGCATCTAGAAAACACAACCCGCATCCACTCACGTTTTTGTTCCAATCCATTCGAGGTCGGCTTCAGCACCTGCTTGACGGTGAAGTCGTTGATCAGGTGGTGGTTGTGTTCGTTCAGGCTGCAGTGCAGCGACACGCAGTCAGAGTGAAAGAGCAGATCCTGCGGGGTGGATCACAGGACAGGAACATAAGTTGAGCAAAACAAAAACACAGAATAAATTTAATGGTGAGGATGGAAACGTGTGTGCCTTCATGTGAGCAAATTAGGGATTGAACAATAACAGCAATATCGTGATATTGCCATATTGAAACTGCCGCAATATATCGTCGGCGTCATGTCACCATATGAAAAAAGTCAGGTTGATTTCCATTAGTGCAGTTCTAGCACCCTCTGGTGGCTATTTTTTTTTTTAGTGCCGTTTAATTTTTACAAGGCATGTTTTGGCCCTTCTATGTTTAAAATCTTTGCTAATGGTCAGATGAAGGGGAACCTAATATGCTTGTGCAGCGAGTCAATATGGGGACAAACTCAATGTGTGTTTGTATTAGCCTCAATATCAATATGAAGCGTTATTAGAGATTGTCGGTTGTTTATATGCATCGCTGTAATGTCCAAAAGCACAATGTTGTGTGTGGGTTTTTTTTAGTATGAGCTCATTTTTTTGATAATGTTTTGACCTTTTTTTTGTATCGTCAACCTCCCCAGAATATTGTGCAAATTATCGTATCGTGACCTTCATATTGTGATAATATGGTATCGTTCCATCCCTAGAGCAAATTTGCCAAAATGAAGCGAAAACTCCGTGTCCAGGAATACCTGCAGGGTCGTGACCCTTTGAAGGCCCAGGGATCTTTCCACGCCGTCCGCCAAATAGGGATCGTAAAAAATGACATTGAAGCCAAACGTCTTCGCTCGCAGGGCGACGGCTTGGCCCACTCGACCTACTCGCACACAAACACAAACACGTGAACATGGCAGCAGTTAGTAGGATCGGTGACTGGAGTCAGATGACTTGACCCAAGTCCAAATTAAATAGCCAATTTTACTTGGGATTCATTCAACCTTGGTGTTGTTCGATTAGTCCTTGAATGCACCGAGCTTGTACACATTCAAACATGTTATATGAATGATTTAATGACGTTACACATTTGTTGATATGACGTGTTCGTGGTTGTGTGTGCTGATTCCATCGTGCGGCATCTCTACACAATTACGCACGGCTTTTGTGGGGGTGTGTCAATTATTGGCGGATTTTCACTCTTCGCGGCTATCCCGTATGAATAACATCGTCCCGCTTTTTGCCTCGACTGACCGAGTCCGATGAGTCCCAGCGTCTCCCCTCTGATCCTGGCCGCTCCTGAAGCCACCTCTCGGATCTGCTCCACGCTCTGGACCCGCGTGCCCTCCCGGAGAGCCTGGCGTTGTAGCGTGAGAAAAGGTCACCGTGTCGGCCTTTTATCTTTCTCAATCAAAAGCCACAGACCTGATGGAGCCATGTGGTGCGCCGGTACAAAGTGAGGATGTGACACAGCGCCGAGTCGGCCGTCTCCTCCACCGAGGCAGCCGGCATGTTACACACGACGATTCCTGTTGGAATAGAGAACCCTTTCACTTCCACGGCCATGTTTGGAGGCTCAATGAATTGATGGTTGGAACAGAATATCAGATCGAAATGGATTGAACTTCTACCCCCACAGATTGTCAGCTTGTAGCCCCCCCCGCATGCTTTCTGTGTTGCCGCTGTGATACGGAAAACAAGCAGTGTGAAAGGGGGCTGAAGGCTCACCAAGTTCGCCCGCAGATTTGATGTCAATGTTGTCATAGCCGCTGCCGATGCGCACGATGATGCGGAGAGCTTTGAACTTCTCCAGGTCTTCTCTCATCAGAGTGATGGTGTGATACATCAGTGCCCCCACCGCCTCATTCAGCACCTGCGCACACACAAGTCGAAAATGACCACATGACCGTATTGTGGATCAAATATGAATGGATGGATAATGTCTTCGTCTGGATGTCGTATCCTGCGTTTGAATACACCTGCCGGCATTGGTTGACTGCGCTGCCTAAATATCGCCGTGTTATTGTCAAACGCAGATACTGTTCACCTGCCTTCATTGATGACAGGGACTGATTCAGTCGTGCCTCGTCGAAAGTTCGGGGGGAAAAAAATCAGCTGCCAGCATAAAATGAGGCAAACCTGTCGATCATGACAAGACACGAGAAAGTCTCAAGGTCCCTTGCCTGAAATGAAACAGGAAGTCAGCCATGTTGCTTTGAAGCAACCCATGTCAGATGAATTCCAGGGATCATAAAAAGTGGAAATTTAAAGAAATCCCTAAATGCAAAGTTCCCACGGAGCGACAGATGCATGCGAATGGAGCTCATTTGGAGAGTTCATCGGGGTTCATAAAAGCTTCCAGAAGATCTTCGCAGACATAAAAAAAAAAAAACTGTCTGAAATGTCTTTGCGACAAGTAAAAACTGTCTGTGAACGTCTTACAAATCCTGATGAAAACCCGAAATTTCGTTCTGTTCGCAAGCATTTACCGCTAGTGAGATAGCAGTTTTATCGGCCTTCAGATGAACTCAAAAGGCCGACAATCGGCACGGCCCATAATCGATCTATCCCTAGGCATGTCCATCATCAACTCACGGACCCCAAATAGAAAAGGAAGTTGGGCATTTTTCTGTGAATACGCCATTTTAAGCAAAATTCCAACAGGGAGTTCAACTCAACTTTATTTATAAAGCGCTTTAAGAACAGGCATTGCTGTATACAAAGTGCTGTACATAAACATCAGTTTTGCAGTAAACAAGAACAAAGCAAACATTTGGAAGTGTGAATACAGGTTTGTTTGTTTTTGTTTTTACAAGTAATTACGTTTTCACACACAAATGAGTCCCATTCGGAAGCAGGCAACGCCAAGATGGTGGAATGCTTTTACCGCTGCCGTCTGAATTGGGCCGAGCACGCCGTCAACCGTTTGATGATTATTCAAGTATGCGCCATGATAAAAGAGCTCCTCATTGGAGTGGAGTGATCAAGAAAATGAAATGGAAGACCGTGTAAATGTCACATGTTCATTGAATTGGCAGACCTCTGCCGACTTCACCTCCGGCATCGCCGGGGTGTCGACGACACGCGTTTCAATTAGCATGTCAAAGCAACGGCTTCTCGCCGAGTTAACGAGAGCGCCATCTGTCTGTGTCATGTTGTGACCTACTGAGCACGCTCACGGAGAGAGCGACAATATTTGGCAGTCACCCAGAATGAATCATTTTCACTTACACCAGCCTCTCGGACAACAAGTAGTATTGGCACACAATACGGGTTCAATCAAGTCTTCACATATGTCAAACGTACTTTTCAATGTTTGGATGCAAATAGTTCACTCTCATTGAGTTTCTCCTCCCATGATGTGGAAGCTAATTAATCAATTGCCAAAGTGAATTTTGGTGGCGAAAGGCACTGGACGCTGTTCTAGAGGTCGTCACTTTCCACCAGACCACAAGTCACAAGTCCAATTCGGTGGCTTGGGCATGAGAATCCAATTCATATTTCCGTGTTAGTTGAGGACACAAAACGTAACCCGGGCTGATCGGCAATGGCGGGGAGGCATTTTACGATCATTCTTACGTGCCAGATGCAGATACTGTAAGCCCACGCCAACCTCTGAAATGATATATATATATCATTTGTGCTTTTATGAATGAATGAATGACGTCGTCGTACTGCTTCATGGCGCTCGAAACGCTTCCTCTCGGGCCAACCTGGCTTTCTGATGACGTCATCTTTCTACAACCATGCTGTTGGCGCAAATCCATTGCCATGTGTGGTAAACCTTTTATTAAACTTTTATTGATTGATTTATTTAGTGATGGATTTGTTTTCACGCCAAGAAGCAAATGTGCCAGAGTTTAGCCTTGTGGAGTGAGTGAGCCACCTTCTCATGGATCTCCTGCGTGGACTGTGCATCGCAGAAGGCCACAGTGGCGACGTCCTTCAGGACCGGCATCTCCACTGTGCAGTCTCGCCCGTCCAGCAGAGCCACCAGGGGGCGCGGGTGCATGGGTCCGTTCATAATGGGTGGTCGGATGCCTACAATCAAATCAGATCATTCGACGCGTGCCAATGTCAACGTACAGTAATTTCGCACAGCTTCAACGCAGGAGAACAACAACTTCAATAACCCCTTTAACGCTTTCTTTTTTTAATTTTTTTTTATCAATTTTCCCCAAACTACTCTGCCCCATTCCAGTCCAAGTGAAGCTCATGGGTTTTCTCAATAGTAGTTAATCCCACGACTCGGGATTCCACTGAAGACGACTTTCGCCGTCGTTATATTTTCCTGACATTGTGGCGTCCGCCACGCCTGACGCAAACAGCTTTCCTCCATCTTTCCACCGGACTCGTTCCCAGAGAGTCGAAAATGTCTCATAGATGGAGGACACACAAGTGGAAATTCCCCCACGTGTAGACGTTTTGCTGTTGAAATGAGTTCACATTCCAAGAAATGATTGAAGTCGTGATTTGAAGGTCGCCGTCCCTCAAATGTTCCGAGGCATCACACTTGTCAGGAGAAGATTTCAAATGGAGAAGTGATGGCTTCCTTCATTCTTTGTGGTTGGAAGTCCTTGAGTGAGAAATGGGTGAAACATCACTTGTGGAATCGTCTACTTTTCACTTGCTGTCATTTGACTGTCAAAAACTCTGAGCAACTGCTTTCCCCGAAGGCGAGATTTTTCTTGACTGAGCAGTCCTCGGAGATAATTGATGTGTTGGGATCAGAGTTTGAAAAACACACTTTTTCAAATGAGGATTTCAAGACGAGGTTAGAATTCCAAACGAGGGGATCAAGCTCTGGTTAGGGTTTCAAGTTTCAAGTTCATGGTCGTTTGACATGAGGTTTTCAAACAAGAATTGGTTTCATGTGACGAGTAGGGTTTGATTTGATGCTAGTTTTAGGGTTTTAAATGAAGCTTTCCAATGAGAGTTTCATGCCATGGTTAAGGTTTCAACCGCGGATTGCAGTTTCAATTGGAGGATTACGGTTTCAAGAGGGTAGGGTTCCAAACAAGAATATATTGTATATATTACTAATACTGGATAGCTAATAGCCCATACACGCCCATGCAAGCCATTGAAGCCACAGGGCAGCCATCTTACGCTTCCCATCTCGTGAGCAGATGACTGTTTAAACTACTTTGAAGACCCCCTTTTCCTTTATCGCTCACTTCCGAGACTCCAATGTTAGATTTGGCAGAGGCATCTTTTGTTGAATTACAGTTGTAATTTTTTAATAAAAAAACATAAATATAAAATGTCATAAATCAGACTGTTTCTACTAAATATTGTCTCAAATGTTCTCTAATTTCGAAACTGCAAATGTTTCGGATTGTATGCCGAGGAACATTTCTTGGGAGGAGTAATATGGCGGCCTTGCGGCTTCAAAAGTCGGCTACACAGATCAGATCAGTGGTTCGTCTCTCTTCGCTAATTCTTCATCTATTCTACGCTTTCCATGAACTCCCTATGGAAGCGCTACAGCGCCACTCCAGACTTGGCATATATATATAATATTACAGCCGTTCAGCATCCTATAGGCGTCTTCTTTTGGACGCTCGCATATCTTGAGATGGTTCCGTATGCACACGATTTGTTGGAGGAACGATGCTTCCATGTAAACAGGGCCCGAGTTTGAAATTAGGGACTGAAATGAGGGGTTTCAGTCAAAATTAAGTTTTGAAGTTGGTCTCATTACAGGGTGAAGGTTTCAAGCCAGGATTATGGTATGAAAAGTCAAGCTTCAAGCATGATAGGATTAAGGTTTCATGCCAGGATAAACGCTTTAAAAGAAGATATCAATCCAGCGTTAAAATAAGACTTTAAGCAAGGATCATGATGATAAAAGTTGAGTTTGAAGTCGAGGTTATTGTTTGAATTAGGGTTTCAAAGTAGGGCTCCAAAGCTGGGTTAGTGTTTAAACGAATCATTTCGAGACAGGTGTCAAATTCTGTGAATGAACCTGTTTGACTAATCACTGAGTGATGAAGTCATGTTCATGCATGTCACTTCAAAGGCACTCAGTATTTGACATGACTTTTGGCACACTGTTTCCAAGTCATGACAAAATGTTGTCGTCGTCGTCTTCTCGCAGCAGCTCAGCACAATCTCAGCCTGCTTATCGGCGACATCGGATTCCAGCGTGAAACCTGATCTGATGATGAAGCTGCTCATGTTGAAGAACATTCTCGTGCTGTAAAACGCGCTGTCTGGCGAATCAACAGTGTTGCTGAGAGAATGGCGGAACCACCCAAAATAATCAAAGACACAGGTACCAAACTCAACGACTGCAACCCACATTTGGCCCTTCGTGTTATTTTATTGGGCGAAAAAAAAAAGAATGTAACTAATTATCCATCATCACTTGAGATAAGAGTGCTGTATGGTGGCAGGTGACAACTCACTTCACAAGAATCAAGTTTGGCAAATATAATTCAGTAAATGTATGGAAAAATAATCACGGCCAAATCTTGTGTTTGTACTCCAGGGGTTTAGATTTCGGGTCTCAAACTAAGGTTAGTGTTTCAGGGCAGGGTTAGGGTATTGAGCAAGGCAAGGTTTAGGATTCCAAATTACGGTTTCAAGGTACGGTTGGGATTTCAGGTCTGAATTAGGATTTTTCATTCACAGTTTCAAACCTGGCCTGGTCTTGTTGGAAATGTGTTTCAAATCAGGGTTTTGAATCTGGGTTAAGGTATGAGTCAGGGTATCAAATGAGGCTTTCAAGTCACACACAGTAGCTAAATGCTAAGAGGATTGTTCTCCGGATCATCACTTTCCCACTAAATCAAATGTGAGCCGCTTGATGCCTCATTTATCGATTGCTTCTCCCTGAGCCCAAAGTGATGGATGCCAGATCCCATGACCTTGGACTCTTTGCTCTTTGCCTCCCCAGGGGAGACGGGGGGGGGGGGGGGGGGTACGCTACGCGGTCGTCCCCAGAAGAAAGCGCTGGGCCTTTCAATTCGGATACCGGCGCTACCTTCATCCCCCTTTTTGGTTTCTAGAACAGTCTTTCGCAGCCACCTGTGTGTGTGTGTGTGTGTGTGTTCTCGCTTAGCCTTCATTTTTCTGTCGTCGCCAACACCACACACATACACGCATACGCACGCATTCTTCAAGATAACGTCGCGTAGGAGAAGGAGGAAAAAACAGAAGGGGGAAGGGAGCCATTCTCTCCCGCACACGCGTCCACATTTACCTAGAGGCATGCCTTTGTTGAGAAGATGGGAGCTTCCCATGGTTTTCACATGTAGAATCCACTCGGCATATGGCGGCGGCTTCCTCGCCTCCCTCTCTCACAAACGCATACACATGTGCTACCCCACCTCCCTCTCGCAACCCTTCCGTTCGGCCTCCTCCCTCCCTCGCTTTTTTTTTCTCCCTCCGCGGCAGCAAAGCCCTCCCTTTCTGTTAGTGGCAGCGAGGGAGTGCAGGAAGAAGAATGTGAAAGCGATGGTTTGTGTGTTTGCGTGTGTGTTGGAACCAGTCGAAAAGGGGCAGAGCTCATCTATTGTCTCC
Source organism: Festucalex cinctus (assembly GCF_051991245.1). Taxonomy (NCBI): domain Eukaryota; kingdom Metazoa; phylum Chordata; class Actinopteri; order Syngnathiformes; family Syngnathidae; genus Festucalex; species Festucalex cinctus. The sequence goes on along the minus strand of NC_135419.1, from coordinate 156,036 downwards.
TGAAGCTGAAAAAAAACAAAACAAAAAAAACAAGTTATGCAATGTCAAGGCAGTTGCAAGAGAAGACCAACTTGTTTCAGATTGAAACCATCTTAGCGTCTTACTTGGAACGAAAAGCTAACGCTCATGTAAATTCATCCAAACCCCAGTTTCAAAATGTCACCTTCATCCATTATTAGATAGATAGACTTTATTTGTCATTATAGTACAAGTACAGAACGAAATGTGGTGTCATCTGACCTGCACAGCTTCCAAAATATAAGACAAAATACAAATCTATACAATTTAAAAAGCAATGGTAAATCGCATTTTTATAACAGTGACGTGCTGCACCAATGTGCGAAATAAACAAACCCGTGAAGGATCACAAAATGTACAAAATATATCATGTACAATGGTAAATAAATACAGTAGTGCAAGGAGAAACAGTTAAAACATGTGTAAAATGGGCAGTCAGTCAGGTAAAAAGATGAACTGGGTACTGAATGGATACTTCCAGTCGTGCAAGGATACGAGCAGAAGAGATTTGCAGATTTGGCCGCCAGTTCGGCATCCTATGCGGGTGATTCACCGTTTCACGGTCTGACGGCCAGGAGAAAAAAAAAAACTGTTGCAGAAGCTGGTGGCCCTGCACCGCACACTGCAGTATCCATGATGGGGGTGTGAGGGGTCCCTGATGATGTTCAACGCTTTTGGACAATATCCTGAATGGAGGGGAGAGAAGTCCCAATGATTTTCTCCGCCGTCCTTGCCAACCTCATCACGCCGCTCCAGTCGGAGGCACTGCAGCCTTCACGCCACACGGAGATACCGTTTGTACTCGTGTAGAATGTGGTGAGGGTTGAGACGGGCAGGTGGGCTTCCCTCATCCTCCGCAGGAAGTGCAGGCGCTGCTGTGCCCTCTTCCCCAATGACGCCATGTTCACAGACCAGTTGAGTTTGTCTGTGATAACCACCTCCACGGCCTTGTTGTTGATAAGAAGCAGGGCGGATTTTTCCTCAAGTCGACAATAATCTCCTTTGCTTTGTCGACATTTCGGATCAGGCTGTTGTCTTTGCACCAGCCCACCGACTGCTCCACCTCCTCCCTGTAGGCCGGACCGTGGTCGTCCCACCACCGTTGTGACTTTCCATGCGGTTGGTGGCTGACCTTGGCGTACAGTCATGTGTCATCAGAGTGAACAGGAAGGGACTCAGGACGCAGCCCTGGGGGGAGTCCGTGCTGAGGGAGATGACATTGGAGGTACTTGGAGGACCAACTCGCACTGACCGATCTAGCAGTGATGAGTGAGTTTTATGAAGACAAAGGCTTCTTGTAAGAACTTTCTTCAGTAGCTGTTGAAGCTTTTGCATAATTATGAATACAGTATGTTGCTTTTGTGTTTACATAACTAAACCGGCTCATCTACCTCAGAAACAATACCCAACCTTGCACAAATATGCTCTATTGCTTGAACAAAAGCCACATGTGCCATCTAAACACTTTAAAGCCAAAAAACCGAAAGGAGTCCTAAAATGTGATGACATTATTATTATTATTACTAGCATGTTGTTCATTAATGACAGTTGCCACACAGGTTTACACATACAGTACAGCATGTATGTACAGTTATTAACAATATAAGAACTCAAACAAGCTGTGTGACATTGCTGCATAATAATAGGAAAAATGCAGTTCCACGGCTGTTTTTTCAGATATGTTTGCTCGTTGACTTGGCAACTCGGTGGATCTCACACATTCAAATCCAAATTCATTCAAGTCTCAACATTTGAAGTTGTTTTTCCATGTCTGTGAAAACATATTGAAAATCTGCATCAGCAAAACTAATCAACCATATTTTTGAAAGGCTTTTGCAAGTAGCCTGAAAGGGGCTGAAGATGCGCAGAGGCAAGAACTGCAACGCAACCCATAGAGGGAAAGAAGAAATGAGCAACGAGAAAGCTGATTTAAACACACACCATTCGTCATTCGTTCTGAATGCTAACGTATGCGTGTACCTACTGCAGTCACCTCCACCTGCAGGTGACCCCGCCCCCTCCTCCTCCTCATGTCCCATTCTGTTTCCCCATCTTGAAGATCCTTCGTCCTCCTGCTCAGTGGTGCTGAGGCAAGCAGCTGACAGGAAGACTTCCAGCCTAATTACAAGCATGCGTGGCTGCACGATGATACACGCGCACGTTCACAAACGTTTGCGCACACAAATTAATGATACATGAAATACTGTAATGCAGTAGTGTACACTGTTAAAGGTTTTACCCCGCCTTCAACTCAAAAAATGATGTCCAGATATCACATCTCAAATATTTGACTTCACAGAAACTACCTCGAGTGACTTTGTATGACCTGATTATTTCATGTTGATGTAAACAATAATTCTTCACTTGAACCAACCTTATTTTTTTCTTTTTGTCTTGATCCAAAATATTTTCTCAACATTTTAGGTACGGAACCAAATGAATTCATGTAGTTTGAACGGAATTAACATATTCAATTTGACATCCCGCATTTTATAAGGAACCACTGATTGTCAGTGAGCAGCAGCAGGTACTCGGGGACCATTTGGTGATCTAACCCTCCAATTCCAACCCGTAACGCTGAGTGTCAAGCAGGAAGGCAAATAGGTTCCATTTTTAAAGGATTTCGGTATGACCGAGGGAGGGAATTGAACCCACAATCTCCCAGTCACAGGGTGGACACTAGTCCACTGAGCCTGCTTTGTTGTGTGTATATATATATGTGTGTGTGTGTGTGTATATATATATATATATATATATATATATATATATATATATATATATATATATATATGCATGCAGTAACCACTCGGCCACCCACTCGGCCATGTACAATATGAAGACATGAAGAAGGAAATCCAAAACTTTATTTTGGGTCCTTTGGACGTATTTTTAGTTCTGTCGAAATCAAAATCGATGTCTGCCAATGCAAAATAAATGTTTTTCACTATAAAATCTATACCTTTATCCTGTTTTGAATGGATAGTTTTACTTTCAATGAAATGCTGATTGCAATCCTTTTTGCAGTTCGTACAACATTATAAATTCCTGCTTTAGCTGTGTTCATTAAGGTTTCAACGTATGGTTATAAGTAATGGTCAGGGTTTCAAAGTATGGTTTCAAGTCAATGTCATGGTTAAGGTTTCCAGGCAAAAAGTTTAAGGTTAATCAGTAGGGTTTTAAATCTGGGTTTCAAGCCAGGGTTTATTAGAGTTGCCACAAATGAAGAGAAATGGCAATTGTAAATGACAATTTGATAAGAGTGCTGACATATTTTAAAATGTATATATTTTTCTGCATCAATATTCGGTCGTTTTATGCTTATTAATAAGTAAAATATAATTTTAAGCTGTCGTGTTAATGCTGCCACCATTCCACCAGATGGCGGTAGCAAACGAGTGAGGCAATGCTGACGCATTCGAAAAAAAACGAAAAAAAGAAAGAAAAAAAAACACAAACAAGCCCTCAGTTAAAAGCCCCACGCACAAAACCAAGATGGCGGTGCAAGAGACAGCGTCTCAACTCTCCATGGCTCTGAAAGTACAAGAATATCCCACGCTCAAGGTAAACAATCGACGCCGAGCGACCACCGGGCGTTTATCGCGACTTGGTCGGGGGGAATAGAGAGCGACGCTAATTCCTGGCGAATTTGTCACCGATCTTGACGAGATTTCAACGTTAGGCCAGATAACTTAGCCGAGCTACCAAATGCTCGTCTTTCCCCTACATAAGAGGTGTCGGGATTTTGCATGACAGCCTTGTGGGTACTTGCTGATTGCTAAATTGGATAATAAAGACTTAAATGACATGTCAGTGTAACAAGGCTCCCCCCCTTTATTTAACATGGACGACGGGGTGGAATGTGTTTCTTGTCGTAAAATGGCGTCACGCGGAAACGTTTTGACAGTCAGATGGTAGTCGAACCACCAAGTGGTCAAACCAGCTGTAAGCAAGGTCTCAAAGGGCAAATTCGTTCGGAGCATACAAATCCGAGCCAGCTGAAAGGGAGATCTGTTGAAATCACCAGTGTTGATCCGATGAGGGGTGCCAGCGGGGCAATAGAGCTCCGCTTTAGGGGGGCTAGTGGGAGCCCCGTCCTCCGCGAATGTTCCCCACAAAATGGCCAGCGAGAGGAAATAAGCAGCCGCTCTTCTCTCTCGCTGCGACACCAAACCCGGATTACCTCCCCCATCATCTTCCTCCTCCCATCCTCGCCCTCCACACACGCGTCTGGATCTCTCGTCGTGAGTAGCAATACATGCACAACCTCATGCGTTACATGCTAAATCAGCCTTTGTATGTGTTATGTTGAATGAGGGCTGGGTGTGATTTGACTGCGCTTGCCTTCGATGCTGCAGTCAAGAGGGGATGGCGATGATGGGATCCATTTTAAGTCTAGAAGTGGCAGCAAATGGGGGGCGTGGGGGTCTACAGCTGCAGGCATGTTGCAGGAAAAAATTGTCGTCACAGCTGCTAATCTGTATTGCTACAAATAGCCCACCGAACTCCATTTGGAATACATTGGTTTTGAACGGATTCATATATGAAGCTTTTTTAAATGAAGTCGCATGCTATTGCTGTGTTCCTAGCTGCTATTTGCAGGATTATTAGAGAATGAAGCTGGCTTCATGTGGAAGACGATAGAGACGAAACCCTCCTGTGTTAAAGTAATTGTTGCCCACCCTGAAATGTTTGTAATTCCCCCTATTGATGCCTCAAGCTCTTTTCTTTATTGGACAAGGTTATGTCGTGACTAAATTAAGATCCTCCTCTCAGTTCAACATGGGTTATTTTGGGGCTGCGGATTGCAAATGCATTTTGTGTGTGTGGGGGTGTGTGTGTGGGGGTGTGTGTGTGTGTGTGTGTGTGACCTTTGCCTAGCCATAAAAAAAAGTGAACAGGTGAGTTTTTCAGTAATTAACAGAGGCTTGATCATTCTCCCTAAAAATCTGCAAGTTTGTGAATGTCCAACAGTCAGCATGTAAGCCTTCACTATAAATGTGCTCTATATTTATACAAATATCCTCTGGGCTAATTAAGCGAGCTCGCCAGTGTGAGAGATTATCATGCGTCCCATGGAAAATTATATAATATATAACTTTTCAAACATCAAAGCGTTTGTAGGAATGAAAACAAATGTTGGTTTGTTGTGATTGTATTGCCGTTCGTGTTTTATGTTGTGTCTGTCAAGCACTTTGTGACAGCTAAGGCTGTTTTGAAAGCACTTATATGACTTTCCGTATGATTTTGCCTTTTCACATATTTTGGAGGGGGCCTATCTTCTGTTATTAGTTGAAGACTCAACAATTTGCTGCCAAAGCCATGTCAAATGTAAAAATATTGATTTGGTGCCATCTTCTGGCATCTTGGTGCCAAGCAACTACATGTATTTTGAAATGAGGGGTGGAGTGTCATTTTGGAGAGCTTTTTCTGGCGTTAATTTTTGTTCAAGAGTGCATAGTTGAGTTAAAATTATTTTAATTTCTCATTTAAAAAAAAAAAAGCATTCAAGCAGCTACCTTTTCCTCAAGTTTTTTAGACTTGATGTTGAAAGTTGCAGCCGGCTACTAGTGTGGAGTGGACTGGATGGGGAAAGGCCAATGTTTTGAGGGTGACGGCTCGTAGCAACATTTGGGTGCAGGGGGGCTATGATTTGTACTCCATATGGTATTTGCAGCGTTCCACTGCAACATCCATTTTGTTTTCTCTTGATCGACTGCTCCTGTCCCATATCCATCCTTCAATCGATTTCAGCTATTTATTCAAGTTCATTTGACAGGCTGCAAATAAAGAGCAATTATTTTACTAAATACACTTCCTGTTGACAATTTAAAGTTTGTGTGACTCGCACTATATGCTTCCATATTGCAAATATGTTTGATATTGCATTAATGTACAAGTGTAGGGTATTTATATTGTATTCTTTTTTTTTTTTTTCTTTTTTTTGAGTGGTTAGCACGTCCACCTCCCAGTTCTGAGGTCTCCGGTTCGAGTCCAGGCTCGGACCTTCCTGGGTGGAGTTTGCATGTTCTCCCCGTGCCCACGTGGGTCTTCTCCGGGTACTCCGGTCTCCTCCCACATTCCAAAGGCATTCATGGCAGGTTAATTGGGCGCTCCGAATTGTCCCAAGGTGTGCTTGTGAGTGTGGATGGTTGTTGGTCTCTGTGTGCCCTGCGATTGCCTGACAACCGGTCCAGGGTGTCCCCCGCCTACTGCCCAGAGCCAGCTGAGATAGGCTCCAGCACCCCCCGCGACCCTTGTGAGGAATAAGCGGTCAAGGAAATGGATGGATGGATGGATTGATAGTTTTTTGTTTTAATGCAACATATTTGAACTAATGTGCAATCAAAAAAGGAATTTCTTTCCCCCAATAGGAAATACTTACTTTCACATTATTTTACTATTAATTCATGCTGGGGAAGAATCCAGTTTCAATGCTTGCTTCAGGTATCAAAGAGAAATGAAGCATATCCCAGCAGGGAAGGAAAAAAAAAAAGAGCAAAACGTGATTTGAATGTTGTCAATGTAATTCCTTTTTCCATTAAGTGAATGATTTTTTTTCTTTGTAAACAAAATTGAAAATAGGATTTTTCAAAAAAACAAAACAAAACAAGCATCAAGATCCAAAAACATCTCGCCGTTTGTCATCCTTCAGGTACCTTACGAGACGCTGAATAAGCGCTTTCGTGCGGCCCAGAAGAACATAGACAGGGAGACGAGTCACGTGACCATGGTGGTGGCCGAGCTGGAGAAGACACTCAGCAGCTTCCCGGTGGTGGACTCGGTGGTGTCCCTGCTGGATGGCGTGGTGGAGAAGCTCAGTGCACTGAAACGAAAGGTAACGCACGTGTTTATTTGGACGCAACATGAGGGTACGCCTAGACACCACTGGATCAGATGGCTGAAAGTAGTTGTTTCCCCACCTACTCGCTAACGTTGTCTTTTTTTTTCTTTCTTTTTTTTTTTTAAGGCCGCCGAGTCCATCCAGGCCGAAGACGAGAGCGCCAAGCTGTGCAAGCGTCGCATCGAGCATCTGAAAGAGCACAGCAGCGACCAGCCGGCCTCTGTCAATCTGTGGAAGAAGAAGCGCATGGACCGCATGATGGTGGAGCACCTGCTGCGCTGCGGGTACTACAACACGGCCGTCAAGCTGGCGAGACAGAGCGGCATCGAGGTCAGCCATTTTGTCTTGAAGCGCTGCTCGCCGGTCTTGGTCTGTGCGTTATCAAGGCTTTGTTTAACTTTGCAGGATCTGGTCAACATCGAGATGTTCCTCACGGCGAAGGAGGTTGAGGAGTCCTTGGAGAGGCAGGAGACAGCTACCTGCTTAGCCTGGTGCCATGACAATAAGTCCCGTCTTCGCAAGATGAAGGTAGGCAGTAGGGCGGAGTCCGAGCATACTGTCCACAATACAATCATGTCATATGATGGCAAAATACAGACAGACTCAATGAGATGCGTTTTAGCCTTTAGCGACTGTCACGGGGATTCGCTTCGATTAGTCTTTTATTGGCTGATGATGTTAGTTTGTTAAGATGTGGTTTCAATCCAGGCCTAGTGTTTCAAATTAGAGATTCGAGACTGTCAGGCTTTCAAGTTTTGGTTTCATGCTTGAGTTTTGGATTTCAAGGATGTGCTAGGATTTTAAACAAGGGTTTCAAGCCTGGGTTTGAGAATCAAGGTTTCAGGCATGTTTTCGGGTTTTTTCAAGTTGGGGATTTATGCGGATTTACAGACAAGTTTATTTGTATAGCACATTTCATACACAAGACAACTCAACACCTATAAGCAGCAACAAACAGTCGTTAACAATATTCAGAGCAAATTTTACTCAAAGAACATACATTGATTGACAATGTTACACAGCAAACTGAAAGCGTTTAGTGTAAGCAAGTTTAATTAAAAATAATAATGATAATAATAAAAATGTTTAAAAGACCTTAATTAAATGTATGTGTGTGTGTGTGTGTGGGGGGGGGGGCAAAATTTTCAACCTGAATTTAAAAGCATTTACACTTGGGCCTGACCTCACTTCTGTTGGCAGCTCATTCAATTTGTGTGCAGCATAACAGCTAAATGCAGCTTCACCATGTTTACTTCGAACTCTGGGCTTTACTAGTTGGCCCAAGTCTGTAGATCTCAGAGCCCTGCTAGGTTTCTATTCAATCAGCATTTCTTGAATATATTCAGGATCCAAACCATTCAGTGGATAAACCAGGAGCAGAATTTTGAAATCTATTCTACAGCTGACTGGGAGCCAGTGTCAAGCTTTAAGGACTTTGTTTTGGCCAGAACTCGAGCTGCAGTGTTCTGAATGAGCTGCAATTGTCTGATGTTCTGTTGAGAGAGTCCAGTCAGAAGACCGTTACAGTAATCGAGTCTGCTGGAGAGAAAAGCATTGATAAGCTTCTCTTGGTCTGCTTGAAGCATGCAGTCCTTCAGTCTGGATATGTTTTTCGGCTGCAAAAAGGTTTGATGAAAGTTATTTCTGAGTCTGTTAGCGCCCCAAGATTTTGAACTTGGTCTTTTGGTTTCTCAGGACAGCGACTTAAGGTGTTTTCTAACAGCAGTCCTCTTTTCTTTATTGCCAAAAACAATGACCTCCGTTTTTTTTTTTTTTTTTTTTCTCTCCCCCTCATTTAGCTGAAGGAAATTTTGGTTCATCCAGTTGTTAGTTTGCTCTAGTGAGTGACACAATACGTTAATTGAACTGCTGTCATTAAAGGTTGTAAATGATGGTTTCAAGCCCTTTAAAAGGGTTTTAAATTCGGGTTTGGGGCCAATGTAGGTGTTGAAAGAAGAAGCATTTCTAGACATCATTACGCTGTTGTCAGACCAAACGCAAGTTGAGCGCATCTGGTGGTGTGATTCCATATAAAGGTAATACCGTCTCCGCGGGTAGCGGATGATGTGTTTGACGCGCAAGGTGAGGGGGGTGAGAACGGCTGTTCATTGGTGTTTGAAAATGTGAATATTTTAAATACTTGTATTTATTCATACCTATGGTAGACTTTGCAGCTGAGACTGACAAATACGATAACGCTGGAGTCTTGAGTGTGAGTGGTGGCTTTTTTTTTTTCTTTTTCTTTTTCATTTTTTAAAGGCAAGTACAAAAGGCAAAAATAACCATTAAACCAGATACAAATGCAAGTCTGAATAGCTACAATATTTCAACAGTAAAGACAAGTTATAGTTCCATGAAAGTGAAAACATAATCGCCACATTGTTTTCCAGATAGTTTTCTTGGATTTTTCCAAATTATGTCTTGCTGTTGCACTGCATGTGCTGTATTTCACCACTAGATGTCACTAATGCAACATTCCTACAGCAAGGATCTGATTTTATGTGGCTGTGCAGAGCTGTCTGGAGTTCAGTCTTCGAATCCAGGAGTTCATCGAGCTCATCCGACAGAACAAACGAATGGACGCCGTCAGGTACTTCAACACTGTTATATTTGCATGATCAAGTTGAAGTCACTTTCATTAACACCGCACGCTGTTGACATCGCAGACATGCGAGGAAACACTTTAGCCAAGCCGAGGGCGGACAGTTGGACGAAGTACGGCAGGTGATGGGCATGCTGGCCTTCCCCTCAGACACACACATCTCCCCGTACAAGGTAACACTCACACAATGGACAGAAAAGTCATGCGACCCGGTCCCGGTTCATGTGAGAATCTCGTGGCGCACTCAAGGACCTGTTAGATCCGGCCCGCTGGAAGATGCTGATCCAGCAGTTCCGGTACGACAACTACCGACTGCACCAGCTGGGCAACAACTCCGTGTTCACCATCACCCTGCAGGCCGGGCTGTCGGCCATCAAGACGCCGTATCCTTCAGCTGCTTAAGCTGGAACCTGCTGTATTATGTTTGTTGCGCGAGTAGTCACTGTGGTAATTGATGAAGTACGTGATTGTAAAAGCTGCAGGCTGAACAATAAAATAGAAGCGTAACTTTTAGGCGTCCAATATTGATGCTTTTGCTGACATTAATAGCAAGGGATGGCTAATGCTCGATAGTTGCACCTAAAGAAGTGTGAACCTGAACCGTCCCTTCCAGTCAGTGTTACAAGGAGGATGGCACCTCCAAGAACCCCGACTGCCCCGTGTGCAGCAAGTCCTTAAACAAGCTGGCGCAGCCTCTGCCCATGGCCCACTGCGCCAACTCCAGACTGGTGTGCAAGATCTCCGGCGAAGTCATGAACGAGAACAACCCCCCCATGATGCTGCCCAACGGATACGTGTATGGATACAACGTGAGTGAGTGCATGCACACATGGAATGTATACAAATTGTGTGCTCAAAATGTTGCATAGCGGTGTGTAAGCATTAAATATGATGTATGCTAGATTACAGACGCATGCATTACACATAAGTACATTTCTCTAATGTATAATCGAGCTGGTATTTGTTGTAATAAAGATGAAATTCTTGTTTGTTCAAAGAAAAACTCACAATTTGATTTATTTTTTTTCCAAAATTGTTCAGTCCTTAACATAGAGGAAATTGTGGTACATTAAAGTTGATGATGAAAAAAAAGTAATTTTTATTTATTTTTTTTCCACCTTTGTCCTTCTCTGGTAGTCCCTGCTGTCCATCCGCCAAGATGACAAAGTAGTTTGCCCCAGAACCAAAGAAGTCTTCAGCTTCTCTCAGGCTGAGAAGGTCTACATCATGTGATCATGCGCTGCAACAAGAAAACACAACAAAAAACGCCAGAAGATCCCCCGCACACACACACACACACACACACATCCCATCCTTGTCCCCCGCTCCCCCTTCTGAAGGGCCATTTGATCTCAGACACCTGGATGCTTCCGTCAAGACTGGTGTCAAGAGATTAGATAGAAAAACACGTGTGCCGGGTAGCAAAGTATGTGCTTGGCTGCTGGAGGATGGATGCTCTTACATGACCTACATTGTTGCCTCTGTACGCCCCCACCACCTTGTCCCCTCGACAGTGGCTTGAAAAGCTACATCAGGACGGCATTAGAGATGTAAATAGTAGATAGGCTTTGTTCACAGCTCCTGATGACTCATCATCGCGGGGGGGGTGAGGGTTGGTGGTGCACGACTGAACAAGTGTTTTCTCCACTTGCTTGAACTCCTTTCCGCATTCATTTAATTTCTACAGTTGCATACTAACTCATGACAAGTGTCTTTGACAATGAGGCTGGTCTTCCTTTTCATTTGTTGTTTTTCGGCCTTGGGTGAGGTTTTTTTTTTTTTTTTCCCTTCCTTCCCCTTCCGTTCATTTTACACCATCAGGCTTAACTTGATTCACTCGCGATGGGAGTTTTAAAAATACACAAAAGTACAGGAAGGACCATAGTGTCTGTTTACAATTTAATTTCTGTTCCAAAAGCAAATGAATAGACAAATGAGTGGAAATTACAAAATGAGGAGTAGCTATTGAGGTGTTTTGATACACCATTATTTTTTTTTATTTTTTTCTAACTGAAGTGGGGAATTAATTGTGAAGACACTTTGTGCACACAAGCTTGCCATCGGTGTTTAACCCTCAAGCTGTTTTGACGAGCTCATTCTTGCACACCACACTTCAATGGGACCTTGTTTTGTGCACTGGGAAGCATACAAGTGCAAGTGTCCCAACATCTTGAACAAAAAGTCTCCTGGTCCAACATCTGACTGATTGTAATTGTTTAGGTGTTCATATAGTGTATGTGTTATTTTGAATGAAAAAGGACTGTGCTGACCAAATTGATGAATTTGAGATGTGACATCTTTCTTTGCTGTCATTTAGATTGATACATTGTAAGCACAAACTTCAGCATGGCATTTAAATATTTCGGGTTTTTTTTTTGTTGTGTTTTTAAATCCCATCATATAGAAGTAAACCAGACTTATAATTTTGTCTTCTGACTGAAGGACTGTGACAAACCAGGAGTTGCTGCCTTGTGCCCATTTCATGACTCTAGACCATCGTCTTGTGTGTTTCTGTCTTTAGACTTAGCTGAAGATGATTGTTTTGTCATCGATATGCCTCATAAAGATTTTAGCAGTCTTTTTGAATTTGCTGCATTCTTTGTGTCTGTTTTGAGGGTGTGGCTTGCTCATCACTTGATTCTGTTGACATGGAAATGATGTCTGCTGCGTCTCATCTGAAACTTTGGATTGAGATATGACATGCGCAAGCCGTAGCGATGCTAATACAGTGTAAGCCTCAAAACTGCATCATGCTGAAAAGTCAGTTGAACTAATGTTTACATCACATTTAAAAGTACTTGGGAAATGTTTCAAGTCTAGCCTTCTTACTGTGGCAAATTTGGATTGCAAAGAAGAGTGCCAGTGATGGCCATTAATTTTTCAAACGTTAAGGTTTCAAATTATGATTTTAAATAGCAATGTGATGAGTAGCCACCATGTTTGTGGAATTCTTAAATTAAAAAAAAAAAAGATGGGGACTGAGCACTTCAAATGCCTCAAACATCCTCCATGATAAATACTGTAAATTCACCCCAAAGAAAAGTGTTACATAACTTCTTTTTTTTAAACTTCCCACCCTTTTTTTCACCAATAAACTTCCATCTGAACTAGTTTTTTTTTTTTTTTTTTTTTTTAAATAGAGCAATCCACCCATTTTCTTAACGGCTTGCTCCTCACAAGGGTCGCGGGGGTGCTGGAGCCTATCCCAGCTGTCTTCGGGCAGCAGGCGGGCTTCACCCCAACTGGTTGCCAGCCAATCACAGGGCATAGAGCAATTCAATAACATTTCAAACATGACGCTATTTTCTACACATTGGTGTCTCAGAATTTTGACCTGCTTGAAAACTTAAGATTTTTTTATTTATTTATTTTTTTCCCTGAGTAGAAGATAAAAGGAATCAAGGTGGAACGTGGAGAAATTAAGTTACCGTTTTAGTCTAATTTGACCAGATCTTCTTGGAAAGGTGATGCCACAAAAACATTTTTCAAAAAGGCCATCCAGCCCCCCACAACTGGCTCAGTATCTCCAAAACACTTAATCTAATTTACACAATTCTTGCTGCCTTCTGAAATGGCCTTTTCAACCAGATTTGTGATTTTGTGAGCGAGGGTTTAAAATCAAGCTTTGAAGTCTAGTTGTGGGTTTCAGACAATCTGCAGGCTGTCCAATTTAGGGTTTCAACTCAAGCCAGGGTTAGGATTTCATATTTGGGTTTCTAGACCAACGCAAACTAGGTTAGGAAGTCAAAATGAACAAAGGGTAAGTTACTATTTGTATTGTTTAAATACCAATCACAGTTTGTATTGAATTTCGTTAACGTAGACGTTTTGGAAATTTTATAATACGTCATAAAGGCAATTAGTACAGGTAGCTTTGAACATTTTTAAAGGACGCGTTGCCTTTAACGAAGAAAAAAAATGGGAGCGTATCAGCAAAGGGGGCGGTACCTAAGTCGACGCGGGGCGTGGCTTCCTGGTGCTACAATATAAAAACAACTGCGTTGCTTCTCGTCCACCATTTTGAGACTTGCTACGTTGAGGTAAACGATTCCCCCGTGTTATCAGACTTCAAACATGTCTGACCAGCTTTGTAAACTCTTTGTCGGCGGCCTCAACGTTGATACCGACGAAGAAGGCCTCCGCGCGCACTTCGAGCAGTACGGCTCGATCACCGACTGCGTGGTGGTAGTCAACAAGCAGCTCCAACGCTCCCGCTGCTTCGGATTTGTGACCTACTCGACGCCCGAGGAGGCCGACGCCGCCATGAACGGCAGGCCGCACACAGTCGACGGCAACACGGTCGAGGTGAAGCGGGCCATGTCGCGAGAGGACGCCAACAAACCCGAAGCGCTCGCCAAAGTGAAGAAAATCTTCGTGGGAGGGCTGAAAGACGACATCGAAGAGGATCACCTCAGCGACTATTTCTCCCAGTATGGTCAAATCGAGAAGTCGGAGGTAATCTCCGACAAGGACACTAGAAAGAAGAGGGGCTTCGGCTTCGTGTACTTCACCGACCACGACTCCGCCGACAAGGCCGTCGTGATCAAGTTTCACACCATCAACGGACATAAAGTGGAGGTGAAGAAGGCCCTCACCAAACAGGAGATGCAGGCGGCCAACCGGGGCGGCATGACTCCGAGAGGAAGGTCCAGCCGAGGCATGAGGGGGAATCAAAATGGCTACGGCAGTAGAGACTACGGTGGAAACTACAACTACGGAAATGGCGGTGGAGGCTACAACTGCGGCGGAGGCTACGGGGGCTACGGCGGACATTATGGTTACGGCGACCAGGGCGGCTACGGTGGCGGCAACGGCTACAGCGACTTCGGCGGCGGCTACGGCCAACATTCCTCCACCTACGGTCCTATGAAAGGACCCTTCGGCGGCCAGAGGAACCCGGCCCCCTACACACGTGGAGGCGGCGGTGGTGGCGGTTACCCCAGGGGGGGCTACGGCGGCGGCGGTGGCTACTAGACCAGACCAGACAAGACCCCATCCACACCTACCCTGACATCGCTCAGCAATCTTCCAGATTAGGCCTCCAGCCCCGGATTTGGACGTCAAAAGTCAAAATTCACTAACAAAACAAAATGAAGACCTCAGAGCCCCCAAACAGGTAGGAAGGTCACTTCCTAAAAGAATCAGATTATAACAAATTAAGACACTCGAAATGCAAATTTAAAAAAAAAAAAAAAGAAGAAGAAAGAATAGCCGCTTATGTACCATTACCCACACGTGTAGTTGACGTTCAAACAAATAAACCCTTTGCGTTCACCAGTTAAGTTGAATGTAGACTTTTTTCGTGATTTTTTTTTTTTTTTTTTTTTAGTATTTTAGATGCCTAGTTTTGTTTGTAGTGCACAGGCGTGAGGATATTTCTGGTCTGTTGGATTTTTTTTTTTTTTTGCCGTAGCTGTTGTCACGAGGCCATTTTGTGACTACTCACGTTTGCCCCAAGTAAAGATGGCGGGAGACGCGCTGCTTTTGTTTCCCCCTCGTTTTGCCCAAAACTGACCATGCTTTTATTTGAGCTAATTTGTAATTTACCTACATTAGTGTCAATTTGTAATTTACCCCCATTCAGCCTGTAGAGCAATATCCAAATGTATGCTGTGTACTTTCATGTTCTTGAGAAAACATTCATTACTGTTTGAAGACACTTAATCTGTATGTTCATTCTTAAATAAAAGGTTACACCACATAGCTTAGTTTTACTTATTGCTCAAGTTTATTCACAGGTCAGCTTTGTAGTTACGAGGCCTCTATTCCAAGTTTTAAAGTCAGGTGGGTGTATTGCAAAAAAAAAAAAAAAAAGTGCACGTCTGCCCACAGCCAATGCATGTAGGCTATGTAGGGTTTGACCATGTTACTACTTCCATGTGATTTATGAACTCTCACATTATCTCTTATGTGGACACTTTTTTTTGCTCATTGCTGTTGATTATCCCTATATTTAGGTGTTCTTACACGTATTCCAGTAGGCTATCCCAGCCAAAATAGCCGTAGCAGTTTGTTTGTAGGCTACGTCAGGACCCTGTTGATTACCTGGGGTCGGTTGTGATAGGAGTCTGAAATATCTCTTTAGGATATCCACATCCAGCCAACTAGGTATGTAAAATCAACCTGTCTTATCTGTGTTGGTCAACCATGTATGGAAGTATATTATCTTTAATCCTAGCTAATACTTATGTAAAAAGCCATTGGGGCGGGTTGGGAACTTAATTCGGTTGTAAATGAGTTGGGAGGAGGGGGTCTGAATGTTGCTCCACCATTTAAAATTAAATATGCAAAAAAAAAAAAAAGTGGTGGCGTTCTGGTGTCTCCTCCAGCGAAATGTCAATGTAAACACAATCTCACCCCTTTCCTCTCGTTTTTATTCCTCTCCAGGTTGCAATGGTAACCCCGGGCAAAGGAACAAGGATGCTCCAAATGTGCTGGTGCAGAGACTGGCTGGTGCTTGGTGCCTTCTCAGGTGAAGTCATTTTTCCATTTCGTGCCAGTGGCGCTTCAGTTGGTCAAATTCAAAGCAGATCTAACGGACAAGTTCAGACTGGTCAATGTATGGTTATATTTTTTTAAAACTTTTATCCTTTGCTGTGATTTTTCTAAGTGTAGACTGAATGCAAACTTGATACGGAAAATAGGCAATCTATAGAAATTCAATTACAATTTCAATTAACACTCCACAATTACAAAATCGGCATAATCATAAACAAAAATAAAAGATTATCAATACTAATTCTGAGTTGTTTAGATTATATTTGCGCCTTTTTATTTTAGAATGACTTAATTTAATAAATCTGGTGGGCGGCACGGTGGTTGAGTGGTTAGCACGTCCACCTCCCAGTACTGAGGACGCAAGATCGAGTCCAGGCTTTGGCCTTCCTGGGTGGAGTTTGCATGTTCTCCCCGTGCCCGCGTGGGTCTTCTCCGGGTACTCCGGTCTCCTCCCACATTCCAAAGACATGCATGGAAGGTTAATTGGGTGGTCTGAATTGTCCGAGGTGTGCTCGTGAGTGTGGATGGTCGTTTGTATCTATGTGCCCTGCGATTGGCTGGCAACCAGTCCAGGGTGTACCTCGCCTACTGCCCAAAGCCAGCTGAGATAGGCTCCAGCACCTTCCACGACCCAATCTTGTTTCGTCCAAAAGGAACTTGTATAATTAGTGTTTCAAATAAATATATTTTTTTTTATTTGCATGTTAAAGCATTTTCTTGTTTTGTACCAAAAAACAATGATGGTCGTAATCATGATTTCAATTATTACCAAATCACAATTAAAATTTTCTTCATAATCAAGCAGCACTGGAAAATAGGTCAAATGTCCTTTGATGTAACAGTCATATATGGTTAAAAGCTTTAATCATGTTATTTGTTATTGTTTTTATTCCAGATTATGGTGCTCAAGGAGATCCTGACATCATAAAACACTTTTATTTATGCATTATTTTATTTTTGATGAATAAATTATGACCAGTACAACATCCTTGCTATGTCAGTTATTTCCAATTGGAGGTGTGCTTGGCCTCTGTTGCTTGAGGTTGATAAGTCTGGAAATGTGCTATCATAAAATCCATTTTCATGACAGTTTAATAAGTGGTATGTGCTACATGTGTATGTATCTTGACCAGTCAAGTCTGAATTGTCTGCTTTATCTTTGTTGTATAGTATGTCATAAAGCCACATGGGCTAAACTACTGTTTGGGGAAATACACAGTGCCTCGCTCCATTGGGAATGGGGGGTTTCACATGTTTACCAGAAGGAAACTAGTATACTGCAGGAAATGAATTAAAATCCATTGTAATTGTTTATGTAGTTAAATTTAATCGAAAGAGACACTTACAATTACAATTTACTTACAATTAAATGACTTGCGTATAACCAATCCGCTAAGGAATGAATCGGGCGGCATTGAGGTACAATGAGACAATGGCTAGTTTTTTGGTTTTGGAATACTGAAATTAGTGGGAAATATAAGTACGACCAAAAAGAATGGACACTGCATGCAAACGTACATGAAGCATTTAACGTTCGAAACTAGCAGAAGTCTCGTTCTCCCTCCTCGGTTGTGGGTTTTCCGACCCAAGCAAAGTAGCGCTTAAAGCGATTGGCTCGTTCCCGGGCTGGAGGCGTCGCTTATGTTCAAGCTGACCAATCAGCGCCCGCAACGTTTTATGAAAGGCAGCGAGTCAAACGGCCCGCCCTGCGCGTCGCTCATTGAAGAAGGAGAGGGACGGTGTGTCGCACCTTCCTCAGCTCAGAACAAACCCAATCATGTCCAAACTAAAGCTTTTTGTCGGCGGCCTGAATGTGGAGACGACGGACGAGGGCCTCCGCTGCCATTTCGAGCAATTCGGCGCGCTCAAAGACTGCGCGGTGGTCATGAACCAGATGCTAGGCCGCTCACGCTGCTTTGGCTTCATAACCTACTCGACGGCGGAGGAGGCCGACGCAGCAATGGCGTCCAAGCCACATGTCGTTGACGGTCGCAGCGTGGAGCTCAAATGGGCCGTGGCACGGGAGGAGGCCAGCAATTCGGACGCGTCGTCCAACGTCAAAAAGATCTTTGTCGGCGGCGTCAAGGACCACCTGGAGGCCGAGAACCTTAGCGACTACTTCTCCCAGTACGGCCCGGTGGAGAAGGCTGAGATTATCACCGACAAGTTGACCGGCAGGAAGCGTGGCTTCGGCTTTGTCTTCTTCGAGAACAGCGACTCTGCCACCAAGGCGGCGCAAACCAAGTTCCACACCATCAGCGGCACCAAGGTCGAGGTGAAGAAGGCTATGAGCAAACTGGAAATGGCCGGCGGCGGTGGAGGCGGAGGCGGAGTTGGAGGTAGAGGCGGCGGCCGGGGTCGTGGTAGAGCCATGTCGAGTTACGGCGGAGGAAGAGGCGGCGGCTACGGCTCAGGTGGCTACGGCGGAGGCTACGGAAGTGGCGGCGGTTACGGTGCTGGAGGCTACGGTGGCGGTGGCGGCGGCGGCTACGGTGGCGGCGACTACGGTGCTGGAGGCTACGGCGGCGGCGGCGGCTACGAAGAGTACAACAGCGGCATGGGTGGCGGATATAGCAACGGGGACTTCGGGGAGGGCTACGGACAGCAGCAATCCAGCTACGGTGCTATGAAGGGGGGAAACTACTCTTCATTCCGGAGCCAGGCCCCGTACAGCAGAGGCGGCTACAGCCGGGGGGGAGGCTACGGAGGCAGCTATTAGCGTTCCCTCCACTTTTGATACGGCACGGGAGGGGGGGTCCAGGTTTTCCAGAGAACTTGAATACACACCGCCATGGAGGGGGTGGGGGTCTCTTTTGCTCTATGAGGATGGATGGAAGAAGTGTCCATCCCCCCTGCCGAGTGAATGAATATGCCCCCGCACCCCCTACGTCCTCCATCTGTCCCTGATTCTTCTCTACGGACGCTGTTACTACTACAACAGAATTGTGAATTATTGATGAGAAAATGTCATTTGGCTCTGTTTGCGTAAGGACGTTTGTCACCGTTTTCTCGCGCCGATGATTTTTTTTTTCCGTTCTTGAGTTTTCTCAGGATTTTTTTTAAGTCAACTTGTTGGCAGCGTGGGAATTGATTCGCTTGAGTTTTTTTTTTTTTTTCTTATTCCCTTCCCAAAGCAGAAGAATCTTTTTTTTCTCTATTTTGATTTCTTGTTTAGATTAAAATTGTTATGCAATCATGTTTAGCACACGCATACGTTTGGTTTTATTAAAGTTTTTAATGTTCGGAAAATAAACAAATTGTCTTTAAATGTTCCAAGTTTACAGTCTCTGGGTGCAGTTTCACGAGTGCCATCCAGGGGGCAGCATCTGCTTCAGCAGGATCGCCATTCTGAGATGAAGCAGGTACTGTACTAATAAAGGTTGAACCAATAATGGGCAAAATTACTAAAACTTTGGATGAATACTGTTAAATTCAGCACTTCTCTCGAGTTGAGAGCAAGACTACTTGCTGGGTGTTTCAAAAAAGAAAAAGGCCATCAATAAAGTAGGATTTTAGTGGTTACATTTCTGTTATTTTTTGGGACGAGTACAAAAAAGGCTCAGCAGCCTCCATGTAAAACAAAATGTAAATATCTAAAATGGGGGAATAAAATACAAAGCTAACATTTTTTTTAAAACGTGTTTAAATTGGTAAAAAAAAAAAAAAAAAGCACTTGTCAATAGGCAGTAGCCTTTTAATGGAAAAATCCATTATTCCAATGTCAGTAAGCTTCCAAATGACTTAGCGTCGCCATTCAAGTCAGTATTTAATAAGCAGGATATTTTCAATTGAAGTGGCACTTTTCAATGTGCTGCAGTCTCAAAACCAATCAAATTAGTTTAATACATCGACATATTTAGAAATCTATTCTAAAGTATTGTCATTGAATTCAAACCTAAAGTAGGCCTATATGTTTTGGGGGGGTGGGGGGGTGAGTGGGAAATCAAAATATCACTAATTAAATATAAATATTCAATCATTTAAAAAGGTCATGAAATGAGGGGCGGCCTGGTAAATGAGTGACTAGCACGTCCGCCTCCCAGTACTGAGGACGCAAGATCGAGTCCAGGCTTTGGCCTTCCTGGGTGGAGTTTGGGGTCCACATTCCAAAGACATGCTTGGCAGATTAATTGATCATTCTGAAAGTCCGAATTGTCCCTCGTTGTGCTAGGTTGTTCGTCTCTGTGTGCCCTGCAATTGTCTGGCAACCAGTTCAGGATGTAGTTCGCCTACTGCCCGAAGCCAGCTGGGATAGGCTCCAGCACCCCCCGCGACCGTTGTGAGGAATGAGCGGTTAAGAAAATGGATGGATGAAACTATGATTCCCGAAATTAAATATCGGTTCAACGGATTGCATTTCTCATTTACCAATTCAATAGACAATTCTTACTACGACAAAAGTTTTTCATTTTTCAAAAAAAGTCATTCAAGAATATATTTACGTTTTGTCAGCTTAATTCGGATGAATGGATGACGGAGCGATGAAGTTTCTGTAGGCTAGTATGGCGTATTTATTGCGGAGCACAACAAACACATTTGCACTCAACAGGCTCAACGTAAAAGGAAGATAAAAGAACAAAGTGTTCGAGCACCTCACAGTGGCACAAGCGCAACGTTACACATCAACTGGATACATAAACAATCAACTGAGGACATAATCTCTCAACAACAATATTGCTATTTATAAAGGTATTCCCTAAACTAAAAGCATATAAATAATTGAAATCGTAGAGTAAATTCTACAACTACACGATTTTCAGTTAATAGTTTTTGATTACTTTTGTTTTAATTTATAATGTTTGTGTTTTGTTTGTTTTTTTAATGTAATTTTCACTAGATGTGTTATCAAGTCGTGCGAGTGCACATGATGGAAACATGTAATTTTACTGATTTTTTTTTTTTTTTTTAACGGAATGAAGCCAATGGAAAAAAAATGTCCAGAGTTGTATCAATTTTGAAATAGACGATCTTTGTGTCCGTGGGCTCCCGTCGTGGTGCGTTTGCGTGACTTCCCCAGGATGGACGAGGTGTCGCCGGGGTGAGTTTTGACCATAATTCCCCTCTATACTTGTTTATCTCTTTTAAAATCACACCCACATCACGCCATTTTGATGACATGTCCACGAATCAAATGTCAACCGTTTGAAAGAAAACGCGCTTCCTGTTCGGCGGCGCACGAGCCTCCGTCTTCCTACCAATAAGCTAACATTGAGTTGTTATTGATATGTGAGCTGACGTGCTAACTTACTCATTAACTTCACTTTTTGGGGTTACATGTCTCCACATAACGTTGCTTTCTTGACATGATCCAACACAAAAAAGACGATCAACAATTCCTGTCAGGTGGTGCTAGTAGTAAAGTTAAACAAAAGCAAAACAAAAAAAAGAAGCTAAATGCTAACGCTGCTCAACTTAATCTAAACATCCCAAACGCACACTATTTTTATTTCGTCGTTTGTCTCGAGCAAATCACAAGTAAACGAGTGACTCGTTCAGTGTTGACAATTATTGTAATGTTCATTGAAGGTGTCAATCAGTCAATGTATGATAATATAAGATCATTTATTTTCAAAGGTAGATGGGTTTTTTGTGGCTCAAATTGAAACTTTTTATTTGATGTATTTTTATGGTATATATATATATATATATATATATATATATATATAAATTGTGAATCATGCTGTTGTAAAATAAAATTATATGAAACCCTCTTGAATATTGAATTAAATAAAGCCCAATAACATAACATAACAACATAATTGCAAAGTCATTTTGTCCATTAACACAAAGTTAATGGACAAAAAAGCAGTCCCGGAAGCCCTTTTAACTTACCAACATGAAATGTGTAGTTGTACTGTATATGGACCCAAAAAAATAAAAAATAAAAAGTCTGAAGAATTGCATGCCCCAAAAAGACAGGAAGTCTGGTCATTCCACAATGTTGTTGTGTCCATGTTTCCTTTCTATCGTAATTGCCAACATTTTTCCCGAATGATCTGTCTTAAACTGTATAAAAAGATGAATATAGTGCAAATACTATTTACTATGGTTCCAAAAATGCCTCTCTCCATCAGCAGATGAGTAAATGAACACTTGTTGTCAGTATTTGTGGAACTGGAGTGAATTGATGATTTGTTTGCAGACCCGTCGTGTCCCGTGTCACCAGTTTGGAGGCCCCATCACATCCCATGTGCCACGTTGAGCCGCAAGGAGAGGAGGAGTCCATGGCGGCAAATGGCGGAATGCTGACCTTCAACCACACCCACATGACCAAAGCCTTCCGCCTCATGAATGACCTCAGAGGGTATGCTGTGCTTTTCATCCTTTAGCAAAAGCCGTTTTTTTAGGATGCTTTTCACTTCATTTGGAAATTAAATCCAGTTTCACTTGGCAACGTGGCTTTTGATATACTGTACATGTCATGCAGAATTGAGAAATATTCAAGTTTTTGTCATTGCGGTTGGAGCACTGTGGCGAAGCTTCCATTTACTTGCGTACTTTTAATTTACTTACTACATTTGAATAAGTTCACTTTTATTTCTTTTCGGCATGTCTATCATGAGGAGATAGTGACAAAAAGTCTGCAGAAGCCTTTATTGAAAAAGGCTGTCATTCAGCTCCCAAAGTCAGTTTGGTTTTGCAATGTAAAAATTGGTAGGCATGTCTATTATTAGTAAAGCCACAAAAGTCTCAAAACGCCTATGAATAGAAATGCATAGAAAGACTTCCATTTTGCTCAGGATTGGTCATTTCGAGGGTTCTTTTGACCCTGCCAAGGTGTCCCTTTTCGACAAGTTTCTCTTCGAGATGTATTCCGATTGCTATGAAAATCGATCGTCATAAAGCAGGAAAGTAGAACAATTTTCATTTTGGCCGTCCGACAGGAAGAAGATGCTGTGTGATGTCCAGCTGGTGGCGGGAAGCATGACGGTGGCGGCGCACCGAGTGGTCCTGGCAGCCTCCAGCCCCTACTTCTGTGCCATGTTCACAGGTAGTCAAGCGCCCCGTCGGATTTGCCTGCGTCTACGCGTGCTTCAGCGCTGACGTGCGTGTGCACGCGCAGGTGACATGAGTGAGAGCAAGGCCCAGCAGGTGGAGATCGGCCAGGTGGACGGCCCCACGCTCGCCAAGCTGGTGGATTACATCTACACGGCTCAGATAGAAGTCAGTGAGGACAATGTACAGGTCAGCCAGTACAGGCAACGCTCGTTGCCGTTCACTCATTCATGTATTCCGACATTTTTTTTCCCGTGGAACATAACGTCAGCTTTTGGAACACCCACCAGTTGGCACCAAGGCCACGACGAATAGGAAAGTAGGAACTGCTGTCAAGAAAGTATGTTAAAATGATCCGAGACAGATATTTGGCAATTATTAAAAAAAAAAAAAAAACCCAATATAGGAAATAAGAATGTTGATATACACAAAATATATGCGATACATCTCTCCATCTTCTTTACCGCTTACTCCTCACAAGGGTCCCGGTGGTGCTGGAGCCTATCCCAGCTGGCTTCGGGCAGTAGGCGGGGGACACCCTGAACTGGTTGGCAAAATAAATGCTATATCATGTCAATTCTTGTCATGGCCAAAATGAGATTAAAGTTGGCTTACTCATTGAGCAATTTTTAGCAGTAAAAAAATCATATTTTGTCCAGAATGAATTGGATAACTTCATTATTTTTCATGTACAATGAATACCTTTAAAAAGGCATTTTTTTTTTTTTCACTTGCTGTCGACTGAAGATGACATCACCTGTGCTGAGGAAATGGATAATGATCAGTCACGACTCACCTGTTTTTCGGGTGCGGTCAGTAAACTAAGCCATGTTTGCTCGGTACCCGTTTCAGTCGACAGCAAGTGGCAAAATTAGTTTTTCAAAGTATTAATTGTTCATTAAAAGTAATGAAGTTATCACATTAAGATTATAGACAAAATATGATCTTGTAACTGTTGAAAATGGTTCAATGATTGAAGTATTCATTTAAGACCAGGCCCGCCTGTGAATAGCAAAAATCTGCATATAATTGACACTCATTGAAATACGTGGAGGGGGAAAAAAAACAACAACCCAAAAATAATTTCAAAAAAACATGGATAACGTTTCAGTCAGTTTTATGCGAAAAAAAGTGGGAAAATTTGGACCCCATGAGAATCCCCCCAAAATATTACAAAATGTATTATTTTAAATTGAAATATATGCAGATGTGTGCCAAACTGCGAGTATCGACTGTATAGGCAAAGAAGAACACGACTCAATTCAAATAATCAACTTGAATTACAAGTGTCAACATAAGCAGTGTAAAATGTAAACTTGATCATAGTTTTCTATTAGATAACAATGGACATGATACTAGCGTTTCATATTTTGTATCACTTTTTGAAGTCACTCTCATAGATCATTTCCTAAGGTACAGGTAACCTACCGTTTGTTTGTTTGTTTGTTTGTTTGTTTGTTTTGCTGTCCCTGTGTGAAAGACGGCTTCAAAACACAGCAGCTGGCAAACACGCAACATCTCTTCTGGCAGTGTACACGCTTGCAATCATGTCTTTGCAGCCTGCCCACTTCCTGTCATTCGGAGTCCAGGAAGTGCGCAACATGGAGAGGGACAGGAAATCCTCCCACTGTTGGCCGTTGGCCTCATTCACAAACGAGTGCATCGCCATCACTCTTGTGTTGAGTGACTTTCCATCCGAGTTGATGTCGCCATGTTTAACGCGCAATCGGCGTTTGCGATGCCCTCGCGCTCCCTGGATTCGATTCACCATTTTGCAGTCGCCACCACAAAACACTGAAAAAGGAGCACAGCGTGTGACATTCATAAGACAGGGAAAAAAACAGAGCAACTTGACAACATTGGGCTGTGCAAAAATCTGAAAAAGTGTCACAGTGACAGAATTATGCGACACAAAGCCTGAAAAAGGAGCAAAGAGTAAAAAAAAGCTGCTTTTGTTTGTGTTTTTAGGTTCTGCTGGCAGCCGCCAGTCTTCTGCAGCTGATGGACGTGCGTCAGACGTGCTGTGACTTCCTGCAGTCGCAGCTCCATCCTTCCAACTGTTTGGGCATCGGCGCCTTCGCAGACATGCACACGTGCACGCAGCTGGTCGCGCAGGCGCACGCATACGCCGGTAAGCCGCCTTCGAACGGGACCTTCCGAGCAGAACGCCCAACAAGTCCGGACGAATGTCTTGGAAATATGCCTTCAAAGTGCTCTTCTTGTCAATGTGATGGATTGCGTTTGTTTTTGTGCCTCCCAGAGCAGCATTTCTCCGAGGTGGTCCAGTGTGAGGAGTTTGCGTCTTTGTCCCTGCAGCAGGTCTGCAGCCTGTTCTCCAGTGACAAGCTGACTGTGTCCACAGAGGAGAAGGTGACCACGCACACACACAAAAACCAAAACCAAAACCAAAAGAAAGCAGAGGCTGACTAGTAGATTTGAGTTGTTCGATTTGGTCCCTCTCGACCGCCAGGTGGCGCTGCTGTCACCAGCACGGAATTCCCCTTTTGGCGACAGCGGCATCGAGCCAGAATATCCGAATATGCTTGTCCCGAGTTCCGGCTGACGTAATCCCCGCACATAAAAAAGGGTCAATCCTCTTGAACGTTTGTCGCGCGGTGCGATACACTCGCGTCCGTCGCTCGTAGCCTGTGATCTTGTCGATCGGGGCTGCGGGTGTTTGGTGCATTTTCTGCTTTGTGCGTTGATTGGATAGATTGGAGCTCTCCTGCCCTCATACCGGAATTTCTTCACCTTTGACACCTCTTTGCTGTGTACAGCTTCAGGTCCGGGATGCGTTTGAGTTACGTCAGCATCTTGAACAAAAGTCGTTTTGACTTGCTTTGTATACGACTTGCCGGTGATCCCCTCCTAGCTTGATTTGTTCTGCGCTAGCGTGTTGTTTTCCCGACGTACACAACTGTTAGCGGGGAGCATCAGCTGCTTTGATGTTTTTGGCTAGCTACGGTTCTGTTTGTCACGCCAACTGTTCACATCCGAGCGCGAAGCCGGCGGCGGCGCTCCGTTTGATTCCGTTGGTGACGAGGCGGCGCTCGCCTCCTATCCCAGACCAAGATGGCAGCATATGGATGCGCTCTATGGAAGACGCTGTGACACTGTGGAGGTTCCTTCCCGCCGGAAGAAGGTGGCACTGACCGCTGCCTCGACTGCCGCTCAGCAGCTGACACGGCGGCGGCCACCCGTCCTCCTGTGGCCATGACATGGACTGACGTGGCGCCTCAGCAGACCTAGACGTAGCCACCCCCTCCCCTGCTGGCGGTGCTCGAGCACAACGCAGGTGTGTTTCTCCCGATCATGCTCATAGGAGTAAGAAAAGCCGGACTGGCCTCTCAAATGAGGCGTTTGGAGGCGACTATGCGAGCGACGCAAGCTCAGTGGGGTGGCCAATCCCCTTCCACTTGGCGGAGATGAGGATTGCAGCCGATGTGGACGTGGCGGATGCAACCCCCCGCTTGGCCCCCCCCCGGCGGACATGGTTGGCGATGATGCGGCCTCTGGAGCTTGTTTCCGGGATGCTGAGGACGGGGGTGATGAGGCACCTTCAGGAGGGGGACTCTGTGTCCTCGGCCCCGACCCCTCCTTCTTGGGAGCAGATTTCAGCTGGTGCGGAAGGTTACGCTAACGGCGCCTTCCGACTTCTTACGTTGGACGCGTCGGTGTTTTCTCAGCCTCCTACCGAGTGTGGCCTCACTCCGATGGACTACTCATCAGTCCTTTTGGATCCCTGAATCTCGTCTGTTTTTGACTGACCGAGCAGCAAAATCCAGCAGTTTTTATCATTATCAGATGGCGGCCATTTTGCCACTTGCTGTCGAGTGAAAATGACATGACAGTTGCTCATGTTTCAGCTCAAGTTGATTTCTAGCGCGCTTTCCAACAGCCTGAGCTGTCACAAAGCGCTTTACAGAAACACAAAATGAGTCTCCTTTCAGTAGTTGCCTATCTCAGCTGGCTTTGGGCAGTAGGCGGGACACAAACAACCATCCACGCACAATTGGGAGCGGCCAATTAAGCTGCCACGCATGTCTTTGGAATGTGGGAGGAGACCGGAGTACCCGGAGGAGACCCACACGGGCACGGGGAGAACATGCAAACTCCACACAGGAAGGCCGGAGCCTGGACTCGAACCCGAGTTCTCAGAACTGGGAGGCGGACGTGCTAGCCAGTCAACCACCGTGCTGCCCCAAATGGATGATTATTAATTGAATTGGTAAAAATATCGTAGAAACGTTAGGCTGTACTTTTGAAACCTCTCACCTTGTTTGTACCGTAATCTGTATTGCACTTGGGCTCCCCCTGCTGGCTGCCGTAGGTGTTTGAGGCGATGATCTGCTGGATCAAACAGGACAAAGGCTCCCGCGTGGAGCACATGCCCAAACTGATGGAGCACGTGCGCCTGCCGCTGCTGTCCAGAGATTACCTGGTTCAGGTACGCCAATGCAGCGTCCAGACGCACCAACAAACATCCAGAATGTCCCCATATAGTTGAGCTGACCTCATTTTGTTCATCTGAACATATCCGCAGACGGTCCAAGAAAAAACATTTGAGGTTTTTTGCGCTCTTTGTCCTCAACGACCACGTTCCTTTTCAGATCGTGGAAGAAGAAGCTCTGATCAAGAACAACAACACCTGCAAGGATTTCCTCATCGAGGCCATGAAGTACCACCTGCTCCCCACCGACCAGAGACGCCTCATCAAGACAGACAGGACGCGGCCGCGCACACCTGTCAGCATCCCCAAGGTGCGTCCTCCCGCCCACCGCCTCGTGCGTGTCTTTTGTATGTGACCGTGCGTTGTTGTCAGGTGATGATGGTGGTCGGCGGCCAAGCTCCCAAAGCCATCCGCAGCGTGGAGTGTTATGACATCCAAGAAGATCGGTGGTACCAAGTCGCCGAGCTGCCGTCAAGACGCTGTCGAGCAGGTGTGTGTGTGTGTGTGTGTGTGTGTGTGCGTGTGACAGGCTCAGCAGTGAATCCCAGAAGTGTTTCTGCTTACACTTTTATGTTACAGATTTTTTCAAAAATAGATCACTCTTTTTCTCACTGCAAATTTTACACACAACAACCCAGAAAGAATGTGGGGGAAAAAAAAAAAGTTGTTTTTTTTTCTCTGAGATTTTTGCTATTTAGAATTTATTTTTAATGTAAGATGAGTTAGAAATGACATTGAACTGGGACCTGTGAATATTTTTGGGATGGGTGTGGTTTAAAAAAAGCGAATAATCAATATCGAATAGATTTTTCCTTTTCAAGCCTGATATCGATTCATGAATCAATTATTTTAATATGTCTTTTTCCTATTCGAAAATTGCCTTTGTATCTTAGTGTTTTCTTGAAATGTTCTGCTCACGTTCATTTAAAAGGACTTTCTTACATTTATGAAAGACCTGACATACTGCACTTTAAGATAATTCAGAATGTTTTGAATTTATATTTACAATTATTGAATTAGAATCATCTCACCATTGCTGAAATAATTGTAGCATGTGTTACTTTCATTAATAAACAAAATGTAACTAGTTACTGCTTCTGTAAATTTCGATTTGGAATTTAATGTTTGTGGACTTTTTATCATGTCGTTGATATTTAAGAAGAATTGTGCTTTCATAATTAATGAAGATCAAATTGAATTGAAGAGAATCCAATTAGGAAATTAGAGTCGATACCCAGCCCGAGCAGTGTATGGACATGCGATTTCTTCGTTTTTAGTTTGTGCAAAAGTATGTTGTCATGAAAATATTGTGAGTGGAATGTTGAGGAAAATTGAAATTCCATCCATCCATTTTCTTAACCCATTTATTCCGGGCAAGGGCCACGTTCCATTTTTGGAGGAAGGCTGTTACAGTGATTGTGCTAATTCGTGCACAGGTTCCCTCTAGTGGCCGGCAAGAACCACTGCATTAAATGTTCAACCTGTGTCACGCTACAGTGGCTGAATTCAAAAATATGACATCATATCGCGTGTGCAGGCGTGGTGTCGCTATCGGGTCGAGTGTACGCGGTGGGCGGCTTCAACAGTTCCCTACGCGAAAGGACGGTGGACGTGTACGACGGCGCCAGGGATCAGTGGAGCCCCGTGGCCAGCATGCAGGAGAGACGCAGCACGCTGGGGGCGGCCATGTTGGGCGGGCTGCTTTACGCCGTGGGAGGCTTTAACGGGAGCATAGGTACACGCACGCACGCACGCGCGCGTCACAAGCGGCTTTTGAGTGTCTGATGTGCAACTTCCTGTCCCCGCGTGTTGTGTTCAGGTCTCTCCACAGTGGAAGTCTACAACCCGACAAGCAACGAATGGACGCACGTGACGTCCATGAACACGCGGCGTAGCAGCGTTGGCGTGGGCGCGATCGACGGTACGAGCACCCGCGCGAGTGATCAGGCCGACGGAGTGGGAGAGATCACGTGACCAACGTGTGAGCGCCCCTCTCAGGTAAGCTGTACTCGGTGGGGGGTTACGACGGATCGACACGTCAGTGTCTCAGCACCGTGGAGGAATACGAGCCCGCCTCGGATCAGTGGCGTTGCGTCGCCGATATGAGCACACGACGCAGCGGAGCAGGTGAACGTCACTCGCCCGCCCGCTCCGGATGAGTCAACGTTTCAAACATGAACAAACCGCAAACTGTGACCTTTGAACCCAGCCGCGTGTCTTTTGCAGGCGTGGGCGTGCTGGGAGGCCAGTTGTACGCGGCCGGCGGCCATGACGGCCCCCTCGTGAGGAAGAGCGTGGAGGTTTACGACCCGCCCAGCAACACGTGGCGGCCGGTTTGCGACATGAACATGTGCCGCCGCAATGCCGGTCAGAGGAGACCTGCGTGGCACAAAATGGCTAAACGTTAGCATGTAGCATTGTAGCACTGCTGTGTGTGTGTGTGTGTGTTTTGCAGGCGTGTGCGCCATCAACGGTCTGCTGTACGTGATCGGCGGCGACGACGGCTCGTGCAACCTTTCCTCGGTGGAGTTTTACGACCCGGCCGTGGACAAGTGGAGCCTCATCCCCACCAACATGAGCAATGGACGCAGCTATGCTGGTGAGATGCACCCTTCAATGCAAACGCTTTATTATTCATAGTAATACCATAAGACATCATTCAAAAAATATTAAACAAAGAAATGATGCTGTTTATTTGAGGTATGGCATTATTTTTTGAAAATGGGAGGTGTTGTTTGTATGGAGGACCAAAAGTGCCAAAATGAAAAAAATAAAAAAAACAAAAATATACTGTACATACATCAACAAAAGTACAAATATATACAAAAATAAAAAGGTGAGTCAGAAAATAAATGTGGAAATCAAATAAAAAGAATAATATATACATTAAATAGAAAAAAATGTCAATCAATCAATAAAAAAGCTCCACTCATATGGATTGATTTCATGCTGCAGACATTGTCAGCATGAAGCGAAATGTTACTCAAATGAGGGGGCGGTCCGAAGCGTGGATTCCGCCGTCGCAAAGCAAAGCGCCTTTCAACTGTTTTTGTGAGCAGATGGAGCAACTATGAAGTCTTGCTGGCTTGCATGGAGAGCTCCAGCAACGGACGACTCTCCTCGTCCGCTCTCACCGCAACTTGCGACTTGACTTGCTCGACAACTTGACACAATTTCACCTCAACAACGTGGTCCATTGTTTCTTTCGTGTGTGTGAATTCTCCACATGTTGATGAACCAAAAGGCGAGTAGTTCAACCCAAGACAGACTTGGGACCGCCCCCTCATATGAATATCATCTTAGTTATCCAACCTAGCGACGTATCTGGCAATTGTTTGATCCCACAAATAACGCTGACTTATTTAAGGTCTGGGATGCTTTTCCCCCCTAACTCAAGTCATTGTGACGTGCAGGAGTTGCAGTCATCGACAAACCTTTCTGAGAGTGACAAGTGTGTGAACTGGCTCAAGTTTGACGCCGGTGAGAAGCGAGGGACGCTAAATGCCGCCGCCAGTCAATCGGAGATTCGATCCCGGAGATGTTTTGGATCTGGATTGAGTTGCTGTTTACACTGTTGGAGGACACTCCAGATACAAAACGAAGCAAGAGACAGAAACACTTTGGAGTCAAGCGCACGTTTATTCTCAGGATCCTCGAGATGGACTGCACAGGCGGTGCAAAGTTGCCAGCTGGAGTACCGGCAGCAAAAACGACACATTTACAGCCATGTTCATGTGGACCAAACACAGAAAACATCTGGAAATATGAATACTGGAAGAAAAAAAAAAAAAGGTCAACCAATGTTTGTATGCAAATCAGGCGAAAGCACTGCTGACGTGCTGCACTACTGATGAACAAAATGGCGGTCAGAGTGTTAAATTCCGCTTCCCTCCCAGGACATCGGGAAATTTGTCCTGACCGACGAAGGGTCAAAGCTCTCCGTTGTTCTCTTGGTACAGCAATTAACGCTTCCTTATAAGAGGACGCAAGCTCGTGAGCCCAAGTCGCTGTTGGAACGCACTCGTCCAGGTTACTAGCGGCCTTTAATTCGATCAAGTCAGTCCGGTCGCCACTCACTTATCGGCCCTTAAAGAGCAACCGTACGAAGCCAAAGATCAATAATGTGATCGCTCCATTTTCATAGCCGCCGTGTTACAGGAATTATTGCAATTGTTCAGACCTCGTCATTTAACAGCCCTTGTGAGGACCGTACGGACTTGTTTTGTCTATTGCCCCAGTGAACTCTATATTCAATACCAGAAATTTATCACGACTGCTTAGCTACCCAGACGTCGTACATTCAGTACAAAATGGATCCCCAAAGATGTCAATGTGAAAATAAATCCGTTTGTCGATGGAAAATCCTCCCACACAGAAAGAGAAAAATTCTCTCGCTTCCAATGTTAATTTAAAGAATTTTATCGACTACAAATGCTTGTTATGGTTCAGGATGTCGACGCTCAGTTCATTCAATATGACAATTAAAATCACAGATCTTATCATGTCTATTCCTAAGCATTTCTACTTCAAATATATAAATATAATAACATAAATCAGCATACTGTTAATACATTACAACATTTAAAATATAAAAAGAAAAATAAATCACAGAAATAAAACATCAGTGATCGTACTATAATCATAACATAATATGTTGTTGAAACTTACATTTTTACAACACCCAAACTTAAAGAAAGAAAACAACAGTGATCGATCATCTTTGTGATAACACTGTATAATTTTCTTGTTCTTAAATGGAAGAGAGAAATAAACCAAAGAAATAAATAGATACAGTCGTCTTACTACAACATCAAATTATCTTCTTTTGCCATCAACCTATCATTATTAACACATCTATAAAAACATTATAGCTCCTATACTTTTCTTGGATGCATTCTCCAATTTGGCCATCAGATGTAGACAAATCGACCAAATTCTAGTGATTTAGGCCCAAAAAATATTACCCTTATCCTTTTGTCCCCCATATACGTGAAGAGTTTCAAGTGCCAAACAAAATGCTGTGCTTTTGCCAACATAAGTGAAATACTAAAAGTATAACAATGCACTGTAGAGTTGGGCCATGCTTATTCATTACATGGCAAGCATTTATATTCTATTTAGTTTCAAAAGTGACGTCTTTGTACTGTATGTTTGTCATTGTGCTACAGGTTATTTGAAGACTTTACTGTGTAGATTTCAATCTATACAGGTTAAAAACATTTAAAAGACTTTCATTTCATATTGGTATTGTTGGTTGTAATTCATAGCGTTTATCAGATATATGAGGTGCTTTTTTTTGTCTTTTTATTGAACATTGTTCAAAAACATAAAAGTTGTTTACACACTTGCTTATTACTACGTGGGCTCACCTGTGTTGGGGAGGGTGTGTCTATCTGGCATTGATCACCTGGTGGGGTGCGCCTGCATGGGGAAGAATTTTTTTTGTTGAGCGTGCAAACGCGATCTTGGAATCCAGTTGAAGTCCAACAATCAACTTTGAATACATGCAGCCGTCAAGTGTGACCCAAGAGAAGCAACGTCACTTCGTGCTGCATGTGGAAGGAACGAGGTGCACTGCCGTCTTCGAAAGGTACCTTGCTCGGCAAACCGAGTGCCTGCTTGCCTGCCTTCTCGCTATGTTGTGGCTTAGAAAAGAAGCGAGGAAATTGTTCAAAACAAACAAACGGCGCGAGTCAGCAGTATTCCCCCCCAAAAAAAAACCTGATGGCACAATACATATCGTATCCCCATGAAATCTTGTGTGAAATACATACCGAGCTATTAGGAACCCAACGAAAGACACTGCTGCAAGTCAATCATTCAATATCCAAAGAAAAATCAATCAGTGTCAACTCAAATTGAATTCTTGGCTACAACCAAGATGGAGCCATATCCAACTAAAATGGAATCTTTAGCAAGGTGCATTTATCCAGCATATTCGCGATGACAAATCAATACAAGCAATAAACCAAATCGTTTTCATTTGTGGATAAACAGAGTCCACCATATGGGGGAAAAAAAAGGATAAAGAAGGTGGACTTACAGCAATTGATGTTGAATGTTGAAGTATTCTACTAAAAATCAAATGGTTAATATATTTCCTGATAGAAAATAATAGCAGAAAATAATAGCATCTGGTTTTCTCTCCAAAGGTGTTTAAAAAAAATCAAAATACATGTGAGGTGATGAATTGTGCTTCGGTGTGATTTTTTTTATTTTATTTAACGTTGATAAACTGACAGTATTATAATAGTCTTTTCATAAGCAAGCCCTGCTCCCTTATGTACAAGCACAATTTTACAACACATCAATCCCCAATATGGAACAACGGTTATGTTATTGGCAAAACAAAATCAATCTCCTCGCACAACTGGAGAGATAAAGGAGTGTGGGTCACTACGCCATCTAATGGTTGATCAGGGCAACTGGCTTTCCTTTTCAACATTTGTGTGCGCTCTACAATATGTCGAAGATGAACATTTAAAAAGATTTCAAAAGCAATTCCTCGAGCTGTCAAGCAACAGATTGAGAACGTGGACATGTAGAATTTACCAGCCCAAGCTTCTCAACATTACACAGTTTTAGCCAAAACCTTTTAGAATAAAATGTACCCAATCAAACACTCTGAAAATATTTAAACACGCAGTTAATTCCTATAAAAACAAACAAACACCGATCGTCCGAAAATTCTCTGAAACAGACGTTAATAAGATTAGATTAGACTTGAATATTTGAAACTCCCTGTCAGTCGCTTGGGACTACAAAAATGGCGGCGGTTGTATGGTTTTCGCTTAGTTCGGCTTTTGATTAATGCTGTGCATTTGGCACGTTTTTCGCTTGTCAGTTAACTTAATGATTCATTCATTCAACTCTCTCTTGTGAAATAACCTCATCCAGGGAATTTTAATGGCTAATTTAAGTCTTAGACTGACTCGAACGGATTTAAGAAATTTATCAAGCCAGCCGCGACAGCAGAGGGCGCTGTCGCTGGGCATGGGGGCCACGTGTCTACCTCGGGACTACAAAAATGGCGGTGGTTTTGTAGTTTTCGCTTATTTCGGTTGTTTTTGGAATAATGCTGTGTATTTGGCACGTTTTTCGGTTGTCATTTAACTTAATGATTCATTCTTTCAACTGTCGTTTGTGAAATAAACTCATCCAGGGAATTTTAATGGCTTATTTACGCCGTAGACTGCCGCGAACGGGATGAATGATGTCATCAAGCCCAAGCCACCCGCGAGGGCGCAGAGGGCGCTGTCGCTGGGCATGGGGGCCACGTGTCTACCTCGGGACTACAAAAATGGCGGCGGATTTGTAGTTTTCGCTTATTTCGGTTGTTTTTGGAATAATGCTGTGCATTTGGCACGTTTTTCGGTTGTCATTTAACTTAATGATTCATTCTTTCAACTCTCTCTTGTGAAATAACCTCATCCAGGGAATTTTAATGGCTAATTTAAATCTTAGACTAACTCGAACGGATTTAAGAAATTTATCAAGCCACCCGCGACAGCAGAGGGCGATGTCGCTGGCCGTGGGCGCCACGTGTCTAGCTCGGGACTACAAAAATGGCGGCGGTTTTGTAGTGTTCGCTTATTTCGGTTGTTTTTGAAATAATGCTGCGCATTTGGCACGTTTTTCGGTTGTCATTTAACTTAATGATTCATTCTTTCAACTGTCTCTTGTGAAATAACCTCATCCAGGGAATTTTAATGGCTTATTTAAGTCTTAGACTGACTCGAACGGATTTAACGAATTTATCAAGCCACCCGCGACAGCAGGGGGCGATGTCGCTGCCCGTGGACGCCACGTGTCTAGCTCGGGACTACAAAAATGGCGGCGGTTTTGTAGTTTTCGCTTATTTCGGTTGTTTTTGGAATAATGCTGTGCATTTGGCACGTTTTTCGGATGTCAGTTAACTTAATGATTCATTCTTTCAACTGTCGTTTGTGAAATAACCTCATGCAGGGAATTTTAATGGCTTATTTACGTCTTAGACTGGCGTGAAAGGGGATGAACGATTTTATCAAGCCACCCGCGACAGCAGAGGGCGCTGTCGCTGGGCGTGGGCGCCACGTGTCTACCTCGGGACTACAAAAATGGCGGCGGATTTGTAGTTTTCGCTTCATTCGGTTGTTTTTGGAATAATGCTGCACATTTGGCACGTTTTTCGGTTGTCAGTTGACTTAATGATTCATTCTTTCAACTGTCTTTTGTGAAATAAACTCATCCAGGGAATTTTAATGGCTTATTTACGTCTTAGACTGCCGCGAACGGGATGAATGATGTCATCAAGCCCAAGCCACCCGCGACAGCAGAGGGCGCTGTCGCTGGGCGTGGGGGCCACGTGTCTACCTCGGGACTACAAAAATGGCGGAGGGTTTGTAGTTTTCGCTTATTTCTGTTGTTTTTGGAATAATGCTGTGCATTTGGCACGTTTTTCGGTTGTCATTTAACTTAATGATTCATTCTTTCAACTGTCCTTTGTGAAATAAACTCATCCAGGGAATTTTAATGGCTTATTTACGTCTAAGACTGTCGCGAACGGGATGAATGATGTCATCAAGCCCAAGCCACCCGCGACAGCAGAGGGCGCTGTCGCTGGTCGTGGGGGCCACGTGTCTACCTCGGGACTACAAAAATGGCGGAGGGTTTGTAGTTTTCGCTTATTTCGGTTGTTTTTGGAATAATGCTGTGCATTTGGCACGTTTTTCGGTTGTCATTTAACTTAATGATTCATTCTTTCAACTGTCCTTTGTGAAATAAACTCATCCAGGGAATTTTAATGGCTTATTTACGTCTAAGACTGCCGCGAACGGGATGAATGATGTCATCAAGCCCAAGCCACCCGCGACAGCAGAGGGCGCTGTCGCTGGGCGTGGGGGCCACGTGTCTACCTCGGGACTACAATAATGGCGGTGGGTTTGTAGTTTTCGCTTATTTCGGTTGTTTTTGGAATAATGCTGTGCATTTGGCACGTTTTTCGGTTGTCATTTAACTTAATGATTCATTCTTTCAACTGTCTCTTGTGAAATAACCTCATCCAGGGAATTTTAATGGCTTATTTAAGTCTTAGACTGACTCGAACGGATTTAACGAATTTATCAAGCCACCCGCGACAGCAGAGGGCGATATCGCTGCCCGTGGACGCCACGTGTCTAGCTCGGGACTACAAAAATGGCGGCGGTTTTGTAGTTTTCGCTTATTTCGGTTGTTTTTGGAATAATGCTGTGCATTTGGCACGTTTTTCGGATGTCAGTTAACTTAATGATTCATTCTTTCAACTGTCGTTTGTGAAATAACCTCATGCAGGGAATTTTAATGGCTTATTTACGTCTTAGACTGGCGTGAAAGGGGATGAACGATTTTATCAAGCCACCCGCGACAGCAGAGGGCGCTGTCGCTGGGCGTGGGGGCCACGTGTCTACCTCGGGACTACAAAAATGGCGGCGGATTTGTAGTTTTCGCTTCTTTCGGTTGTTTTTGGAATAATGCTGCGCATTTGGCACGTTTTTCGGTTGTCAGTTGACTTAATGATTCATTCTTTCAACTGTCTTTTGTGAAATGAACTCATCCAGGGAATTTTAATGGCTTATTTACGTCGTAGACTGCCGCGAACGGGATGAATGATGTCATCAAGCCCAAGCCACCCGCGACAGCAGAGGGCGCTGTCGCTGGGCATGGGGGCCACGTGTCTACCTCGGGACTACAAAAATGGCGGCGAATTTGTAGTTTTCGCTTCTTTCGGTTGTTTTTGGAATAATGCTGTGCATTTGGCACGTTTTTCGGTTGTCAGTTGACTTAATGATTTATTATTTCAACTGTCTTTTGTGAAATAAACTCATCCAGGGAATTTTAATGGCTTATTTACGTCTTAGACTGCCGCGAACGGGATGAATGACGTCATCAAGCCCAAGCCACCCGCGACAGCAGAGGGCGCTGTCGCTGGGCATGGGGGGCCACGTGTCTACCTCGGGACTACAAAAATGACGGCGGATTTGTAGTTTTCGCTTATTTCGGTTGTTTTTGGAATAATGCTGCGCATTTGGCACGTTTTTCGGTTGTCAGTTGAATTAATGATTCATTCTTTCAACTGTCCTTTGTGAAATAAACTCATCCAGGGAATTTTAATGGCTTATTTACGTCTAAGACTGCCGCGAACGGGATGAATGATGTCATCAAGCCCAAGCCACCCGCGACAGCAGAGGGCGCTGTCGCTGGGCATGGGGGCCACGTGTCTACCTCGGGACTACAAAAATGGCGGAGGGTTTGTAGTTTTCGCTTATTTCTGTTGTTTTTGGAATAATGCTGTGCATTTGGCACGTTTTTCGGTTGTCATTTAACTTAATGATTCATTCTTTCAACTGTCCTTTGTGAAATAAACTCATCCAAGGAATTTTAATGGCTTATTTACGTCTAAGACTGCCGCGAACGGGATGAATGATGTCATCAAGCCCAAGCCACCCGCGACAGCAGAGGGCGCTGTCGCTGGGCGTGGGGGCCACGTGTCTACCTCGGGACTACAAAAATGGCGGCGGATTAGTAGTTTTCGCTTCTTTCGGTTGTTTTTGGAATAATGCTGTGCATTTGGCACGTTTTTCGGTTGTCAGTTGACTTAATGATGTATTATTTCAACTGTCTTTTGTGAAATAAACTCATCCAGGGAATTTTAATGGCTTATTTACGTCTTAGACTGCCGCGAACGGGATGAATGATGTCATCAAGCCCAAGCCACCCGCGACAGCAGAGGGCGCTGTCGCTGGGCGTGGGGGCCACGTGTCTACCTCGGGACTACAGAAATGGCGGCGGATTTGTAGTTTTCGCTTATTTCGGTTGTTTTTTGAATAATGCTGTGCATTTGGCACATTTTTCGGTTGTCAGTTGACTTAATGATTTATTCTTTCAACTGTCTTTTGTGAAATAAACTCATCCAGGGAATTTTAATGGCTTATTTACGCCGTAGACTGCCGCGAACGGGATGAATGATGTCATCAAGCCCAAGCCACCCGCGACAGCAGAGGGCGCTGTCGCTGGGCATGGGGGCCACGTGTCTACCTCGGGACTACAAAAATGGCGGCGGATTTGTAGTTTTCGCTTATTTCGGTTGTTTTTGGAATAATGCTGTGCATTTGGCACGTTTTTCGGTTGTCATTTAACTTAATGATTCATTCTTTCAACTGTCTTTTGTGAAATAAACTCGTCCAGGAAATTTTAATGGCTTATTTACGTCTTAGACTGCCGCGAACGGGATGAATGACGTCATCAAGCCCAAGCCACCCGCGACAGCAGAGGGCGCTGTCGCTGGGTATGGGGGGCCACGTGTCTACCTCGGGACTACAAAAATGACGGCGGATTTGTAGTTTTCGCTTATTTCGGTTGTTTTTGGAATAATGCTGCGCATTTGGCACGTTTTTCGGTTGTCAGTTGAATTAATGATTCATTCTTTCAACTGTCCTTTGTGAAATAAACTCATCCAGGGAATTTTAATGGCTTATTTACGTCTAAGACTGCCGCGAACGGGATGAATGATGTCATCAAGCCCAAGCCACCCGCGACAGCAGAGGGCGCTGTCGCTGGGCATGGGGGCCACGTGTCTACCTCGGGACTACAAAAATGGCGGAGGGTTTGTAGTTTTCGCTTATTTCTGTTGTTTTTGGAATAATGCTGTGCATTTGGCACGTTTTTCGGTTGTCATTTAACTTAATGATTCATTCTTTCAACTGTCCTTTGTGAAATAAACTCATCCAGGGAATTGTAATGGCTTATTTACGTCTAAGACTGCCGCGAACGGGATGAATGATGTCATCAAGCCCAAGCCACCCGCGACAGCAGAGGGCGCTGTCGCTGGGCATGGGGGCCACGTGTCTACCTCGGGACTACAAAAATGGCGGCGAATTTGTAGTTTTCGCTTCTTTCGGTTGTTTTTGGAATAATGCTGTGCATTTGGCACGTTTTTCGGTTGTCAGTTGACTTAATGATTCATTCTTTCAACTGTCTTTTGTGAAATAAACTCATCCAGGGAATTTTAATGGCTTATTCACGTCTTAGACTGCCTCGAACGGGATGAATGATGTCATCAAGCCCAAGCCACCCGCGACAGCAGAGGGCGCTGTCGCTGGGCGTGGGGGCCACGTGCCTACCTCGGGACTACAATAATGGCGGTGGGTTTGTAGTTTTCGCTTATTTCGGTTGTTTTTGGAATAATGCTGTGCATTTGGCACGTTTTTCGGTTGTCATTTAACTTAATGATTCATTCTTTCAACTGTCTTTTGTGAAATAAACTCGTCCAGGAAATCTTAATGGCTTATTTACGTCTTAGACTGCCGCGAACGGGATGAATGACGTCATCAAGCCCAAGCCACCCGCGACAGCAGAGGGCGCTGTCGCTGGGCATGGGGGCCACGTGTCTACCTCGGGACTACAAAAATGGCGGCGAATTTGTAGTTTTCGCTTCTTTCGGTTGTTTTTGGAATAATGCTGTGCATTTGGCACGTTTTTCGGTTGTCAGTTGACTTAATGATTTATTATTTCAACTGTCTTTTGTGAAATAAACTCATCCAGGGAATTTTAATGGCTTATTTACGTCTTAGACTGCCGCGAACGGGATGAATGACGTCATCAAGCCCAAGCCACCCGCGACAGCAGAGGGCGCTGTCGCTGGGCATGGGGGGCCACGTGTCTACCTCGGGACTACAAAAATGACGGCGGATTTGTAGTTTTCGCTTATTTCGGTTGTTTTTGGAATAATGCTGCGCATTTGGCACGTTTTTCGGTTGTCAGTTGAATTAATGATTCATTCTTTCAACTGTCCTTTGTGAAATAAACTCATCCAGGGAATTTTAATGGCTTATTTACGTCTAAGACTGCCGCGAACGGGATGAATGATGTCATCAAGCCCAAGCCACCCGCGACAGCAGAGGGCGCTGTCGCTGGGCATGGGGGCCACGTGTCTACCTCGGGACTACAAAAATGGCGGAGGGTTTGTAGTTTTCGCTTATTTCTGTTGTTTTTGGAATAATGCTGTGCATTTGGCACGTTTTTCGGTTGTCATTTAACTTAATGATTCATTCTTTCAACTGTCCTTTGTGAAATAAACTCATCCAAGGAATTTTAATGGCTTATTTACGTCTAAGACTGCCGCGAACGGGATGAATGATGTCATCAAGCCCAAGCCACCCGCGACAGCAGAGGGCGCTGTCGCTGGGCGTGGGGGCCACGTGTCTACCTCGGGACTACAAAAATGGCGGCGGATTAGTAGTTTTCGCTTCTTTCGGTTGTTTTTGGAATAATGCTGTGCATTTGGCACGTTTTTCGGTTGTCAGTTGACTTAATGATGTATTATTTCAACTGTCTTTTGTGAAATAAACTCATCCAGGGAATTTTAATGGCTTATTTACGTCTTAGACTGCCGCGAACGGGATGAATGATGTCATCAAGCCCAAGCCACCCGCGACAGCAGAGGGCGCTGTCGCTGGGCATGGGGGCCACGTGTCTACCTCGGGACTACAAAAATGGCGGAGGGTTTGTAGTTTTCGCTTATTTCTGTTGTTTTTGGAATAATGCTGTGCATTTGGCACGTTTTTCGGTTGTCATTTAACTTAATGATTCATTCTTTCAACTGTCCTTTGTGAAATAAACTCATCCAGGGAATTGTAATGGCTTATTTACGTCTAAGACTGCCGCGAACGGGATGAATGATGTCATCAAGCCCAAGCCACCCGCGACAGCAGAGGGCGCTGTCGCTGGGCATGGGGGCCACGTGTCTACCTCGGGACTACAAAAATGGCGGCGAATTTGTAGTTTTCGCTTCTTTCGGTTGTTTTTGGAATAATGCTGTGCATTTGGCACGTTTTTCGGTTGTCAGTTGACTTAATGATTCATTCTTTCAACTGTCTTTTGTGAAATAAACTCATCCAGGGAATTTTAATGGCTTATTCACGTCTTAGACTGCCTCGAACGGGATGAATGATGTCATCAAGCCCAAGCCACCCGCGACAGCAGAGGGCGCTGTCGCTGGGCGTGGGGGCCACGTGCCTACCTCGGGACTACAATAATGGCGGTGGGTTTGTAGTTTTCGCTTATTTCGGTTGTTTTTGGAATAATGCTGTGCATTTGGCACGTTTTTCGGTTGTCATTTAACTTAATGATTCATTCTTTCAACTGTCCTTTGTGAAATAAACTCGTCCAGGAAATCTTAATGGCTTATTTACGTCTTAGACTGCCGCGAACGGGATGAATGACGTCATCAAGCCCAAGCCACCCGCGACAGCAGAGGGCGCTGTCGCTGGGCATGGGGGCCACGTGTCTACCTCGGGACTACAAAAATGGCGGCGAATTTGTAGTTTTCGCTTCTTTCGGTTGTTTTTGGAATAATGCTGTGCATTTGGCACGTTTTTCGGTTGTCAGTTGACTTAATGATTCATTCTTTCAACTGTCTTTTGTGAAATAAACTCATCCAGGGAATTTTAATGGCTTATTCACGTCTTAGACTGCCTCGAACGGGATGAATGATGTCATCAAGCCCAAGCCACCCGCGACAGCAGAGGGCGCTGTCGCTGGGCGTGGGGGCCACGTGCCTACCTCGGGACTACAATAATGGCGGTGGGTTTGTAGTTTTCGCTTATTTCGGTTGTTTTTGGAATAATGCTGTGCATTTGGCACGTTTTTCGGTTGTCATTTAACTTAATGATTCATTCTTTCAACTGTCTTTTGTGAAATAAACTCGTCCAGGAAATCTTAATGGCTTATTTACGTCTTAGACTGCCGCGAACGGGATGAATGACGTCATCAAGCCCAAGCCACCCGCGACAGCAGAGGGCGCTGTCGCTGGGCATGGGGGCCACGTGTCTACCTCGGGACTACAAAAATGGCGGCGAATTTGTAGTTTTCGCTTCTTTCGGTTGTTTTTGGAATAATGCTGTGCATTTGGCACGTTTTTCGGTTGTCAGTTGACTTAATGATTTATTATTTCAACTGTCTTTTGTGAAATAAACTCATCCAGGGAATTTTAATGGCTTATTTACGTCTTAGACTGCCGCGAACGGGATGAATGACGTCATCAAGCCCAAGCCACCCGCGACAGCAGAGGGCGCTGTCGCTGGGCATGGGGGGCCACGTGTCTACCTCGGGACTACAAAAATGACGGCGGATTTGTAGTTTTCGCTTATTTCGGTTGTTTTTGGAATAATGCTGCGCATTTGGCACGTTTTTCGGTTGTCAGTTGAATTAATGATTCATTCTTTCAACTGTCCTTTGTGAAATAAACTCATCCAGGGAATTTTAATGGCTTATTTACGTCTAAGACTGCCGCGAACGGGATGAATGATGTCATCAAGCCCAAGCCACCCGCGACAGCAGAGGGCGCTGTCGCTGGGCATGGGGGCCACGTGTCTACCTCGGGACTACAAAAATGGCGGAGGGTTTGTAGTTTTCGCTTATTTCTGTTGTTTTTGGAATAATGCTGTGCATTTGGCACGTTTTTCGGTTGTCATTTAACTTAATGATTCATTCTTTCAACTGTCCTTTGTGAAATAAACTCATCCAAGGAATTTTAATGGCTTATTTACGTCTAAGACTGCCGCGAACGGGATGAATGATGTCATCAAGCCCAAGCCACCCGCGACAGCAGAGGGCGCTGTCGCTGGGCGTGGGGGCCACGTGTCTACCTCGGGACTACAAAAATGGCGGCGGATTAGTAGTTTTCGCTTCTTTCGGTTGTTTTTGGAATAATGCTGTGCATTTGGCACGTTTTTCGGTTGTCAGTTGACTTAATGATGTATTATTTCAACTGTCTTTTGTGAAATAAACTCATCCAGGGAATTTTAATGGCTTATTTACGTCTTAGACTGCCGCGAACGGGATGAATGATGTCATCAAGCCCAAGCCACCCGCGACAGCAGAGGGCGCTGTCGCTGGGCGTGGGGGCCACGTGTCTACCTCGGGACTACAGAAATGGCGGCGGATTTGTAGTTTTCGCTTATTTCGGTTGTTTTTTGAATAATGCTGTGCATTTGGCACATTTTTCGGTTGTCAGTTGACTTAATGATTTATTCTTTCAACTGTCTTTTGTGAAATAAACTCATCCAGGGAATTTTAATGGCTTATTTACGCCGTAGACTGCCGCGAACGGGATGAATGATGTCATCAAGCCCAAGCCACCCGCGACAGCAGAGGGCGCTGTCGCTGGGCATGGGGGCCACGTGTCTACCTCGGGACTACAAAAATGGCGGCGGATTTGTAGTTTTCGCTTATTTCGGTTGTTTTTGGAATAATGCTGTGCATTTGGCACGTTTTTCGGTTGTCATTTAACTTAATGATTCATTCTTTCAACTGTCTTTTGTGAAATAAACTCGTCCAGGAAATTTTAATGGCTTATTTACGTCTTAGACTGCCGCGAACGGGATGAATGACGTCATCAAGCCCAAGCCACCCGCGACAGCAGAGGGCGCTGTCGCTGGGTATGGGGGGCCACGTGTCTACCTCGGGACTACAAAAATGACGGCGGATTTGTAGTTTTCGCTTATTTCGGTTGTTTTTGGAATAATGCTGCGCATTTGGCACGTTTTTCGGTTGTCAGTTGAATTAATGATTCATTCTTTCAACTGTCCTTTGTGAAATAAACTCATCCAGGGAATTTTAATGGCTTATTTACGTCTAAGACTGCCGCGAACGGGATGAATGATGTCATCAAGCCCAAGCCACCCGCGACAGCAGAGGGCGCTGTCGCTGGGCATGGGGGCCACGTGTCTACCTCGGGACTACAAAAATGGCGGAGGGTTTGTAGTTTTCGCTTATTTCTGTTGTTTTTGGAATAATGCTGTGCATTTGGCACGTTTTTCGGTTGTCATTTAACTTAATGATTCATTCTTTCAACTGTCCTTTGTGAAATAAACTCATCCAGGGA
The DNA here is from genome assembly GCF_051991245.1 of Festucalex cinctus. Classification (NCBI taxonomy): domain Eukaryota; kingdom Metazoa; phylum Chordata; class Actinopteri; order Syngnathiformes; family Syngnathidae; genus Festucalex; species Festucalex cinctus. The sequence goes on along the minus strand of NC_135419.1, from coordinate 111,731 downwards.
ATTGTAATGGCTTATTTACGTCTAAGACTGCCGCGAACGGGATGAATGATGTCATCAAGCCCAAGCCACCCGCGACAGCAGAGGGCGCTGTCGCTGGGCATGGGGGCCACGTGTCTACCTCGGGACTACAAAAATGGCGGCGAATTTGTAGTTTTCGCTTCTTTCGGTTGTTTTTGGAATAATGCTGTGCATTTGGCACGTTTTTCGGTTGTCAGTTGACTTAATGATTCATTCTTTCAACTGTCTTTTGTGAAATAAACTCATCCAGGGAATTTTAATGGCTTATTCACGTCTTAGACTGCCTCGAACGGGATGAATGATGTCATCAAGCCCAAGCCACCCGCGACAGCAGAGGGCGCTGTCGCTGGGCGTGGGGGCCACGTGCCTACCTCGGGACTACAAAAATGGCGGAGGGTTTGTAGTTTTCGCTTATTTCGGTTGTTTTTGGAATAATGCTGTGCATTTGGCACGTTTTTCAGTTGTCAGTTGACTTAATGATTCATTCTTTCAACTGTCCTTTGTGAAATAAACTCATCCAGGGAATTTTAATGGCTTATTTACGCCGTAGACTGCCGCGAACGGGATGAATGATGTCATCAAGCCCAAGCCACCCGCGACAGCAGAGGGCGCTGTCGCTGGGCATGGGGGCCACGTGTCTACCTCGGGACTACAATAATGGCGGTGGGTTTGTAGTTTTCGCTTATTTCGGTTGTTTTTGGAATAATGCTGTGCATTTGGCACGTTTTTCGGTTGTCATTTAACTTAATGATTCATTCTTTCAACTGTCTTTTGTGAAATAAACTCGTCCAGGAAATCTTAATGGCTTATTTACGTCTTAGACTGCCGCGAACGGGATGAATGACGTCATCAAGCCCAAGCCACCCGCGACAGCAGAGGGCGCTGTCGCTGGGTATGGGGGGGCCACGTGTCTACCTCGGGACTACAAAAATGACGGCGGATTTGTAGTTTTCGCTTATTTCGGTTGTTTTTGGAATAATGCTGCGCATTTGGCACGTTTTTCGGTTGTCAGTTGAATTAATGATTCATTCTTTCAACTGTCCTTTGTGAAATAAACTCATCCAGGGAATTTTAATGGCTTATTTACGTCTAAGACTGCCGCGAACGGGATGAATGATGTCATCAAGCCCAAGCCACCCGCGACAGCAGAGGGCGCTGTCGCTGGGCGTGGGGGCCACGTGTCTACCTCGGGACTACAAAAATGGCGGCGGGTTTGTAGTTTTCGCTTATTTCGGTTGTTTTTGGAATAATGCTGTGCATTTGGCACGTTTTTCAGTTGTCAGTTGACTTAATGATTCATTCTTTCAACTGTCCTTTGTGAAATAAACTCATCCAGGGAATTTTAATGGCTTATTTACGCCGTAGACTGCCGCGAACGGGATGAATGATGTCATCAAGCCCAAGCCACCCGCGACAGCAGAGGGCGCTGTCGCTGGGCATGGGGGCCACGTGTCTACCTCGGGACTACAAAAATGGCGGAGGGTTTGTAGTTTTCGCTTATTTCTGTTGTTTTTGGAATAATGCTGTGCATTTGGCACGTTTTTCGGTTGTCATTTAACTTAATGATTCATTCTTTCAACTGTCCTTTGTGAAATAAACTCATCCAGGGAATTTTAATGGCTTATTTACGTCTAAGACTGCCGCGAACGGGATGAATGATGTCATCAAGCCCAAGCCACCCGCGACAGCAGAGGGCGCTGTCGCTGGGCATGGGGGCCACGTGTCTACCTCGGGACTACAAAAATGGCGGCGAATTTGTAGTTTTCGCTTCTTTCGGTTGTTTTTGGAATAATGCTGTGCATTTGGCACGTTTTTCGGTTGTCAGTTGACTTAATGATTCATTCTTTCAACTGTCTTTTGTGAAATAAACTCATCCAGGGAATTTTAATGGCTTATTTACGTCTTAGACTGCCTCGAACGGGATGAATGATGTCATCAAGCCCAAGCCACCCGCGACAGCAGAGGGCGCTGTCGCTGGGCGTGGGGGCCACGTGTCTACCTCGGGACTACAAAAATGGCGGAGGGTTTGTAGTTTTCGCTTATTTCGGTTGTTTTTGGAATAATGCTGTGCATTTGGCACGTTTTTCAGTTGTCAGTTGACTTAATGATTCATTCTTTCAACTGTCCTTTGTGAAATAAACTCATCCAGGGAATTTTAATTGCTTATTTACGCCGTAGACTGCCGCGAACGGGATGAATGATGTCATCAAGCCCAAGCCACCCGCGACAGCAGAGGGCGCTGTCGCTGGGCATGGGGGCCACGTGTCTACCTCGGGACTACAATAATGGCGGTGGGTTTGTAGTTTTCGCTTATTTCGGTTGTTTTTGGAATAATGCTGTGCATTTGGCACGTTTTTCGGTTGTCATTTAACTTAATGATTCATTCTTTCAACTCTCTCTTGTGAAATAACCTCATCCAGGGAATTTTAATGGCTAATTTAAGTCTTAGACTGACTCGAACGGATTTAATAAATGTATCAAGCCACCCGCGACAGCAGAGGGCGCTGTTGCTGGGCGTGGGCGCCACGTGTCTAGCTCGGGACTACAAAAATGGCGGCGGTTTTGTAGTTTTCGCTTATTTCGGTTGTTTTTGAAATAATGCTGCGCATTTGGCACGTTTTTCGGTTGTCATTTAACTTAATGATTCATTCTTTCAACTGTCTCTTGTGAAATAACCTAATCCAGGGAATTTTAATGGCTTATTTAAGTCTTAGACTGACTCGAACGGATTTAACGAATTTATCAAGCCACCCGCGACAGCAGGGGGCGATGTCGCTGCCCGTGGACGCCACGTGTCTAGCTCGGGACTACAAAAATGGCGGCGGATTTGTAGTTTTCGCTTATTTCGGTTGTTTTTGGAATAATGCTGTGCATTTGACACGTTTTTCGGTTGTCATTTAACTTAATGATTCATTCTTTCAACTGTCATATGTGAAATAACCTCATCCAGGGAATTGTAATGGCTTATTTACGCCGTAGACTGCCGCGAACGGGATGAATGATGTCATCAAGCCCAAGCCACCCGCGACAGCAGAGGGCGCTGTCGCTGGGCGTGGGGGCCACGTGTCTACCTCGGGACTACAAAAATGGCGGCGGGTTTGTAGTTTTCGCTTATTTCGGTTGTTTTTGGAATAATGCTGTGCATTTGGCACGTTTTTCAGTTGTCAGTTGACTTAATGATTCATTCTTTCAACTGTCCTTTGTGAAATAAACTCATCCAGGGAATTTTAATGGCTTATTTACGCCGTAGACTGCCGCGAACGGGATGAATGATGTCATCAAGCCCAAGCCACCCGCGACAGCAGAGGGCGCTGTCGCTGGGCATGGGGGCCACGTGTCTACCTCGGGACTACAAAAATGGCGGAGGGTTTGTAGTTTTCGCTTATTTCTGTTGTTTTTGGAATAATGCTGTGCATTTGGCACGTTTTTCGGTTGTCATTTAACTTAATGATTCATTCTTTCAACTGTCCTTTGTGAAATAAACTCATCCAGGGAATTTTAATGGCTTATTTACGTCTAAGACTGCCGCGAACGGGATGAATGATGTCATCAAGCCCAAGCCACCCGCGACAGCAGAGGGCGCTGTCGCTGGGCATGGGGGCCACGTGTCTACCTCGGGACTACAAAAATGGCGGCGAATTTGTAGTTTTCGCTTCTTTCGGTTGTTTTTGGAATAATGCTGTGCATTTGGCACGTTTTTCGGTTGTCAGTTGACTTAATGATTCATTCTTTCAACTGTCTTTTGTGAAATAAACTCATCCAGGGAATTTTAATGGCTTATTTACGTCTTAGACTGCCTCGAACGGGATGAATGATGTCATCAAGCCCAAGCCACCCGCGACAGCAGAGGGCGCTGTCGCTGGGCGTGGGGGCCACGTGTCTACCTCGGGACTACAAAAATGGCGGAGGGTTTGTAGTTTTCGCTTATTTCGGTTGTTTTTGGAATAATGCTGTGCATTTGGCACGTTTTTCAGTTGTCAGTTGACTTAATGATTCATTCTTTCAACTGTCCTTTGTGAAATAAACTCATCCAGGGAATTTTAATTGCTTATTTACGCCGTAGACTGCCGCGAACGGGATGAATGATGTCATCAAGCCCAAGCCACCCGCGACAGCAGAGGGCGCTGTCGCTGGGCATGGGGGCCACGTGTCTACCTCGGGACTACAATAATGGCGGTGGGTTTGTAGTTTTCGCTTATTTCGGTTGTTTTTGGAATAATGCTGTGCATTTGGCACGTTTTTCGGTTGTCATTTAACTTAATGATTCATTCTTTCAACTCTCTCTTGTGAAATAACCTCATCCAGGGAATTTTAATGGCTAATTTAAGTCTTAGACTGACTCGAACGGATTTAATAAATGTATCAAGCCACCCGCGACAGCAGAGGGCGCTGTTGCTGGGCGTGGGCGCCACGTGTCTAGCTCGGGACTACAAAAATGGCGGCGGTTTTGTAGTTTTCGCTTATTTCGGTTGTTTTTGAAATAATGCTGCGCATTTGGCACGTTTTTCGGTTGTCATTTAACTTAATGATTCATTCTTTCAACTGTCTCTTGTGAAATAACCTAATCCAGGGAATTTTAATGGCTTATTTAAGTCTTAGACTGACTCGAACGGATTTAACGAATTTATCAAGCCACCCGCGACAGCAGGGGGCGATGTCGCTGCCCGTGGACGCCACGTGTCTAGCTCGGGACTACAAAAATGGCGGCGGATTTGTAGTTTTCGCTTATTTCGGTTGTTTTTGGAATAATGCTGTGCATTTGACACGTTTTTCGGTTGTCATTTAACTTAATGATTCATTCTTTCAACTGTCATATGTGAAATAACCTCATCCAGGGAATTGTAATGGCTTATTTACGCCGTAGACTGCCGCGAACGGGATGAATGATGTCATCAAGCCCAAGCCACCCGCGACAGCAGAGGGCGCTGTCGCTGGGCGTGGGGGCCACGTGTCTACCTCGGGACTACAAAAATGGCGGCGGATTAGTAGTTTTCGCTTCTTTCGGTTGTTTTTGGAATAATGCTGTGCATTTGGCACATTTTTCGGTTGTCAGTTGACTTAATGATTTATTCTTTCAACTGTCTTTTGTGAAATAAACTCATCCAGGGAATTTTAATGGCTTATTTACGCCGTAGACTGCCGCGAACGGGATGAATGATGTCATCAAGCCCAAGCCACCCGCGACAGCAGAGGGCGCTGTCGCTGGGCATGGGGGCCACGTGTCTACCTCGGGACTACAAAAATGGCGGCGGATTTGTCGTTTTCGCTTATTTCGGTTGTTTTTGGAATAATGCTGTGCATTTGGCACGTTTTTCGGTTGTCATTTAACTTAATGATTCATTCTTTCAACTGTCTTTTGTGAAATAAACTCGTCCAGGAAATTTTAATGGCTTATTTACGTCTTAGACTGCCGCGAACGGGATGAATGACGTCATCAAGCCCAAGCCACCCGCGACAGCAGAGGGCGCTGTCGCTGGGCATGGGGGCCACGTGTCTACCTCGGGACTACAAAAATGGCGGAGGGTTTGTAGTTTTCGCTTATTTCTGTTGTTTTTGGAATAATGCTGTGCATTTGGCACGTTTTTCGGTTGTCATTTAACTTAATGATTCATTCTTTCAACTGTCCTTTGTGAAATAAACTCATCCAGGGAATTTTAATGGCTTATTTACGTCTAAGACTGCCGCGAACGGGATGAATGATGTCATCAAGCCCAAGCCACCCGCGACAGCAGAGGGCGCTGTCGCTGGGCATGGGGGCCACGTGTCTACCTCGGGACTACAAAAATGGCGGCGAATTTGTAGTTTTCGCTTCTTTCGGTTGTTTTTGGAATAATGCTGTGCATTTGGCACGTTTTTCGGTTGTCAGTTGACTTAATGATTCATTCTTTCAACTGTCTTTTGTGAAATAAACTCATCCAGGGAATTTTAATGGCTTATTTACGTCTTAGACTGCCTCGAACGGGATGAATGATGTCATCAAGCCCAAGCCACCCGCGACAGCAGAGGGCGCTGTCGCTGGGCGTGGGGGCCACGTGTCTACCTCGGGACTACAAAAATGGCGGAGGGTTTGTAGTTTTCGCTTATTTCGGTTGTTTTTGGAATAATGCTGTGCATTTGGCACGTTTTTCAGTTGTCAGTTGACTTAATGATTCATTCTTTCAACTGTCCTTTGTGAAATAAACTCATCCAGGGAATTTTAATGGCTTATTTACGCCGTAGACTGCCGCGAACGGGATGAATGATGTCATCAAGCCCAAGCCACCCGCGACAGCAGAGGGCGCTGTCTCTGGGCATGGGGGCCACGTGTCTACCTCGGGACTACAATAATGGCGGTGGGTTTGTAGTTTTCGCTTATTTCGGTTGTTTTTGGAATAATGCTGTGCATTTGGCACGTTTTTCGGTTGTCATTTAACTTAATGATTCATTCTTTCAACTCTCTCTTGTGAAATAACCTCATCCAGGGAATTTTAATGGCTAATTTAAGTCTTAGACTGACTCGAACGGATTTAAGAAATGTATCAAGCCACCCGCGACAGCAGAGGGCGCTGTTGCTGGGCGTGGGCGCCACGTGTCTAGCTCGGGACTACAAAAATGGCGGCGGTTTTGTAGTTTTCGCTTATTTCGGTTGTTTTTGAAATAATGCTGCGCATTTGGCACGTTTTTCGGTTGTCATTTAACTTAATGATTCATTCTTTCAACTGTCTCTTGTGAAATAACCTAATCCAGGGAATTTTAATGGCTTATTTAAGTCTTAGACTGACTCGAACGGATTTAACGAATTTATCAAGCCACCCGCGACAGCAGGGGGCGATGTCGCTGCCCGTGGACGCCACGTGTCGAGCTCGGGACTACAAAAATGGCGGCGGATTTGTAGTTTTCGCTTATTTCGGTTGTTTTTGGAATAATGCTGTGCATTTGACACGTTTTTCGGTTGTCATTTAACTTAATGATTCATTCTTTCAACTGTCATATGTGAAATAACCTCATCCAGGGAATTGTAATGGCTTATTTACGCCGTAGACTGCCGCGAACGGGATGAATGATGTCATCAAGCCCAAGCCACCCGCGACAGCAGAGGGCGCTGTCGCTGGGCGTGGGGGCCACGTGTCTACCTCGGGACTACAAAAATGGCGGCGGATTTGTAGTTTTCGCTTATTTCGGTTGTTTTTGGAATAAAGCTGTGCATTTCGCACGTTTTTCGGTTGTCATTTAACTTAATGATTCATTCTTTCAACTGTCATTTGTGAAATAACCTCATCCAGGGAATTTTAATGGCTTATTTACGCCGTAGACTGCCGCGAACGGGATGAATGATGTCATCAAGCCCAAGCCACCCGCGACAGCAGAGGGCGCTGTCGCTGGGCATGGGGGCCACGTGTCTATCTCGGGACTACAAAAATGGCGGCGGTTTTGTAGTTTTCGCTTCTTTCGGTTGTTTTTGGAATAATGCTGTGCATTTGGCACGTTTTTCGTTTGTCATTTAACTTAATGATTCATACTTTCAACTGTATTTTGTGAAATAAACTCATCCAGGAAATTTTAATGGCTTATTTACGTCTTAGACTGCCGCGAACGGGATGAATGATGTCATCAAGCCCAACCCACCCGCGTCAGCAGAGGGCGCTGTCGCTGGGCGTAGGCGCCACGTGTCTACCTCGGGACTACAAAAATGGCGGCGGTTTTGTAGTTTTCGCTTCTTTCGGTTGTTTTTGGAATAATGCTGCGCATTTGGCACGTTTTTCGGTTGTCAGTTGACTTAATGATTCATTCTTTCAACTGTCTTTTGTGAAATAAACTCATCCAGGGAATTTTTATGGCTTATTTACGTCTTGGACTGCCGCGAACGGGATGAATGATGTCATCAAGCCCATGCCCAAGCCCATGGACTTTTTGGACTTGGGCTTATTGGATGGACTTTTTGGGTGGACTTTTTGGACTTGGACTTTTTGGACTTGGACTTTTGGGACTTGGACTTATTGGACGGACTTTTTGGACTTTGACTTTTTGGACTTTGACTTTTTGGGTGGACTTTTTGACTTTGACTTTTTGGATTTGGACTTTTAGGGTGGACTTTTTGGACTTGGACTTTTTGGGTGGACTTTTTGGACTTGGACTTTTTGGGTGGACTTTTTGGACTTGGACTTTTTGGGTGGACTTTTTGGACTTGGACTTTTTGGACTTGGACTTTTTGGACTTTGAGGTGGACTTTTAGGACGTGGACTTTTTGGGTGAACTTTTTGGACTTGGAATTTTTGGACGGACTTTTTGGATGGACTTTTTGGACTTGGACTTTTTAGATTTTTTTTTACTGTTGGACTTGGATTTTTGGACAGATGATTTGGATTTTTGGACCTATTCTTTGGAATTTTTGGAACATTTGGACTTGGAATGCTGGTTTATTTGGACTTTTGGGGTTAAAAAAAATTGAAATATTTCCCCCTAACCCTATCCAAACTAACCCTAACCTTAGTGTTAGGTATTAGGTTAGGGACCCTAACCACGTGCTATGATCGTTTAAAACCTCAAGGTTGACAAATTTGGAAGATTGTAGTTTTTATATGTAAAAGTGAACTAAAAAATGACACCATTTCCTATAAAAAATGATAACTTCCGGTTTAGAAGAGGATTACTTCCTGTTTCAAGAATTGGAATTGTCATTTTTGAAAGTAAAAATTGGACTTCAAAAATGCATCACTTCCGGTCTGAGTCTAGTGATTTCTGGTTTGGATGTTCCAATTGTAGTTCTTTTAAAATAAATTGGACTACAAAAAAACATCACTTCCGGTCTGAAACTAGCGACTTCAGGTTTGGATCTTCCAATTGTAGTTCTTTTAAAACAAATTGGCCTACAAAAAAATATCACTTCCAGTCTGAGACTAGCGGCTTCCAGTTTAGATCTTCCAATTGTAGTTCTTTTTGAAGAAATTGGACTACAAAAAAAAACATCACTTCAGGTTGAAAATATTGTACTTCCAGTTTTGATGTTCCAATTGTGGGTTAGGGTTAGGGTTAGGGTTAGGGTTAGGTTACAGGGGTTTTACCATGATGGCCCCGGGGCCATCCTCAAATAACTTGAGAACGATAGGTCGTAGAGAGATGGGACCAAGACCGTTGTGTTCAGCGTGGTCTAATTAGGTGGGATAGGTGTCTTTTCCAAGTTTGTGCCATTCCCAAGGTGCAGTTGCGGCATTTCACCACAAGGGGGCGATGTTGCTCCATTGACTTTGATTGATTTTTTTTGTTTTCCATCCACTTCATCCATTTTTGGGATTGTGTTTGTGTTTTGGTTGGGTTTAGGATTTAGGCTGTTTTAGGGTTCCTTAGGTTTTAGGGTTCCTTAGGTTACAGGGGTTTTACCATGATGGCCCCGGGGCCGGGTTAGGGTTAGGGTTAGGGTTAGGGTTAGGGTTAGGAAAGAAATAATTATTCCTTCCCCTCCTAGGATAAGGGGTTTCATCCCTCCTCCTGGAGAGAAAGGGAAGTGCACGGTCCTTCCCCCTACGGTACTCTCCATCATTTCCATATCTCCCTTTGCGTATGGGTTGGCGTCGCCATTTTCTCCCATAGCGGACCTCCGTCCACCCATCATCCATGACTGTTTATATTTGTAGATATGTATATATAATCAAGTTTTAATCTTTTATTTATTAGGTCAAATTTGCCTTTGCTATATATGTAATCAAAAACCAAAAAAGATAAATAAAAATATAGTTTGTTTTTAAAAAAAATATTTATTTATATTTATTCTTAATCAAAATTAAATGTGTGTGCCTCGACAACGTTTCGGCTCTAAGAAGCCTTCTTCAGGTCTGGCACACTTCAAATAACTGAACAAACTAAACTGAGATGTTATCTCTTTGAGAGTTAACACACAAATGAGTTACGATGAAAATAATTCTTTGTAACTTGATTCTGATGTTAAAGTCAAAACGCAACTAAACAAGTATTTTTAAATTATGTCTCTCTTTGTTCTAGGTTTTATGCAGGACCTGTTCCCTGCCATCTCTCCGGTAAGTATTCCCACTGGTAAGTATTTTTCCTTTTTAAATTCAGGTAAGTATCTAATTTATAGTGTTCTACGGTAAGTATATTCCCAAGTCCACAAGCACCATATATATTAAGAGTTAGTTATTCATATTACATATGGTTAAGGTTAGGGTTTAGAATTTGGTCTAGGGTTAGCCAATAAAATTCAATTAGGTTAAGATTAGTGTTGAGGGTTACTAAATAATATGCAATAGGGTTATGATTAGGGCTTAAAATCGTATAGGGGTTAGCCAGTATATTTGATATAGGTTGAGATTAGGGCTCCATTTTTTGGTTAAAGGTTAGCTAATAAAATCACATAGGGTTAGGGTTAGGGTTAGGCGCCGGGCTGACCCCGACGCCCCGAAGTCGGAAATGACGTCGGTTTCGCGGAAGCCTTATGAATGGCGGTCTATGGGAAGCTGGAATTCGACTTGGAAGTTAGCCACTGTGCTAACGCGCGCTCCATTGACTTTGAATGGCGGGGGCATAACTCCCGCGCGCCAGTTGGAACCGGGTTTGGAACGAGGTCGCGATTCCGGGTTCCGGTGAAAATGTCGGCTAATCGAAACGGGAAAAATCGCCGCGGATAGTGCGAAATTCGTAGGTGCCGGCGACGCGTTTCGTTTGAAAAGGTTTTTTGTTTAAGTATTTTTTAAGGGCCGTTTTAAAAACGCGGGTGCGGTTCGGGCGAGCGGACACCAGGTGTCGCGTGTGAGCCCGGTCGAATTCCAGGAATCGCGCACGGGTCGTATTCCGTGAACCGCGCCGGTCGGAGTCCGGGAATTGTACTTGTCGTGTTCCGTGAACCGTGCGCGTCGGTTTTCGGGAACGGCGGGGTCGTATTCCGTGAATCGTACGCGTCGCATTCCGGGAACTGTACGGGTCGTAATTCCGTGAATTGTACCGGTCGGGGTCCGGGAATTGTACTGGTCGAATACCGGGAATTGCGCTGGTCGTGTTCCGTGAACTGTACGCGTCGGATTCCAGGAATTGTACGCGTCGGATTCCAGGAACTGTACGGGTTGGATTCCAGGAACTGTACGCGTCGGATTCCAGGAACTGTACGGGTCGGATTCCATGAACTGTATGTGTCGGATTCCAGGAATTGTACTGGTCGTATTCCATGAACTGTACATGTCGGATTCCAGGAATTGTACTGGTCGGGGTCCGGGAATCGTACTGGTTGAATACCAGGAATTGTACTGGTCGGATTCCAGGAACTGTACGGGTCGTATTCCATGAATTGTACTGGTCGGGGTCCGGGAATTGTACTGGTTGAATACCAGGAATTGTACTGGTTGAATACCAGGAATTGTACTGGTCGTGTTCCGTGAACTGTACTGGTCGTATTCCATGAACTGTACGCGTCGGATTCCAGGAACTGTACGCGTCGGATTCCAGGAACTGTACGGGTCGGATTCCATGAATCGTACGTGTCGGAGCCCGGGAATTGTACTGGTCGTATTCCATGAACTGTACGTGTCGGATTCCAGGAATTGTACTGGTCGGGGTCCGGGAATCGTACTGGTTGAATACCAGGAATTGTACTGGTCGTGTTCCATGAACTGTACGCGTCGGATTCCAGGAACTGTACGGGTCGTATTCCAGGAACTCTACGGGTCGGATTCCATGAATCGTACGTGTCGGAGCCCGGGAATTGTACTGGTCGTATTCCATGAACTGTACGTGTCGGATTCCAGGAATTGTACTGGTCGGGGTCCGGGAATCGTACTGGTTGAATACCAGGAATTGTACTGGTCGTGTTCCATGAACTGTACGCGTCGGATTCCAGGAACTGTACGCGTCGGATTCCAGGAACTGTACGCGTCGGATTCCAGGAACTGTACGCGTCGGATTCCAGGAACTGTACGTGTCGGATTCCAGGAATTCTACTGGTCGGGGTTGAATACCAGGAATTGTACTGGTCGTGTTCCATGAACTGTACGGGTCGGATTCCATGAATCGTACGGGTCGTGTTCCATGAATTGTACTGTGTTGAAATTGTGGAATTATATGTAGGCAACCTGGAAATTGACGTGACCGTCTATTGGTCAACAGCTGATTGCAGTGATTGGTTTTTGGTCAGATATGGCCCTTCCCACTAGTAATTTTTGAGCCAATAGACGTTTGGTTTGCCCATGGTGAAATTGTGGAATTATATGTAGGCAACCTGGAAATTGACGGGTTGTGTTCCATGAATTGTACTGCGTTGAAATTGTGGAATTATATGTAGGCAACCTGGAAATTGACGTGACCATCTATTGGTCAACAGCTGATTGCAGTGATTGTTTTTTGGTCAGATATGGCCCTTCCCACTGGTAATTTTTGAGCCAATAGACGTTTGGTTTGCCCATGGTGAAATTGTGGAATTATATGTATAAAACCTGGAAATTGACTTGGATGGGTTTTTTTTTTTTTATGGCGGGCGTTACCGTTACACCCCCTTCGCAGTGATTGGTCAATGGCCAGTTGCAAGGCTGGGCTGAGTCTATAAAAGCAGTCGCTGTCAGTGCCGCCTTCAGAAGTCAAGCGAGCAAGCGCAAAAAAGGATGGGTCAATATCTGGAAAGTCCTCCTCCTGATTATGACCAGCAAGGTATGATATTTTCTTTGCATGTGCACTTGCAAAAAAAAAAATCATGGGGTCTCTTGACAGATGAGACACCTCCACGATGGATCCCGAGCATTGTGCTCACTACACTGGAGCCCCAAATGAACATGGCAATGGAAACAAGTCAAGGGTAAGTTGGCGATGTCTACATCCAGGATGGCAACCTAAATTCCTTAAAGATGACATGTAATTCCTTAAAGATGACATGCAATTCCTTAAAAATGACACGCAATTCCTTAAAAATGACACGCAATTCCTTAAAGATGACGTGTAAAATTCCTTAAAGATGACGTGCAGTTCCTTAAAAATGGCGCGCAATTCCTTAAAAATGGCGCGCAATTCCTTAAAGGTGACATGTAATTCCTTAAAGATGACATGTAATTCCCGGAAAGATGCGTTCATATTTGTAAACACTACTCAGTGAATTGCGTTTAGTGTTTTTTTATTTTTTTTTTCTATCTAGATTCACTTGGCCATGTTATGAGAGCGGATGGGCGTTTACAGAGCAAATGTGCCTCATCTCCATATCTATTATATGCATCTTATACTTTTCCACTACAAAATCGTAAAATAAAGTCTGTTTGTTGAAGAAAGCTTTTCTGAGTCACGCAGTTTTTGCTTTCACCACAAGGTGTCGCTTGACTGGCTAATTCTTAGCGTTTTTGTGTGGGGAGGAGGTGCCTTTGGCCAATCGGAAGGTGATTGGCTGCAGTACCGTGACATCACCAACACCAGACTATTTAAGCCTGCGTTTGTCCAACCCCCATTCATTCGCATCGAAGTGTGAGGGCAAGCACAAGAAAGCGCCGCTGCAGGTTCCAAGGATGAGTGAGGTGAGTTCCTGGAAATGTGCGTCGCCTTTGGGGAAAAGAGTCCGGTTTCAGGAATTCAAATCTCAAGCGAGTTCCCGCTCCAAGAATTCATCCACAACCAAGGTACAGTTCTAGAAATCTACCGATAGCCGATAGCTTTTCCCTGGCCTCCGAGGCGGGCCCCTTGCGTGTTTGAGGCCCCGCGAAGCGTCGCGTCGCGTGGTCGTTGCTTCGTTGCCCCGTCCGCGCCCGGTTCCTGGAATTGGACCCCGAACCAAAGTCCAGTTCCTGGAATTGGACCCCCAACCAAAGTCCAGTTCCTGGAATTGGACCCCCAACCAAAGTCCAGTTCCTGGAATTGAACCCCCAACTAAAGTCCAGTTCCTGGAATTGGACCCCCAACCAAAGTCCAGTTCCTGGAATTGGACCCCCAACCAAAGTCCAGTTCCTGGAATTGGACCCCCAACCAAAGTCCAGTTCCTGGAATTGGACCCCCAACCAAAGTCCAGTTCCTGGAATTGGACCCCCAACCAAAGTCCAGTTCCCGGAACTGTGCGGAGCGGGACCCAAGCGTAGCTAGCCCCCGCGAGGCCCCGCGCAGCGGGGCCGAGGACACCGGCCTCGCCTATGCCCGGTTCCTGGAATTGGACCCCCAAACCCAGTCCAGTTCCTGGAATTTGACCCCAAACCAAGGTCCAGTTCCAGGAATTCTACGGAGCACTCACTCCAGCCCCCAGTAAGTTCTGTGTCGCTATTGTGGAAGACATGACCCACACCCATGTATTATACATTGTTTTTTGTTGTTGTATAGGTGAACGTGAATTGCAATGAGGAGGAGCTCCCGGAAGAACCTTTCGAGCCTTTGACACAGGAGGTTTCTGTGCCATTAACACAGGCCTCCCCGCTGAGAACTACCAAAGATGTGAACAGGTCTGAGCAGAATGTGGGGGCTGGATGGCAACTTTCAAGGGAGCCCGGGGATCTCGTCTCTACTCCACAGTCCGAGGAAAAAAAGGTACACATTGGAGTAATTAAGGTGATATCCAGGAAGTCCCATGTCACTATTGTGGAAGTTTCCCCCCCCACCCCATTGCCATGGCTTCCAAATTGGATTTTGTCATTGTATAGATGTACATGACTGAAGACGAAGATGAGATGGACGTCATGGAACAAATTGTCTTTCCCTTAACACAAGAAGTCTCCCTGCCCTTAACACAGAAGGTCTCCTCCCTGCACCGGGTGAGTAGAATTCCTGGAAGTGGTTCAATCAAATGCAACACTGGCTCATGCCACCAAAATATGACTGTTTCCTTTCTGGTGACAGACAGGCTCACCTGGGGAAAAGAAGCAGCAAAGGAAGAGTGAAGACAGCAGCAAAAAGGTGAAAACATCTGACAAAACAGTGGGAGATGGACGGCAAGTTTCAAGGGAGGCTTCTCCCCAGTTGATGGAATTGGAGAATGTACGCCCGAGGGAAGCTGAGGTGAAATCCAGGAAGTCCCATGTCTCCTGTTGTTAAACTTGTTAAACTAACCCTAACCCTAACCCTAACCCATAGCTATGTCTTCTATTTTGCTTTTTGTACTATAGTCTGACTTCAGTGACTGGGAAGATGCGGAACAGATAATGGAACATGCCTTGTTGGTAGAAAAACATGTCCAGCGCCCTTGAAATTTGTGAGTATAATTCCTGGAAGTAATTCTGTCATTGTAATACACCGACATGAAATATTTCTTAACCCCCGGGGGGGGGGTTAGGGTTAGGGTTAACCCTAACCTTAACCCTAACCCGCAAAATATAACATACTGTGTCCTTAGGATTGTGATACCACTCACACTCTCAAGTCCCGCAAGAAGAAGAAGATGAAGGAGAAGATCAAGTTAAAGAAAAAGGACAAATTCCATCCAAAAAGGGAACGAAACACAGCAAAAGAGATCTCCCAAACCAAATTCAGAGCCAACAACACTTCCAGAAAAAATCAGTCATCATAATTCTGTAAGTAGACTTGGGCTGCGGAGGGGGACTCTAATGTGGAAATCCTAAAATTAAACCTTTGTCATTTTTATGTCTTTCAGGGTCAACGAAGAAAACTCGCACTCACACCACAATTTTATTCCATGGCCAAAACTCTCTTCGAAAGAGAGATCCAGGAAAAGTTGGTCCTGAAAAAAAGGATACGGGAGATCGTGGCTGAACAACCAGCATTTCGACAGCTATGCCGTGAGCTGGAACTATGTATTGAGAACATTTGAAACCAAGTCCGAATGATGATCAAAAGATGTGAAAATTAAAGTCAATTTGGAATGTTGGAGTTCTGGTGGGTCTTCTTCCAGGTTTTTTACATTGTATGTTTTAAGACAATGCTGCATGCCTCTCACAATGTGTCAGGGTCGGTGGTTCCATTTTCCGCTTAAGTCCATTTCGAGGAATCCAAACCCAACCAAGGTCGAGTTCCAGGATTCTTACCGATCGGCGAAGCGGGCCCCAAACACGTCGAGAACACCGGCATGGTGAGTCCCGGGCTGGGTGGTTCCATTCCCGGCCTGAGTCCATTTTCAGGAATTGAGCCCCAACCAGTTCCAGGTCCAGTTCCAGGAATCCAACCCCAACCAACCAAGATCCAGTTCCAGGATTCCGACCGATGGGCTAAACCTGAGAGCACCGGCCTGGTGGGTGGTTCCGATTCCGTCCCCCGCTTAAGTCCATTTCCAGGAATCCAACCCCCATCCAAGGTCCAATTCCAGGATTCCTACCGATCGGCTAACCTGCCCCGCGAAGTCCACTTCCAGGAATCCAACCCCAAACAAGGTCCAGTTCCAGGATTCCTACCGATCGGCTAACCTGACCCCCAAGCCCATTTCCAGGAATCCAACCCCAACCAACCGAGGTTCATTTCCAGGATTCCTACCGATCGGCTAACCTGCCCCGCTAGGTCGAATTCCAGGAATTCAACCTCAACCGAGGTCAACTTCCTGGAATCCTACCGATGGGCTAAACCTGACCCCCGAAGTCCACGATGGGCTAAACCTGCCCCGCGAAGCCGGGCCGAGAGCACCGGGCCCGGGGTGGGTGGTTCCGATTCCGTCCCCCGCTTAAGTCAATTTCCAGGAAAACAACCGCAAAAAAACCGAGGTTCATTTCCAGGATTCCTACCGATCGGTTAACCTGCCAGGTAGGTCGAATTCCAGGAATTCAACCTGGAGGACCGAGGTCAACTTCCATGAAAGCTACCGATGGGCTAAACCTGACCTCCGAAGTCGATTTCCAGGAATGCTACCGATGGGCTAAACCTGCCCCGCGAAGCCGGGCCGAGAGCACCGGCCCGGGGGGGTGGTTTGAAGTCGATTTCCAGGAATGCTACCGATGGGCTAAACCTGCCCCGCGAAGCCGGGCCGAGAGCACCGGCCCGGGGGGGTGGTTCGAAGTCGATTTCCAGGAATGCTACCGATGGGCTAAACCTGCCCCGCGAAGCCGGGCCGAGAGCACCGGCCCGGGGTGGGTGGTTCCGATTCCGTCCCCGGCTTGAGTCGATTTCCAGGAATTCAACCCCGAACCAACCGAGGTTCATTTCCAGGATTTCTACCGATGGGCTAACCTAACCCCCGAAGTCGATTTCCAGGAAAACAACCGCAAAAAAACCGAGGTTCATTTCCAGGATTCCTACCGATCGGTTAACCTGCCAGGTAGGTTGAATTCCAGGAATTCAACCTGGAGGACCGAGGTCAACTTCCATGAAAGCTACCGATGGGCTAAACCTGACCTCCGAAGTCGATTTCCAGGAATGCTACCGATGGGCTAAACCTGCCCCGCGAAGCCGGGCCGAGAGCACCGGCCCGGGGGGGTGGTTCGAAGTCGATTTCCAGGAATGCTACCGATGGGCTAAACCTGCCCCGCGAAGCCGGGCCGAGAGCACCGGCCCGGGGTGGGTGGTTCCGATTCCGTCCCCGGCTTGAGTCGATTTCCAGGAATTCAACCCCGAACCAACCGAGGTTCATTTCCAGGATTTCTACCGATGGGCTAACCTAACCCCCGAAGTCGATTTCCAGGAAAACAACCGCAAAAAAACCGAGGTTCATTTCCAGGATTCCTACCGATCGGTTAACCTGCCAGGTAGGTCGAATTCCAGGAATTCAACCTGGAGGACCGAGGTCAACTTCCATGAAAGCTACCGATGGGCTAAACCTGACCTCCGAAGTCGATTTCCAGGAATGCTACCGATGGGCTAAACCTGCCCCGCGAAGCCGGGCCGAGAGCACCGGCCCGGGGGGGTGGTTCGAAGTCGATTTCCAGGAATGCTACCGATGGGCTAAACCTGCCCCGCGAAGCCGGGCCGAGAGCACCGGCCCGGGGGGGTGGTTCGAAGTCGATTTCCAGGAATGCTACCGATGGGCTAAACCTGCCCCGCGAAGCCGGGCCGAGAGCACCGGCCCGGGGTGGGTGGTTCCGATTCCGTCCCCGGCTTGAGTCGATTTCCAGGAATTCAACCCCGAACCAACCGAGGTTCATTTCCAGGATTTCTACCGATGGGCTAACCTAACCCCCGAAGTCGATTTCCAGGAATTTAACCCCAACCACCACCCAAGGTCCAGTTCCAGGATTCCTACCGATGGGCTAAACCTGCTCTGCGAAGCCGGGCCGAGAGCACCGGCCCGGGGTGGGTGGTTCCGATTCCGTCCCTGGCTTGAGTCGATTTCCAGGAATTCGACCCCAACCATCCAAGGTCCAGTTCCAGGATTCCTACCGATGGGCTAAACCTGCTCCGCGAAGCCGGGCCGAGAGCACCGGCCCGGGGTGGGTGGTTCCGATTCCGTCCCTGGCTTGAGTCGATTTCCAGGAATTCAACCCCGAACCAACCGAGGTTCATTTCCAGGATTTCTACCGATGGGCTAACCTAACCCCCGAAGTCGATTTCCAGGAAACCAACCCCAAACAACCGGGGTTCATTTCCAGGATTCCTACCGATCGGTTAACCTGCCCGCTAGGTCGAATTCCAGGAATTCAACCTGGAGGACCGAGGTCGAATTCCAGGAATGCGACCGATGGGCTAAACCTGACCCCCGAAGTCCAATTCCAGGAATTCAACCTGGACCGAGGTCGATTTCCAGGATTTCGACCGATGGGCTAAACCTGGCCCGCGCAGCGGGCCCCAAGCGCACCGAGGCCCCGCGAAGCGGGGCCGAGAACACCGCCACGGTAGCACCCGGGGAGGGAGGTTCCGTTTCCGGCTTGAGTCGATTTCCAGGAATTCGACACATCCAGGGTCGATTTCCAGGATTTCGACCGATGGGCTAAACCCGGCCCGCGAAGCGGGCCCCAAGCGCACCGAGGCCCCGCGAAGCGGGGCCGAGAACACCGCCATGGTAGCACCCGGGGAGGGAGGTTCCGTTTCCGGCTTGAGTCGATTTCCAGGAATTCGACACATCCAGGGTCGATTTCCAGGATTTCGACCGATGGGCTAAACCCGGCCCGCGAAGCGGGCCCCAAGCGCACCGAGGCCCCGCGAAGCGGGGCCGAGAACACCGCCATGGTAGCACCCGGGGAGGGAGGCTCCGTTTCCGGCTTGAGTCGATTTCCAGGAATTCGACACATCCAGGGTCGATTTCCAGGATTTCGACCGATGGGCTAAACCTGGCCCGCGAAGCGGGCCCCAAGCGCACCGAGGCCCCGCGAAGCGGGGCCGAGAACACCGCCATGGTAGCACCCGGGGAGGGAGGCTCCGTTTCCGGCTTGAGTTGATTTCCAGGAATTCGACACATCCAGGGTCGATTTCCAGGATTTCGACCGATGGGCTAAACCTGGCCCGCGAAGCGGGCCCCAAGCGCACCGAGGCCCCGCGAAGCGGGGCCGAGAACACCGCCATGGTAGCACCCGGGGAGGGAGGTTCCGTTTCCGGCTTGAGTCGATTTCCAGGAATTCGACACATCCAGGGTCGATTTCCAGGATTTCGACCGATGGGCTAAACCCGGCCCGCGAAGCGGGCCCCAAGCGCACCGAGGCCCCGCGAAGCGGGGCCGAGAACACCGCCATGGTAGCACCCGGGGAGGGAGGTTCCGTTTCCGGCTTGAGTCGATTTCCAGGAATTCGACACATCCAGGGTCGATTTCCAGGATTTCGACCGATGGGCTAAACCCGGCCCGCGAAGCGGGCCCCAAGCGCACCGAGGCCCCGCGAAGCGGGGCCGAGAACACCGCCATGGTAGCACCCGGGGAGGGAGGTTCCGTTTCCGGCTTGAGTCGATTTCCAGGAATTCGACACATCCAAGGTCGATTTCCAGGATTTCGACCGATGGGCTAAACCCGGCCCGCGAAGCGGGCCCCAAGCGCACCGAGGCCCCGCGAAGCGGGGCCGAGAACACCGCCATGGTAGCACCCGAGGAGGGAGGTTCCGTTTCCGGCTTGAGTCGATTTCCAGGAATTCGACACATCCAAGGTCGATTTCCAGGATTTCGACCGATGGGCTAAACCCGGCCCGCGAAGCAGGCCCCAAGCGCACCGAGGCCCCGCGAAGCGGGGCCGAGAACACCGCCATGGTAGCACCCGGGGAGGGAGGTTCCGTTTCCGGCTTGAGTCGATTTCCAGGAATTCGACACATCCAAGGTCGATTTCCAGGATTTTGACCGATGGGCTAAACCCGGCCCGCGAAGCGGGCCCCAAGCGCACCGAGGCCCCGCGAAGCGGGGCCGAGAACACCGCCATGGTAGCACCCGGGGAGGGAGGTTCCGTTTCCGGCTTGAGTCGATTTCCAGGAATTCGACACATCCAGGGTCGATTTCCAGGATTTCGACCGATGGGCTAAACCCGGCCCGCGAAGCGGGCCCCAAGCGCACCGAGGCCCCGCGAAGCGGGGCCGAGAACACCGCCATGGTAGCACCCGGGGAGGGAGGTTCCGTTTCCGGCTTGAGTCGATTTCCAGGAATTCGACACATCCAAGGTCGATTTCCAGGATTTCGACCGATGGGCTAAACCCGGCCCGCGAAGCGGGCCCCAAGCGCACCGAGGCCCCGCGAAGCGGGGCCGAGAACACCGCCATGGTAGCACCCGGGGAGGGAGGTTCCGTTTCCGGCTTGAGTCGATTTCCAGGAATTCGACACATCCAGGGTCGATTTCCAGGATTTCGACCGATGGGCTAAACCCGGCCCGCGAAGCGGGCCCCAAGCGCACCGAGGCCCCGCGAAGCGGGGCCGAGAACACCGCCATGGTAGCACCCGGGGAGGGAGGTTCCGTTTCCGGCTTGAGTCGATTTCCAGGAATTCGACACATCCAAGGTCGATTTCCAGGATTTCGACCGATGGGCTAAACCCGGCCCGCGAAGCGGGCCCCAAGCGCACCGAGGCCCCGCGAAGCGGGGCCGAGAACACCGCCATGGTAGCACCCGGGGAGGGAGGTTCCGTTTCCGGCTTGAGTCGATTTCCAGGAATTCGACACATCCAGGGTCGATTTCCAGGATTTCGACCGATGGGCTAAACCCGGCCCGCGAAGCGGGCCCCAAGCGCACCGAGGCCCCGCGAAGCGGGGCCGAGAACACCGCCATGGTAGCACCCGGGGAGGGAGGTTCCGTTTCCGGCTTGAGTCGATTTCCAGGAATTCGACACATCCAAGGTCGATTTCCAGGATTTCGACCGATGGGCTAAACCCGGCCCGCGAAGCGGGCCCCAAGCGCACCGAGGCCCCGCGAAGCGGGGCCGAGAACACCGCCATGGTAGCACCCGGGGAGGGAGGTTCCGTTTCCGGCTTGAGTCGATTTCCAGGAATTCGACACATCCAGGGTCGATTTCCAGGATTTCGACCGATGGGCTAAACCTGGCCCGCGCAGCGGGCCCCAAGCGCACCGGGGCCCCGCGAAGCGGGGCCGAGAACACCGCCATGGTAGCACCCGGGGAGGGAGGTTCCGTTTCCGGCTTGAGTCGATTTCCAGGAATTCGACACATCCAGGGTCGATTTCCAGGATTTCGACCGATGGGCTAAACCTGGCCCGCGCAGCGGGCCCCAAGCGCACCGAGGCCCCGCGAAGCGGGGCCGAGAACACCGCCATGGTAGCACCCGGGGAGGGAGGTTCCGTTTCCGGCTTGAGTCGATTTCCAGGAATTCGACCCCATCCAAGGTCCATTTCCAGGATTTCGACCGATGGGCTAAACCCGGCCCGCGCAGCGGGCCCCAAGCGCACCGAGGCCCCGCGAAGCGGGGCCGAGAACACCGCCATGGTAGCACCCGGGGAGGGAGGTTCGGTTTCCGGCTTTTGTCGATTTCCAGGAATTCGACACATCCAGGGTCGATTTCCAGGATTTCGACCGATGGGCTAAACCTGGCCCGCGAAGCGGGCCCCAAGCGCACCGAGGCCCCGCGGAGCGGGGCCGAGAACACCGCCATGGTGCCACCCGGGGAGGGAGGTTCGGTTCCCGGCTTGAGTCGATTTCCAGGAATGCGACCCCATCCAAGGTCCATTTCCAGGATTTCGACCGATGGGCTAAACCCGGCCCGCGCAGCGGGCCCCAAGCGCACCGAGGCCCCGCGAAGCGGGGCCGAGAACACCGCCATGGTAGCACCCGGGGAGGGAGGTTCCGTTTCCGGCTTGAGTCGATTTCCAGGAATTCGACACATCCAGGGTCGATTTCCAGGATTTCGACCGATGGGCTAAACCTGGCCCGCGCAGCGGGCCCCAAGCGCACCGAGGCCCCGCGAAGCGGGGCCGAGAACACCGCCATGGTAGCACCCGGGGAGGGAGGTTCCGTTTCCGGCTTGAGTCGATTTCCAGGAATTCGACACATCCAAGGTCGATTTCCAGGATTTCGACCGATGGGCTAAACCTGGCCCGCGAAGCGGGCCCCAAGCGCACCGAGGCCCCGCGAAGCGGGGCCGAGAACACCGCCATGGTAGCACCCGGGGAGGGAGGTTCCGTTTCCGGCTTGAGTCGATTTCCAGGAATTCGACACATCCAGGGTCGATTTCCAGGATTTCGACCGATGGGCTAAACCTGGCCCGCGCAGCGGGCCCCAAGCGCACCGAGGCCCCGCGAAGCGGGGCCGAGAACACCGCCATGGTAGCACCCGGGGAGGGAGGTTCCGTTTCCGGCTTGAGTCGATTTCCAGGAATTCGACACATCCAGGGTCGATTTCCAGGATTTCGACCGATGGGCTAAACCCGGCCCGCGAAGCGGGCCCCAAGCGCACCGAGGCCCCGCGAAGCGGGGCCGAGAACACCGCCATGGTAGCACCCGGGGAGGGATGTTCCGTTTCCGGCTTGAGTCGATTTCCAGGAATTCGACACATCCAGGGTCGATTTCCAGGATTTCGACCGATGGGCTAAACCTGGGCCGCGCAGCGGGCCCCAAGCGCACCGAGGCCCCGCGAAGCGGGGCCGAGAACACCGCCATGGTAGCACCCGGGGAGGGAGGTTCCGTTTCCGGCTTGAGTCGATTTCCAGGAATTCGACACATCCAGGGTCGATTTCCAGGATTTCGACCGATGGGCTAAACCCGGCCCGCGAAGCGGGCCCCAAGCGCACCGAGGCCCCGCGAAGCGGGGCCGAGAACACCGCCATGGTAGCACCCGGGGAGGGAGGTTCCGTTTCCGGCTTGAGTCGATTTCCAGGAATTCGACACATCCAAGGTCGATTTCCAGGATTTCGACCGATGGGCTAAACCCGGCCCGCGAAGCGGGCCCCAAGCGCACCGAGGCCCCGCGAAGCGGGGCCAAGAACACCGCCATGGTAGCACCCGGGGAGGGAGGTTCCGTTTCCGGCTTGAGTCGATTTCCAGGAATTCGACACATCCAAGGTCGATTTCCAGGATTTCGACCGATGGGCTAAACCTGGCCCGCGAAGCGGGCCCCAAGCGCACCGAGGCCCCGCGAAGCGGGGCCGAGAACACCGCCATGGTACCACCCGGGGAGGGAGGTACGGTTTCCGGCTTGAGTCGATTTCCAGGAATTCGACCCCATCCAAGGTCCGTTTCCAGGATTTCGACCGATGGGCTAAACCTGGCCCGCGCAGCGGGCCCCAAGCGCACCGAGGCCCCGCGAAGCGGGGCCGAGTACCGCCATGGTAGCACCCGGGGAGGGAGGTTCGGTTTCCGGCTTGAGTCGATTTCCAGGAATTCGACACATCCAGGGTCGATTTCCAGGATTTCGACCGATGGGCTAAACCTGGCCCGCGAAGCGGGCCCCAAGCGCACCGAGGCCCCGCGAAGCGGGGCCGAGAACACCGCCATGGTAGCACCCGGGGAGGGAGGTTCCGTTTCCGGCTTGAGTCGATTTCCAGGAATTCGACACATCCAGGGTCGATTTCCAGGATTTCGACCGATGGGCTAAACCCGGCCCGCGAAGCGGGCCCCAAGCGCACCGAGGCCCCGCGAAGCGGGGCCGAGAACACCGCCATGGTAGCACCCGGGGAGGGAGGTTCCGTTTCCGGCTTGAGTCGATTTCCAGGAATTCGACACATCCAAGGTCGATTTCCAGGATTTCGACCGATGGGCTAAACCCGGCCCGCGAAGCGGGCCCCAAGCGCACCGAGGCCCCGCGAAGCGAGGCCGAGTACCGCCATGGTAGCACCGGGGAGGGAGGTTCGGTTCCCGGCTTGAGTCGATTTCCAGGAATTCGACCCCATCCAAGGTCCATTTCCAGGATTTCGACCGATGGGCTAAACCTGGCCCGCGAAGCGGGCCCCAAGCACACCGAGGCCCCGCGAAGCGGGGCCGAGAACACCGCCATGGTACCACCCGGGGAGGGAGGTTCGGTTCCCGGCTTGAGTCGATTTCCAGGAATTCGACCCCATCCAAGGTCCATTTCCAGGATTTCGACCGATGGGCTAAAACTGGCCCGCGCAGCGGGCCCCAAGCGCACCGAGGCCCCGCGAAGCGGGGCCGAGTACCGCCATGGTAGCACCCGGGGAGGGAGGTTCGGTTCCCGGCTTGAGTCGATTTCCAGGAATTCGACCCCATCCAAGGTCGATTTCCAGGATTTCGACCGATGGGCTAAACCTGGCCCGCGCAGCGGGCCCCAAGCGCACCGAGGCCCCGCGGAGCGGGGCCGAGAACACCGCCATGGTACCACCCGGGGAGGGAGGTTCGGTTCCCGGCTTGAGTCGATTTCCAGGAATTCGACCCCATCCAAGGTCCATTTCCAGGATTTCGACCGATGGGCTAAACCTGGCCCGCGCAGCGGGCCCCAAGCGCACCGAGGCCCCGCGAAGCGGGGCCGAGTACCGCCATGGTAGCACCCGGGGAGGGAGGTTCGGTTCCCGGCTTGAGTCGATTTCCAGGAATTCGACCCCATCCAAGGTCGATTTCCAGGATTTCGACCGATGGGCTAAACCTGGCCCGCGCAGCGGGCCCCAAGCGCACCGAGGCCCCGCGAAGCGGGGCCGAGTACCGCCATGGTAGCACCCGGGGAGGGAGGTTCGGTTCCCGGCTTGAGTCGATTTCCAGGAATTCGACCCCATCCAAGGTCCATTTCCAGGATTTCGACCGATGGGCTAAACCTGGCCCGCGAAGCGGGCCCCAAGCACACCGAGGCCCCGCGAAGCGGGGCCGAGAACACCGCCATGGTACCACCCGGGGAGGGAGGTTCGGTTCCCGGCTTGAGTCGATTTCCAGGAATTCGACCCCATCCAAGGTCCATTTCCAGGATTTCGACCGATGGGCTAAACCTGGCCCGCGCAGCGGGCCCCAAGCGCACCGAGGCCCCGCGAAGCGGGGCCGAGTACCGCCATGGTAGCACCCGGGGAGGGAGGTTCGGTTCCCGGCTTGAGTCGATTTCCAGGAATTCGACCCCATCCAAGGTCCATTTCCAGGATTTCGACCGATGGGCTAAACCTGGCCCGCGCAGCGGGCCCCAAGCGCACCGAGGCCCCGCGAAGCGGGGCCGAGTACCGCCATGGTAGCACCCGGGGAGGGAGGTTCGGTTCCCGGCTTGAGTCGATTTCCAGGAATTCGACCCCATCAAAGGTCGATTTCCAGGATTTCGACCGATGGGCTAAACCTGGCCCGCGCAGCGGGCCCCAAGCGCACCGAGGCCCCGCGAAGCGAGGCCGAGTACCGCCATGGTAGCACCCGGGGAGGGAGGTTCGGTTCCCGGCTTGAGTCGATTTCCAGGAATTCGACCCCATCCAAGGTCGATTTCCAGGATTTCGACCGATGGGCTAAACCTGGCCCGCGCAGCGGGCCCCAAGCGCACCGAGGCCCCGCGGAGCGGGGCCGAGAACACCGCCATGGTAGCACCCGGGGAGGGAGGTTCCGTTTCCGGCTTGAGTCGATTTCCAGGAATTCGACACATCCAGGGTCGATTTCCAGGATTTCGACCGATGGGCTAAACCTGGCCCGCGCAGCGGGCCCCAAGCGCACCGAGGCCCCGCGAAGCGGGGCCGAGAACACCGCCATGGTAGCACCCGGGGAGGGAGGTTCGGTTCCCGGCTTCAGTCGATTTCCAGGAATTCGACCCCATCCAAGGTCCGTTTCCAGGATTTCGACCGATGGGCTAAACCTGGCCCGCGAAGCGGGCCCCAAGCACACCGAGGCCCCGCGAAGCGGGGCCGAGAACACCGCCATGGTAGCACCCGGGGAGGGAGGTTCGGTTCCCGGCTTGAGTCGATTTCCAGGAATTCGACCCCATCCAAGGTCGATTTCCAGGATTTCGACCGATGGGCTAAACCTGGCCCGCGCAGCGGGCCCCAAGCGCACCGAGGCCCCGCGAAGCGGGGCCCAGTACCGCCATGGTAGCACCCGGGGAGGGAGGTTCGGTTCCCGGCTTGAGTCGATTTCCAGGAATTCGACCCCATCCAAGGTCCATTTCCAGGATTTCGACCGATGGGCTAAACCTGGCCCGCGAAGCGGGCCCCAAGCACACCGAGGCCCCGCGAAGCGGGGCCGAGAACACCGCCATGGTACCACCCGGGGAGGGAGGTTCGGTTCCCGGCTTGAGTCGATTTCCAGGAATTCGACCCCTTCCAAGGTCGATTTCCAGGATTTCGACCGATGGGCTAAACCTGGCCCGCGCAGCGGGCCCCAAGCGCACCGAGGCCCCGCGAAGCGCGGCCGAGTACCGCCATGGTAGCACCCGGGGAGGGAGGTTCGGTTCCCGGCTTGAGTCGATTTCCAGGAATTCGACCCCATCCAAGGTCGATTTCCAGGATTTCGACCGATGGGCTAAACCTGGCCCGCGCAGCGGGCCCCAAGCGCACCGAGGCCCCGCGGAGCGGGGCCGAGAACACCGCCATGGTAGCACCCGGGAGGGAGGTTCCGTTTCCGGCTTGAGTCGATTTCCAGGAATTCGACACATCCAGGGTCGATTTCCAGGATTTCGACCGATGGGCTAAACCTGGCCCGCGCAGCGGGCCCCAAGCGCACCGAGGCCCCGCGAAGCGGGGCCGAGTACCGCCATGGTAGCACCCGGGGAGGGAGGTTCGGTTCCCGGCTTTAGTCGATTTCCAGGAATTCGACATCATCCAACGTCCATTTCCAGGATTTCGACCGATGGGCTAAACCTGGCCCGCGCAGCGGGCCCCAAGCGCACCGAGGCCCCGCGAAGCGGGGCCGAGAACACCGCCATGGTGCCACCCGGGGAGGGAGGTTCTGTTCCCGGCTTGAGTCGATTTCCAGGAATTCGACCCCATCCAAGGTCCATTTCCAGGATTTCGACCGATGGGCTAAACCCGGCCCGCGCAGCGGGCCCCAAGCGCACCGAGGCCCCGCGGAGCGGGGCCGAGAACACCGCCATGGTAGCACCCGGGGAGGGAGGTTCGGTTTCCGGCTTGAGTCGATTTCCAGGATTTCGACATCATCCAACGTCCATTTCCAGGATTTCGACCGATGGGCTAAACCTGGCCCGCGAAGCGGGCCCCTAGCGCACCGAGGCCCCGCGAAGCGGGGCCGAGAACACCGCCATGGTGCCACCCGGGGAGGGAGGTTCGGTTCCCGGCTTGAGTCGATTTCCAGGAATTCGACCCCATCCAAGGTCCATTTCCAGGATTTCGACCGATGGGCTAAACCTGGCCCGCGCAGCGGGCCCCAAGCGCACCGAGGCCCCGCGAAGCGGGGCCGAGTACCGCCATGGTAGCACCCGGGGAGGGAGGTTCCGTTCCCGGCTTGAGTCGATTTCCAGGAATTCGACCCCATCCAAGGTCCATTTCCAGGATTCCGACCGATGGGACAAACCTGGCCCGCGCAGCGGGCCCAAAGCGCACAGAGGCCCCGCGAAGCGGGGCCGAGAACACCGCCATGGTAGCACCCGGGGAGGGAGGTTCGGTTTCCGGCTTGAGTCGATTTCCAGGAATTCGACCACATCCAAGGTCGATTTCCAGGATTTCGACCGATGGGCTAAACCTGGCCCGCGCAGCGGGCCCCAAGCGCACCGAGGCCCCGCGAAGCGGGGCCGAGTACCGCCATGGTAGCACCCGGGGAGGGAGGTTCGGTTCCCGGCTTGAGTCAATTTCCAGGAATTCGACCCCAATCCTAGGTCGATTTCCAGGATTTCGACCGATGGGCTAAACCTGGCCCGCGCAGCGGGCCCCAAGCGCACCGAGGCCCCGCGGAGCGGGGCCGAGAACACCGCCATGGTAGCACCCGGGGAGGGAGGTTCCGTTCCCGGCTTGAGTCGATTTCCAGGAATTCGACCCCATCCAAGGTCCATTTCCAGGATTCCGACCGATGGGCCAAACCTGGCCCGCGCAGCGGGCCCAAAGCGCACAGAGGCCCCGCGAAGCGGGGCCGAGAACACCGCCATGGTAGCACCCGGGGAGGGAGGTTCGGTTTCCGGCTTGAGTCGATTTCCAGGAATTCGACACATCCAGGGTCGATTTCCAGGATTTCGACCGATGGGCTAAACCTGGCCCGCGAAGCGGGCCCCAAGCGCACCGAGGCCCCGCGAAGCGGGGCCGAGAACACCGCCATGGTACCACCCGGGGAGGGAGGTTCGGTTCCCGGCTTGAGTCGATTTCCAGGAATTCGACATCATCCAAGGTCGATTTCCAGGATTTCGACCGATGGGCTAAACCTGGCCCGCGAAGCGGGCCCCAAGCGCACCGAGGCCCCGCGGAGCGGGGCCGAGAACACCGCCATGGTACCACCCGGGGAGGGAGGTTCGGTTCCCGGCTTTAGTCGATTTCCAGGAATTCGACATCATCCAACGTCCATTTCCAGGATTTCGACCGATGGGCTAAACCTGGCCCGCGCAGCGGGCCCCAAGCGCACCGAGGCCCCGCGAAGCGGGGCCGAGAACACCGCCATGGTACCACCCGGGGAGGGAGGTTCGGTTCCCGGCTTGAGTCGATTTCCAGGAATTCGACCCCATCCAAGGTCGATTTCCAGGATTTCGACCGATGGGCTAAACCTGGCCCGCGAAGCGGGCCCCAAGCACACCGAGGCCCCGCGAAGCGGGGCCGAGAACACCGCCATGGTAGCACCCGGGGAGGGAGGTTCGGTTACCGGCTTGAGTCGATTTCCAGGAATTCGACCACATCCAAGGTCGATTTCCAGGATTTCGACCGATGGGCTAAACCTGGCCCGCGCAGCGGGCCCCAAGCGCACCGAGGCCCCGCGAAGCGGGGCCGAGTACCGCCATGGTAGCACCCGGGGAGGGAGGTTCGGTTCCCGGCTTGAGTCGATTTCCAGGAATTCGACCCCATCCAAGGTCGATTTCCAGGATTTCGACCGATGGGCTAAACCTGGCCCGCGCAGCGGGCCCCAAGCGCACCGAGGCCCCGCGGAGCGGGGCCGAGAACACCGCCATGGTAGCACCCGGGGAGGGAGGTTCGGTTCCCGGCTTGAGTCGATTTCCAGGAATTCGACCCCATCCAAGGTCCATTTCCAGGATTTCGACCGATGGGCTAAACCTGGCCCGCGCAGCGGGCCCCAAGCGCACCGAGGCCCCGCGGAGCGGGGCCGAGTACCGCCATGGTAGCACCCGGGGAGGGAGGTTCGGTTCCCGGCTTGAGTCGATTTCCAGGAATTCAACCCCATCCAAGGTCCATTTCCAGGATTCCGACCGATGGGCTCGACCTGGCCCGCGCAGCGGGCCCCAAGCGCACCGAGGCCCCGCGGAGCGGGGCCGAGAACACCGGCATGGTTGGTCCCGGGTTTGGTGGGTCCAGCTCCCCTTCGGTCGAATTCCAGGAATTCAACCTGGAGCGAGGTCAACTTCCAGGAATGCTACCGATGGGCTCGACCTGGCCCGCGCAGCGGGCCCCAAGCGCACCGAGGCCCCGCGGAGCGGGGCCGAGAACACCGGCATGGTTGGTCCCGGGTTTGGTGGGTCCAGCTCCCCTTCGGTCGAATTCCAGGAATTCAACCTGGAGCGAGGTCAACTTCCAGGAATGCTACCGATGGGCTCGACCTGGCCCGCGCAGCGGGCCCCAAGTGCACCGAGGCCCCGCGGAGCGGGGCCGAGAACACCGGCATGGTTGGTCCCGGGTTTGGTGGGTCCAGCTCCCCTTCGGTCGAATTCCAGGAATTCAACCTGGAGCGAGGTCAACTTCCAGGAATGCTACCGATGGGCTCAACCTGGCCCGCGAAGCGGGCCCCAAGCGCACCAAGGCCCCCGCGAAGCTAACCCTAACCCTAGTTCCAATTCCAGGAATTCAACCTGTACCGAGGTCAACTTCCAGGAATCCGGGAGCATCGCTGGGTCATTCACCCGTCTACGCCCAGTTCATGGAACTGGACCCCCAACCAAGGTCCAGTTCCTGGAATTGGGCGGAGCGGGTCCCAAGCGGAGCTAGCCCCCGCGAGGCTCCGCGAAGCGGGGCCGAGAACACCGGGATTGAGGCTCGCCGGTCCGCTGGGTCATTCACCCGTCTACGCCCAATTCCTGGAATCTGACCCTGAACCAAGGTTCAGTTCCAGGAATTGGGCGGAGCGGGTCCCAAGCGGAGCTAGCCCCCCCCGGGATTGCGGCTCGCGGGGTCGCTGGTTCCGTGGCCGGCCTCCGCCCAGTTCCTGGAATTGGACCCCCAACCAAGGTCCAGTTCCAGGAACTGTGCGGAGCGGATCCCAAGCGCAATTTTTAAAGAAATAAACTAGTGATTGGTCAACTTTGCTCTCAAGGCAACAGATAAACAAGCCAAACAAGAAATATAAACCTTTATACAACAACAATCTCAGTTATAACAACATATGTACAGTAATTTACACAGGATTTTCTGTTTTTAATTTTAAACAGATAAACAAGCCAAACAAGAAATATAAACATATATACAGTAACAATCTAAGTTATAACAACATATTTACAGTAATTTAGACAGGATTTTCTTGTTTTTAATTTAAAACAGATAAACAAACCAAACAAGAAATCTAAACATATATACAAGAAGTTGTATTAACATATTTACAGCAATTTCTCTGTGTTAAGTGTCAATGTCCATGGCAATTTCAGCAGTCGCTCTTTCTTTATTCTCTGTTTGGGTTTCCATTTCTCCGCCTTCCAAGTCTGTTGTGCTCCCATTTTGGCTATCGCCATCCTCATAGGAGGTGCTGGTATCATCGTTTGTCCCCTCCTCATCCGTACTGGTTTTGTCCCCCTCGGAGGCGCCAGTGTCATCATCGGTGTCATCGTCGTCGTCATCCTCGTCGTCGTCATCATTCTTGTCATCCTCGCTGCCATCGTCCTCGTCATCCTCATCGTCCTCGTCGTCGTCCTCGTCGTCGTCCTCGTCGTCCTCGTCCTTGTCCTGGCCTGCGCCCTCCTGGCCTTCTGCTGCTAATGATTTTGAAAGAAAAAGAGTCATTTTTTTTGCTAGCAAGTATTAACATGCAATGAAAGGACTAATGCAAATAAAGGTCTATCATGATTGATTGTGAAAGACTTACATTGTCCTCTCTTTGTTTTGCTGGAGGATTTGACCAGAGAGCGCAGGATGGACATGCGGATTTGGTGGCTTTCTTGCGCAGATGCCTCCGACCCCAGCATGTAAAACTTTTGGGCGGTTTTGGGGTCGTGGCACATGCTTTTGTTGATTCGCTTCGTCTCGGGCTCGGCGAGACTGCGACCAGCCTGTAGGAGAGTAGGTGAAAATATTCAACAATGACAAGAATCCCGTTCTGAGTACGGAAGTAGCAATATTAATCAAAGTCACACACCCATGTTGCAATGGCCGTCCGTATATCCCGGAGGTTGGGTTTACCGGGCAGCCCCATTTGACGCCACGCCTTCGTGAAATACTCCCCCATTTTAACACACTCGCTGCCTTGTGTGTTAAAAAAGAAGGTTTGTGGATTTTTGTGGAAGCCGCGAAGATGCGGCCTCAATTTCTCCAGCTTCAGCAGACAGTGCATGGTGACCTGGTTGACCGTCACCATAGCCGGCCCAAAGGATTGGGCCGTCTTGTGATCCGGTACCTGCGTGTGAAAGTCCAATGTAGAAGAAAATGTTATGCGGTGCCAATCGATTTCTATGACAACTTGAAAATCTCCGTCGTTAACACTTACCCTGATGATGAAGGTGCCCTTGTACAGTTCCGCTTCCAGGATGTTCTCTGGCTTGATGGACATGAAGACGCACTTGCGGTGCCCCGACATGATTGCCATCACTCCCACCAGCAGCCCTGTGCAGTATTGAAGAGCGGCGGTGTTGTGCAACCCTTTGGCCAGCTCATTTATGGCCGCCTTCGCCTCGCTCGGAGCCCTTTTAACGAACATGAGCATGTTCCTCGAGCTCACCAGTTTGTCTGTAGAAAAATTGGGCCAATTACTCAGCGACATCAGGCTTTAAGTGAAAGAGTAACCTGTTTGTACAGAAACTAACCTTTCTTAGCTCTCTTGTACTCGAGCCTCTGTTTGACGATGGCTGCCCCCAGCCCCTTCTTCCAGCTGGCCAACCTCGACAGAGCATAATTTATATGTTGTTTTGTTGCCCTGACCTTCGGTAAATTCGACACTGCAACAAAGTTGAGGAAGGCCTCGACGTCAACAATAACGTGCTTTTGGCTCGTGGGTTTGAGGGTTTCTTGAAGTTTCTTGAGAAAACTGAAGAGCAAACGATGGAAAGGATAAGCAGTGTTAATACAGAAATGAATGCAATGACTTGGATTTGTAGAGAACAAAGCAGAGCTACATACTCATGAAGCCTGTTCGTGTCGTGCAGGAACTGGAGGCCCTTATTGATGTCGGAGCCGGCCTCCACCCCAGACATGTGCAAAATAAACCTTTTGGCATACGATCGGCGTTGGTTTATATTTCGCCGTGCTTGGGAGGTCTGGCTGGGTCCGGTCAGGTGTTCTGTAAATGCTCTGAGAAGGTTTTCTAAAAGTAAAAATTACAGGTAGCATCTTCACAGGAGAGCGGTATCTTTGTGTATGTAAACACCACTAATACTCACCTAGGTTTGGTGTGCGGCACAGTGGGGTGGTGCACGGCTGGATCTTCCACATGGAGAGGGCTGTCGATGTGGACGGGGTTGGAGGAGCATCGTCAATTGTTGCAGATGGCGAGGCGGGAGTGGCAGCGGGTGCAGCGGCGGGCGTGGCAGCAGGTGCAGCGGCGGGAGTGGCAGCAGGTGCAGCGGCGGGAGTGGCAGCAGGGGCAGCGGCGGGAGTGGCAGCAGGGGCAGCGGCGGGAGTGGCAGCAGGGGCAGCGGCGGGAGTGGCAGCAGGGGCAGCGGCGGGAGTGGCAGCAGGTGCAGCGGCGGGAGAGGCAGGCGCAGCGGCGGGAGCGGCAGCAGGTCCAGCGGCGGGAGAGGCGGGTGCAGCGGCGGGAGCGGCAGCAGGTTCAGCGGCCGGAGTGGCAGCAGGTGGAGCGGCAGGTGCAGCGGCGGGAGTGGCATCAGTTGCAGCCACGGGAGTGGCAGCAGGGGCAGGCGCTGCGGCAAGAGCGGCAGGTGCATCGGTAGCAGGAGTTGGAGGTGGTGTTTCAGCAGCTCTTTGATGCAGGAGAGTCTGCGTCAAGTTCTGCAGGCCTTCAACTTCCTGTAGCAGCATTTGCAATTGTACCTTGACCAAAGCCAACCCATCGGCCACATGGGTCAACGTTAAACTTTGATCCCCTGCTGCTTCTGTGGGAGCCATCGCCACTCGCCCGGGGGATGGAATGAAGAGGTTCCTCCCTGGTGTCAGTGGCACCTGGCACCCGGTAAGCTCCTCGCGGTGGGGTGGTGTGCCGAGAAGTTCTGGGGGAATTTGAACCGCTTCTGCTTCTCCTTGTTCGGTTTCTATCATGTGCCTCAATTGCCGCTTAATCGCAGCTTTTTTGGCTTTTGCCATAATTTTGGCCAATGTCTTTCCCTGTAGAATAATAAGCAAAGATTGAACGGAATATGAAGTAAAATTACAGTGTGTGTTTTACAAAGTTGCTGCGTAAAGTGGACATACTGGTTCAACTCCATGGAGCAAAAGGAGGTGCTTATCGAGTCGCGTGAATTCTTTAGAATCGCAATGCTCCACGGGGCACCTGAGTTTCCCGCTGTAGCGGAGGTTTTTCTTCGCAAGGTACAGACGCCTCATTGTGTCATCCTTGTACCCGTGCACTCCCTTGACGTGGCGGGACAGGGAGGCATAGGACTTGTTGCAGAGAGGACATTGTCTCTAGGGTGAAAAAGCCATTTGGATGTTAAAAAAAATAAAATAAAAATTAATCTAGATCAATATTCACAAATGGTCATGAGTAAAGTTCATGAGGTCAAGTTCCAGGAATGGGACCTCCATGCTGGTCTGAAGGGAGCGATTTACCATATTTCTGAATTCCTTCTCTGAGGTGAGAGCTGCTCCACATATTACCCGTAAGAGATGAAAAACTTTGAGTGGCGTCGTAGTGGATATTGAGGTTGTTGCCAATCTGGATGGGTAAGGTCACTTTTCAGGAATTGGACCTCCATACGTTAAGTATATCACAGGCAAAGACAGACAGTGCAATGCTTGATAATGTCTATTTCCTGGAAGAGTACATGTAAAAATGTATTTTTCCTGGAAGACTACCTGTACTAAATTGCCTCTTTCCTGGAACATTACATGTAAGAACATGTATATTTCCTGGAAGAGTACGTGTGGTAACATGTCTCCTTCCTGAAAAACTACATGTAAAAATGTATTTTTCCTGGAAAACTACATGTAAAAATGTCTTTTTCCTGGAATATTACATGTAATAACATGTGTATTTCCTGGAAGAGTACATCGGCTTCCAGGATAGCGACATAAAAAAAGATAGGCTTTTAGCAAAAAGTGCCCAAGTCATTAATTGATGAAGCAGGTGAAAATGAGCACTAATTTGTCAATATTAATCATTTTTTTAAAAATACAATGCACGGAACCAGGAGAGCGACACAGGTTGAGTCTTACCTTCATGGTGGCACAGTTGGAAATGAGAAAAAACGGTTGAGGGGCCCCCGCCTCCTCTTATAGGATGGTTCAAAAATGAAGACACACCCCTTTTGGGGAGTGCCAAATTGAGTCTGTATCCTGGAAGAGGACATGTACTGACATGTCTCTGTCTCTATCCTGGAACACTACATGTATATATCCTGGAAGATTACACTGGCTTCCAGAATAGTGACATAAAAAAAGATAGGCTTTTAGCTTGAAAATGCCCAAGTCCTTAATTGATAAAGAAGGCGGAAATGAGCAGTAATTTGTCAATATTAATAATTAAAACAAAAAACTAAAGAAAGAACTAGAATGCGTGGACCCAGCAGAGTGACACAGGGTTAGTTTTAACTTCATGGTGGCAAATTTGGAAATGAGAACACAGGTAGAGGGGCCCGTCGTTTAATTGGGTGCTTCCAGATTGAAGGCACACCTCATGTACTAACACGTCTCCTTCCTGGAAAACTACATGTAAAAATGTCTTTTTCCTGGAATATTACATGTAATAACATGTATATTTCCTGGAAGAGTACATCGGCTTCCAGGATAGCGACATAAAAAAAGACAGGCTTTTAGCAAAAAGTGCCCAAGTCATTAATTGATGAAGCAGGTGAAAATGAGCACTAATTTGTCAATAATAATCATTTTTTTAAAAATACAATGCACGGAACCAGGAGAGCAACACAGGTTGAGTCTTACCTTCATGGTGGCACAGTTGGAAATGAGAAAAACGGTTAAAGGGGCCCCCGCCTCTTCTTATAGGATGGTTCAAAAATGAAGACACACCCCTTTTGGGGAGTGCCAAATTGAGTCTGTATCGTGGAAGAGGACATGTTTCTATCCTGAAATATTACATGTATATATCCTGGAAGCGAACATGTCTCTATCCTGAAATATTACATGTATATATCCTGGAAGAGTACATTGGCTTCCAGAATCGTTACATACAGAATTAGGGTTTTAGTTAGAAAATGCCTGAGTCATTCATTAATAAAGCAGGTGGAAATGAGCAGTAATTTGTCAATATTAATCATTAAAAATAAAAAATAAACTAGAATGTGTGGAACCAGGAGAGTGAAACAGGATTAGTCTTACCTTCATAGTGGCAAAGTTTGAAACGAAAATGCATGTAGGGCTTTTATAGAGTTAGGGTTTTAGCTTGAAAATGCCCAAGTCATGAATTGATAAAGCGGGTGAAAATGAGCAGTAATTTGTCAATATTAATCATTAAAAAATTAAAAAATATATATATAATGTGTTGAACCAAGAGAATGAAACAGGATGAGTCTTACCTTCATAGTGGCAAAGCTTGAAACAAAAAAGCAGGTAGGGCTTTTATAGAGTTAGGGTTTTGAACTTGAAAATGCCCAAGTCATGAATTGATAAAGCGGGTGAAAATGATCAGTAATTTGTCAATATGAATGATTTTTAGAAATAGAATGTGTGGAACCAGGAGCGTGACACATGGTGAGTCTTACCTTCATGGTGGCAATGAGTGAATGGTGGATAAGGTAATTTTCCAGGAATTGGGCTGACCTTCCAAGATATAGACCAAGTTGTATTTTCCAGGAATTGGGCTGACCTTCCAAGTTCTAGAGCAACTTGGAAAGAATTCTTGAGCCGGCAGCATCTTGTGTCAATATGTAGGACTTTTGGTCAAGTTCCAGGAAGCGGACCCCAATTCCAACTTTTGTGCCCTCAGTTAG
Organism: Festucalex cinctus; assembly: GCF_051991245.1. NCBI lineage: Eukaryota > Metazoa > Chordata > Actinopteri > Syngnathiformes > Syngnathidae > Festucalex > Festucalex cinctus. The sequence goes on along the minus strand of NC_135419.1, from coordinate 75,284 downwards.
AAAAGTCAAATTTTGTGAGACTGGGTGAGTTTTACCTTCATGTTGGCAATGAGTGAATGGGGGATAAGGTAATTTTCCAGGAATTGGGCTGACCTTCCAAGATATAGACCAAGTTGTATTTTCCAGGAATTGGGCTGACCTTCCAAGTTCTAGACCAACTTGGAACGAATTTTTGAGCCGGCAGCATCTTGTGTCAATATGTAGGACTTTTGGTCAAGTTCCAGGAAGCGGACCCCAATTCCAAATTTTGTGCCCTCAGTTAGAAAAGTCAAATTTTGTGTGCTAAAATTATTATACGGTCTCTTGGCGCCATCATGTGGCCAAGTAGGTCAACTGCAGTTTTTTGAATTTTTAAATTGCATTTTTTTGCTCCAAAAAAGCATTTTTATGACACGAAAATTAGCCTTAGATACATTTCAGAAGAGAGTGATGCATTTTTGCCGTTTTTAGGAGTTTTAAATGTTTAGTTCCAAATTTGTCAAATTCCAGGAAATGTGCCGCCGCTAATGTGGATTCCAAATCGCGGGGTTCTAACGGGATGCTATCGGGGCATAATTAGGGTTAGGCGCCGGGCTGACCCCGACGCCCCGAAGTCGGAAATGACGTCGGTTTCGCGGAAGCCTTATGAATGGCGGTCTATGGGAAGCTGGAATTCGACTTGGAAGTTAGCCACTGTGCTAACGCGCGCTCCATTGACTTTGAATGGCGGGGGCATAACTCCCGCGCGCCAGTTGGAACCGGGTTTGGAGCGAGGTCGCGATTCCGGGTTCCGGTGAAAATGTCGGCTAATCGAAACGGGAAAAATCGCCGCGGATAGTGCGAAATTCGTAGGCGCCGGCGACGCGTTTCGTTTGAAAAGGTTTTTTGTTTAAGTATTTTTTAAGGGCCGTTTTAAAAACGCGGGTGCGGTTCGGGCGAGCGGACACCAGGTGTCGCGTGTGAGCCCGGTCGAATTCCAGGAATCGCGCACGGGTCGTATTCCGTGAACCGCGCCGGTCGGAGTCCGGGAATTGTACTTGTCGTGTTCCGTGAACCGTGCGCGTCGGTTTTCGGGAACGGCGGGGTCGTATTCCGTGAATCGTACGCGTCGCATTCCGGGAACTGTACGGGTCGTAATTCCGTGAATTGTACCGGTCGGGGTCCGGGAATTGTGCTGGTCGAATACCGGGAATTGCGCTGGTCGTGTTCCGTGAACTGTACGCGTCGGATTCCAGGAATTGTACGCGTCGGATTCCAGGAACTGTACGGGTCGGATTCCAGGAACTGTACGCGTCGGATTCCAGGAACTGTACGGGTCGGATTCCATGAACTGTATGTGTCGGATTCCAGGAATTGTACTGGTCGTATTCCATGAACTGTACATGTCGGATTCCAGGAATTGTACTGGTCGGGGTCCGGGAATCGTACTGGTTGAATACCAGGAATTGTACTGGTCGGATTCCAGGAACTGTACGGGTCGTATTCCATGAATTGTACTGGTCGGGGTCCGGGAATTGTACCGGTCGAATACCAGGAATTGTACTGGTTGAATACCAGGAATTGTACTGGTCGTGTTCCGTGAACTGTACTGGTCGTATTCCGTGAACTGTACGCGTCGGATTCCGGGAAATGTACGCGTCGGATTCCGGGAACTGTACGGGTCGGATTCCATGAATCGTACGTGTCGGAGCCCGGGAATTGTACTGGTCGTATTCCATGAACTGTACGTGTCGGATTCCAGGAATTGTACTGGTCGGGGTCCGGGAATCGTACTGGTTGAATACCAGGAATTGTACTGGTCGTGTTCCATGAACTGTACGCGTCGGATTCCAGGAACTGTACGGGTCGTATTCCAGGAACTCTACGGGTCGGATTCCATGAATCGTACGTGTCGGAGCCCGGGAATTGTACTGGTCGTATTCCATGAACTGTACGTGTCGGATTCCAGGAATTGTACTGGTCGGGGTCCGGGAATCGTACTGGTTGAATACCAGGAATTGTACTGGTCGTGTTCCATGAACTGTACGCGTCGGATTCCAGGAACTGTACGCGTCGGATTCCAGGAACTGTACGCGTCGGATTCCAGGAACTGTACGCGTCGGATTCCAGGAACTGTACGTGTCGGATTCCAGGAATTCTACTGGTCGGGGTTGAATACCAGGAATTGTACTGGTCGTGTTCCATGAACTGTACGGGTCGGATTCCATGAATCGTACGGGTCGTGTTCCATGAATTGTACTGTGTTGAAATTGTGGAATTATATGTAGGCAACCTGGAAATTGACGTGACCGTCTATTGGTCAACAGCTGATTGCAGTGATTGGTTTTTGGTCAGATATGGCCCTTCCCACTAGTAATTTTTGAGCCAATCGACGTTTGGTTTGCCCATGGTGAAATTGTGGAATTATATGTAGGCAACCTGGAAATTGACGGGTTGTGTTCCATGAATTGTACTGCGTTGAAATTGTGGAATTATATGTAGGCAACCTGGAAATTGACGTGACCATCTATTGGTCAACAGCTGATTGCAGTGATTGTTTTTTGGTCAGATATGGCCCTTCCCACTGGTAATTTTTGAGCCAATAGACGTTTGGTTTGCCCATGGTGAAATTGTGGAATTATATGTATAAAACCTGGAAATTGACTTGGATGGGTTTTTTTTTTTTTATGGCGGGCGTTACCGTTACACCCCCTTCGCAGTGATTGGTCAATGGCCAGTTGCAAGGCTGGGCTGAGTCTATAAAAGCAGTCGCTGTCAGTGCCGCCTTCAGAAGTCAAGCGAGCAAGCGCAAAAAAGGATGGGTCAATATCTGGAAAGTCCTCCTCTTGATTATGACCAGCAAGGTATGATATTTTCTTTGCATGTGCACTTGCAAAAAAAAAAATCATGGGGTCTCTTGACAGATGAGACACCTCCACGATGGATCCCGAGCATTGTGCTCACTACACTGGAGCCCCAAATGAACATGGCAATGGAAACAAGTCAAGGGTAAGTTGGCGATGTCTACATCCAGGATGGCAACCTAAATTCCTTAAAGATGACATGTAATTCCTTAAAGATGACATGCAATTCCTTAAAAATGACACGCAATTCCTTAAAAATGACACGCAATTCCTTAAAGATGACGTGTAAAATTCCTTAAAGATGACGTGCAATTCCTTAAAAATGGCGCGCAATTCCTTAAAAATGGCGCGCAATTCCTTAAAGGTGACATGTAATTCCTTAAAGATGACATGTAATTCCCGGAAAGATGCGTTCATATTTGTAAACACTACTCAGTGAATTGCGTTTAGTGTTTTTTTATTTTTTTTTTCTATCTAGATTCACTTGGCCATGTTATGAGAGCGGATGGGCGTTTACAGAGCAAATGTGCCTCATCTCCATATCTATTATATGCATCTTATACTTTTCCACTACAAAATCGTAAAATAAAGTCTGTTTGTTGAAGAAAGCTTTTCTGAGTCACGCAGTTTTTGCTTTCACCACAAGGTGTCGCTTGACTGGCTAATTCTTAGCGTTTGTGTGTGGGGAGGAGGTGCCTTTGGCCAATCGGAAGGTGATTGGCTGCAGTACCGTGACATCACCAACACCAGACTATTTAAGCCTGCGTTTGTCCAACCCCCATTCATTCGCATCGAAGTGTGAGGGCAAGCACAAGAAAGCGCCGCTGCAGGTTCCAAGGATGAGTGAGGTGAGTTCCTGGAAATGTGCGTCGCCTTTGGGGAAAAGAGTCCGGTTTCAGGAATTCAAATCTCAAGCGAGTTCCCGCTCCAAGAATTCATCCACAACCAAGGTACAGTTCTAGAAATCTACCGATAGCCGATAGCTTTTCCCTGGCCTCCGAGGCGGGCCCCTTGCGTGTTTGAGGCCCCGCGAAGCGTCGCGTCGCGTGGTCGTTGCTTCGTTGCCCCGTCCGCGCCCGGTTCCTGGAATTGGACCCCGAACCAAAGTCCAGTTCCTGGAATTGGACCCCCAACCAAAGTCCAGTTCCTGGAATTGGACCCCCAACCAAAGTCCAGTTCCTGGAATTGAACCCCCAACTAAAGTCCAGTTCCTGGAATTGGACCCCCAACCAAAGTCCAGTTCCTGGAATTGGACCCCCAACCAAAGTCCAGTTCCTGGAATTGGACCCCCAACCAAAGTCCAGTTCCTGGAATTGGACCCCCAACCAAAGTCCAGTTCCTGGAATTGGACCCCCAACCAAAGTCCAGTTCCCGGAACTGTGCGGAGCGGGACCCAAGCGTAGCTAGCCCCCGCGAGGCCCCGCGCAGCGGGGCCGAGGACACCGGCCTCGCCTATGCCCGGTTCCTGGAATTGGACCCCCAAACCCAGTCCAGTTCCTGGAATTTGACCCCAAACCAAGGTCCAGTTCCAGGAATTCTACGGAGCACTCACTCCAGCCCCCAGTAAGTTCTGTGTCGCTATTGTGGAAGACATGACCCACACCCATGTATTATACATTGTTTTTTGTTGTTGTATAGGTGAACGTGAATTGCAATGAGGAGGAGCTCCCGGAAGAACCTTTCGAGCCTTTGACACAGGAGGTTTCTGTGCCATTAACACAGGCCTCCCCGCTGAGAACTACCAAAGATGTGAACAGGTCTGAGCAGAATGTGGGGGCTGGATGGCAACTTTCAAGGGAGCCCGGGGATCTCGTCTCTACTCCACAGTCCGAGGAAAAAAAGGTACACATTGGAGTAATTAAGGTGATATCCAGGAAGTCCCATGTCACTATTGTGGAAGTTTCCCCCCCCACCCCATTGCCATGGCTTCCAAATTGGATTTTGTCATTGTATAGATGTACATGACTGAAGACGAAGATGAGATGGACGTCATGGAACAAATTGTCTTTCCCTTAACACAAGAAGTCTCCCTGCCCTTAACACAGAAGGTCTCCTCCCTGCACCGGGTGAGTAGAATTCCTGGAAGTGGTTCAATCAAATGCAACACTGGCTCATGCCACCAAAATATGACTGTTTCCTTTCTGGTGACAGACAGGCTCACCTGGGGAAAAGAAGCAGCAAAGGAAGAGTGAAGACAGCAGCAAAAAGGTGAAAACATCTGACAAAACAGTGGGAGATGGACGGCAAGTTTCAAGGGAGGCTTCTCCCCAGTTGATGGAATTGGAGAATGTACGCCCGAGGGAAGCTGAGGTGAAATCCAGGAAGTCCCATGTCTCCTGTTGTTAAACTTGTTAAACTAACCCTAACCCTAACCCTAACCCATAGCTTTGTCTTCTATTTTGCTTTTTGTACTATAGTCTGACTTCAGTGACTGGGAAGATGCGGAACAGATAATGGAACATGCCTTGTTGGTAGAAAAACATGTCCAGCGCCCTTGAAATTTGTGAGTATAATTCCTGGAAGTAATTCTGTCATTGTAATACACCGACATGAAATATTTCTTAACCCCCGGGGGGGGGGTTAGGGTTAGGGTTAACCCTAACCTTAACCCTAACCCGCAAAATATAACATACTGTGTCCTTAGGATTGTGATACCACTCACACTCTCAAGTCCCGCAAGAAGAAGAAGATGAAGGAGAAGATCAAGTTAAAGAAAAAGGACAAATTCCATCCAAAAAGGGAACGAAACACAGCAAAAGAGATCTCCCAAACCAAATTCAGAGCCAACAACACTTCCAGAAAAAATCAGTCATCATAATTCTGTAAGTAGACTTGGGCTGCGGAGGGGGACTCTAATGTGGAAATCCTAAAATTAAACCTTTGTCATTTTTATGTCTTTCAGGGTCAACGAAGAAAACTCGCACTCACACCACAATTTTATTCCATGGCCAAAACTCTCTTCGAAAGAGAGATCCAGGAAAAGTTGGTCCTGAAAAAAAGGATACGGGAGATCGTGGCTGAACAACCAGCATTTCGACAGCTATGCCGTGAGCTGGAACTATGTATTGAGAACATTTGAAACCAAGTCCGAATTAGGATCAAAAGATGTGAAAATTAAAGTCAATTTGGAATGTTGGAGTTCTGGTGGGTCTTCTTCCAGGTTTTTTACATTGTATGTTTTAAGACAATGCTGCATGCCTCTCACAATGTGTCAGGGTCGGTGGTTCCATTTTCCGCTTAAGTCCATTTCGAGGAATCCAAACCCAACCAAGGTCGAGTTCCAGGATTCTTACCGATTGGCGAAGCGGGCCCCAAACACGTCGAGAACACCGGCATGGTGAGTCCCGGGCTGGGTGGTTCCATTCCCGGCCTGAGTCCATTTTCAGGAATTGAGCCCCAACCAGTTCCAGGTCCAGTTCCAGGAATCCAACCCCAACCAACCAAGATCCAGTTCCAGGATTCCGACCGATGGGCTAAACCTGAGAGCACCGGCCTGGTGGGTGGTTCCGATTCCGTCCCCCGCTTAAGTCCATTTCCAGGAATCCAACCCCCATCCAAGGTCCAATTCCAGGATTCCTACCGATCGGCTAACCTGCCCCGCGAAGTCCACTTCCAGGAATCCAACCCCAAACAAGGTCCAGTTCCAGGATTCCTACCGATCGGCTAACCTGACCCCCAAGCCCATTTCCAGGAATCCAACCCCAACCAACCGAGGTTCATTTCCAGGATTCCTACCGATCGGCTAACCTGCCCCGCTAGGTCGAATTCCAGGAATTCAACCTCAACCGAGGTCAACTTCCTGGAATCCTACCGATGGGCTAAACCTGACCCCCGAAGTCCATTTCCAGGAATGCTACCGATGGGCTAAACCTGCCCCGCGAAGCCGGGCCGAGAGCACCGGGCCCGGGGTGGGTGGTTCCGATTCCGTCCCCTGCTTAAGTCCATTTCCAGGAATACAACCGTAAAAAAACCGAGGTTCATTTCCAGGATTCCTACCGATCGGTTAACCTGCCAGGTAGGTCGAATTCCAGGAATTCAACCTGGAGGACCGAGGTCAACTTCCATGAAAGCTACCGATGGGCTAAACCTGACCTCCGAAGTCGATTTCCAGGAATGCTACCGATGGGCTAAACCTGCCCCGCGAAGCCGGGCCGAGAGCACCGGCCCGGGGGGGTGGTTCGAAGTCGATTTCCAGGAATGCTACCGATGGGCTAAACCTGCCCCGCGAAGCCGGGCCGAGAGCACCGGCCCGGGGTGGGTGGTTCCGATTCTGTCCCCCGCTTAAGTCAATTTCCAGGAAAACAACCGCAAAAAAACCGAGGTTCATTTCCAGGATTCCTACCGATCGGTTAACCTGCCAGGTAGGTCGAATTCCAGGAATTCAACCTGGAGGACCGAGGTCAACTTCCATGAAAGCTACCGATGGGCTAAACCTGACCTCCGAAGTCGATTTCCAGGAATGCTACCGATGGGCTAAACCTGCCCCGCGAAGCCGGGCCGAGAGCACCGGCCCGGGGGGGTGGTTTGAAGTCGATTTCCAGGAATGCTACCGATGGGCTAAACCTGCCCCGCGAAGCCGGGCCGAGAGCACCGGCCCGGGGGGGTGGTTCGAAGTCGATTTCCAGGAATGCTACCGATGGGCTAAACCTGCCCCGCGAAGCCGGGCCGAGAGCACCGGCCCGGGGTGGGTGGTTCCGATTCCGTCCCCGGCTTGAGTCGATTTCCAGGAATTCAACCCCGAACCAACCGAGGTTCATTTCCAGGATTTCTACCGATGGGCTAACCTAACCCCCGAAGTCGATTTCCAGGAAAACAACCGCAAAAAAACCGAGGTTCATTTCCAGGATTCCTACCGATCGGTTAACCTGCCAGGTAGGTCGAATTCCAGGAATTCAACCTGGAGGACCGAGGTCAACTTCCATGAAAGCTACCGATGGGCTAAACCTGACCTCCGAAGTCGATTTCCAGGAATGCTACCGATGGGCTAAACCTGCCCCGCGAAGCCGGGCCGAGAGCACCGGCCCGGGGGGGTGGTTCGAAGTCGATTTCCAGGAATGCTACCGATGGGCTAAACCTGCCCCGCGAAGCCGGGCCGAGAGCACCGGCCCGGGGGGGTGGTTCGAAGTCGATTTCCAGGAATGCTACCGATGGGCTAAACCTGCCCCGCGAAGCCGGGCCGAGAGCACCGGCCCGGGGTGGGTGGTTCCGATTCCGTCCCCGGCTTGAGTCGATTTCCAGGAATTCAACCCCGAACCAACCGAGGTTCATTTCCAGGATTTCTACCGATGGGCTAACCTAACCCCCGAAGTCGATTTCCAGGAATTTAACCCCAACCACCACCCAAGGTCCAGTTCCAGGATTCCTACCGATGGGCTAAACCTGCTCTGCGAAGCCGGGCCGAGAGCACCGGCCCGGGGTGGGTGGTTCCGATTCCGTCCCTGGCTTGAGTCGATTTCCAGGAATTCGACCCCAACCATCCAAGGTCCAGTTCCAGGATTCCTACCGATGGGCTAAACCTGCTCCGCGAAGCCGGGCCGAGAGCACCGGCCCGGGGTGGGTGGTTCCGATTCCGTCCCTGGCTTGAGTCGATTTCCAGGAATTCAACCCCGAACCAACCGAGGTTCATTTCCAGGATTTCTACCGATGGGCTAACCTAACCCCCGAAGTCGATTTCCAGGAAACCAACCCCAAACAACCGGGGTTCATTTCCAGGATTCCTACCGATCGGTTAACCTGCCCGCAAGGTCGAATTCCAGGAATTCAACCTGGAGGACCGAGGTCGAATTCCAGGAATGCGACCGATGGGCTAAACCTGACCCCCGAAGTCCAATTCCAGGAATTCAACCTGGACCGAGGTCGATTTCCAGGATTTCGACCGATGGGCTAAACCTGGCCCGCGCAGCGGGCCCCAAGCGCACCGAGGCCCCGCGAAGCGGGGCCGAGAACACCGCCACGGTAGCAACCGGGGAGGGAGGTTCCGTTTCCGGCTTGAGTCGATTTCCAGGAATTCGACACATCCAGGGTCGATTTCCAGGATTTCGACCGATGGGCTAAACCCGGCCCGCGAAGCGGGCCCCAAGCGCACCGAGGCCCCGCGAAGCGGGGCCGAGAACACCGCCATGGTAGCACCCGGGGAGGGAGGTTCCGTTTCCGGCTTGAGTCGATTTCCAGGAATTCGACACATCCAGGGTCGATTTCCAGGATTTCGACCGATGGGCTAAACCCGGCCCGCGAAGCGGGCCCCAAGCGCACCGAGGCCCCGCGAAGCGGGGCCGAGAACACCGCCATGGTAGCACCCGGGGAGGGAGGCTCCGTTTCCGGCTTGAGTCGATTTCCAGGAATTCGACACATCCAGGGTCGATTTCCAGGATTTCGACCGATGGGCTAAACCTGGCCCGCGAAGCGGGCCCCAAGCGCACCGAGGCCCCGCGAAGCGGGGCCGAGAACACCGCCATGGTAGCACCCGGGGAGGGAGGCTCCGTTTCCGGCTTGAGTCGATTTCCAGGAATTCGACACATCCAGGGTCGATTTCCAGGATTTCGACCGATGGGCTAAACCTGGCCCGCGAAGCGGGCCCCAAGCGCACCGAGGCCCCGCGAAGCGGGGCCGAGAACACCGCCATGGTAGCACCCGGGGAGGGAGGTTCCGTTTCCGGCTTGAGTCGATTTCCAGGAATTCGACACATCCAGGGTCGATTTCCAGGATTTCGACCGATGGGCTAAACCCGGCCCGCGAAGCGGGCCCCAAGCGCACCGAGGCCCCGCGAAGCGGGGCCGAGAACACCGCCATGGTAGCACCCGGGGAGGGAGGTTCCGTTTCCGGCTTGAGTCGATTTCCAGGAATTCGACACATCCAGGGTCGATTTCCAGGATTTCGACCGATGGGCTAAACCCGGCCCGCGAAGCGGGCCCCAAGCGCACCGAGGCCCCGCGAAGCGGGGCCGAGAACACCGCCATGGTAGCACCCGGGGAGGGAGGTTCCGTTTCCGGCTTGAGTCGATTTCCAGGAATTCGACACATCCAAGGTCGATTTCCAGGATTTCGACCGATGGGCTAAACCCGGCCCGCGAAGCGGGCCCCAAGCGCACCGAGGCCCCGCGAAGCGGGGCCGAGAACACCGCCATGGTAGCACCCGAGGAGGGAGGTTCCGTTTCCGGCTTGAGTCGATTTCCAGGAATTCGACACATCCAAGGTCGATTTCCAGGATTTCGACCGATGGGCTAAACCCGGCCCGCGAAGCAGGCCCCAAGCGCACCGAGGCCCCGCGAAGCGGGGCCGAGAACACCGCCATGGTAGCACCCGGGGAGGGAGGTTCCGTTTCCGGCTTGAGTCGATTTCCAGGAATTCGACACATCCAAGGTCGATTTCCAGGATTTTGACCGATGGGCTAAACCCGGCCCGCGAAGCGGGCCCCAAGCGCACCGAGGCCCCGCGAAGCGGGGCCGAGAACACCGCCATGGTAGCACCCGGGGAGGGAGGTTCCGTTTCCGGCTTGAGTCGATTTCCAGGAATTCGACACATCCAGGGTCGATTTCCAGGATTTCGACCGATGGGCTAAACCCGGCCCGCGAAGCGGGCCCCAAGCGCACCGAGGCCCCGCGAAGCGGGGCCGAGAACACCGCCATGGTAGCACCCGGGGAGGGAGGTTCCGTTTCCGGCTTGAGTCGATTTCCAGGAATTCGACACATCCAAGGTCGATTTCCAGGATTTCGACCGATGGGCTAAACCCGGCCCGCGAAGCGGGCCCCAAGCGCACCGAGGCCCCGCGAAGCGGGGCCGAGAACACCGCCATGGTAGCACCCGGGGAGGGAGGTTCCGTTTCCGGCTTGAGTCGATTTCCAGGAATTCGACACATCCAGGGTCGATTTCCAGGATTTCGACCGATGGGCTAAACCCGGCCCGCGAAGCGGGCCCCAAGCGCACCGAGGCCCCGCGAAGCGGGGCCGAGAACACCGCCATGGTAGCACCCGGGGAGGGAGGTTCCGTTTCCGGCTTGAGTCGATTTCCAGGAATTCGACACATCCAAGGTCGATTTCCAGGATTTCGACCGATGGGCTAAACCCGGCCCGCGAAGCGGGCCCCAAGCGCACCGAGGCCCCGCGAAGCGGGGCCGAGAACACCGCCATGGTAGCACCCGGGGAGGGAGGTTCCGTTTCCGGCTTGAGTCGATTTCCAGGAATTCGACACATCCAGGGTCGATTTCCAGGATTTCGACCGATGGGCTAAACCTGGCCCGCGCAGCGGGCCCCAAGCGCACCGGGGCCCCGCGAAGCGGGGCCGAGAACACCGCCATGGTAGCACCCGGGGAGGGAGGTTCCGTTTCCGGCTTGAGTCGATTTCCAGGAATTCGACACATCCAGGGTCGATTTCCAGGATTTCGACCGATGGGCTAAACCTGGCCCGCGCAGCGGGCCCCAAGCGCACCGAGGCCCCGCGAAGCGGGGCCGAGAACACCGCCATGGTAGCACCCGGGGAGGGAGGTTCCGTTTCCGGCTTGAGTCGATTTCCAGGAATTCGACCCCATCCAAGGTCCATTTCCAGGATTTCGACCGATGGGCTAAACCCGGCCCGCGCAGCGGGCCCCAAGCGCACCGAGGCCCCGCGAAGCGGGGCCGAGAACACCGCCATGGTAGCACCCGGGGAGGGAGGTTCGGTTTCCGGCTTTTGTCGATTTCCAGGAATTCGACACATCCAGGGTCGATTTCCAGGATTTCGACCGATGGGCTAAACCTGGCCCGCGAAGCGGGCCCCAAGCGCACCGAGGCCCCGCGGAGCGGGGCCGAGAACACCGCCATGGTGCCACCCGGGGAGGGAGGTTCGGTTCCCGGCTTGAGTCGATTTCCAGGAATGCGACCCCATCCAAGGTCCATTTCCAGGATTTCGACCGATGGGCTAAACCCGGCCCGCGCAGCGGGCCCCAAGCGCACCGAGGCCCCGCGAAGCGGGGCCGAGAACACCGCCATGGTAGCACCCGGGGAGGGAGGTTCCGTTTCCGGCTTGAGTCGATTTCCAGGAATTCGACACATCCAGGGTCGATTTCCAGGATTTCGACCGATGGGCTAAACCTGGCCCGCGCAGCGGGCCCCAAGCGCACCGAGGCCCCGCGAAGCGGGGCCGAGAACACCGCCATGGTAGCACCCGGGGAGGGAGGTTCCGTTTCCGGCTTGAGTCGATTTCCAGGAATTCGACACATCCAAGGTCGATTTCCAGGATTTCGACCGATGGGCTAAACCTGGCCCGCGAAGCGGGCCCCAAGCGCACCGAGGCCCCGCGAAGCGGGGCCGAGAACACCGCCATGGTAGCACCCGGGGAGGGAGGTTCCGTTTCCGGCTTGAGTCGATTTCCAGGAATTCGACACATCCAGGGTCGATTTCCAGGATTTCGACCGATGGGCTAAACCTGGCCCGCGCAGCGGGCCCCAAGCGCACCGAGGCCCCGCGAAGCGGGGCCGAGAACACCGCCATGGTAGCACCCGGGGAGGGAGGTTCCGTTTCCGGCTTGAGTCGATTTCCAGGAATTCGACACATCCAGGGTCGATTTCCAGGATTTCGACCGATGGGCTAAACCCGGCCCGCGAAGCGGGCCCCAAGCGCACCGAGGCCCCGCGAAGCGGGGCCGAGAACACCGCCATGGTAGCACCCGGGGAGGGATGTTCCGTTTCCGGCTTGAGTCGATTTCCAGGAATTCGACACATCCAGGGTCGATTTCCAGGATTTCGACCGATGGGCTAAACCTGGGCCGCGCAGCGGGCCCCAAGCGCACCGAGGCCCCGCGAAGCGGGGCCGAGAACACCGCCATGGTAGCACCCGGGGAGGGAGGTTCCGTTTCCGGCTTGAGTCGATTTCCAGGAATTCGACACATCCAGGGTCGATTTCCAGGATTTCGACCGATGGGCTAAACCCGGCCCGCGAAGCGGGCCCCAAGCGCACCGAGGCCCCGCGAAGCGGGGCCGAGAACACCGCCATGGTAGCACCCGGGGAGGGAGGTTCCGTTTCCGGCTTGAGTCGATTTCCAGGAATTCGACACATCCAAGGTCGATTTCCAGGATTTCGACCGATGGGCTAAACCCGGCCCGCGAAGCGGGCCCCAAGCGCACCGAGGCCCCGCGAAGCGGGGCCAAGAACACCGCCATGGTAGCACCCGGGGAGGGAGGTTCCGTTTCCGGCTTGAGTCGATTTCCAGGAATTCGACACATCCAAGGTCGATTTCCAGGATTTCGACCGATGGGCTAAACCTGGCCCGCGAAGCGGGCCCCAAGCGCACCGAGGCCCCGCGAAGCGGGGCCGAGAACACCGCCATGGTACCACCCGGGGAGGGAGGTACGGTTTCCGGCTTGAGTCGATTTCCAGGAATTCGACCCCATCCAAGGTCCGTTTCCAGGATTTCGACCGATGGGCTAAACCTGGCCCGCGCAGCGGGCCCCAAGCGCACCGAGGCCCCGCGAAGCGGGGCCGAGTACCGCCATGGTAGCACCCGGGGAGGGAGGTTCGGTTTCCGGCTTGAGTCGATTTCCAGGAATTCGACACATCCAGGGTCGATTTCCAGGATTTCGACCGATGGGCTAAACCTGGCCCGCGAAGCGGGCCCCAAGCGCACCGAGGCCCCGCGAAGCGGGGCCGAGAACACCGCCATGGTAGCACCCGGGGAGGGAGGTTCCGTTTCCGGCTTGAGTCGATTTCCAGGAATTCGACACATCCAGGGTCGATTTCCAGGATTTCGACCGATGGGCTAAACCCGGCCCGCGAAGCGGGCCCCAAGCGCACCGAGGCCCCGCGAAGCGGGGCCGAGAACACCGCCATGGTAGCACCCGGGGAGGGAGGTTCCGTTTCCGGCTTGAGTCGATTTCCAGGAATTCGACACATCCAAGGTCGATTTCCAGGATTTCGACCGATGGGCTAAACCCGGCCCGCGAAGCGGGCCCCAAGCGCACCGAGGCCCCGCGAAGCGAGGCCGAGTACCGCCATGGTAGCACCGGGGAGGGAGGTTCGGTTCCCGGCTTGAGTCGATTTCCAGGAATTCGACCCCATCCAAGGTCCATTTCCAGGATTTCGACCGATGGGCTAAACCTGGCCCGCGAAGCGGGCCCCAAGCACACCGAGGCCCCGCGAAGCGGGGCCGAGAACACCGCCATGGTACCACCCGGGGAGGGAGGTTCGGTTCCCGGCTTGAGTCGATTTCCAGGAATTCGACCCCATCCAAGGTCCATTTCCAGGATTTCGACCGATGGGCTAAAACTGGCCCGCGCAGCGGGCCCCAAGCGCACCGAGGCCCCGCGAAGCGGGGCCGAGTACCGCCATGGTAGCACCCGGGGAGGGAGGTTCGGTTCCCGGCTTGAGTCGATTTCCAGGAATTCGACCCCATCCAAGGTCGATTTCCAGGATTTCGACCGATGGGCTAAACCTGGCCCGCGCAGCGGGCCCCAAGCGCACCGAGGCCCCGCGGAGCGGGGCCGAGAACACCGCCATGGTACCACCCGGGGAGGGAGGTTCGGTTCCCGGCTTGAGTCGATTTCCAGGAATTCGACCCCATCCAAGGTCCATTTCCAGGATTTCGACCGATGGGCTAAACCTGGCCCGCGCAGCGGGCCCCAAGCGCACCGAGGCCCCGCGAAGCGGGGCCGAGTACCGCCATGGTAGCACCCGGGGAGGGAGGTTCGGTTCCCGGCTTGAGTCGATTTCCAGGAATTCGACCCCATCCAAGGTCGATTTCCAGGATTTCGACCGATGGGCTAAACCTGGCCCGCGCAGCGGGCCCCAAGCGCACCGAGGCCCCGCGAAGCGGGGCCGAGTACCGCCATGGTAGCACCCGGGGAGGGAGGTTCGGTTCCCGGCTTGAGTCGATTTCCAGGAATTCGACCCCATCCAAGGTCCATTTCCAGGATTTCGACCGATGGGCTAAACCTGGCCCGCGAAGCGGGCCCCAAGCACACCGAGGCCCCGCGAAGCGGGGCCGAGAACACCGCCATGGTACCACCCGGGGAGGGAGGTTCGGTTCCCGGCTTGAGTCGATTTCCAGGAATTCGACCCCATCCAAGGTCCATTTCCAGGATTTCGACCGATGGGCTAAACCTGGCCCGCGCAGCGGGCCCCAAGCGCACCGAGGCCCCGCGAAGCGGGGCCGAGTACCGCCATGGTAGCACCCGGGGAGGGAGGTTCGGTTCCCGGCTTGAGTCGATTTCCAGGAATTCGACCCCATCCAAGGTCCATTTCCAGGATTTCGACCGATGGGCTAAACCTGGCCCGCGCAGCGGGCCCCAAGCGCACCGAGGCCCCGCGAAGCGGGGCCGAGTACCGCCATGGTAGCACCCGGGGAGGGAGGTTCGGTTCCCGGCTTGAGTCGATTTCCAGGAATTCGACCCCATCAAAGGTCGATTTCCAGGATTTCGACCGATGGGCTAAACCTGGCCCGCGCAGCGGGCCCCAAGCGCACCGAGGCCCCGCGAAGCGAGGCCGAGTACCGCCATGGTAGCACCCGGGGAGGGAGGTTCGGTTCCCGGCTTGAGTCGATTTCCAGGAATTCGACCCCATCCAAGGTCGATTTCCAGGATTTCGACCGATGGGCTAAACCTGGCCCGCGCAGCGGGCCCCAAGCGCACCGAGGCCCCGCGGAGCGGGGCCGAGAACACCGCCATGGTAGCACCCGGGGAGGGAGGTTCCGTTTCCGGCTTGAGTCGATTTCCAGGAATTCGACACATCCAGGGTCGATTTCCAGGATTTCGACCGATGGGCTAAACCTGGCCCGCGCAGCGGGCCCCAAGCGCACCGAGGCCCCGCGAAGCGGGGCCGAGAACACCGCCATGGTAGCACCCGGGGAGGGAGGTTCGGTTCCCGGCTTCAGTCGATTTCCAGGAATTCGACCCCATCCAAGGTCCGTTTCCAGGATTTCGACCGATGGGCTAAACCTGGCCCGCGAAGCGGGCCCCAAGCACACCGAGGCCCCGCGAAGCGGGGCCGAGAACACCGCCATGGTAGCACCCGGGGAGGGAGGTTCGGTTCCCGGCTTGAGTCGATTTCCAGGAATTCGACCCCATCCAAGGTCGATTTCCAGGATTTCGACCGATGGGCTAAACCTGGCCCGCGCAGCGGGCCCCAAGCGCACCGAGGCCCCGCGAAGCGGGGCCCAGTACCGCCATGGTAGCACCCGGGGAGGGAGGTTCGGTTCCCGGCTTGAGTCGATTTCCAGGAATTCGACCCCATCCAAGGTCCATTTCCAGGATTTCGACCGATGGGCTAAACCTGGCCCGCGAAGCGGGCCCCAAGCACACCGAGGCCCCGCGAAGCGGGGCCGAGAACACCGCCATGGTACCACCCGGGGAGGGAGGTTCGGTTCCCGGCTTGAGTCGATTTCCAGGAATTCGACCCCTTCCAAGGTCGATTTCCAGGATTTCGACCGATGGGCTAAACCTGGCCCGCGCAGCGGGCCCCAAGCGCACCGAGGCCCCGCGGAGCGGGGCCGAGAACACCGCCATGGTAGCACCCGGGAGGGAGGTTCCGTTTCCGGCTTGAGTCGATTTCCAGGAATTCGACACATCCAGGGTCGATTTCCAGGATTTCGACCGATGGGCTAAACCTGGCCCGCGCAGCGGGCCCCAAGCGCACCGAGGCCCCGCAAAGCGGGGCCGAGTACCGCCATGGTAGCACCCGGGGAGGGAGGTTCGGTTCCCGGCTTTAGTCGATTTCCAGGAATTCGACATCATCCAACGTCCATTTCCAGGATTTCGACCGATGGGCTAAACCTGGCCCGCGCAGCGGGCCCCAAGCGCACCGAGGCCCCGCGAAGCGGGGCCGAGAACACCGCCATGGTGCCACCCGGGGAGGGAGGTTCTGTTCCCGGCTTGAGTCGATTTCCAGGAATTCGACCCCATCCAAGGTCCATTTCCAGGATTTCGACCGATGGGCTAAACCCGGCCCGCGCAGCGGGCCCCAAGCGCACCGAGGCCCCGCGGAGCGGGGCCGAGAACACCGCCATGGTAGCACCCGGGGAGGGAGGTTCGGTTTCCGGCTTGAGTCGATTTCCAGGATTTCGACATCATCCAACGTCCATTTCCAGGATTTCGACCGATGGGCTAAACCTGGCCCGCGAAGCGGGCCCCTAGCGCACCGAGGCCCCGCGAAGCGGGGCCGAGAACACCGCCATGGTGCCACCCGGGGAGGGAGGTTCGGTTCCCGGCTTGAGTCGATTTCCAGGAATTCGACCCCATCCAAGGTCCATTTCCAGGATTTCGACCGATGGGCTAAACCTGGCCCGCGCAGCGGGCCCCAAGCGCACCGAGGCCCCGCGAAGCGGGGCCGAGTACCGCCATGGTAGCACCCGGGGAGGGAGGTTCCGTTCCCGGCTTGAGTCGATTTCCAGGAATTCGACCCCATCCAAGGTCCATTTCCAGGATTCCGACCGATGGGACAAACCTGGCCCGCGCAGCGGGCCCAAAGCGCACAGAGGCCCCGCGAAGCGGGGCCGAGAACACCGCCATGGTAGCACCCGGGGAGGGAGGTTCGGTTTCCGGCTTGAGTCGATTTCCAGGAATTCGACCACATCCAAGGTCGATTTCCAGGATTTCGACCGATGGGCTAAACCTGGCCCGCGCAGCGGGCCCCAAGCGCACCGAGGCCCCGCGAAGCGGGGCCGAGTACCGCCATGGTAGCACCCGGGGAGGGAGGTTCGGTTCCCGGCTTGAGTCAATTTCCAGGAATTCGACCCCAATCCTAGGTCGATTTCCAGGATTTCGACCGATGGGCTAAACCTGGCCCGCGCAGCGGGCCCCAAGCGCACCGAGGCCCCGCGGAGCGGGGCCGAGAACACCGCCATGGTAGCACCCGGGGAGGGAGGTTCCGTTCCCGGCTTGAGTCGATTTCCAGGAATTCGACCCCATCCAAGGTCCATTTCCAGGATTCCGACCGATGGGCCAAACCTGGCCCGCGCAGCGGGCCCAAAGCGCACAGAGGCCCCGCGAAGCGGGGCCGAGAACACCGCCATGGTAGCACCCGGGGAGGGAGGTTCGGTTTCCGGCTTGAGTCGATTTCCAGGAATTCGACACATCCAGGGTCGATTTCCAGGATTTCGACCGATGGGCTAAACCTGGCCCGCGAAGCGGGCCCCAAGCGCACCGAGGCCCCGCGAAGCGGGGCCGAGAACACCGCCATGGTACCACCCGGGGAGGGAGGTTCGGTTCCCGGCTTGAGTCGATTTCCAGGAATTCGACATCATCCAAGGTCGATTTCCAGGATTTCGACCGATGGGCTAAACCTGGCCCGCGAAGCGGGCCCCAAGCGCACCGAGGCCCCGCGGAGCGGGGCCGAGAACACCGCCATGGTACCACCCGGGGAGGGAGGTTCGGTTCCCGGCTTGAGTCGATTTCCAGGAATTCGACCCCATCCAAGGTCCATTTCCAGGATTTCGACCGATGGGCTAAACCCGGCCCGCGCAGCGGGCCCCAAGCGCACCGAGGCCCCGCGGAGCGGGGCCGAGAACACCGCCATGGTAGCACCCGGGGAGGGAGGTTCGGTTTCCGGCTTGAGTCGATTTCCAGGAATTCGACCCCATCCAAGGTCCATTTCCAGGATTTCGACCGATGGGCTAAACCCGGCCCGCGCAGCGGGCCCCAAGCGCACCGAGGCCCCGCGGAGCGGGGCCGAGAACACCGCCATGGTAGCACCCGGGGAGGGAGGTTCGGTTTCCGGCTTGAGTCGATTTCCAGGATTTCGACATCATCCAACGTCCATTTCCAGGATTTCGACCGATGGGCTAAACCTGGCCCGCGAAGCGGGCCCCTAGCGCACCGAGGCCCCGCGAAGCGGGGCCGAGAACACCGCCATGGTGCCACCCGGGGAGGGAGGTTCGGTTCCCGGCTTGAGTCGATTTCCAGGAATTCGACCCCATCCAAGGTCCATTTCCAGGATTTCGACCGATGGGCTAAACCTGGCCCGCGCAGCGGGCCCCAAGCGCACCGAGGCCCCGCGAAGCGGGGCCCAGTACCGCCATGGTAGCACCCGGGGAGGGAGGTTCGGTTCCCGGCTTGAGTCGATTTCCAGGAATTCGACCCCATCCAAGGTCCATTTCCAGGATTTCGACCGATGGGCTAAACCTGGCCCGCGAAGCGGGCCCCAAGCACACCGAGGCCCCGCGAAGCGGGGCCGAGAACACCGCCATGGTACCACCCGGGGAGGGAGGTTCGGTTCCCGGCTTGAGTCGATTTCCAGGAATTCGACCCCTTCCAAGGTCGATTTCCAGGATTTCGACCGATGGGCTAAACCTGGCCCGCGCAGCGGGCCCCAAGCGCACCGAGGCCCCGCGAAGCGCGGCCGAGTACCGCCATGGTAGCACCCGGGGAGGGAGGTTCGGTTCCCGGCTTGAGTCGATTTCCAGGAATTCGACCCCATCCAAGGTCGATTTCCAGGATTTCGACCGATGGGCTAAACCTGGCCCGCGCAGCGGGCCCCAAGCGCACCGAGGCCCCGCGGAGCGGGGCCGAGAACACCGCCATGGTAGCACCCGGGAGGGAGGTTCCGTTTCCGGCTTGAGTCGATTTCCAGGAATTCGACACATCCAGGGTCGATTTCCAGGATTTCGACCGATGGGCTAAACCTGGCCCGCGCAGCGGGCCCCAAGCGCACCGAGGCCCCGCAAAGCGGGGCCGAGTACCGCCATGGTAGCACCCGGGGAGGGAGGTTCGGTTCCCGGCTTTAGTCGATTTCCAGGAATTCGACATCATCCAACGTCCATTTCCAGGATTTCGACCGATGGGCTAAACCTGGCCCGCGCAGCGGGCCCCAAGCGCACCGAGGCCCCGCGAAGCGGGGCCGAGAACACCGCCATGGTGCCACCCGGGGAGGGAGGTTCTGTTCCCGGCTTGAGTCGATTTCCAGGAATTCGACCCCATCCAAGGTCCATTTCCAGGATTTCGACCGATGGGCTAAACCCGGCCCGCGCAGCGGGCCCCAAGCGCACCGAGGCCCCGCGGAGCGGGGCCGAGAACACCGCCATGGTAGCACCCGGGGAGGGAGGTTCGGTTTCCGGCTTGAGTCGATTTCCAGGATTTCGACATCATCCAACGTCCATTTCCAGGATTTCGACCGATGGGCTAAACCTGGCCCGCGAAGCGGGCCCCTAGCGCACCGAGGCCCCGCGAAGCGGGGCCGAGAACACCGCCATGGTGCCACCCGGGGAGGGAGGTTCGGTTCCCGGCTTGAGTCGATTTCCAGGAATTCGACCCCATCCAAGGTCCATTTCCAGGATTTCGACCGATGGGCTAAACCTGGCCCGC
Organism: Festucalex cinctus; assembly: GCF_051991245.1. Classification (NCBI taxonomy): domain Eukaryota; kingdom Metazoa; phylum Chordata; class Actinopteri; order Syngnathiformes; family Syngnathidae; genus Festucalex; species Festucalex cinctus. Next base: position 55,203 of record NC_135419.1, on the reverse strand, counting down.
GCAGCGGGCCCCAAGCGCACCGAGGCCCCGCGAAGCGGGGCCGAGTACCGCCATGGTAGCACCCGGGGAGGGAGGTTCCGTTCCCGGCTTGAGTCGATTTCCAGGAATTCGACCCCATCCAAGGTCCATTTCCAGGATTCCGACCGATGGGACAAACCTGGCCCGCGCAGCGGGCCCAAAGCGCACAGAGGCCCCGCGAAGCGGGGCCGAGAACACCGCCATGGTAGCACCCGGGGAGGGAGGTTCGGTTTCCGGCTTGAGTCGATTTCCAGGAATTCGACCACATCCAAGGTCGATTTCCAGGATTTCGACCGATGGGCTAAACCTGGCCCGCGCAGCGGGCCCCAAGCGCACCGAGGCCCCGCGAAGCGGGGCCGAGTACCGCCATGGTAGCACCCGGGGAGGGAGGTTCGGTTCCCGGCTTGAGTCAATTTCCAGGAATTCGACCCCAATCCTAGGTCGATTTCCAGGATTTCGACCGATGGGCTAAACCTGGCCCGCGCAGCGGGCCCCAAGCGCACCGAGGCCCCGCGGAGCGGGGCCGAGAACACCGCCATGGTAGCACCCGGGGAGGGAGGTTCCGTTCCCGGCTTGAGTCGATTTCCAGGAATTCGACCCCATCCAAGGTCCATTTCCAGGATTCCGACCGATGGGCCAAACCTGGCCCGCGCAGCGGGCCCAAAGCGCACAGAGGCCCCGCGAAGCGGGGCCGAGAACACCGCCATGGTAGCACCCGGGGAGGGAGGTTCGGTTTCCGGCTTGAGTCGATTTCCAGGAATTCGACACATCCAGGGTCGATTTCCAGGATTTCGACCGATGGGCTAAACCTGGCCCGCGAAGCGGGCCCCAAGCGCACCGAGGCCCCGCGAAGCGGGGCCGAGAACACCGCCATGGTACCACCCGGGGAGGGAGGTTCGGTTCCCGGCTTGAGTCGATTTCCAGGAATTCGACATCATCCAAGGTCGATTTCCAGGATTTCGACCGATGGGCTAAACCTGGCCCGCGAAGCGGGCCCCAAGCGCACCGAGGCCCCGCGGAGCGGGGCCGAGAACACCGCCATGGTACCACCCGGGGAGGGAGGTTCGGTTCCCGGCTTGAGTCGATTTCCAGGAATTCGACCCCATCCAAGGTCCATTTCCAGGATTTCGACCGATGGGCTAAACCCGGCCCGCGCAGCGGGCCCCAAGCGCACCGAGGCCCCGCGGAGCGGGGCCGAGAACACCGCCATGGTAGCACCCGGGGAGGGAGGTTCGGTTTCCGGCTTGAGTCGATTTCCAGGAATTCGACCCCATCCAAGGTCCATTTCCAGGATTTCGACCGATGGGCTAAACCCGGCCCGCGCAGCGGGCCCCAAGCGCACCGAGGCCCCGCGGAGCGGGGCCGAGAACACCGCCATGGTAGCACCCGGGGAGGGAGGTTCGGTTTCCGGCTTGAGTCGATTTCCAGGATTTCGACATCATCCAACGTCCATTTCCAGGATTTCGACCGATGGGCTAAACCTGGCCCGCGAAGCGGGCCCCTAGCGCACCGAGGCCCCGCGAAGCGGGGCCGAGAACACCGCCATGGTGCCACCCGGGGAGGGAGGTTCGGTTCCCGGCTTGAGTCGATTTCCAGGAATTCGACCCCATCCAAGGTCCATTTCCAGGATTTCGACCGATGGGCTAAACCTGGCCCGCGCAGCGGGCCCCAAGCGCACCGAGGCCCCGCGAAGCGGGGCCGAGTACCGCCATGGTAGCACCCGGGGAGGGAGGTTCCGTTCCCGGCTTGAGTCGATTTCCAGGAATTCGACCCCATCCAAGGTCCATTTCCAGGATTCCGACCGATGGGACAAACCTGGCCCGCGCAGCGGGCCCAAAGCGCACAGAGGCCCCGCGAAGCGGGGCCGAGAACACCGCCATGGTAGCACCCGGGGAGGGAGGTTCGGTTTCCGGCTTGAGTCGATTTCCAGGAATTCGACCACATCCAAGGTCGATTTCCAGGATTTCGACCGATGGGCTAAACCTGGCCCGCGCAGCGGGCCCCAAGCGCACCGAGGCCCCGCGAAGCGGGGCCGAGTACCGCCATGGTAGCACCCGGGGAGGGAGGTTCGGTTCCCGGCTTGAGTCAATTTCCAGGAATTCGACCCCAATCCTAGGTCGATTTCCAGGATTTCGACCGATGGGCTAAACCTGGCCCGCGCAGCGGGCCCCAAGCGCACCGAGGCCCCGCGGAGCGGGGCCGAGAACACCGCCATGGTAGCACCCGGGGAGGGAGGTTCCGTTCCCGGCTTGAGTCGATTTCCAGGAATTCGACCCCATCCAAGGTCCATTTCCAGGATTCCGACCGATGGGCCAAACCTGGCCCGCGCAGCGGGCCCAAAGCGCACAGAGGCCCCGCGAAGCGGGGCCGAGAACACCGCCATGGTAGCACCCGGGGAGGGAGGTTCGGTTTCCGGCTTGAGTCGATTTCCAGGAATTCGACACATCCAGGGTCGATTTCCAGGATTTCGACCGATGGGCTAAACCTGGCCCGCGAAGCGGGCCCCAAGCGCACCGAGGCCCCGCGAAGCGGGGCCGAGAACACCGCCATGGTACCACCCGGGGAGGGAGGTTCGGTTCCCGGCTTGAGTCGATTTCCAGGAATTCGACATCATCCAAGGTCGATTTCCAGGATTTCGACCGATGGGCTAAACCTGGCCCGCGAAGCGGGCCCCAAGCGCACCGAGGCCCCGCGGAGCGGGGCCGAGAACACCGCCATGGTACCACCCGGGGAGGGAGGTTCGGTTCCCGGCTTTAGTCGATTTCCAGGAATTCGACATCATCCAACGTCCATTTCCAGGATTTCGACCGATGGGCTAAACCTGGCCCGCGCAGCGGGCCCCAAGCGCACCGAGGCCCCGCGAAGCGGGGCCGAGAACACCGCCATGGTACCACCCGGGGAGGGAGGTTCGGTTCCCGGCTTGAGTCGATTTCCAGGAATTCGACCCCATCCAAGGTCGATTTCCAGGATTTCGACCGATGGGCTAAACCTGGCCCGCGAAGCGGGCCCCAAGCACACCGAGGCCCCGCGAAGCGGGGCCGAGAACACCGCCATGGTAGCACCCGGGGAGGGAGGTTCGGTTACCGGCTTGAGTCGATTTCCAGGAATTCGACCACATCCAAGGTCGATTTCCAGGATTTCGACCGATGGGCTAAACCTGGCCCGCGCAGCGGGCCCCAAGCGCACCGAGGCCCCGCGAAGCGGGGCCGAGTACCGCCATGGTAGCACCCGGGGAGGGAGGTTCGGTTCCCGGCTTGAGTCGATTTCCAGGAATTCGACCCCATCCAAGGTCGATTTCCAGGATTTCGACCGATGGGCTAAACCTGGCCCGCGCAGCGGGCCCCAAGCGCACCGAGGCCCCGCGGAGCGGGGCCGAGAACACCGCCATGGTAGCACCCGGGGAGGGAGGTTCGGTTCCCGGCTTGAGTCGATTTCCAGGAATTCGACCCCATCCAAGGTCCATTTCCAGGATTTCGACCGATGGGCTAAACCTGGCCCGCGCAGCGGGCCCCAAGCGCACCGAGGCCCCGCGGAGCGGGGCCGAGTACCGCCATGGTAGCACCCGGGGAGGGAGGTTCGGTTCCCGGCTTGAGTCGATTTCCAGGAATTCAACCCCATCCAAGGTCCATTTCCAGGATTCCGACCGATGGGCTCGACCTGGCCCGCGCAGCGGGCCCCAAGCGCACCGAGGCCCCGCGGAGCGGGGCCGAGAACACCGGCATGGTTGGTCCCGGGTTTGGTGGGTCCAGCTCCCCTTCGGTCGAATTCCAGGAATTCAACCTGGAGCGAGGTCAACTTCCAGGAATGCTACCGATGGGCTCGACCTGGCCCGCGCAGCGGGCCCCAAGCGCACCGAGGCCCCGCGGAGCGGGGCCGAGAACACCGGCATGGTTGGTCCCGGGTTTGGTGGGTCCAGCTCCCCTTCGGTCGAATTCCAGGAATTCAACCTGGAGCGAGGTCAACTTCCAGGAATGCTACCGATGGGCTCGACCTGGCCCGCGCAGCGGGCCCCAAGTGCACCGAGGCCCCGCGGAGCGGGGCCGAGAACACCGGCATGGTTGGTCCCGGGTTTGGTGGGTCCAGCTCCCCTTCGGTCGAATTCCAGGAATTCAACCTGGAGCGAGGTCAACTTCCAGGAATGCTACCGATGGGCTCAACCTGGCCCGCGAAGCGGGCCCCAAGCGCACCAAGGCCCCCGCGAAGCTAACCCTAACCCTAGTTCCAATTCCAGGAATTCAACCTGTACCGAGGTCAACTTCCAGGAATCCGGGAGCATCGCTGGGTCATTCACCCGTCTACGCCCAGTTCATGGAACTGGACCCCCAACCAAGGTCCAGTTCCTGGAATTGGGCGGAGCGGGTCCCAAGCGGAGCTAGCCCCCGCGAGGCTCCGCGAAGCGGGGCCGAGAACACCGGGATTGAGGCTCGCCGGTCCGCTGGGTCATTCACCCGTCTACGCCCAATTCCTGGAATCTGACCCTGAACCAAGGTTCAGTTCCAGGAATTGGGCGGAGCGGGTCCCAAGCGGAGCTAGCCCCCCCCGGGATTGCGGCTCGCGGGGTCGCTGGTTCCGTGGCCGGCCTCCGCCCAGTTCCTGGAATTGGACCCCCAACCAAGGTCCAGTTCCAGGAACTGTGCGGAGCGGATCCCAAGCGCAATTTTTAAAGAAATAAACTAGTGATTGGTCAACTTTGCTCTCAAGGCAACAGATAAACAAGCCAAACAAGAAATATAAACCTTTATACAACAACAATCTCAGTTATAACAACATATGTACAGTAATTTACACAGGATTTTCTGTTTTTAATTTTAAACAGATAAACAAGCCAAACAAGAAATATAAACATATATACAGTAACAATCTAAGTTATAACAACATATTTACAGTAATTTAGACAGGATTTTCTTGTTTTTAATTTAAAACAGATAAACAAACCAAACAAGAAATCTAAACATATATACAAGAAGTTGTATTAACATATTTACAGCAATTTCTCTGTGTTAAGTGTCAATGTCCATGGCAATTTCAGCAGTCGCTCTTTCTTTATTCTCTGTTTGGGTTTCCATTTCTCCGCCTTCCAAGTCTGTTGTGCTCCCATTTTGGCTATCGCCATCCTCATAGGAGGTGCTGGTATCATCGTTTGTCCCCTCCTCATCCGTACTGGTTTTGTCCCCCTCGGAGGCGCCAGTGTCATCATCGGTGTCATCGTCGTCGTCATCCTCGTCGTCGTCATCATTCTTGTCATCCTCGCTGCCATCGTCCTCGTCATCCTCATCGTCCTCGTCGTCGTCCTCGTCGTCGTCCTCGTCGTCCTCGTCCTTGTCCTGGCCTGCGCCCTCCTGGCCTTCTGCTGCTAATGATTTTGAAAGAAAAAGAGTCATTTTTTTTGCTAGCAAGTATTAACATGCAATGAAAGGACTAATGCAAATAAAGGTCTATCATGATTGATTGTGAAAGACTTACATTGTCCTCTCTTTGTTTTGCTGGAGGATTTGACCAGAGAGCGCAGGATGGACATGCGGATTTGGTGGCTTTCTTGCGCAGATGCCTCCGACCCCAGCATGTAAAACTTTTGGGCGGTTTTGGGGTCGTGGCACATGCTTTTGTTGATTCGCTTCGTCTCGGGCTCGGCGAGACTGCGACCAGCCTGTAGGAGAGTAGGTGAAAATATTCAACAATGACAAGAATCCCGTTCTGAGTACGGAAGTAGCAATATTAATCAAAGTCACACACCCATGTTGCAATGGCCGTCCGTATATCCCGGAGGTTGGGTTTACCGGGCAGCCCCATTTGACGCCACGCCTTCGTGAAATACTCCCCCATTTTAACACACTCGCTGCCTTGTGTGTTAAAAAAGAAGGTTTGTGGATTTTTGTGGAAGCCGCGAAGATGCGGCCTCAATTTCTCCAGCTTCAGCAGACAGTGCATGGTGACCTGGTTGACCGTCACCATAGCCGGCCCAAAGGATTGGGCCGTCTTGTGATCCGGTACCTGCGTGTGAAAGTCCAATGTAGAAGAAAATGTTATGCGGTGCCAATCGATTTCTATGACAACTTGAAAATCTCCGTCGTTAACACTTACCCTGATGATGAAGGTGCCCTTGTACAGTTCCGCTTCCAGGATGTTCTCTGGCTTGATGGACATGAAGACGCACTTGCGGTGCCCCGACATGATTGCCATCACTCCCACCAGCAGCCCTGTGCAGTATTGAAGAGCGGCGGTGTTGTGCAACCCTTTGGCCAGCTCATTTATGGCCGCCTTCGCCTCGCTCGGAGCCCTTTTAACGAACATGAGCATGTTCCTCGAGCTCACCAGTTTGTCTGTAGAAAAATTGGGCCAATTACTCAGCGACATCAGGCTTTAAGTGAAAGAGTAACCTGTTTGTACAGAAACTAACCTTTCTTAGCTCTCTTGTACTCGAGCCTCTGTTTGACGATGGCTGCCCCCAGCCCCTTCTTCCAGCTGGCCAACCTCGACAGAGCATAATTTATATGTTGTTTTGTTGCCCTGACCTTCGGTAAATTCGACACTGCAACAAAGTTGAGGAAGGCCTCGACGTCAACAATAACGTGCTTTTGGCTCGTGGGTTTGAGGGTTTCTTGAAGTTTCTTGAGAAAACTGAAGAGCAAACGATGGAAAGGATAAGCAGTGTTAATACAGAAATGAATGCAATGACTTGGATTTGTAGAGAACAAAGCAGAGCTACATACTCATGAAGCCTGTTCGTGTCGTGCAGGAACTGGAGGCCCTTATTGATGTCGGAGCCGGCCTCCACCCCAGACATGTGCAAAATAAACCTTTTGGCATACGATCGGCGTTGGTTTATATTTCGCCGTGCTTGGGAGGTCTGGCTGGGTCCGGTCAGGTGTTCTGTAAATGCTCTGAGAAGGTTTTCTAAAAGTAAAAATTACAGGTAGCATCTTCACAGGAGAGCGGTATCTTTGTGTAAGTAAACACCACTAATACTCACCTAGGTTTGGTGTGCGGCACAGTGGGGTGGTGCACGGCTGGATCTTCCACATGGAGAGGGCTGTCGATGTGGACGGGGTTGGAGGAGCATCGTCAATTGTTGCAGATGGCGAGGCGGGAGTGGCAGCGGGTGCAGCGGCGGGCGTGGCAGCAGGTGCAGCGGCGGGAGTGGCAGCAGGTGCAGCGGCGGGAGTGGCAGCAGGGGCAGCGGCGGGAGTGGCAGCAGGGGCAGCGGCGGGAGTGGCAGCAGGGGCAGCGGCGGGAGTGGCAGCAGGGGCAGCGGCGGGAGTGGCAGCAGGTGCAGCGGCGGGAGAGGCAGGCGCAGCGGCGGGAGCGGCAGCAGGTCCAGCGGCGGGAGAGGCGGGTGCAGCGGCGGGAGCGGCAGCAGGTTCAGCGGCCGGAGTGGCAGCAGGTGGAGCGGCAGGTGCAGCGGCGGGAGTGGCATCAGTTGCAGCCACGGGAGTGGCAGCAGGGGCAGGCGCTGCGGCAAGAGCGGCAGGTGCATCGGTAGCAGGAGTTGGAGGTGGTGTTTCAGCAGCTCTTTGATGCAGGAGAGTCTGCGTCAAGTTCTGCAGGCCTTCAACTTCCTGTAGCAGCATTTGCAATTGTACCTTGACCAAAGCCAACCCATCGGCCACATGGGTCAACGTTAAACTTTGATCCCCTGCTGCTTCTGTGGGAGCCATCGCCACTCGCCCGGGGGATGGAATGAAGAGGTTCCTCCCTGGTGTCAGTGGCACCTGGCACCCGGTAAGCTCCTCGCGGTGGGGTGGTGTGCCGAGAAGTTCTGGGGGAATTTGAACCGCTTCTGCTTCTCCTTGTTCGGTTTCTATCATGTGCCTCAATTGCCGCTTAATCGCAGCTTTTTTGGCTTTTGCCATAATTTTGGCCAATGTCTTTCCCTGTAGAATAATAAGCAAAGATTGAACGGAATATGAAGTAAAATTACAGTGTGTGTTTTACAAAGTTGCTGCGTAAAGTGGACATACTGGTTCAACTCCATGGAGCAAAAGGAGGTGCTTATCGAGTCGCGTGAATTCTTTAGAATCGCAATGCTCCACGGGGCACCTGAGTTTCCCGCTGTAGCGGAGGTTTTTCTTCGCAAGGTACAGACGCCTCATTGTGTCATCCTTGTACCCGTGCACTCCCTTGACGTGGCGGGACAGGGAGGCATAGGACTTGTTGCAGAGAGGACATTGTCTCTAGGGTGAAAAAGCCATTTGGATGTTAAAAAAAATAAAATAAAAATTAATCTAGATCAATATTCACAAATGGTCATGAGTAAAGTTCATGAGGTCAAGTTCCAGGAATGGGACCTCCATGCTGGTCTGAAGGGAGCGATTTACCATATTTCTGAATTCCTTCTCTGAGGTGAGAGCTGCTCCACATATTACCCGTAAGAGATGAAAAACTTTGAGTGGCGTCGTAGTGGATATTGAGGTTGTTGCCAATCTGGATGGGTAAGGTCACTTTTCAGGAATTGGACCTCCATACGTTAAGTATATCACAGGCAAAGACAGACAGTGCAATGCTTGATAATGTCTATTTCCTGGAAGAGTACATGTAAAAATGTATTTTTCCTGGAAGACTACCTGTACTAAATTGCCTCTTTCCTGGAACATTACATGTAAGAACATGTATATTTCCTGGAAGAGTACGTGTGGTAACATGTCTCCTTCCTGAAAAACTACATGTAAAAATGTATTTTTCCTGGAAAACTACATGTAAAAATGTCTTTTTCCTGGAATATTACATGTAATAACATGTGTATTTCCTGGAAGAGTACATCGGCTTCCAGGATAGCGACATAAAAAAAGATAGGCTTTTAGCAAAAAGTGCCCAAGTCATTAATTGATGAAGCAGGTGAAAATGAGCACTAATTTGTCAATATTAATCATTTTTTTAAAAATACAATGCACGGAACCAGGAGAGCGACACAGGTTGAGTCTTACCTTCATGGTGGCACAGTTGGAAATGAGAAAAAACGGTTGAGGGGCCCCCGCCTCCTCTTATAGGATGGTTCAAAAATGAAGACACACCCCTTTTGGGGAGTGCCAAATTGAGTCTGTATCCTGGAAGAGGACATGTACTGACATGTCTCTGTCTCTATCCTGGAACACTACATGTATATATCCTGGAAGATTACACTGGCTTCCAGAATAGTGACATAAAAAAAGATAGGCTTTTAGCTTGAAAATGCCCAAGTCCTTAATTGATAAAGAAGGCGGAAATGAGCAGTAATTTGTCAATATTAATAATTAAAACAAAAAACTAAAGAAAGAACTAGAATGCGTGGACCCAGCAGAGTGACACAGGGTTAGTTTTAACTTCATGGTGGCAAATTTGGAAATGAGAACACAGGTAGAGGGGCCCGTCGTTTAATTGGGTGCTTCCAGATTGAAGGCACACCTCATGTACTAACACGTCTCCTTCCTGGAAAACTACATGTAAAAATGTCTTTTTCCTGGAATATTACATGTAATAACATGTATATTTCCTGGAAGAGTACATCGGCTTCCAGGATAGCGACATAAAAAAAGACAGGCTTTTAGCAAAAAGTGCCCAAGTCATTAATTGATGAAGCAGGTGAAAATGAGCACTAATTTGTCAATAATAATCATTTTTTTAAAAATACAATGCACGGAACCAGGAGAGCAACACAGGTTGAGTCTTACCTTCATGGTGGCACAGTTGGAAATGAGAAAAACGGTTAAAGGGGCCCCCGCCTCTTCTTATAGGATGGTTCAAAAATGAAGACACACCCCTTTTGGGGAGTGCCAAATTGAGTCTGTATCGTGGAAGAGGACATGTTTCTATCCTGAAATATTACATGTATATATCCTGGAAGCGAACATGTCTCTATCCTGAAATATTACATGTATATATCCTGGAAGAGTACATTGGCTTCCAGAATCGTTACATACAGAATTAGGGTTTTAGTTAGAAAATGCCTGAGTCATTCATTAATAAAGCAGGTGGAAATGAGCAGTAATTTGTCAATATTAATCATTAAAAATAAAAAATAAACTAGAATGTGTGGAACCAGGAGAGTGAAACAGGATTAGTCTTACCTTCATAGTGGCAAAGTTTGAAACGAAAATGCATGTAGGGCTTTTATAGAGTTAGGGTTTTAGCTTGAAAATGCCCAAGTCATGAATTGATAAAGCGGGTGAAAATGAGCAGTAATTTGTCAATATTAATCATTAAAAAATTAAAAAATATATATATAATGTGTTGAACCAAGAGAATGAAACAGGATGAGTCTTACCTTCATAGTGGCAAAGCTTGAAACAAAAAAGCAGGTAGGGCTTTTATAGAGTTAGGGTTTTGAACTTGAAAATGCCCAAGTCATGAATTGATAAAGCGGGTGAAAATGATCAGTAATTTGTCAATATGAATGATTTTTAGAAATAGAATGTGTGGAACCAGGAGCGTGACACATGGTGAGTCTTACCTTCATGGTGGCAATGAGTGAATGGTGGATAAGGTAATTTTCCAGGAATTGGGCTGACCTTCCAAGATATAGACCAAGTTGTATTTTCCAGGAATTGGGCTGACCTTCCAAGTTCTAGAGCAACTTGGAAAGAATTCTTGAGCCGGCAGCATCTTGTGTCAATATGTAGGACTTTTGGTCAAGTTCCAGGAAGCGGACCCCAATTCCAACTTTTGTGCCCTCAGTTAGAAAAGTCAAATTTTGTGAGACTGGGTGAGTTTTACCTTCATGTTGGCAATGAGTGAATGGGGGATAAGGTAATTTTCCAGGAATTGGGCTGACCTTCCAAGATATAGACCAAGTTGTATTTTCCAGGAATTGGGCTGACCTTCCAAGTTCTAGACCAACTTGGAACGAATTTTTGAGCCGGCAGCATCTTGTGTCAATATGTAGGACTTTTGGTCAAGTTCCAGGAAGCGGACCCCAATTCCAAATTTTGTGCCCTCAGTTAGAAAAGTCAAATTTTGTGTGCTAAAATTATTATACGGTCTCTTGGCGCCATCATGTGGCCAAGTAGGTCAACTGCAGTTTTTTGAATTTTTAAATTGCATTTTTTTGCTCCAAAAAAGCATTTTTATGACACGAAAATTAGCCTTAGATACATTTCAGAAGAGAGTGATGCATTTTTGCCGTTTTTAGGAGTTTTAAATGTTTAGTTCCAAATTTGTCAAATTCCAGGAAATGTGCCGCCGCTAATGTGGATTCCAAATCGCGGGGTTCTAACGGGATGCTATCGGGGCATAATTAGGGTTAGGCGCCGGGCTGACCCCGACGCCCCGAAGTCGGAAATGACGTCGGTTTCGCGGAAGCCTTATGAATGGCGGTCTATGGGAAGCTGGAATTCGACTTGGAAGTTAGCCACTGTGCTAACGCGCGCTCCATTGACTTTGAATGGCGGGGGCATAACTCCCGCGCGCCAGTTGGAACCGGGTTTGGAGCGAGGTCGCGATTCCGGGTTCCGGTGAAAATGTCGGCTAATCGAAACGGGAAAAATCGCCGCGGATAGTGCGAAATTCGTAGGCGCCGGCGACGCGTTTCGTTTGAAAAGGTTTTTTGTTTAAGTATTTTTTAAGGGCCGTTTTAAAAACGCGGGTGCGGTTCGGGCGAGCGGACACCAGGTGTCGCGTGTGAGCCCGGTCGAATTCCAGGAATCGCGCACGGGTCGTATTCCGTGAACCGCGCCGGTCGGAGTCCGGGAATTGTACTTGTCGTGTTCCGTGAACCGTGCGCGTCGGTTTTCGGGAACGGCGGGGTCGTATTCCGTGAATCGTACGCGTCGCATTCCGGGAACTGTACGGGTCGTAATTCCGTGAATTGTACCGGTCGGGGTCCGGGAATTGTGCTGGTCGAATACCGGGAATTGCGCTGGTCGTGTTCCGTGAACTGTACGCGTCGGATTCCAGGAATTGTACGCGTCGGATTCCAGGAACTGTACGGGTCGGATTCCAGGAACTGTACGCGTCGGATTCCAGGAACTGTACGGGTCGGATTCCATGAACTGTATGTGTCGGATTCCAGGAATTGTACTGGTCGTATTCCATGAACTGTACATGTCGGATTCCAGGAATTGTACTGGTCGGGGTCCGGGAATCGTACTGGTTGAATACCAGGAATTGTACTGGTCGGATTCCAGGAACTGTACGGGTCGTATTCCATGAATTGTACTGGTCGGGGTCCGGGAATTGTACCGGTCGAATACCAGGAATTGTACTGGTTGAATACCAGGAATTGTACTGGTCGTGTTCCGTGAACTGTACTGGTCGTATTCCGTGAACTGTACGCGTCGGATTCCGGGAAATGTACGCGTCGGATTCCGGGAACTGTACGGGTCGGATTCCATGAATCGTACGTGTCGGAGCCCGGGAATTGTACTGGTCGTATTCCATGAACTGTACGTGTCGGATTCCAGGAATTGTACTGGTCGGGGTCCGGGAATCGTACTGGTTGAATACCAGGAATTGTACTGGTCGTGTTCCATGAACTGTACGCGTCGGATTCCAGGAACTGTACGGGTCGTATTCCAGGAACTCTACGGGTCGGATTCCATGAATCGTACGTGTCGGAGCCCGGGAATTGTACTGGTCGTATTCCATGAACTGTACGTGTCGGATTCCAGGAATTGTACTGGTCGGGGTCCGGGAATCGTACTGGTTGAATACCAGGAATTGTACTGGTCGTGTTCCATGAACTGTACGCGTCGGATTCCAGGAACTGTACGCGTCGGATTCCAGGAACTGTACGCGTCGGATTCCAGGAACTGTACGCGTCGGATTCCAGGAACTGTACGTGTCGGATTCCAGGAATTCTACTGGTCGGGGTTGAATACCAGGAATTGTACTGGTCGTGTTCCATGAACTGTACGGGTCGGATTCCATGAATCGTACGGGTCGTGTTCCATGAATTGTACTGTGTTGAAATTGTGGAATTATATGTAGGCAACCTGGAAATTGACGTGACCGTCTATTGGTCAACAGCTGATTGCAGTGATTGGTTTTTGGTCAGATATGGCCCTTCCCACTAGTAATTTTTGAGCCAATCGACGTTTGGTTTGCCCATGGTGAAATTGTGGAATTATATGTAGGCAACCTGGAAATTGACGGGTTGTGTTCCATGAATTGTACTGCGTTGAAATTGTGGAATTATATGTAGGCAACCTGGAAATTGACGTGACCATCTATTGGTCAACAGCTGATTGCAGTGATTGTTTTTTGGTCAGATATGGCCCTTCCCACTGGTAATTTTTGAGCCAATAGACGTTTGGTTTGCCCATGGTGAAATTGTGGAATTATATGTATAAAACCTGGAAATTGACTTGGATGGGTTTTTTTTTTTTTATGGCGGGCGTTACCGTTACACCCCCTTCGCAGTGATTGGTCAATGGCCAGTTGCAAGGCTGGGCTGAGTCTATAAAAGCAGTCGCTGTCAGTGCCGCCTTCAGAAGTCAAGCGAGCAAGCGCAAAAAAGGATGGGTCAATATCTGGAAAGTCCTCCTCTTGATTATGACCAGCAAGGTATGATATTTTCTTTGCATGTGCACTTGCAAAAAAAAAAATCATGGGGTCTCTTGACAGATGAGACACCTCCACGATGGATCCCGAGCATTGTGCTCACTACACTGGAGCCCCAAATGAACATGGCAATGGAAACAAGTCAAGGGTAAGTTGGCGATGTCTACATCCAGGATGGCAACCTAAATTCCTTAAAGATGACATGTAATTCCTTAAAGATGACATGCAATTCCTTAAAAATGACACGCAATTCCTTAAAAATGACACGCAATTCCTTAAAGATGACGTGTAAAATTCCTTAAAGATGACGTGCAATTCCTTAAAAATGGCGCGCAATTCCTTAAAAATGGCGCGCAATTCCTTAAAGGTGACATGTAATTCCTTAAAGATGACATGTAATTCCCGGAAAGATGCGTTCATATTTGTAAACACTACTCAGTGAATTGCGTTTAGTGTTTTTTTATTTTTTTTTTCTATCTAGATTCACTTGGCCATGTTATGAGAGCGGATGGGCGTTTACAGAGCAAATGTGCCTCATCTCCATATCTATTATATGCATCTTATACTTTTCCACTACAAAATCGTAAAATAAAGTCTGTTTGTTGAAGAAAGCTTTTCTGAGTCACGCAGTTTTTGCTTTCACCACAAGGTGTCGCTTGACTGGCTAATTCTTAGCGTTTGTGTGTGGGGAGGAGGTGCCTTTGGCCAATCGGAAGGTGATTGGCTGCAGTACCGTGACATCACCAACACCAGACTATTTAAGCCTGCGTTTGTCCAACCCCCATTCATTCGCATCGAAGTGTGAGGGCAAGCACAAGAAAGCGCCGCTGCAGGTTCCAAGGATGAGTGAGGTGAGTTCCTGGAAATGTGCGTCGCCTTTGGGGAAAAGAGTCCGGTTTCAGGAATTCAAATCTCAAGCGAGTTCCCGCTCCAAGAATTCATCCACAACCAAGGTACAGTTCTAGAAATCTACCGATAGCCGATAGCTTTTCCCTGGCCTCCGAGGCGGGCCCCTTGCGTGTTTGAGGCCCCGCGAAGCGTCGCGTCGCGTGGTCGTTGCTTCGTTGCCCCGTCCGCGCCCGGTTCCTGGAATTGGACCCCGAACCAAAGTCCAGTTCCTGGAATTGGACCCCCAACCAAAGTCCAGTTCCTGGAATTGGACCCCCAACCAAAGTCCAGTTCCTGGAATTGAACCCCCAACTAAAGTCCAGTTCCTGGAATTGGACCCCCAACCAAAGTCCAGTTCCTGGAATTGGACCCCCAACCAAAGTCCAGTTCCTGGAATTGGACCCCCAACCAAAGTCCAGTTCCTGGAATTGGACCCCCAACCAAAGTCCAGTTCCTGGAATTGGACCCCCAACCAAAGTCCAGTTCCCGGAACTGTGCGGAGCGGGACCCAAGCGTAGCTAGCCCCCGCGAGGCCCCGCGCAGCGGGGCCGAGGACACCGGCCTCGCCTATGCCCGGTTCCTGGAATTGGACCCCCAAACCCAGTCCAGTTCCTGGAATTTGACCCCAAACCAAGGTCCAGTTCCAGGAATTCTACGGAGCACTCACTCCAGCCCCCAGTAAGTTCTGTGTCGCTATTGTGGAAGACATGACCCACACCCATGTATTATACATTGTTTTTTGTTGTTGTATAGGTGAACGTGAATTGCAATGAGGAGGAGCTCCCGGAAGAACCTTTCGAGCCTTTGACACAGGAGGTTTCTGTGCCATTAACACAGGCCTCCCCGCTGAGAACTACCAAAGATGTGAACAGGTCTGAGCAGAATGTGGGGGCTGGATGGCAACTTTCAAGGGAGCCCGGGGATCTCGTCTCTACTCCACAGTCCGAGGAAAAAAAGGTACACATTGGAGTAATTAAGGTGATATCCAGGAAGTCCCATGTCACTATTGTGGAAGTTTCCCCCCCCACCCCATTGCCATGGCTTCCAAATTGGATTTTGTCATTGTATAGATGTACATGACTGAAGACGAAGATGAGATGGACGTCATGGAACAAATTGTCTTTCCCTTAACACAAGAAGTCTCCCTGCCCTTAACACAGAAGGTCTCCTCCCTGCACCGGGTGAGTAGAATTCCTGGAAGTGGTTCAATCAAATGCAACACTGGCTCATGCCACCAAAATATGACTGTTTCCTTTCTGGTGACAGACAGGCTCACCTGGGGAAAAGAAGCAGCAAAGGAAGAGTGAAGACAGCAGCAAAAAGGTGAAAACATCTGACAAAACAGTGGGAGATGGACGGCAAGTTTCAAGGGAGGCTTCTCCCCAGTTGATGGAATTGGAGAATGTACGCCCGAGGGAAGCTGAGGTGAAATCCAGGAAGTCCCATGTCTCCTGTTGTTAAACTTGTTAAACTAACCCTAACCCTAACCCTAACCCATAGCTTTGTCTTCTATTTTGCTTTTTGTACTATAGTCTGACTTCAGTGACTGGGAAGATGCGGAACAGATAATGGAACATGCCTTGTTGGTAGAAAAACATGTCCAGCGCCCTTGAAATTTGTGAGTATAATTCCTGGAAGTAATTCTGTCATTGTAATACACCGACATGAAATATTTCTTAACCCCCGGGGGGGGGGTTAGGGTTAGGGTTAACCCTAACCTTAACCCTAACCCGCAAAATATAACATACTGTGTCCTTAGGATTGTGATACCACTCACACTCTCAAGTCCCGCAAGAAGAAGAAGATGAAGGAGAAGATCAAGTTAAAGAAAAAGGACAAATTCCATCCAAAAAGGGAACGAAACACAGCAAAAGAGATCTCCCAAACCAAATTCAGAGCCAACAACACTTCCAGAAAAAATCAGTCATCATAATTCTGTAAGTAGACTTGGGCTGCGGAGGGGGACTCTAATGTGGAAATCCTAAAATTAAACCTTTGTCATTTTTATGTCTTTCAGGGTCAACGAAGAAAACTCGCACTCACACCACAATTTTATTCCATGGCCAAAACTCTCTTCGAAAGAGAGATCCAGGAAAAGTTGGTCCTGAAAAAAAGGATACGGGAGATCGTGGCTGAACAACCAGCATTTCGACAGCTATGCCGTGAGCTGGAACTATGTATTGAGAACATTTGAAACCAAGTCCGAATTAGGATCAAAAGATGTGAAAATTAAAGTCAATTTGGAATGTTGGAGTTCTGGTGGGTCTTCTTCCAGGTTTTTTACATTGTATGTTTTAAGACAATGCTGCATGCCTCTCACAATGTGTCAGGGTCGGTGGTTCCATTTTCCGCTTAAGTCCATTTCGAGGAATCCAAACCCAACCAAGGTCGAGTTCCAGGATTCTTACCGATTGGCGAAGCGGGCCCCAAACACGTCGAGAACACCGGCATGGTGAGTCCCGGGCTGGGTGGTTCCATTCCCGGCCTGAGTCCATTTTCAGGAATTGAGCCCCAACCAGTTCCAGGTCCAGTTCCAGGAATCCAACCCCAACCAACCAAGATCCAGTTCCAGGATTCCGACCGATGGGCTAAACCTGAGAGCACCGGCCTGGTGGGTGGTTCCGATTCCGTCCCCCGCTTAAGTCCATTTCCAGGAATCCAACCCCCATCCAAGGTCCAATTCCAGGATTCCTACCGATCGGCTAACCTGCCCCGCGAAGTCCACTTCCAGGAATCCAACCCCAAACAAGGTCCAGTTCCAGGATTCCTACCGATCGGCTAACCTGACCCCCAAGCCCATTTCCAGGAATCCAACCCCAACCAACCGAGGTTCATTTCCAGGATTCCTACCGATCGGCTAACCTGCCCCGCTAGGTCGAATTCCAGGAATTCAACCTCAACCGAGGTCAACTTCCTGGAATCCTACCGATGGGCTAAACCTGACCCCCGAAGTCCATTTCCAGGAATGCTACCGATGGGCTAAACCTGCCCCGCGAAGCCGGGCCGAGAGCACCGGGCCCGGGGTGGGTGGTTCCGATTCCGTCCCCTGCTTAAGTCCATTTCCAGGAATACAACCGTAAAAAAACCGAGGTTCATTTCCAGGATTCCTACCGATCGGTTAACCTGCCAGGTAGGTCGAATTCCAGGAATTCAACCTGGAGGACCGAGGTCAACTTCCATGAAAGCTACCGATGGGCTAAACCTGACCTCCGAAGTCGATTTCCAGGAATGCTACCGATGGGCTAAACCTGCCCCGCGAAGCCGGGCCGAGAGCACCGGCCCGGGGGGGTGGTTCGAAGTCGATTTCCAGGAATGCTACCGATGGGCTAAACCTGCCCCGCGAAGCCGGGCCGAGAGCACCGGCCCGGGGTGGGTGGTTCCGATTCTGTCCCCCGCTTAAGTCAATTTCCAGGAAAACAACCGCAAAAAAACCGAGGTTCATTTCCAGGATTCCTACCGATCGGTTAACCTGCCAGGTAGGTCGAATTCCAGGAATTCAACCTGGAGGACCGAGGTCAACTTCCATGAAAGCTACCGATGGGCTAAACCTGACCTCCGAAGTCGATTTCCAGGAATGCTACCGATGGGCTAAACCTGCCCCGCGAAGCCGGGCCGAGAGCACCGGCCCGGGGGGGTGGTTTGAAGTCGATTTCCAGGAATGCTACCGATGGGCTAAACCTGCCCCGCGAAGCCGGGCCGAGAGCACCGGCCCGGGGGGGTGGTTCGAAGTCGATTTCCAGGAATGCTACCGATGGGCTAAACCTGCCCCGCGAAGCCGGGCCGAGAGCACCGGCCCGGGGTGGGTGGTTCCGATTCCGTCCCCGGCTTGAGTCGATTTCCAGGAATTCAACCCCGAACCAACCGAGGTTCATTTCCAGGATTTCTACCGATGGGCTAACCTAACCCCCGAAGTCGATTTCCAGGAAAACAACCGCAAAAAAACCGAGGTTCATTTCCAGGATTCCTACCGATCGGTTAACCTGCCAGGTAGGTCGAATTCCAGGAATTCAACCTGGAGGACCGAGGTCAACTTCCATGAAAGCTACCGATGGGCTAAACCTGACCTCCGAAGTCGATTTCCAGGAATGCTACCGATGGGCTAAACCTGCCCCGCGAAGCCGGGCCGAGAGCACCGGCCCGGGGGGGTGGTTTGAAGTCGATTTCCAGGAATGCTACCGATGGGCTAAACCTGCCCCGCGAAGCCGGGCCGAGAGCACCGGCCCGGGGGGGTGGTTCGAAGTCGATTTCCAGGAATGCTACCGATGGGCTAAACCTGCCCCGCGAAGCCGGGCCGAGAGCACCGGCCCGGGGTGGGTGGTTCCGATTCCGTCCCCGGCTTGAGTCGATTTCCAGGAATTCAACCCCGAACCAACCGAGGTTCATTTCCAGGATTTCTACCGATGGGCTAACCTAACCCCCGAAGTCGATTTCCAGGAAAACAACCGCAAAAAAACCGAGGTTCATTTCCAGGATTCCTACCGATCGGTTAACCTGCCAGGTAGGTCGAATTCCAGGAATTCAACCTGGAGGACCGAGGTCAACTTCCATGAAAGCTACCGATGGGCTAAACCTGACCTCCGAAGTCGATTTCCAGGAATGCTACCGATGGGCTAAACCTGCCCCGCGAAGCCGGGCCGAGAGCACCGGCCCGGGGGGGTGGTTCGAAGTCGATTTCCAGGAATGCTACCGATGGGCTAAACCTGCCCCGCGAAGCCGGGCCGAGAGCACCGGCCCGGGGGGGTGGTTCGAAGTCGATTTCCAGGAATGCTACCGATGGGCTAAACCTGCCCCGCGAAGCCGGGCCGAGAGCACCGGCCCGGGGTGGGTGGTTCCGATTCCGTCCCCGGCTTGAGTCGATTTCCAGGAATTCAACCCCGAACCAACCGAGGTTCATTTCCAGGATTTCTACCGATGGGCTAACCTAACCCCCGAAGTCGATTTCCAGGAATTTAACCCCAACCACCACCCAAGGTCCAGTTCCAGGATTCCTACCGATGGGCTAAACCTGCTCTGCGAAGCCGGGCCGAGAGCACCGGCCCGGGGTGGGTGGTTCCGATTCCGTCCCTGGCTTGAGTCGATTTCCAGGAATTCGACCCCAACCATCCAAGGTCCAGTTCCAGGATTCCTACCGATGGGCTAAACCTGCTCCGCGAAGCCGGGCCGAGAGCACCGGCCCGGGGTGGGTGGTTCCGATTCCGTCCCTGGCTTGAGTCGATTTCCAGGAATTCAACCCCGAACCAACCGAGGTTCATTTCCAGGATTTCTACCGATGGGCTAACCTAACCCCCGAAGTCGATTTCCAGGAAACCAACCCCAAACAACCGGGGTTCATTTCCAGGATTCCTACCGATCGGTTAACCTGCCCGCAAGGTCGAATTCCAGGAATTCAACCTGGAGGACCGAGGTCGAATTCCAGGAATGCGACCGATGGGCTAAACCTGACCCCCGAAGTCCAATTCCAGGAATTCAACCTGGACCGAGGTCGATTTCCAGGATTTCGACCGATGGGCTAAACCTGGCCCGCGCAGCGGGCCCCAAGCGCACCGAGGCCCCGCGAAGCGGGGCCGAGAACACCGCCACGGTAGCAACCGGGGAGGGAGGTTCCGTTTCCGGCTTGAGTCGATTTCCAGGAATTCGACACATCCAGGGTCGATTTCCAGGATTTCGACCGATGGGCTAAACCCGGCCCGCGAAGCGGGCCCCAAGCGCACCGAGGCCCCGCGAAGCGGGGCCGAGAACACCGCCATGGTAGCACCCGGGGAGGGAGGTTCCGTTTCCGGCTTGAGTCGATTTCCAGGAATTCGACACATCCAGGGTCGATTTCCAGGATTTCGACCGATGGGCTAAACCCGGCCCGCGAAGCGGGCCCCAAGCGCACCGAGGCCCCGCGAAGCGGGGCCGAGAACACCGCCATGGTAGCACCCGGGGAGGGAGGCTCCGTTTCCGGCTTGAGTCGATTTCCAGGAATTCGACACATCCAGGGTCGATTTCCAGGATTTCGACCGATGGGCTAAACCTGGCCCGCGAAGCGGGCCCCAAGCGCACCGAGGCCCCGCGAAGCGGGGCCGAGAACACCGCCATGGTAGCACCCGGGGAGGGAGGCTCCGTTTCCGGCTTGAGTCGATTTCCAGGAATTCGACACATCCAGGGTCGATTTCCAGGATTTCGACCGATGGGCTAAACCTGGCCCGCGAAGCGGGCCCCAAGCGCACCGAGGCCCCGCGAAGCGGGGCCGAGAACACCGCCATGGTAGCACCCGGGGAGGGAGGTTCCGTTTCCGGCTTGAGTCGATTTCCAGGAATTCGACACATCCAGGGTCGATTTCCAGGATTTCGACCGATGGGCTAAACCCGGCCTGCGAAGCGGGCCCCAAGCGCACCGAGGCCCCGCGAAGCGGGGCCGAGAACACCGCCATGGTAGCACCCGGGGAGGGAGGTTCCGTTTCCGGCTTGAGTCGATTTCCAGGAATTCGACACATCCAGGGTCGATTTCCAGGATTTCGACCGATGGGCTAAACCCGGCCCGCGAAGCGGGCCCCAAGCGCACCGAGGCCCCGCGAAGCGGGGCCGAGAACACCGCCATGGTAGCACCCGGGGAGGGAGGTTCCGTTTCCGGCTTGAGTCGATTTCCAGGAATTCGACACATCCAAGGTCGATTTCCAGGATTTCGACCGATGGGCTAAACCCGGCCCGCGAAGCGGGCCCCAAGCGCACCGAGGCCCCGCGAAGCGGGGCCGAGAACACCGCCATGGTAGCACCCGAGGAGGGAGGTTCCGTTTCCGGCTTGAGTCGATTTCCAGGAATTCGACACATCCAAGGTCGATTTCCAGGATTTCGACCGATGGGCTAAACCCGGCCCGCGAAGCAGGCCCCAAGCGCACCGAGGCCCCGCGAAGCGGGGCCGAGAACACCGCCATGGTAGCACCCGGGGAGGGAGGTTCCGTTTCCGGCTTGAGTCGATTTCCAGGAATTCGACACATCCAAGGTCGATTTCCAGGATTTTGACCGATGGGCTAAACCCGGCCCGCGAAGCGGGCCCCAAGCGCACCGAGGCCCCGCGAAGCGGGGCCGAGAACACCGCCATGGTAGCACCCGGGGAGGGAGGTTCCGTTTCCGGCTTGAGTCGATTTCCAGGAATTCGACACATCCAGGGTCGATTTCCAGGATTTCGACCGATGGGCTAAACCCGGCCCGCGAAGCGGGCCCCAAGCGCACCGAGGCCCCGCGAAGCGGGGCCGAGAACACCGCCATGGTAGCACCCGGGGAGGGAGGTTCCGTTTCCGGCTTGAGTCGATTTCCAGGAATTCGACACATCCAAGGTCGATTTCCAGGATTTCGACCGATGGGCTAAACCCGGCCCGCGAAGCGGGCCCCAAGCGCACCGAGGCCCCGCGAAGCGGGGCCGAGAACACCGCCATGGTAGCACCCGGGGAGGGAGGTTCCGTTTCCGGCTTGAGTCGATTTCCAGGAATTCGACACATCCAGGGTCGATTTCCAGGATTTCGACCGATGGGCTAAACCCGGCCCGCGAAGCGGGCCCCAAGCGCACCGAGGCCCCGCGAAGCGGGGCCGAGAACACCGCCATGGTAGCACCCGGGGAGGGAGGTTCCGTTTCCGGCTTGAGTCGATTTCCAGGAATTCGACACATCCAAGGTCGATTTCCAGGATTTCGACCGATGGGCTAAACCCGGCCCGCGAAGCGGGCCCCAAGCGCACCGAGGCCCCGCGAAGCGGGGCCGAGAACACCGCCATGGTAGCACCCGGGGAGGGAGGTTCCGTTTCCGGCTTGAGTCGATTTCCAGGAATTCGACACATCCAGGGTCGATTTCCAGGATTTCGACCGATGGGCTAAACCTGGCCCGCGCAGCGGGCCCCAAGCGCACCGAGGCCCCGCGAAGCGGGGCCGAGAACACCGCCATGGTAGCACCCGGGGAGGGAGGTTCCGTTTCCGGCTTGAGTCGATTTCCAGGAATTCGACCCCATCCAAGGTCCATTTCCAGGATTTCGACCGATGGGCTAAACCCGGCCCGCGCAGCGGGCCCCAAGCGCACCGAGGCCCCGCGAAGCGGGGCCGAGAACACCGCCATGGTAGCACCCGGGGAGGGAGGTTCGGTTTCCGGCTTTTGTCGATTTCCAGGAATTCGACACATCCAGGGTCGATTTCCAGGATTTCGACCGATGGGCTAAACCTGGCCCGCGAAGCGGGCCCCAAGCGCACCGAGGCCCCGCGGAGCGGGGCCGAGAACACCGCCATGGTGCCACCCGGGGAGGGAGGTTCGGTTCCCGGCTTGAGTCGATTTCCAGGAATGCGACCCCATCCAAGGTCCATTTCCAGGATTTCGACCGATGGGCTAAACCCGGCCCGCGCAGCGGGCCCCAAGCGCACCGAGGCCCCGCGAAGCGGGGCCGAGAACACCGCCATGGTAGCACCCGGGGAGGGAGGTTCCGTTTCCGGCTTGAGTCGATTTCCAGGAATTCGACACATCCAGGGTCGATTTCCAGGATTTCGACCGATGGGCTAAACCTGGCCCGCGCAGCGGGCCCCAAGCGCACCGAGGCCCCGCGAAGCGGGGCCGAGAACACCGCCATGGTAGCACCCGGGGAGGGAGGTTCCGTTTCCGGCTTGAGTCGATTTCCAGGAATTCGACACATCCAAGGTCGATTTCCAGGATTTCGACCGATGGGCTAAACCTGGCCCGCGAAGCGGGCCCCAAGCGCACCGAGGCCCCGCGAAGCGGGGCCGAGAACACCGCCATGGTAGCACCCGGGGAGGGAGGTTCCGTTTCCGGCTTGAGTCGATTTCCAGGAATTCGACACATCCAGGGTCGATTTCCAGGATTTCGACCGATGGGCTAAACCTGGCCCGCGCAGCGGGCCCCAAGCGCACCGAGGCCCCGCGAAGCGGGGCCGAGAACACCGCCATGGTAGCACCCGGGGAGGGAGGTTCCGTTTCCGGCTTGAGTCGATTTCCAGGAATTCGACACATCCAGGGTCGATTTCCAGGATTTCGACCGATGGGCTAAACCCGGCCCGCGAAGCGGGCCCCAAGCGCACCGAGGCCCCGCGAAGCGGGGCCGAGAACACCGCCATGGTAGCACCCGGGGAGGGATGTTCCGTTTCCGGCTTGAGTCGATTTCCAGGAATTCGACACATCCAGGGTCGATTTCCAGGATTTCGACCGATGGGCTAAACCTGGGCCGCGCAGCGGGCCCCAAGCGCACCGAGGCCCCGCGAAGCGGGGCCGAGAACACCGCCATGGTAGCACCCGGGGAGGGAGGTTCCGTTTCCGGCTTGAGTCGATTTCCAGGAATTCGACACATCCAGGGTCGATTTCCAGGATTTCGACCGATGGGCTAAACCCGGCCCGCGAAGCGGGCCCCAAGCGCACCGAGGCCCCGCGAAGCGGGGCCGAGAACACCGCCATGGTAGCACCCGGGGAGGGAGGTTCCGTTTCCGGCTTGAGTCGATTTCCAGGAATTCGACACATCCAAGGTCGATTTCCAGGATTTCGACCGATGGGCTAAACCCGGCCCGCGAAGCGGGCCCCAAGCGCACCGAGGCCCCGCGAAGCGGGGCCAAGAACACCGCCATGGTAGCACCCGGGGAGGGAGGTTCCGTTTCCGGCTTGAGTCGATTTCCAGGAATTCGACACATCCAAGGTCGATTTCCAGGATTTCGACCGATGGGCTAAACCTGGCCCGCGAAGCGGGCCCCAAGCGCACCGAGGCCCCGCGAAGCGGGGCCGAGAACACCGCCATGGTACCACCCGGGGAGGGAGGTACGGTTTCCGGCTTGAGTCGATTTCCAGGAATTCGACCCCATCCAAGGTCCGTTTCCAGGATTTCGACCGATGGGCTAAACCTGGCCCGCGCAGCGGGCCCCAAGCGCACCGAGGCCCCGCGAAGCGGGGCCGAGTACCGCCATGGTAGCACCCGGGGAGGGAGGTTCGGTTTCCGGCTTGAGTCGATTTCCAGGAATTCGACACATCCAGGGTCGATTTCCAGGATTTCGACCGATGGGCTAAACCTGGCCCGCGAAGCGGGCCCCAAGCGCACCGAGGCCCCGCGAAGCGGGGCCGAGAACACCGCCATGGTAGCACCCGGGGAGGGAGGTTCCGTTTCCGGCTTGAGTCGATTTCCAGGAATTCGACACATCCAGGGTCGATTTCCAGGATTTCGACCGATGGGCTAAACCCGGCCCGCGAAGCGGGCCCCAAGCGCACCGAGGCCCCGCGAAGCGGGGCCGAGAACACCGCCATGGTAGCACCCGGGGAGGGAGGTTCCGTTTCCGGCTTGAGTCGATTTCCAGGAATTCGACACATCCAAGGTCGATTTCCAGGATTTCGACCGATGGGCTAAACCCGGCCCGCGAAGCGGGCCCCAAGCGCACCGAGGCCCCGCGAAGCGAGGCCGAGTACCGCCATGGTAGCACCGGGGAGGGAGGTTCGGTTCCCGGCTTGAGTCGATTTCCAGGAATTCGACCCCATCCAAGGTCCATTTCCAGGATTTCGACCGATGGGCTAAACCTGGCCCGCGAAGCGGGCCCCAAGCACACCGAGGCCCCGCGAAGCGGGGCCGAGAACACCGCCATGGTACCACCCGGGGAGGGAGGTTCGGTTCCCGGCTTGAGTCGATTTCCAGGAATTCGACCCCATCCAAGGTCCATTTCCAGGATTTCGACCGATGGGCTAAAACTGGCCCGCGCAGCGGGCCCCAAGCGCACCGAGGCCCCGCGAAGCGGGGCCGAGTACCGCCATGGTAGCACCCGGGGAGGGAGGTTCGGTTCCCGGCTTGAGTCGATTTCCAGGAATTCGACCCCATCCAAGGTCGATTTCCAGGATTTCGACCGATGGGCTAAACCTGGCCCGCGCAGCGGGCCCCAAGCGCACCGAGGCCCCGCGGAGCGGGGCCGAGAACACCGCCATGGTACCACCCGGGGAGGGAGGTTCGGTTCCCGGCTTGAGTCGATTTCCAGGAATTCGACCCCATCCAAGGTCCATTTCCAGGATTTCGACCGATGGGCTAAACCTGGCCCGCGCAGCGGGCCCCAAGCGCACCGAGGCCCCGCGAAGCGGGGCCGAGTACCGCCATGGTAGCACCCGGGGAGGGAGGTTCGGTTCCCGGCTTGAGTCGATTTCCAGGAATTCGACCCCATCCAAGGTCGATTTCCAGGATTTCGACCGATGGGCTAAACCTGGCCCGCGCAGCGGGCCCCAAGCGCACCGAGGCCCCGCGAAGCGGGGCCGAGTACCGCCATGGTAGCACCCGGGGAGGGAGGTTCGGTTCCCGGCTTGAGTCGATTTCCAGGAATTCGACCCCATCCAAGGTCCATTTCCAGGATTTCGACCGATGGGCTAAACCTGGCCCGCGAAGCGGGCCCCAAGCACACCGAGGCCCCGCGAAGCGGGGCCGAGAACACCGCCATGGTACCACCCGGGGAGGGAGGTTCGGTTCCCGGCTTGAGTCGATTTCCAGGAATTCGACCCCATCCAAGGTCCATTTCCAGGATTTCGACCGATGGGCTAAACCTGGCCCGCGCAGCGGGCCCCAAGCGCACCGAGGCCCCGCGAAGCGGGGCCGAGTACCGCCATGGTAGCACCCGGGGAGGGAGGTTCGGTTCCCGGCTTGAGTCGATTTCCAGGAATTCGACCCCATCCAAGGTCCATTTCCAGGATTTCGACCGATGGGCTAAACCTGGCCCGCGCAGCGGGCCCCAAGCGCACCGAGGCCCCGCGAAGCGGGGCCGAGTACCGCCATGGTAGCACCCGGGGAGGGAGGTTCGGTTCCCGGCTTGAGTCGATTTCCAGGAATTCGACCCCATCAAAGGTCGATTTCCAGGATTTCGACCGATGGGCTAAACCTGGCCCGCGCAGCGGGCCCCAAGCGCACCGAGGCCCCGCGAAGCGAGGCCGAGTACCGCCATGGTAGCACCCGGGGAGGGAGGTTCGGTTCCCGGCTTGAGTCGATTTCCAGGAATTCGACCCCATCCAAGGTCGATTTCCAGGATTTCGACCGATGGGCTAAACCTGGCCCGCGCAGCGGGCCCCAAGCGCACCGAGGCCCCGCGGAGCGGGGCCGAGAACACCGCCATGGTAGCACCCGGGGAGGGAGGTTCCGTTTCCGGCTTGAGTCGATTTCCAGGAATTCGACACATCCAGGGTCGATTTCCAGGATTTCGACCGATGGGCTAAACCTGGCCCGCGCAGCGGGCCCCAAGCGCACCGAGGCCCCGCGAAGCGGGGCCGAGAACACCGCCATGGTAGCACCCGGGGAGGGAGGTTCGGTTCCCGGCTTCAGTCGATTTCCAGGAATTCGACCCCATCCAAGGTCCGTTTCCAGGATTTCGACCGATGGGCTAAACCTGGCCCGCGAAGCGGGCCCCAAGCACACCGAGGCCCCGCGAAGCGGGGCCGAGAACACCGCCATGGTAGCACCCGGGGAGGGAGGCTCCGTTTCCGGCTTGAGTCGATTTCCAGGAATTCGACACATCCAGGGTCGATTTCCAGGATTTCGACCGATGGGCTAAACCTGGCCCGCGAAGCGGGCCCCAAGCGCACCGAGGCCCCGCGAAGCGGGGCCGAGAACACCGCCATGGTAGCACCCGGGGAGGGAGGTTCCGTTTCCGGCTTGAGTCGATTTCCAGGAATTCGACACATCCAAGGTCGATTTCCAGGATTTCGACCGATGGGCTAAACCCGGCCCGCGAAGCGGGCCCCAAGCGCACCGAGGCCCCGCGAAGCGGGGCCGAGAACACCGCCATGGTAGCACCCGGGGAGGGAGGTTCCGTTTCCGGCTTGAGTCGATTTCCAGGAATTCGACACATCCAGGGTCGATTTCCAGGATTTCGACCGATGGGCTAAACCTGGCCCGCGCAGCGGGCCCCAAGCGCACCGGGGCCCCGCGAAGCGGGGCCGAGAACACCGCCATGGTAGCACCCGGGGAGGGAGGTTCCGTTTCCGGCTTGAGTCGATTTCCAGGAATTCGACACATCCAGGGTCGATTTCCAGGATTTCGACCGATGGGCTAAACCTGGCCCGCGCAGCGGGCCCCAAGCGCACCGAGGCCCCGCGAAGCGGGGCCGAGAACACCGCCATGGTAGCACCCGGGGAGGGAGGTTCCGTTTCCGGCTTGAGTCGATTTCCAGGAATTCGACCCCATCCAAGGTCCATTTCCAGGATTTCGACCGATGGGCTAAACCCGGCCCGCGCAGCGGGCCCCAAGCGCACCGAGGCCCCGCGAAGCGGGGCCGAGAACACCGCCATGGTAGCACCCGGGGAGGGAGGTTCGGTTTCCGGCTTTTGTCGATTTCCAGGAATTCGACACATCCAGGGTCGATTTCCAGGATTTCGACCGATGGGCTAAACCTGGCCCGCGAAGCGGGCCCCAAGCGCACCGAGGCCCCGCGGAGCGGGGCCGAGAACACCGCCATGGTGCCACCCGGGGAGGGAGGTTCGGTTCCCGGCTTGAGTCGATTTCCAGGAATGCGACCCCATCCAAGGTCCATTTCCAGGATTTCGACCGATGGGCTAAACCCGGCCCGCGCAGCGGGCCCCAAGCGCACCGAGGCCCCGCGAAGCGGGGCCGAGAACACCGCCATGGTAGCACCCGGGGAGGGAGGTTCCGTTTCCGGCTTGAGTCGATTTCCAGGAATTCGACACATCCAGGGTCGATTTCCAGGATTTCGACCGATGGGCTAAACCTGGCCCGCGCAGCGGGCCCCAAGCGCACCGAGGCCCCGCGAAGCGGGGCCGAGAACACCGCCATGGTAGCACCCGGGGAGGGAGGTTCCGTTTCCGGCTTGAGTCGATTTCCAGGAATTCGACACATCCAAGGTCGATTTCCAGGATTTCGACCGATGGGCTAAACCTGGCCCGCGAAGCGGGCCCCAAGCGCACCGAGGCCCCGCGAAGCGGGGCCGAGAACACCGCCATGGTAGCACCCGGGGAGGGAGGTTCCGTTTCCGGCTTGAGTCGATTTCCAGGAATTCGACACATCCAGGGTCGATTTCCAGGATTTCGACCGATGGGCTAAACCTGGCCCGCGCAGCGGGCCCCAAGCGCACCGAGGCCCCGCGAAGCGGGGCCGAGAACACCGCCATGGTAGCACCCGGGGAGGGAGGTTCCGTTTCCGGCTTGAGTCGATTTCCAGGAATTCGACACATCCAGGGTCGATTTCCAGGATTTCGACCGATGGGCTAAACCCGGCCCGCGAAGCGGGCCCCAAGCGCACCGAGGCCCCGCGAAGCGGGGCCGAGAACACCGCCATGGTAGCACCCGGGGAGGGATGTTCCGTTTCCGGCTTGAGTCGATTTCCAGGAATTCGACACATCCAGGGTCGATTTCCAGGATTTCGACCGATGGGCTAAACCTGGGCCGCGCAGCGGGCCCCAAGCGCACCGAGGCCCCGCGAAGCGGGGCCGAGAACACCGCCATGGTAGCACCCGGGGAGGGAGGTTCCGTTTCCGGCTTGAGTCGATTTCCAGGAATTCGACACATCCAGGGTCGATTTCCAGGATTTCGACCGATGGGCTAAACCCGGCCCGCGAAGCGGGCCCCAAGCGCACCGAGGCCCCGCGAAGCGGGGCCGAGAACACCGCCATGGTAGCACCCGGGGAGGGAGGTTCCGTTTCCGGCTTGAGTCGATTTCCAGGAATTCGACACATCCAAGGTCGATTTCCAGGATTTCGACCGATGGGCTAAACCCGGCCCGCGAAGCGGGCCCCAAGCGCACCGAGGCCCCGCGAAGCGGGGCCAAGAACACCGCCATGGTAGCACCCGGGGAGGGAGGTTCCGTTTCCGGCTTGAGTCGATTTCCAGGAATTCGACACATCCAAGGTCGATTTCCAGGATTTCGACCGATGGGCTAAACCTGGCCCGCGAAGCGGGCCCCAAGCGCACCGAGGCCCCGCGAAGCGGGGCCGAGAACACCGCCATGGTACCACCCGGGGAGGGAGGTACGGTTTCCGGCTTGAGTCGATTTCCAGGAATTCGACCCCATCCAAGGTCCGTTTCCAGGATTTCGACCGATGGGCTAAACCTGGCCCGCGCAGCGGGCCCCAAGCGCACCGAGGCCCCGCGAAGCGGGGCCGAGTACCGCCATGGTAGCACCCGGGGAGGGAGGTTCGGTTTCCGGCTTGAGTCGATTTCCAGGAATTCGACACATCCAGGGTCGATTTCCAGGATTTCGACCGATGGGCTAAACCTGGCCCGCGAAGCGGGCCCCAAGCGCACCGAGGCCCCGCGAAGCGGGGCCGAGAACACCGCCATGGTAGCACCCGGGGAGGGAGGTTCCGTTTCCGGCTTGAGTCGATTTCCAGGAATTCGACACATCCAGGGTCGATTTCCAGGATTTCGACCGATGGGCTAAACCCGGCCCGCGAAGCGGGCCCCAAGCGCACCGAGGCCCCGCGAAGCGGGGCCGAGAACACCGCCATGGTAGCACCCGGGGAGGGAGGTTCCGTTTCCGGCTTGAGTCGATTTCCAGGAATTCGACACATCCAAGGTCGATTTCCAGGATTTCGACCGATGGGCTAAACCCGGCCCGCGAAGCGGGCCCCAAGCGCACCGAGGCCCCGCGAAGCGAGGCCGAGTACCGCCATGGTAGCACCGGGGAGGGAGGTTCGGTTCCCGGCTTGAGTCGATTTCCAGGAATTCGACCCCATCCAAGGTCCATTTCCAGGATTTCGACCGATGGGCTAAACCTGGCCCGCGAAGCGGGCCCCAAGCACACCGAGGCCCCGCGAAGCGGGGCCGAGAACACCGCCATGGTACCACCCGGGGAGGGAGGTTCGGTTCCCGGCTTGAGTCGATTTCCAGGAATTCGACCCCATCCAAGGTCCATTTCCAGGATTTCGACCGATGGGCTAAAACTGGCCCGCGCAGCGGGCCCCAAGCGCACCGAGGCCCCGCGAAGCGGGGCCGAGTACCGCCATGGTAGCACCCGGGGAGGGAGGTTCGGTTCCCGGCTTGAGTCGATTTCCAGGAATTCGACCCCATCCAAGGTCGATTTCCAGGATTTCGACCGATGGGCTAAACCTGGCCCGCGCAGCGGGCCCCAAGCGCACCGAGGCCCCGCGGAGCGGGGCCGAGAACACCGCCATGGTACCACCCGGGGAGGGAGGTTCGGTTCCCGGCTTGAGTCGATTTCCAGGAATTCGACCCCATCCAAGGTCCATTTCCAGGATTTCGACCGATGGGCTAAACCTGGCCCGCGCAGCGGGCCCCAAGCGCACCGAGGCCCCGCGAAGCGGGGCCGAGTACCGCCATGGTAGCACCCGGGGAGGGAGGTTCGGTTCCCGGCTTGAGTCGATTTCCAGGAATTCGACCCCATCCAAGGTCGATTTCCAGGATTTCGACCGATGGGCTAAACCTGGCCCGCGCAGCGGGCCCCAAGCGCACCGAGGCCCCGCGAAGCGGGGCCGAGTACCGCCATGGTAGCACCCGGGGAGGGAGGTTCGGTTCCCGGCTTGAGTCGATTTCCAGGAATTCGACCCCATCCAAGGTCCATTTCCAGGATTTCGACCGATGGGCTAAACCTGGCCCGCGAAGCGGGCCCCAAGCACACCGAGGCCCCGCGAAGCGGGGCCGAGAACACCGCCATGGTACCACCCGGGGAGGGAGGTTCGGTTCCCGGCTTGAGTCGATTTCCAGGAATTCGACCCCATCCAAGGTCCATTTCCAGGATTTCGACCGATGGGCTAAACCTGGCCCGCGCAGCGGGCCCCAAGCGCACCGAGGCCCCGCGAAGCGGGGCCGAGTACCGCCATGGTAGCACCCGGGGAGGGAGGTTCGGTTCCCGGCTTGAGTCGATTTCCAGGAATTCGACCCCATCCAAGGTCCATTTCCAGGATTTCGACCGATGGGCTAAACCTGGCCCGCGCAGCGGGCCCCAAGCGCACCGAGGCCCCGCGAAGCGGGGCCGAGTACCGCCATGGTAGCACCCGGGGAGGGAGGTTCGGTTCCCGGCTTGAGTCGATTTCCAGGAATTCGACCCCATCAAAGGTCGATTTCCAGGATTTCGACCGATGGGCTAAACCTGGCCCGCGCAGCGGGCCCCAAGCGCACCGAGGCCCCGCGAAGCGAGGCCGAGTACCGCCATGGTAGCACCCGGGGAGGGAGGTTCGGTTCCCGGCTTGAGTCGATTTCCAGGAATTCGACCCCATCCAAGGTCGATTTCCAGGATTTCGACCGATGGGCTAAACCTGGCCCGCGCAGCGGGCCCCAAGCGCACCGAGGCCCCGCGGAGCGGGGCCGAGAACACCGCCATGGTAGCACCCGGGGAGGGAGGTTCCGTTTCCGGCTTGAGTCGATTTCCAGGAATTCGACACATCCAGGGTCGATTTCCAGGATTTCGACCGATGGGCTAAACCTGGCCCGCGCAGCGGGCCCCAAGCGCACCGAGGCCCCGCGAAGCGGGGCCGAGAACACCGCCATGGTAGCACCCGGGGAGGGAGGTTCGGTTCCCGGCTTCAGTCGATTTCCAGGAATTCGACCCCATCCAAGGTCCGTTTCCAGGATTTCGACCGATGGGCTAAACCTGGCCCGCGAAGCGGGCCCCAAGCACACCGAGGCCCCGCGAAGCGGGGCCGAGAACACCGCCATGGTAGCACCCGGGGAGGGAGGCTCCGTTTCCGGCTTGAGTCGATTTCCAGGAATTCGACACATCCAGGGTCGATTTCCAGGATTTCGACCGATGGGCTAAACCTGGCCCGCGAAGCGGGCCCCAAGCGCACCGAGGCCCCGCGAAGCGGGGCCGAGAACACCGCCATGGTAGCACCCGGGGAGGGAGGCTCCGTTTCCGGCTTGAGTTGATTTCCAGGAATTCGACACATCCAGGGTCGATTTCCAGGATTTCGACCGATGGGCTAAACCTGGCCCGCGAAGCGGGCCCCAAGCGCACCGAGGCCCCGCGAAGCGGGGCCGAGAACACCGCCATGGTAGCACCCGGGGAGGGAGGCTCCGTTTCCGGCTTGAGTTGATTTCCAGGAATTCGACACATCCAGGGTCGATTTCCAGGATTTCGACCGATGGGCTAAACCTGGCCCGCGAAGCGGGCCCCAAGCGCACCGAGGCCCCGCGAAGCGGGGCCGAGAACACCGCCATGGTAGCACCCGGGGAGGGAGGTTCCGTTTCCGGCTTGAGTCGATTTCCAGGAATTCGACACATCCAGGGTCGATTTCCAGGATTTCGACCGATGGGCTAAACCCGGCCCGCGAAGCGGGCCCCAAGCGCACCGAGGCCCCGCGAAGCGGGGCCGAGAACACCGCCATGGTAGCACCCGGGGAGGGAGGTTCCGTTTCCGGCTTGAGTCGATTTCCAGGAATTCGACACATCCAGGGTCGATTTCCAGGATTTCGACCGATGGGCTAAACCCGGCCCGCGAAGCGGGCCCCAAGCGCACCGAGGCCCCGCGAAGCGGGGCCGAGAACACCGCCATGGTAGCACCCGGGGAGGGAGGTTCCGTTTCCGGCTTGAGTCGATTTCCAGGAATTCGACACATCCAAGGTCGATTTCCAGGATTTCGACCGATGGGCTAAACCCGGCCCGCGAAGCGGGCCCCAAGCGCACCGAGGCCCCGCGAAGCGGGGCCGAGAACACCGCCATGGTAGCACCCGAGGAGGGAGGTTCCGTTTCCGGCTTGAGTCGATTTCCAGGAATTCGACACATCCAAGGTCGATTTCCAGGATTTCGACCGATGGGCTAAACCCGGCCCGCGAAGCAGGCCCCAAGCGCACCGAGGCCCCGCGAAGCGGGGCCGAGAACACCGCCATGGTAGCACCCGGGGAGGGAGGTTCCGTTTCCGGCTTGAGTCGATTTCCAGGAATTCGACACATCCAAGGTCGATTTCCAGGATTTTGACCGATGGGCTAAACCCGGCCCGCGAAGCGGGCCCCAAGCGCACCGAGGCCCCGCGAAGCGGGGCCGAGAACACCGCCATGGTAGCACCCGGGGAGGGAGGTTCCGTTTCCGGCTTGAGTCGATTTCCAGGAATTCGACACATCCAGGGTCGATTTCCAGGATTTCGACCGATGGGCTAAACCCGGCCCGCGAAGCGGGCCCCAAGCGCACCGAGGCCCCGCGAAGCGGGGCCGAGAACACCGCCATGGTAGCACCCGGGGAGGGAGGTTCCGTTTCCGGCTTGAGTCGATTTCCAGGAATTCGACACATCCAAGGTCGATTTCCAGGATTTCGACCGATGGGCTAAACCCGGCCCGCGAAGCGGGCCCCAAGCGCACCGAGGCCCCGCGAAGCGGGGCCGAGAACACCGCCATGGTAGCACCCGGGGAGGGAGGTTCCGTTTCCGGCTTGAGTCGATTTCCAGGAATTCGACACATCCAGGGTCGATTTCCAGGATTTCGACCGATGGGCTAAACCCGGCCCGCGAAGCGGGCCCCAAGCGCACCGAGGCCCCGCGAAGCGGGGCCGAGAACACCGCCATGGTAGCACCCGGGGAGGGAGGTTCCGTTTCCGGCTTGAGTCGATTTCCAGGAATTCGACACATCCAAGGTCGATTTCCAGGATTTCGACCGATGGGCTAAACCCGGCCCGCGAAGCGGGCCCCAAGCGCACCGAGGCCCCGCGAAGCGGGGCCGAGAACACCGCCATGGTAGCACCCGGGGAGGGAGGTTCCGTTTCCGGCTTGAGTCGATTTCCAGGAATTCGACACATCCAGGGTCGATTTCCAGGATTTCGACCGATGGGCTAAACCTGGCCCGCGCAGCGGGCCCCAAGCGCACCGGGGCCCCGCGAAGCGGGGCCGAGAACACCGCCATGGTAGCACCCGGGGAGGGAGGTTCCGTTTCCGGCTTGAGTCGATTTCCAGGAATTCGACACATCCAGGGTCGATTTCCAGGATTTCGACCGATGGGCTAAACCTGGCCCGCGCAGCGGGCCCCAAGCGCACCGAGGCCCCGCGAAGCGGGGCCGAGAACACCGCCATGGTAGCACCCGGGGAGGGAGGTTCCGTTTCCGGCTTGAGTCGATTTCCAGGAATTCGACCCCATCCAAGGTCCATTTCCAGGATTTCGACCGATGGGCTAAACCCGGCCCGCGCAGCGGGCCCCAAGCGCACCGAGGCCCCGCGAAGCGGGGCCGAGAACACCGCCATGGTAGCACCCGGGGAGGGAGGTTCGGTTTCCGGCTTTTGTCGATTTCCAGGAATTCGACACATCCAGGGTCGATTTCCAGGATTTCGACCGATGGGCTAAACCTGGCCCGCGAAGCGGGCCCCAAGCGCACCGAGGCCCCGCGGAGCGGGGCCGAGAACACCGCCATGGTGCCACCCGGGGAGGGAGGTTCGGTTCCCGGCTTGAGTCGATTTCCAGGAATGCGACCCCATCCAAGGTCCATTTCCAGGATTTCGACCGATGGGCTAAACCCGGCCCGCGCAGCGGGCCCCAAGCGCACCGAGGCCCCGCGAAGCGGGGCCGAGAACACCGCCATGGTAGCACCCGGGGAGGGAGGTTCCGTTTCCGGCTTGAGTCGATTTCCAGGAATTCGACACATCCAGGGTCGATTTCCAGGATTTCGACCGATGGGCTAAACCTGGCCCGCGCAGCGGGCCCCAAGCGCACCGAGGCCCCGCGAAGCGGGGCCGAGAACACCGCCATGGTAGCACCCGGGGAGGGAGGTTCCGTTTCCGGCTTGAGTCGATTTCCAGGAATTCGACACATCCAAGGTCGATTTCCAGGATTTCGACCGATGGGCTAAACCTGGCCCGCGAAGCGGGCCCCAAGCGCACCGAGGCCCCGCGAAGCGGGGCCGAGAACACCGCCATGGTAGCACCCGGGGAGGGAGGTTCCGTTTCCGGCTTGAGTCGATTTCCAGGAATTCGACACATCCAGGGTCGATTTCCAGGATTTCGACCGATGGGCTAAACCTGGCCCGCGCAGCGGGCCCCAAGCGCACCGAGGCCCCGCGAAGCGGGGCCGAGAACACCGCCATGGTAGCACCCGGGGAGGGAGGTTCCGTTTCCGGCTTGAGTCGATTTCCAGGAATTCGACACATCCAGGGTCGATTTCCAGGATTTCGACCGATGGGCTAAACCCGGCCCGCGAAGCGGGCCCCAAGCGCACCGAGGCCCCGCGAAGCGGGGCCGAGAACACCGCCATGGTAGCACCCGGGGAGGGATGTTCCGTTTCCGGCTTGAGTCGATTTCCAGGAATTCGACACATCCAGGGTCGATTTCCAGGATTTCGACCGATGGGCTAAACCTGGGCCGCGCAGCGGGCCCCAAGCGCACCGAGGCCCCGCGAAGCGGGGCCGAGAACACCGCCATGGTAGCACCCGGGGAGGGAGGTTCCGTT
Source organism: Festucalex cinctus (assembly GCF_051991245.1). Taxonomy (NCBI): domain Eukaryota; kingdom Metazoa; phylum Chordata; class Actinopteri; order Syngnathiformes; family Syngnathidae; genus Festucalex; species Festucalex cinctus. Next base: position 19,525 of record NC_135419.1, on the reverse strand, counting down.
TCCGGCTTGAGTCGATTTCCAGGAATTCGACACATCCAGGGTCGATTTCCAGGATTTCGACCGATGGGCTAAACCCGGCCCGCGAAGCGGGCCCCAAGCGCACCGAGGCCCCGCGAAGCGGGGCCGAGAACACCGCCATGGTAGCACCCGGGGAGGGAGGTTCCGTTTCCGGCTTGAGTCGATTTCCAGGAATTCGACACATCCAAGGTCGATTTCCAGGATTTCGACCGATGGGCTAAACCCGGCCCGCGAAGCGGGCCCCAAGCGCACCGAGGCCCCGCGAAGCGGGGCCAAGAACACCGCCATGGTAGCACCCGGGGAGGGAGGTTCCGTTTCCGGCTTGAGTCGATTTCCAGGAATTCGACACATCCAAGGTCGATTTCCAGGATTTCGACCGATGGGCTAAACCTGGCCCGCGAAGCGGGCCCCAAGCGCACCGAGGCCCCGCGAAGCGGGGCCGAGAACACCGCCATGGTACCACCCGGGGAGGGAGGTACGGTTTCCGGCTTGAGTCGATTTCCAGGAATTCGACCCCATCCAAGGTCCGTTTCCAGGATTTCGACCGATGGGCTAAACCTGGCCCGCGCAGCGGGCCCCAAGCGCACCGAGGCCCCGCGAAGCGGGGCCGAGTACCGCCATGGTAGCACCCGGGGAGGGAGGTTCGGTTTCCGGCTTGAGTCGATTTCCAGGAATTCGACACATCCAGGGTCGATTTCCAGGATTTCGACCGATGGGCTAAACCTGGCCCGCGAAGCGGGCCCCAAGCGCACCGAGGCCCCGCGAAGCGGGGCCGAGAACACCGCCATGGTAGCACCCGGGGAGGGAGGTTCCGTTTCCGGCTTGAGTCGATTTCCAGGAATTCGACACATCCAGGGTCGATTTCCAGGATTTCGACCGATGGGCTAAACCCGGCCCGCGAAGCGGGCCCCAAGCGCACCGAGGCCCCGCGAAGCGGGGCCGAGAACACCGCCATGGTAGCACCCGGGGAGGGAGGTTCCGTTTCCGGCTTGAGTCGATTTCCAGGAATTCGACACATCCAAGGTCGATTTCCAGGATTTCGACCGATGGGCTAAACCCGGCCCGCGAAGCGGGCCCCAAGCGCACCGAGGCCCCGCGAAGCGAGGCCGAGTACCGCCATGGTAGCACCGGGGAGGGAGGTTCGGTTCCCGGCTTGAGTCGATTTCCAGGAATTCGACCCCATCCAAGGTCCATTTCCAGGATTTCGACCGATGGGCTAAACCTGGCCCGCGAAGCGGGCCCCAAGCACACCGAGGCCCCGCGAAGCGGGGCCGAGAACACCGCCATGGTACCACCCGGGGAGGGAGGTTCGGTTCCCGGCTTGAGTCGATTTCCAGGAATTCGACCCCATCCAAGGTCCATTTCCAGGATTTCGACCGATGGGCTAAAACTGGCCCGCGCAGCGGGCCCCAAGCGCACCGAGGCCCCGCGAAGCGGGGCCGAGTACCGCCATGGTAGCACCCGGGGAGGGAGGTTCGGTTCCCGGCTTGAGTCGATTTCCAGGAATTCGACCCCATCCAAGGTCGATTTCCAGGATTTCGACCGATGGGCTAAACCTGGCCCGCGCAGCGGGCCCCAAGCGCACCGAGGCCCCGCGGAGCGGGGCCGAGAACACCGCCATGGTACCACCCGGGGAGGGAGGTTCGGTTCCCGGCTTGAGTCGATTTCCAGGAATTCGACCCCATCCAAGGTCCATTTCCAGGATTTCGACCGATGGGCTAAACCTGGCCCGCGCAGCGGGCCCCAAGCGCACCGAGGCCCCGCGAAGCGGGGCCGAGTACCGCCATGGTAGCACCCGGGGAGGGAGGTTCGGTTCCCGGCTTGAGTCGATTTCCAGGAATTCGACCCCATCCAAGGTCGATTTCCAGGATTTCGACCGATGGGCTAAACCTGGCCCGCGCAGCGGGCCCCAAGCGCACCGAGGCCCCGCGAAGCGGGGCCGAGTACCGCCATGGTAGCACCCGGGGAGGGAGGTTCGGTTCCCGGCTTGAGTCGATTTCCAGGAATTCGACCCCATCCAAGGTCCATTTCCAGGATTTCGACCGATGGGCTAAACCTGGCCCGCGAAGCGGGCCCCAAGCACACCGAGGCCCCGCGAAGCGGGGCCGAGAACACCGCCATGGTACCACCCGGGGAGGGAGGTTCGGTTCCCGGCTTGAGTCGATTTCCAGGAATTCGACCCCATCCAAGGTCCATTTCCAGGATTTCGACCGATGGGCTAAACCTGGCCCGCGCAGCGGGCCCCAAGCGCACCGAGGCCCCGCGAAGCGGGGCCGAGTACCGCCATGGTAGCACCCGGGGAGGGAGGTTCGGTTCCCGGCTTGAGTCGATTTCCAGGAATTCGACCCCATCCAAGGTCCATTTCCAGGATTTCGACCGATGGGCTAAACCTGGCCCGCGCAGCGGGCCCCAAGCGCACCGAGGCCCCGCGAAGCGGGGCCGAGTACCGCCATGGTAGCACCCGGGGAGGGAGGTTCGGTTCCCGGCTTGAGTCGATTTCCAGGAATTCGACCCCATCAAAGGTCGATTTCCAGGATTTCGACCGATGGGCTAAACCTGGCCCGCGCAGCGGGCCCCAAGCGCACCGAGGCCCCGCGAAGCGAGGCCGAGTACCGCCATGGTAGCACCCGGGGAGGGAGGTTCGGTTCCCGGCTTGAGTCGATTTCCAGGAATTCGACCCCATCCAAGGTCGATTTCCAGGATTTCGACCGATGGGCTAAACCTGGCCCGCGCAGCGGGCCCCAAGCGCACCGAGGCCCCGCGGAGCGGGGCCGAGAACACCGCCATGGTAGCACCCGGGGAGGGAGGTTCCGTTTCCGGCTTGAGTCGATTTCCAGGAATTCGACACATCCAGGGTCGATTTCCAGGATTTCGACCGATGGGCTAAACCTGGCCCGCGCAGCGGGCCCCAAGCGCACCGAGGCCCCGCGAAGCGGGGCCGAGAACACCGCCATGGTAGCACCCGGGGAGGGAGGTTCGGTTCCCGGCTTCAGTCGATTTCCAGGAATTCGACCCCATCCAAGGTCCGTTTCCAGGATTTCGACCGATGGGCTAAACCTGGCCCGCGAAGCGGGCCCCAAGCACACCGAGGCCCCGCGAAGCGGGGCCGAGAACACCGCCATGGTAGCACCCGGGGAGGGAGGCTCCGTTTCCGGCTTGAGTCGATTTCCAGGAATTCGACACATCCAGGGTCGATTTCCAGGATTTCGACCGATGGGCTAAACCTGGCCCGCGAAGCGGGCCCCAAGCGCACCGAGGCCCCGCGAAGCGGGGCCGAGAACACCGCCATGGTAGCACCCGGGGAGGGAGGTTCCGTTTCCGGCTTGAGTCGATTTCCAGGAATTCGACACATCCAAGGTCGATTTCCAGGATTTCGACCGATGGGCTAAACCCGGCCCGCGAAGCGGGCCCCAAGCGCACCGAGGCCCCGCGAAGCGGGGCCGAGAACACCGCCATGGTAGCACCCGGGGAGGGAGGTTCCGTTTCCGGCTTGAGTCGATTTCCAGGAATTCGACACATCCAGGGTCGATTTCCAGGATTTCGACCGATGGGCTAAACCTGGCCCGCGCAGCGGGCCCCAAGCGCACCGGGGCCCCGCGAAGCGGGGCCGAGAACACCGCCATGGTAGCACCCGGGGAGGGAGGTTCCGTTTCCGGCTTGAGTCGATTTCCAGGAATTCGACACATCCAGGGTCGATTTCCAGGATTTCGACCGATGGGCTAAACCTGGCCCGCGCAGCGGGCCCCAAGCGCACCGAGGCCCCGCGAAGCGGGGCCGAGAACACCGCCATGGTAGCACCCGGGGAGGGAGGTTCCGTTTCCGGCTTGAGTCGATTTCCAGGAATTCGACCCCATCCAAGGTCCATTTCCAGGATTTCGACCGATGGGCTAAACCCGGCCCGCGCAGCGGGCCCCAAGCGCACCGAGGCCCCGCGAAGCGGGGCCGAGAACACCGCCATGGTAGCACCCGGGGAGGGAGGTTCGGTTTCCGGCTTTTGTCGATTTCCAGGAATTCGACACATCCAGGGTCGATTTCCAGGATTTCGACCGATGGGCTAAACCTGGCCCGCGAAGCGGGCCCCAAGCGCACCGAGGCCCCGCGGAGCGGGGCCGAGAACACCGCCATGGTGCCACCCGGGGAGGGAGGTTCGGTTCCCGGCTTGAGTCGATTTCCAGGAATGCGACCCCATCCAAGGTCCATTTCCAGGATTTCGACCGATGGGCTAAACCCGGCCCGCGCAGCGGGCCCCAAGCGCACCGAGGCCCCGCGAAGCGGGGCCGAGAACACCGCCATGGTAGCACCCGGGGAGGGAGGTTCCGTTTCCGGCTTGAGTCGATTTCCAGGAATTCGACACATCCAGGGTCGATTTCCAGGATTTCGACCGATGGGCTAAACCTGGCCCGCGCAGCGGGCCCCAAGCGCACCGAGGCCCCGCGAAGCGGGGCCGAGAACACCGCCATGGTAGCACCCGGGGAGGGAGGTTCCGTTTCCGGCTTGAGTCGATTTCCAGGAATTCGACACATCCAAGGTCGATTTCCAGGATTTCGACCGATGGGCTAAACCTGGCCCGCGAAGCGGGCCCCAAGCGCACCGAGGCCCCGCGAAGCGGGGCCGAGAACACCGCCATGGTAGCACCCGGGGAGGGAGGTTCCGTTTCCGGCTTGAGTCGATTTCCAGGAATTCGACACATCCAGGGTCGATTTCCAGGATTTCGACCGATGGGCTAAACCTGGCCCGCGCAGCGGGCCCCAAGCGCACCGAGGCCCCGCGAAGCGGGGCCGAGAACACCGCCATGGTAGCACCCGGGGAGGGAGGTTCCGTTTCCGGCTTGAGTCGATTTCCAGGAATTCGACACATCCAGGGTCGATTTCCAGGATTTCGACCGATGGGCTAAACCCGGCCCGCGAAGCGGGCCCCAAGCGCACCGAGGCCCCGCGAAGCGGGGCCGAGAACACCGCCATGGTAGCACCCGGGGAGGGATGTTCCGTTTCCGGCTTGAGTCGATTTCCAGGAATTCGACACATCCAGGGTCGATTTCCAGGATTTCGACCGATGGGCTAAACCTGGGCCGCGCAGCGGGCCCCAAGCGCACCGAGGCCCCGCGAAGCGGGGCCGAGAACACCGCCATGGTAGCACCCGGGGAGGGAGGTTCCGTTTCCGGCTTGAGTCGATTTCCAGGAATTCGACACATCCAGGGTCGATTTCCAGGATTTCGACCGATGGGCTAAACCCGGCCCGCGAAGCGGGCCCCAAGCGCACCGAGGCCCCGCGAAGCGGGGCCGAGAACACCGCCATGGTAGCACCCGGGGAGGGAGGTTCCGTTTCCGGCTTGAGTCGATTTCCAGGAATTCGACACATCCAAGGTCGATTTCCAGGATTTCGACCGATGGGCTAAACCCGGCCCGCGAAGCGGGCCCCAAGCGCACCGAGGCCCCGCGAAGCGGGGCCAAGAACACCGCCATGGTAGCACCCGGGGAGGGAGGTTCCGTTTCCGGCTTGAGTCGATTTCCAGGAATTCGACACATCCAAGGTCGATTTCCAGGATTTCGACCGATGGGCTAAACCTGGCCCGCGAAGCGGGCCCCAAGCGCACCGAGGCCCCGCGAAGCGGGGCCGAGAACACCGCCATGGTACCACCCGGGGAGGGAGGTACGGTTTCCGGCTTGAGTCGATTTCCAGGAATTCGACCCCATCCAAGGTCCGTTTCCAGGATTTCGACCGATGGGCTAAACCTGGCCCGCGCAGCGGGCCCCAAGCGCACCGAGGCCCCGCGAAGCGGGGCCGAGTACCGCCATGGTAGCACCCGGGGAGGGAGGTTCGGTTTCCGGCTTGAGTCGATTTCCAGGAATTCGACACATCCAGGGTCGATTTCCAGGATTTCGACCGATGGGCTAAACCTGGCCCGCGAAGCGGGCCCCAAGCGCACCGAGGCCCCGCGAAGCGGGGCCGAGAACACCGCCATGGTAGCACCCGGGGAGGGAGGTTCCGTTTCCGGCTTGAGTCGATTTCCAGGAATTCGACACATCCAGGGTCGATTTCCAGGATTTCGACCGATGGGCTAAACCCGGCCCGCGAAGCGGGCCCCAAGCGCACCGAGGCCCCGCGAAGCGGGGCCGAGAACACCGCCATGGTAGCACCCGGGGAGGGAGGTTCCGTTTCCGGCTTGAGTCGATTTCCAGGAATTCGACACATCCAAGGTCGATTTCCAGGATTTCGACCGATGGGCTAAACCCGGCCCGCGAAGCGGGCCCCAAGCGCACCGAGGCCCCGCGAAGCGAGGCCGAGTACCGCCATGGTAGCACCGGGGAGGGAGGTTCGGTTCCCGGCTTGAGTCGATTTCCAGGAATTCGACCCCATCCAAGGTCCATTTCCAGGATTTCGACCGATGGGCTAAACCTGGCCCGCGAAGCGGGCCCCAAGCACACCGAGGCCCCGCGAAGCGGGGCCGAGAACACCGCCATGGTACCACCCGGGGAGGGAGGTTCGGTTCCCGGCTTGAGTCGATTTCCAGGAATTCGACCCCATCCAAGGTCCATTTCCAGGATTTCGACCGATGGGCTAAAACTGGCCCGCGCAGCGGGCCCCAAGCGCACCGAGGCCCCGCGAAGCGGGGCCGAGTACCGCCATGGTAGCACCCGGGGAGGGAGGTTCGGTTCCCGGCTTGAGTCGATTTCCAGGAATTCGACCCCATCCAAGGTCGATTTCCAGGATTTCGACCGATGGGCTAAACCTGGCCCGCGCAGCGGGCCCCAAGCGCACCGAGGCCCCGCGGAGCGGGGCCGAGAACACCGCCATGGTACCACCCGGGGAGGGAGGTTCGGTTCCCGGCTTGAGTCGATTTCCAGGAATTCGACCCCATCCAAGGTCCATTTCCAGGATTTCGACCGATGGGCTAAACCTGGCCCGCGCAGCGGGCCCCAAGCGCACCGAGGCCCCGCGAAGCGGGGCCGAGTACCGCCATGGTAGCACCCGGGGAGGGAGGTTCGGTTCCCGGCTTGAGTCGATTTCCAGGAATTCGACCCCATCCAAGGTCGATTTCCAGGATTTCGACCGATGGGCTAAACCTGGCCCGCGCAGCGGGCCCCAAGCGCACCGAGGCCCCGCGAAGCGGGGCCGAGTACCGCCATGGTAGCACCCGGGGAGGGAGGTTCGGTTCCCGGCTTGAGTCGATTTCCAGGAATTCGACCCCATCCAAGGTCCATTTCCAGGATTTCGACCGATGGGCTAAACCTGGCCCGCGAAGCGGGCCCCAAGCACACCGAGGCCCCGCGAAGCGGGGCCGAGAACACCGCCATGGTACCACCCGGGGAGGGAGGTTCGGTTCCCGGCTTGAGTCGATTTCCAGGAATTCGACCCCATCCAAGGTCCATTTCCAGGATTTCGACCGATGGGCTAAACCTGGCCCGCGCAGCGGGCCCCAAGCGCACCGAGGCCCCGCGAAGCGGGGCCGAGTACCGCCATGGTAGCACCCGGGGAGGGAGGTTCGGTTCCCGGCTTGAGTCGATTTCCAGGAATTCGACCCCATCCAAGGTCCATTTCCAGGATTTCGACCGATGGGCTAAACCTGGCCCGCGCAGCGGGCCCCAAGCGCACCGAGGCCCCGCGAAGCGGGGCCGAGTACCGCCATGGTAGCACCCGGGGAGGGAGGTTCGGTTCCCGGCTTGAGTCGATTTCCAGGAATTCGACCCCATCAAAGGTCGATTTCCAGGATTTCGACCGATGGGCTAAACCTGGCCCGCGCAGCGGGCCCCAAGCGCACCGAGGCCCCGCGAAGCGAGGCCGAGTACCGCCATGGTAGCACCCGGGGAGGGAGGTTCGGTTCCCGGCTTGAGTCGATTTCCAGGAATTCGACCCCATCCAAGGTCGATTTCCAGGATTTCGACCGATGGGCTAAACCTGGCCCGCGCAGCGGGCCCCAAGCGCACCGAGGCCCCGCGGAGCGGGGCCGAGAACACCGCCATGGTAGCACCCGGGGAGGGAGGTTCCGTTTCCGGCTTGAGTCGATTTCCAGGAATTCGACACATCCAGGGTCGATTTCCAGGATTTCGACCGATGGGCTAAACCTGGCCCGCGCAGCGGGCCCCAAGCGCACCGAGGCCCCGCGAAGCGGGGCCGAGAACACCGCCATGGTAGCACCCGGGGAGGGAGGTTCGGTTCCCGGCTTCAGTCGATTTCCAGGAATTCGACCCCATCCAAGGTCCGTTTCCAGGATTTCGACCGATGGGCTAAACCTGGCCCGCGAAGCGGGCCCCAAGCACACCGAGGCCCCGCGAAGCGGGGCCGAGAACACCGCCATGGTAGCACCCGGGGAGGGAGGCTCCGTTTCCGGCTTGAGTCGATTTCCAGGAATTCGACACATCCAGGGTCGATTTCCAGGATTTCGACCGATGGGCTAAACCTGGCCCGCGAAGCGGGCCCCAAGCGCACCGAGGCCCCGCGAAGCGGGGCCGAGAACACCGCCATGGTAGCACCCGGGGAGGGAGGCTCCGTTTCCGGCTTGAGTTGATTTCCAGGAATTCGACACATCCAGGGTCGATTTCCAGGATTTCGACCGATGGGCTAAACCTGGCCCGCGAAGCGGGCCCCAAGCGCACCGAGGCCCCGCGAAGCGGGGCCGAGAACACCGCCATGGTAGCACCCGGGGAGGGAGGCTCCGTTTCCGGCTTGAGTTGATTTCCAGGAATTCGACACATCCAGGGTCGATTTCCAGGATTTCGACCGATGGGCTAAACCTGGCCCGCGAAGCGGGCCCCAAGCGCACCGAGGCCCCGCGAAGCGGGGCCGAGAACACCGCCATGGTAGCACCCGGGGAGGGAGGTTCCGTTTCCGGCTTGAGTCGATTTCCAGGAATTCGACACATCCAGGGTCGATTTCCAGGATTTCGACCGATGGGCTAAACCCGGCCCGCGAAGCGGGCCCCAAGCGCACCGAGGCCCCGCGAAGCGGGGCCGAGAACACCGCCATGGTAGCACCCGGGGAGGGAGGTTCCGTTTCCGGCTTGAGTCGATTTCCAGGAATTCGACACATCCAGGGTCGATTTCCAGGATTTCGACCGATGGGCTAAACCCGGCCCGCGAAGCGGGCCCCAAGCGCACCGAGGCCCCGCGAAGCGGGGCCGAGAACACCGCCATGGTAGCACCCGGGGAGGGAGGTTCCGTTTCCGGCTTGAGTCGATTTCCAGGAATTCGACACATCCAAGGTCGATTTCCAGGATTTCGACCGATGGGCTAAACCCGGCCCGCGAAGCGGGCCCCAAGCGCACCGAGGCCCCGCGAAGCGGGGCCGAGAACACCGCCATGGTAGCACCCGAGGAGGGAGGTTCCGTTTCCGGCTTGAGTCGATTTCCAGGAATTCGACACATCCAAGGTCGATTTCCAGGATTTCGACCGATGGGCTAAACCCGGCCCGCGAAGCAGGCCCCAAGCGCACCGAGGCCCCGCGAAGCGGGGCCGAGAACACCGCCATGGTAGCACCCGGGGAGGGAGGTTCCGTTTCCGGCTTGAGTCGATTTCCAGGAATTCGACACATCCAAGGTCGATTTCCAGGATTTTGACCGATGGGCTAAACCCGGCCCGCGAAGCGGGCCCCAAGCGCACCGAGGCCCCGCGAAGCGGGGCCGAGAACACCGCCATGGTAGCACCCGGGGAGGGAGGTTCCGTTTCCGGCTTGAGTCGATTTCCAGGAATTCGACACATCCAGGGTCGATTTCCAGGATTTCGACCGATGGGCTAAACCCGGCCCGCGAAGCGGGCCCCAAGCGCACCGAGGCCCCGCGAAGCGGGGCCGAGAACACCGCCATGGTAGCACCCGGGGAGGGAGGTTCCGTTTCCGGCTTGAGTCGATTTCCAGGAATTCGACACATCCAAGGTCGATTTCCAGGATTTCGACCGATGGGCTAAACCCGGCCCGCGAAGCGGGCCCCAAGCGCACCGAGGCCCCGCGAAGCGGGGCCGAGAACACCGCCATGGTAGCACCCGGGGAGGGAGGTTCCGTTTCCGGCTTGAGTCGATTTCCAGGAATTCGACACATCCAGGGTCGATTTCCAGGATTTCGACCGATGGGCTAAACCCGGCCCGCGAAGCGGGCCCCAAGCGCACCGAGGCCCCGCGAAGCGGGGCCGAGAACACCGCCATGGTAGCACCCGGGGAGGGAGGTTCCGTTTCCGGCTTGAGTCGATTTCCAGGAATTCGACACATCCAAGGTCGATTTCCAGGATTTCGACCGATGGGCTAAACCCGGCCCGCGAAGCGGGCCCCAAGCGCACCGAGGCCCCGCGAAGCGGGGCCGAGAACACCGCCATGGTAGCACCCGGGGAGGGAGGTTCCGTTTCCGGCTTGAGTCGATTTCCAGGAATTCGACACATCCAGGGTCGATTTCCAGGATTTCGACCGATGGGCTAAACCTGGCCCGCGCAGCGGGCCCCAAGCGCACCGGGGCCCCGCGAAGCGGGGCCGAGAACACCGCCATGGTAGCACCCGGGGAGGGAGGTTCCGTTTCCGGCTTGAGTCGATTTCCAGGAATTCGACACATCCAGGGTCGATTTCCAGGATTTCGACCGATGGGCTAAACCTGGCCCGCGCAGCGGGCCCCAAGCGCACCGAGGCCCCGCGAAGCGGGGCCGAGAACACCGCCATGGTAGCACCCGGGGAGGGAGGTTCCGTTTCCGGCTTGAGTCGATTTCCAGGAATTCGACCCCATCCAAGGTCCATTTCCAGGATTTCGACCGATGGGCTAAACCCGGCCCGCGCAGCGGGCCCCAAGCGCACCGAGGCCCCGCGAAGCGGGGCCGAGAACACCGCCATGGTAGCACCCGGGGAGGGAGGTTCGGTTTCCGGCTTTTGTCGATTTCCAGGAATTCGACACATCCAGGGTCGATTTCCAGGATTTCGACCGATGGGCTAAACCTGGCCCGCGAAGCGGGCCCCAAGCGCACCGAGGCCCCGCGGAGCGGGGCCGAGAACACCGCCATGGTGCCACCCGGGGAGGGAGGTTCGGTTCCCGGCTTGAGTCGATTTCCAGGAATGCGACCCCATCCAAGGTCCATTTCCAGGATTTCGACCGATGGGCTAAACCCGGCCCGCGCAGCGGGCCCCAAGCGCACCGAGGCCCCGCGAAGCGGGGCCGAGAACACCGCCATGGTAGCACCCGGGGAGGGAGGTTCCGTTTCCGGCTTGAGTCGATTTCCAGGAATTCGACACATCCAGGGTCGATTTCCAGGATTTCGACCGATGGGCTAAACCTGGCCCGCGCAGCGGGCCCCAAGCGCACCGAGGCCCCGCGAAGCGGGGCCGAGAACACCGCCATGGTAGCACCCGGGGAGGGAGGTTCCGTTTCCGGCTTGAGTCGATTTCCAGGAATTCGACACATCCAAGGTCGATTTCCAGGATTTCGACCGATGGGCTAAACCTGGCCCGCGAAGCGGGCCCCAAGCGCACCGAGGCCCCGCGAAGCGGGGCCGAGAACACCGCCATGGTAGCACCCGGGGAGGGAGGTTCCGTTTCCGGCTTGAGTCGATTTCCAGGAATTCGACACATCCAGGGTCGATTTCCAGGATTTCGACCGATGGGCTAAACCTGGCCCGCGCAGCGGGCCCCAAGCGCACCGAGGCCCCGCGAAGCGGGGCCGAGAACACCGCCATGGTAGCACCCGGGGAGGGAGGTTCCGTTTCCGGCTTGAGTCGATTTCCAGGAATTCGACACATCCAGGGTCGATTTCCAGGATTTCGACCGATGGGCTAAACCCGGCCCGCGAAGCGGGCCCCAAGCGCACCGAGGCCCCGCGAAGCGGGGCCGAGAACACCGCCATGGTAGCACCCGGGGAGGGATGTTCCGTTTCCGGCTTGAGTCGATTTCCAGGAATTCGACACATCCAGGGTCGATTTCCAGGATTTCGACCGATGGGCTAAACCTGGGCCGCGCAGCGGGCCCCAAGCGCACCGAGGCCCCGCGAAGCGGGGCCGAGAACACCGCCATGGTAGCACCCGGGGAGGGAGGTTCCGTTTCCGGCTTGAGTCGATTTCCAGGAATTCGACACATCCAGGGTCGATTTCCAGGATTTCGACCGATGGGCTAAACCCGGCCCGCGAAGCGGGCCCCAAGCGCACCGAGGCCCCGCGAAGCGGGGCCGAGAACACCGCCATGGTAGCACCCGGGGAGGGAGGTTCCGTTTCCGGCTTGAGTCGATTTCCAGGAATTCGACACATCCAAGGTCGATTTCCAGGATTTCGACCGATGGGCTAAACCCGGCCCGCGAAGCGGGCCCCAAGCGCACCGAGGCCCCGCGAAGCGGGGCCAAGAACACCGCCATGGTAGCACCCGGGGAGGGAGGTTCCGTTTCCGGCTTGAGTCGATTTCCAGGAATTCGACACATCCAAGGTCGATTTCCAGGATTTCGACCGATGGGCTAAACCTGGCCCGCGAAGCGGGCCCCAAGCGCACCGAGGCCCCGCGAAGCGGGGCCGAGAACACCGCCATGGTACCACCCGGGGAGGGAGGTACGGTTTCCGGCTTGAGTCGATTTCCAGGAATTCGACCCCATCCAAGGTCCGTTTCCAGGATTTCGACCGATGGGCTAAACCTGGCCCGCGCAGCGGGCCCCAAGCGCACCGAGGCCCCGCGAAGCGGGGCCGAGTACCGCCATGGTAGCACCCGGGGAGGGAGGTTCGGTTTCCGGCTTGAGTCGATTTCCAGGAATTCGACACATCCAGGGTCGATTTCCAGGATTTCGACCGATGGGCTAAACCTGGCCCGCGAAGCGGGCCCCAAGCGCACCGAGGCCCCGCGAAGCGGGGCCGAGAACACCGCCATGGTAGCACCCGGGGAGGGAGGTTCCGTTTCCGGCTTGAGTCGATTTCCAGGAATTCGACACATCCAGGGTCGATTTCCAGGATTTCGACCGATGGGCTAAACCCGGCCCGCGAAGCGGGCCCCAAGCGCACCGAGGCCCCGCGAAGCGGGGCCGAGAACACCGCCATGGTAGCACCCGGGGAGGGAGGTTCCGTTTCCGGCTTGAGTCGATTTCCAGGAATTCGACACATCCAAGGTCGATTTCCAGGATTTCGACCGATGGGCTAAACCCGGCCCGCGAAGCGGGCCCCAAGCGCACCGAGGCCCCGCGAAGCGAGGCCGAGTACCGCCATGGTAGCACCGGGGAGGGAGGTTCGGTTCCCGGCTTGAGTCGATTTCCAGGAATTCGACCCCATCCAAGGTCCATTTCCAGGATTTCGACCGATGGGCTAAACCTGGCCCGCGAAGCGGGCCCCAAGCACACCGAGGCCCCGCGAAGCGGGGCCGAGAACACCGCCATGGTACCACCCGGGGAGGGAGGTTCGGTTCCCGGCTTGAGTCGATTTCCAGGAATTCGACCCCATCCAAGGTCCATTTCCAGGATTTCGACCGATGGGCTAAAACTGGCCCGCGCAGCGGGCCCCAAGCGCACCGAGGCCCCGCGAAGCGGGGCCGAGTACCGCCATGGTAGCACCCGGGGAGGGAGGTTCGGTTCCCGGCTTGAGTCGATTTCCAGGAATTCGACCCCATCCAAGGTCGATTTCCAGGATTTCGACCGATGGGCTAAACCTGGCCCGCGCAGCGGGCCCCAAGCGCACCGAGGCCCCGCGGAGCGGGGCCGAGAACACCGCCATGGTACCACCCGGGGAGGGAGGTTCGGTTCCCGGCTTGAGTCGATTTCCAGGAATTCGACCCCATCCAAGGTCCATTTCCAGGATTTCGACCGATGGGCTAAACCTGGCCCGCGCAGCGGGCCCCAAGCGCACCGAGGCCCCGCGAAGCGGGGCCGAGTACCGCCATGGTAGCACCCGGGGAGGGAGGTTCGGTTCCCGGCTTGAGTCGATTTCCAGGAATTCGACCCCATCCAAGGTCGATTTCCAGGATTTCGACCGATGGGCTAAACCTGGCCCGCGCAGCGGGCCCCAAGCGCACCGAGGCCCCGCGAAGCGGGGCCGAGTACCGCCATGGTAGCACCCGGGGAGGGAGGTTCGGTTCCCGGCTTGAGTCGATTTCCAGGAATTCGACCCCATCCAAGGTCCATTTCCAGGATTTCGACCGATGGGCTAAACCTGGCCCGCGAAGCGGGCCCCAAGCACACCGAGGCCCCGCGAAGCGGGGCCGAGAACACCGCCATGGTACCACCCGGGGAGGGAGGTTCGGTTCCCGGCTTGAGTCGATTTCCAGGAATTCGACCCCATCCAAGGTCCATTTCCAGGATTTCGACCGATGGGCTAAACCTGGCCCGCGCAGCGGGCCCCAAGCGCACCGAGGCCCCGCGAAGCGGGGCCGAGTACCGCCATGGTAGCACCCGGGGAGGGAGGTTCGGTTCCCGGCTTGAGTCGATTTCCAGGAATTCGACCCCATCCAAGGTCCATTTCCAGGATTTCGACCGATGGGCTAAACCTGGCCCGCGCAGCGGGCCCCAAGCGCACCGAGGCCCCGCGAAGCGGGGCCGAGTACCGCCATGGTAGCACCCGGGGAGGGAGGTTCGGTTCCCGGCTTGAGTCGATTTCCAGGAATTCGACCCCATCAAAGGTCGATTTCCAGGATTTCGACCGATGGGCTAAACCTGGCCCGCGCAGCGGGCCCCAAGCGCACCGAGGCCCCGCGAAGCGAGGCCGAGTACCGCCATGGTAGCACCCGGGGAGGGAGGTTCGGTTCCCGGCTTGAGTCGATTTCCAGGAATTCGACCCCATCCAAGGTCGATTTCCAGGATTTCGACCGATGGGCTAAACCTGGCCCGCGCAGCGGGCCCCAAGCGCACCGAGGCCCCGCGGAGCGGGGCCGAGAACACCGCCATGGTAGCACCCGGGGAGGGAGGTTCCGTTTCCGGCTTGAGTCGATTTCCAGGAATTCGACACATCCAGGGTCGATTTCCAGGATTTCGACCGATGGGCTAAACCTGGCCCGCGCAGCGGGCCCCAAGCGCACCGAGGCCCCGCGAAGCGGGGCCGAGAACACCGCCATGGTAGCACCCGGGGAGGGAGGTTCGGTTCCCGGCTTCAGTCGATTTCCAGGAATTCGACCCCATCCAAGGTCCGTTTCCAGGATTTCGACCGATGGGCTAAACCTGGCCCGCGAAGCGGGCCCCAAGCACACCGAGGCCCCGCGAAGCGGGGCCGAGAACACCGCCATGGTAGCACCCGGGGAGGGAGGTTCGGTTCCCGGCTTGAGTCGATTTCCAGGAATTCGACCCCATCCAAGGTCGATTTCCAGGATTTCGACCGATGGGCTAAACCTGGCCCGCGCAGCGGGCCCCAAGCGCACCGAGGCCCCGCGAAGCGGGGCCCAGTACCGCCATGGTAGCACCCGGGGAGGGAGGTTCGGTTCCCGGCTTGAGTCGATTTCCAGGAATTCGACCCCATCCAAGGTCCATTTCCAGGATTTCGACCGATGGGCTAAACCTGGCCCGCGAAGCGGGGCCCCAAGCACACCGAGGCCCCGCGAAGCGGGGCCGAGAACACCGCCATGGTACCACCCGGGGAGGGAGGTTCGGTTCCCGGCTTGAGTCGATTTCCAGGAATTCGACCCCTTCCAAGGTCGATTTCCAGGATTTCGACCGATGGGCTAAACCTGGCCCGCGCAGCGGGCCCCAAGCGCACCGAGGCCCGCGGAGCGGGGCCGAGAACACCGCCATGGTAGCACCCGGGAGGGAGGTTCCGTTTCCGGCTTGAGTCGATTTCCAGGAATTCGACACATCCAGGGTCGATTTCCAGGATTTTCGACCGATGGGCTAAACCTGGCCCGCGCAGCGGGCCCCAAGCGCACCGAGGCCCCGCAAAGCGGGGCCGAGTACCGCCATGGTAGCACCCGGGGAGGGAGGTTCGTTTCCCGGCTTTAGTCGATTTCCAGGAATTCGACATCATCCAACGTCCATTTCCAGGATTTCGACCGATGGGCTAAACCTGGCCCGCGCAGCGGGCCCCAAGCGCACCGAGGCCCCGCGAAGCGGGGCCGAGAACACCGCCATGGTGCCACCCGGGGAGGGAGGTTCTGTTCCCGGCTTGAGTCGATTTCCAGGAATTCGACCCCATCCAAGGTCCATTTCCAGGATTTCGACCGATGGGCTAAACCCGGCCCGCGCAGCGGGCCCCAAGCGCACCGAGGCCCCGCGGAGCGGGGCCGAGAACACCGCCATGGTAGCACCCGGGGAGGGAGGTTCGGTTTCCGGCTTGAGTCGATTTCCAGGATTTCGACATCATCCAACGTCCATTTCCAGGATTTCGACCGATGGGCTAAACCTGGCCCGCGAAGCGGGCCCCTAGCGCACCGAGGCCCCGCGAAGCGGGGCCGAGAACACCGCCATGGTGCCACCCGGGGAGGGAGGTTCGGTTCCCGGCTTGAGTCGATTTCCAGGAATTCGACCCCATCCAAGGTCCATTTCCAGGATTTCGACCGATGGGCTAAACCTGGCCCGCGCAGCGGGCCCCAAGCGCACCGAGGCCCCGCGAAGCGGGGCCGAGTACCGCCATGGTAGCACCCGGGGAGGGAGGTTCCGTTCCCGGCTTGAGTCGATTTCCAGGAATTCGACCCCATCCAAGGTCCATTTCCAGGATTCCGACCGATGGGACAAACCTGGCCCGCGCAGCGGGCCCAAAGCGCACAGAGGCCCCGCGAAGCGGGGCCGAGAACACCGCCATGGTAGCACCCGGGGAGGGAGGTTCGGTTTCCGGCTTGAGTCGATTTCCAGGAATTCGACCACATCCAAGGTCGATTTCCAGGATTTCGACCGATGGGCTAAACCTGGCCCGCGCAGCGGGCCCCAAGCGCACCGAGGCCCCGCGAAGCGGGGCCGAGTACCGCCATGGTAGCACCCGGGGAGGGAGGTTCGGTTCCCGGCTTGAGTCAATTTCCAGGAATTCGACCCCAATCCTAGGTCGATTTCCAGGATTTCGACCGATGGGCTAAACCTGGCCCGCGCAGCGGGCCCCAAGCGCACCGAGGCCCCGCGGAGCGGGGCCGAGAACACCGCCATGGTAGCACCCGGGGAGGGAGGTTCCGTTCCCGGCTTGAGTCGATTTCCAGGAATTCGACCCCATCCAAGGTCCATTTCCAGGATTCCGACCGATGGGCCAAACCTGGCCCGCGCAGCGGGCCCAAAGCGCACAGAGGCCCCGCGAAGCGGGGCCGAGAACACCGCCATGGTAGCACCCGGGGAGGGAGGTTCGGTTTCCGGCTTGAGTCGATTTCCAGGAATTCGACACATCCAGGGTCGATTTCCAGGATTTCGACCGATGGGCTAAACCTGGCCCGCGAAGCGGGCCCCAAGCGCACCGAGGCCCCGCGAAGCGGGGCCGAGAACACCGCCATGGTACCACCCGGGGAGGGAGGTTCGGTTCCCGGCTTGAGTCGATTTCCAGGAATTCGACATCATCCAAGGTCGATTTCCAGGATTTCGACCGATGGGCTAAACCTGGCCCGCGAAGCGGGCCCCAAGCGCACCGAGGCCCCGCGGAGCGGGGCCGAGAACACCGCCATGGTACCACCCGGGGAGGGAGGTTCGGTTCCCGGCTTGAGTCGATTTCCAGGAATTCGACCCCATCCAAGGTCCATTTCCAGGATTTCGACCGATGGGCTAAACCCGGCCCGCGCAGCGGGCCCCAAGCGCACCGAGGCCCCGCGGAGCGGGGCCGAGAACACCGCCATGGTAGCACCCGGGGAGGGAGGTTCGGTTTCCGGCTTGAGTCGATTTCCAGGAATTCGACCCCATCCAAGGTCCATTTCCAGGATTTCGACCGATGGGCTAAACCCGGCCCGCGCAGCGGGCCCCAAGCGCACCGAGGCCCCGCGGAGCGGGGCCGAGAACACCGCCATGGTAGCACCCGGGGAGGGAGGTTCGGTTTCCGGCTTGAGTCGATTTCCAGGATTTCGACATCATCCAACGTCCATTTCCAGGATTTCGACCGATGGGCTAAACCTGGCCCGCGAAGCGGGCCCCTAGCGCACCGAGGCCCCGCGAAGCGGGGCCGAGAACACCGCCATGGTGCCACCCGGGGAGGGAGGTTCGGTTCCCGGCTTGAGTCGATTTCCAGGAATTCGACCCCATCCAAGGTCCATTTCCAGGATTTCGACCGATGGGCTAAACCTGGCCCGCGCAGCGGGCCCCAAGCGCACCGAGGCCCCGCGAAGCGGGGCCCAGTACCGCCATGGTAGCACCCGGGGAGGGAGGTTCGGTTCCCGGCTTGAGTCGATTTCCAGGAATTCGACCCCATCCAAGGTCCATTTCCAGGATTTCGACCGATGGGCTAAACCTGGCCCGCGAAGCGGGCCCCAAGCACACCGAGGCCCCGCGAAGCGGGGCCGAGAACACCGCCATGGTACCACCCGGGGAGGGAGGTTCGGTTCCCGGCTTGAGTCGATTTCCAGGAATTCGACCCCTTCCAAGGTCGATTTCCAGGATTTCGACCGATGGGCTAAACCTGGCCCGCGCAGCGGGCCCCAAGCGCACCGAGGCCCCGCGAAGCGCGGCCGAGTACCGCCATGGTAGCACCCGGGGAGGGAGGTTCGGTTCCCGGCTTGAGTCGATTTCCAGGAATTCGACCCCATCCAAGGTCGATTTCCAGGATTTCGACCGATGGGCTAAACCTGGCCCGCGCAGCGGGCCCCAAGCGCACCGAGGCCCCGCGGAGCGGGGCCGAGAACACCGCCATGGTAGCACCCGGGAGGGAGGTTCCGTTTCCGGCTTGAGTCGATTTCCAGGAATTCGACACATCCAGGGTCGATTTCCAGGATTTCGACCGATGGGCTAAACCTGGCCCGCGCAGCGGGCCCCAAGCGCACGAGGCCCCGCAAAGCGGGGCCGAGTACCGCCATGGTAGCACCCGGGGAGGGAGGTTCGGTTCCCGGCTTTAGTCGATTTCCAGGAATTCGACATCATCCAACGTCCATTTCCAGGATTTCGACCGATGGGCTAAACCTGGCCCGCGCAGCGGGCCCCAAGCGCACCGAGGCCCCGCGAAGCGGGGCCGAGAACACCGCCATGGTGCCACCCGGGGAGGGAGGTTCTGTTCCCGGCTTGAGTCGATTTCCAGGAATTCGACCCCATCCAAGGTCCATTTCCAGGATTTCGACCGATGGGCTAAACCCGGCCCGCGCAGCGGGCCCCAAGCGCACCGAGGCCCCGCGGAGCGGGGCCGAGAACACCGCCATGGTAGCACCCGGGGAGGGAGGTTCGGTTTCCGGCTTGAGTCGATTTCCAGGATTTCGACATCATCCAACGTCCATTTCCAGGATTTCGACCGATGGGCTAAACCTGGCCCGCGAAGCGGGCCCCTAGCGCACCGAGGCCCCGCGAAGCGGGGCCGAGAACACCGCCATGGTGCCACCCGGGGAGGGAGGTTCGGTTCCCGGCTTGAGTCGATTTCCAGGAATTCGACCCCATCCAAGGTCCATTTCCAGGATTTCGACCGATGGGCTAAACCTGGCCCGCGCAGCGGGCCCCAAGCGCACCGAGGCCCCGCGAAGCGGGGCCGAGTACCGCCATGGTAGCACCCGGGGAGGGA